>NC_080693.1:15824602-17074602 GCF_030445035.2 Dasypus novemcinctus | reverse complement strand
AAAGGAAGAAGTCAAAATTTCATTATTTGCAGATGACATGATCCTATACATAGAAAACCCTGAGAGATCTACAACAAATCTTCTAGAACTCATAAATGAGTTTAGTAAAAGTTGCAGGTTATAAGATCAATGCGCAAAAATCAGTAGCATTTCTGTACACCAATAATGAGCAAGATCATGAGGAAATCAAGAAACAAATACCATTTACAATAGTAAATAAAAAAATCAAATATTTAGGAATAAATTTAACTAAAGAAGTAAAGAACTTATACACTGAGAACTATACAAGACTGTTCAAGGAAATCAAAGAAGACCTAAATAAATAGAAGAATATTCCCTGTTCATGGATAGGAAGACTAAATATCATTAAGATGTCTATCCTACCAAAACTGATCTACACATTCAATGCAATCCCAATAAAAATCAACACAGCCTTCTTTAAGGAACTAGAAAAACTAACTATGAAATTTATTTGGAAAGGAAAGAGGCCCCGAATAGCCAAAAACATATTGAAAAACAAAAACGAAATTGGAGAAATCACACTACCTGACTTCAAAACATACCACAAAGCTACAGTAGTGAAAACAGCATAGTATTGGCACAAGGAGAGACACACAGACCAATGGAATTGAATTGAAAGTTCTGATATAGAACCTCATATATATAGCCATATAATATTCGATAGAGCCACCAAACCCTCTCAACTGGAAAAGAATGGCCTATTCAACAAATGGTGCCTGGAGAACTGGATATCCATATGTAGAAGAATGAAAAGGATTACCATCTCACACCTTATACAAAGATCAACTCAAGATGGATCAAAGACCTAAATATAAGAGCCAAGACCATAAAGACCTTGGAAAGCAGTATAGGGAAAAATCTACGGGACCTTGTAATAGGAAATGGCTTCATGAATATCACACCAAAAGCACGAGCAGCAAAAGAACTAATAGATAAATGGGACTTCCTCAAAATTAAAGCCTTCTGCACCTCAAAGGAGTTTGTCAAGAAAGTAAAAAGGGAACCCACACAATGGGAGAAAATATTTGGCAACCATATATCTGATAAGAGACTTATAACTTACATATATAAAGAACTCCTATATATTGAAAATAAAAAGATAAACAACCCATTTAAAAAATGGGAAAGATTTAAACAGACACTTCTCCAAAGAAGAAATACAAATGGCTAAAAAGCACATGAAAAAATGCTCCAAATCTCTAGCTATCAGGGAAATGCAAATCAAAACTACAATGAGATACCATCTTACTCCCATAAGATTGGCAGCTATGAAAAAAAAACAGAAGAATACAAATGCTGGAGAGGATGTGAAGAAATGGGAACACTCATCCACTGCTAGTGGGAATGCAGAAGGATCCAACCATTCTGGAGGACAGTTTGGCGGTTTCTCAAAAAACTAACCATAGATTTGCCATATGACCCAGCAATACCACTGCTGGGTATATACCCAGCAGAACTTAAAACAAGGACACAAACCGATATATGTACACCAACGTTCATAGCAGCATTGTTTACTATCACCAAAAGTTGGAATCAACCCAAATGCTCATCAACAGATGAGTGGATCAATAAAATGTGGTATATGCATACAATGGAATACTACTCGGCTGTAAGAACAAATACACTACAAACACACATGATAACATAGATGAATCTTGAGAACCTTATGTTTAGTGAAGCAACCCAGGCATTGAAGGACAAATGCTACATGACCTCAATGATATGAAATAAGCAAGCTCCCTCAGAGGGCTAGAGACTGGAAGATAGGCTTACAGGAAATCGGAGGGTGGAGGAAGGACGTGTGCCGACGTCTGCAGGGGTGGAATCTATGATGAGCTGGCGGTAAGTATGAGCACAAAGAAGAGATAAAATGGGGCCAAGGGGTTGCCTTTGGGTGGGGCTTTGCGGGTTTGAGGGGGGCTGGGGATGGGCAGATGGGTAATAGTGCCCAAAAAATTGGGGGGAGGGAGGGGCAACATACGAACATAGGAGAGTGTCAGGTGTTGGTTGAGAGTAAAATGCTGAGAAAACCGTATCAAAATATAATTAAGAGGGTTACCTATTTAGGATGCTCAGAGGGGATGGTCTGACACGGGATGGACTCCTGGGGAATGTCTGAATGCTCATTTTGCCATGGTGGCTTGTACCATTGGATAGAGACCCAAGTAGTGAGAGTGGGGGTAGATCCACATCCTGGGGAGGACTAATGCCATAAAAAAAGAGGGAACTGTATCTCTCGAGAGAAAGGATGGCTCCCAGGGCATTAGGGCAGTTGAGCAAGTCAGGCCCTGAACACTGTTGCAAGTATCTCTGGACGTGGCTCCTCAGGAAATGGAGATTGGCTGTCGCTGTGGGCCCGGGGAGGGGAAAATAGATGTTCAATGGATGGAACCAAGGTAAATGTGGGGGTAAGAGAGGAGTTTCTCGAGAGGAGTTTCTTGTATATCCACACAAGGATGGATATAAAACATGTAATATTACACCAAAAACACATAGGGGACGACAGACTAATAATGTAAACCATAATGTAAAACACAGGATAACTAAAAATTTAGAAAACTGTATATCCTAAAGTATGGACCACAATGTAAGCACAGATGTCACCTTGTTTGAAAACTATTGTCTCAGAGTCTGTACAACAGTTTAAGTAAATATGATATGAATAAGTTATAAGAATATCGCTGTGGAAGGGAAAAGGTTTCATGGTGGATGTGTGGGAGTACTGTATATTGTATATATGAATTACTGTGATCTAAGGCTCTTGTGAAGAGAAACTCAATAATTAGGAAAAAAGAAAAGGAAAAGATAGGATGTAGAATTTTTCCAAATCAATACGTTTTCTAGATCTAACCTTTAAACCCACTGCTCTATTCCATTTTACTAGTAAGGGATCCTGACATTATATTGGGCTTCACTTTTCAGGAAGTTTTGGATCACAGAGTGGTTCAACAATGGCAGCGGAGGAATACTGGTATGGGATGTTATTGACAGGTGATATATGGTTGACAGGGAGTTATGCAGGGCATATGTCCAGGGTGCCTGGTAATGTTTGGATATGCTCATAGTGGCAACAATTAAAAACAACAGCTGGGGGGGTACTGGGTTCCTGGCCAGGGGTGCTCTGTCGTGGTCCCTAGGGGAGCAGTGGCAGCCCCCCAGGTGCAACGGGAAGGACCAGGAAGGAATAAGGGTCCAACAGTGAGCCCCTGATACTAATGACTATGCTTGTGAGCCTATACACCTGAAATAAGAACAAGGCCTAGAGCAGCACTGTGCCTGGGAGTTTCCTCCTGACAGCCTTCATGTCACTCAAATGTGGCCAGTCTCAAAGCAAAACTCAGCATGTAAATGCAATGCATTCCCCCCAGTGTGGGACATGACACCTGGGGATGAGCCTCCCTGGCACCAAGGGATCACTACCAAGTACCAGCTGATGATGCAACTAGAAAATGATCTTGAATTAAAGGTTCAACGTGGACCAGCAGAATATCCCTGTCTACATATAATAACAGGAGTTTAAAATGCTGTTTGACCTAATGTAAGGGGGAAATGGAAAGGAGAAATGAGTTTATATGGCTATGAGTCTCTAAAAAAGAGTCTGGAGGTTGTCAGAAGGATTGCCCTTATGCACACCTGAGCAGAGTCTCAGAGACAGATAAAGTAGATACAACCCCAGGTATTGGTTCTTTTGAAGGCTAAAGAGACCCACAGGTTCTATGGTCATGGCAGATGGGGTTCACTGCCATGTCAGTTGGCCCTTCTTTGGAGCTGGTGTTTCTGCGTGATGGAGCTGGACACAGATGGGATCTCTTGTCACAAGACTTTCATGCTACTTTACTGGAATTGTAGTTGGTGCTGGGGTTTAAGATATATCTAGGGGATTTGAATCTCTGGACCGACAATATGATAGCCAGGCCCTGAGCCTCAACAGACTTCAGTTCCTACACTCTGATTTATTGGACTTACCCCACTCAGCTAACATGGAGTTGAAGCATGTCAACCACCACACCATGGAGCCTAGAGTGCCTTCAACTGAAAGCAGGAGGATTGCATCCAGTATCCATGTGGAATCGAAGCCTCCCCTTGACATAGATGTGCAATGGACACAACCAATCCAAGATCCACAGAGAAATTGTGGCATTGGTGTGGGAAAAGTGGCCATGGTGGCTGCTGGGTGCGGGGAATGGGAGGAAGAGATGAGATGTGGAGGCGTTTTCGGGACTTGGAGTTGTCCTGGGTGGTGCTTCAGGGACAATTACCGGACATTGTAGATCCTCCCAGGGCCCACTGGATGGAACGTGGGAGAGTATGGGCTATGATGTGAACCATTGACCATGAGGTGCAGCGATGCCCAGAGATGTACTTACCAAATGCAATGGACGTGTCATGATCTTGGGAGAGAGTGTTGTTGTGGGGGGAGTGGTGGGGTGGGGGCGGTGGGGTTGAATGGGACCTCCTATTTTTTTAATGTAATATTTTTTAAAAATGAATTAAAAAATTTAAAAAAAAAGAAAGCCTACACAATGGGAGAAAATATTTGGTGACCATATATCAGATAGGAGACTTATAACCTGCATATATAAAGAACTCCTATATCTTGAAAATAAGAAGATAAACAACACATTTTAAAAAACGGGAAAAAGATTTAAACAGACACTTCTCCAAAGAAGAAATACAAATGGCTAAAAAGCACATGAAAAAATGCTCCAAATCTCTAGCTATCAGGGAAATGCAAATCAAAACTACAATGAGATACCATCGTACTCCCATAAGATTGGCAGCTATGAAAAAAACAGATGACCACAAATGCTGGAGAGGATGTGGAGGAATGGGAACACTCATCCACTGCTGGTCGGAATGCAGAAGGATCCAACCATTCTGGCGGACAGTTTGGTGCTTTCTCAAAAAACTAGCCATAGATTTGCCCTATGACCTAGCAATTCCACTGCTGGGTATATACCCAATAGAACTGAAAACAAGGACACAAACCGATATATGCACACCAATGTTCATAGCAGCATTGTTTACTATCGCCAAAAGTTGGAATCAACCCAAATGCCCATCAACAGATGAATGGATAAATAAAATGTGGTATATACATACAATGGAATACTACTCGGCTTTAAGAACAAATACACTGCAAACACACATGATAACATGGATGAATTTTGAGAACCTTATGTTGAGTGAAGCAACCCAGGCATTGAAGGACAAATGCTACATGACCTCAATGATATGAAATAAGTAAACCAAGCTGCCTGAGAGAGCTAGAGACTGGATGATAGGCTTACAGGAAATTGGGGGGTAGAGGAAGGATGTAAGCTGACACCTACATGGGTGAAATCTATGATAAGCTGGAGGTAAGTATTTGTACAAGGAAGGGAAAAAATGGGGGAATAGGGTTACCTTTGGGTGGGGCTTTGAGGGCTTGAGGGGGGCTAGGGATGGGAGAATGGGTGATATTGCCCAAGAAATTGGGGGGTGGGTGGGGCAACATATGAACATAGGAGATTGTCAGGTATTTGGTTGAGAGTATAATGCTGAGAAAACCTTTTCAAAAATATAATAAGGAAAGTTACCTGTTTAAGATACTTAAAGGGGATAATCTGATGCAGGACAGCCTCCTAGAGAATATATGAATGCTCATTTTGCCATAGTGGGTTATATCATTGGATAGAGACCCATATAATGAGAGTGAAAGTATACCCACATCCTGGGGAGGACTGATGCCCTCAAATAGAGGGAACTGTATCTCTCAAGAGAAATGGTGGCTCCCAGTGCATTAGGGCAGTTGAGCATGTCAAGCCCTCAACACTGTTGCAAGTATCTCTGAACATGGCCCTTCAAGCAATGAAGATTGACTGTCACTGTGGGCCCTAAGGGGAGGGGAAAGAGGTATTGAATAGATGGAACCAATGTAACTGTGTGGGCAATAGAAGTGTTTCACAAGAGTATGCAAGGATGGATATAAGACATGTAAAATTATGCCAAAAATATATAGGGGCTGATAGGCTAAAATGTAAATCATAATGTAAAACATAAGATAACTAAAAATTTAGAAAATCGTGTAGTCTAAAATATAAACCACAATGTAAACACAAATGTCACCTTGTTTAAAAGTATTGTCTCAATATCTGTATATCAGTTTCAGTAAATATATTATGAATATGTAAAAAGATTATTACTGTGGAAGGGAAAAGGTTTTATGTTGGATATTTGGGAGTACTGTGTATTGTATATATAAATTACTGAGATCTAAAACTCTTCTGAAGATAAGCTTAATAATTAGAAAAAAGAAAAGAAAAAGATAGGACGTAGACACTGAGGAAAACAAGGAAGTAGTTGCCTTGCCAATTTGCATACAGGGCAACACTTATTGCAGTGATGGAAGGCAAAACATCAAAAACAAAGCTTTTGCATTTTTAAATTTTTTGATACCCCAATTTATTTTTACCGTAATTTTTCCAAATTAATATGTATTCTATATCTAACCTTTAAACTCATCTCTGTATTCCATTTTACTATTAATGGAACCTGACAATATATTGGGCTTCACTTTTCAGGAAGTTTTGGATCACAGAGAGGTTCAACAATGGCAACGGAGGAATACTGGTGTGGGAGGTTATTGACAGGGGACACATGGTTGGCAAGGAGTTCTACAGGGCATATATCCAGGGTACATAAAAATGCTTGGATATTTTCATAGTGCATTCAATTAAAAACAACAACTGAGGAAGTGCTGAGTTCCTAGCCAGGGGAGCTCTATCACAGTCCCTAAAGGAACAGCAACAGTCCCCCAAGTGCAATGGCAAAGACCAAAAAAGAATGAAGGTCCAACAATGAGCCCTTGATACTAATGACTATGCTTGTGAGCCTATGCACCTGAAATAAGGACAAGGCCTAGAGCTGCAGGGTGCCTAAGAGTTACCTCCTGAGAGCCTCCGTGTTGCTCAAATGTGGCCAGTCTCAAAGCCAAACTCAGCATGTAAATGCACTGCCTTCCCCCCAGCATGGGACATGACTTCCGGGGATGAGCCTCCCTGGCGCCGAGGGATTACTACCAAGTACCAGCTGATGATGTAACTAGAAAATGACCTTGAATAAAAGGGTCAACTCGGACCAGCAGAATATCTCAGTCTACATATAATACCAGGAGTTAAAAATGCTTTTTGACCCGAATCAAGGGGGAAATGGAAAGGACAAATGAGTTTATATGGCTATGAGTCTCCAAAAAGAGCTGGGAGGTTATCAGAGGTGCCCTTATGCACACCTCAGCAGAATCCAGAGACAGATAAAGTAGATACAACCCCGGGTATTGGTTCTTCTGAGGGCTACAGAGACTCAAAGGTTCTACGGTCGTGGCAGATGGACTTCAGTGCCATGTCAATTGGCCCTTCTTTGGAGTTTGTATTTCTGTATGATGGAGCTGGACTCAAATGTGATCTTTTTTCACAAGCCTCTCCTGTTACTTTTACCAGAACTGTAGTTGGTGCTGGGGTTTAATGTATACCCAGGGGATCTGAATCTCTGGACTGATCATATGATAGCCAGTCCCTGAGCCTTAACAGACTTCAGATCCTACACTCTGGTTTATTGGACTTACCCCACTCAGCTAACATGGAGTTGAAGAAGGTCAACCACCACACTAGGGAGCCAAGAGTGCCTACAACTGAAAGCAGGAGGATAGCATCCAGCATCCATGTGAAATCTAAGCCCCCTCTTGATATAGATGTGGAGTGGACACAACCATTCCAAGGTCCACAGGATGGAGGAATAGAATATGAATTAGAGTGGACTTACTGATATTCTATTCATGAACTATTGTGATTAGTAATCGAAGAAAATGTGGCATTGGTGTGGAGAAAGAGGCTATGGTGGCTGCTGGGTGTGGGGAATGGGAGGAAGAGATGAGATGTGGAGGCATTTTTGGGACTTGGAGTTGTCCTGGGTGATGCTGCAGGGACAGTTACCAGACATTGTATGTCCTCCCATGGCCCACTGGGTGGACTGTGGAAGAGTGAGGGCTATGATGTGGACCATTGACCATGAGGTGCAGCGGTGCTCAGAGATGTATCCACCAAATGCAATGAATGTCTCATGATGATGGAGGAGATTGTTGCTATGTGGGGAGGGGTGAAGGGGCTGGGGGGTATATGGGGACCTCATATTTTTTCAATGTAATATTAAAAAAATAAATAAAGACAAAAACAAGTATAAAAGTTTTCTAGAAAGACAAGGATTTTGGAGTCAGACAAATCCAAATTCAAATGTCTTCTAGACATGTGATACTGGTTACATTTCAATTCGAACCTCAGTTTCCTCAAATATAAAATTGCCATGTTATTATACTTGACACAGATCCTGCCAAAAGTTAATATAATCATGTATGCCTGACATTTAGTAAAATACACAATGCAAAGTAATATTTTATGTGTATATAATTATTTTGTAAGATAATCAGAAATTAATATTTTCTTGATCTTCAAATTTCTTAGGTGACTCTTGCCTGAATTTAAGGATAACATGGAGGTCCCTGATTAGAACTCTTAATCTCCCTCCACATGATAACCATATGCTTTATTAGTATGTATCAATAAAATTGAAAAAAAAACTACAATGAGATACCATTTCACAACTTATAGAATGGCCATATGAAAAATGAAAAGCAAAGCAAAACAAACAGAAAACTACCAGTGATGAAGAGGATGTGGAGAAAGAGGCACACTCCTTCACTGTCGGTGGAAATGTGGAATGGTGCAGCCTTTGTGGAAGACAGTTTGGCAGTACCTCAAGAAACTGAACATAGAACTGCATACGAGCACCAGTCCCATTCCCAGAAACATATTCAGTAGAACTGAAATCAAGGATGTGAACTGACATTTGCACACTGAAGTTCATAGCAGGATTATTCACAATGGAATTCTACTCAGCTGTAAGAAGAAATGAAATTAGGATGCATATGACAAATTGGATGAATCTTGAGGACATTATATTGCATGAAGTAAGCCAGACACAAAAGGGCAAATACTGTATGGTCTCACTAATATGAACTAGAATGAGTAAACTCACGGAAGTAAACCCTAGAGTAGAGCTACTAGGAAAGTGAATATGGGTTGAGAATAGGAGCTGCTGCTCATTTTATGTATAATTTTTAATAAGGTTTATTGTAAAAGTGTGGAAATTAATAGAGTTAATGGTAACATATTATAGTGAGTATAATTAACACTGCTGATACATAAATGAGATCATGGCTGAAATGGGTAGCCTGTGGATGGTTTCAATTGAAAGGAAACTACAGAAAAATCTAGTGTACATATAACTTAGTGATTTGGGTGGTGGATGGAGAGTGTAGTTAAGAGTATAGATGTGGTGGCGGACTTGGCCTAGTGGTTAGGGCATCCGTCTACCATATGGAAGGTCCGTGGTTCAAACCCCAGGCCTCCTTGACCCATGCGCAGCTGGCCCTTGCGCAGTGCTGATGGGCGCAAGGAGCGCCGTGCCACACAGGGGTGTCCCCACGTAGGGGAGCCCCATTAGCAAGGAGTGCGCCCTATAAGGAGAGCTGCCCAGCGTGAAAGAAAGTGCAGCCTGCCCAGGAATGGTGCTGCACACACGAAGAGCTGACACAGCAAGATGACGCAACAAAGAGACACAGATTCCCGTGCTGCTGACAACAACAGAAGCAGACAAAGAACACGCAGCAAATAGATAAAGAGAACAGACAACTGGGGGGGGGGAAGGGAGGGAAGAGAAATAAAGTTTAAATACTCAGGAAAAATGCAAACCAAATGTGCTAAAAGCTTATCTAAACTGTATAAAATCCATGCTAAAAGTTATCTAGGATGTGGAAAATATGTTAGTTCAAGCCTATTGAGCCCTGAAACAAAAAAGCATTTGGCCCTTCCTCTGTATAAAAAAAAACTCAAAAATCTTGTTCGGGGGTTCAGATTTTGAAATAAAAAGCTCTGAGCCCACCCGGTCATAAATAAATCCCTTTTCCTTCCCCACATTATTCCTGAGTCCTGGCCTTCTATACGCAAATAGTTAAATCTCTCTCAACTTCTACAACAATACCAGGCATGCAAAAAAAATCAATCAGCAGAATATACCACAATAGTAAATCATAGAAGAAAAATCACATGATCCTATCGATTGATGCAGAAAAGGCATCTGAGAAATTACAGCATCCCTTGGATGGATGAAGGATAATCAAAGACCTGAAGACAACTTGTTTCTCTCCCCGTTCCTAGGACACAAAGGATGGACTGATATGTAAATTAGAAGGGAATGAGATGCAACCCTCTCTTGGTGCCAAATTCTGCTTTGGTGGTCAGTAACATCCATTTGAAGCATTGAAGTATGAAAACCGGCTTGAACTGGTTTCCTGGACCAGGCAGAGGAATCCCCTTGCTGTCCTCACTTCAACTTGCTTAATTAACATAGTAAAACTCCCACCCGTGGTGGAGTTTTCTGCCCCTTTTTTGATCCTGGAATGTATGTGTGAGTGTGAATTCCTGAACATGCACTCATACAGTTACATAACCAGCAATGTATGTTTACTCACGTGCATAAAAGTTAACGCATAATCAAACCACATGCTAAGTAGTAACTTAGCTATTTAAGCAAGAGTGAAACCACAACACGGGGAGTTGGGTCTGAATCCCTTAAAACTGACCTTAGCTCCTGTCTGCAGACATAATAAATACAAATTCTATCTATCTCTCACATTAAAGCTTTTCTCTACCTCTCTGGGTATCTCCAAAGGCCCATCCTTGGGGCCTACATATTGGTGACTCCACCAGACCTAAAATACACAAATAAAATGCTTCCAAGGTGGGCCGTGGAGGAGGTTGCCAGCACCCGGGCATCCCCGACTCCAGCAGCCCCTCAAATTTCATGGGGACTCAGGGGTTACCCGGTGAAGCCCCTTTCCAACTGCCGAGGGAAGCGCCTCATGAGGTTAGAACAGAGAGCAGGTTCATCTCCTTCCCTTGGTGAGTGAGTTCATTCTTTTAATTATTACTTCTGTGCGATCTATGTATCTTTTAAAAAAGAGATAATAATAAAATAAATAAATAAATAAAGCGACTCAGACACAACTCCCAATGGTGCAGTTTCATTCTTGTTTAAATACCTACGTTACTACTTAGCGTTGGCTTTCATTATGCATTAGCTTTTATGCATATGGATGAACATCAAGAGCTAGTTATATTATTGTGTGATTAGTATGCTCAGGAAATCATGCTTGCACATCCATTGCATGATCAAAAAAGGTGCAGATAGCTTCATCCCTGGGTGGGAATTTTTCTATGTTAATGAAACAAGTAGAAGTGAGGATAGCATGGGGCTTCTTCTGAGTAGCTCTGGCTAATCGGTGAACCTGGTTTTCATACTTCCTTGCTTCAAATGGATGTTCTTGACCACCAAAAGTGAATTTGGCACCAAGAAAGGGTCACATGTCATTACCTTCTAATTTATATATAATTCGTTCCTTTGTATCCTAGCAATAGGGAGAGAAACACATTACTTTCAGGTATTCCGTCATGCTACATCCATTGATTTCCCCTCTTTTTTGGTGATGTTCTTATTGCAACGGAAAGGGACAAATCTCGGACCTGTAATTACTTCCTGGTGACACTATGGGCATTGATCTCTTAGGAAACTATTTTAAAGGGTGGTCTGAGTTGTTTGGAAAAGTCGGTCTGTTAGAGTTTGCAATTGCTTTTGAATAAAGCGTTGCATGCAAGATATGCATCTGGGTGCAACTGCCAAAAGAATTAAGATAATAATTAACGAAGGGGAGCAGCCACGTGGTAAAGCTGGTCAGGTTTCAGAAAGAGAACCCATATCCCCATGTATGAGGTTATCAGCTTTGTTCTTTAGTTCCTAATGCCCTCACTTCCTGGGAGAGATTGGTGGCGAAGTATAAGCATGTATGAAGAATGCCGTGATTCCTGAGAGTGTAAACAGGGTGGTTATTTGGCTTTCTTTATTTGTGGTGGTATATGTTTTGAGGTCTGCTTTGACAAAAGTCTGTTGAATTTTGTTTAAGTAGGCTCTCCTGGCCACTGCTTTCAAGGTGTAGATTAACTCAAGTGTTCCACAGGACAGCCTGTTCAGGCATTACTTGATACTGTTTATGCAAATTTACACAGTACCCACACTTGGTTCTATGGTAGTGTTTTTGGATGATTTGCAAAACAGGTGTCAGGGATGATTCCTGTCTTCCCCCAGGGCTAGTTATTGGTACCTTCTGTAAGAGGTTTAGTATCTGATGGAGGTTCTTCCTGTCTGAATAGGAAACATGTGTTCACCACAGCTGAAATAAAAGCTAGTTCATTACCTGACTGAGTTTTTTTGGGCAGTCCAAACCCTGGGAGGATTTCCTGAAGGAGGAATTTAGTTACCATGGAATGCTCTTTTGTGCACTCATCCTGAAAAGATGTTTCCATAACTAAAAGATACTTAAATGTTCTTGTGTTTTTATAATAATATTGTGGGTGACTCCTATTTTCCATGGGTCTAAGATTCCGAACCAGTGAGGCTGCATAGGCCAGCGCCATGGCCAAGTGACCTCATTTTCCTAAATTGTACGACTTGAGGTATAGGCAATAATAGATTATTACTTCCCCTTTGGGGCTGTAGGGCTACTGGTTTTTTATTTTGTATGTTTCCATCAGTCTTGCTATTAGCATTCCAATTGGAGCAGGGGCTGTAACCTGAGATGATGAATTTAAACAGCTTAAGGTTGGAGACTTTCTTACTTCATTGTTGGGAAGATCCCTTATCACTTTCTATCTGCTCATTCACCCCCTGATAGGGATGGTAGTTTTCAGAGTGACCGGACACAATTGGGTTAAACCCTCTACCCGCAATGGGGTGTGGTATGTTGTACACAGCTGCTCTTTAAAGGGCTACATCAAAATTGCACCCCCTTCCACAATTGGAAACCATTGGGTTATTCTAAGCAAATAACCCAAGCAGTATTTGCTTAGCATGTTGCCTTTGCCACAAACCCCACCCAAAAATACGTATAGGTGCTGGCCACATCCAAGTCACAGAGTCATTTAGGGTCCACCCCCACACTGCTTGAGTCTCTGCTATTACTCTCTTTACATTTAAAAAGCAGCTTTCTTGGCGCCCCCAAATCCCATGTACAACCTTTTCTCATTAACATATTCATATTGGAGCTAAATGAGTGATGAAGGTTTTCCCGTATCCCCAAGAAACCCAAAAATGCCATTCATTGTTTTGGAGTTTCAGGACACAATAACATTAAAGTACAAACAGCTATTCTGATAAACAAACCCTCCACTTTGTATATTAACGTAAATGATGATTTAAAATTTTCCAGCCATTCGAATAGAGCTCTTTTAAGAATTTTTGTTTGTTATTTCATTATTACCATGTGCTGAGGTATGAAAATATACACTGAATAAAGACACAAACATGAAAGAGTTAAGATACCACAACAGAAGCATAAAGTTTACTAATATGACTTACAATTCTTACTCCTTTGGTATGGTTGTTTTCCAAGCTTTCCATCATTTCACATCTTTGATTTTCACTATTTTTATGAACTTTTTGTGGGGCTAAAGGAGACCCACACAGTATTAACCCAAAACTTTTAGTATCTTTATCTTTCCACAAATCAACAAAGATTTGAACATATGGGACTTTTTGTCCATTTTTCTCGCTGTTGTAAGAAAGAAATCTCCTTCTGGAAGAAAATAAGGCTCACCCAATTGTGGAGAAGAAAAGAATTTATTCTCAATCTTGCAAGAAGGGGTGCACAACGAGAAAACTTGACTGGTGTCCCGAACAAAGAAAAATGACACAATTTCTACCCCTAAGCCTAGCACACAAGCCCTTTCTGTTTCTCCATAGATTGGATACTTCAGAAGTTACAGCCTATCCGAGACGATCTAACTTTGCAGTGCAAAACTTTGTGATTAACCACTTCCCCCATCACATTCCAACCATTTTAGTTTTCACCTGCTCCCCTTTGCCAAACAAGGAATAGAATTTAGTGCTGAATTTGTATTGACTTAGCTCTTCTTGGGCATTTTTTTTTTACCACCTATAGGACTGGCGTAAGCTGGTTTCCTTTGTTCCTGCTTAACCCAGGGAGTGGGAGATTGAGGCAGTAGGCTGCCAGGTTACATTAATCAGTATTTTCTTCCCTTATGTGAAAACCAAACTCATCTTTATTTCTTACAATAGACCCCCTTTCTTTTAAAGTCTTTTTAGTTTTCACATTTCCTTTCTTCAAATTTTCTAAGCGCTATCTCACACCCTTCATCATAGGGATCTCCTTCTTTAAGGGGATACAGATGGTTTTGCCTACACTGTATGGCATTTGCTTGGTTAGGGTGGTTTCAATGAGTCTTTGAACTAGCTCTCGGGCACATGGAATGATACAGCATCCGACTGTGGTGAGCACCCCAGCTGAGATAATGAGGGAAGTTAAGATGTACAGTGCAACCCCTTTCCATTTTCCAAACCAATTTTCAAGCCATCCTGTGAGTGAACTGCTAATGCCAGAATTCTCTGCTAATTCCTCAGATAGGGCTGTTAGGCCTTGTAAAGCTTTCGTGATAGTTCCATCAGGGGCAGTGTTATTGGGGGTGAATGTACAGCAACCACCTCCAATCATAACACAGACTCCCCCTTTCTCAGCTAGCATCCTATATAAGGCCATTCTATTTTCCCATGCCATTCTGCTGGTAGCATCTAATTGTCCTGCAATTCCCTTAACTGCACCCCTGGTGTAATTAATAAATCTCTGTTGGTTATAATCAATGTAATTAATCCAATCTACATTTTTATTAATGATGACCCACCAGAACAAGAATGACTCAAACCCAGCTGCTACCTGATTTCTTGCCTTGAATTCATCTAGGACTCCTAGGGAACTCCTCTACTGTCTAGATAGATCCGCTCATCAAAAGAACCAAGTAAACTTCTCTTCTCTCTCCCTCCCTGGGATATTCTTTTGGCTTCTTTTTCAAATGCCAAGGTGAATGGGATAGCCAATTGGACCAGAGCGCACGTTCCACCCCGTCACTCTGGCAGTATTGGTTGGAGAACACCCTTTCCACAGCACCACCACAGGTCTGCTCGAGGTCTGACCAAACTGGAGAAATTGTCAGTATGATCACTGCTTACATTCCACACTTGTGTACACGAGGCCCTAGTTCCAAGGTCCTGGAACCCTTTCCCCTGTCTAGAGAGACAAGCAGAGTGATTCCCTGGGCCCAGATGGGAGGCAGGTATGGTCTTGATGTTTCTGTTTTTGACTGGTGGGAAGAGAGAGGACAACATACTGCAATTTTTCACCAGAAGTAGCATTCTGGAAGAGGTGTATCATGTACTTAAACTCCCTTTCATGCTTTTCCATACCCAGCAGAAGGGGTACAATATGAGCCGTGGGTCGGCCTGCTGCACAAGCAAAACAGTTATTTTTTTTCAGACTCTGGACTGTTTATTCGATCCATTCTACCCATGCATTTGTCTCCCCATATCTTGTCTCTGTTTCTACGGTTTGCTTGAAATCTTCTGCCTTAAGTATCCTGGCTGTGTTGGGATCATTTTGAATTGGGGAACTGGCTTTGGCTGCTTTTCCTGTGGTCTTGCTGAAGGGTTAGCTGGAGAGGGTGTTGTTGATGCCGTATTTACAGGGGGATCTTTCCCTGTAACGTCTGCTCCCATTCCATATGCTCTGTTGACTGCTTGGTCCCCGGTGCTGCTCCCAGGTTCTAATTTGTCTGCCTTTTTAATAGTTAATATTACTGGATTGCACTGAAGACTTTTGCAGTTCAGTGGTGTATTACCTTTATAAAAGATAATCTTATCATTTAATGGCCTTGAACTTGGTGAGTCCGATCCCGTATTCATGGTCCATCCTTTCCACTGGATAGTACATCATATATTATTCCAGGAGGGGCAAGGGTGGGGCTTGAGTGTAACCATTCCCACCGGCTCTGGGCATGGGTATTTATTTTCCCCAGTTAGCCACCACTCTAAATTTCCACAGTCTATTACTTGGCAGGCATCAAACTGCGCGCTCTGGGACTCCAGATCTTCAGTCACGTTTATAACTAATTTGATGGAGCTAGTTACTTCCTGGCTTCAAAACATCATACCTAGTAAGATTATTTTCACCTGTAACTTAATGTCTGATTTCCTCCTTTGGTATTACAATAGGACTAGGGCTGTTGCTGACTAGGACAATGCACAGCTCAACTCCCACCCCACCCGACCCCAGCCCCATTTATTGTCTTTTCAGTGTGATCTTTAAGGGATCTGGGGCTGAAATTATTTTCCAAGACTTGGACAAAGTTCTTGGGTACTTCTCACCTGGTTCAGGTACTGGTCCTTTTACTTGAGTGTAGTGGGTCTACCCTTTTTTGCCATTTGGAATGCCATTTCAGTTGCCTGCAAGACTTGACAGTATCCTTCCCAGGTCGGTTGGAGTTTGGACTCTTTCCACGACTTGATTAGGACGCAGCTGCCAGGTCAGTGTTGGTGGACTGCAAATTCAAGAGGTGGAGTCTGTGCCAGCAAACCCCGATGTCTGAGGGATGACTAAGGAGAAGACAAGGACAGTATATAATTTTGAAGAAAGAGATCCTTCGACTCAAAGGAGGGGAGTTCTCCAGGCTTCCCAGGGAAGGGCAGACCAAGAAGCATTTCATAAGGAGAAATTCCCAGTTCCCTCCTAGGGGCAGTCCAGATTCTTAACAGAGCTTTAGGTAAATATTTAGTCCATGATAACTTGTTTTCTAAGACCAATTAGAGACATGTTTTAATGTTGGGCTTATTCTTTCCACTTTCCTAGGGTATATAGAAGTTTTAAAGTGACACCTAGACCCTGCACAATATTTTGCAACAGTCTGGAAGGAAAGTGACTACCATTGTCTGAATCTATGTTTTCTACTAACCCATATCAGGGAATGATTTGTTCAAGGCTAATTTTTGAAGTTCCTGATGCTGTAGCTGAAGCTAGAGCATATGCTTCTACACCCTGTCAGGTGATCCACAATAACCACAACATACTTTAGTCGACCTACTGGGGGCCTTTAAGTACAATCAACCTGAATGCTCTGCAGTGGTCTCAGGCAGGGCACCCTCCCCCCCGGTACTTGCTTTCTTAACACTTTCTTATTCACTTTCATGCCCCTTATCTAAATAAGTCCATTTTGCACCTTTATCTTGCCTCTGCTTGTTTCCTCCATGACTTGTCTCCAATCTTTACTCAACCATCTGTCAACTGTACTTATCATAACCTTTGCTTTCTGTTTCTGATTTTCCTCCTCTCTCCTTACAAACACGTTCCGGGACTCTCTCGGTAACTCTTTCAATGGCTTATCCATCCATCTTTCTATTTCCTGAATCTTTTTCTGAGTATCAGGCCAAGATGATCCTGAGCCACAGGATCATCAGGGTCCATCCCTGAATATTTCCTCACTTGGTCCCTCAGTCATTCCAGGGAAGCAGAGGGAGTCTCACCCTTCTCCTGGGCTATATCAAAGGCCTTATTCAAGTTTTGAGATTTGGGGACAGCCAATTTTATTCCCAGTATAGCGAGGTCTCTAAGATCTTTTATTTATGCTCTGTCCCCCAGGTCGTTCTTATCCCAATTAGGGTCTTTGTTTGGGAGCTTCTGTTCTGCTGCCATTACCCCCTTTCCGGGCAGATGCTGCCTTTCCCACTCCTTCATAGCTGCCCTCCACACCATTCCTCTTTCTTCTCCCATAAAGAGAATATTCACGATGGACATAAGTTCAGGCCAGGTATGTAAACTAGGACCTAGGAACTGACTTTCTTGCTCAGCCAGCCTGCTGGATCTTCCATTAGTGATTTCATCTCCTTTTTGAAGTTCCTTACTTCAATACTCCTTAGTAGACCATTTACATAGCCAATTTCCCCTGGCCCCATTGGTATTTCTCTCAGTGGACACAAAGGCTCAGTGGAGTTTTGCTCTTTCACTCTCTTCTCCTCAGGTGCTCTGGGGAATGGAAATTTTGTATATCTTTCTTACACTGTTCCAGTTCTTTCCTGAGCATTGGGGGGTTATAACCAGTGGGGCTGTTGGCCCCACTTGATTCTCCAGTTCCCCAGAGTTGAGAATGGGCTCTATTGGGCCCTGCAAGTCTAATGGCCCTTCTCCAGCGAGGAGGGGGGAAAATAAGGAGGAGGGAGGTTTAACAGGGGTTCCCAGGCTTTAGTTCCTGCAGCTTTAGTTTCTGCAGTTTTAATTTCTGCAAGCTTAGTTTCTGGGTCCAAACTTACAGATTTCACAGGATAGAGAGTGGCCCCCTTTTCCTTTAACCAGCCTGTGGCAAAGTCTGACTCTTCTTTGGAGAAGGGTGTTTTCCTTTTATATACAGTATAAGGTCTCTACAAAGCCTATCCTCCTCTGCCCTGTGTTTTGGCCAGGATATGTCAGGCGGTGAAATATTTTCCTTGGTCCAGATACAAGAGTAGTATTTAATCATTCTCTTCTTGTCTTTTCCCCTGGCCCAATCACTATCGGTCCAATGCCTTAACATCCTCCCTAATGGATAATCTAGAAGAATATTTCCGGGGGATCCTACAGATACCCCCTGCCCCTTTTTCCCAGTTGAGTGACTGCCTCTCTTTCTGATTCTGCATCTTGTCTGGATCTCTTTCTCTTGAATCGTTCAGTTTGTCCGTCTCCGAATCTTTTCCTCATGGGAGAAGAGAACCCTGAATTGGGCCTCCGCACTCACTTTGTGCAGTATGTCACGCATCTCATGCATGCGCAATCAATTTCAGACTCATCGGGGTTTCTGACCACCAAGGTAATACTTAAGAGCCTTTGTTCTTACCTTGGTCCATGCATGGAGTCACCTGGCCAATGAGGGGCAGATTTCCCCGTCCCTTTTTCTCATCTTCGATCAGCAGCCCTAAGCATCTGTTCTGGGGTCTCTTGGCCCAGTGGCATGGCCCTCCCTGGTGGAGTCCAAGACCACTTAAATAGTGGGGTGTGCCTCCCTGTCGTCCACTCCAGGAGTCTGCTCTCTGAAGCTTCAGAAACTCGGGCAAGCCCTCAATTGTTACAAGAAAGAAATCTCCTTCTGGAAGAAAATAAGGCTCACCCGATTGTGGAGAAGAAAAGAATTTATTCTCAATCTTGCAAGAAGTGGCGCACAACCGGAAGACGTGGCCAATATGCTGAACAAAGTAAAATAACACAATTTGTACCCCTAAACCTAGCGCACAAGCTCTTCCTCTGTTTCTCCATAGAGTGGATACTTCAGAGATCATAGCCTATCCAAGAAGTTTAACTTTCCCACGTGAGTTTCCCAGTTTCTGATTAACCACTTCCCTGATCACATTCCCACCAGTTTAGCTTTTACCTGCTCCTTTGACCAAATTTCATTCTGAATTGTTATTGACTTAGCTCTTTTTTGTGCATCTTTTTCACTGGCCATAGGACTGGCTTACATTGGTTTCCTTTGTTCCAACTTAACCTGGCACTGGGAAACTGAGGCAGTAGGCTATCAGGTTACAATAATTAGTATTTTCTTCCTTTATGTGAAAACTAAACTAATCTGCATTTCTTACAAACCTGAGAAGGTTGTTTATAAAAGGAAGTTAATGGAAGTTTGGGGGCCCTGGGAAAGTTTCTGCAGCTTTCTATAGATATGTGAGGCAGACTGGCTAATAAATTGAGTTCCTATGAAGATTTACTCTTTTCTAGAGTCAGGTTTACTGGAGGGTATTTTTATTGCCCCTACCAGCTTTTTTTGAATAAGGTTGGATTTCTGGGCTCTGCTACTGAGTAATAACCCTGAGCTTGCACCTGACTGGCTTCGTAGTGCAATTCCTCATCCTGTTAAGGAGACATGAGTGTGTGGTCTCTGGCCCCCAGCTCTGTCCATTCCCTTCTTTCCTCTTACATAGATTTAACTCAAATTGAGGGTCCCATGATGAAGCCACTCCTGGCCATTCTGTGGTCATGTGGTGTGGCAGACAAAGATGAGCTTTTCCTTGTAAGACCATCAGTAGGCAGGTTGCCCCAGTTCTGGAAAGTCACCACAATGGGGATTGTGCTGGAAGCTAGAGAAGCCACCCATAAACCAGGGGAGGATCAACATTGTCATCAGTTTTGGCAGCATCCCACTACTAGACCTGATTTAACAGATTGCTCACCAAGCCAGCACCTTGGAGGCTGTAAGCCCTGCTCACTGACCCCAGGTTCTCTGCCATCTGGTTCTCTGCTGGGTCCCAGCTGTGACAGGGCATCTTCCCTCATCTTCTCTTGTTCTCTACACTAAGCTGCCTTAGAGGGACAGAACTATCCTATGAGCCAAAGAGATTGGGTACAGGCTGTCAAGGGGTACAGACACAGGGTGGACGGGAAAGGGATCCCAAAAGGACAGAAACTACGACACAGCTCAGGGGACAGGAGCTGGGGTCAGTTTTCATTATTAGAATAATAATCCAGGCAGGAGGTTACAGATGTTTGAAAAATCTCTTGCATTATGAGAAAACATAGTCTTATACTTTACCTCAATTGTTCCTTAAAACGTGACAGTGTTACTGGAAAAGAGTCTCCTTTTATTCACGAGGACACCAGATAATGTAAAATGAGCTGAAAAGTCACCCAACTGTTACAAGATGTGTGCAGAATTGAACAAAAGAGTTTCAAAATTCACATTCCACCATGCTGTGTCCTGGTGTTCCCCTTATTCTCTAGGACAAGGTGCTGGCCCCCGTGAGCTTGACCCATCTGTTCTCTCCTTGTTGTTTTCTTCTACCCAGTCTGAAGACTAACTCAGACCTAGAAATGAAAGTGGACCCATGGAGAGCACAGAGGGGCAGGGCTGAGTGACCCCTTTTTTCTAACAGTACAATGAAAGGGGCAGACATAGGGCAGGCCAGTGGGAGAACCTGGGAATTCATGAGGATGTGGGGACTGAGAGCTCAGTGAGACCCCGTGTTGAGAAGGGCATGCTAAGCTGGGCTCCATGCAGTGGAGGACTCACGTCCACTGGGGATACCACCCGGTCAGCCCACCGGCAGCCCAGAGACTGCAGTCCAGTGGAGAAGCACCAGGAGTAGGAGGAGAGGCTCTCAGGAGTGGGGGTAAGTCCTGGTCGGGGGGCTGGCCAGGCACTCTGTCCAGATCATCTGGCTTTGCCCTATTGTGGTAGAATCCAAAAGGTGGAAACCATCACCCTGTTTGGCCCCTGCAGGTGCCTAGACAGATTCTGTCTCATGGTCCTTGGGGATCTTTTCCACAGCACCTGCTGACTAGTTCTGGGGAGCACAGTTGCAAAGGGTTTCTACATGATAAGAAATTATGTCACATTTTCTCTACAAGGTGTTGCCTTCAAGAGAAAACCAGAGGTGCAGGAAGGAAACAAGAGCAAAACTCTTCAGCACCCACACCACACACTGGAAACTAACTAAAAACCCCAACGTGCTAGAACAAGGGGCTCCCACTCATTTTGTCTGAATGTAGGGGGTGGGAACCCAAAAATTGGGTGTGGGGATATGTGCCTGGAACCAGGGATACATCTGAAGTCCAGTCACCTGGGTTTGAACACTGTCCTCTCCCGTGTCTCACTCTGCCACCTCAGGGTGGTGGTTGATCTGTCCCATGTGCCTGTGTTTGGGGTGTTGTCCCAGCGCATGTCCCACGGGGTCGATGAAAGCTCTGAGGTGCTGTATCAAGCCTGCTGAGCTCTGCACTCTCTATGTACATATGAGCCACAGAAGAGCCACGGTGGTCGTTCTATTATCTGGGGTATGTGGGCAGGAGAGAAGCCCTCCCAGCCTAGCCTGCAGCTAGAATGGGATATGCACCCCATGGGCTCCCCTCAACCAGATGGGCCCTTCCTTCCTTCCTGAGGTTAGGTGGGAGCTGAGTCCCTCAGGAATATTCTGTTGACTGACTCGGTACAACTACTCCAGGGCTATTTGGAGAATTATGTGCTCAAAACACCCGGCAGATGAGTTTGGACACATTCAGAAACATATGGCCATATCACATGCTGTTTTTGGTATTGGATGATGGCTGTGGTTAATAATACAAACACAAGACTGCTCCTCTATTACAAGGTGTTGAGAATATGGAGACACGTGGAAATATACAGCTAATGCCATGAATAGCTATAATTAGCAGTAATATTGTAATGTTTTTACAGCAATGGCAAAGAAGGTACTGTATCAATGCTAAAAGTCAACAATGGGGGGGTACAAAGAGGTATGGGATTTTTCCTTAGCAAGTAACAAATATATTCTCTAATGGATAGAACTGATGAGAGCACAACTCTGTGAAGAAACTCAGAACCACTGAGGGTACACCTTGGAGGGACTGTCCAAGACAGGAGAAAATGTAACAAAATCCTAGGATGAATGATTGGCTTTGATTAATAGTACAGATATGAGAATGTTCTCTCATGAACTAAAATAAAAATACAATATTGTAGCAGTTTACTGTTGTTTATGAATTCTCAAAATAGGTAAGATTATGTTTATAAATTGGTCTGTTCCTCTGGATGTATTTCATTGTATTAACCTCAGAAATTTCACATTTATTTAAATGATTCCATTGTCATTAGGACTTTGATTGGACCATATCATTGGAACATTGAGTCCCTTGGGGGGTGGGGACACACAGAGAGAAACTACATGGCAGCAGAACCCCAGGAAGTACATACACAGAGAAGCATACATGTGAGGAAAGAAAGAATGCTCCATTAGACATGGCAGAGGCCCCAGGAAGAAAGATGAGCCATTCACCTCATAGCTTACAGCTGGCCTTGTAGAGAGAGCAGAGCAGCTGAGCCCAGGGAGCAACACACCCCAGGTGAGTGACGAGACCTAGCCCAGTGTACAGCTGATATTGGAAGAAGTTGAGATCACAGAGACTTAAGAAGAAGAAGAAGCCGAACCCTTGCAGACGCTGGCCGCCATCTTACTCCAATACACAGCAAGAGATTTTGGTGTGAGAAGTAAATTATGCTTTATGGCCTGGTAACAATCTTTGGTATTTTTCCTTTTTTTTTTTCTTTTTATATTTTTAAGGATTTATTTATTTATTTATTTATTTTTAATTCTCTCCCCTTCCCCCTCCCACCCCAATTGTCTGTTCTCTGTGTCTATTTGCTGCATGCTCTTTGTCCGCTTCAGTTGTTGTCATCGGCATGGGAATCAGTGTTTCTTTTTGTTGCATCATCTTATTTTGGTTTGTTTGTTTGTTTTGCTTTGTCTTTATTTTTTTAATATTACATTCAAAAAATATTAGGTCCCTATACACCCTCACCCCCTTCACCCCACTCCTCCCCCCATAGCAACAATCTCCTCCATCATCATGAGACATTCATTGGATTTGGTGAATACATCTCAGAGCACCATTGCACCTCATGGTCAGTGGTCCACATCATACCCCACACTCTCCCACGTTCCATCCAGTGGGCCATGGGAGGACATACAATGTCTGGTAACTCTCCCTGAAGCATCACCCAGGACAACTCCAAGTCCCGAAAACACCTCCACATCTCATCTCTTCCTCCCATTCCCCACACCCAGCAGTCACCATGGCCACTTTCTCCACACCAATGCCACATTTTCTTCGATTACTAATCACAATAGTTCATGAATAGAATATCAGTAAGTCCACTCTCATCCATATTCTATTCCTCCATCCTGTGGACCTTGAAATGGTTGTGTCTACTCCACATCTATAGCAAGAGGGGGCTTAGATTCCACATGGATGCTGGATGCAATCCTCCTCCTTTCAGTTGTAGGCACTCTTGGCTCCCTGGTGTGGTGATTGACCTTCTTCAACTCAATGTTAGCTGAGTGGGGTAGGTCCAACAAACCAGAGTGTAGGAGCTGAAGTCTACTGAGGCTCAGGGCCTGGCTATCATATGGTCAGTCCAGAGATTCAAATCCTCTGGGTATATATTAAACCCCAGCACCAACTACAGTTCTGGTAAAAGTAACAGGAGAGGCTTGTGAATAAAGATCACATCTGAGCCCAGCTCCATCACACAGAAACACCAACTCAAAAGAAGGGCCAACTGACATGGCACTGAACTCCATCTGCCATGACCATAGAACCTGTGGGTCTCTGTAGCCCTCAGAAGAACCAATACACAGGGTCATATCTACTTTATCTGTCTCTGGGACTCTGCTGAGGTATGCATAAGGGCAATCCCTCTAATAACCTCTCGGCTCTTTTTAAGACTTGTAGCCATATAAACTCATTTGTCCTTTCCATTTCCCCCTTGATTCGGGTCAAAAAGCATTTTTAACTCCTGGTATTATATGTAGACTGAGATATTCTGCTGTTCCGAGTTGACCCTTTTAGTCAAGGTCATGTTTTAGTTATATTATCAGCTGGTACTTGGTAGTGATCCCTCGGCACCAGGGAGGCTCATCCCTGGGAGTCACATCCCATGGTGGGGGAAAGGCAATGCATTTACATGTTGAGTTTGGCTTCGAGACTGGCCACATTTGAGCAACATGGAGGCTCTCAGGAGGTAACTCTTAGGCACCCTGCAACTCTAGGCCTTGTTCTTATTTCAGGTGTACAGGCTCACAAGCATAGTCATTAGTGTCAAGGGCTCATTGTTGGACCTTCATTCTTTTTTGGTCTTTGCCATTGCACTTGGGGGATTGTTGCTGTTCCTTTAGGGACTGTGACAGAGCTCCCCTGGCTAGGAACTCAGCACTTCCTCAGTTGTTGTTTTTAATTGTATCCACTATGAAAATATCCAAACATTTTTATGTACCCTGGATGTATGCCATGTAGAACTCCCTGCCAACCATGTGTCCCCTGTCAATAACATCCCACACCAGTATTCCACCACTGCCATTGTTGAGCCTCTCTGTGATCCAAAACTTCCTGAAAAGTGAAGCCCAATATATTGCCAGTTTCCTTTAATAGTAAAATGGAATATAGCTATGAGTTTAAAGGTCAGATATAGAATACATATTAATTTGGAAAAATTACAGTAAAAATAAATTGGGATATCAAAAAATTTAAAAATGCAAAAGCTTTGTTTTTGATGTTTTGCCTTCCATCACTGCAATAAGTGTTGCCCTGTATGCTAATTGGCAAGGTAACTACTTCCGTCTTTTCCTCAGTGTCTGTGTCCTAGCTTTTTCTTTTCTTTTTTTTCTAATTATTAAGCTTATCTTCACAAGAGTTTTAGATCACAGTAATTCATATATACAATATACAGTACTCCCACATATCCAACATAAAACCTTTTCCCTTTCACAGCAATAATCTTTTTACATATTCATACTATATTTACTGGAACTGATGTACAGACATTGAAACAATAGCTTTCCAGAATGGTTGGATCCTTCTGCATTCCCACCAGCAGTGGATGTGTTCCCATTTCTTCACATCCTTTCCAGCATTTGTATTCTTCTGTTTTTTTCCTAGCTGCCAATCTTATGGGAGTAAGATGGTATCTCATTGTAGTTTTGATTTGCATTTCCCTGATAGCTAGAGATTTGGAGCATTTTTTCATGTGCTTTTTAGCCATTTGTATTTCTTCTTTGGAGAAGTGTCTGTTTAAATCTTTTTCCCATTTTTTTAATGGGTTGTTTATCTTTTTATTTTCAAGATATATGAGCTCTTTATATATGCAAGTTATAAGTCTCTTATCAGATATATGTTTGCCAAATATTTTCTCCCATTGTGTGGGTTCCCTTTTTACTTTCTTGACAAACTCCTTTGAGGTGCAGAAGGCTTTAATTTTGAGGAAGTCCCATTTATCTATTTGTTCTTTTGCTGCTCGTGCTTTTGGTGCGATATTCATGACGCCATTTTTTTACATTTAACAAAATACTGGAATGGTTTTATAAATGGGTAAGGGGTATTTTTTGGTTGAATTGTGAGATGTTTGATAGAAAAAGCCTAGTGTGCTTTGAAGAGACTTTTTATGATACTTTAGAAGTAAACTACAATGTAAACCATTATCCATGTGGTGCAGCAGTGCTCCAAAATGTATTCACCAAATGCAATGAATGTCCCATGATGATGAAAGAGTTTGTTGATGTGGGAGGAGTGGGGACAGGGGGGTGGGGGCTATGTGGGGACCTCTTATATTTTTTGAATGTAACATTTAAAAAAATAAAGAGAGAAAAAAAAAGAAGTGATGAAACTATTATTGGAAACTGGAGGAAAGGTGCTCTGTGTTTTAAAATTGCAGAGAACTTAGACAGATTGACCCCTGATGTTATCTGTAAGCAGAATTTGAAAATGATGAGCATGGTCATCTAGCTGAGGAACTTCCCAAAGTAAACTAGGAGAATTCAGCTTGGCTTCTTCTTGCAGCTTATAACAAACTGTAGACAAGAGAGAGAAGCTAGGACTGAAATGTTGGACACAAAGAAAACAGACAGTGATTTTGAACATTTTCAGTCCCTGGAAACGAAGCTCCCAGATGATAGTGCCATATTTGTGGACTTAACTAAACTTGGAATTTGTAAATCAGGTTTGAAGATGCAGTCATCTAGGAAAGATTTGTGGAAAGTCTGACTGTCTGATGGATTGGACCTCTGCTTCCTGCACCCTAACAAACAAGCTTTTGAGAAAGCTGTATGAATAAAATCGCTGTCAGCCTGGAATAAAAGGAACATGGAAGGGACAGATTGAAGGGGAAACAGCTTTAAGAGTAAAACCGTGACAGTTAAGATTTGGAATTAAGTCATGTCTTGCCTCGAGAGGAACCCTACCCATGTGTACCCAGAGGGTGAGTTTGTCCCGGCAGTTGAAGAGAGTGGATGTTCCCACCCACTTTTTTGGGAGATTTTCACCACACCAGGGTAGAGAGAGGCTGGAACACATTACCTGAGGATTAGAGAGGTCGAGGTTGCCTCCCGATGAGTCTGAGAGGTGTGGGCTGACCCCATGGATTAGGGAAGGCCAGGTCACCAACTCCTTGCTCTGAGGGGATTGAGGCTGTGTGCCAAACGTTAGGGAGACTGTTGTCTTCACTTCACTGTACTGGGGGATTAAAACTCTAACGCAAAGTTTGGATAAAGTGTGGCAAAAACACCAACTCTCTTAGAGGGTGAGGTCTGGAGCTTCACTGCCATGTAGAAGCTTGATGAGGGTGAAACCAAGAAAATGGCCATTGGGCAAGACTGTGGAAAGGATGGATCCCCACAAGGCACCAGGGAGAAGAATCCACCATCCTGAGCATGAATCTCTGACTTTGAAATGGAACGGAGTTTGCCGTGTAGGTTAACTGAACCAAAGGAGACCCCTAACTCATGCTTCCCTCCCAGTTTCTCCTTATGGTAACTCAAATGTTTATCCTTTCTCTGTCCATTTGTATATTAAAAGCAGATAAACTGGTTTGTAATTTTCAGAGATCAACTGCCAGATGGGATCTTGCCCCAAAACAAACTGTATCTCTTTAAACTGATTGTGATATGATTCTGTATTTAGCATTGTTACTGATTTAAATTTCCTTTTGTTGTATTATTTTTTTAATGTTACATTCAAAAAATATGAGGTGTCCATACAACCCCACCCCCCTCACCTCACTGTAATGTCTTTTATGAACTCAGAGAGTGAAGTGTAGCAGTTTGGTATCATTTATGAATACCAAGAACAAATACTGGATTATGCTTGTAAATTTGTCTCTTCCTCTGGGTGTATTAGATTGTATTAACTTCAGAGATTTCACTTTTCTTTCATTAAATTATGATTAGAGCTTTGATTGTGCCACATCAGTAGGATGTTTAGTCCTGGGGTGGGGACCCAGAGAAAACTGTGGCAGAGGAAGGAGCTGAGTGTTGAATGCTGGAGTGCCAGGAGTAAATACACAGAGAAGCAGATGCGTGAGCAGAGAGAGGCTCCGTTACACACAGCAGAAGCCTTGGAAGAAAGACGAGCCATTCGCCTGAGCGCGTCCAGCTGGCCTTGTGGAGCGAGCAGAGCAGCTGATCCCAGAGAGAATCCAGCCCTGGGAGAGAGTCAAGGCTTCTCCCATCCTGCAGCTGGTATTGGAAGAAGCCAGGACCACGGAGGCTTCAAAGGAAGAAGAATCCTGAAGTCTTGCAGACGCTGGGAGCCATCTTGCTCCAACTGTGGTGACAGTATTTGGGGAGGAATGTGATTCACAGTTTATGGCCCGGTAACTGCAAGCATCTACCCCAAATAAATACCATATTCCCAGTATTTTGCATCGGCACCCCTTTGGCTGACTAATACAATTACCAATGTAGTACATGGTGTTCATAATAAGATGGTTTGTAAGGAAAATACGCCTAATACAACTATGAACTCCAGATACAGAAATATTATGATGATGTTCTTTCATCAATTGTAACAAACGTGTCCTAACACTATAAGGTGGTGGTGGGGCAATGGATGGGACTTGTGTGGTTTGCATGATTGCTGTTTTGAACTCACAACCTCTCCAATAAAAAGACAAGAAAAAAAACATAAATACCAACCTAGCTGGGGCTGACAACTTCTGCCTATGTTGACAATGGGGGTATCTGAGAATCAGAGGGTTCAAACAAGGGGAAGCCAAGTCCCCAGGTGGCCGTGTGACCAGGACATGAGGTCCTGGGTTCAGTCCTGGCTCTCCCACCTGTGGGCCCTGGGCGGGTCTCCCCACCTTGGGAACCTTGGCCTCTTGCTCGTCCAATCAGGTACTGATTCCTGGCGATGACCTCAGCAAGGGTTTGCCAGGGCAACCAGGAATGTTCTAAAGGACACTGCCTGGTGACTGGGCAGTTAGGACGGAGCGTGGCTTGGCTCAGGAGGGCTTGGCCCTCCAGGCTCTGTGGAGATGTGGAGGTTGTGGCTTCGGCGTCCTGAGGACGGGCAGCTGGAGAAGGTGCCTGTTGGGACGACCATGGCGGGCAGGCAGGAGCAGGTTTTCCCCAAGCCCTGCCTCCGCGAGAGCTGTGACGTGGACGAGGCCAGTCAGGAGGAACAGATCTCCTCGCTGTGAGCATCTACTCTGTGTCCTGCAGCCCCAGAAGGAGCCTTCCCTGACCCCTGGGCAGGGAGTCCAGTCCACCGTCCCTAAGTGGGGAGGTCATCACATTCCCACCACAGAGCTGACCATGGCCGTGGGAGAGGAGGACGTGCCTGGGCACCAAGAGCCCACGTGAGGGCATTTGGTGGAAGGTGGGGGACAGACTCAGCTCTGTGATGATGTCACATCTCTGACCCCATCGTGGCAGCCCTTGTGGGCAGTTAGCAGAGCACAGCCATGGTGGTGACCAGCCTCGTGTGCAGGCCACAGGCCAGCCTGAGGAGAGGCTCCTGGCACCCCCTCTCTGGCCATGGGGCATTCTGGCCATGCAGCCGTGCAGGGTTTAGACCAGCCTGTGCTTGAGATTGTTACACCCGAGTCTTAAATGCCTTCATGGACTTTAGAGAGCTACAAGGCACCAAGTGTTGAGTTCATAGGTGAGGATTTATGTGGACTCCATAGAAACATGGTCCACCTGCGGGAGAGGGCCCAGCCTCCTCTGTCTGAGACAAAAAGTGTCCAGAACCTGCTGATTCAGTTTAGGGCACAAGGTCTTCAAGTTGGCATTGACCCTGGTGCCTGGCCGGAGGTGACCTGCATGGCGAGGCGGCTCTGTGATTGCTTCCCTGAACGGAATTTTAGAGAAGCTCAAGATTTCCAATCACAGTCTGCAGATCACCTCAAAATGAGCTCATAAAGTAAAGGTTGGACATCTCAAAGGCAGTCATTTCCAACAAAGGAGCTCGGTGGCCTCAGGACATTAGGTCATTGGATCGACAGGTGATTTCCCAGGATCCAGAGGGTGTGAAGACCCTGTGCAAGGTCTTTCACTGCCATAATCTGTGCTGATCAATTTTCTGAAAGAGAATTTGGAGGAAGACACTTCCCATGTAGGTCGTAACCCCATGCCCCTGGGAGGGGGTGGCTCCAGGGGGAGGAAGTCATCATGGTTCCCAGGACTTGGGGTGCACTCGATCAGGTCCTGGGGGGCCGGCGGCAGGGCCTGAGGTCAGGCTCACAGGTGACATCCCAGGGTGTCCTGGGAACTGCTCCTTCATGCCATCCACCTGGACTGGGCCACCTGCTTCTTCACGACACCCACCTGGACCGGGCCACCTGCTTCTTCACGACACCCACCTGGACCGGGCCACCTGCTCCTTCACGACACCCACCTGGACCAGGCCACTTGCTCCTTCACGACACCCACCTGGACTGGGCCACCTGCTTCTTCACGACACCCACCAGAACCAGGCCACTTGCTCCTTCACGACACCCACCTGGACCGGGCCACCTGCTTCTTCACGACACCCACCTGGACCGGGCCACCTGCTTCTTCACACCATTCACCTGGACCGGGCCACTTGCCCTTTACCACAGTCCTCCTTCTGGTGGGACGTTTCCTGCACCTGAGGAGGCTGGGTCCCCCAGGAGGCCGTGTCTGTCACCTGAGTGGCACAGCTCACCTCTTGGCTCTTCAGGCCTAGAACTGGGACCCAGGAGAGTTTTCCTGGGTGCAGGAGCAGCCCTGCTGCCGTATGGGCCCAGCCTGGCCCTTCCCTGAAAACCGTCCTCCTCCTTCCAGGTCTTGGGACCAGAACCTGCAGAGGATAAACGGCAGCCTCGGGGCAGACCCCGAGTCGTGGAGCTCACACACAGGTAAAGGGTGGTGACCTGCCTCCAGGTGGGTCCCTGGACCCAGGCTGGACCCTGCAGGAGCTCCCTTCAGGGGCAGGCTGAGGACCCCTGGACAGGGGCAGGGTCCCTGTGTCACCGCCACGGCCAGACCAGGCCTGTCCCCTATACATGATGCATAGAAAATGCTTTAATTTTCATTCAAACGTTATTTCAAATTCAATAAATAAAAGGCAGCTACACACATTATAGAAGCATTGTTCGTGAAAAGTTCTCTCCAGGCACTTTTGTCTCATCAAATTGCAACAAACTCAATTGTTCCTCCAGTGTTCCAAAAAATACAGAGATGAACACAGAGTAGTTAACCAAAATAGTCCAGGTCTCCCTATTAATGAAAAAAAATGAAGAGAGGAAAATATGTTTAATCAGATTTATATCTCATATATCCAAACATCGAATGTTCTTTTTTTATCTTTAACATTAATACAATACCTTCTTTGCGTTTGCTACAAAACATTACAATATTTTTAACTATAGCCTATACATTACATTGAGATATTTTCCCATATTACACCTCATCTTAACATCTCATAGAACATTCCTGTTTATATAATTACCCACAGTCCTCGTGCACCATGAGAGTCACTCTGCGCACTTCCCGTGGCACCTCCAGGTGGGCTCCACCTAACACTGACCTCCGTGCCCTCCACGTCTCAGCCACACTCACCTCCCTCAGCCACAGTGTCCGCCGCCCTCACTGGAACGTGTCACATCACGACCTGGGGTGGGAGACCAGGGTCCCTAACGACATTCCCCACAGGGTTGTCCTGAGGGCTGGGGTCGCGCACAGGGGGTTGGGGACGGGTGAGAAGACGGATGCCCCGTGGGGCTGTGTGTCCGGGGCTGCCCTCGTGGCTGACTGTCCTCTCGGCTGCTCTGGATTCACAGCGGGTGCAGGACGGGGAGCGGGGCCCAGGCTGGGTGTGGGGTGCTCACCCTCCACAGGGCGCTCAGCATCACGTCCCGCATCGTCCCCAGGCCCGTGGGTGGAGGGCGTCTCTGGTTCTCGGTGGTGCATTGAGGACCCCGGGCTGACAGCCATTCAGTGAGGCAGGACAGCTGTCACCTGGTGGGACCTCTCCTGCCCGCGCCCTGCAGTAGCCCCTGCCTTCCCCTCCTCAGGTCTGCTGGACGCGTGTGGAGCTGCCTTCTCCCCCCACCACAGGCTGGCCCTGCTGGGGATCACCTGCTGCAGGGAGAAGTGGAGCCAGCACGTCTGGGGGTGCTTCCCGGGGGCACTGCAGGTGCGGGGGGGGGGTGCAGACCCCAGGGGCATCTCCTGCTCCTGCCCTGCCCCTGCCAGGCTGAGCTCTGCTCTCCTGGAGGCTGTTTTCACACTGTCGTGGCTGCCAGCCATCGCAGGGGATGCTCTGCCCCCAGATGACAGGTGCCCTCCCCTGACTAAGGATTAGGTGACCGACCCTGGAGTGGCCATTTCCACCTTCCAGGACCACATCGCAGTTGTCCCCTGACCTGGATGCATGAGCTGGGGCGGGGAACAGACTGAGAGTCTCTGACTGAGCTGGGACCACACTTACCTGTGACCATCTCTGGGACTGGGTCACTGTCCTCGTCTCACTCTGTCCTCGAGGTGGTGGCAGGTGCCTAAGACCCTCCGTCTCCTTGGCTGGCCCCTAATCCTGACCACAGGAGACACCCCTCAATGGTGTCCTGGGGGACGCAGGCATCCAGGGAGCCCCACCAGGAGCCCCTGCGTGGACCGGAACAAGCTTCACCAGGAGCCCAGCTTCCTGGAGGTTCCCTCCCTGGGCCCCTGTGGGTCCACACTGCACGCCTGGTGCTGAGGGTGAAGGCAAGGGGGTCCTGACCTCAGGGGTGCTGGGGGATGACCTGGGGGCGGGGACACTGGGGCCCACCCCACCTGGAGGCACTGAGGGGAAGGGCTGGGGACGGGCAACAGGCCAGGGCCTGGGCTTGGAGGAAATGTGTCCCCTGGATGTCCTCCTCCTCCTGCCCTGCAAGGTCCCCTCTGTACGCTGAGGCAGGACTGAGCTGTCCTGCGTCTCCTCCCTCCTCTGACTCATCTCAGGAGGGAGCAGCACCTGGGGCTGCTGGATGGAGGGGCTGCTCACCGCGGACACTCCTGCCAGAAGGGACTCATTGTATCTGGGGCTCTGGGCTGCTCTGGAAGGTTCCTCACCTGGGTCAGCCCTGGGCAGGGCTCAGCCCGAGCTCACCTGCCACCCTTCCTCCTGCGTAGACCCACATGCCAGGCAGAGGCTCCTGGCTGCCGCTGCCATCACAGGAGCCCGAGCTTCAGGGGCTCTTTCCTGCAGACACCAAAGACCACGCCCGGGAGGAGCCCTTGATCAAAAACGGGGAACCAGGGGTGCCCGAGGAGCCCACGTTCCAGGTATGTCCTCGGACCTGGCAAGAGCTGTTCACTGTAGGTCCATTCCATGAGTGTGTCTGAGCCCTGGCTGTGTTCAGGCATCGCTGCAGGCAGAGGGGAGGGAGGCGGCCGTGGGGAGCAGAGCAGACGTGGTGGCCGTGATCAGCAGCTCCCAGAGCAGATGGCAGAATGGGGGGTGCGATTATGGGGTAAGGGTAAGGGTGAGACTCCCAGGGGGAGGAGAGGACACAGTGTGTCCCCACTGCTGGAGGGGTCACTGAGGTGCAGCACTTATGACAATCTGTGTCCTGCATCTGCCCACTTCTCAGGTTCTTTCCCAAGGTCGTCCTTGGCCAGAGCAGTTTCTTGGTTCCTTCAGTGCCCCAAGCTCTCTCCTGTCCCTGCACCTTCCGTGGCCTCCACCTGCCTGGAATCCTGTCCCCCGCCTGTCCCACCCTGTCCTGACTCCCCCTCTTCTCCTCTCCTCCATCTCCTCCTTCCATCACCTCCTTGGCCTCAGCACCCCCAGGATTAGCCCCCAGTCCCCTGAGCCAAGGAGCACCCGTGTGTCCTCTGGACTCAGCCCAGGTGAGGCCGTGTGCCTCAGACCCTGAGCTCTCAGGGACCAGACACGGGGTTTGTGGGCACCACTGGCCCAGGCCCAGGGCACACAAGGATTTTGTCGTCACAGCTGGGTCTGCAGGGGGGGAGACCTCAGAAGTTCTCCCCACGAACACTGCAGGGCTGGGGTGGGGCGAGGGGAGAAAAGGGGACAGATGGGGAGAGAGGACAGGTCAAATGGGGCCAGAGGACAGAAGGGCCCGGGGAAGCAGGGAGGTGTACGCCCCGAGGGCACGTGCCTGCCTGGGCTCAGTGACACCTTCTCGCATCATCCACTGGGGGTGTTCAAAGTGTACCGCGTGATCCTGGTCCTGGGCCATCCTAGTGACGAGTCCTGCAGTGTCTCCTCCAGCCCATCAGAGGGCGCTGTGGGCCCCACCATCCTGCCTGGAGGGAAACTCCCCTTGCAGGTAGTAGCGGGACCCCCGCTCCCTCTGGACCTTCTCTAACCCCCACAAGACGCCCAGGGAGCAGCTTCTGCCCTGCACGCTGGCTCAGGGCACTCAGGGAGAACAAGGGTGAGGCTGGAGGCTCTGCGGGCCCTGTGGCTGATGAGGCCAACTTTTGTGCTGATTGAGTCCTGCATGTGGCCTTGGAGGGGACCTTGGCAGCAGAGAGAACAGAGTCTGAAGCTGCCTCTGCCCTTCACCACTCGCTGTGCATCCTCGGGAACATCTGTCAACCTCTCTGAGCCCCCAGTGACCATCTAAAGATGGGCTTATTGCCCCAGCGAGCAGGGGTGTTTTGGAGTATGTAGGGGCACCTGTGAGGACTGACGCACAGGCCTGCCCTGAGAGGTGGCTGCATTTCATAGAGGCAGAGGGACTGTCTCCTGGCACAAGCAACTCCAAGGCGCCCCCATGGCCAGAGCCAAGGACATTTATATCCATTTTTCTCAGCTGATTTACTAATGGATAGTTTGCATCAAATGTTTGGATGAGAGAACTATGGTGGTTTTGAGGTTTCGTTTTGTTTGTTTTTTCCTTGTTTCCAGGTCAAAGTACTGGAGGAGGAGGACCAGGACCCCCCCACCCCACCCCACCCAGCTCCCCCTTCCCTGGACGCCTCCCCGAAGGCCCTGGGGCAGCCCCGGCTCCTGGGGGCCGTCACCCACCTCTGGCCCCTGGGCCTGGGCCTGGCTAAGCCTCCTCTGAGCCTCAGCAGAGCTCAGAGGCACCTGCTGCTCCGGGCCTGCCTCCGGCTCCCCTCTCCCAGCCAGGGGAGATTTCACATCTGCAGGGGCCAGTTCCAGCGGGAAGGGGCGACCTCCATCCGGGCACCGCCGCAGGTGGGTCGTGTGTCACCGCAAGCACTACTGGTCCCGAGCGGCTCCGGGCTGCTCACTCCCAGGACAGAGGCCAGCAGCCCGCGCCTGCCGCGCCCCTGCCAGCCCGGCCCTTTAGGTCTCCTCTGAGCCTTCCCTCCTCCAGCACCACAGAGCCCAGTGCTCCAGGCTGAGGCGGCTCGTGCCCTCCCTGGCACTGCGTCCTGCGCCCCGTGCTTCGGGGCTTCTGCTTTGGGCACCTCCTTTTCCTGCTGAGCACCTGGGGGGCCTGTGGGGAAGGGTCCGAGGCCACCACGCTTGTACATTGTGCCCAGGGAGCAGGGCCAGCCCCACCCTCCTGCCGTCCCTAACCCACAGGGCCTGGGAGCCCACCCACCCAGCCAGCCAGGCCTGGTCAGGGGGCAGTGGAGGAGAGGTTAGGGGGGTCCTGCCTGGGGCAGACCCCGAGACGTCAGGCCCAGGCTCTGCCCCTTATGCTGGTGACCTTGGCCAAGTCCCCGCCTCTCTCTGAGCCTCCTTGTCTTCATCTGTCAATGGACAAACGCTCCCACCTGATGGTGGAGGAGAAGGCGCTCAGGGAGCCAGTCTTCCTTCTGAGAGGCCTCCCCCCAGCCCAGGGCCGAGCCTGCACCTCCCTGCTCTGCAGAGCCCTCTGGGAGGTCCTAGCCTGGGGCTTGGTGCGCTGGGCTCAGGTCCTTTTGTTTCTCTCTCCCCTTAGGCTGCCATCAGGTTTCATGTAAAGACATCTCCTCTTCCGTTCAGTCACCTGTCCCCACAGGGACGAGCACCTGTGGGAGGCCTACAGGAGATCTTATGGGAGAAACCATTTGGCGTTATCAGTTTTTAAGATGTCTTAATCCCACCTGTTTCCTTAGCGGTGGGTGTAGGGGTGTTATAAATATTTTGTCTAGCAGAATTCTGCAGGTTGGGGGTGGGAGTTGTGGTGGGGAATTTTAAGAAGATTTTCTGTTTTGTTTTGGAGAATTAAAATATATTAACTTTTGTACCTTACAGTCTGCTGTCCATTATTTAGAATCTCTGCAATGTTGGTCTAAATTTTTGTTAATTTGCACCATGAAGATTTTTCATATCGCTTGTTAATTCATTGTTTGTTTCCTTATGTTTGTTTTCATTTTGAACTTTTTTTGGAAAATGACTGAAAGTACTTCCAAATGTGTATAAAAATTTCAAAATAGAGGTAGCTAAGAATGCAAACACAAGGCAAATTTGCAGTGTAAAGAGTCCAGGATTCAGGATGTTACAGCAAACATTTAAATATTCTCCTCCTAGATCACCTGTTTTAACATGATCAACATTTGTGTTATTATTTGCGTGCATGTCGTGTTTCTCTCTTTTGATGTTTCCACACACAGAGACACTCACACACACACCCACAAACATACCCAGGCAGACACACACTCCCGACAATATGTCTTCGAACTATTGAGGGTTACTTTTCATACATGGTAGTATTTCCTGAGAATTAAGATACTCTCTTAGAGTAGGACATGACAATTACCAATGTCCCTCCGTTTACTTTGATAAGCTGGTTTTCTCTCTCCTACTCTCCCGATTGTAATTCTGTCAAAGGCCTCCTCATGTAGTTTTCTCCTAAACAACAGGCTCTAGTCTACGTTTATTTATTTATTTAAAGATGTATTTTTAATTTAGTTCTCTCCCTCCACCGTGTTGTCTGCTCTCTATGTCCTTTCGCTGTGTGTTCTTCTGTGTCAGCTTGGATTCTTCTCAGTGGCACAAGGAAACTGTGGCTCTTTTGGTTGCGTCATCTTGCTGCGACAGCTCTCCGTGTGCGTGGCTCCACACCTGGGCAGGCTGCACTTTCTTTCATGCTGGGTGGCTCGTCTTACGGGTAGCACTTCTTGCATTGGCGCTCCCCTACGCGGGGGACACCCCTGCGGGGCAGGGCACTCAATGAGCGCATCAGCACTGAGTATGGGCCAGCTCCACACGGGTCAGTAGGCCCTGGGTTTGAACTCTGGACCTCCCATGTGGAAGGAGGATGCCCTATCCATTGAGCCAAATCCGCTTCCCTTGTCTACATTTAATCACTGAAACGCAGGGAGGTCGAGCCCGGGAAGGCCGACAAGATACTTTTGATGTCCCAAAGAACACACACCAGGGCCTTAAGGCCAGAAGCAGCCCTTCCATTTATTTAGTCTCATGTCCTGATGATAGTCACTGGACAGTGAGCGCACTGAACAGTGGAAGACAAGGAGCATATAGGGCTAGACAGTGCAAAATGGGGGAGGGGGGTTTTGGTTAAGGAACAGAGCAGCTCGAGGGTACATGGAGCCTGTGGAATAACCAGCAAGGAGTGCTTACCCACGGGGGATCCTGTGGATTCCCAGAAGAGAAAATCGAGGGTTCGAGCAGTTAACATTCTTCTGTAGCACACTGATCATGCTCTTGGTGCCAGTCCCCCCACTGCAAAGCGGACAGGGCCCTCCCCCTCCTAGCCCTTCTGCCTCCAGTTCCAGGAAAGGGCATTCCTCCCATAAGCCCTACAGAGGGGAAGCAGGCATCTCATGTCCCTGCACGCCCCCCCCAATGGCCCTTCCACCTTCCATTCATGTGTAAATCTTCTAACATACAACCTGAGCAGTTCGAGCACTGGAATATTTCATCTAGATTATACAACAACAGTATAAAGACAACAGAACAATCGGGATAACATACACAACACTGAACATTAGTGGCTGATGGTGACATTACATAATTTGGTGGATCTATTAGTCAGCCAAAGGGGCGCTGATGCAAAATACCAGATATCTGCTGGGTGTTTTAAAGGGTATTTATTTGGGGTAGTGCGGCGGCTTGCTCGGTCGGTAGAGGTGGGGTCTGGCTGCGGACGAGGGGTCGGTCCCACTTGGGACGAGGGGTCGGTCCGGCAGCAGACGAGGGATCGGTCTCACAAGGGGTTGCGCGGTTCGGCTGACGGGGTCGCCCGGCGAAGCCGGCGACGAAGGGGTCGCCCGGAGAAGCAGGCGACGAACTGGGGACAAGGGAGGCCAGGCCCTTGTCGGGGGCTCTCAGGACTGGAGGGCGCACGGCAGAAGAACTACCGCGGAGACAAGGTAAACACGCAAGTCCACTTTATTGAGGGAGAGGCAACAGTTTTATAGGGGCTGGGGAAGGCTGATTGGTCGAAGCCACGTCCTGTTCTGATTGGTTGCCGGCGAAAGGTCAGTGGGCGGTACTGGACGGGGGAGGGGTGGTGGTTAGGGATTGGCTGTCGCTGTTGCTGGGGGAAGGGGCAGGGTTTAGGGATTGGTGGCTGCTGTTGCTGGGGTGGAGGGCAGACTTGAGTTTTCCGCCCACGCTTGGCTGTTGCTGCTGTCGGGGGGAAGGAAAAGGGCAGACTGGATTTTTTTTGCCCACGCCTGGCTGTTGCTGCTGTCGGGGGAGGGGAAAAGGGCAGACTGGATTTTTCTGCCCACGCCTGCCTGTTGCTGCTGTCGGGGGAGGGGAAAAGGGCAGACTGGAATTTTCCACCCTGCGCCTGCGCAGGGAGAAAGAAGAAGAAGGGTGCCGCCCCACAAGGCATCGTGTGGCGCCATCCGGGAGGAGGGGCGGCCGCGGAAGCATGGCTGCCGAGAAGGGGAGACCCGAGGGCACTCTGCGCCCATGCCGAGCTTCCTTCAGGGGTGGCGGTGAGTCCGACCAGCCACCCTATTATGGGGGCAGCGGCTTGGCCTGCTGCGGCTGCTCCCCCGCCAGGTCAGCAAACCACACTTCAGCCTGAGGGGTGACCGCAGGGTAGGAACCTACAATTGCCAGGCCATAAAGCATAAGCTTCTTCCATCACCAAAGTCTATTTGGAGCAAGATGGCTGCCGACATCTGCGAGGGTTCAGGCTTCCTGGCTTCTCATGTTCCTGGGGCTTGCTTTACTCTGGCTTCAAGTTCTTTCCTTCCTGGCGCTGCGTTCTCTTTCCTCTGTGTGCTGACTTCCCAGAGCTCCAGCTTAAGTCTTCAGCATCAAACTCCAAATTCAATACTCCAACATTAAAAGCTCTCAACTCTATTCCTTGCCATGCCTTCTACCTGTGAGGCCCCACCCACCAAGGGGTGGAGACTGGGTGGGGACTCAGCGCCCTAATCATAACTCAGTCAAGCCCAGGTTCAGATCAGATTACAAGCAAAATGCAATATTTCTTTTTGAATTCATCAATTATATCAAACTGCGACAGTGAGTAAATATTTCATATTATGGATTTCCTTTTGTTTCATATAGATGGGCAGATTATGCTGGTCTAAGAGTATACAGGCAACACTTTCATTAGTAGACATTAAAAATCATTTTCGCACAGGAAGCGTTCACATAGACACACATCGAGTTTCAGGAGGAATAAGAGACCTCGGACTATTAACTGTGATTTCATAGCAATGCTTTGGGTGGCTTTTACTTCCCATGGACTTAGGATTCCTGACCAGTGAGCTACACAGGCCAGCACCATGGCCAGGTGGCCTCACTTGCCCCAGTTTGTATAGTTGGGCTGTAGAGCAGCTGGCACTTCAACACTCAACCCCGCTGCCTGCGCACATCTTACCGCTAGCATCTTTTGTCTTGTCTTTTAAAATAAAAAAGGTAGTTTTTTTGGGTGATATGTTTTGTAAATATTTCCCCTAACTTTTCCTTTAATTCTAATGAATTTCTTAATGTGCGAAATTTGTTAACTTTTAGTTTCTCATGTTTTTCAAACTTTTATAGATTCTGAGCTCTTTTGCAGCCTTAGGAAGTGTGAACTTTACATTTAGATTATTGAGTTCTTTGGAATTTAAAATGGCTACCTAGTTGTCCCAGTACCATTTATTGTAGAATTCATAATTACCCTACAGATTTTAAAACGACGTTTTGAACTTGTAACTTCTTATATATATTTGGGACACTTTTTAAACTATTTTTTTCCGTTGGACCATATTTATATGTGACAGTACCAAAATATTCTAATTCCAGTCTCTTTTTTCAAACAGTTTTATTGAATTACTTATAAACAATAAATTTCATTCATTTTAAGCATAGAGTTCTATGCGTCTTGGCAAATTAATATTTAGATATATTTTTGAGGTCCTGGGTTCTGGGGATTGAACCTGAGACCTCATGTGGGAAGCCGGCGCTCAACCACCGAGCCACATTGGCTTTCTGGAATCAGTTTTCTCATTTGTTTTGCTTGCTGTTTGATTTTGCTTGTTCAGGAGGCACGGGGACCCGGACCCGGAACCTTCCATGTACAAGGTGGGGGCTCAACCACTGAGCCACCTCTGCTCCCACACTGATATTCTTAAAGATCAAATTTGGTATCTGTATGGATTGATCTCTCCTCACTGCTCTTTTACTCAAAATTCCATGTAGGTTCTTACAGGTTTGTTTATGCCTGTGATCTTTAGAATGAACTTTAGTTTAAAAAAATACCATGAATAAGTTTATTTCCCTATTATTTTAATACTTTACATGGTAGTCTGTTAGCCTTGTAACCTGTGTGACTAAGACAACTCAGACGATCAGGGATACCAAAATATTAGCATCAACAACCATGGCACATCATTCTCATGGAATTAAAAATTATGCCATTAAAATTAGGGTTTCTGACAGTACTTGCTGACTGAGCACATGTTCCTGGGAGGGAACAGGTGCAGTCTATTCTAGCATGACCCTGCTGCCCTCCACCCCCAGCCCCTGCCTCCTTTGGGGTCTAAGAGCCTTTGGCACAGTCCCTACGAGGACCCATCTCAGCAGAGCTGGAATGCTTAGCCCCTGTTGGGCCAAGCCCTAACATCTCTGGGACTTACACCTCCATCCTGGAAAACAAAACAACATGCACATGCCTTCAAGGAAATATCCACAGACCGTGGGTTCTCTCAGTCTGTAACAAAACTCAGAATCATGCACGCAATTCCTGGCTCACTGCTTCAACTCAGACTTCCTTTGACTGTGGTGATTCAATCTGCATGCTGTTGGGGGCCCTGACCTCCCACCCTCCCCTCCAAATCTGCTTGGTCTGCGACTATCAGCTCCCTTATTTCCCCACGGGCTCTGACTAGCTGGAGGTGGAGAAAAACAGTAAATCAGGCTAGGCACCCTGCAGCCCACCCAGTTTCATGCCTTGGTTATTTAAACATTTCCATTTACAAGGCACCTTTTCTAGGAAGTACTTATTTTTGATCCCCTCTCTGAGAAATGACCTTAGACACACACAAACACATCTTAAGTCTTCACAATTCAGAATTCTCAGAATAATGTTAAAAGTAATGCTAAGATTTTACTTTAGTTCCTTGTGATTTGCCTCCCGTGGTTTTTTTGGGTTTTTTTTAACCCATCTCTACAGGGAGAGTTATGTTTCTCTTAGTTCCACTGTCAAGCCCTCCCATATTATGCAATTCGGCAAATTATTACAACTCCACCCCGAACAGCAATGGCCGCCCACACTTTGGAGACTCAAGGCTGTGTGTGAACCACCAGCATCCCTGGGTTCCCGTGCCAGGTGGCAGGACTCCTAGCCCACATCAGGGAAGAAAGCTGGGTCGTCCTCCAGGCTCCTCGCTTCTGTCCTCCAGCGCTGGAGCCTCTCCTTTTTGGGGAGATGGGGCGCATTTTCTATTTTCCCTCCATGAGAAATTGTAGGAACATCTCCTTAGACCTTCTGGGGACTCGCCTTTGAGTTTGGTCTTTAGGCAGGTCCAGCCTTGTTTTTGTACAACTCTGTTGGGGGAGGGGGAGGCTGGTGGGAGGAGTTAAGGCGGGCTAGTTAGGGAATCAAGTGATGGACCCTGAGTCTGGCCAGAAGTCCACAGGGACATCAGTACCCCGAAATGATGGCTTGTAAGATGCTCTCATTCGGAATGAGAATTCCTCCAGAAGCCAGGAAAAGCCCTAGGTCTTCTCCAGGAGCCTTTTCATTGGGCCCTGCCGGGGGCTGAAGAGTGGCATAATCAATCAAAACAACAAACAGCTGGGACTGCTCCCCTGTGATTAGACAAAGGGCAGAAAAATTAATGGTGTAAAAAGTACGCATATTCAGGGCATTTGGTGACTACACCCTGGAGCACTGCTGCTCCACATGGACCAGAGTTTACATCGTAGTTTACACTCTCCCTCAGTCCATTCAGTGGGCTATGGCAGGACATACAATGGCCAGCATCTGTCCCTGCAATATCATTTAGGGCAACTTCAAGTTGACAACTTCAGGTGACACTTCCTACCCCCGGGCTTTGCAAATCGAGGGCTTCTGTACTCTACTTCCCTGGTCTGGAATGACCCGCAGGACCCATCGATTATTTTTCCTGCAGTGGGAGGTGAGCTCTGATTGGTCAGATGGAAGCGGGACAGGCGCGTGCGCGAGGTGAGGGCCCTTGGGAACGGTTGCTGCAGGTGCTTCCCGACGGGCTCGCGGGTCGCACGCGGCTCAGTGGTCTGCGGGGGGCGCTTGGCGCAGCCCAAGGAATGCCCAGGTTGCTCCTTGCAGAGCCTTCTCCCCGTGTCAGGTCCCTGAGCCCAGGGGGTCTTTGCCCGGCCCGCCGTCCTGGTTCTCACCCCCTTTCCTCGGGCCTGAGGACGCCCTTTAAGGACCCCCGAGACCCGGCTCCCCTCCGCTCTCACGCTCCAGCCTCTGCTCGGAAGCAGGGGTTTACAAATATCATTTTTCTTAGTATTTCTCAGGGAGAGCATTTCCAAAAGGAGCCGGCGCGTAGGGAGCTGCTCCTGTGAAAGCAGGGTTGGGGTCTGCGGGCCTGAGCCCTTGCCTCCCTCCTCTTCTCCCTGCAGCCCCAGGAGGGCCCAGGAGCCCTCAGAGAAAATGTTTTTAAAATACCCCACTACAACTCTCACTCGTATGCCTCAGAAAGGTTAGTAGACAAAATACGGAAATATTTATAAAATCCCCGAAAACAACTGAGAATAAAACATCTTGGAAATTGATAGCACTGCAGTGTTTTTCTAATAAAATATCATGTAAGCCTCCTACAGCTGCTCTTCCCTGTGGGAAAATAAGACTAAAAGGAAGAGAAGACTTTTTTACTTGAAAGGTGATGGCAGCCTAAGGGGAGAGAGAAACAAAAGGGCCTGAGCCCAGCACACCAAGCCCCAGGCTCAGGACCTCCCAGAGGGCTTTGCAGAGCAGGGAGGTGCAGGCTCGGCCCTGGGCTGGGGGGAGGCCTCTCAGAAGGAAGACTGTCTCCCTGAGCGCCTTCTCCACGTCTCAGGTGGGAGCGTTTGTCCATTGAAGGATGAAGACATGGAGGCTCAGAGAGAGGCGGGGACTTGGCCAAGATCACCAGCGTGAGGGCCAGAGCCTGGGCTGAAGTCTCGGGTTCTACCCTCAGCAGGACTCCCCTCTAACCTCTCCTCCACTGCCCCCTGACCAGGCCTGGATGCTGAGTGGGTTCCCAGGCCCTGTGGGGCAGGTACCAGGAGGGTGGGGCTGCCCCCTGCTGCCTGGGGACTCAATATACAAATGTGGTGGCCTTGGACCCTTCCCCTCGCCCTGCCAGGTGCTCAGAGGGAAAAGGAGGTGACCATCGTAGGAAGCCTCGAGGCACGGGGAACAGGACGCCCCCAGCATAGAGCACTTGTCTGTAAAGTCTCTGAAGGAGGGAAGGGTCAGAGGAGGTGGTAAAGGGATCAGCTGGCAGGGGCGTGACAATCACAGGCAGCTGGACTCTCTCCTGGGGTTGAGGAGCCCAGAGCCCCTTGGGGCCATTTGTGCCTGTGCTTACACTTGACCTGACTTAGGCGGTGCTTGAATACAGTTCACCCCATCAAAATGAAAACGACCTCTCCTGATGATAAACTTCTCTTGGCTGGGGAGGGGGAGTGAAGGATGGCGCATAGCAGCAGTCACTGCTGAGCACTGCTGGGACACATGGGAGGCTTATCCAGGGCCAGCAGAGGACTGTGGCTGCCCCCAGGGCCACTGGAGAGGGATCCCGCAAAGGGGCAGCTGGGGCAGTAGGGTTGGTCCTTCTGGCCCTTGACCTGATTTTTTAAAAATCAACTGTAAAACTAGTTGAGGGCTTCCGTTCAAACACAAATGCACACTGTCATTTGGCAAGTGAGGTGATAAAAATGAATAGAAAGGCTGTGGGGAGGAGGGAGCCTGAGAAATGACTTGTTCCTGGAGTCAGCCCTCCTGCTTTTTATTAAACACAACCACCTCCCAGTGCAGGCCTATGTGATTCCTTCCCAGTGTCTCTATTTGACTACAAATCACGTCTGCATGCTGGGGGATATGCCCCTTTATAGATCATAACTGGGGCTCAGAGAGGGTGACGGATGTTCCTGAGGGACTTGCCCCAGTTTCTTCTATTGCCAGATTTTCTCTAGGATTTCGGCTAAGGTGTGAAAAATGAATTTCCCATGTAAGCCAATTTGTTAGGCAGATAATTTATTAATGTAGGGTGGGAGGTGAAATGGGAGAAAATAATAGATCATGGGTCCCAGGTGGAGAGGACGGGGTAGAAGAGAGATAATAAGGGCTGACCTAAAGACTACAATTCCCGATTTAGATTATAATCCCGAGGTATATGTGCATTTGATCCAGCTAGGGGGAGGGTGAAGAAGGCCAGATTAGTGGGTTTCTGATTTTGCACTTAATTTTTAGACCAATAATTGTTCTGTCCCTTTGCTAATGACAGGGAAGGAGTCCCAGCTGTTTGCTGTTTGTATTGATTAGTACACTCATCAATCCCCCATGGGGGCCCAATGATAAGACCCCTGGAGAATATCTGTGGATTCACCTATGGTCCAGAGGAAGTCTGGTTCTAAAAGGGGGAATTCACAGGTTCTTCCAGCAGCCATCTTGGGCTCCAAATGTCCACGTGCACTTCTTGCCAAGATCCAGATCCATTTATTGATTCTCTAACTAGTCTCCTTCCTTTTCACCCTCAGGGAGTTTGCATCTTTATTCTTAAAGGGGTGCTGAAGATTGATGGTTATTTTTCTGTAATTACTTCCTTCTGGTTTGGGGTAGTAGGCCCTACCTGACAAATTGTAAAACCCTCTGGCTGATATATCATGGTTGGAGGCAGATGAACATGGCACCCTGGGTGAAGCTGGATGAAATCCCCACAGGGCTAACAAGATGTTAACACTGGAAGAAAGGAGCTTGTTTAGAATGTTGAGAATATCTGATCCCACTAAGAGAATACTAAACTACAAAAGTAGAAAAGGCCAGGTGCCTGTAAGGGTGCATCTCCCCAAATTTGGTGGGAAAGTGTTTTCCCTTAAGTTATTTTACACTGTTGGTCAACTCTATGGAGAGACTGTACTAGAAAACGGGGTTAGGTATAAAATGGCAGTGCCAGTTCCCATGTTAGAGGAGAGGAGCGAGAAGAGTCATTGCCCTTTTAGGTATTGTATAGGGAGGGAATACAGGAAATGAAAACAGACAAGGTTTCTTAAGGGGCGTCTGGCTTGCCCTCCCCCTCACAATGGGCATTTGGGCTAGAGTTAGAGGGAACAGCTGACTTTGACACAGACACTACTCAGCTTTGTCTCTTGAAGAGATATTTCAGGCCATCCAGTCACTGGCACTCATATGTCCTGTAGGTACTTCTGGTGAGGCGGTACTTCCTTGGGCAGCTGACTTGACTTGGGGTAAATGCATGCAGCTTGGAAGTTTTAAAATTGTAACAACAGTGGGAATGACCCGAATTACAGGGTAAGGTTCCTTTCATTTTGGCTCTAATCGAGAGTGAGGCATGTTTTCTTGCCCAGTTTCGATGAGAACCTGGTTTCCAGGTCCTGGGTGAGGAAAGTTGGCCATGGATCATGTCAAATGGGCTCAGCTGGAGTTGCTCCTAGCCACTTTGTTGGCTGTTTCCCTTCTGGGGGGAAATGCTTAACCCTGGCAATAGGGCATGTGGGTTTGCCAGTCCTCCCCAGGGTGTAAGTGGGGCAGGCTCGGAGGGAGAGCTGGGCTAAGCACGTCTTTCACCTGGTGTGGGGTCAAGGCTGGTAGGTTGCCCCCCACGTTAGTTTGGTGGCTTTTTTGATGAAAAGTGCTATTGCCCCACTGCTCTTTGGCAAGGTGGCCTATTTTTTTCTTATAGACATGTTCATTAAATACATGGAAAATGAAGCAAACCAGGACTTTTACCATGTTCAATGACCCTTTGTATATGAACTAGAATAGAAATCACCATAACCATTAGGTATATATCTAGAATAGGAGAGCTATAGGGACAGTACCTAATACTAACTGATGCAGTCCCCAATGCATAAGTAACGCTTTGAGCTGCAATGAATAATTTTAAGCTCCAGGTTTGCAATACCATCTATGTTGTCTATGCATGGGAGCAGGCCATAATGCTAATTGTTGATAAGTTCTCCTTAAATCACTCAGGTGATTGTTGCTCCACTTTGGTATGTCCTGCACACAGCCAGCAGCTGCAGCACCATTGACCCTGGAGAGAAGCTAGGAAGGGGCCCGTATTCCACCGGCTTGTTGCATAGTACCTTTTGAAATATGAAAATGTGCCGGTCTGGAGGCGATATCCACTCTACATCTGGGTATATCCAGTCATCGTTGTCTGTTATAGAAGTCTAAAATGGCAGTGCAGTCTCCATCCACTTCAGCAGCACAACCAGAGCTGTAGTAGGTACCTTTATTGCATTAAAGGCCAGTTATTCCCTAGCCAATAACTCAAACGAAGAGACAAAATGCAGTGTATTGAAGGCCTGGTTTGAATGCACAACAGTTTGAAAATGCTGCCTCTATATAATGATCTTAACTCTTAGTTACAGTTTCTAGTAAGTTTTTATTTTTAGGTGAATTGGGTACCTTTATTAATTAAGCCACAAGAACTTCATTAGTAACAACCTTGCTAAGTTTCGCTGCTTTTCTAAGCAGTTGAACTCTTGTAGACATTGAGAGAGGTTCAATTATTTGCATATGAAAAAGCCAAGACTCAGTAATAATTTTCAGCCACCCAGACTTGGGAGTTTCCTGTTCAATACCCAAGCCCTGAATAAGATTTTTCCAGTTCTTTTTATACAGAGGAAGAGTTAAATGGTCCTTTGTTCCAGTGCTCAATAAGCTTGAATTAACACACATCCCCCACATTCTAGGTAGACTTTTAGCATAGACTGCATACATTCTAGGTAAGCTTTTAGCCTGAACTTCATCCATTCCATGCAAGCTTTTAACAGATTTGGTTGGCATTTTCCCTGAATATTTCAAGTTTATAGAGTTTGCATTCCTAAACTGTTTTTCCAAGACTGGAGTTGTTGCTATGGTTACCAAGGGCAGGGCTGCAGCTCTCACTGTCCCACACGCACAGCTCAGGACACACACAGCTCAGATTATCTATGAAGAGACAAACAGCCCCCACCCCCAAACTTAGCCTATATTAGAACCAATTCCACTCATGATTTATATATTATATCCACTTGAAAGACAGTGTTGACATTTAAAACTCATTTTATGTTACCTTTCACTGTTACCCAATTGTAGCAGGTGACCCCCAAATCTGATTTCCTAGACACAAGCAAACTGACAAAGGAAACACAGATTTCAAAGTTGAACACAAAGTTAACCATGGATTAAAACAGGGAAGAGAATTTTATACCCCTAGCACTTTTAGGAACTTTTTGATCTTAATCGATGGCACATGAAGTTTCTTCTTTTCTTAGAGGGTTTAGTAACTGTTCTGGATCTCGATCCTTATTCACACCATTTTTAGGCACAGCCAATTTAGAACTGAGAAGACTTTTACTGAAAGGGAGTTAAGGGAAGCTTGAGGTGTACTTCCTCATTTCTTTAAGGAGCCAGGACAGGAGGCTTCTGGCCCTCAGGTCTACCTGTCCTCTTCTCTTCCACTGGTTTAACTGGAATTCAGGGTCCCATACAGAGGCTGCTCTTGGCCATACGGGCCATGTAGACCAGCAGTCGGCAAAATTCCTGATTCCTGAGAAGGCACTCCTATGGGGAGTCTGCTGGTAGGCGGGAGACCAAGTTCAGTATTCTAGGAAGAATGAAGAAGCATTTTTAGTCGACTGATCCAGCATCCCGAGTCCAAGTCTGACTAAAATGTTCACCACTGCAAATAATTTGGAGCTGACGGTCTGCTCTCAGGGTCCTGAGAATTTAATCCAGAGCCCTGCAGCTGGGCATTCCCGTGGCCAGCCTAGGTCTTAGAAGATGCCTGAAAATCCTGACGTTCAGGCTAAAGCACCTAAGATGGATTGGTGGGAATCATTGGGAGCACTTATCTGAACTGTGTCAGGGGACGTTTGGCTACCGTCTGAACAGAGGGACCAAGGAGTGTCTTGGGGGCTGTGACAGTGTGATATTTTTTAAGAATTCCAAAAATAAACTTTGGATTATGAATGTAAACTGGTCTGTCCTTTCAGGCATATTAGATTATGCTGAATTCAGAGGTTCCCGTTTTACTTGCTTAAATAATGATTAAGTCTTTGATTGGTCCACATCAGTAGGACATTGCATCCCTGCCCCCTTTGTGGTGGGGACTCATAGAGAAAATGACAGGGCAGAAGAGTTATTGGAGTTTTGAGCTGGACCCTGGCAAGTTGCACACAAAGTAGCAGAGCTGCTGAGCCTGTGATGTGGGCTATGGGTGGGAGCCTCTTTGTCTCTTCAGAGATAACCTTAACCTAAACTGCCTGTCCTGACTTGTGGGTGTGGAATGGTAGCAGGCTGCAGTCCTGCTCTAAGTGACCATGGTAAGGACTCCAGTCCCAGGAGGCCATTTAGCAATGCAAACTCTATATACATACCAGTCAGTCCAGGAAAGCTCTGATGGTGGTGATGCAGAAACTTAAGGGACCTTAGACTTGGCCTTGAATGGGAAATATAATATGGCCTGTGCATAAATTCAAAATCATCTAATTCTGTATCCAAGTGTGCCTAGTCTCTAGAAAGTCAGTTAAGTGATATGAGCTTTGAATGTTTAGAAAGGATGTAAGACTGAATGTGTATTCAAGGTTTCATCCAGACAGAATGTGGGCAAGATGCTAATTCAAGCTCACCTGCGGTGTGGGCCATATGTTAATTCAAAACCTACCTGGTATGCAGCCAAAGACTTAACTAGCAAAGAAAGTCATTTTTTTTTTATAAAAAGCACCATTTGACCTCCCACCCTGTATAAAAGGAACTTGAAAATCTTGTTCAGGGCTCCGGTTTGAAACAGAAAGCTCCTGAGTCCAGCCAGCGGTCAGGAAACCATTTTTCCTTCTCAAAATCATTCCTGAGTCCTGGCCTTTCTATACGCGAAGAATTGAACCTCTCTCAAATTCTACAATACCTAGAGAGTTAACTGCTCTGGTTCTCAGCACTCCTGATATTCCAATGTTGGAGACTGCCTGCACTGTTACCCAAACTGAAGTGCCTGAGCTAAATCTCAGGGGCACTTGGCTGCTCTCTGAGTCTCACCTCCCCAGGAATCACAGAGCCCCTGCTGCCACACATTTCTGGGGCCGTTCTTGAATTGGGAATCAGACCGAATAGATCCAGATGGCTTCCAAGCAAAATACTGCTTCTTCTTGGAGAAGGGACAGAAAAAATTTTTTTCTTCCTATTCTTACAGACTCTTAAAAGCAGTCCTAGTTTATGCCTTGGAGTTTCCCAGTTACACCAGCCATCAAAATGCCATAAGAGAGTAGGGATCAATTGTTCCAGCAAACAGGCCTTGGGGTCCTCAGGCAGTCGCTTCCTGTTCCATTCTTAAGGCTAAACACACTAGGGAATGCGTTTTCAGCTTTACACTTGGAAAGACATTCCAAAGCATATTAACACAAACCTGTAATGAGAGATTCAGCAGGAGGAAGTGGGAAGGTTAAACCTGGGTCAAGGTTGATGATGAAGAGAGCCCTGGCCCGTGACCTCCGTGGGAAGGGAGCTCCCAGGCCTCCACCTTGGCCCTGCCCTCTGCCTCCTTCCCACCCGGCGCAGGCCAGGTTGCCCGCTGTGGTCCAAGGGAAGGCAGACCTCAAAGGCGAGGGCCGTGGGGAGGTGCAAGCCCCTGGTTCTCCGTCAAAGGCCCCTGCCACCGAGGGGAGACGGTGGGAGAAGGCAATGGCAGCCTGACTGGAGGGCAAAGCCGGCAGCTGCTAAAATGCTTGAAAAAGGGGCTTTGCAGCACCGGAGCTTGGCAGGTGAACCCCTGCCCTGTGCCCCTGCCCTGTGCCCCTGCCCTCCCAGCTGGTGTCAGCCCTAACAATCCTGGGCACAAGGCACAATGCAGAGAGGTCCTGCGCCCTGGCCTCCACCCTCCAGGGATTGCATCCTGACGGGGCTCCTAGGCAAACCCATTGGTAAAGGAGAACCAAAAGCGGGCATTCAACACACCGTAATTCATTGTTTCACTCACAGGTACCTCCTGGCTGGCAGCGCTAAAACATGAGGTCTCAGGTTCAATCCCCAGAACCCAGGACCTCAAAAATATATCTATATATTAATTTACCAAGACGCATAGAACTCTATGCTTAAAATGAATGAAATTTATTGTTTATAAGTAATTCAATAAAATTGTTTGAAAAAAGAGACTGGAATTAGAATATTTTGGTACTGTCACATATAAATATGGTCCAACGGAAAAAAATAGTTTAAAAAGTGTCCCAAATATATATAAGAAGTTACATGTTCAAAACGCCATTTTAAAATCTGTAGGGTAATTATGAATTCTACAATAAATGGTATTGGGACAACTAGGTAGCCATTTTAAATTCCAAAGAACTCAATAATCTAAATGTAAAGCTCACACTTCCTAAGGCTGCAAAAGAGCTCAGAATCTATAAAAGTTTGAAAAACATGAGAAACTAAAAGTTAACAAATTTCGCACATTAAGAAATTCATTAGAATTAAAGGAAAAGTTAGGGGAAATATTTACAAAACATATCACCCAAAAAAACTACCTTTTTTATTTTAAAAGACAAGACAAAAGATGCTAGCGGTAAGATGTACGCAGGCAGCGGGGTTGAGTGTTGAAGTGCCAGCTGCTCTACAGCCCAACTATACAAACTGGGGCAAGTGAGGCCACCTGGCCATGGTCCTGGCCTGTGTAGCTCACTGGTCAGGAATCCTAAGTCCATGGGAAGAAAAAGGCACCCAAAGCATTGCTATGAAATCACAGTTAATAGTCCGAGGTCTCTTATTCCTCCTGAAACTCGATGTGTGTCTATGTGAACTCCTCTTGTGTGAAAATAATTTTTAATGTCTACTAATGAAAGTGTTGCCTGTATACTCTTAGACCAGCATAATCCGCCCATCTATATGAAACAAAAGGAAATCCATAATGTGAAATATTTACCCACTGTCGCAGTTTGATGTAATTGATGAATTCCAAAAAGAAATACTGGATTATGCTTGTAATCTGATCTGAACCCGGGCTTGACTGAGTTATGATTAGGGCGCTGAGTCCCCACCCAGTCCCCACCCCTTGGTGAGTGGGGCCTCACAGGTACAAGGCATGGCAAGGAACAGAGTTGAGAGCTTTTAATGTTGGAGTATTGAATTTGGAGTTTGATGCTGAAGTCTTAAGCTGGAGCTCTGGGAAGTCAGCACACAGAGGAAAGAGAACCCAGCGCCAGGAAGGAAAGAACTTGAAGCCAGAGTAAAGCAAGCCCCAGGAACACAGGAAGCCAGGAAGCCTGACCCCTCGCAGACGTCGGCAGCCATCTTCTCCAAATAGACTTTGGTGAGGCAAGTAGCGTATGCTTTATGGCCTGGCAACTCTAGGCTCCTACCCCAAATAAATACCCTTTAAACACCCAGCAGATATCTGGTATTTTGCATCAGCGCCCCTTTGGCTGACTAATAGACCCACCAAAGTATATAATGTCACCGTCAAGCACTAATGTTCAGTGTTGTGTATGTTATCCCGATTGTTCTGTTGTCTTTATACTGTTGTTGTATAATCTAGATGAAATATTCCAATGCTCGAACTGCTCAGGTTGTATGTTAGAAGATTTACACATGAATGGAAGGTGGACGGGGCATTGGGGGGGCGTGCAGGGACATGAGATGCCGCTTCCCCTCTGTAGGGCTTATGGGAGGAATGCCCTTTCCTGGAACTGGAGGCAGAAGCGCTAGGAGGGGGAGGGCCCTGTCCCCTTCGCAGTGGGGGGGCTGGCACCACGAGCATGATCAGTGTGCTACAGAAGAATGTTAACTGCTCGAACCCTTGATTTTCTCTTCTGGGAAGCCACAGGATCCCCCGTGGGTAAGCACTCCTTGCTGGTTATTCCACAGGCTCCATGCACCCTCGAGCTGCTCTGTTCCTTAACCAAACCCCGCTCCCCACTTTGCACTGTCTAGCCCCATATGCTCCTTGTCTTCCACTGTTCAGTGCGCTCACTGTCCAGTGACCATCATCAGGACATGTGACTAAATAAATGGAAGGGCTATTCTGGCCTTAAGGCCCTGGTGTGGATTCTTTGGGACATCAAAAGCATCTGGTCGGCCTTCCCGGGCTCCACCTCCCTGCGTTTCAGTGATTAAATGTAGACTAGGGAAGTGGATTTGGCTCAACAGATAGAGCATCCGCCTTCCATATGGGAAGTCCAGTGTTCAAACCCAGGGCCTACTGACCTGTGTGGAGCTGGCCCATACTCAGTGCTGATGCGCTCATTGAGTGCCCTGCCCCGCAGGGGTGTCCCCCGCGTAGGGGAGCGCCAAGGCAAGAAGTGCTACCCGTAAGAAGAGCCACCCAGCATGAAAGAAAGTGCAGCCTGCCCAGGTGTGGAGCCACGCACACGGAGAGCTGTCGCAGCAAGATGACGCAACCAGAAGAGCCAGTTTCCTTGTGCCACTGACAAGAATCCAAGCTGACACAGAAGAACACACAGCGAAAGGACATAGAGAGCAGACAACAGGGTGGAGGGAGAGAACTAAATAAAAAATAAATCTTTAAATAAATAAATAAATGTAGACGAGAGCCTGTTGTTTAGGAGAAAACTACATGAGGAGGCCTTTGACAGAATTACAATCGGGAGAGTAGGAGAGAGAAAACCAGCTTATCAAAGTAAACAGAGGGACATTGGTAATTGTCATGTCCTACTCTAAGAGAGTATCTTAATTCTCAGGAAATACTACCATGTATGAAAAGTAACCCTCAATAGTTCAAAGACATATTGTCAGGAGTGTGTGTCGGCCTGGGTATGTTTGTGGGTGTGTGTGTGAGTGTCTCTGTGTGTGGAAACATCAAAAGAGAGAAACACGACATGCACGCAAATAATAAAGCAAATGTTGATCAAGTCAAAACAGGTGATCTAGGAGGAGAATATTTAAATGTTTGCTGTAACATCCTGATTCCTGGCACTTTACAATGCAAATTTGCCTTGTGTTTGCATTCTTAGCTACCTCTATTTTGAAATTTTTATTCATATTTGGAAGTACTTTCAGTCATTTTCCAAAAAAAGTTCAAAATGAAAACAAACATAAGGAAACAAACAATGAATTAACAAGCGATATGAAAAATCTTCATGGTGCAAATTAACAAAAATTTAGACCAACATTGCAGAGATTCTAAATAATGGACAGCAGACTGTAAGGTACAAAAGTTAATATATTTTAATTCTCCAAAACAAAACAGAAAATCTTCTTAAAATTCCCCACCACAACTCCCACCCCCAACCTGCAGAATTCTGCTAGACAAAATATTTATAACACCCCTACACCCACCGCTAAGGAAACAGGTGGGATTAAGACATCTTAAAAACTGATAACGCCAAATGGTTTCTCCCATAAGATCTCCTGTAGGCCTCCCACAGGTGCTCGTCCCTGTGGGGACAGATGACTGAACGGAAGAGGAGATGTCTTTACATGAAACCTGATGGCAGCCTAAGGGGAGAGAGAAACAAAAGGACCTGAGCCCAGCGCACCAAGCCCCAGGCTAGGACCTCCCAGAGGGCTCTGCAGAGCAGGGAGGTGCAGGCACGGGCTGGGCTGGGGTGAGGCCTCTCAGAAGGAAGACTGGCTCCCTGAGCGCCTCCTCCTCCACGTCTCAGGTGGGAGCCTTTGTCCATTGACAGATGAAGACAAGGAGGCTCAGAGAGAGGCGGGGACTTGGCCAAGGTCACCAGCGTGAGGGGCAGAGCCTGGGCCTGATGTCTCGGGGTCTGCCCCGAGCAGGACCCCCCTAACCTCTCCTCCACTGCCCCTGACCAGGCCTGGCTTGCTGGGTGGGCTCCCAGGCCCTGTGGGGCAGGGACAGCAGGAGGGTGGGGCTGACCCTGCTCCCTGGGCACAATGTACAAGTGTGGTGGCCTCGGACCCTTCCCCACGGGCCCCCCAGGTGCTCAGCAGGAAAAGGAGGTGCCCAAAGCAGAAGCTCCGAAGCACAGGGCGCAGGACGCAGTGCCAGGGAGGGCACGAGCCGCCTCAGCCTGGAGCACTGGGCTCTGTGGTGCTGGAGGAGGGAAGGCTCAGAGGAGACCTAAAGGGCCCAGCTGGCAGGGGCACGGCAGGTGCTGGCTTCTGTCCTGGGAGTGAGCAGCCCGGAGCCGCTCGGGGCCAGCAGTGCTTGCGGTGACACACGACCCACCTGCGGCGGTGCCCGGATGGAGGTCACCCCTTCCCGCTGGAACTGGCCCCTGCAGATGTTAAATCTCCCCTGTCCGGGTGAGGGGAGCCGGAGGCAGGCCCGGAGCAGCAGGTGCCTCTGAGCTCTGCTGAGGCTCAGAGGAGGCTTAGCCAAGACCAGGCCCAGGGGCCAGAGGTGGGTGACGGCCCCCAGGAGCCAGGGCTGCCCCAGGGCCTTCGGGGAGGCGTCCAGGGAAGGGGGAGCTGGGGCGGGGGGGTCCTGGCCCTCCTCCTCCTGGCCTTTGACCTGGAAACAAGGAAAAAACAAACAAAACGAAACCTCAAAACCACTTAATTCTCTCATCCAAACACTTGATGCAAACTATCCATTAGTAAATCAGCTGAGAAAATGAATACAAATGCCCTTGGCTCTGGCCATGGGGGCGCCTTGGAGTTGCTTGTTCCAGGAGACAGTCCCTCTGCCTCTATGAAATGCAGCCACCTCTCAGGGCAGGCCTGTGCGTCAGTCCTCACAGGTGCCCCTACCTACTCCAAAACACCCCTGCTCGCTGGGGTAATAAACCCATCTTTAGATGGTCACTGGGGGCTCAGAGAGGTTGACAGATGTTCCTGAGGACACACAGCAGGTGGTGAAGGGCAGAGGCAGCTTCAGGCTCTGTTCTCTCTCTGCTGCCAAGGTCGCCTCCAAGGCCACATGCAGGACTCAATCAGCACAAAAGTTGGCCTCATCAGCCACAGGGCCCGCAGAGCCTCCAGCCTCACCCTTGTTCTCCCTGAGTGCCCTGAGCCAGCGTGCAGGGCAGAAGCTGCTCCCTGGGCATCTTGTGGGGGTTAGAGAAGGTCCAGAGGGAGCGGGGGTCCCGCTACTACCTGCAAGGGGAGTTTCCCTCCAGGCAGGACAGTGGGGCCCACAGCGCCCTCTGCTGGGCTGGAGGAGACACTGCAGGACTCGTCACTAGGATGGCCCCAGGACCAGGATCACGGGGTACACTTTGAGCACCCCCAGTGGATGATGCGAGAAGGTGTCACTGAGCCCAGGCAGGCACGTGCCCTCGGGGCGTACACCTCCCTGCTCCCCCGGGCCCTTGTGACCTCTGGCCCCATGTGACCTGTCCCTCTCCCTCCATCTGTCCCCTCTCCTCCCCTCACCCCACCACAGCCCTGCAGTGTTCGTGGGGAGAACCTCGGAGGTCTCCCCCCTGCAGACCCAGCTGTGACGACAAGACCCTCGTGTGCCCTGGGCCTGGGCCAGCGGCGCCCACACACCCCGTGTCTGGTCCCTGAGAGCTCAAGGTCTGGACCTGGGCTGAGTCCAGAGGACACACGGGTGCTCCTTGGCTCAGGGGACTGGGGGCTAATCCTTGGGGCACTGAGGACAAGGAGGCGATGGAAGGAGGAGAAGAAGAGGAGAGGAGGGGGAGTCAACAGGGTGGGGCAGGCGGGGGACAGGATTCCAGGCAGGTGGAGCGCACGGAAGGTGCAGGGACAGGAGAGAGCTCGGGGCACTGAAGGAACCAAGAAACTACTCTGGCCAAGGACGACCTTGGGAAAGATCCTGAGAAGTGGGCAGATGCAGGACACAGATTGTCATAAGTGCTGCACCTCAGTGACCCCTCCAGCAGTGGGGACACACTGTGTCCTCTCATCCCCCTGGGAGTCTCACCCTTACCCTTACCCCATAATCGCACCCCCCATGCTGCCATCTGCTCTGGGAGGTGCTGATCACGGCCACCACGTCTGCTCTGCTCCCCACGGCCGCCTCCCTCCCCTCTGCCTGCAGCGATGCCTGAACACAGCCAGGGCTCAGACACACTCATGGAGAGGACCTATAGTGAACAGCTCTTGTCAGGTCCAAGGACCCACCTGGAACGTGGGCTCCTCGGGCACCCCACGTTCCCCGTTTTCGATCAAGGGCTCCTCCCGGGCGTGGTCTTTGGTGTCTGCAGGAAAGAGCCCCCGAAGCTCGGGCTCCTGCGACGGCAGCGGCAGCCAGGAGCCTCTGCCCGGCACGTGGGTCTACACAGGAGGAAGGGCAGCAGGTGAGCTCGGGCTGAGCCCTGCCCAGGGCTGACCCAGGTGAGGAACCTTCCAGAGCAGCCCAGAGCCCCAGCTACAATGAGTCCCTTCTGGCAGGAGTGTCCGCGGTGAGCAGCCCCTCCATCCAGCAGCCCCAGGTGCTGCTCCCTCCTGAGATGAGTCAGAGGAGGGAGGAGACGCAGGACAGCTCAGTCCTGCCTCAGCGTACAGAGGGGACCTTGCAGGGCAGGAGGAGGAGGACATCCAGGGGACACATTTCCTCCAAGCCCAGGCCCTGGCCTGTTGCCCGTCCCCAGCCCTTCCCCTCAGTGCCTCCAGGTGCGGTGGGCCCCAGTGTCCCCGCCCCCAGGTCATCCCCCAGCACCCCTGAGGTCAGGACCCCCTTGCCTTCACCCTCAGCACCAGGCGTGCAGTGTGGACCCACAGGGGCCCAGGGAAGGAACCTCCAGGAAGCTGGGCTCCTGGTTAAGCTCGTTCCGGTCCACGCAGGGGCTCCCTGGTGGGGCTCCCTGGATGCCTGTGTCCCTCAGGACACCATGGGCCGGCCCATCGAGGGGCATCTCCTCTGGTCAGGATTAGGGGTCAGCCAAGGAGACAGAGGGTCTTAGTCACCTGCCACCACCTCGAGGACAGAGTGAGGCGAGGACAGTGACCCAGTCCCAGAGATGGTCACGGGGTAAGTGTGGTCCCAGCTCAGCCAGAGGCTCTCATCCTGCCCCCCCCCCTCCCCCCCCCCCCCGCCCCAGTTCATGCATCCAGGTCAGGGGAAACCGTGATGTGGTCCTGGAAGGTGGAAATGGCCACTCCAGGGTCAGTCACCTAATCCTTAGTCAGGGGAGGGCACCTGTCATCTGGGGGCAGAGCATCCCCTGCGGTGGGCTGGCAGCCACGACAGCGTGAAAACAGCCTCCAGGAGAGCAGGGCTCAGCCTGGCAGGGGCAGGGCAGGAGCAGGAGATGCCCCTGGGGTCTGGCCCCACCCCCGCACCTGCAGCGCCCCCGGGAAGCGCCCCCAGACGTGCTGGCACCGTTTCTCCCTGCAGCAAGTGATCCCCAGCAGGGCCAGCCTGTGGTGGGGGGAGAAGGCAGCTCCACACGCATCCAGCAGACCTGAGGAGGGGAAGGCAGGGGCTACTGCAGGGCGCGGGCAGGAGAGGCCCACCAGGTGACAGCTGTCCTGCCTCATTGAATGCCTGTCAGCCTGGGGTCCTCACAGCACCACCGAGAACCAGAGACGCCCTCCACCCACGGGCCTGGGGACGATGCGGGACGTGATGCTGAGCGCCCTGTGGAGGGTGAGCACCCCACACACAGCCTGGGCCGCGCTCCCCGTCCTGCACCCGCTGTGAATCCAGAGCAGCCGAGAGGACAGTCAGCCACGAGGGCAGCCCAGGACACACAGCCCCACGGTGCATCCGTCTTCTCACCCGTCCCCAACCCCCTGTGCGCGACCCCAGCCCTCAGGACAACCCTGTGGGGAATGTCGTTAGGGACCCTGGTCTCCCACCCCAGGTCATGATGTGACACGTTCCAGTGAGGGCGGCGGACACTGTGGCTGAGGGATGAGTGTGGCTGAGACGAGGAGGGCGCGGAGGTCAGTGTTAGGTGGAGCCCACCTGGGGGTGCCGCGGGGAGTGCGCAGAGTGACTCCCATGGTGCATGAGGACTGTGGGTAATTATATAAACAGGAATGTTCTATGAGATGTTAAGATGTGGTGTGATATGGGAAAATATCTCAATGTAATGTATAGGCTATAGTTAAAAATAATGTAATGTTTTTGTAGCAAACTCAAAAAAGGTACTGTATTAATGTTAAAGATAAAAAAAAGAGCATACAATGTTTGGATATAAGATATAAATCTGATAAGCATATTTTCCTCTCTTCATTTTTTTTTCATTAATAGGGAGACCTGGACTATTTTGGTTAACTACTCTGTGTTCATCTCTGTATTTTTTGGAACACTGGAGGAACAATTGAGTTTGTTGGAATTTGATGAGACAAAAGTGCCTGGAGAGAACGTTTCATGAAGAATGCTTCTATAATGTGTGTAGCTGCTTTTTGCCTGCTTTTTATTTATTGAATTTGAAATAATGTTTGAATGAAAATTAAAGCATTTTCTATGCATCATGTATAGGGGACAGGCCTGATCTGGCAGTGGGGGTGACAGAGGGACCCTGCCCCCGTCCAGGGGTCCTCAGCCCTCCCTTGAAGGGAGCTCCTGCAGGGTCCGGCCTGGGTCCAGGGACCCACCTGGAGGCAGGTCAACACCCTTTACCTGTGCACGAGCTCCACGACGCAGGGTCTGCCTGGAGGCTGCTGTTTATCCTCTGCAGGTTCTGGTCCCAAGACCTGGAAGGAGGAGGACGGTTTTTAGGGAAGGGCCAGGTTGGGCCCATAGGGCAGCGGGGCTGCTCCTGCACCCAGGAAAACTTTCCTGGGATCCAGTTCTGGGCCTGAAGAGCCAAGGGGTGAGCTGTGCCACTCAGGTGACAGACACGGCCTCCTGGGGGACCCAGCCTCCTCAGGTGCAGGAAACGTCCCACCACAAGGAGGGCTGTGGCAAAGGGCAAGTGGCCCGGTCCAGGTGGGTGTCGTGAAGGAGCAGGTGGCCCGGTCCAGGTGGGTGTCGTGAAGAAGCAGGTGGCCCGGTCCAGGTGGGTGTCGCGAAGAAGCAGTTCACAGGACGCCCTGGGATGTCACCTGTGAGCCTGACCTCAGGCCCTGCGCCCGGCCCCCCAGGACCTGATCGAGTGCACCCCAAGTCCTGGGAACCATGATGACTTCCTCCCTCCCCCTGGAGCCACCCCCTCCCAGGGGCATGGGGTTACGACCTACATAGGAAGTGTCTTCCTCCAAATTCTCTTTCAGAAAATTGATCAGCACAGATTATGGCAGTGAAAGACCTTGCACAGGGTCTTCACACCCTCTGGATCCTGGGAAATCACCTGTCGATCCAATGACCTAATGGCCTGAGGCCACCGAGCTCTTATGTCAGAACCCACTACCTTTATGATGTTCACATTTTACTTTATTAGCTGATTTTCAGGTGATCTGCAGGCCGTGGGTAAAATATTGGTGCCTTAAAGCCCTCCCAAGTCCACGCAGGTGCTCAGGTCTCAGGTGAAACAATCTGAGGCACAGGCTGGTCTAAACCCTGCACGGCTGCATGGCCAGAATGCCCCATGGCCAGAGAGGGGGTGCCAGGAGCCTCTCCTCAGGCTGGCCTGTGGCCTGCACACCAGGCTGGTCACCACCATGGCTGTGTGCCACTAACTGCCCACAAGGGCTGCCACCATGGGGTCAGAGATGTGACATCATCACAGAGCTGAGTCTGTCCCCTACCTTCCACCAAATGCCCTCACATGGGCACTTGGCGCCCAGGCACGTCCTCCTCTCCCACGGCCATGGTCAGTCTGTGGTGGGAATGTGGTGACCTTCCCACTTAAGGACGGTGGACTGGACTCCCTGCCCAGGGGTCAGGGAAGGCTCCTTCTGGGGCTGCAGGACACAGAGTGGACTGGGGACTCCCTATAAGATCCTCCAGCGGGGGCTGGTGGTGACTGGGGGGCTGGCTGTCCTCCCCCCACGTAAGGGCAGAACTGGAGCTTAGGGCACCGAGCAGGGGGCTGCTCTCCCAGGTAGACGCTCACAGCAAGGAGATCTGTTCCTCCTGACTGGCCTCGTCCACGTCACAGCTCTCGCGGAGGCAGGGCTTGGGGAAAACCTGCTCCTGCCTGCCCGCCACGGTCGTCCCAACAGGCACCTTCTCCAGCTGCCCGTCCTCAGGACGTCGAAGCCACAACCTCCACATCTCCACAGAGCCTGGCAGGGCCAAGCCCTCCTGAGCCAAGCCACGCTCCGTCCTAACTGCCCAGTCTCCAGGCAGTGTCCTTTAGAACATTCCTGGTTGCCCTGGCAACACCTTGGTGAGGTCATCGCCAGGAATCACAACCTGATTGGACGAGCAAGAGGCCAAGGTTCCCAAGGTGGGGAGACCTGCCTCTGATCCACAGGTGCTGGCCCCAGCTGCCTGGACGCCTTGCCCCTGCTCTCGGCCCACATTGTTCTCCTCAGCACCCGGCCAGCTCACGGCTTTCCTGGCCTCCCCTGAGCCCCTGAACCGCCCCACCAACAGCAACGAGAAACTGAGCCCAGGACCTCATGTCCGGTCACATGGCCTCTTGGGGCTTTGCTTCACCTCATTTGAACCGTCTGATTCTCAGTTACCCTTATTGTGAAGGTGGACATAAGTTGTCAGCATCAGCCAGGGTTTTTTGTTTCTTGGTTTTTTTCATTTGGAATGTTGTGAGTTTACAAAACAATCACACGTACCACACAGGCTTCCCATGCATCGCCCCCCCAGCTACCTTGTATTGCTATGACTCGTTATAGTTGATGAAAGAACATCATCATGATGTTACTGCTGTCTATGGTTCATAGCTTATATCGGGTCTGTTTTCCCCACCAACTATCCTATTATTAACAGCACATATTAGCATTGCATATTTATTTTATTTCATGAGAGAACATTCTCATATTTGTACTGTAAACCATGGTCAATCATTCACCAAGGGGTTCACTGTGCCATTTGGTCCCCTGTCTTGTACAATCCATCCAAAGTGTATCCTCAGGGGCCCTCAGTTTCATCACAGCGTTGTGCTGTCATCAGCTCAGTCCAGTTCAGAAAGTTTTTCCAAAGGAAAATCCCACACCCCCTTAGACCTGCCCACTGTTGACCCTTAGCACTGATACAGCACCTTCCCTGCCACTGCTGTAAAAACATTATGACGTTAGTGTTAACTTTAGCTCTATACATGGCTATCGCTGTGTATTTCCACGTGTCTCCATATTCTCAACACCTTGTAAGAGAGAAGCACTTCTGTGTTTGTAGTATTAACCACAGCCATCATCCACCACCAAAAACCCCATGTGAGAGAGGCTATACGTCTCCAAACGTGCCTGACCTCCTCTGCCAGGGCTTTTGAGCGCGTAATTCTCCAAATAGCCCCGGAGTAGGTGTACCGAGTCAGTCAACAGAATATTCCTGAGGGACTCAGCTCCCACCTAATCTCAGGAAGGAAGGAAGGGCCTGTCTGGTTGAGGGGAGCCCATGGGGTGCATACCCCATTCTGTGCTGCAGGCTAGGCTGGGAGGGCTTCTCTCCTGCCTACACGCCCCCAGTGATAGAACGACAGTCCTGGATCCCTCCGTGGCTCGTCTCCGACTTGTATATACGGAGCACAGAGCTCTGCAGGCTCCATGGGCACCTCAGGGCTTTCATCCAGCCTGCGGGGCGTGCGCTGGGACAACACCCCAGCCATACAGGCAGCTGGGAATGACCAACCAGCACCCCTAGGTCAGACAGTGAGAAAGGGAGAGTCCAGGTGGCTGGACTTCAGGGTGTCTCAGAGTCAAGGCACATACCCACATTCCCAATTATTTGGTTTCCACCACCTGAATTCAAACACAATGTGTGGGAACCCCCCACGCTGACACTCTGGGACTTCTTGTTGATTTCCAGGACCTGGCGTGGGTACTGAACAATTTGCTCATGTTTCCTTTCTGCAGGTCTGTTTTTCTTTTTTTTTTTTTAATACTTTAATAAATTTTTTCTGAAAGATACTTAGATTACATAAAAGTTACATAAAAAATGTAGGGAATTTCCATATACCATACATTCTGCCCCTCCCACACTTTCCCACATTAACAACATCCTTCATTAGTGTGGTGCATTTGTTAAAATTGATGGCAAAATATTGGAGCATTGCCACTAATGTGGGTTATAGTTTACGTTATAGTTTCAACTCTCTCCCACACTATTTTGTAAGTGATGACAAGATATATGATGACCTGTGCCTGTCTTTGCCAGCTCATTCAGGACAATTCCAATGCCCGAAAAATGCCCCCATACTACACTTACATATCCCTCTCCCTGCTCTCAGGACCTCTGATGGCCACTGCCTCCAGATCAATGATAAAAGTTCTTCCCTTGCTACAATAACAATGTCTATAGTAGAATAACAGCATCCCCAATCCTGAGGATTCTGGATGGTGATGCCCACTCCACCACTAATCGAGAGGGGATTTAGAGACCATGTGGAAAATGGATGGTACTAGCTTGCTTACAGTTGTAGACTCTCTCTCTTCCTTGGAATGATTGTTGTCCATCATCATTTCCTTGTTAAGCTGTCCCAGATAAGTCCAATCAACTGCAACTCTGTTGAGATTCAGGGCCCTACTGGCACATGGAAAGTCCAAAGATTTAAGTCTCTTGAACATACATCTATGAATTTAAGTACTAACTATAGGTTAAAATAGAAGGGGCAAAAGAGCCATGTGTAGGGATCTGCAACTGAATCCAACTCTGCCACACTGGGGAGCGTAAATTCCAAAGTAGGGCCCACTGGCAGGCGCCAAATCCGGGCTGTCAGCCCTGCCTATAGTGTCTAGATGTCACCAGAGCTCTCAGAATCCCTGCTATTTGAGGCAATATTTACTGTTTCAGTCAATGAGATCCTGTTGAGCCGTGCATAAGTGTATCTTCTGGAATGACCTCCTGACTCACTCTGAAGTCTCTTAGCCAGAAAACTCATTTGTCTTTACCCTTCCCCTTTTTTTTTTTAAAGATTTATTTATTTATTTAATTTCCCCCCCTCCCCCGGTTGTCTGTCTGTTCTTGGTGTCTATTTGCTGCATCTTGTTTCTTTGTCCGCTTCTGTTGTCGTCAGCGGCACGGGAAGTGTGGGCGGCGCCATTCCTGGGCAGGCTGCTCTTTCTTTTCACACTGGGCGGCTTTCCTCACGGGCGCACTCCTTGCGCGTGGGGCTCCCCCACGCGGGGGACACCCTTGCGTGGCAGGGCACTCCTTGCGCGCATCAGCGCTGCGCATGGCCAGCTCCACACGGATCAAGGAGGCCAGGGGTTTGAACCGCGGACCTCCCATGTGGTAGACGGACGCCCTAACCACTGGGCCAAAGTCCGTTTCCCTACCCTTCCCCTTTTGACCATGGTCCTTTTCCAGTTGTTACTAATTAGTGCCTTTTCCAGTTGTTACTAATTAGTGCTTGGTGGTAATCCCCCGGTGCACTAGAGGCTCATCCCCAGGAGTCATGTCCCACGCCAGGGTGGGAGTAGGGGGATAGTGATATATTTATACACTGAGCTTGGCTTAGAGAAGAGCACATTGGAGCAACAAGGAAGCTCTAAGGAGGTATGTTTTTCTCTTAAAGGTCCAGCATTGTAGAGTCGCTGTGGCCTAATTTCTCTCGTGTAGACAGCCTGTGGCCAATGCCTCTGTGGCCACCAGAACTGGTCAGCAGGTGCTATAGAAAAGGTCCCCAAGGACCAGGAGAGCAGAACCTGACTAGGTGCCTGTAGGAGCCGAATAGGGTGATAGTTTCCTCCTTTTGGCTTCTACTATGATAGGGCAAAGCCAGGGGATCTGGACAGAAGCCACGCCAGCCCCCAGACCAGGACTCCCACCACTCCTGAGAGCCTCTCCTCCTACTCGTGGTGCTTCTCCACTGGACTCGAGTCCATGTGCTGCCTGTGTGCCGACCTGGTGGTGCCCCCAGGAATATGAATTCCCCACCACAGAGCCTGGCTTAGGATGCCCTTCTGAATATGGGGTCTCATGGAGCCCTCAGTCCCCAACCCCCATGTCTTCCCCGGTTCTACCGCCAGCCTGCCCTGTGTCTGCTCCTTTCATTGTACTGGTGGGAGAAAGGGGCACTCAGCCCTGCCACCCTGTGCTCTCCATGGTCCCCTTTCATTGCTAGGTCAGTTTTAGTCTTGGTACTGCGTAGAAGGAAACAGTAAGGAGAGAAAAGATGATTCCACATGGGCTGCACCTTTTACTAGAGAAAAAAAGGGGACACCTGGAAACAGAATGGGGGAATGTGAATTTTTTAAATCTTTCATTCATCTCTGTGTACATCTTGTAACAGTTGGGTGACTTTTGCAGCTCATTTTACATAATCTGGAGTCCTCATGACTAAAAGGAGAATAATTTCCACTAATACCGTTCTGTTTTAAGGAAGTCATGTAAATCATGTAAGTATGGTTTCTCGTAATGCAATAGACTATTCAAACATCTGTAACCTCCTGCCTGGATTATTATTCTAGTAATGAAATCTGACCCCAGCTCTGTGCCCCGGTTTCTGTCCTTTTGGGGTCACTTTCCTCTCCTCCCTGCCTCTGTACACCTTGACAGCCTGTATCTGGTCTCTATGGCTCATAGGATAGTTCTGTCCTTCTGAGGCAGGTTAGTGTAGGGAACAAGGGAAGACGAGGGAAGAAGTCCTGTCACAGCTGGGACCCGGCAGAGAACATGGACCACAGCGAGCATGGGGACAGCAAGCAGGGCTCCCAGCCTCCAGGACGATGGCACAGCAAGCAGTCTGCTCAGTCAGGTCTGGCGGTGACATGCCACCAAAACTGATGAATGTGCTTTTTCTCCCCTAGCAGAATGAGCGGCTCCTCCAGCATTCCAGCAGACTCCCTAATGCTCTACCAAACAAGTCAATTACAGGCTCAGAAAATGACTCCGAGGTGAAACCTGGAAATCCAACCTTATTCAAAGAAAGCTGGTAGAGGCAATAAAAATACCCACTGGTAGATTCTGACTGTAGAGAAGACAGATCTTCCTAGGAACTCACTTGATCATCCAATCTCTTTCTGACATCCATAGATAGCTGCAGAAACTTTCTCTGGGCCCCCAAACTTCCGTTCACTTCCTTTTAGAAACAGCCTGCTCAGTTTTCAACAATCCAGACCACACCAATAAGATGAGATGGTAAGGAGCAGCAGGCGTAGGGTCTGGGACAGGCTCACCTTTTAACTGACACTATTAAAGGCACCGTCATGGGAAGCGGACTTGGCCCAGTGGTTAGGGTGTTCGCCTACCACATGGAAGGTCTGCGGTTCAAACCCCGGGCCTCCTTGACCCGTGTGGAGCTGGCCCACGTGCAGTGCTGATGTGCCAAGGAGTGCCCTGCCCACAGGGGTGTCCCCCGCGAAGGGGAGCCCCATGCGCAAGGCGTGCGCCCCATAAGGAGAGCTGCCCAGCGTGAAAAGAAAGTGCAGCCTGCCCAGGAATGGCGCCACACGCACGGAGAGCTGACACAGCAAGATGATGCAAGAAAAAGAGACACAGATTCCTGGTGCTGCTGACAAGAATATAAGCGGACACAGGAACACACAGCGAATGAACACAGAGACCAGACAACTGGTGGGGGGAGGGGAGGGGATGGGGAGAGAAATAAATGAAAATAAATAAATCTTTTAACAATTAAAATAAAGTCACCGTCACGTCAGGCCATCTGAATCGAGGCTCACATCAGCAGGAAACTGGCCCCAAGCTGCCTCCCCACCTGGACCACAGTCTGCTGGTGCCTAGGAACCCAGAAATCAGATTTGGGGTTTGCCTGTTGCAAACTGGATAATGGTAAATGTCAGTACTATATTGCAGTTGGATTTGATGTAAATCACTTGAAATTAGTTACACTGTGGGAAAAGCTGAAAAACTTAGCAACATTGTTATGAATAAAATTGTTTTAGTTGCTTAGGTAATAAAAGTGCCCAATTTGTATTTTTAAATTTTCAAAATTTTATTGATGCATATCATTCATACACAAACATACATAAACAATAACTATATGGTAAAACAAACATGCATAACATCAATCGGGGGTCCTAGACATCACCCCACCACCAACACCTTGCATCGTTGTGAAGTATTTGCATTTAACTACTAACTATAATCCATACCTTACATTTGGTGTATTTTCCCTCCAACCCACCCTACTATTATTATTTTTTAAATATACTTTTATTACAGGAATTGTGATCTTATAAAACAATCATGCATATGTGTAGAATTCCCATACAACACCCCTTCACCAACACACCACACCATGGTTGAGCATTTTTATGAGACAAAATTGTCAATCTATTACCACTAATCATGGTCCATCGGGTATATTTGGCATACTTTTTTCACACCCTCCCCCCATTATCAACACAGTACTTGTTTGGCATTGATGGAAGAATAGTGGTATATTTCCGTTAGCCACAGTCCATAGGTGTAGCAGTTTGATATGGTTAAGAATTCCAAAAATAGATATTGCGTTATGTTTGTCATCTGGTGTATAGCTGGGTGTAATTAAGTTATGATTAAGGCTTGACTGGGCCATGTCATTAGGGCATTGAGTTCCTACCCCTTGGTGGGTGGGGACTCACAGATAAAAGGCATGGCAAAGGACAGTGTTGAAGGTTCTTAATGTTGGAGTTTTGATGTTGAAGTTTGATGCTGAAGTCTTAAACTGGCACCCCAGGAAGTCAGCACACAGAGGAAAGAGAAGCAAGCAAGCCCCAGGAAGAAAGGAACCCTGAACCCAGAGAGAAGCAAGACCCTGGAAGGGAGGAACCCAGGAAGCCTGAACCCTTGCAGACAGCGGCAGCCATCTTGCTCCAACATGTGCAAATAGATTTTGCTGAGGGAAGAAACTTATACTTATGGCCTGGTATTCTGTAAGTTCCTACCCCAAATAAATACCCTTTATAAAAACCAGTCAATTACTGGTATTTCGCATCAGCACCCGTTTGGCTGACTAATACAGTAGGTCACACTAGTTGTATCTTTCCCACACTTTGCCACATTCCCACTATCCTGCAATAGTGACATACATCTGTTCTAGTTCTCAGAAGAATTTTCATCTGAACCATTAATCACAATTCTACCATGTCTGTGTTCACTGTGTTATTTAGTCCCTAGATTATTCTCTAGCTTTCTTTCAATTGATATTTACATCCCTAAACTACCCTTTGCAGCCACAATCCCATTTATAAACCAGCTGCTACTCACTATAATGTCCATTTCCACATTTTTACAGTAAAGTTAATTAAAACTTCTACATGCATTAAGCATCAAGCATCAGCAGTCATTCTCAGCCCTCCTCTTATCTCCTAACAACCTATACTCTAGGATTTAACTCCATGCATTTATTTTTCATATTTAGTTCATATTGATGAGACCGTGCAATATTAGTACTTCTGTATCTGGCTTACTGCACTTAGCATAATGTCTAAAAATTCACCCTTGTTATCATATGTGTCCCAGTTTCACTTCTTCCTACTGCAGCATAGGATTCCTTCATGTGGGTATACCATATTTTGCTTACCCATTTTTTGGTTGATATATATGGGAATATAGCTTGAATTTGAATGTGGGAACCTGGCTTGAAGTCAAGATGTTTCCATAATGCAGATAAGAAGTGTGGGCTTAGGAACACCAGCCTTGACTAGACGGAATGCTGTCTGGTCAGCACGAGAATTGTTTGCGTGTGGAGACGTTTGAACTTTGTTATGGCCTGCTCCCCAGCATTGCAGGTGCCGCAGCTTTAATAACAAGCAGCCTTGAAAATAAACATAGATAGCTACTGCTTCGTAATTTCTAATAAATACAATGTGGAAACTAGGGTCGAGGCTCTCGGTTCCAGATGCTGTTGAGTCCCCTGGTCCCATCTTTATTTTCTCTCTTGTGTCTTTCTTTCTGTCCTTTTTTTTCTTCAGTTCTGCACCGCCTTCCCTTCGTGCAAACCTATTGCTGAGCTGGTCTCAGCAACTGGTGCCTGAACAGGGACTCGAGGGGAAGAAGAATCGCTTCGAGCGAAACTAAGGGTGTTGTCAGGGCGCAGAGCCCCGAGTGGTTCAGCAGGCCTTCCCAGTCCTCGGTGAGTAAGGGCACTCTCGGGCATTCTAGCAGGGGCACGAGGCGAAACAGAGACAGTTCACCCGTGTGTCTGTCTCCTAAAAGAGAAGCCGAGGCCAGTGAGTCTTGTATTTTAGAACTCTTACAGATTATAGAAAAATATTGTTTGTAGTTCCCAGCAATAGGAAGTTTAGAATTAAGGGATTAGAGAAAAAGTAGAAAAAAAGAGTTTAAAAAAATACATGTACAATGTATTTTGCTCCCTCTTACTGTTTGGCCCACTTGGACTATTATTGAATCTGTTTTGATACTAAATCTAAAGTTTTGCCTTCAGCTCCTTCATTAATTGACTTTAGAAAGTCACTTTCCCCTCCATCGACACCTCCTCCTCCTCCCATACCCAGAGATGCTCAGCCAAAGTTGTCAGCTTTACAACAGGGCATCTTGAAGGCTAGAACAGAGGGAAATCATGTTCAGCTGCTTGTGCAAGGAGAGGTTAAGTCACAAATACAATGTCCCATACAGGCAAAAGTCCTAAAGAAGACCCTTGTTAGTGCAATCCTGCTTGTAAGAAAATTCTCTGTTAGAGTGTTGACTAAGATAAAGAAAATATTCTGGCAGCAACTGTGCAACCCCCCTGCTGTCTACATGATGATGTGGCTGTGGACTGGTGGGGCTAACAGGATTAAACCTCTGGAAGAGGAGGAAAACATGGCAACATTGGTGTTCTGCTTTGTTTCCATGCTAATTCTGATTGGACCTATTTAGCCAAATTAATAAAATTAGTATAAAATTTTTATCAAGGTGTTAAAAGGAATTTTTGATTTTAAATCAATAGCATACTTCTGAACTTCAAGTCTTAGTGTAGTCTTAAAGAGTAGTAATCCAAAAGATGTGTGTCAACTGTCTGTCTAAACTGATAAATAAAAGCTTAGCTGCGTTTATGCTGATTACTAATAAAAGTGTTTCCAAGAACAAGCTTACATGTTACAGTTGACATGGATTCCAAAATAAATCTTAAAAGCAGTAAAATCTAAGATGAGAAATGATGGAGAACTTAAAAACAGATAGACCAGAAAAGTAAGAATTATGAGTCAAATTGTAAACTTTATGTTTCTGTTGGTGTGTTGTAACTGTTTTGTGTTTGTCTATATGTTCAGTGTCAGTGTGTATTTTGATACCTCTGGATGGCGATATAAATTAATAAATAAAAATTTCTAAAAGAGTTCTTTTCAAATGGCCAAAAATTAAATAAGCACTTTTATTAATACATAAGTTTAAATGTTAATAAGATCTCTACAATGATAAAAACTGTAAGTCTTGATTTTAAAAATTACTATAAGTCTCTTCATAAAGAATAGTTCTTGCCTAAATTGAAATGAATAGTTTATTTTTCTTCACAGGTTAAAATGAAGGATGCAAAACTTAAATGAATATTTAAAAAGGTAAAAAGTTTGTGGGAGTGCTGACTGAAATTTAATAAGTTTGTTCAAAAAAGTGTGTTTTGTCCTAAAATAAAATGGCTGGTTTTCATAAAATCAGAATGAACATATGCAGGACAGGACTTGAATGCATGTGGCAAGTTGTAAAAGGTATTGTGGTAACATTAAGTAAGGGAATGTGTTCTGTGAAGGTGAAATTTGTCTTAAAATAAAATAACTATATATGGTTATAAATAATTATAAGAAGTTTGTAAAAGCACTGCTTGAATTACAGTGTTTAAATGACTAATTCCAGTAAGTCATTCTAAAGGACTACTTTCAGTATTGCATGCTACTCAGTATTTGAAATAGAGAAAAGTTATATTTGCATATAACCAAACTGAATTATTATTTTAACAAGTTTGTTTAGTGTTGATGGTAATTGTATGTTGTGAGAGGTTTGATTAGAAACAGTTTCCAAAATCATTTTGGTAACTTATATATGTAGGGTATATAGAATGTGTTTTTATTATTAAAGAAACAGAAAATAGTTTTGTCCTAAGATAAAATGATTGGTTATTAAGAAAGAGTAAAATGTGGGACAAAGCCTGAATGAATACTGAAAGTATAGAAGGTTCGTGGAAAAGGAATTTTTATGGTTAAAGTTGAGTAAGATTTGATGGGTCTATCTATAAAGTTTTAAAAGCTTTAGTTTCAAATAGTATATTGACGCAAAGTTAAAATTTAGTTCTTTCTCAAAGTTTCTCAAGTCATTGGTCTGTTTTAGTAAAAGCTTATGAGTTTTTCTTCTGAATAATCAGTATATACAAAAAAAGGTCTGTTCTATCAGAATAGATTCTTGTCGTTTAACCTTATCATTTCCTTGTTTTTTTAAGAAGAAGCAAGTCTCATCACTTTTAAAGGAACATAATGTTCAAACCTGCTTTCTCAAAGTCAGATCCTGAAAAGTATCTTTTTATTTCAAACTGCAAAAAATTTGTTCTTTTACCTAAAAAAAAATTAAAGTAATAAAATCGTTAAGTTCCTTTAATATGTTGTAAGTTGAATGGAAAGTGTTTAAAAGTGTTATAAAATTAAAGGATTATTTAACCTTCTGCTAATTGAAGTTGTATGAGTAAACAGTTCATATGAATACTTAAAGAGTGTATAAAATTCCTGGAAATTTACCAATGTTTCAGCATAATATGAGACAAAAGTACAATTTTGTTAATCATGGTTGTAATTATTTAATAGTATGTGTCACAAAAACAACCTCTTATCATAACTTAAGGAAACATGATTGTAGTATGCAGCAATTTGAAATATTGCTACTTTGTTGCAAGAAATTAATATCCAACTGTGTCACTATCACTTTGTTTTAAAACTTGGTAAGACTTTCTTTAGTATTTCCTTAGGCAAGTCAAAACAGCCTGCATTCCCCTACTTGCAGAAAACCCAACAATGGACTTTTGCTGTGCCTCCCCAAGGCTGTGTGCATAGCCCAGCCATCTGCCCTGGCCAGTGGCAAAGAATCTGGCTGCATAGAAGACATCTGTGGCTGAAACCCTACTGATGACATTACATTAACCAGTAATCCTTTTTTCAGAATTAAAAGAAGCATCAGAGATAATAGTATCCTATCTTAAAAGCCTAAAGCACGCAAACAATTGCGACAGGCTGCAAGGTCCCTGCTGCTCCATCAAGTTCTTAAATGTTGTTTGGTTGAGTAAGACAAAACTATAACCTCTGCTGTAATCAGTAAAGTACAATGTTTTCTCATATTAATGTAATTTGTAATATTGTTGGAATACTAAAAATCTTTCATCCCTCACTTAGCACAAATATTAAAACCATTGCATGTGCTAATTGGGAAAGGTCCTTCATGGGAGTAGGAGGACCTCCAGGAGGCTGCTTTAAAAAATAAAAAAAAGAGGGAGAAGGACGTAGACTTAGCCTGTAAACTGAATGCGACCAGCACCAATACTGGCTTTGGGCAGGGTCTGTGGCAAAGGCAGCATTCCAAACAAGTACCCCTTGGGTTTTAGTCACAACTCTGGGAAGGGGCCAAAAGTACCCAAAAAAAGGCATTGTGCATAGCATAAGAAGCCCTGCTGAAAGTGAAAAGCTTACCCCAATAGTGTCTGGTCACTCTGAAGACTGCCATCCCTATCTAGGGGTGGACTGCAAATACCAAAAACAAGACAGAAACAGTGACTGTTGTGACTCACCCTCTGGGGGAGAGATCTGCAGAAGAACATCTGGTGCCTGCCAGCAGTGACAGGTGACTGTCCTCTAACATCTCTCTTAGGACTGTTGTGGCAGATGGTTCGTGAACATCCAGAGCCCTACCATCGAGACCTGAGAAGCAGCAGAATGGCTCCACCAGAAAGGCGATCATCACAAGTACCAGACCTCGTGGTGCCTAGCGCAGCAGTTCCGGCTGCCTGTTACTTGCCAACAGCTCATGGACTTCACCCAGGAGTGTCCTTCATGCTCACTCCAATGACTGACATTGGTCTCCTCCTGCTCTTGGGAGGAATGAGGTATGTTTTCCCTGGAGCAGACACTGCATCGGGACTCTTATAACAAGACAGTTACTATTTTATGACTAGAAAATGAATCCTCACAACAATGGACTAAGTTTAAATTCAACACTGAGTTGTAGCCCCAGGTCCAGTAAAGATGCAAATATCGAGACCAACAAAAGGCATTGAAATTATGAGTTAAAGTTCCAGGTGTCCCACAGCCCAAAATGGGGGAGTAACTATAATCTGTCACTGCCTATGTCTCAAAGTATACAAACTGAGGAAAATGAAGTCATTTTTTATTAGGTACTGGCCTATATAGCCTTGCTGTTGGGAATCTTAAGCCCGTGAGAAATGAAAGTCTATTCATTAAATGTCTGCTAGTTGGAAGTCTTATTGTTTGTTGTTGTATGATCTACTGCTGTTATGGATTATGTGTAAAATGCAGCTTTAAGCTTGGTAGAAGAATTACAAACTGTAAATATGTGCTTATGCCTACAATGTGATTGGAATGTATCTGGGTTTTGTGTGACACCCTGTGTATACAATAGCAGTGATATTCCTTAGGAATCAGTAAAACATCATTTGCATGGTCATAAAAACAATTTAAGCTTAGATATTTCTCAGTTACAAGCCCAAGTAACAAGTATTCAACATGCTCATTTGCAATTGCTTTCTGCCTCACAAACTATTTCAGGAATTGAGGATGGGTTAAGATCACTGAACCATATGATATGGATTAAGAGTTGGGGAAAGAGTCTTCTAGGAGGTGTGTTAATTATCTGTTCCTATCTGTTTTGTATATATTTAGTCCTCAGATGCACACTACAAACCCTCCGGGGTATGAAACAGCAAGAAATTGACAAATCTGCCTTCACTGCTTTGCAAAAACAAAAAAGGGGGGAGATGTGGGAAAATAGCTTGAATTTGAATGTGGGAACCTGGCTTGAAGTCAAGACATTTCCATAATGCAGATAAGAAGTGTGGGCTTTGGAACACCGGCCTTGACTAGACAGAACACTGTCTGGGTCAGCACGAAAATTGTCTGCGTGTGGAGTCGTTTGAACTTTGTTATGGCCTGCATTGCAGGTGCTACAGCTTTAATAACAAGCAGGCTTGAAAATACACATAGAGAGCTACTGCTTTGTAATTTCTAATAAACACAATGTGGAAACTAGGGTTGAGGCTCTCGGTTCCAGAAGCTGTTGAGTCCCCTGGTCCCATCTTTATTTTCTCTTGTGTCTTCTTTTCTGTGCTTTTATTTCTTCAGTTCTGCACCGCCTTCCCTTCGTGCAAACCTATTGCTGAGCTGGTCTCAGCAGATATACACTTAGGTTGTTTCCATCCTTTGTCAATTGTGAATAATGCCACTGTGAACATCAGTGTGAAAATGTCTGTTCATTTCACAGCTTTCAGTTCTTCTAGATATATTCCTAGGGGAGGAATTGCTGGATCATATGGCATTTCTATATTTAGCTTCCTGAGGAACTGCCAAGCTGTCTTCCAAAGAGGCTGCACCATTTTACAATCCACCAACAGTGAAGGAGTGTTCCTGTTTCTCCACATCCTCTCCAGCCCTTAATGTTTTCTCTTTCATTTTTCATAATGGTCATTCTATCCCATATGAGATGATAACATGATGTGTCATTTTGATTTGCATTTCCCTATTAGCTAGTGATATTGAACTTTTTTTCATGTGGTTTTTGGCTGTTTGTATTTCCTCTTTGGAGAAATGTCTATTTAAAACTTTTGCCCATGTGAAAATGGGATAGCTTGCTCTTTTTTTATTGTTGAGTTTTATGATCTCTTCATATAGAATGGAAATCAAACCCTCATCAGATTTCTGGTTTCCAAATATTTTCTCCCATTAAGTGGGCTGCCTTTTCACCTTCTTAATGAAGTCATTTGAACACAAAAATATTTAAATTTGAGGAGGTCCTATTTATCCAAGTTTTCTTTGGTTGCTCCTGCTTTCAGTATACAATTTCAGATTGCACCACCTACCACTAAGTCTTGAAGATGTTTTCCTACATTTTTTTCCCAAGAGCTTTACTGTGTTTGTTTTTATATTTAGGTCTTTCATCCGTTTTGAGTTCATTTTTGTATAAGCTGTGAGATAATGGTCCTTTCTTTCTTTTAGCTATCGATATCCAGTTCTCCCAGCAAGATTTGTTAAACAGACTTTTCTGCCCCAGCTGGGTGGTTTGGACAGGTTTGTCAAAAATCACTTGACCGTAGATGTGTAGGTCTGTTTCTGAACCATCAATTTGGTTCCATTGGTCTATGTGTCTATCCTTAGGCCAGTACCATGCTGTTTTTACTAACGTAACTAGGTAATATGATTTAAAGTCCAGAAATGAGAGTCCTCCAACTTTGTTTTTCCTTTTTAAGATGTGTCTGACTATTTGGGAACATTTGCCCTTCCAAATAAATTTAATAATTGTGCTTTCCATTTAAAAAAAAAAATGCTGGTGGAATTTTTTACGGGATTGCTTTGAATCTACATATCAATTTGCATGGAATTGACATCTTAATGATATTTAGTCTTCCAATCCAAGACCATGTAATGTTCTTCCAATTATTTAGATATTTAAATTTCTTTTAGCAATGCAGTGTAGTTTTCTGAATACAAGTGCTTTACATCCCTGGTTAAGTTTATTTGATTCTTTTAGTCCCCATTGTAAGTGGAATTTTTTCCTGACTTCCTCCTCTGATTGTGCATTACTAGTGTATAAAAACACTGATTTTTGCATATTGATCTTGTATCCTGACATTCTACTGAAAATGTATAATAGCTCTTGCAGTTTTATGGTAGATTTTTTGGGACTTTCTGGGTATAGGATTGTTAAATGTTGGAGTGAGACAATTGGGATGCAGTGATTGCAGGCAAGGATTTATTGGGAAGCTCTCCCAATGGAGGGGGTCTGAAGAATAAACTTCAGCCTGCCCCTGGCAGAGGTGGTCATGAATTATACAGAACATCTATAGGCAGGAACGTGCTCAGTCAGTGGGAGTGGGTTGGAGTTTGGGTAAGACCTGAGGGCCTATAGGAGTAAGAAAGGAATCTTTTTTGGAAGAAAATAAGGCTCGCCGGATTGTGGAGAAGAAAATTTATTTCCAGTCTTTCAATAAGGGGTGCAAAACCAGAAAATGTGGCCCACTCCCTGAACAAAGAAAAATGACATATTTTATACCCCTAAATCTAGCACGCCAGCCCTTCCTCTGTTTCTCCATAGATTGGATACTTCAGAGGTTGCAAACTATCCCGAGAAGTCTAACATCCTGCTCAAAAGTTTTTGATTAACTGTTTCCCCCCATCACATTCCAACCATTTACCTGCTCCTTTTGCCAAATAAGGAATGGAATTTAGTGCTGAATTGGTATTGACTTAGCTTTTTCTTGTGCATCCTTTTTACTGACTATAGGACTGGCTTAACCTGGTTTCCTTTGTTCGTGCTTAACCCCGGAGTGGGTGACTGAGGCAGTAGGCTGCCAGTTACATTAATTCATTTTTTTTCCTTTATGTGAAAACTAAACTAATCTCTGTTTCTTACAATTGTTCCTCTTTCTTTTAAACTCTTTTTAGTTTTTACATTTCCATTCTTCAAATTTTCTAAGAGTTTCACACTTTTCATCATAGGACCTCCTCCTTTAAAGGAGTACAGATTGTTTTGCCTATACTGTCTGGGCATTTGTCTGGTTAGGGCAGTTTCAATGAGCCTTTGAACTAGCCCTTGGGCACATGGAATGATACAACATCTGACTGTGGTAAGCACCCCAGCTCAGATATTGAGGGAAGTTAAGATGGACTGTGCAACCACTTTTCATTTTCCAAACCAATTTTCAAGCATTTTGTGAGTGAACTGCAAATGCCAGAATTTTCTGCTAATTCCTCAGATAGGGCTGTTAGGCCTTGTAAAGCTTTAGTGATAGTTCCACCAGGGGCAATGTTATTGTGGATGAATGCACAGTAACTACCTCCAATCATAACACAGACTCCTCCTTTTTCAGCTAGCATCATATCTAAGGCCATTCTATTTTCCCATGTCATTTTGCTAGTAGCATTTAATTGTTTTGCAATTCCCTTAATTGCATTCCTGGTGTAATGAATAAATTTCTGTTGATTATAATAAATGTAATTAATCTAATCTACATTTTTATTAATGGTGACTAGATCAAGAATGACTCAAACCCAGCTGCTACCTGATTTTTAGCTTTAAATTTATTTGGGACTCCTTGGGGAATTTCTATATTGTTAGATAGATCTGCTTGTTAAAAGAACTAAGTAGACTTTTCCCTCCTTGGTGTGTTATTTTTGCTCTTTTTTTATTTTTTTATTTTTTATACTAAGGTGAATGGGATAGCCAATTGGACCAGAGCACAGGTTCCACCCCACCTCTCGGGCAGTATTGGTTGGAGAACACTCTTTCCACAGTACCACCACAGGTCTGCTCTAGGACTGACCAAACTGGAGAAATTGTCAGTATGATCACTGCTTACATTCCACACTCGTGTACACGAGGCCATAGTTCCAAGGTCCTGGAATCCTGTCCCCTGTCTAGAGAGACAAGCAGAGTGATTCCTTGGGTCCAGATAGGAGGCAGGTATGGCCTTGATGTTTCCGTTTTTGACTAGTGGGAAGAGAGAGGACAACATACTAGAATTTTCACCAGGAGCAGCATTCTGGAAGAGGAGTATCATGCACCCAAACTCCCTTTCATGCTTTTACATACCTACTGGAAAAGGCACAGTATGAGCTGTGGGTTGGCCTGTTGCTCAAGCATTATAGTTGCTTTTGTTTAGACTCTGGACTGTATATTTGATCCATTCTACCCAGGCAATTGTGTCCCCATATCCTGTCTCTATTTCTATGGTTCATTTTAAGTCTTCTGCCTTAAGGATCCTCATTGCTTTGGGATCATTTTGAATTGGGGAACTGGCTTTTGGTTGGTTTGTGTGTGTGTGTGGTATTTCTGAAGGGTTAGCTGGAGAGGGCGTGTTGATGTCATATCTACAGGGGGAGGAAGGACTCGGATACGCAACCATCCTAGAGGATTCTTACTTGTAATGTTTGCTCCCGTTCCATATACTCTGTGGACTATTTGGTCACTGGTGCTGCTCTCAATTTTTAATTTGTCTGCCTTTTTAATCGTTATTACTACTGGATTGCACTGAAGACTTTTGCAGTCTGGTGGTGTATTACTTTTATAAAAGGTTCTCTTACCCTTTAATGGCCTTGAACTTGGTGAGATCCAGCCCATATTCACAGTCCATCCTTTATCTTGGGTAGTCACCATACATCATCCCAGGAGGGGCAGGGGGATGCTTGACTGTAATTATTCCCCACTGGCTCTGGGCATAGGTATTTATTTTCCCCATTCAGCCATCGCTGGTGCTTTAAATTCCCACAGTCTATTACTTGGCAGGTGTTAAACTGCATGGTTTGGGACTCCAGAACTTCAGTCACATTTATAACTAATTTGATGGGGCTAGTTGCTTTTTGGGTTTGAAACATTATGGTGAGTAAGATTATTTTCACCTGTAACTTAAGGTCTGCGTTTCTCCTTTGGTATTCCGATAGGACTAGGGCCATTGTTGACTAGGACCAAACACAGCTCAACCCCCTCCCCCCTCCCAATTATTTTCTTTTCAGTGTGATCTTTAAGGGATCTGGGGCTGAAATTATTTTCCAAGTCTCAGACGAAGTTGTTGGGTACTTACCATCCAGTTCAGGTACTGGCCCTTTTACTCAAGTGTAGTGAGTCCAGCCTTTTTCTGTCATTCAGAATGCCATTTCAGTTGTCAGCAAGACTTGACAAGGTCCTTCCCAGGTCGGTTGGAGTTTGGACTCTTTCCTCAACTTGATTAGGACCCTGCTGCCAGGTCGGTGTTGGTGGACTGCAAATTCAAGAGGCAGAGTCTGAGGCAGCAAACCCGGATGTCTGAGGGATGTTGAAGGATAAGACGAGGCCAGTACATAATTTTGAAGAAAGAGATATTTGATTCAAAGAGAGGAGTTTTCCAGGTGTCCTAGGGGAAGGGCAGACCAAAAAGCATTCCATAGGGAGAAATTCCCAGTTCTCTCCTAGGGGCAGTCTGGATTCTTAACAGAGCTTTATAGGTAAACATTTAACTCATAGTAATTTGGTTTTTAAGACCAACTTAGAGAGATTTTTTTTTTTAAGGCTTGGTTAATTTATTTTTTTACTTTCCCTGAGGATGGCGGGTGCCAGTGTGTATGGAAGCTTCATATGACACCTAGACCCTGAATAATATTTTGCAACACTATGGATATAAAGTGACTACCATTTTTTTTAATCTATGATTCCTACTAACCCATATCGGGGAATGATTTGTTCAAGGCTAATTTTTTTTTTTTTTAAGATTTATTTTTATTTATTTAATTCCCCTCCCCTCCCCCGGTTGTCTGTTTTCTGTGTCTTTTTGTTGCGTCTTGTTTCTTTGTCCGCTTCTGTTGTCGTTGGTGGCACGGGAAGTGTGGGCGGCGCCATTCCTGGGCAGGCTGCTCCCTCCTTCGCGCTGGGCGGCTCTCCTTACGGGTGCACTCCTTGTGCATGGGGCACCCTTATGCGGGGGACACCCCTGTGTGGCACGGCACTCCTTGCGCGCATCAGCACTGCGCATGGGCCAGCTGCACAGGGGTGAAGGAGGCCCGGGGTTTGAACCGCGGACCTCCCATGTGGTAGACGGACGCCCTAACCACTGGGCCAAAGTCCGTTTCCCCAAGGCTAATTTTTGAAGTCCCTGATGCTGTAGCTGAAGCTAGAGGGTATGCTTCTACCCACCCTGTCAGGTGATCCACAATAACCAGAACATACTTTAGTCGACCTACAGTGGGCATTTCAGTATAATCAACCTGGATGCTCTGCAATGGTTTGAGGCCGGGGTTCCTCCCCCCGGCACCTGCTTTCTTAAAACTTTCTTATTAACTCTCTGACAGATTATGCACCATTCACTTATTTGTTACATTATAGTACAAAGGCCCACTATACCCGAAATGCTTGAGGACCAGGTCACATATGGCCTGCACTCCCCAGTGACTCCCGTGGTGAGAAACTGCTAGTATTTCCCTCATTATTTGTTTATTCAACATCTGCTGGCTGTCTCACAGAAGCCATTTCCCTTGGCTAACTAAGGTCTCCCCCAATTGTTCTAGTTCTTTTACTTCCTTTTCAGAGAATACAGAGATTCCAATTTCATTTGGGGGTGGAGGGTATCAGGACCTTTAGTTCCAGAGGGGAACACAGGGAAGCCTCTTTGGCCTTTTCATTAGCCAATCTGTTGCCTTTTGCTTCAGAAGTATAACATTTCTGATGCCCATTTATATGTACCACAGATATTTTTCCTGGTAAAAGCAGACCGGCTAACGCTTGTTTAACCAGTTCCACATGGACTAATTCCTTCCCTCTGCCATTGATCAATCCCCTTTCTTCCCAAACTTTTCCAAAGATGTGGACCACACCAAAAGCATATTTAGAATTTGTATAGACTGTGCCATCTCTTCCCTTTAACAATTTAAGGGCTTGATTTAATGCACACAGCTCACGAGTTTGAGCTGACCAATCATTGGGCAGTCAGCCAGCTTCTTTCACCGCACAAGTTAGTCCATCAACAACAGCATAGCCATTGTGTTTTTTTCCTTCCAGGACCCTAGAAAACCCATTTATAAACAATTTTCCCCCAGATATGAGGGAAGGTCCCCTAGGTCAGGCCGGACTCGGGTTTGGTATTCAGTTAAGTCTAAACAATCATGTTCAGGAGTTTCTACCTGGTTGGGTCCTTTCCAGAGGAAAGAGGCTGGGTTCGGACTATGATCAAGTGTTAGCATTAAATTGTTGTTTGGTTGGGTTTTTTTTTTTTTCATTAGAATTGCCTCATATTTCAGAATTCAGGAATCCATTCACCACCTTCCTGCTTTTTGAGATAAAATAGTCCTGATTTGATGAGGGGTGCTAACAACTAAGGCTCCTCCAAAGGTCAGGTTCCTGCTTTCTACTAAGAGAGCAGCTGCTGCCCTGGCCTGAACATACCCTGGTCCTCCCCTGGAGACAGGTCCAGGATTCTGGAAAGGAAGGCCATGGGCTTCCTTTGGCCTCCCCAGATCTGGGTTAGGACTCCCAAGGCTGTCCCCTTATCCGCTGTCACAAACAGATGGAAAGGCTTCTCCAGGGAGGGGAGGGCCTGAACAGGGGCTTGTGCCAATGCCCGTTAGAGTCACTCTAAGGCCTTTACTCCCCCCTTCTTCTATTCTAATTGGTCAGGCTCCTCCTCCAACAGTTTTTTGGTATAACCCTTTGGTTTGGGGTGGATAAGAATTTATCCATAATCTACAATATCCCATCAATCCCAAAAAATCTTCTTAGTTCTCTTTTTGTCGGGGGAAGAGGTAGTTCAGTAATGGCCTGAATTTTTTTTTTTTTTTTCTGGATTTATCTTCCTCCTTCCCTCACTAATGAGATGACCCAGGTATTTGACTTCCTTTTTGACAAATTGTAGCTTAGCCTTTGATCTCCCAAGAAATTCAATAAGCTCTTTGTAGTTTGGGCTAGTATCTGCCTTTCTTTACCTGATATTAGCATATTATCTACCTATTGTAAAAGGGAAAGTTCAGATGGGACTGCAAATTTCTCTAATACTTTTTCCAGTTCCTGTTCAAAGAAGTTGGGGGATTTTGCGAAGCCTGGGGATGAAACTCAACCTATTTTGCTGTTTTCTCCCAGTAGAGGGATTCTCTCACTTAAAGGCAAATAAGTCTCTACTCTCTGGATCAAGGGGACAGGCCCAAAAGGCCTCCTTCAGATCTACTACACTAAATGATTTATGATGGCAGGGGATCTTACTAAGGAGAGGGTACGGGTTTGGAACTACTGGATGTTGAACCTGAACAATTTGATTAACGGCTCTTAGATCTTGTACCATCCTTCAACTACTGTCCAATTTCTGAATGGGCAAGATAGGAGAATTGAAGGGGGACATCCAGGGCTCCAAGAGTCTATCCCAAAGGAGGCCTTCGATGATGGTAGAAGTCCCTGCCTCCCCTTAAGAGGAGTGGGATATTGTCTTTGACAAATAATTTCCCCTTTCTTTTTTAATTTGATTTAATAGGGGGTACTTGCAAACTCCCCCTATTACCTTCTCTCACCTACACTTCCTCTCTGATATCTTTTTCATCTTTTTCAATGAGCATGGCTAAGACCACTTCTATCTGCCCGTCCCTTACTTCCAAATCCAGACCCACGAATACTATCAAGTCCCTTCCCAACAATTACGCCTGGCTTCTGGGATGTACTTGTTGTGATGCCCTTTGTTAGGGCATACAATTTGATTGTCCTCCCAAATATTAGTGGGAGAAAAAATGGGGATCTCAAATCCTTCTTCTTTTACCCCAAGACTGTAAGGGAACTGCCAAAGAGTTTGGTTCCTTTGGGAAGACAAATTACAGAGGATTGGGCTGCCTCAGTGTCTACTAAAAACATAATTTTTTTTCCTGATATGGGCCCTCCCTTAGATTTATTAAAGGCTCCCAGTGGGTTTTAGAAGTGAGGAGCCTCAGACCCCCCCAGTCCTCGAAAGTCATGAGGGGGACTACCCAACTCTCTTTCTTTAAGAGAAATTAATGGTCATTTGTCTTTTGAAATGACCGGGCTTCCCACAGTGATTGCACCCTGCAGAGTCTTGCATTCTCCTTGCCCCCTTGTCTAAACAAGCCCATTCTGCATCTTTACCTCACTTCTGCCTGTTCCCTCCCTGACTCATCTCCAGTCTTTCTTAATCATTTGGTTAACTGTGTTTATTATAACCTTTGCTTTCTGTTTCTGGTTTTTCTCCTCTCTCCTTACAAACACTTTTTGGAACTATCTCAATAACTCTTCCAATGGCTTATTCATTCATTTTTCTATTTTCTGAATCTTTTTCTGAGTATCAGGCTAAGAGCCTTTTTCATAGCTGACTTTTAACATTTTTTGAGCCACAGGATCATCAGGGTCCATCCCTGAATATTTTCTCATTTGGTCCCTCAATCATTTGCAGGTAAGCAAAAGGAGTTTCATCCTTCTCCTGGGCTACTTTGAAAGCCTTATTCAAATTTTGAGATGTGGGTACAGCCAATTTGATCTCCTGTATAATGAGGTTTCTAACATCTTTCATTTGTGCTTTGTCCCCCGGGTTGTGATTATCCAAAATAGGGTCTGTGTTTGGGAACTTCTGCTCTGCTGCCATTACCCCCTGTCTGGGCAGATGCTGCCTTTCCCACTCCTTCATAGCTGCCCTCCACACCATTCCTCTTTCTTCTCCCTGAAAGAGAATATTCAGGATGGACATAAGTTCGGTCTAGGTATATAAACTAGGAACTAGGAATTGATCTACTTGCTCAGCGAGCCCCGCTGGATCTTCCATTAGTGATTTTATTTCCTTTTTGAAGTTTCATACTTCAGTAATGGTCAGTGGGGCATTTTCATGGCCAATCTCCCCTGGCCCCATTGGTACTTCTCTCAGCGGATACAAAGGCTCAGTGGAGTTTTGTTCTTTTACTCTGTTCTGCTCAGGTGCTCTGGGAATGGAAAATTTTGTATATCTTTCTTACACTGTTCCAGTTCTTTCCTCAGCTGTTGGTGGGTTGTAACCGGTGGGGCTGTTGGTCCCTCTTGATTCTCCAGTTCCCCATGGTTTACAGTGGGTTCTACTGGGCCCCCCAGGTCGAATGCCCCTTCTCCTGGGAGGGGAGGGGGAACATAAGGAGGAGGGAGATTCAGCAGGGAGTCCCAGGGTTTGGTTTCTGCAGCCTTAGTTTTTGCAAGCTTAGTTTTGGGGTCTAGATTTTCCGCTTTCATAGAATAGTGGCCCCCTTTCCCTTTAATCAGCTCATGGCATAGTTAGTTGGAGAAGGGTGGTTTTTTTTTTCACTAACATGCAGTACAAGTTCAACACAAAGCCAATTCTCATCTGCCCCGTATTTTGGCCAGAATACATTAGGGGGTAAAATACTTTGCTTGGTCTAGATACAACAGCAGTATTTAATTTTTTGTTGTTGTTGTCTTTTCCCCTGGTCCGACCACTATCGGTCCAATGCTTTAACATCTTCCCTAAAGAACTATCTGGAGGAATATTCTTGGGGAGCCTATAGGTACTCCCTTTCCCTTTCTGACCGACTGCCTCTATTTCCCATTCTGAATCTCATCTGGGCTCTTTCTCTTGAACCCGTCATTTTGTTCCTCCCCAGCCCTTTCCCTGGTGGGAGAAGGGGAATGTGATTTAGGACCCTGCTCTCACTTCACACTGTATGTCTCGTGCCTCATGCACACATAGTGAACCTCAGACTCATCAGAATTCCCATCCACCAAGGTGATACTTAAGAGCCTTTGTTCTTACCTTGGTCCATGCATGGAGTCACCTGGTCAATGAGAGGCAGATTTTCCTGTCCCTTTTTCTCGTCCACAATCAGCAGACCTAAGCATCTGTTCTCGGGCCTCCTGGCTGCCGGAGGCGAGGCCCCCGCCGGTGGAGTCCAAGATGCTTAAACAGTGGGGCGCGCCTCCCCATCATCCACCCTGGGGGCCACTCTCTGAAGCTTCAGAATCCTGGACGAGCCCCCAAAATTGTAAGAAAGAATCTTTTTTTGGAAGAAAATAAGGCTCACCCGATTGTGGAGAAGAAAAGAATTTTTCAATCTTGCAAGTAGGGGTACACAACCAGAAAATGTGGCCAGTGCCCCAAACAAAGGAATATGACACATTTCATACCCCTAAGCCTAGCACGCAAGCCCTGCCTCTGTTTCTCCATAGATTGGATACTTCAGAGGTTACAGCCTATCCCGAGAAATCTAACTTTCCCCCACAAAAGTTTTTGATTAACCACTTCCCCCCATCACATTCCAACCATTTACCTGCTTTTTTTTTTTGCCAAATAAGGAATGGAATTTAGTGCTGAATTGGTATTGACTTAGCTTTTTCTTGTGCATCCCTTTTACTGCCTATAGGACTGGCTTAACCTGGTTTCCTTTGTTCATGCTTAACCCGGAAGTGGGAGACTGAGGCAGTAGGCTGCCAGGTTACATTAACTTTTTTTTTTCCTTTATGTGGAAACTAAACTAATCTCCATTTCTTATGTAGGGATGGCTAGGGTGTGGTGGGTGAGGGGCAGTGAATTCTAGGGGTGCGGGAGGGGTTGGTGGGGTCAGGTGGCTTCTTTGTCTCTTGTGAGGAAATGAGCTGTATCTGGACACGTCGGTTCTGGATAGGGCTGTTCTGTGTTGTGGGACATGGCTCCTTCTGAGTAAAGGGCTGGTCACACTTCCACAACGGGGCAGGTTAATAATGAACTTGCAGCTTCTGCGAGTCGTGGCTGTTATGGGGGCTAGGGAGGGGGCCTAGTCCTGTCATTCCCAGGTTTTGATTATAATTAAAAAAAATAAAGTGTGCCTGAGAGTGAACGGCCAGGCTCGCACGTGAAGGGTGGAGGAGAGGGGGCGTCGACGCATTCTGGCTGCTTCCTGCTGTCGGGGCGGAGGGGCTTCCTTCTCGTGGGGCCGGGCTGGTGGGTTTTGAGAGGTGGTTACTGACGGTTGTTCCCATAACAGTAGGTTTATTTACATATTCTTGGGTGGTTGTTTGAACAACTTGGTGGCTGAATCAGGTGAGGAGCTGTAGGAGATAAGAGCCCCATAGGAGGAGAAAAATTATTAGTGGGGTTGTTAGGGATATTCATATAGCTTTTAAAGATGAAGAAAAATATGAGAGCCATGTAAAAGCAAAAATGTTTTGAGAGTTTTCCTCTAGGGGGATTGTGAAAAAGGCATCTTTGAGGTCTGTTACTGTGCGATGTGTGGTTTGGGGAGGGATATGTGATAGGGGCTATAGGGGTTGGGGACTAAGGGGCTGGGATGCTTGTTGACAGCTCTTAGGTCTTGGACTAGACGATAACTGCCATCAGGTTTTTTCACCAGCTAGGATAGGTGTACTGAGTGGAGAGTTGGTGGGCGTAAGAGCACTGTGGCACAGTTTGTCAATGGTGGGCTTAAGTCCACACTTGGCACTGCAGGAGAGAGGACATTGGGGAATGTTGATGAAAGAAGGGCTGTCTTCTAGGGTGAGTCTTACAGGGGAGAGGTGTGAGGCTTTGAGGGAGAGTCGGTGCTCCAGACTGGGGGGTTTACTTCCTGTTGTAAGATAGGAGGGATGTGGGTAGGAGGGGAAGTAGAGTTAAGGCTGGGGCTGGGGACAGAAGGAGAAGGAAGCCAGCTTGGGGGGAGCATAGTGAAAAGGAGCTAGAGGAGTGCAGTTTGGATAGAACATCTCCTCCAAAGAGTGGGGCGGGGCATGATAACTAGGAACTGGTGTGAGAATGTGAGATTTTCTATAGTGCAAGGGAGGGGGTGTGTAATCAGGGGAGAGGAAGGAATACCATCAACCCCCACAACAGAGATTGAGGACGATGGTAAAGGTCCTGAATGTTCTGAAAGACTGAATATGAGGCCCCTGTGCCAATTAAAATCGACTTACCACCCACCTTCATGATAACTGGTGGAGATGCGGGGCTTCTCCGAACTCAGGGTCCGCCAGCCTTCTGTTGTTACTCCAAGCAGGTCAGGAAGGGAGGATGATTTGTGTTCTAGGCCAGAAAGGTAACTTGGAGGGATTTTCCCGGACACTGGGTTTTCCGGACAATCTGACTTCCAGTGGCCTCTATGTCAGCACACCGGGCAAGGCCCCGCCGGGGTCTTGGATTGGGGCGTGCGCGTGCCCCGTGTCCTTCTTCCCACACTTCAAGCAGCGTCCAGGTGACAGCAGCAGGGAGGAAGAGGGATGGGGTTTTGGGGAGTCGACTCTGAGGGGAGCAGCAAGGAGGGAGGCTTCAGCTTGATCTGTTTGTGTTTTTCTAATTTGGCTTCCTCCTCTCTCTTGTTAAGGACCTTGAAGGCTGCTTTAATTAGGTCTTTCTGAGGGGTCTGAGGGCCTCCGCTAATTGCTGCAGTTTTTTTCTGACGTCTGGGTGTGCCTGAGTGAAAAAGCGGGTGTGTAAGTACAGTCGTCCGGATTCAGAATCCAGGTTTAAGTTAGCGTATTTGAGGAGTGATTCAGTTAATCTATTCATAAAGGCAGCAGGGTTTTCATCTGATTGGGGGGAAATTTCTTCGATTTTGTCATAATTTACTGCTTTGAGGGCTGCCTTTTTCATGCCTTCTATTTTGCAGGTTAGAAAGTGTGCCAGGCGATCTAAACCTCTAGAGCCTGCCTGCTATGCCCACGGAGGGAGGCTGCAAGAACTGCATCAGCGCCAGGGGCGTGCTGCGAGGCCGTGTGTGTGCAGGGAATCGGCAAAGGCAGTGGCTGCAGCCCAAATGAGGCTTTTTTCCTCGGGGGTGGTAGAAAAAGTTATTATGACAAAGACATCCTGATATGTGAGATCATAGGAGCGAGTGAGATGCTGGAATTCTTTAATGTATGTAGCAGGGTTTGGCTTGGATAAGACCCAAGGGCCTTATAGGGATGGCTAGGGGTGGTGGGCCAGGGGCAGTGAATTCTAGGGGTGCGGGAGGGGTTGGTGGGGTCATGTGGCTTCTTTATTCTTGTGAGGAAATGGACTATATCTGGACACATAGGCTCTGGATGGGGGGCTGTTCTGTCATGGGGTGTGACTCCTTCTGAGTAAACACCTGGTCATGCTTCCACAATGGGGCAGGTTAATAATAAACTTGCAACTTCTGCAAGTCATGGCTGTTAATTGGGTCAGGAGCTGGGGAAGGGGCCTAGTCCTGCCAAGGGTCATAACATCTCCAAATATCAAAAGTTTTACTTCTTCATTTCCAATTTGGATGCCTTTTATTTCCTTTTCTTGCCTGATTCCTATAGCTAGAGCCTCTAGCAATATATTGAACAACAGTGGTGACAGTAGGCATCCTGGCCTTGTTCCTGAACTCAGTGGGAAAGCTTTTAGCCTTTCCCTATTGAGCACAATGTTAGCTGTGGGTTTTTCATACATTGCCTTTATTATGTTGAGAAAGTTTCCTTCAATTCCTATGATTTTAGTATTTTTATCAAGACAGAATGCTGTATTTTGTCAGATGCCTTTTCTGCATTAATCGATATGATCATGTGATTTTTCTTCTTTAATTTACTTTTTTGGTGTATTATGCTGAATGATTTTCTTGTCATGAATCCCCCTTGCATGTCTGATATAAAACACTTGATCATGATGAATAATTCTTTTAATGTATTGTTGAATTCAATTAGCAAGTATTTTGTTGAGGATTTTTGCATTCATATTCATTAGGGAAATGGGTCTGTAATTTTCTTTTTTTTTTTTTTTTGTACTATATCTGACTTTGGTATTATGGTGACATAGAATGTGTTTGGTAGTGTTCTTGTTCAATTTTTTGGAAGACCTTGAATAAAATCGGAATTAAATCTTCTTTGAATGCTAGGTAGAACTCAACTTTGGAACCATCTTGTCCCAGGCTTTTCATTTTGCAGAGTTTTTTGATGACTGTTTCAATTTCTTTACTTGTGATTCATTTGCTGAGGTCAGTGTAGGGTGTTTATACATTCCTAAGAATTCTTCCATTTTGTCTACATTGTCTAGTTTGTTTTGTTTGAGTACAGATGTTCATAATATTCCATTATGACGTCTTTTATTTCTGTGGGATCAGTAGTAGTGTCCCTGTTATCATTTTTTATTTCATTTACTTTAATCTTCTCTCTTTTTGTCAGTCTAGCTAAGTCAATGTTGGTTTTGTTAATCTTCTCGAAAAACCAACTTTTGGTTTTGTTTATTCTATTGGTTTTTTCATTATTGCTGTTCTCAATTTCATATATTATTGCTTCTGACCTTTGTTGTTTCATTCCTTCTACTTACTTTGGGATTAGTTTGCTGTTCTTTTCCTAGTTCCTCCAGCTGTGTAATCAGGTCATTCATTTTAGTTCTTTTTTCTTTTTTTATGTAAGCATTGAGGGCTATAAATTTCCCTCTCAACACCACCTTCATTGCATCCCATAGGTTCTGATATATTTTGTCCTTGCTTTCATTCATCTTGAGATACTTATTTATTTCTCTCAAAATTCCTTCTCTGACCCACTGCTTATGTAATTGTATTGTTTCATCTCCATATATTTGTGAATTTTCCTTTTTCCCACTTTTTGATTTCCAACTTTATTCCATTATGATCTGAGAAAGTGCTTTGTATGATTTCAATCTTGTTGAATTTATTAAAATGTTCTTCTTTTTACATCATATTATCTATCCTGAAGAAATATCTATGAGCTCTTGAAAAGGATGTATATATCCTGCTGTTTTGAGGTACAATCTTCTGTATATGTCTATTAGTTTTAATCCATTTATCATATTATTCAAGCTCTCTGTTTCTTTATTGATCCAAATGTTCTATCCAATGCTGAGAGTGGTGTATTGAATAGTCCAACTATTATTGTAGAGATATCTATTTTTCCCTTTTGTTTTGCCAGTGCTTGCCTCAAGTATCTTGGGGTATCCTAGTTGGGTATTTCACCATCAAGATTGAAGGCATTGCCCAGAGAGGCTAAGGAAACACCAGCCCCCTCCCATGCTATTGGTGGTAGTGGTGGACCCATAGGCACTCAAAAGTTCAGTCCCTGTAGGCCAAAAGTGCCTGCCATTGCCCAGAAAGGCTGAGTAAACATAGCTCCCCTCATATCCAACTTGGGAACATGATTAGAGCTACAGTTGTCCTACTACTCAGCCTGCATAGGCCAAAAACTCTTGCAGTTACCCAGAGAGGCTGGGGAAACACAGTCCCTCTCTTGTCCTGTCGAGGGTGGGGGTGGAGCCACAGGTACCCAACAGTCAAGTTTCTATGGCCAAAAGTGCCTGCAGTTGTCCTGAGAGGCTGGGGAAACACCAGTTCTCTCCTACCCTATGAGGGGGATTCAGAGGTAGAGATGGAATCAGAGGCAATCAGCATCCACTTCATGTGGTATGAAAGCATCTGCAGTTGCCCAGAGAGGCTGAGGAAACACAGCTCCTCTCCTATCCTATTGGGGTGCTGAGATGGAGTCTCGGATTCTGACTATTCAGTCTGCCAGCTGACAGTGCCAGCAGTTATCCAGAGAGACTGGTGCAGGTCCTCCCAGGATCTGCCCTGCTGGAGGTAGGGCTGGAGCTTAGGCTAGGACTGCAATCCAATCTTGGTGGAAAGAATTGGTCCCTACCTTCATTATGAGTTTCAGTTAGCCCCACTTCCCCTCATGCCAGGGGCAGCTACCAGCCTCTTTATGACTTGGACAGCTTCAAACATTAGCTGTCTCAGGACTATATTTAACCAGCCAAGTTTACTAATCAGTAGCTGAAGTCAGGGGCAAATCATCTTTTTCTCCCCAATTTTTGGCGGAAGCCATGGAATAGCTCCCAAGGTGACTTGTGCCACCAGGAGAGTATGGGCACTGACCTCCACAGTGTGGAGGGCTCTACTCATGACTCTTCACTGCAGATGAGCAGTCTCTTCCTTCCATACTTTCAAGGATGTTACAGGTTGTTCTCATTTTCTGGGGCCTCAAAACAGGTGCTTTAATCAGCTCGGGGTGATTACTAACTGCCCTGTAGGATAAGCTGACTGGTGGAGCTCCTTACTCTGCCATCATTTTGCCCCTCAAAAATCCCAATTTGTTTTTAAATTTAAAACTTACTATCAAGTGCGACTAATAGTTAAGATCATTATACAGATGTTGTTATATTATAAAACAGCAGAAAGATAATAATTGAAAGTGCTATAACTGGGTGGATTTAGCCTAGATCTACTATATTTATGATGATAATTTTAGACCAATTTACCTTATTAATGGTTACTTCAGGTCTAGCCTCACCCTTGTGTATGCTTGCTATAGTAATGGTGTTTATAAATTGAACTTACCTTTGATTGTGGTTATTTTGAGACTAGCTTCTCTCCTAGACCTTCTACTGTGAGATAATTCTAAACTGAGTTTGCCTTTGTTTATGGTTCTTTTAGGACTGGCCTCACCCTTGGGTGTACTTGCTCACCTGCATAATAACTACTCTATTCTCCTGTTTGAATCCATGGAAGCTTCTGATTCTTGTGGCTCAGGGAAGGCAAATTTGAGGCACCCCTGTCAACTGTCGTTCCACTGGTGTTACCAGCCCTGCTTTCTCTCATGATTATCCAGGTGTGGAATCCAATTGACCAACTCTGGAGAAAAGCCCTGGGGGACCCTGTATTACTCAGGGTTCTTTTGGGAAACAGAAACAATAGGAGATATCTGTAAATAGTATGAGATTTATAAGATTCTTTCATGTGACCATGGGGATACACAAGTCTAGGTTCCACAGCAGGCTGCAAACCAGGGGCTCCAATGAAAGTCCAATAAGGGTCCTTGATGAGTTTCCAGGGAAATTGGCTGTCCTAAGATGAGCTGGGAAATTCTCTCTGAATGCTGAAATCACTTCCCCTTTTAAGGCATTCAAATGATTTGATAAAGATTCACTCAGTGCTGATGGCAATCTCCCAGGTTGATGATGTAATCAGCCATCTATGCAATAAGCTCACTGGTGACTAGAGTCCATAAATGCCCTTGTGCTTGCTTGACCAAAAACTGGGCACAATTACCTGGCCAAGTTGACAAATTAGCCTAACCATCACAGTTCATCCCTTGTCAACTTGGCAACCATACATATTACCTTAAACCATACTTGCTCTCTAAGTAAAAACAATAACAGACATGCATAAAATATATATATGTGTGTGTGTATATATATATATATGTATTTCCACCCAACAATGTTCAACTCCTGCATACAACCAGAAATGCATTAGTTCCCTACAAAATAGGGGGAAGCCCTTGGGTAATATTCACTTTTAAACTTGACCTCCTCAAATATTATGACATGAAACTAATACAACTTGTCATGTGATAAGGGAAAAGATTGGGGAAGAAAACCAAGAAATTCGTTTTGTGTACATATACAATCATACTCATAATGAAACAAGGAAGAAAGATTCATGACCATTACATTCCTAGTTTCTGTAACTGGTCATGTGGTCAAAGTTCATATTTATCACTACCTTCTTCCACTACCCATTCCACGTTCCTGTTACCCTCAGCAAGCACTTCGCTGGCCCTGGTTCTTTGCCTGGTGGGGTGACCCAAACTTTCATTCCTGAAGATTCCTGGTCATTGTTAGTCCCGCTTGGATTGAGGTGTTGTAATTTTCCATTGACTGTAATCATAGGACATGGCAGTAGTAGGAGACGCCCTAGAGGATCTCCTGTATTCCAGGCAAACTCTTCTTTACCCCCATTATGTAGATACAGTCCTATTTCCCCTTGATAGTCAGGATCAATCACCCCAGCCAGTACAGTAATTCCCTTCTTTGCCCATTGATTCAGAGGTAAGGGGAGCCCAAAGTGGCCAGGTGGCAGTCTTAACTTACAGATCAATGGAATCGTTGTTGTGTTCCCTGGTGGCAGCACTCCTCCTTTTGGGACTAAAACCTGTAGACCAGCATAGTTTAAGGTTGCAGGGACAGTAAGCAAAAATTTTCCTAGTGGGTCATTAGGGGTAATAGTGAGTGGTGTCACTCCCATTTCCACCCTTTGATTCCTGGAACCATGAATCCTGGTTATGGGAGAAATAGCACCATAAAATGGATACTTATTTAGAGCATACACAGCCTCCTGGAGAACACTCCACAGCCCTGAAAGGTATTGCCACCTAGTTGGTGTACTAACTGAGTCTTCAAAAGGCCATTCCACCATTCTATCAATCCAACTGTTTCAGTGTGATTGGGAACATGGTAAGATCAGTGAATTCCAAGGGCATGTGCCCATTCCCACACATCATTTGCTTTGAAATGGGTTTGTTGATCAGAAGTAATGTTGTGTAGAATGCCAGGGCAGTAGATAAGACATTCAGTAAGTCCACAGATGGTAGTTTCAGAAGAAGCACTGTGTGCAGGAAATGCAAACCCATATCCAGAGTATGTGTCTATTCCAATTAAAACAAATCACTGCCCCTTCCATGATGGAAGTGGTCCAATGTAGTCAACCTGTCACCAGGTAGCAGGCTGGTCACCTCGAGAAATGGTGCCCTATTGGGGACTGAATGTGGGTCTCTGCTGCTGGCAGATTGGGCACTCAGCAGTGGCTGTAACCAAGTCAGCCTTGGTAAGGGGAAGTCCATGTTGCTGAGCCCATGCATAACCTCCATTCCTACCTCCATGGCCACTTGGGTCATGAGCCCACTGGGCAATGACAGGAGTGGCCGGGGAAAGAGGCTGAGCATTAGCCACAGAGCAGGTCATCTTATCCACTTGATTATTAAAATCTTCCTCTGATGAGCATTCACATTGGATACACATATTTTCATATTTTTTGCCCATTCAGAAAGATCAATCTACATACCTTTTCCCCAGACCTCTTTATTATCAATTTTCCAATCAGGTTCCTGCCAAGTCCCTGACCATCGAGCTAAACCATTGGCAACAGCCCATGAATCAGTGTACAAATGCACCTCTGGCCATTTCTTCTTCCAAGAAAAATGAACAACTAGGTGCACTGCTCGAAGTTCTGCCCACTGGGAGGATTTGCCCTCACCACTGTCCTTCAGGGATGTCCCAGAAAGGGGCTGCAGTGCTGCAGCTGTCCACTTTCAAGTGGTACCTGCATATTGTTCAGAAACATCCATAAACCAGGCCTAAGTTTTCTCTTCCTCAGTCAACTGATTGTAAGGGATGCCCCAAGAGGCCAAAGCTGTGGGCTGGAAGAGAAGGTAACATGGCAGAGGAGGTGACCATGGGCTACTTCCTCACGTAACTTACTTGTGCCTTCAGGACCCCCTCGAGCACTATGTCATATATGCCACTTCCACTTAATTATAGTGCTGCTGTGAACACCCAACTTTATGGTTTGGTGGGTCAGACAACACCCAGCTCAGTAGCAGGCCAAAAGCTTTTTCTCAAAAGGGCTTTGCTCCAAAATCCTAAGGGTCTGCGTTGTGATTCTCCTATAGGGGCCTGCCAAAGGTTCCAGACAGCATCTCTATTTGCCACTGACACTTCCAGCACCATAGGCTCTGCTTGATCATATGGCCCAAGTGGCAGTGCAGCTTGCACAGCAGCCTGGACCTGTCACAGAGCCTCCTCTTGTTCTGATTCCCAATTAAAACTAGCAACTTTTCTGATCACTTGGTAAATGGGCCGAAGTAGCACACCCAAATGAGGAATGTGTTCTCTCCAAAATCCAGAGACCAACTAAGTGTTTTTTTATTTTTACTTCTTTTTTTTTCTTTAAAGATTTATTTATTTCTCTCCCCTCCCCCACTCCGCCCGCCCCAGTTGTCTGTTCTCTGTGTCTATTGGCTGTGTGTTCTTTGTCCACTTCTGTTGTCAGCGGCATGGGAATCTGTGTCTCTTTTTGTTGCGTCACCTTGTTATGTCAGCTCTCCGTGTGTGAGGCACCATTCCTGGGCAGGCTGCACTTTCTTTCGTGCTGGGCGGCTCTCCTTATGGGGTGCACTCCTTGTGCATGGGGCTCCCCTACACAGGGAACACCCCTGCGTGGCAGGGCACTCCTTGCGCACATCAGCACTGCGCATGGGCCAGCTCCACACAGGTCAAGGAGGCCCAAGGAGGCCCAAGGAGGCCCAAGGAGGCCCAAGGAGACCCGGGGTTTGAACCGTGGGCCTCCCATGTGGTAGATAGATGCCCTAACCACCAGGCCAAGTCTGCTTCCCCAACTAAGTTTTGTGCCTCTTTTTTGGTCATAGCAAGGGCCAGATGCAACAGGTTATCCTTCACTCTAGAAGGGATATCTCAACATGCCCCATACCACTGGACACCTAGAAATTTCACTGAGGTGGAAGGCCCCTGGTTTTTTGTTGGATTTATGTCCCATCCTCTCTCACACATGCCTTACCAATAAATCTAGAGTCTTTGCTACTTCTTGCTCACTATGTCCTATCAACATGATATCATCAATATAATGGACTTTTGGGAGAGAGAGAAAATCAAGGTCCCTGTGTACAATATTATGATATGGGTCTTGAGAGGCGATATACCCCTGAGGCAGGACAGTGAAGTTATATGCTGGCCTTGACAGCTGAAAGCAAACTGTTTCTGGTGGTCCATGCTAATGGCAATTGAGAAAAAAACATTTGCCAGATCAACAACTGCATACCAGGTACCAGGGGATGTGCTGATTTGCTGAAGCAATCCTACCACATCTGGACTGCAATTGGAGTCACAACTTGGTTAGTTAACAATAATCTTCTGTCATCCTCCAAGATCCATCTGTTTTCTATGCAGGCCAAAGAGGAGAGTTGAATGGGGATGTGGTGGGAATCACCACCCCTGCATCCTTCAGATCATTGATGGTGGCAGTGATCTCTGCAATTCCTCCAGGAATTCAGTATTGCTTTTCATTTATGAATTTGCTAGGCAGAGGCAGTCCTAGTGGCTTCCACTTGGCCTTTCCTACCATAATAGCTCTCACTCCCAAAATGCAACAGCTTATCCTTCACTTTAGAAGGGATATCTCAACATGCCCCACACCACTGGACACCTAGAAGTTTTCAATGTGGGAGGAGTGGGGGTGGGGGGGGTGTGTGGTATATGGGAACCTCTCATATTTTTTAATGTAACATTTTGTATGATCTATGTATCTTTTTTAAAAAAAGATAATAATTTTAAAAATGAAAAAAAAAATAGCTCTCACTCCACAAGTCAGGCATCCAGTGTGGGGATTCTGATGGTCACTGAGTATGTCTATTCCAATTATGCATTCTGGAACTGGGGAAATAACCACAGAATGTGTGTGTAGACCCACTGGCCCACTGTGAGACAGACCTGAGCTAAAACACTATCAATCACCTGACCTCCATAAGCTCCTACTCTGACTGGTGGACCATTGTGACAATTTGTGTCTCCTGGAATTAATGTCACTTCTGAGCCAGTGTCTAATAATTCCCAAAATATCTGATCATTTCCTTTTAGCCAGTGCACAGTTACTCTGGTAAAAGGCCATAGGTTTCCTTGGGGAAAGGTGGGAGGAAGAGTAGCAGTATAAATTTTTGGAAGTTTAGCAGGATCCTTCCCCAAGGGAACCTGTCCTTCTCATTCAAGGGACTCTGGGTCTGTAAACTGTCTCAAGTCTGGGAATTGATTATGGGGCTGTGATTCTCTGCATCTGTAATTTGACTTAGGGTTTTGTTCACTTGACCTAGAATTCTTTTGTTATACAGATCCAGAAGAAATTTAATAGACTGCCCATCTATTTCACTTTTAGGCACCCCATGATCTATTAGCCAACACCATAACTTTATGCAACTCAGACTATTTTGAGTGTGGCTTTGAATCTGCCCTTCATTGCAGTAGCCACACCCACCTTGTCTTTGGTTTCAACTGCAATACTTTATCTTTAGGGACCCTAGATCCAATCATCCCCATAATGTTCAAGGATTCTAATTCCATTACAGCCCTCCCTACAGTAATATCTGGACTACAGAGAAGAGCAACCACAAAGCTCTTCAGAGAAGATAGAGTTAGTCTTACAAACTTATTCCTCACAGTCCTGGTTAACTGTGCACCTGCTGGACATTCCTGGGGTGGGTGGGCAGGTCTTAAATGGTAAATCCATTCTAGCATTCCAATATCTCTAAGCCTTTGAATTCCCTCTTCTACTGTAGACTAGGGCAAATCGGGCATCTCAACTCAGACATGCTCAGCCATCTTTTGGCCCATGTTTCAGTCAACTACCCAAACAAACTGTTAGAGCCCTTTCTAACCCCTCACACTACAGCACTGAATCCAGAATTTCTGCTTAGTTGGCCCATGTCAATAAATTCAGCATGATCCAACTTTATATTTCTTCCACCATTATCCCATACCCTTAGTATCCATTTCCACACATATTCCCCTGATTTCTGTCTATGTAATTTGGAACACTCATGCAGTTCTTTCGGAGTATACTGTACTTCCTCGTGGGTCACACTTTGTATTTCACCTTTGGGGTCTTGTTGTGATTTTAGTCTAGTAATAGGTCTTGAGGAGAAGAGGGGTGGTGGGAGTGGGCGAGGAAAAGGGTTATAAATGTCTTGCAAGCTACTGACCTCAGGGCATTCCTTTGCATTTTCTTCTGGTGAACCAGGATTAATCTCTTCAGGCATGGGCTGGAAGGCAGATTCCTCAGGGCAGTGTGCAGGATGAGCAGTGCATGCTAGAGTCAGGCTGGTACGTGCCTCAGGGCTGGGAGAATGTTCAGACTCCCTGGGGCAGGCAAGAGGCTGGACAGTGCAGGCTTCAGTTTGGCTGGTACCCACCTCAGGGCTGGAAGGAGCTCTGGACTCCCTGGGGCAGGGTGGAGGCTGGGTGATAAAAGGTTGACAAAGTACGGTTTCCACAGGGCAGGCCATCACAGGTTTATCTGGGAAAGTCTCAGCACAATTTAGAGTTCCAATGTCCCCACCGATATTATCATCATCCCATATGTCTCCACCCCAGTCCTCTGGGTTCCACTCTTTTCCAATCAATGCCTTCACTTTAACCACAGACACTCTGAGATTTTTGTTTCCTTTGTAACTCTGCTACTCTTACAATGAGAGTTTGAGTTTGGTTCTCAGATATCTCAAGTCTGTGGCTGCAGGAGACAAGATTCTCTTTCAGAGCACACACAGAAACTTTTGCATCATTCATGCAGTGTTTAAGTTTCAAATTTGAAGCCTTTAGCTCATCTCTTTCTTTTGTAACTGTATCCAGAGTATCTAGGAGGAGCCAGCCAACATCATTATACCTTCTGACTCCACAAAACTCTGTTAAGGTGTCGAAAACACTGTCACCCAGATCCTTGCTTCTTATAAGCATGGAAGTAGGGGAATCCAGTAATATTTTGCATATCTACATTGCCAAATCATGCCATAGACTCTTCATTATTGGAAAGGGAATCATTAGTACCCTTGAGTCCAAGTAGAGTAGAGAACCAATTGCAGAACTCCCAGAACCACCTCAGACATCCCATGTTTAAGAGTCTGTTACTCAAGAACCACTCCCAGTACCATGTTGTACTAGTTAGGGTTCTTTTGGGAAACAGAAGTAACAGGAAATATCTGTAAATAGTATGAGGTTTATAAGATTCTCTCACGTGACCATAGGTATGCACAAGTCCAGGTTCCAGAGGGAGGCTGCAAAGCAGGGGCTCCGATGAAAGTCCAATGAAAGTCCTTGTTGAGTTTCTGGGAGAAGTTGGCTGTCCAAAGATGAGCTGGGAAATTCTTACTGAATGCTGAAATCACTTCCCCTTTTAAGGCATTCAACTGATTGGATAAAGTGTCACTCATTGCTGACAGCAACTTCCCTGGTTGATGTAGATGTAATCAGCCATCTATGCAGTAAACTCATGGGTGACTAAAGTGCATAAGTGTCCTTGTATTACAATTAGCCCAGTGCTTGCTTGGCCAAGTTGACATATTAGCCTAACCCTCACAGACTCTAAAACCCTTGAGGAAATATCTGCGGGGTGGGAATCCTTGGTCCTTGGGGTTGGACGCCCTCTCTTCCAGTGCAGCAGCTGCTGGAGTCCTGTTATTTCCAAGGACCAGCGAGCGGGGGACCTCCCACCTTGCGCTTCAAGAATTCTGAAAGTGGCAGATTATGTGAAAACCCAGTCTTCCTTGAGATTTCAGTTACTTCAGTGCATATATACTGGAGTTATTGCTGCTCATCAAGGTCTGTCAAAGTTAAAGTGGGAAATAAGCAGAACTCTGAAGTAAAGGAAAATATTGTAGATTGTAATTTAAAGCATTGGGAAAATTTTGGTTTTAAGCCAATAATTAAAGAACAAAATCCTCATGCAAAACTGCATGGTCACATTGCAGATTAACTAGAAATAGCCTTCAAATAGATCTTTTGACTGTAATGTTCTTTTACAATTAAACTTATTTTGTAAGAGAATAAAAATGATCAGTAACATTAGTGTTGCTGGATTTTCTCTAGGTTCTTGGCTATGTCACAAAAAAAGGATTTTAAGTACACACCAGTTTAGCTAGGTCAGTAGTTTATTAAGAAAATGAGGGAAGGGAAGCAGATTTGGCTCACTATAGAGTGTCTGCCTATCACATGTGATGTCCAGGGTTCAAACCCCGGGCCTCCTGACCCATGTGGAGCTGGCCCATGCTCAGTGCTGATGCACACAAGGAGTGCTGTACCATGCATGGGTGTCCCCCAAAAAGGGAAGCCCCTCACGCAAGGAGTGCACCCCATAAGGGAAGCCGCCCCATGAGAAAAAAGCGCAGCCTGCCCAGGAGAGGTGCTGCACACAAGGAGAGCTGACGCAGCAAGATGAAACAACAAAAAATAGACACATATTTCCAGTGCCGCTGACAAGAATCCAAGTGGATGCAGAACACACACAGCAAGTGGACACAGAGAGCAGACAACAGGGGGGGAAGGGGAGAGAAATAAATGAAAAACAAATCTTAAAAAAAGAAAAAGAAAAGAAAATGAGGGAAAAGAAATGGGAGAAAATAACAGATTATGGCTCCCAGGTATATTTGCAGATTAGTCCAGGCAAAGGGAGCAGAAGCACTAAAAATGGTAAAAAGGCCTGGCTGTCATATGGACAGTCTAGAGATTCAGATCTCCTGAGTATACACCAACCCCAGTGCCAACCACAGGTTTAGTAAAAGGGACAGAAGAAGCATGTGTAGAGAGGTCACATCTGAGTCCAACTCCATCACTCAAGGGGACACAAACTCCAAAGTAGGGCCAACTGACATGGCACTGAACTCCAGAGCCATCTGCCATGACCATAGAACCTGTGGGTCTCTGTAGCCCTCAGGAGAATCAGTACCTGGGGTTGTATCTACTTTGGCTGTCTCTGGGACCCTGCTGAGGCATGAGTAAGGGTGACCCTTCTGATGACCTCCCGACTCTTTTTTGGAGACTCATAGCTATATAAACTCATTTGTCCTTCCCATTTCCCCCTTTTATTCAAGGTCAAAAAGCAGTTTTTAACACCTGATATTACATGTAGGCTGAGATATTCTGCTGTTTGGAGTTGACCCTTTTATTATGAGCCTCAGCAGAATTGCAACTCCTACTTTCTGGTTTATTGGACTTACCCTGGCCAGCTAACAGGGAGGTGAAGAAGGTCAACCACCAAACCAGGGAGCCAAGAGTGCCTACAACTGCAAGTAGGAGAATTGCATCCTTCATCCATGTGGAATCTAAGCCCCCTCTCAATATAGATGTGGAGTGGACATAACCATCACAGGGTCCACAGGATGGAGGAACAGAATATAGATTAGAGTGGACTTACTGATATTCTACTATGGAACTGTTGTGATTAGTAATGGAAGAAATTGTAGCATTGATGTGGAGAAAGTGGCCACAGTAGCAGCTGAGGATAGGGAGAGGGAAGAAGAGATATGATGTGGGGGCATTTTCAGGACTTGCAGTTGTCCTGGGTGGTACTGCAGGGACAGATGCTGGACATTGTATGTCCTGCCATGGTCCACTGGATGGACTGGGGGAGAATGTAAACTACAGTGTAAACCATTATCCATGTGGTGCAGCAGTGCTCCAAAATGTATTCACCAAATACAATGAATGTACCACAAGGATGAAAGAGATTGTTGATATGGGAGGGGTGGGGTGAGGAGGGTGGAGGGTATATGGGGAACTCATATTTTTTGAATGTAACATTTTTTAAAAAAATAAAGAGAGAAAAAAAAGAGGGGGGAGGTAAAAGGGGTTGGTTTATGAACTACAAGTCCCCATTACAAATCTCCATTACAGATTAAAAGTCCCAGGTCTACTTGTGTGCTAATCTGGGCCAGAAGAGAAAAACAAAAAACGGTTGACTGAATTTCTGTGCTTGCTTTTTAAACCATGAATTACTGCACCCCTTGTTAATGTTTGGGGAAGGAGTCCCAGCTCTTTTGCTGTTTTGATTGGTTACCCCACCCTTCAATTCCCCCAGCGTCCCAACTGCAAGGCCCTTTGGAACATCTGGGGCTTTTCCTTGAACCTGGACAACATCATGTTCCGAAAGAGGAATTCTCATGAGGTTCTTTGAGGAGCCACCTTGTGGAGCCTTTCCTCAGGGATTATTTTCATGACCATGTGTTTCACAGCCGTGGTTTTCTGCCAGGTCCCAGGTTCATCTCTTCATTCCCTAAACTAGCTTGCTTCATTAGTGAGTTTTGTGTTTCTGTGTCTAACTCACTATTTGTGTCTGTTTGTTCAGTGTATGTCTTCATACGTCGGGATGGTAATATCAAATGAACAAATGAAAATTCTTAAAAGTGCTCTATTCTTGCTCTCGAAGAAGTGCTAGCTTACAGAAAAGCCAAACCCAGAAAGGTGGGGCAAGACGGTGTCAGAGTAAGTGCACCCACATCATCTCCCCTACAAAAAAAACAGCTGGGTGGGGACAAAATCCTGCCTGAGTGAGCTGTTTTGGGAACCCACAAAGCAGGAGGCTTCAGGATATCAATCTGGAGATAGCGACAAAAAGAGTGATTGCTCAAGATAAAACCGTGCGTTTCTGGCACTTGAAGCTGGAGCTGTGATGGCTAAGGCCCTTCCTCAGGTCAGGAAGCTGCAGCATTCCCCGAACCTAGCTGGTCACACGGTTGGAGGAGACAAACTCCTAGAATGGGAGGGTTCTGGGGAAGGGCAGAGAGGGGTTCCCTTTGTGCATGTTCAATTGTCTGGGCCCCTTTTTGGGGGCTTTGAGGAGCATACCAGCTGGCGTAAGGAGAAACCAGGAAGGGGGGATGCAAATCTGCTGAAGCAGCCAGATTTACCTAACTGCCCAGGGATGGGGAAAATTGGTCTGGGAGAAGGTAGAGACAGGCAATTAACTAGTCCTGTGAAACACTCCTAAGGGAGGGGGACAGTAGGAAGTGCTTAAAAAGCTTCCAAGACATATTTAGGGTTCCCGACAAGGTGTGGGTGCTCTGTCTCAAAGAGACTGAGAGTCATCATTTTCTGTGGTGAGTTAATTTACCAGGGTCCCACTTGAATTTCAAAAGGGAACTCACACACAGGCTTATGGCTGCCCTGGGAGAGAAAGCAGTTAGAGAAAAAAGGGGGAGGCGTGGGGTGGGGAGGACAGATTCCTAATCAGTTTATCCAATTGCAAAGAGTCAATCCTGCACCAGGAAAGGGACTCTTTTTGAAGAGCAGCTCAACTCAGGAAGAAAGTTTAGCTCAGTGGAGGAGTTTCAGCATTGAATATGCAAGGTCTGTACTTCAATTCCCAGCTCCTCAGAAAGTATTGACCCACTGGGATAGTAAACATCTAGCTGATAATTAAGGACAGTGAAAACATAGACACTATTGTCTTTTTTTTTTTTTAAGATTTATTTATTTATTTATTTCTCTCCCCTTCCCCCACCCCAGTTGTCTGTTCTCTGTCTACTTGCTGCATCTTGTTTCTTTGTCCGCCTCTGTTGTTGTCAGCGGCACGGGAATCTGTGTTTCTTTTTGTTGCATCATCTTCTGTCAACTCTCCATGTGTGTGGCACCATTCCTGGGCAGGCTGCACTTTCTTTCACACTGGGCGGCTCTCCTTACGGGGCGCAAACCTTGCGCATCGGGCTCCCCAATGCAGGGGACACCCCTGTGTGGGGGGCACTCCCCACGCGCATCAGCACTGTGCATGGGCCAGCTCCACACGGGTCAAGGAGGCCCGGGGTTTGAACTGTGGACCTCCCATGTGGTAGACGGACACCCTAACCACTGGGCCAAGTCTGTCTCCCATAGACACTATTCTTGTATTAGCTTCCTTTGGTTTGCTTATTTTTCCTAAAAAAAAAAATTACTTTTGTTACATAATTTAACTTAGTTTACTTACTGAAACCCATTTCAAAATCTGCAGCAAAATAAATTACTTTTGTTACATAATTTAACTTAGTTTACTCACTGAACCCATTTCAAAATCTGCAGCAAAATAAATTACTTTTGTTACATAATTTAACTTAGTTTACTCACTGAAACCCATTTCAAAATCTGCAGCAAGACAGCTGCAGGGTAATTGATTGATAAACACCAGCAGCCTGACAAGCTCCACAGAGGCTTAAGAAAAAAGTCTGTTTTTTCTTAATGTTTGGTTGATTCCTTACCTGTGGTGTTGTCTGTTTTGTTTTGTTTTGTTTTTCCTTTCTCTTTATCCACCCCCCCCCCTTTTTTTTTTTAATTAGGTGCTGCCAGCTTGTTTCCTATTTGCTGTGTTTCCTCTTCCTTGATCTCCTCTTTTCTGTGTGTACTGATTTGGCTACCAATGCTATCTCTTTTCCTTCCTATATCTTTCTACTACATTCTGTTGTTGCTCTTATATTCCACCTCTATTTCTTAGCCCCCAATTTTTCTGGCTTTTTATTTCTAACACTTCTATTCTATTTTCTATCTTTTATTAACTCTTCCTGTTATTGTCCTTTATTTTCTCTTTCCCTCTCTCCTCATCATGCTGGCTTTTAATTCATACTATATTCCTCTCCACATTCATTTTTCCATTTCATTGTAGGTACTCCATTTTTTTATTCCTACAACTCGACATTGCTTACATGAGTTTAAAATGCATTCTTCTAGGTCTTACACAGTTCTTCTGCTAACATTTACTATCAATACTACTATTATACTTTTTCGTTTATTATCTCTTTTGCTTTCCCTGGCCTGAATCTTTTTCCTTCAAGGGAACTTACATAACAACAAGAAAATAGAATAAGAATAACAAGGTGTCAAAGAGAATACCTAACACACATACAAAAACAGCAACTAAATAAAACCCAAGACTAGATGGAGAAACTAATAAACTGAACAAACCCATCAAGACAAAACAATGACCAGACAACAACAAAAAACTACAAACCACACCAATCATCAGGAAGACATGGCCCAGTATAATGAACAAACTAAAAACCAGGAAAAGGAGCAGAACATTGAACAACTAATCAAACAATATATCCAAACAAATATCATGGACCAACTCAATGAAGTGAAGGAAGAGATTAAGGATATTTAAGAAAACACTAAGAGAGCATACTGAAGAAATTGTAAACATACAAAAAAGATAATGGACATGATGGTGATGAATGGCACAATCCAAGAAATAAAAAACACACTCTCAGCAAATAAGAGCAGATTCGAAGAGGCAGAGGAAAGAATTAGTGATGTGGAAGACAGTACATCTGAAGCAAAACAGATAGTAGAACTGATAAAGATAGCAAAAATCTAGCAGGGACTTAGGGATCAGAATGATAATGCAAAACATACAAACATATGCATTACAAGGATCCCAGAAGAAGACAAGAAGGAAAAGGGGACAAAAGGGGTGTTGGAGGAAATAATGGCTGAAAACTTCCCAAATCTATTGAGGGGGATGGATGTACATGTCCAGGAAGTGCAGAGCACCCCAAACAGTATAAATCCAAACAGGCCTACTCCAGGACATATACTTGTCAAATTATTCAATGTTCAAGACAAAGAGAAAATACTGAAGGCAGCAAGAGAAAAGAGAACCATCACATACAAGAGAAGCGCAATAAGATTAAGTGCTGATTTCTCATCTGAGACCATGGAGGCAAGAAGGCAGTGGTACGTCATAGTCAAGGTACTAAAAGAAAAAAATTTCCAGCCAAGAATACTCTATCCAGCAAAGCTGGCATTCAAAAATGACGGAGAGTTCAAAATATTCACACATAAACAGAAAGTAAGAGTATGCTAATAAGAAACCTGCCCTTCAAGAAATAGTAAAAGGAGTTCTGCATGTTGAAAGAAAAAAACAGGAGAGACAGAGTAGGAGAAGAGTGTAAGAACACCTAAAAAGACAAAAAGAGAAATAAAAACAACATATGACATACACAAATCCAAAGAAAATATGGCTAATGTAAGTAATTTCTTGAAAGCAATAACACTGAATGTTAATGGATTAAACTCACCTGTTAAGAGACAGATTGGAAGATTGGATAAGGAAATATGACCCATCTATATGCTGTCTACAAGAAACCCACCTTAGACCCAGGGATTTAAGGAGGTTGAAAGTGAATAGCTGGAAAACAATTTACAAGCAAACAATAATCAAAAAAGGGCAGGAGTAGATATATTAATATTGGACAAAATAGACTTTAAATGAAAAACTATTGGGAGATACAAAGATGGACACTACATATTAGTAAAAGGGGTAATCTTTCAAGAGGAAAGAACATTCATAAATATTTATGCACCTAACCAGAGCACCTCAAAATACATGGGGCAAACACTGGAAAAACTAAGTAGAGGATAGGGGCAGGCTACTAGGGAGTGTGTGAGTGCTCATCTTGTCAGAGTGTGTTATATCATTGGGTGGAGACCCTTCCAATGAGTGGGAAGGTGTATTCATATCCTGGGGAGGTGTGATGTTCTCTAACAGAGGGAATTGTGTCTCTCAAGAGAATTGATGACTCCCAATGTGGAGGACAGTCTAGTATATCAAGCCTTCAGCACTGTTGCAAGTATCTGTGAATCTGGTCCTTTAAACAGTGAAGCTTGGTTGTCACTGTGGGCCCTGAGGGAAGGGGGAGAAAGGAATAGTATAGCTTGAAGCAGGGTAACTGGGGGGGCAATGGAAGTGTTCCACAAGATTGTGCAATGATGGATATAGGACGTGTTAAATTTCATCAAAAATGTATAAAAGTCTATAGACTAAAGTGTAAGCCATAATGTAAAACATAATGTAACTAAAATCTAAACCATAATAAAAAACAAAATGGAACCATGTTTGATAGCTATGTTTCAATATCTGTACATCAGTTGCAGCAAATATGGCATGAACATGTAAAAAGATCATTGCTGAGGAAGGAGAAAAAGGGTTTGATGTTGGATATATGGGAATCCCCTATATTGTATATGTGACTTTATTGTGATCTAAAACTTTTTTGAAAACACAATAAAGGGGAAACGGACTTTGGCCCAGTGGTTAGGGCGTCCGTCTACCATATGGGAGGTCCGCGGTTCAAACCCCTGGCCTCCTTGACCTGTGTAGAGCTGGCCATGCGCAGCGCTGATGCGCGCAAGGAGTGCCGCGCCACGCAAGGGTGTCCCCCGCGTGGGGGAGCCCCACGCGCAAGGAGTGCTCCCCGTGAGGAAAGCCACCCAGCGTGAAAAGAAAGAGCAGCCTGCCCAGGAACGGCGCCGCCCACACTTCCCGTGCCACTGACGACAACAGAAGCGGACAAAGAAACAAGACGCAGCAAATAGACACCAAGAACAGACAACCAGGGGAGGGGGGGAAATTAATTAAATAAATAAATCTTTAAAAAAAAAAAAAAAGAAAACACAATAAAAAATGAGAAGAAAAAATTTAAAAAGGATGTAGACACTAAGGAAGAAATGAAAGAAATTGCCTTGCCACTGTACAACACCTATACAGTGATAAAAGGCAAAACATCAAAAACAAAGTTTTATGATATTTTTCATTTTTTAATGCCCCAATTTATTTTTACTTTATTTTAGTTTTTCTAAATTAGTATGTATTCTATTTCTAATCTTTAAACCTATCATTACTATTTCATTTTCCTATTAATTGAATTTGGCAATATAATAGGCTTCATTTTGAAGAAGTTTTGGACCACAGAGGGGTTCAACTATGGCAGGGGAGGAACACTGGTGTGGAGTGTTATTGATGAGGGACACATGGTTGGGAAGGAGGTCTCCAGGGCATGTGTATACGGTATATTAAGATGTTAGGATATTCATTGGGTATTTTCACAGTAGTTACAGACACAAATGACAATTGAGGGAGTGCTGAGTTCCTAGCCAGGGGAGCTCTGTCACATTCCCCAATGAAACAGCATAAATCCCCCAAGTGCAAGGGCAAATACCAGTGAAGAAGGATGGTCCAATGATGGGCCCTTGATACTGATGACTATGCTTATGAGCCTGTGTGCTTGAAATTTCAACTAGGCTTAGAGCTGCAGAGTGCCTAAGAGTTACCTCCTGAGAGTTTCCATGTTGCTCAAATGTGGCCACTCTCTAAGCCAAACTCAGCATGTAAATGCATTAGCTTCCCCCCAGCATGGGACATGACTCCCGGGGATGAGCCTCCTTGGCACTGAGGGATTACTGCCAAGAACCAGCTGGTGCTGCAATCAGAAAAAAAACTTGATAAAGGGGGGAAATGGTAAAGACAAAGAGTTTATATGGCTAAGAGACTTCAAAATGAGTCAGGTGGTCATCAGAGGGGTCACGCTTACATACTTCTCAGCAGGAAGTCAGAGATAGCCAAAGTTGATGCAACCCCAGGTAGTGGTGCTCCTGAGGGCTACAGAGACACCCAGATCCTATGGTCATGGCAGATGGCTCTGGATTCAGTGCCTTGCCAGTGGGCCCTACTTTGGAATTTGTATTCCTGAGTGTGATGGACTTGGACTCAAATGTGACCTCTCTATGCAGGCCTCTTCTGTCACTTTTACTGAACCTGTGGTTGGCACTGGGGTTGGTTTATACCCAGGAGACTTGAATCTCTGGTTGGCCATGTGCCAGCTGGGCCCTGAGCCTCAGCAGAGTTGCAACACCTACTCTCCATTCATTGGACTTACCCAGGTTAGCTAACAGGGAGGTGAAGATGGTCAACTACCACACCAGGGAACAGAGTGTCTACAACTGCAAGCAAGAGAATCAGCCATGTGGGATCTAAGCCCCATCTTGATTTAGAGGTGGAGTGGGCTTCACCATCCCATGATCCACAGGATGGAGGAATAAAATATGGATTAGAGTGGACTTGCTGGTATTCTACTACAGAACTATTGTGACTCTAGCAATGGAAGTAATTATATCATTGTTGTGGAGACAGTAGCCACAGGAGTTGCTGAGAGCAGGGAGAGGGAAGAAGAGGTGTGATATGGGGGCATTTTTGGGACTGGGAATTGTCTTGAATGATATTGCACCAACAGATACAGGACATTATATATCCTGCCATAACTCACTGAATGGACTGGGGGAGAGTGCAAACTACAATGTAAACTATAGTCCATGCAGTGTAGCAATGCTCCAAAATGTATTCACCAACTGCAATGATGAAAGAGGCTGTTGATATGAGAGGAGTGGGGAGTGGGGTGGTTATAAGGGAATCTCTTACAGTTTTCAATGTAACATTTTTTGTGATCTATGTATCTTTTAAAAAATAAAGGCAATTAGGGAAGCAGCCGTGGCTCTATCAGTTGGGCTCCCCTCTACAATTTGGGAGGCACTGGGTTCGTGTCCTGGGGCTTCCTTGTGAAGGCAGGCTCGCCAGCCCAGGTGCCACGGAGTGCTACCCAGCCTGCAAGCGCCGTCGAGTCCTGCCAGCCCACAAGTGCTGCAGAGAGCCAACTCAACAAGGTGACACAACAACAAAAAAAAGGGAGACAAGCAAAAATACAGAAGAGCACACAGCAAACGGACACAGAAAGCAGACTGCAAGCAGGCCGCAAGGTGGGGAGGGGAAATAAATTTTTAAAATAAATAAATACAGACACAGAAGAACACACAGCAAATGGACACAGAGAGAGTAGACAGCACACAAAAAGCTGTGGGGCATGGAATAATAAAAATGAAATAAAATAAAGGCAATAAATCTGTCACACTGAGCCCTTCCCTCATAACTCTTGCAATGAGAAGGCCCTGGTGGCTGGGTAGATCAAAGAACTTAGGAAAAACTTTTTCCACTTCCCAATACTTTCTATATTCAGATTTCTATATGATCTTTGGCCTCCAGGAATATTCATTTACATATATAGGCACATATTTAATTGTTAACTATTTGAATAGAGCTCTTTTAAGAATTTCTTTTGTTATATTGATATTTTCATCCCAATGTATAAAAATATACACTGAACAAACAGATACAGAAAGACATGGGAAGCGGATTTGGCTCAACTAATAGAGCATCTGCCTACCAGATAGGAGGTCCAGGGCCTCCTGGCCTGTGTGGTAAGCTGGCCCTCCTGCAGTGCTGATGTGCACAAGGAGTGCCCTGCCACACTGGGGTATCCTCCACGTAGGGGATCCCCATGCACAAGGAATGCGCCCCTCAAGGAGAGCCTCACTGCAGGAAAACAACACAGCGTATCCAGGAGTGATGCTACACACTCGGAGAGCTGACGCAGGAAGATGATGCAACAAAAAAAGATACAGATTGCCAGTGCTGCTGACAAGAATGCAAGCAGACACAGAAGAACACAGAGGGAATGGACACAAAAAGCAGAAAACTGGCGGGGGCGGGGGGTGGGGAGTGAATAAATGAAAAATAAATCTTAAAAAAAAAAAAGAGTTAGACACACACAACTTAATAATGTTATATATCATTGTCATTCTCTTACAAAATAACTTTACCTCTAAAAGAACATTTAAAAGATCTCTTTGAGGGCTATTTTTAATTAATCTGAACTGTGACCATGGAGTTTTGCACAGGATATGTCATTCCATTTAGTTACTGTCTTATAATCAAATTGCTCCCAGTGCTGTAAAATACAACCTACAACATTTTTCTTTACTCCAGAGCTCAGCTTATTCCCATTTTTACTTTGGCATACCTCTGATGAGCAATACCAATTACAGTATACACACACTGAGGTCACGGAAGTCTCATGGAGAACTGGTTAGTTCTCCTGACCTGCTGCTTTCAGAATTCTTGACGCTCCAGGTGGGAGGTCCCCCAAAGCCCAGTCTGAGGATGTAAGAGTAAGGACACATTGGGAAAATAGGAATAGAACTACATTGGGAGGTGGGAATTGCAAGTGCCTTCAAATAGATAAATGACTTAAGACGGTCTGTAAAGAGAGTGCCAATAAATAACTTAGGACAGTCTGTAAGGAGAGTACCAATAAATAACAGGATGGCCTGTAAGGAGAGTGCCAATAAATAATAGGGCACTGCTTACAAGAAGAAGCCTTTCAAAAAGAAAAAAAACATAGATATGTTACCTTCAGCTAACCGCAGTGTTCCGCTTCTGTGCCTGCTTGCTTGCTCGCTTATTAGTAGATGCCCCCCTTCCCTGAGACTCGGGGCTGCTCTCTCCTCTGCAGAGGAATGAGACAGTCGCTGTGCGGCTAATAAAGCTCTCAATTGAAACTCTATCCAAAGTCTGAGTCTGGTCAATATCGCTGGTCTACAACAAGGAGAAAACAGGTTTCCTGTTTGAGCCTCACGGCTATGTTCTGTGCCAGCCGCGTTCACTTCCGGGTCCCACTTGTGACAGGACGGGTTTCCTTTTCTCTATACTTACCTGCCATAAGGGGAAGGGCTAGAAAAGAGTGTTCTTAAACCTCATGAACTGTTCAAGGACGACAGTGTTCTCTGCCATGGAACCCGATTTTCTGGCGATCCAGGATACAGCAACAGAATGCGTCCACCAAACTTAGAGCAGGAGCTGTTGTGAAATTAATAAAACAAATTAGAGACTCTCTGGCTAAGAGATTTAAAATGGAGTTGGAGGTCATTCTGGAGAGTACTTTTAGGTAGGTCTCAGTCAGATATCATAAACTACAACTGTATGGAAATCCTAGAACAAAAATGTTCCCGAAAACCCTAAGGACATCCGGACAGCATAAACAAACCATAAGATAAGACCTCAGTTCACTACTTAACCTGAGGTTCAAATGGCGTACCCCAAATACCCACCAAGCACCAACAACTTTGATAATCTTCTTTTACTGTAAAAATCCTTGCCTGAAATGCCAAGACAGGTCATAGAAACCTGATTCTGTGCTCCCAGAATTGCAATTCTAGGACCCTAAGTAAATGTCATTATCACCTTGCACCTTAGTTTATTACTTCTCATCTCCTACACCTGGACTTTGCAGGTCGAGTGCCTCTATACTCTACTTCTAGGGTCTTGAATGACCAGCAGGATTGATCGATTGTTTTTCCTGCTACGAATGCTGAGCGCCCATAGGTCAGCTGGAAGCGGGACGTGCGCATGTGCGCGGCAAGGACGGTTGAAAGTGGTTCAGGCCGCGTTTCCAAGCGGAAGTGGCGGTGTCGCTCCCAGCCCGGTGGTCTGCGGGGTGCGCTCCGCGGACTCCCACGGCCCCCTTCATGCCTGGAGCCCAGTGAGCGCCCGAGGCGGGGCCGTCAAGGTCCCTCCTCCCCGAGTCCGGCCCCTCGTCCCGGTCCTCATCCCCTTTGCTGGGCCCGGGCCTGCGGACGCCCGTTTAGGACGCTCGCGACCCTGTTCTCCTCCGCTCTCACCCCCCAGCCTCTCATCGGATGCAGTGGTTCCCAACCCTAGTTTTTTTCAGTATTTCTCAGGTAGAGCATTTACGAAAGAAAACCCGCGTGTACGGAGCTGCTCCTCTGAAAGCAGGGTTGGGGTCTGCGGTCCTGAGCCCCCACCCCCTTCCTTCCTCTCCCCGGAATGCCAGTTGCCACTAGAGCCGTCAAGGCCCCGAGGCTGCCAGTGCTTGGGGCTCTTCTGCCGCCAAAGCGACCTCCTCTGAAAGGGTCGTGTGATGGATTCACTTCCCGAGTGAAAGCTCAGTGTCTCCCCAACCTGTGGTTCACTCGTTCCCACTGGGTGTGGACAGCGTCAAGGGTGTTTTTCTTGTCTCATTGGTGGAGAGCATTGATGGTGGGACTAGTAGGTAGAGCTGGGGGCATCCACACAAACGAGGACATTTCCACCCAGAAGAGCAATCGCACTCAGTGAGCGAGTGCTTGGAGGAGATGAGGGGGCTCCTGAGAGTGGTATTCACCCTGACCTGTTCCTTCTCTTTTTCCCTTGCTCTGTCAGGGTTGCCCTTCCAATCCTGGCTGTTCCTCACGGCCCACACTGCAACAAGACTTTGATTCCGGCGTGGAGTTCACCTCTGCAAGGAACATGTCTGTTAGCCTGGCCAAGGCGCCTCCTCCTTGAGGTCCTGCTCACAGGATTCTCTGCTTAATGATGCCTTTCCTGAATTCCCTAGGCAAAATTACTCATGGTCTCCAGGTTTCACATTCCACTTCAGCCAAACTTCTTTGAAAAATGAAGGGACAAAAACACCTGTATTGCACACTAAGTTGCATGTATTACACATTACATTGGAGGAAACACAACAGAGGAAACGGGGGTAATCTCATGAAGGAGGCGTTAGAAAAGGTTTCTATGGCCTAAATGCTTGGGGATGGTAAGTGGTTTGGGAGAGTGCTTAAGGGGGAGGGTTTTGTTCTGGATTTAATGCTCCAGGACACAAGGAAATTCAATGATTGAGGATTTTTTCCATCTTATCTAGAAGTGAGAAGACTAGAGAAAGGCTAAATGCCTCCTCCTCAGTAAAGAACCAGCCCCATCCCATAATTAGCCATGAGAGGGGTATATTTGGTGAAATCCATGTATTGGACGATATTCATGTTTCATGTGTAATCAGTCTTGCTTATGAATGATCAGGTTTTTTACCTTTTTTTTTTTCTTGCCTTTCTCCTCCCTGCCTCCCTCATGGTTTCTTTCTGACCTGGAGGTGTTGATGTTCTGTGACCTGGTTCAGATGTCCCAGGAGTTCAGCTGATAAGACCAGGCCAGCTGCCTTTCTCTTTCTCAGGCCTTCTCAGGATTGTGTCCTGATAGATGCCTTCTAGAAAAGGCTTTCAGAATAGACTGAGTGGAAAGAACATGAAGGAGGAGTTTTGCCTGGGCAGGGGGTCAAGGCAGAGAGGCTTTATTGAGTTAGTATCTTCCTGCTCATTTGGTAAATGAGGGGTGTATGGTGCCATCATTTGTTTCATTGGTGGAGCAGCTGGAGACGGTCAACTCAACATTGAAGGGAAAGCAGGGACTCCTTCCAGTAACTGCAAGGTCTCTGTCAGTCCCTCTCGGCAGTGAACTTGCCTTTAATATCTCCCAGTGTCATGTACCCAACAGGCTCTGACAACAGCAAGTCACAAGTCTCCAAAGCGGAGTGGATGACCCCTTCTTTTTCTTGAAAGATGTTCCATGTTGGTGTTACTTGGTGTCAGCAATTTATGCCCAATCTAAAAGTTTCATTTTACCAGAATTTTTCAGAAAAGTACTAGAGATTTGGGGCCTCATAGATTTAGAGAGGAGAGAATGAAAGGAATTCTAAAAATCAGGCTCCCTTTGTGGATCCCATGGATTGAAATGTTCTAAATGGCCTAATGGCAGGAAATATGGTGAAGTTTAAATCCCCAGGTACTTCATGTGTTCTTTCTTTTTCCTGAAATGGTGTTTGAATGGTTTCCTGATTCCCAGGTAGAAGGTCATTCTCCACTCTGTCACCGTGCGTGTGCACATCTGTCCTGTGGAGGGGATTTATGAAGTCCTGACTCTTGGACGTCCTTTCAGCCATAGCAGTTGATGACTTTGACTTCTCCCTAGTTCTTGGTTCATCCTGAGCTGAATTTCTCCATTGTGAGGAGGAGGTGGAACCTCCCTGAAGAAAATAAAGCAACTAGGTAAGCCCACGGGGCACACAGGATGAGTCCCTCAACCATGGAATAACCTCAGCGTGTTCTCCAGAACGTGACCTGGTCGTGACCTTCACATGGCTCACGGGGCCTCTGCCTGCTGGATCCGCTCAGTAAGACCCACTGCTCTCCTGGGAGTCCCCACAGCCTCTCAGTGACTTCAGCCTTGTCCCACTGCCTGAAGCCTCCTCTCCCTGGAGGGTGGGCCCATTTCTGAAGCTCCTCAGAGCCCAGGCCAAACATTCTTTCCTCAGTGAATGTTTTGTTAGACTGTCTTTTCTGTCATCCAAATTAGGCAATTTCCTTGGTTCCCGCGATGCATTGGGCTCATGAATGATATTTGTTCTTTGCACTTTGCAGGTGGATGTGTGTCTGCCCCACCCCAGTCCTCAACCTGCTGGGCTGTAAAGTAGCAAACTGCAAAGTCCAGTGCTCTTGTCACTGTGAGCACTGCCACCAGCCCTCACCCTGGGCCTCCTGCCTTCCCAGCCTGAGTCTCCGATGGACTTCTGATGCCACCACGAGACCCTCACTGTGAGGATGGAGCACCTGGCCTCGCTCAGGGCTGCGTGTTCTCTGTGGGTCTGTGCTGTGCGTGGAGGGACGTGTCCATGTGTAAAAATGACAAGATGCAGACAGGGACCGCAGTGCACTGGAAGCAGCATCCACATGGCATGGAATGCGGGAATAGGTTTGCGTGCACGACGCCGCCTCTTTGGAACTGCTGCTTTAGGGTCCCTGTGGGGTTAAGTGGCAAGAGGATACAACGTCCTGGAAAGCTGCTTATTTTGCTGGATTTCAAACAGCAGTCACCTTTCACCTCCTTATACCTGCTCCACGGTTGACTCTGATTTATTTTCTGGTGTTTTTTTATGAGTCGTCTCTATGGCTTAGGTACTTAGAGAGTCACGATGTGCCATTGTCAGGTAACGGTCATCTGTGGAGCCTGAGGGGGCAGGTGTGTAAAGACTGTGGGTCCGTGGCATCCTGTGGCTTCAGAGATGGAACACAGAGCTCCTGGCTGAAGGATGTTTCTCATCCTCGACTCTTGCAGCCTGCTCCCCGCTTTTTTCTGGAGACCAGGTGGAGGGGAAAGGACTTGCTGGAGCCATGAGTGAGGAGGAAGGATTTCCATGAATGAAAAAGACTGTTGAGGTTGTGCAAGACTTCGCGTCCTTGGATGTGGTTTTTCGCTATGGGCGTGTGTGTCCTCTGGGCCTAATCCTGCATGGAGAGAAAACTTGACATTGCTGGGCTGCCCCATGATTGTTTGTACATAATTGATTTTGTACAAATTAAGGTAGACCCTGTATAATATTGAGTCCAAATTATCCCCCATTGCAGTTAAGATGACTAGCACAGAAGACTTGGCAGAGAAAGGATTCCAATAGAATAGTGCAGGGCTTTTCTAGGAGGCGAATTGAAACTCTTCAAGCTGTTGGTTTTGCCTCAGGAATGACAAGCATCAGCTCAGCTGGGATGTCACACAGTGAATAGAGGCTGGGACAGAAGGCTTGGTAGGTGAGGACAGGGCGGTGTTTGTCCATGACAATTTGGTTGAATACCTTCATAGTTGTGTGCCTTCCAGAATAATATTTGCAAACAGAAGTGGGGGCTTCTACAGTGAAACTGAGTGGAGGCCTAGGGAGGAGGCAGCAGCCCCCTCCACCCCCCAGGTGGCAGGGCCCAGGGCACAAGGACAGCTCCCAGAGGGCAGCTGGGCCCAGGGAGGCAGAAACTTGGGCCCAAGTTCCCCAGCACGGGCTGCCCTGTGTGGTCCCTCTTGTCTTCCATGTGATCTGTGGGGAGAGTTAGTCCCATTTAGTGATGAGCAACAGACCAGCAGAATATCTCAGCCTACATGTAATATCAGGTGTTAAAAACTGCTTTTTGACCTTGAATAAAAGGGGGAAATGGGAAGGACAAATGATTTTATATAGCTATGAGTCTCCAAAAAAGAGTCGGGAGGTCATCAGAGGGGTCACACTTATGCATACCTCAGCAGGGTCCCAGAGAGAGCCAAAGTAGATACAACCCCAGGTACTGATTCTCCTAAGGCCTACAGAGACCCACAAGTTCTGTGGTCATGGCAGATGGCTCTGGAGTTCAGTGCTATGTCAGTTGGCCCTACTTTGGAATTTGTGTTCCTGAGTGTGATAGAGTTGGACTCTGATGTGACCTTTCTACACATGCCTCTTCTGTCACTTCTACTGAACCTGTGGTTGGCACTGGGGTTGGTGTATGCTCAGGAGACTTAAATCTCCGGACTAGCCATGTACGAGCTGGGCCCTGAGCCTCAGCAGAGTTGCAACTCCTACTCTCCAGGTGGTTGGACTTGCACAGGTCAGCTAACAGGAAGGTGAAGATAGTCAACCACCACACCAGGGAACCAAGATTGTCTATAACTGCAAGCAGGAGAATTGTATCCATCAACTATGTGGGATCTAAGCCCCATCTCGATTTAGAGGTGGAATGGACATCACCATCCCAGGTCCACAGGATGGAGGAATAAAATATGGATTACAGTGAACTTACTGATATTCTACTATAGAACTATTATTGTGCTTCTAACAATGGAAGAAACTATCATTGATATGGTGACAGTGGCCATGGGAGTTGCTGCTGGCAGGGAGAGGGAAGAAGAGGTGTGATGTGGAGGCATTTTTGGGCGTTGTCCTGAATGATATTGCAGGGACAGATGCAGGACATTATATATCCTGCCATAACCCACTGAATGGACTGGGGAAGAGTGTAAACTACAATGTAAACTATAATCCATGCCGTGTAGCAGTGCTCCAAAATGTATTGACCAAATGCAGTGACTGTGCCACACTGATGAAAGAGGTTGTTGATGTGGGAGGAGTGGGGGTGAGGTATGGGGTATAAGGGAACCTCTTATATTTTTTAATGTAACATTTTTTGTGATCTATGTATCTTTTTAAAAAAGACAAAAATTAAAAATAAAAAAAGTGCAATAACCTTTGATCCAAGATCCAGTCACATAACTTCCAGAAGTCAGTCTTATAGAAATTATTGCACATAGGCATAAGAACTGAATAAAATGTGTAAATAAGTAAAATTTGTTGAATACTCTCTGAAAAACAAGCTGATTTTCCTAACAATCTGTATTATTTTAAAGATATATACAAGTATTTACATATACATATATGCTATATACACATATATTCACATATATAATGTATATATTTATGTACATATATTCATGTTACTGTGATTTTTTAAAATTTGGCAAAAAAGTATATATTCAAAATAACAACAGAAAATGATATATAAAACAATAAGCTTGGGGAGCAGAAAAGGCTCAAATGATTGAGTGCCCACTTCCCACATGGGAGTTCCCGGGGTCACTCCCTGGTGCCTCCTAAAACCAAACAAGCATGCAAATCTGAAAACCAACTCAGGAGCCAATATGGCCCAGTGATTGAGTGCTCACTTCTTTCATACAAGGTCCCAGGTTCATTCCCTGGCCCACAGACCATTAAAAATATGTGAGATCTTTGTAAAGAAAGTTATAAAATTTCTTAAGCTACACAAAGTCTTGAAGACATAGTACCCTAAATATTTTAAGGTTATCCTTTTTCCCACTTATTTTAGCCTGGAACCAAACCCAGTCAAAACAATAGAGTTTGTTAGAACTTTACACAATTATTCTAATGTCTTTCTGCAAACTACTGACCACCTAAAACCAAAAAGAAAATAGGAGTGGTAATGGTGCAGACTTTTACAGTAGAATGATTTAGAGTAACAGGCCCAGAAACAAAGACTGGTTAGTTTAATAATGAAACCTGGAACAAAGGAGGCACCCCAAATCAGTGGGAAAAGAAAGAATTAAGCAATCCACGTGCTGGTAGAATTCCTTAGCCATTTTGAAAATAAAGAGAGCCCCACTTCACACCACACATCAACATATATTTCAGCTGGATTAGAGTAAAATGTTCTGGCCACTGAAAACATCTGAAAGACACCCCAGCACGTCTAGTGTCAATATCTTAGTTTCTAAATACTACTTCCTATAAAGGAGCCAGGGCTCCTTGGAGAAATGTCTGAGTTGAGGTCTAGGGCAAAGAGAAAAAAGGTGACCCTGTGAGATCTTGTTAAATCAGAATATATGGAAGGATGAAGATTAATGGGTTCGTTTGACAGAAACCGGCTCAAAGGGTTTACACTGCCCAAAATTTGATAGATATGAACATATGTATACAAATATATAGTTCATACTGTGCATACATATGCAGGTACACACATATACAAACACATGTATGCATGTGTCTGTGTGTGTATACTCATGCCTGTATTTCAAAATTCCTCCACCTTAAATGAAAGCAGGCCAGACACCCCAACGGCAATACGCACACCTAGTGACAAGATAGTGGTCTCTAAAAATCAGTAAGATCAGGCCTTTGATGGGGTGGCAGAATCTGAGTCTGTGTCACGTAGGAATATAATAACCCTGGAACATTTTCTTCAGGTAGAAGGTAAAAAAACATAAAATATAAAAAACCCACACGCACAAAAACTTTTATGGGGAAAAAAAAGAAACAACCAACCGGGCATTTCATGAGTAAGTCAACCAGTACAAACTGATTCAGAATACCCATAGCTAGGACAATTAGAGTATGAAAATAATTACTGATTATTACTGAACAATAAGAAATAAATAGAAAATGTAGGAAAATTACTGCCTAAAGGAGAACACCAAAGAGTAAAGGACACAAAAGGTTCTTGGTGATTAAATGTAGACTAGAACAGGTCTATAGGGGAAAAACTACATTTTGAGGCATTTGGCAAAGTAACAATAGGGAGAGTAGGAGGGAGAAAACCATTGTATCAAAGTAAATACAGTGACACTGGTGTAAGAAACAAGGATTAGTTTAGTTTTCACATAAAGGAAGAAAATATTGATTAATGTAAACTGGCAGCCTGCTGCCTCAGTCTCCCACTCCCGGGTTAAACAGCAACAAAGGAAACCAGCTTAAGCCAGTCCTATAGGCAATAAAAGGATGCCCAAGAAAGAGCTAAATCAATACCAATTCAGCACTAAATTCCATTCCTTATTTGACAAAGGGGAGCAGGTAAAAACTAAAATGGTTGGAATGTGATGCGGGGAGCGTTAATCACAAACTTTGGCGCGGGAAAGTTACATCTTCTCGGATAGGCTGTAACTTCTGAAGTATCCAGTCTATGGAGAAACAGAGGAAGGGCTTGCGTGCTAGGTTTAGGGGTACAAATTGTGTCATTCTTCTTTGTTCGGGGTGCCGGCCATGTTTTCTGGTTGTGCGCCGCTTCTTGCAAGACTGAGAATAAATTCTTTTCTTCTTCACAATCAGGTGAGCCTTATTTTCTTCCAGAAGAAGATTTCTTTCTAACAGTTGGTAATTGTCACATCCTTCTGTAAGGAGGTATCTTAATTCTTAGGAAAAACACTGAGGGGTTTCGGGGCAAATGCCATCATGTATGGAACCTAAACTTCAATAATTCAAAGAAAAATGATCATGAGTGTATGTCTGGGTATGTCTGTGGTTGTGGGTGTGAGTGTATCTGTGTGTAAGCATCCAAAGAGAGAGGGAGTAAGTGAGCGAAACAGCACATGCATGCAAATAATAAAGCAGAGTTCAATTGTCTTGAAAACAGGTCATCTGGGATTAGAACACTTGAGCATTTGCAGTAACATCCTGATTCCTGGACACTTTACACTGCATATTTGCCTTGTGGTTGCATTCTTAGTTACCTCTATTTAAAAATTCTTTTTTATCCTCATTTGAAAGTATTTTCGATCATTTTCCAAAGTAAAAAGTTTGAAAATGAAAAGAAACATTGGAACCAATAAATGACTTAATAGGTGATGCAAAAATTCTTTATGGTGCAGAATAAGAATTTTGAAAGACATTTAAAAACATGCTAAATAATGGACAGCAAAGGTATGTAAGGTAAAATTTAATGTATCCCAATTCCCCAAAACAAGAGAAAATGTTTTTAAAATTCCCCACCACTCAAAAAGGCTAGTAGACAAAGTAAGAAAATATTTATAAAATCCCTGTATCTCCCCCTAAAAAAACCGACTGGGAATTAATTAAAGCATCTTAGTAATTAATAACACTGCAGTGTTCTTCTTTCAAAATGTGATTCAAACCTTTCACCTAATCTCTCCCATGTAGAACAAAATTAGCAAAAGGAAGAGGAGATTTCTTCACTTGAAAGGTGATGGCAGCCTAAGGGGAGAGAGAAACAAAAGGGCCTGAGCCCAGCGCACCAAGCCCCAGGCTAGGACCTCCCAGAGGGCTCTGCAGAGCAGGGAGGTGCAGGCTCAGCCTGGGCTGGGGGGAGGCCTCTCAGAAGGAAGACTGGCTCCCTGAGCGCCTTCTCCTCCACGTCTCAGGTGGGAGCGTTTGTCCATTTGCAGATAAAGACATGGAGGCTCAGAGAGAGGCGGTGACTTGGCCAAGGTCACCAGCGTGAGGGGCAAAGCCTGGGCCTGACGTCTCGGGGTCTGCCCCGAGCAGGACCCCCTAACCTCTCCTCCACTGCCCCCTGACCAGGCCTGGCTTGCTGGGTGGGCTCCCAGGCCCTGTGGGGCAGGGACGGCAGGAGGGTGGGGCTGCCCCTGCTCCCTGGGCACAATGTACAAGCGTGGAGGCCTCGGACCCTTCCCCATGGGCCCCCCAGGTGCTCAGCAGAAAAAGGAGGTGCCCAAAGCAGAAGTCCCGAAGCACGGGGCGCAGGACGCAGTGCCAGGGAGGGCACGAGCCGCCTCAGCCTGGAGCACTGGGCTCTGTGGTGCTGGAGGAGGGAAGGCTCAGAGGAGACCTAAAGGGCCGGGCTGGCAGGGGCGCGGCAGGCGCGGGCTGCTGGCCTCTGTCCTGGAAATGAGCAGCCCGGAGCTGTCGGGGCCAGTAGTGCTTGCGGTGACACACGACCCACCTGCGGCGGTGCCCGGATGGAGGTCACCCCTTCCCCTGGAACTGGCCCCTGCAGATGTGAAATCTCCCCTGGCTGGGAGAGGGGAGCTGGAGGCAGGCCCTGAGCAGCAGGTGCCTCTGAGCTCTGCTGAGGCTCAGAGGAGGCTTAGCCAGGCCCAGACCCAGGGGCCAGAGGTGGGTGACGGCCCCCAGGAGCGGGGGCTGCCCCAGGGCCTTCGGGGAGGCGTCCAGGGAAGGGGGAGCCTGGGCGGGGGTCCTGGCCCTCCTCCTCCAGGCCTTTGACCTGAAAATAAAACAAAACGAAACCTCAAAACCACTTTAGTGCTCTCTCTCAAACACATGATGCCAACTATCAATTAGTAAATCTGCTGAGAAAAATGAGGGGGCCTTGGAGTTGCTTGTTCCAGGAGACAGTCCCTCTGCCTCTATGAAATGCAGCCACCTCTCAGGGCAGGCCTGTGTGTCAATCCTCACAGGTGCCCCTACTTACTCCAAAACACCCCTGCACGCTGGGGCAATAAGCCCATCTTTAGATGGTCACTGGGGGCTCAGAGACACTGACAGATGTTCCCTAGGACACACAGCAGGTGGTGAAGGGCAGACGCAGCTTCAGACTCTGCTCTCTCTGCTGCCAAGGTCCCCTCCAAGGCCACATGCAGGACTCAATTAGCACAAAAGTTGAGCTCATCAGCCACAGGGCCCGCAGAGCCTCCAGCCCTCACACTTGTTCTCCCTGAGTGCCCTGAGCCAGCGTGCAGGGCAGAAGCTGCTCCCTGGTGGGATTAGAGAAGGGTCCAGAGGGAGCAGATGTCTCTCTACTACTTGTGTTGTAGCATTTGAGAGAGGTTCAATTATTTGCATATAGAGAAGGCAGGACTCAGGAATGATTTTGAGAAGGAAAAATGGTTTATTGATGGCCGGCTGGACTCAGGAACTTTCTGATTCAATCCTGAGCCCCAAACAAGACTTTCAAATCTCTCTTATATAGAGAAGAAAGGTTAAATGGTTCCTTTGTTTCAGTTCTCAATAGGCTTGAATTAGCATGTATCTTCCACATCCTAGGTAAGCTTTTAGCATGGACTTCATACGTCTAGATAAGCTTTTAGCATATTTTGTTTGCATTTCCCTAAATACTTAAAGTTTATAGACCTTGCATTGTTAAACTGTTTCCTGGGACTGGAGTTGTTGCCATTGTCACCAAGGGAAGAACTGCAGCCTCTTACCGTTTCACACCCACAAGTCAGACAGCTTAGTTTATCTCTGAAGAGACAAAGAGCCTCCCACTCATAGCCCACATCACTTGGAAGGGGAGTTTCCCTCCAGGCAGGAGGGTGGGGCCCACAACGCCTTCTGCTGGGCTGGAGGAGACACTGCAGGACCCGTCAGTAAGATGGCCCAGGACCAGGATCCCCGGGTACACTTTGGAAAGCCCCAGTGGATGATTCCCGAGAGTGTCACTGATGGGGTCCACATCATCCCTCCCTGCCCTACTCCTCACCTGCTCCCCCAGGGGCCCTCCTGATGTGTGGCCTCCATGTGACCTGTCCCTCTCTCTCCATCTGTCCCCTCCCCACATCCCACCATAACACTGCAGTGTTCCTGGGGAGAACCTCTGAGGTCTTGCCCTCCCTGCAGACCCAGCTGTAATGACTAAGCCCCTCCTGTGTGCTGGGCCTGGGTGAGGGGCGCCCAGAAACCCCGGGTCTGGTCCCTGAGAGCTCGGGGTCTGAGGGACATGGGGCCCCACCTGGGACTGAGTCCAGAGGACACACGGGTGCTCCTTGGCTCAGGTGACATGGGGGTGTCACCTGGGGTGCTGAAGACAAGGAGGAGATGAAAGGGGGAGATGGAGAAGAGGAGAGGTGGGGGAGTCAGGATCGGGTTGGGGGCAGAGGGTAGAAAGGATTCTGGGCAGGTGGAATCCACGCATAATTCAGAGCAGGAGAGAGCTTGCATCAGTGAATGAACCAAAAAACTGATCTGGCCAAGGACGACTTTGGGTAAGAACCTGAGAAGTGGGCAGATGCAGGACACAGATTCTCATAAATGCTGCACCTCAATGACCCCCTCGAGCTGTGGGTGGGGGCTCACTGTGTCCTCTCATGCCCCCAGAGAGTCCCACTGTCCCAGTTTTCCTGATAGTCATTTGCATGTATCCCAAGTCTGCCACCCACCCTGCAAAATAGGCCCCAGAAGGAGGGCAACCAGGTGTGATCAGTTCACCACAGTTCCCCTCACCTGTGACCCTCACTGATTCTGGAACACTGCCTGCTCTCAAAAAATACCGTGGGATCCCACAGAAATATGGGGACCTCCTTCAAGGTCCCAGACCCACCTGGAATTGGGTCACCATGGGGGCCACCTTGCAGCCCAAGCTCTCCTCCAGTGAGTTTTCTTCGTTGTCTGCAGGAAACAGCACCCGAAGGCCAGGCTTCCCTGACTGCTGCGGCACCCAGAAGTCCTCATACGGCCTGTGCTCCTGAGGACACAGGAGAGGGCGGCAGCTGAGCCGCTGCCCAGGGCTGCCACGGGCCTAAACTCCATGCTGCAAGGACAGACAACCCAGTGGAGGGCAGGGCAAAAGTCTAGGAAAGAGCTGGTCTACTGTAAAATAGCTCAGAAACAGCCAGGATTGGGTATTGAAAGACAATTCCCAAAGCCCAAATCTAACATGAGTCAATTCTGGGCCTATCAGGGCTGGACAGGTCGATGTCTGCGGCAGGGAAAGGATGCATGTTGGCCACCCATGGCGTATGTGTGCTTGACATGAGACATCTCAGCTGTGTCCCGGTGTGTACGGAGGAAGGTGCTGGAGCTCCAGGGGGAGGAACGGAATCCCAGGGCACACATCTCGTTCCTCGGCCACTGCACTTCACTAGCTCTTTCCCGTCATTGCCTCCAACTGGGGTTGGACACTGTGTCACAAGCCCTCCTGGTCATTCCCTCTCTTTCCAAGTGAAAACTTGTGCGCACCGAGTTGCTCCTTGGAAAGCACTGTTGGTATTTCCCCCCGACCCCTCTTCTTCCCACCGCAGAGCCAGGGAGCCCCCCCAGGAGCCCTCAGAGCCCTGAGGAGCTCGGTGCTGTGCCACCCTGTTCCCTCCAAGGCGATCTCCCTGGAAATTCATGTCTGACCAGGTCACTCTGCTGGTGAAAATTCAGAGTCTCACTGGATCCTCCGGCAGTGCTTCCAATTTTATTGGGTGTGAAGTCAAGGGTTTTTTTCTGGCACACAGGTTGGGGAGATGGTGGATCTTTGTCTCTGGACCGCCCTCCGGCACTACCTACCAGGGGAACCACTGACGTGCCGGGGGGAAAAAACCCTTGACTTTAATCTCAGGTTTCACACTGCCTTGTCGGACGTTGCTGTTCTGTGACCTGGTTCTTGTGTTCCAGGAGAGCAGCTGATAGGCCCAGGCCAGCTGCCAGACGTCAGGCCCTCCCTTTCTCTTCCTCAGAACTATCTCAGGGCTGTGCTGACCGGTGCCTTCTAGAAAAGGCTTCCAAAATAAACTGAAGGGAAAGAACGTCAAGCACTAGTCTTGACCTGGACAGGGGTTCACGGCAGAGGCTTTAAGGGAGGTCAGCCGCCACCTGCTGCATGGGCGTGAGAGTGGGGCCTGGGGCTGCCGTCTGTGTCACAGGGGAGCAGCACGAGGGACTTCCTTGAACACTGAAAGGAAGATGGGCCAGGTGGCACAGGCAAAGGCCAAGGCAGTGGTTTGGGACTGGGGTGGGTGCCGCTGGGCGAGCCTGCTCCAGGGCCCCTGGCCTTGCCTGAGCTTGGCCCAGGCCTTCCTCCGGGCACTGCTCACCTCCCTGCTCACAGGGGCTCCTCACGGCCTCACTGGAAGGTGTCTGTTGCCCTACCATGCAGCTAACCTGTCCTCGGTACCTCCAGAGTGTCACACACCCACCAAGGCTGAGAGAGCAGTGGCTCCCAGGGCCTCCAAAGAGGTGTCAGATATTCACGACATGAGGTTGGCCTTTTCTTTCCCTTAGAAAATTCCAGGCTGTTTTCGGGCAGTGGCAGCAAGCTGCACCCATAACCTGAAAAATCAAAAGTGGATTCACTTCAGTAGTTTATGGAGAAGGCAAGAGAACAGGGACTTGAGGGGCACGAAGAGAATTGTAGTGCCAGGCTCCCTGCCCATGGCTCCCAGGGAAACATCTGCTACATGTTCAGACCTTAGCAAGCCTTGGAAGCTTGGTTTCTAGATTCCCTGGTAGAAAGGACCTATTCCTATCAGCAAACATGTGCACGCATGTTGTGTGGCTATTGAGGTAATTCATAGAGTCTGGCTCCCAGGACTTCCTTTCCATCGTAGCAGTTGACTAGATACGTATCAGAACATGGCTCATGGAGAGCTGAGCTTCTCCTCCCTGAACAAAGTATGGAATGTAGGTAAGCCCCCAGGGCGTATTCGAAGACTATGGTGAGTTCTCTAGAATGTTTTTAAGCTTTTAGTGACTGTATCATGGCACATGGGCCCTCTGCCTACTGCTTCTGCTCAGCAACACCCTCTGGTCATCCTCTGGGCCCCCCACAGCCTTCTCTGCCCAAATCTTCATCTCCTTGTAGGGTGGGAGTTTCTGACCCTCCTTACAGGCTCAGTTCCAATTTTACTTCCTGCATGGATTTTCCTTGGATTGGCCTCTGCCAGGTTGAGTTAGGTGCCTTCCCTGGGTTCCCAAGATGCCTTGTAGTTGTGACTTACCCGTGCCCACCATGACTTAGGGAAGCCCCACACGAGCCGGCAACACTCACTGGTGACCATGGATGGGAGTTTTCAGAAGCAAGCACCCAGTGCCACTATGTCAACTCCTGAGTTCTATGAGCTCACTGAACCCTCAAAGCATTACGTATAATTAATGAGTTCATGTAGTTTAAGGTGAGCATCGCTTTCCTTCACAGAAACAGCTGGAAAGGCTGGTCCTGATCCTGGTTCCCTCATCCTGATTGTGTCGGAGCAGAGCTGAAATGGTCTATTAATAGTTGAGGAATACGGTAGATGAGAACGTTGCGAGCTGTAAAGCCCTGTGCACGTGTCACTGTGAGGCACTGCCACCAGCCCTCACACTGGGCCTCCTGCCTTTCCAGCCTCAGGCTCGCGGAGGGACTTGATACCAGCACAAGACCCTCGCTCTGTGAGGACGGACCACCTGGCCTGGGCACGGCTCAGGGCTGCGTGTTCTCTGCGTGTCTGTGCTGTGCACGGAAGGACAAGTTCACACTGAGCTGCGGCGGGATGAAGACACGGACTGCAGAGAAGAGGCAGCATCTGCAGTGTGTGCAATGTGGGATGGGCTTGTGTGCACGATGTCACCCCTCAGTGACTGCCTCGTTAGGGTACCTGTTGAGTTATATGTCAAGGTGATACAATGTCCTGGAAAGCTGCTTGTTTATTAGATTTGAACCACCAGTCACCATTCACTTCTCTCAACCTGCTCTCGGATTCACTCAGATTATTTTTCTAGCATTGTTTCTGTGAGGAGTCTGTGTGACTTAGATACTTAGTGTTCACAATGTGCCGTTATCAGATAACGGCCACCCTTGGCAGGGGACAATGATGAGCTTTCCTAGGCCTGCTGGCGAGAACCCTTGGGGGCTGCCTGTGAGGGCAGGTGTGTAAGGCCTGTGGGTCTGTCCCATGGGCAGCTTTTGAGACAGATCACTGTGCTCCTTCCAGAAGGACGTTGCTCTTTGGGACTCCTGCAGCCTGCTCCCCTCTTTTCCCAGGAGACCAGAAGGGGTGGGGAGAGGCCTTGCTGGAACCTGAGCCAAGAGGAAGGACTTCCAGGGATGCGAACAGGCTGTCGAGGTTGAGCAAGTCTTCTCCTCCATAGCCACGGCCGTAGAACTATGGGGCCTTTCTGCAGATAATATTGTCTGGAAAGAAAATTTGACATTCTTGTACTGTCAAGTGGCTGTTTGTAAATATTTAATTTTGGTACAGATAAGAGAGACTCTATATGCCACAGATTTAGCCAAGTCTTTAAACCCATTGCAGTTATGAGAACCATCATAATAGACTTGGAAGAGAGAGGATTCCAATAGAGCAGTGCAGTGTTTTTCTCGGAGGATTGACTGAATCCCCTCCAGCTATAGGTCTTGCGTTTGGGGGTGAAGTGCACAAACCTTAGCGGGGACTTCAGAAAAGGAAATAGCAAAGGGGGAAAGGTGGTTGAGGGTAGGACAGGGCAGTGTTTCTCCAGGATTTAATTCAACCCCTTCGCCACTCTGCTGCCGTCAAGGATGGGCTGGTGAACACCAGCGGGGCCTCGACTTGGAACCGAATGGAGCCCTAGGGAGAGAGAAGCAGCATTAGCCCAGCTCCCGCAGGGCAAGTGGGACCCAGGAAGGTACAGATATGGGGACACAGTGCTCCCCAGCCCAGGCTGCAGGGTGAGGCCCCTCGGTAACAGAACTGGGTCAGGAAAATGTCTTGACTTCCGTGTTACACCTTGTGAGTGTTGGCTCCATTTATCAGTGAGGAAATGGAGACTTGGAGCAGCTATGGCACTTAGAAAAGATTCCCATTGAGTAGACGCAGAGATGGGACCTGAATTTTTGGGTTCTCCCTCCACCCTCATAATGTACAAACACGGTGGACTTGGAATTCTGTTCACCAGATGAACTTGTCTTTAGGTAGAAAGGGAGATGAAGAAAGCAATAAAATTTTTACAAAGTCATGCTGCCAAAGGCAGTGCCATCTGAGGGAAAAGGCTTTCATTGCCAATAATCCCCAATCCTTTCAAAATGGTAGTAAGTTAAAAAGGAATCACTGGAGATGCTGGAATGCTTGGTTTTCAGGTTTAAGGAATTCAATGTGCTTATCCAGAATCTCAAATTGGAATGGTGGACCCAGTCCAAACCTGAAGCCAGTTGAAAGGCAGGATCCTGCTTCCCTGCAGGGCGAGAGCCACTCCTGTCCCAGGCTGGTGCCTCCCCAGGCCTCCCAGGCATGGCCTCCTTCTCTGTGGAAGGGCAAGGGCCAGGGAGCTGTCCTGGGACATGATCATCATCCTGACATCCTACCTGAGGCTGCGCTTGAGGGATGTGACCCCATCCCAGTGGAACTGTCCCCTCTGGACGCTGAAACTGCCGAGGCTGAATGAGGGGAGCTGGAGGCAGGCCCGGAGCACCAGGCCCTTTAAAAACCCCTTGGACTCAGGAGAGGTTTGGCCATATCCAGTCCCCGGTCTCCCAGCTGCGTCTCGCCCCCAAGAGCCTGGGCTATGCCAGGGGCAGCGAGACAGAGCTCTGATAACGGGAATGTCCTAGAAGGACTGTCTTCCACTCTGTTCACGTTCTTGACCTGGAAAAAAAAACATTCTTTATAGATTTCTCAGGCCCTCTCAATGGAAACTGGAATCAAACCATGTTTGAATCAGTCAGTCTCGGCAGCAGCCTGGGAACATGGGACTCCTTGAACGGGGCTAGCTCTGGGTAGCAGCACTGGCCCTCTGCCAAATCCTTACCAATGTCATTTTCTCCTCTCATGACAACCGTGCAACCATGTGTGAAATCCCCATAGAATACACAAGGAGCACGGGGCCCCACGGCTAGCAGGGCAGCCAACATGCAGGCTTCATGTGTCGGGAGCCGACATCTCCCTCCATTGCCCCCATCCCCCTCCCCCTGGACAGGCGCCTCGCTCGCACTTCTGCCATGCACCCTTGGGGACAGGGTCGCTTGTGTGCAGTCCTGGGGTATGTTTCCTGGTTAACCTGGATCAGGGGCCCACAATTTCAGCCTGACACAGAAAAGGAGACAAAAATTTAAATGACATTAGAATTCTGCTCAACCTGTCTCTGCAGAAAAGCAGCATTGCTTAAAAGGTTGAATTGTATTTTTGTTTCTATGAAAGGCTGTATTGTGCTTTTGAAGATAAAGGTTAAGTTCTAAAGTCAGTATTAAAAGGAAAAACTTTAAAGACTCCTTCAGAACGCCCATCAATTTCTTCATTTTTAAGATGCTGCCGGGAACTGAAGTGGCTGAGGGCCTGGGGGTCTCCCCTTCCTTCTCAGGCTCGGTCCCAGCCACAGGCTCAAAGCACAGGAAGGTGGCGGCATAACATACTCCTTTCAATTTATCTTTTTCTTTTCGAAGTTTTTGATTGGGAACACTTATTTGAAATTTTCCATGATAGACCTCAAGAATCTTAATAAAAGTGATGCTCTATGGTACTGGGCAGGTCCTGGGAGGTTGTTAAAAGTATAATTGGAATACATATTAACATGTACTATTTGAAAACATTGATACATGTATACACCCAGGAGCTAGCACTCCAACTGAGTAGCATGCATGCTTCACCCCCAAAAGTTTTCTCCTGGCCTCTTTCACTCAATTCCATCCCAAGCAACCACTCATCTGCAGTCACTGATTTGTTTGCATTTTCTAGTTTATAGCTCTGCAACCATTCAGTATGTACTTTTTCATGTCTGACTTCTTTCTAACAGTGTAATTATTTCCCCATTCATGTGAATGGCTGATGTGTCAGCCGAGCCATGGAATTCCACTGTCGGGTTATTCTACAAAATGTTTATGCATTCATTTGCCGGTGCATATCCACATTGTTTCCAGTCTGGGGCTGTTACAACTAAAGCTTCTGTAGGCATTCTTGTATAAGTTTCTGCACAGGCGTGTGCTTTCAGTTCTCTTGGGTAAACACCTATGTGAGGATCAGTGGATGCCATGGTTGGTAGAAGTGTACTTTCCTAAGAAACAAACTGTTTTTCAAAGTGGTTGCACCATCTTTTAACTTCCATCAGCAAAGTAAGACGTTTTCAGTTCCTCCTGTGAGGATACTTAAATAGGCTTATTGTGTCTTCAGATCTGATTTTGTACAAAGCTGACCTGTAAAAAGGTTAAGTGTATTACATAAAACGCAACATATCTGCTCTGCAGATAATTTGAAAAGTAGAAGAAAAAGGTCACCTAGAATTTGCCACCCTGAAGCTTTTGCCATTTTTCCACGCATATGTTCAAGTCCAAACGAATTACATAGGACTTACCATAATTTATACATTTTTCTCTTGTTATATATTTGTATTATAACTTTTTTTTTTAGATGAAGAGTGCTGCTACCTGCTGCACACTGCCACAAGCTTCCCAGAAAGACCAGGTCAAGGGTTCTTCCACCAGCAGCACCGTCCAGTATTTCTTCTACAACGATTATATTAAAACAACTGTCAGGCCTTCCAATTTGACAGTTGAACCACAGAAATACTGATGCTTAATTAGTAATGAGGATGAATATTTATTCATAGGTTTCTTGGGCAGTTTTATTTTCTCTACAAAGTGTATATTCGGGTTTCATTGTTTTTCCACATTCCATTTGATTTGTGGGTGTTCTTTATATAGAGAGCCCCTTTTGTAATAGCAAAAGCAACAACAAAAAACACAAAAACCCAAGTGTTGCATGCCTTGGAATATTAACAAGAAGTGGGCTCTACAGACAAAGAACCTCCATCATTTACCTTTTTTTCTTGGTCAAATATGTTTAATGTTTTGTTTCCTGGCTTCTGACTTTTTAAAAATGAATATGGGGAAGCAGCTGTGGCTCAATCAGTTGGGCTCCCTTCTACCATATGGGAGACCCTGGGTTCACATCCTTGTGAAGGCAGGCTTGCCTGCAAGCACCGCAGAGTGCCGGCTCAGCAAGGTGATGCAACAAAAAAGGGAGACAAGCAAAACCACAGAAGAGCGCACAGCGAATGGACTCAGAGAGCAGACAACAAGCAAGCCGCAAGGGGAGGGGGGAATAAATAAAAAATAAAATACAGACACAGAAGAACACACAGCAAATGGACACAGAGCAGACAGCAAGCAAAAAGCCACAAGGCAGGCATGGAGAAGAAGAAAAAAAAATGAGTACAGATGCACAGGAAGGTGCAAAGAAAGCACAGAGATCCCTCCCCCCCACACACTTCACTGTTTCCTCCAGAGGTGATATTTTACACAGTCATGATATAATATCAAATATAGGAATCCGGCATGGGTATAAATGTCTGTATCATTCTATCATTTCATCAGACATGTAGATTCAGATAACACCATCTCTGCAATCAGAACTATTCAACAGGCCTCAGCTCTTCAGGAAGCCACCCCTTTATGATGACACCACCCACCTCCATCCTACCACCCCCAACTCCCAGCAACCACTCATCTCTTTTCCATCTCTATAATTTGTCCTTTGGGGAGTGTTACATAAATGTAATTATACAGAGCATGACCTTTTAAGATTGCCTTTTTCACCCAGCCTAATGTCCTAAAGGTCTATCCAAGGTGAGCCACACATCAAAGGTTTGTTCCTTTTTTTAGTTGACTAGTATTCCATGGCATGGATGAACCACAGTTTGTTCAACCACTCAACTATTGAGAGATGTTTTAGTTGTTTCCAGTTTATTGCTATTACAAAGAAAGATGATACTGAACAATTACACACAGGTTTGGGGTTGTTCCCCACCCCTCTCTAAAACTCACTTCTAGAGCACATGGTTAACATGGTAACTAAAAGATATCACTGACTAATACTTTTTTTGTCTCGACCAAGCTGTTGGCCTTGTTCCTCGTGGGCACTTACCAGCTCTCTCTCCCCACTCAACTACCTTGAAACTAATCTTGAAGCTATGGGACTATAAGGAAAAACTGCTTGGACTGCAGACATTTTTAAAAAACTAAATAAAAAGGAAAAAGACAACTTCAGATACTTGCTATTCCAAATGTCAACCTCAGACCTGACTTCCCTCTCCCCTCTTTTGCCAGATGGCCTACTGACATGTTTCTACTATCCTTGCCCCACGACTATAAAACTCAGCCAGCCCCCTGCCTTCCTCTCCCTCCCCTATTACGGTGTCTGTGAAAAAAAGCCATTCTTGCCTATTGCATAATGCATTTTTTTGACACATTATAGGCTCACCTGGATGTGTATATTTTTTCAGGGAGATTCTGTCCTCTTCCTCATCACATCTGAGAAAATTAAACAGAGAGATCTTATTACCTGGGTAAAAAATATACACACACACACACACGCGCGCGCGCACGCGCGCTCTTATACCAAAAGGAAAGCCTAGGAACCAGACTGAAAAGTTATGTCAATTGGTAAAAAATATGTGCCTGACAGTGGTTAACAGGAACCAAAAAACAAAACAAAACAAAACAAAAAAAAACCCACATTATTTCTCTGCACAGTAGTAATCTGGACCCCATCCTAAAACTCCTCTTTCTGGAAAGGAAACAAAAATGAAGGCTGAATAGGGAATTTCCATTGACAAGGTGAGCTAGGATCTGAACATTACTGTGTTCCCACAGGATCCTGAGGCTGGGACACTGATGTTTATAATTCTTACCACTCCTCCCCGCCCACCTCTTCTCCCCCCAAGTCTCTAGCCCTTCTTTGTTAATTCCTGCTGGACTGAATCCACTGTGCTCTGGGTCTGGGCAAATATTCCAGGGTTCTTTCCCAATCAGGGTTTTAGCCTTGCTGGAGACTTCCCTCCTAGATAAGATGCACTAAGATATCCACTCCTTGAATTATCCCTGCTTCCCACCAGCCTCCTATCTAGGGTAAGATCTTCCTTATTCTCTCTGCCTAAATCACCTGATAAAACCCTCTTCCTTATTCTCTCCGCCCAAATCACCTGATATAAGCCTAAATCCTATCACAAAAGTCTTTTTTTTTTTTTTTAGGACTTACGAGGGATTGAACCCAGGACCTCATACATGGGAAGCAGGGACTCAACCACTGAGCTACACCCACTCCCACAGAAGTTATCTTCTAACAGTCCGTTATTGAAATGATTCCATGGTTCACAATGACGTGCATTCTCACTTGGTGTAAGGACAATAAAACCAATTTATTTTCAGACATGGATGTGCTCTGGTTTATGTGGCAGAAGAGCATCACCAATATCCAGGAACACAAAAACAGACCACTGTGGAGGATGACCAATTTTGCCTGGCATAAACATTACTGGAGGAAGTACTTCTGAGCTGGACAAGGGATGAAGAAGAGATTTTCCCATGTTAAAAACCGATGTGCTCCTGGCAGGGGTTAAGTGTCTATGCCAGGACCAAGTACAGAAAAATGAAGAGTGGGCTACACAGGCGAGGAGGAACAGCTCCTGATTGGCACTGCAGGCCTGTAAGGGCAGAGGCCCAAGGAGAGGAAGGCAGAGCAAGTGAATACATTCACAGGACGGTCCTCTTTATCCACAAGACCAGCATTTCTCATCAAAGGTGCTGCTGTTACTCCAGGTGGAAAGGTCTTTTTCTGTGGCATTATTACCAGTATCACAACTAATCCCCCCACCAGATGTGTGACGAGGCAAACACTTAGACTATTAGTCCAGGTTGGAAGCAACTCAGTAGAGCCTGTCCATGTGTGTGGAGCGGTACATTTTCAGCATTATACTTACCTGGTCAGATTTGCATTTCAAAGATGGCCTTGGTAGCAGCAGGGTCACACAGCACTGGGCTCATCACAGCCTGATGGTTCCTGGGGGAGCTTCCCGGGGCTGCTGGGAGGAGAGAGAGAGAGGGGATCAGGACTTGAGACCCCCAACCCTGCTTTCAGAGGCGCAGGTCAATGGACAAGTTTCTTCTGAAAATGATCCAGAGATATTGAGGGAAAAAAAGGTTGAAAACCACTGCTTCTGAGCAGAGGCTGGAGGGTTGAAAGAGGAGGGGAATCACTGAGGGCCCTGGTTGGAGTCTCCTAGGCTGCTGATGCAGATGTCATAAAATGGGTTGGCTTTTACAACGGGGATTTATTAGCTTACAAGCTTAAAGTTTAGAGGCTGAGAAAGACGTCCAAATCAAGGCATCATCAGGCAATGCTTTCTTCCCAAGACTGGCTGCCTGCAATCCTGGACTCCTCTACCACATGGCCAGGCACATGTCAGCGGGCAGCTCCCTTCTCCCCGGTCTCCCCCTTCTCTTTCTGCTTTCATTGCTTTCAGCTTCTGGCTTCCAGTGCTTTTTCTCTTCCCTTTCGGAATTACATTCTCTTTTAAAGAACTCCGGTAAAAAGGATTAAGACCCACGCTGGTCACACCTTAACTGAAGTAACCTAATTAAAAGGCCCTATTTACAATCCGTTCGCACTCCAGGAACGAATGCGTTAGCTTTAAGAACATACTTTTCTAGGCTCCATACACATCAAACCACCAGGGTCCCTAACGGCCATCCGCAGGGCCCAGGGCTGAGGAACGGGGCTGAGGGCAGTGAGAAGGGGCCACACCCTGACCCAACGGGCCTCAGTGACCACGCACGGGAAGGAGGGCACCTTCCTATACCGCGGTCCCCAGCTCGGGGCTCACCGGACCGCAAGCCCGAGGCCGCCCCGCAACGACAGCGCTGCGCGATGCCTGGGTCTCCTGCCCCAACCGGCCCGAGCCCTTTTTAACCGTCCTTCTCTCGCGCACGCGCGTGTCCTCGCTTCCATCTGACCAATCAGCGCTTAGCTCCCCTGCCAGGGAAAACAATCGATTGCTCGATCCTGCGCGTCATTCAAGACCCAGGAAGTAGAGTGTCGTGTGCAGAGCACCTGGTCCAAGTTTGGGGGCCAAGTTCTGAGGCTGCATCCTAGCTCGCTAGAAGATCGGGTTCCACGGTGTGGAATGAGGTGTCCGCAAAACATTTCACGTCTTTGAAGAATATACTTTCTATTTCTGGCTTTTCTCCTCGCCGTGAGGTGTCCCATCTACGTCTCCCCCTGGGTCTATTACCACATCTTCCAAGTCAGTGGGTCAGGTGAGGTGTGCTCTGAGGTGCCTCAAGCATCGTGGCCCTCGGACCCAGGACCTGCACCGGTGCCAGGGTCATCTGTCAACATTCTCACCCTGGTCCTGAGCACCAAGCCATGCTCGACCCAGAAAAACCTCCACAGGTTCAGGAGACGATCCCAAAAACCTGCATTTGGTAGAGCCACAGAAAGATTGGTTCACGCAGACTTTCTCAGAATTACATCCATCTTGCCAGAGGGTCTGCAACTATAGATTCTGCTTTGCAACCTGTAAAGACTGATCCACCTTGTGAGCCACGGAGCCTGGGAATGGGCTGTCTGAGGGTATGATGGCATAGAGGAGAGCAAAGTAGTCCATAAAAGACAGTCACAGGGCAGAGCTCAGAGGCCAGGGGCTGGGGTCAGTTTGCATTATTGGAATAATACTAATGCAGACGTTACAGGTGTTTGAATAGTCCATTACGTTATAAGAAACCATACTCATACGCTTCAGCTCATGAGCTCCTTACAACAGACCTGTGTTAGTGGAAATTATTATCCTCCCTTCCTTTATGAGGAAACCAGAGAAGTAAAATGAGCTGCCAAAGTCAACTACCAATACCAAGGTGTACACAGAGTTTCAAAGGAAAATTTAACAAATCCAGCATCTCCCATGCTGTATTCCCTGGTGTCCTCTGTTCCTCCAGGTTGAAGTGCTGGAGACACCTTGCTGCTTTTTTCTACAAATCCCCATCCTGAACCAGACCTACAAATGAAAGACCACTCAGGGGACTCATGAAGATCACAGGGTGACAGGGAGGAGTGTCCCTTTCTCCACCAGTATATCCCACCACAGGGACTCAATTCCAGTGGAAAATCAGGAGCAGATGAACGGAAAGGCTCTTGAGAGCAACTGCTGTATCCTGCTCTGGTGGCTGGCATGGCTTTCTGTCCAGATCCTGTGGTTTTGTCTGAACATGGTAGAGGCCAGAAGAAGGAAATCATCAGCCTGTGTGGGGACCCACAGGGGCCTAGACAGAATATGGAGACAGGTCTCCTTCCCCTGTGTCTGGCGGCCTTTTCTACACAACGTCTGACCAGTTCTGCTGGAGCAGAGCTGCAGTGGCCACATTCTGTCTGCTTTACAGAAAAGTAGGTCACATTTCTTCCACAAGGCTGGTCCTTCAAGAAAAAAACAGTGCTGCAGAAAGGAAATCAGAGCGAGACTGTTCAGCACACATGCCAGACCATGGAAGTAAGAAAAAGCCCCGGAATGTCAGAGGGTTGTGTTCCCACTCATTGTGTCCCATTTCAGGCAATGGGAACCAAAAAATAGGGGAGGGGGACATGTGCCTTGACTCAGGCACACCTGAAGTCCAGCTTCCTGGTGGGAATCCTGGCCTCTCCCTTTCCTCACGTGTGACCTTGGCATGCTGGCAGATCTCTCCCAACTGCTCCTTGTCCAGGACATTGCCCCAGCCTATGCCGCCCAGGAAATGTGAAAGGACTGAGGGGGCCAGTAGAGCCTGCTGAGCTCTGCCCTCAGCACAGACATGCAGGTGGTGAGCCACAGAGGAAAGCACAATGACTGTTTTATTATGAGGGGTATGTGGGCAGGAAAGCAACCCCTTCCATATGTCTAGCCTACAGCACAGGAAGAGAAGATGCCCCCGATGTACTCCCCTCAATGGGGTCGACCCTGCCTTTCCTTGGGGCTCCTGGAGGGCATGACCTGGGAGCAGGTGACAAAGTATCTGACCTCACTTGGAGGCAATTATGTGAAAGGGCTGGTGAGAGGCCATGAGCCTGGGCTTGGGAGGAAATATGTCCCCTGGATGTCCTCCTCCTCCTGCCCGACAAGGTCCCCTCTGTACACTGCGGGCAGGACTGAGCTGTCCTGCTTCTCCTTCCTCCTCTGACTCATCTCAGGAGGGAGCAGCACCACCTGGGCTGCTGGATGGAGGGGCTGCTCACCGCGGACACCCTGCCAGAAGGGACTCATTGTAGCTGGGGCTCTGGGCTGCTCTGGAAGGTTCCTCACCTGGGTCAGCCCTGGGCAGGGCTCAGCCCGAGCTCACTGCCGCCCTTCCTCCTGCATAGACCCATGTGCCAGGCAGAGGCTCCTGGCTGCCGCTGCCATCGCAGGAGCCCGAGCTTCAGGGGCTCTTTCCTGCAGACACCAAAGACCACGCCCGGGAGGAGCCCTCGATCAAAAACGGGGAACCTGGGGTGCCCGAGGAGCCCATGTTCCAGGTGGGTCCTTAGACCTAAGAAGAGGTATTGACTGTGGGTCCATTTGGTGTGTCTGAGCCCTGGCTGTGTTCAGGCATCTCTCCAGGCAGAGGGGAGGGAGGTGGCCGTGGGGAGCAGAGCCGACGTGGTGGTTGTGATCAGCAGCTCCCAGAGCAGATGGCAGAATGGGGGGTGCGATTATGGGGTAAGGGTAAGGGTGAGACTCCCAGGGGGACAAGAGGACACAGTGTGTCCCCACTGCTGGTGGGGTCACTGAGGTGCAGCACTCATGAGAATCTGTGTCCTGCATCTGCCCACTTCTCAGGTTCTTTCCCAAGGTCGTCCTTGGCCAGAGCAGTTTCTTAGTTCCTTCAGTGCCCCAAGCTCTCTCCTGTCCCTGCACCTTCCGTGGGCTCCACCTGCCTGGAATCCTGTCCCCCACCTGCCCCACCCTGTCCTGACTCCCCCTCCTCTCCTCTCCTCCATCTCCTCCTTCCATCACCTCCTTGTCCTCAGCCCCCGGGATTAGCCCCCAGTACCCTGAGCCAAGGAGCACCCATGTGTCCTCTGGACTCAGCCCAGGTGGGCCCGTGTCCCTCACACCCTGAGCTCTCAGGGACCAGACACGGGTTTGTGGGCGCCGCTGGCCCAGGCCCAGGGCACACGAGGATCTTGTCGTCACAGCTGGGTCTGCAGGGGGGAGACCTCAGAGGTTCTCCCCACGAACACTGAAGGGCTGGGGTGGGGCGAGGGGAGGAAAGGAGACAGATGGAGAGAGAGGGACAGGTCACGTAGAGGCCACAGGTGAGGAGGGCCCCTGGGGGAGCAGGTGAGGAGTAGGGAACGGAAGGCAGGCACCTACGTGGATCCTATCAGTGACACCCTTGGGAGATCATGTATTGGGGCCGTCCAAATGTAACTGGTGGCCCAGGTCTTGGGGGCCCATCTTAGGGTTTGAATTCCCTGCTGTGGTCTCCTCCAGCCCAAACTTGCCCAGCAAAAAAGCTTTGGAGGCTTTACCCTCCTTCCCACAGTAAAGCTTCTCTTCCAGGTAGTAGCAGGACCCCCGCTCCCTCTGGACCTTCTCTAACCCCCACAAGACGCCCAGAGAGCAGCTTCTGCCCTGCACGCTGGCTCAGGGCACTCAGGGAGAACAAGTGTGAGGCTGGAGACTCTGCGGGCCCTGTGGCTGATGAGGCCAACTTTTGTGCTGATTGAGTCCTGCATGTGGCCTTGGAGGGGACCTTGGCAGCAGAGAGAGCAGAGTCTGAAGCTGCCTCTGCCCTTCACCACTCGCTGTGTGTCCTCAGGAACATCTGTCAACCTCCCTGAGCCCCCAGTGACCATCTAAAGATGGGCTTATTGCCCCAGCGAGCAGGGGTGTTTTGGAGTAAGTAGGGGCACCTGTGAGGACTGACGCACAGGCCTGCCCTGAGAGGTGGCTGCATTTCATAGAGGCAGAGGGACTGTCTCCTGGAACAAGCAACTCCAAGGCCCCCCCATTTTTCTCAGCAGATTTACTAATTGATAGTTGGCATCATGTGTTTGAGAGAGAGCACTAAAGTGGTTTTGAGGTTTCGTTTTGTTTTATTTTCAGGTCAAAGGCCTGGAGGAGGAGGGCCAGGACCCCCCACCCCAGCTCCCCCTTCCCTGGACGCCTCCCCGAAGGCCCTGGGGCAGCCCCCGCTCCTGGGGGCCGTCACCCACCTCTGGCCCCTGGGCCTGGGCCTGGCTAAGCCTCCTCTGAGCCTCAGCAGAGCTCAGAGGCACCTGCTGCTCCGGGCCTGCCTCCGGCTCCCCTCTCCCAGCCAGGGGAGATTTCACATCTGCAGGGGCCAGTTCCAGGGGAAGGGGTGGCCTCCATCCGGGCACCGCCGCAGGTGGGTCGTGTGTCACTGCAAGCACCACTGGTCCCGAGCGGCTCCGGGCTGCTCACTCCCAGGACAGAGGCCAGCAGCCCGCGCCTGCCGCGCCCCTGCCAGCCGGGCCCTTTAGGTCTCCTCTGAGCCTTCCCTCCTCCAGCACCACAGAGCCCAGTGCTCCAGGCTGAGGCGGCTCGTGCCCTCCCTGGCACTGAGTCCTGCGCCCCGTGCTTCGGGGCTTCTGCTTTGGGCACCTCCTTTTCCTGCTGAGCACCTGGGGGGCCCGTGGGGAAGGGTCCGAGACCACCACGCTTGTACATTGTGCCCAGGGAGCAGGGTCAGCCCCACCCTCCTGCCGTCCCTGCCCCACAGGGCCTGGGAGCCCACCCAGCCAGCCAGGCTTGGTCAGGGGCAGTGGAGGAGAGGTTAGGGGGTCCTGCTCGGGGCAGATATACATGTACTCATAAGAATTTTTCTTTGAACTATTGAAGGTTAGTTTACAGAGATGATGGCATTGCCCCCTAAACCCCTATGTTTTTCTTAAGAATTGAGATACCCTCTTACAGAAGGACATGACAGTTACCAATGTCCCTTTATTTACTTTGATATAAGACATTTAAGGGATGCTAAATAATGGACAGCAAAGTATGTAAGGTACAAAATATAATGTTTCTCAATTCCCCAACACAAAACCGAGAAACTATTTTTAAAATTCCCCACCCCAACTCCCACCCATACCCCTCAAAAAGGCTGGTAGACAAAACAGGAAAAATATAAAATCCTGCACCTCTCCCAAAAAAGACAGCTGGGAATAAACTAAAGCATCTTAGTAATTAATAACACTACAGTGTTGTTCTCTCAAAATGTGATTTTATATAATATATGTGTATATATATATATATATATATATATATATATATATATATATATATTTTTTTTAATGGCACTCGGACCAAGGAATGAACCTTGAATGTGGCAAGCCAGCTCAACAATTGGGCCACATCAGCAACCCTGAGTAAGTTATCAGATTTGTTTGCTTGTTGTTCGGTTTTAGGAGGCACCAGGGAGTGAACCTGGGACCTCCCACATGAGAAGCAGGCTTTCAACTGTTTTAGGCAGTTCCACTCCCCAAGATTATTGTTTTATATGTCATTTTCTGTTGTTATTTTGAACATATTTTTATTTTTTTGCCAAATTTTAAAAAAAATTTAAATCACAATAAAATATGAATATATGTGTATATGTGGTATATATGAATATATGCAAAGATAAACATATGTGTGAATATATGTATATGTGCATATTATAGTTATATAATACATATAATGTGTATATAATAGCATATACATATATGTGAATACTTGTATCTATCTTTAAAATCATACAGTTAGGAAAATCAGCTTGTTCATTTTTAGGGAACTTAAATAAACACAATTGGCATTATGGCTTGCTCCCTTGGAGAGACAGCATGTATGGTATTGCATTCCTGGCGCTTAGACATATTAACCTGCTGCTCAAAGAATTTGTGCATTGATTATTATTAAATACTGTGGCTATGTGCCTGATAAATATGATAATATCTCTTCTATTCTACATCGCATGCAGAAGGATATTGAACATGTAAAGTTCTGATAAATTAGTTCATTTTCTAAGAAATTAATTAATGTGCCTATAAGACAAAAGAATGGCTCTCTTAAGCACCGTTTCTTTTGCTTGCCATATGCTTGTCTTGTGGCCTATACTGTCTTTCTGAGTTTAGGTCTACGACAGTGCCTCTCCTTATACCTCTCCAAGCTGTCCTAGGCATAACCTATGCTGTGGGCACTGGGGTTGGCAATTAATACCACACCCCACAGGTCCATACAATCTCTCCCTAGAATTAATGAAGTGCATAAAAGAACTCAACAGGCGGCGGACTTGGCCCAGTGGTTAGGGCGTCCGCCTACCACATGGGAGGTCCATGGTTCAAACCCCGGGCCTCCTTGACCCCTGTGCAGCTGGCCCATGCGCAGTGCTGATGTGCACAAGAAGTGCCCTGCCATGCAGGGGTGTCCCCGGCATAGGGGAGCCCCACGCATGAGCAGTGCGCCCCGAAAGGAGAGCCGCCCAGCGGGAAAGAAAATGCAGCCTGCCCAGGAATGGTGCCGTACACACGGAGAGCTGACACCACAAGATACACAACAAAAAAAGAAACACAGATTCCCGTGCCGCTGACAATAACAGAAGCAGACAAAGAAGATGCAGCAAATAGACACAGAGAACAGACACCCGGGTTGGGGGGGGGGCAGAAGGGGAGAGAAGTAAATAAATAATCTTTAAAAAAAAAAAAAGAACTCAACAAAGAATGCTGTTTCCCATCAACTTTAGGAGGATGTAGTCTCTGAAGGTACCTGGCCTTTATCACACCCGTGGCCCAGTATGTCATGACTGGCCCCCTTTTTGAGCCCAGGTACCTCCATTATCTTTATCCTTTTAGGAAGACCATGTAGCTTCAAAATCCTAAGTTTATTTCTTCCAGAGTCAGTGCCTTTCAGAACAAGATATTAGTCATGTGGGCATTTCATTTAGTTGCAACCATGGTGCTGGACCTGTCTTCCCTCAACCTCAGCAGAATAGCCAGAGGGTTCTACACTCTGTCAGGCAGGGCCTGCTCCCCCTAATTAGCAGGAAGCAGTTACAGAGAAGGACCACCGCCCTTCAGCTCCCCTTAAGAGTAAGGATAGGTTGGTGTAGGGAAAAGGGAAGACACAGGAGGGACCTGGGAGACAGCTTCGCCTTGAAACCCCACCCAGAGATCCTATTCTACTAAGAGCAAATCTAGAAAGACCCCACCTAGACCCTGGCCATGAGGTCCCATTTGGAACTCTTTCTGGGATCAAGGGAACCCTGGATGCCTCCAAAAGAATATCTCCCTCATTGTGTCCCTGATAGCCTACAGGTGGGATCAAAAGGCAACTGAGGGGCAGTGGACTTGGCCCAGTGGTTAGGGTGTCCGCCTACCACATAAGAGGTCCACGGTTCAAACCCCGGGCCTCCTTGACCCGTGTGGAGCTGGCCCATGCGCAGTGTTGATGCGCACAAGGAGTGCCCTGCCACGCAGGGGTGTCCCCCGCGTAGGGGAGCCCCACGCGTGAGGAGTGCGCCCCGTAAGGAGAGCCGCCCAGCGCGAAAGAAAGTGCAGCCAGCCCAGGAATGGCGCCACACACACGGAGAGCTGACACAGCAAGATGACGGAGCAAAAAAGAGACACAGATTCCTGTGCCGCTGACAACAACAGAAGCAGACAAAAGAAGATGCAGCAAATAGACACAGAGAACAGAAAACCAGGGTGGGGGGGAAGGGGAGAGAAATAAATAAATAAATAAATAAATAAATCTTTAAAAAAAAATAAAAGGCAACTGAACAGAACAGTAGATAGCTGGGGCCCCTCCCCAACATTAGGAAAGGAGAGGAGGAAAGCTCTTAAAAAGGCCTGACCGGGGGCCCCAGGTGCACATCTCAACCTGTAGCATGACGTGTGTTCCATGTCTCGGACTGTGTACTTGCCTCTTTTCTTGTTTCTTAATAAACTCTTTACTCCCTGGCCTACCCTAAGGCGTGTCCTTAAATTCTTTTATACAGCATAGCAAAGAACCTAGAAGCCCAGAACACAGAGTGTTCCAGTACCACCATCTTAAGGTATGCATCCTGTAAGTCTCTGTCTGGAAAGATGGGATGATGCAGCATCTTTCCAAGGAATGGGTCAGGTGAGGTGGTTGCTGAGGCTCCTCATACATCGTGGCCTCAGAACCAGGATCTGTTCTCATTGTGGCCCTGGAAATCCAAGTCCTCTTAAATTGAGCAACATCTGCGTCCAGACTGACCTTGTGGCCTCAGGAATGAATCCCCAACAGCTAAGTTTTAGAAAAGCCAAAGGAAGACTGGTTCTCATGAAGATTCTTAGATTCCATTGTCTGCCTTGCCAGAAGGGTCTGCAACTTCCTATCCCGCACTGAAACCTGGAAGGACAGAACTACTCTATGAGCCAGGCTGTCAAAGGGTACAGAAGCAGGGGGGAAAGGAAACTAATCCAGAAATTATGGCCGAGCACCCAGGGCAGGTTTGGGGTCAGATTTCATTATTAGAATAATAATCCAGTCAGTAGGTTATAGATGTTTGAATAGTCTATGGAATTGTAAGAAATCATACTCATTTGCTTTAGCTCACTTGCTCCTTATGCCAGAATGGTGTTGGTGCAAATTATTCTCCTTTTATCTATGAGGATTCCAGATACATAAAGTGAACTGGCAAAGTTATCCATCTGTTACAAGATGTACTCAGAGTTGAATAAAAGATTTTAAAAATTCACATTCCCCCATTCTGTCCTCTGGTGTCCCCTTTTTTCTCTAGGATGAGGTGCTGGCCCCAGTGAGCTGGGACCATCTGTTCTTTCCTTATTGCTTCCTTCTACCCAGTACCAAGACTAAAACAGACCTAGGAATGAAAGGGGACCCATGGAGAGCACAGGGTGGCAGGGCTGAGTGCCCCTTTCTCCCACCAGTTCATGAAAGGAGGCAGACACTGGGCAGGCTGGCAGGAGAACCCAGGAAGACACAGGATGGGGGCCTTCAATGAGACCCCCAATACAGAAGAGCATCCTAAGCCTGGCTGCATGTGGTGGGGAATTCATGTTCACTGAGGGCCCCACCAGGTCAGCAAAGCCAGTTCTCTAGTACTGGTGTGATTTCTCCCCCAAAACTATATGCATGCAACTTACTGTAAAATACAAGTCTCTTTTTCCTTCTGTCCTTTATTTTTTTAGAAGGAGAAGAGTGGCTAAAGTATATCGACAGTGTCAATGCAAAAATGGAGTGTAAAACCTGGGTCCCAAGGGTAATTTTGCCAAGGAAATTCAGGAATGGCATCCTAATGCATAGAAACCTGTGAGCAGAACTCAAGGGCGAGGAGGCGCCTTGGCAGGGTAGCAGACATTTTCCTTGCAGAGGTAAACTCTATGGCAGAATCAAAGTCTTGAGGAAGCCTGTTGCAGAGTGTGGGCCACGAGGAACAGCCCCGATTGGCATGGCAACCCTGACAGGGCAAGGGAAAAAGAGAAGGAAGAGATCAGGGCTTTGGTTTGGAGGCTAAAAGTTCAAGCAGGACCTGAGATGCTGGATCTGCTGACAGACTTTTTTCCCTTTCTCTCTAGAACAATGGGTGGGTCTCTAGCGTTCCAGAAGATGCCCCATTGGGGTATCTTCTCATGAATTGGGACAAACTGCCTATTTTTAAAATAGATTTATTTATTTATTTATTTATTTATTTATTTATTTATTTATTTATTTTCCCCCCTTCCCCTCCTCCTGCCCTGCTGTTTTTGCTGCCTGTGTTGTCTTCTCTTCTCATTTTCTCTCCTCTAGGATTCACCAGGATTTGATCCTGGAGACCCCTGATGTGTCAATTGCACCACCTCAGTTCCTGGTCTCTGCTATACTTCACCTTGACTATCCCTTGTCTCTCTTTCAATGAATCATCGTCTTGATGCATGACTCACTTGCTCGGGCACTGGTTCACCGCATGGGCACTCTCCCGGGCACTGGCTCACCGCATGGGCACACTTTCTCTCCTTTTTCACCAGGAGGCCCCAGGGATCAAACCCGGGTCCTTCCATATGGTATCACTAGAGCCACATCTGCTTCCCCAAACTACCTATTGATTATCTAAATAGGAAGTGGCCAATCTTTTCCTGCCATACCACGTGGCCACAGTATGGCCAAGGGTGGGCTTTGCATGGGACCCTGAATTCTAGTTCAACCTGGCTAAGAGGGAAGAAGAAGACAGGCCGATCTGAAGGCCAGAGACCATGTGGTCATGTCTTCTTCAAGGGGTGAGGAATGTACTACCAAGCCAGTCAATGTTCATAAGCTCTGAAAAATTACTCAGAGGCAGGACAAAACCCCAATTTATTAAACCCTTATGCATAAGGGGGAGTTGAAGGGCTGTATTAGTCAGCCAAAGGGGTGCTGGTAAAAAATACCAGAAATCTGTTGGCTTTTCTAAAGAGTATTTATTACCAGGCCATAAAGCATAAGTTACTTCCCTCACCAAAGCAAGACAGGTGCTGATGGCTGCCAAGATTTCAGGCTTCTTGGGTTCCTCTCTTCCTGGGGCCCCATTTCTCTCCAGGCTCAACTCCTCTGTTTTCTCCACAAGACCAGCTGTATACAATCAGGTGACTGGCTCTGTCTCTCTGGGGCTTGATTCTCTCTGAGCTCAGCTGCTCTGCTCCTCTGTGTGCTTATTTCCCAGGCTCCAGCTCAAAACTCCAGCATCAAAACTCCAACTAACTCCTCTGCTCTGCCGCCTAGTTTTATCTGACGTGGCCCAATCAAAGCCCGAATCATAATATTATCATGCCCAGGTACAGACCAGTTTACAAACATAATCCAATATCTATTTTTGGAATTCACAAATCATCAATCAGACTGCTATAGGGGTGATGTTCATTCTTTTATAGCTTTTTCCTGTTGGTTAGGGGAAGTCGGTTCTGCCTGACAGAGTGTAAAACTCTGGTTTTCCTGTTGAGGGTGAGGGAAGACAGTTCCATCAGCATGGTTTGAATCCCCACAAGAGTAATACCTTATTCTGGGAGGCATTAATTTTGAAAGAAATAAACTTAGATAGAATTTTGAAGAAACATGGTCTCCTAAAATGAAGAAGATGGTGGTAAGCAGGCCCAAAATGGGGAGGGGGCAACCATGTCATACTGGATCATGGGAGCAAGAAAGACCAGGTGCCTTCAGAGGTTGCGTCTTCCCAACCTTGATGGGAATCAGGATTCGACTTTGAGTTTTTGTATGCTGTTAGCTAAGCCTAGGGAGAGATTGCAAGAGACCTGCTGGATTTGGTAAAAATTGTCAAACCTGAGTCCCACAATGGTGTAGGAGAGGTATAAAGAGAGGCACCCCTAGACACCAATCACAAAGACGGTGTAGGCAGCAACAAGACAAGCAAAAAAAGACAGTACTAAAGAGAGCCATTCCTTTGTCTTATTAACCACTTAGAAAATGAATTAAGTTTACTAACTTTTAGCACGTTCGGTATCCTTCTGTATATGATCTAGAATAGAAGAGCTATTACCATATTCATCAGACACGTAAGGTACCTAATACGAATTCATGCACTAGTCAATGTATAAATTCCTCTTTGAGCTGCTGTTAATAGATCTAAGCTCCAGGTTTGCAATACCGTACATGTTGTCTCTCCACAGGAGCAGGCATAATGTTGTTGTGTTTGTTTAAGTTCTGCTGACATTACTCTGGTAATTATTGCTCCACTTGGTATGTCCTCCACCCAGCCAGCATGCTGCAGCAGTGTTGGCCCTTGGAGGGAAGCTCCAGGGTTTCACCGGCCTGGTACATAGAGCCCTTTAAACACTATGAAACAGAGCCAGTCTGGGGGCAATATCCATTGTAAAGCTGGCCACATTGAGCCATCGCCAGCTGCTGTAGGAGCTCAGAACTGCAAGGTACTCGCCAACTGCTTCAGGAGCATGTCCAGATATGCTCAATACCTTTATTATTTCAGGGGTCAACGTGGCCAACGTAGCCAATAACTCAAATGGAGAGGAACTACACAGGGTATTTTGGGTTGACTGAATGCAGAAGAGAGTTTGACAATACAGAAGACTATCTCTTTTAATTTTAAATCACTTTGTAAATATTTCCAGTGCAGTTTGTATCATATTAAATGAACTTAACTACTTTTTACTTTTGTACTTCTACCATGATTCCATTAATTAACAGGTGTTTTCCTTTAAAAGTACAGGAAAATCTACTTTTCTCCATTATTTTATGAAAATCTAAGATTCCCAATGTAATCAAGGTTATCATTCCTAACCACCACTTTAATATGCAGATTGAGGTGGCCTCTAACAGCTTTCTTTTTTTTTTAAATTTCTCTCCCCTCCCCCCCCCAGTTGTCTGTTCTCTGTGTCTATTTGCTGCCTGTTCTTCTTTGTCCGCTTCCGTTGTTGTCAGCGGTATGGGAATCTGTGTCTCTTTTTGTTGCATCTTCTTGCTGTGTCAGCTCTCTGCATGTGTGGCGCCATTCCTGGGCAGGCTGCACTTTCTTTCGCACTGGGCGGCTCTCCTTATGGGGCACACTCCTTGAGCATGGGGCTCTCCTATGCGGGGACACCCCTGCATGGCAGGATACTCCTTGCGTGCATCAGCATTGCGCATGGGCCAGCTGCACACAGGTCAAGGAGGCCCGGGGTTTGAACCGTGGACCTCCCATGTGGTAGATGGATGCCCTAACCACTGAGCCAAGTCCGCTTCCCTAACAGCTTTCTTGTTATGAAGCTACTTCTTGTTATCATCAATCATTTAGGTTTTTAATTAATAATGGCTTCCTTTAATTAGCCATTTAAGTACTTCGGTTTAGACAATGCTTTTGCAAACCCCTGACAATTAACTGTAACCACATAGACTAGTTACTTTACTTTTAAATAAGTTTATTAAAGTGCAATAAGCAACCGATGAAATTTACTTTATCCATTTAAGTCTTGTCTAACAGTCCTCATTCTGTTCTGTGAAAACTAGTCATTTCACTTTAGGACAGATCTACATTTCATTAAGCACAAAGGAGCATTTTCAATATCTTAAAGATTTAATGCATACAATGCTAACTTATTTTATTAGTATCCTATAAATCTAAAGTGATTACATCAAAGCTAAATAAAATTCATACAATTATAGTTTATGCAGGAACATTCTATTTTCCTTCCTTCAGAGGATGCTAAAACCTCTTTTTTCTTTAATAAAATTCTAAAACTGTGAATAGTCTTAAAAGCATACTAACTTCTAGGTTCAGGAATACATTATAATCATTTAATTTGTTTGAATAATAATTTAGAAAAGATCTTTCCGTAGTTTTCAAGGACTTTTTCCTTTACTCACTGAAATTTGACAATCAGATTATAAATTATTCTCATATTAAGTCTGTTAAAAATTTTAAATTGGGAAATTACAGGACAAACTATGATTCTTAATCCCCCTGCCTAGAAGATACAGTTTTAAACTAAACTTACATTTCCCTATCTTGCCACCCCTAGCCCTTCCCTCATAGTTCTTGAAAAGAGAAGGGCCTGGGGACTGGGCAGGTCAAAAAGCTTCAGAAAAAAATTTTTCCATTTCTCAGTTTCTATATTTAGATTTCTATATGATCTTTCCATCCTGCTTAGCCTAATTTGGGATCCAGGATAATATATTCCCATATATAGACATACATTTAATTTTTAGCAATGTGAGTAGATCTCTTTTTAATACTTTTTCTAAATTTTATTTTTTAAATACTTTATAGATATGTAAATATTGCATAAAAATATAAGGGATGCCCATATGCCTCACCCCACCCTTCCCATACTTTCTCACATTAACATCATCCTTCATTAGTGTTGTACATTTGTTACAATTAATGAATACATATTGGAGCATTGCCACTAAGCACAGATTATAGTTTTCATTGTAGTTTACACTCTGTCCTGCACAATTTTGTAAGTTATGACAAAATATATAATGGCCTGTATCTGTCATTGCAATGTCATTCAGGACAATTCCAGTGTCCCAAAAATGCCCCCAAATTACATTTGTTTTTCTCTCTACAATCCCCTCAGAACCTCTGGTGGCCAATACCTCTGCATCAATGATGGAAGTTCTTCCATTGCTAGAATAATAAGTCTATAATAGAATAACAGTAAGTCTACTCTAGTCCATTGTTCATTCCCCAATCCTGAGGATTCTGGGATGGTGATGCCCACTCCACCTCTAATTGAGAGGTGGTTTAGATCCCATGGGGTAGGAGGCTGGGAACATCTTGCTTGCAGTTGCAGCATCTCTTTGTTCCTTGGAATGGTTGTTGTCCATCATCATTTCCTTGTTAGTTGTTCTGCCTAAGTCCAGTGAACTGGAGAGTAAGTGTTGCAACTCTGTTGAGATTCAGGGACCAACTGGCATATAGACAGCCTGGAGATTTAAGTCTTGGACATATACCTATCAAGTCTAGTGCTAACTGAAGGTTCAAATATAAGGGGCAAAAGAGCCCTGTGTAGGGAACCACAAATGAGTCCTACTTATAATTGTCACCCTGGGGAGCATAACTTCCAAAGTAGAGCCCACTGGCAGGGCACCAAACTCTTGTGCTGTCTGCCCTGCCTATAGTGTCTGGATGTCTCTAGAGCCCTCAGTCCTGCTATTTGAAGCAATAGTTACTGTGGCAGTCAATGAAATCCTGCTGAAGTGTCCATAAGTGTAACCTAGGGAATACCTCCCTACTCACTTTGAAATCTTAGTCATAAAAACTCATTTGTATTTACTCTTTCCCCCTTTCAGTCAAAGTCTTTTTTCAGGTGCATTGCTAGTTGGCATTCGGTAATAATCCTTCGATGCCAGGGAGGCTCATCCCTGAGAGTCGTGTCCTATACCAGGGAGAAGGTAATGCATTTATATGCTGAGTTTGGCTTAGAGAGAGGCCACATTTGAGCAACAAGGAGGCTCTCAGGGGGTAACTCTTAGGCAACATATAATACTACACTAAGTTTCAATTTCAAAAGTAAAGGTTCATAAGTACATTCATCACTATTAAGGGTCCATCAATGGTCCATCCTCCTTCACTGCCCCTGTACTCAGGGGTTTCTTGCTGTCCCATTAGAAAATGTGGCAGAGCTCCTCAGGATGGGAATTTGATATTCTTTCAGTTAGTCTGTGGATCCCCACCCACCATAACAATGTCCCATGAACACTTGAACATATTCATATGCCTCAGCAGTATGCCCCAGGTGAACCTCATCCCATGCACCCCCCATCTCTGATACCCTGACCAATGATTCTCCCCTACCACAGTTGTAATCCTTCTGTGATCCAAACTTCTTCAAAAATGAAGCCAACAAAATAAACAAATAAAATTAATAATAAAATGAAATAATAATGATAGCTTTAAAAATAACAAATTAGATACAAAAAATTTGAAAAAATTTGAATTAATGAAAAATATTTTGACATGTTTTTCATCACTCTATATCTGTTTTCTTGAATGTACAGTGACATTTTCATCTGTATAGTCCCCTAGTATCTTATTTTTTATCATTTTATATTCAAAGAAGGTTTAGGTTACAAAAAAGTCATATACAGAATAAAGAGGATACATTAATGTTGGGTATTTTGGAATCCCCTTTATTCTGTACATGGCTTTTCTGTAACTCAAAGCTTCTTTAAGAATAAGAATAGAACTCTTTTAAGAATTTTCATTTGTTCATTTGATATTACCATCCCAGTATACGAAGACATACAGTGAACAGATAGACACAAATAGAGAGTTAGACACAGAAACACACAATTATGCTAATGAAACAAGCTGGTTTAGGGAATGAAGAGATGAATCTGGGACCTGGCAGAAAACCACAGCTGTGAAACACATGGCTGTGGGAGCCATCCCTGAGGGAAAGACCCCAGAAGATGCTTCCTCAAAGAACTTCGTGAGAATTCCCCATTAGGAATGGGATTTCATCCAGGATCAAAGAAAAGCTCCAGGTATTCTCAAGGGGCATTGCAGTGGGGACCCCAGGGGGGGAATTGAAGGGTGGGGTAACCAATCAAAACAGCAAATAGTGGGGACTCCTCCCCTGAACATTAACAAGGGGTGGAGTAACCCATGGTTTAAAAAGCAAGCACAGAAGTTCAATCAACCCTTTTTTCCCCTTCTCTCCTGGCCCAAATTAGCACACAAGTAGACCTGGGGACTTGTAGTCTGTAAATCAGCCCTTTTTACCACTTCTCCTCCCACTGCCTGGACTAATCCACAAGTATACCTGGGACCAATAATCTGTTATTTTCTCCCATTTCTCTTCCCTCATTTTCTTAATAAACTACTGGCCTTACTAAACTGGTGTGTATTTAAAATTCTTTTTTTGTGACATAGCCAAGAACCTAGAGAAAATCTCACAACACTAATGAAACTGGCTAGTAAGATAGGGAATCAATGCATGGGTCTGGAACCTGGCAAGAAGTCCATGTGGACATCAATAACCCCCAAGATGGCTGCTGGAAGACCCTCCCCAAGATTTTGCCAATCAGAACAAGATTTCCTCTAGAAGCCAGGAGAAGCCCCTGATATTCCCTGAGGACTTTATCATTGGATCCTCCCAGGGGATTGATGGGCGGATTAATCAATCAAAACAATAAACAGCTGGGACTCCTCCTATGCCATTAGCAAAGGGGTGGAAGACTTAATGGTTCAAAAAGCAGGCACAAGGCCTGAACTCACTCTTTCCTGCATTGGACCCTGATTCTGGCCATCTTTTTCCTCTCTTGGATCGCTATGCAAGTAAATCTGGGGATTTATCATCTATAATGGGAAATTGTAGTCTGTAAATTAGCCCTCTTTATCACTTTTCAGCCCCTTCCTCTCTACCTGGGACCCATTATCTGTTATTTTCTCCCACTTCTCTTCTCTCCCTACCTTAATAAATTACTGGCCTAACTCACCCAACGTGCTCTTTTTTTTTTTTTTTTTTTTTTAAATTATTTTTATTTTACTTAATTCCCCTCCCCTCCCCCGGTTGTCTGTTTTCTGTGTCTTTTTGCTGCGTCTTGTTTCTTTGTCCGCTTCTGTTGTCGTCAGCGGCACGGGAAGTGTGGGCGGCGCCATTCCTGGGCAGGCTGCTCCCTCCTTCGCGCTGGGCAGCTCTCCTTATGGGTGCACTCCTTGCGCGTGGGGCTCCCCCACGCGGGGGACACCCCTGTGTGGCATGGCACTCCTTGCGCGCATCAGCACTGCGCATGGGCCAGCTCCACACGGGTCAAGGAGGCCCGGGGCTTGAACCGCGGACCTCCCATGTGGTAGACGGACGCCCTAACCACTGGGCCAAAGTCCGTTTCCCCCAACGTGCTCTTGAAATTCATTTCTGCAGGATAGTCAAGAAACTAGACAAAATCCAGTAACACTAATGTTACTGATAATTTTCATTCTCTTACAAAATAAGTTTAATTATAAAATAACATTATAGTCAAAAGATCTCTTTGAAGGTTATTTCTAATTAATCTATAGTGTGACTATGCAGTTTTGCACAAGAATTTTGTTCTTTAGTTATTGGCTTATAACCAATTACTCCCAATGTTTTAAAATACAATCTACAATATTTTCCTTTACTTCATAACTCTGCTTATTTCCCATTTTAACTTTGAGAGACCTTAGATGAGCAACACTAATTCCAGTATATAATCAAAATAACAATAATCAAAGGTAAGATTAGTTTTTAATTACCATTACTGTAGCAAGCATACATAAGGATGAGGCTAGACCTGAAGTAACCATAAACAAAGGTAAATTAGTCTAAGATTACCATCACAATAGTAGGTCTAGGATAAATTAACCCAGTTATAGCAATTTCAGTTATTATCTTTCAGCATTTTTTAATATAAAGGCATCTATATAATGATGTTAACTATGAGGTCCAGTTTCTAGTAAGTTTTTACTTTAAAAACAAATTGGGGGACATGAATATGTGTTAAGTGATTGGGCTCCTGTCTACCATATGAGGGGACTGGGGTTCAGTTCCTGGGGTCTCCTGGTGAAAAATAAGCTGGCCTATGTGCCCACATGGAGAGCTGGCCTGCATGCACACACGGAAAGCTGGTACAACAAGATGATGCAACAAAGGAGACAGAGAGGACAGACAATGGGAGACACAGCGAACCAGGGAACTGAGGTGGCATCAATTCCCAGGGCCTCCTAAAGAGAAGAAGAGAAGACAAGACAAGCAGACATGGAAAGTGTAGGTGAATGGACACAGAAAGAAGAAAGCAAGAGCAAAAAAGCAATATGGGGGGGTAAATAAAATACAAAAACAAACAAATTGGGATTATTGAGGGGCAAGATGGTAGTGGAGTATGGCGTTTCATGAGTCAGCTCGTCCTACAGGGCAGTTAGTCATCACCCAGAGCTAACTAAGGTACCTGTTTGAGGGCCCCAGGAAACCAGAAGAGCATCCTGCAACATCCTTGAAAGTATGGAAGGAGGAGACTGCCCATCTCCCTGCAGTGGAAACCAGTGCCCACACTCCACTGGTGGTCAGACTGCTTTGGGAGCTAGTCCGTGGCTGGAGTTGGAATCTCCAACCAAAAACGAGAGAGGAAGAAATGATTTGCCACTGACTTCAGCTACTGTAGTAAACTCAGCTGGCTAAACTATAATCCTAAGACAGCTAATGTTTGAAGCTGTCCAAGTCAGAAAGAGGCTGGTAGCTGCCATTTTAACTCTGCCCCCAGCATGAGGAGAAGTGGGGCTAACTGAAAATCACAATGAATTTAGGGACCAATTCTTTCCACCAAGATTGGATTGCAGCTCTAGCCTAGGCTCCAGACCCACCTCCAGCAGGGAGGATCTTGGAGGGCCCTGCACCATTCTCTCTGGATAACTGCAGGGGCTTTTGGCTGACACAGACTGAATAGTCGGACACCTGGGGCTCCATCCAAGTACCCCAATAGGATATGAGAGGAGTTGTGTTTCCTCAGCCTTTTGGGGCAATTGCAATGCTTTCAGACCACATGAACTGGTTTGTTGAGCATCTCTGATTCCATCTCCACCTGTGACCCCCTCCCCATAGGATAGGAGGGGGCTGGGTGTTTCCTCAGCCTCTCGGAGCAACTACAGGCACTTTTGGCCTACAGAAACTCAACCATTCAGTGCCTGTGGCTCTACCCCCACTCCCAGCAGCACAAGACAGCGACTGTGTTTCCCCAGCCTCTCTGGGTAACTGCAGGAGTTGTGGACTGACACAGACTGAGTAGCAGGACAACTGTAGTTCCGTCCCTGTTTTCAAGCAGGAGATAAGGGGAAATGTGTTTACTCAGTCTTTCCAGGCAATGGCAGGCACTTTTGGTCTACAGGGACTGAACTCTTGGGTTCGTGTGGAATGATTCCCACTCGATAATGGGATTAGGAGGTGGCTGGTGTTTCCTCAGGCTTTCCAAACAATAGGGACTTTCAGACTACAAGGACTGAAATGTTGTGTAAATCCACCTTCACCCCCAAGTAGGATAGGAGGGGACTGGTGTTTTCTCAGACTCCCTGGACAATGGCAGGTACTCTCAGCTTAGAGGGATTGAGCTGTTGGGCACCTGTGGATCCAACACCATGACCCAATAGCATAGGAGGAGGCTTGTGTTTCCTCAGCCTCTCCAGGCAATAACAGGCACTTTTGACCCCCACCCACTGAACAGTTGGGTGTCTGTGTTTCCACTCACATCCCCTAAAGGGCAGAGGGGACAGAACTCCCTCAGCCTCTAGGGCAACTGCAGGTGCATTCAGCCCACAGGGATTAGATTATGGGACACTCCAGAGGATTCATCCTCTCCTCTGGCAGGGGAAGAGGAGGGCTGGTGCTACATCAGTCTAACTGGGCAACTGCAGTCATGTTGGACCCACACGGCAGATTCCTGCCCATTCCTGCAGCTCCATCCCCACCCCAAGCAGAGGAGAAAAAGGCTTGAAGCTTCATAAATGTTTCCATTTACAGATGGTCTTAGCCTGCACAACTCAACTTGGATTATTACACACAGCAGCAACTCTCTGTCTATCCTGGCAGAGAACAAAGAGAGAATCTTCAGTGGTATCTGGGGAAATGCAGACAACTTCAGCCTCCACAGCTCACAGCACCAACTACATCCTCGGTTTCTACTACACAAACAGCAAGGGAGAAAAGGAAAGAGAAACTACACCAAGAATAAATCCATCTAGTAAGCCAGATGCCAAGACACCATCAAAAAATTACAATCATACCAAGACACAGAAATATATGGCCCAGTTAAAGGAACAAGATAAACCTCCAGATGACATAAAGGAGTTGAGACAACTAATCATAGATGTTCAAATGAATCTCCTTAATAAATTCAATGAGATATCTAAAAAGATTAAGGATATTAAGAAGACACTAGGGGGAAGCGGATTTGGCTCACTTGATAGAGCATCTGCCTACCACATGGGAGGTCCAGATTTAAACCCAGGGCCTCCTGACCCATGTGGAGTTGGCCCGCGTGCATTGCTGATGCACACAAGGAGTGCTGAGCCACGCAGGGGTGTTTCCCGTGTAGGGGAGCCCCACGTGCAAGGAGTGTGCCCCATAAGGAGAGCCGCCCAGCATGAAAAAAGTGCAGCCTGCCCAGGAGTGGTGCCACACACACGGAGAGCTGACACAGCAAGAATGACACAACAACAACAACAAAAAGAGTTGCAGTTTCCCAGTGCCACTGACAAGAATACAAGTGGACAAAGAAGAACATATAGTGAATGAACACAGAGAGCAGACAACTGCGGGAGTGGGGGGGGGCAGATGGAGGGAAGGGGAGAGAAATTAAAAAAAAAAAAAAAAGATGTTAGGAAGAACCAGCAAGATGGTGGTGGAGTAAGAAGCTCCTAGAGTCAGCTCCTGCTACAGGGCAGTTAGCAAACACCCAGAGCTCTCCGAGCTAGCTGAAACACCTGTTTGGGGGCTTCAGGAGTCCAGAAGAGCATCCTGCCATATCCTTGAAGGAATGGAAGGAGGAGACTGCCCATCTGCAGAGAAGACTCATAAGTAGAGCACTCCATGCCACAGAGGCTGGTGCCCATCCTCCTCTGGAGACACAAGCCACCTGGGAAGCTGTTTCATGGATGGAATTGAAAGTTCCACTTCCCAAAAAAGGGATAGAAAGAGAGAGTTGGGCACCAATTTCAGCTACTGATGAGTAAATTCAGCGGGCTAAAGTATAATCCTGAGAACAGCTAAAGTTTGAGCCTGTCCAGGTCGGAAAGAGGCTGGGAGCCACCATCCTAACTCAGAGCCTGGCACGAGGGGAAGCAGGGAAGACTGAAGATCAAAATGCTGGTGGGGACTGGCATCTTTCCACCCAGATAAGATTGCAGCTCTAGCCTTGACCCCAACCCCACCTCCAGCAGGAAGGAAGCTATGGGGACCTGCACCAGCCTCTCCGGGAAATTACCGGGCAAGCCATGAGCTGGCCCAGGAGCTATTCTATGGCTGGAATTGGAAGCTCCATTTCCCAAAAACGGGGGAGGAGATGGTTGGCTACCAATTTTGGCTACTGATTGGTAGACTTGACTGGCTAAGATAAAACCCAGGAAACAGCTGGGGTGTGAATCTGTCCAAGTCAGAAAGAGGCTGGTGGCTGCCATTTTTACTCCGCCCCAGCCTCACAGGAAGCTGGGCTGACCGAAAATCCCAGTGATGGTAGAAACTGGTTTCCTTCACCCAGATCGGCCTGCAGCCCTAGCCTAACCTTCAGCCCCACCTCTGGCCTATCCAGGTAACTGCAGGTAACTTTGACTGACAGACTGAAAATCAGAAGTCTACCAGGGCAACTGTGGTCATATTGGACCTGCACTGCATAGATTAATGCCCACACCTGCCACTCCATCAGCAGGGGAGAAAGGGGCATGAAGCTTCATTAGTCTTTCTGGGCAACTACAGTCTAGGCCTGTGTGACTTGGATTATTCCACACAGCTGTGACTCTGTCCCTACCCCTGGCAAAGGAGAAAATTGGGAGAAGTTTCATCGGTCCCCGGGGTAGTGAGGGCAGCTTAAGCCTCCACAGCTTACAGTACCAACTACAGGCTTGGCTCCTACTGCACAACCAGTAAGGGGAAAAGGGCAGGGAGCCCTAAACTAAAGAGAAAAAATGCACCCAGAATAAATACTCTAGTAAGTCAGATGCCAAGACACCAACAAAAAAAATTACAATTCACACCAAGAAACAGGAAGCTATGGCCCAGTTAAAGGAACAAGATAAGCCTCCAGATGACATAAAGGAGTTGAGACAACTAATCATAGATGTTCAAACAAATGTCCTTAATAAATTCAATGAGATGGCTAAAGAGATTAAGGATATTAAGAAAATACTGGATGAGCACAAAGAAGAATTTGAAAGCATACTTAGAAAAATAGCAGATCTTATGTGAATGAAAGGTGCAATAAATGAAATTTTTGAAAAAACATTGGGAGACAACCAGCAAGATGGTGTGGAGTAAGGAGCTCCTAGAGTCAGCTCCTGCTACAGGGCAGTTAGTAAACACCCAGAGCTATCTGGAGCTATCTGAAGCACCTGTTTGGGAGCTTCAGGAGGCCAGAAGAACATCCTGCCATATCCTTGAAGGAATAGAAGGAGGAGACTGCCTATCTACAGAGAAGACTCATAAGTAGAGTGCTCCATGCCACAGAGGCTGGTGCCATCCTCTACTGGAGACCCAAGCTGCCTCAGGAGCTATTCTGCAGCTGGAATTGAAAGTGCCACTTCCCAAAAATGGGGTAGGAAGAGACAGTTTGGCACCAATTTCAGCTACTGATGAGTAAATTCAGTGGGCTAAAGTATAATCCTGGGAACAGCTAAAGTTTGAGCCAGTCCAGGTCAGAAAGAGGCTGGGAGCCAACATCTTAACTCCATGCCTGGCACAAGGGGATGTGGGGTGGACTGAAAATCCCAGTGCCAGGGGGGACTGGCTTCTTCCCATCCAGATCAGATTGCAGCTCTAGCTTAGACCCCAGCACCACTTATAGGAGGGAGGAAGCTGCGGAGACCTGCGCCAGCCTCTCTGGGAAATTACCAGCCAAGCTGCAGAGGCCAGTGATCATCTTACTCTGGTGGTGCAAGACACCCCAGGAGCTATTCTGTGACTGGAATTGGAAGCCCCATTTCCCAAAATGGGAGGAGGAGATGGCTGCCTGCCAATTTTGGCTGCTGATTAGTAGACTCGACTGCCTAAGGTATATGTAGCTGGGGTGTGAGTTTGTCCAGGTTGGGAAAAGGCCAGTGGCTGCCATTTTGACTCTGTTACCAGCCTGAGGGGAAGCTGGACTGACCAAAAATCACAGTGACGGTAGGAACCGATTACCCAGTTTGGCCTGCAGCCCTAGGCTAGTCTTCAGCCCCACCTCCAGCAGGGAGGAGACTGGCAAGCCTTTCACTACCCTATCCAGGTAACTTCAGGTACCTTTGGCTAGCACAAAGTGAATAATTGGAAGTCCAACACAGCAACTGTGGCCATCTTGGACCTGCACTGCATAGATTGCTGCCCACACCTGCAGCTCCATCCCTGCCCCAGGCAGGGGAGAAAGAGGTGGGAAGCTTCATCAGTCTGTCTGGGCAACTACAGTCTAGGCTTGCACAACATGGATTATTCCACACAGCTGTGACTCTGTCCCTAGCTCTGGCAAAGGAGAAAGTTGGGAGAAGCTTCATTGGTCCCAGGGGCAATGAGGGCAGCTTGAGCCTCCACAGCTTATAGCACCAACTACATCCTTGGCTCCTATTGCACAACCAGCAAGGGAAAAAGGGCAGGAAGCCCTAAACTAAACAGAAAAACTACACCTTGAATAAATACTCTAGTAATCCAGATGCCAAGACACCAACAAAAAATTACAGCCCACACCAAGAAACAGAAAGATACGGCCAGTTAAAGGACCAAGATAAGCCTCCAGATGACATAAAGGAGTTGAGACAACTAATCATAGATGTTCAAACAAATCTCCCTAAAAAACTCAGTGAGATGACTAAAGAGATTAAGGATATTAAGAAGACACTGGATGAGCACAAAGAAGAATTTGAAAGCATACATAGAAAAATAGCAGATCTTATGGGAATGAAATGTGCAATAAATGAAATTAAAAATACACTGGAATCAAATAATAGCAGATTTGAGGAGACAGAAGAAAGGATTAGTGGGCTTGAAGAAATGGCCTCTGAAAGTGAACATAAAAAAGAACAGATGAAGATATAATGGAAAAAATTGAACAAGGTCTCGGAACTAAATGACAGCAAAATGTATGCAAACATACATGTCCAAATAGACCAACTCCAAGACACATACTAATCAGAATGTCAAATGTCAAAGACAAAGAGAGAATTCTGAGAACAGCAAGAGAAGAGCAATGCATAACATATAAGGGATACCCAATAAGATTATGTCCTGATTTCTCACCAGAAACCATGGAGGCAAGAATACAGTGGTCTGATATATTTAAGATACTACAAGAGAAAAACTTCCAACCAAGACTCTTATATCCAGCAAGACTGTCTTTCAAAAATGGGGCTGAGATTAGAATATTCACAGATAAACAGAAACTGAGAGAAAATTTCTAAGTAAGAGACCAGATGATCAGGAAATACTAAAGAGTGTGCTAGAACCTGAGAAGAAAAGAAAGGAGAGAGAGGCCTGGAAGAGAGTCTAGAAATGAAGATTTTATCAATAAAAGTAACTAAATGTGTCAAAAGAGTGGTGAAAATAAAATATGACAGATAAAACTCAAATAGACAGGAATAAACTTAACCAATGAGGTAAAGCACTTGTATTCAGAAAACAGCAACTCAGTGTTAAAAGAAATTTTAAAAGGCCTAAATAACTGGAAGAGCATTCCATACTTATGGATTGGAAGACTAAATATCATTAAGATGTCAATTCTACTCAAATTGATATACAGATTCAATGCAATCCCAATAAAAATTCCACCAGAATTTTTTTTAAATTGAAAACAAGATTATCAAATTTATTTGGAAGGGTAAGGGGTCCTGAATAGCCAGAAACATCATAAAAAGGAAAAACAAACCCTCATCTCTGGACTTTAAATTGTATTACCTAGCTTTAAATCATATACCTAGCTACGGAACCAAATTGATGGTTCAGAAACAGACCCTCACATGTATGGTCAAGTGATTTTTGACTAGCCTGTCAAACCCACATGGCTCGGGCAGAACAGTCCATTCAACAAAATGGTGCTGAAAAAACTGGATATCCATAGTTGAAAGAAGGAAAGAGGACCCCTATCTCGCACCTTATCCAAAAATTAACTCAAAATGGATAAAAATGTTAAAAATAAAAGCAAGAACCATAAAACTTCTAGAAGAAATTATAGGAAAATACCTTTAAGACCTGGTGGTAGGTAGTGAATTCTTAAAGGAGAGAAGAGGAGGACTGAGAAGGACTACTGATGTTTCATGTATGTAGAAGTTTTAATTAGTTTTACTGTAAAAGTGTGGGAATGTATAGAGTGGATGATAACATATAGTAACAGCTAGTTTATAAATGGGGATGTGGCTACAAACGGTAGTCTAGGGATAAAAATGCCAATTGACAGAATACTGGAGAATAATCTAGGAACTGAATAGCACAGTAAACCAAGAGGTGGATGAGAATTGTGGCTGATGGTACAGATGCAGTAGTGTCCTTTGTGAGCTTGAGCAAACATACATCACTACTGCAGGGTGTTGGGAACGAATGGGAAAAATACAACTGGAGTGACCTATGGGCTGTGGTTAGCAGTAATAATATAATATTCTTGCATTTATGCAAAAGATGTTCTATGTTGATAATGAGGCAGTATGGAAAAGGTGAGCCAAATGTACACTATGGATGTTGTAACAATCAGATGATATTATCTTATCTGTAACAAATGTTCTACCATTTGTGTGTTGATAGAGGAGTGTTGTTTGGGAATTCTGCACATGCACATGATTGTTTTTATAAGTTTACAACTTCTGTCATAAAAAATATATATTTAAAAAACAATAAAAATAAAAATAAAAATAAAAAAAAAAATTAAAAAAAAACAATAATAGCTTGGGTTGGGGGAAAACACACCAAATATAAGATAAGGACAATAATTAGTAGTAAGATTTTGACAATATTCTTTCATAATTTGTAACAAGTATCTCATGACAATGCAAGGTGTTGGTGGAAGGTTTATGTTTGGGACCCCTGTATGATGTTATGCATGTTTGTTTTGTACGTTCACAACTGTTACTATACACTTAATTGTTTATGTATGTTCATATATAAACGATATAAAGATAATAATAATAGGGAGGGTTGGGGGAAAACACTTTGGTTAGTAGTATTATTTTTACAATATTCCTTAATCATTAGTTAAAAAGGTTTAACAACAATGCAAGGTGTTGGTGGTAGGGTGAGTTATGAGGGTCTTGTATGGCATTATATATGTTTGTTTTGTAAGATTGCAACTATTATTATACACTTATTGTTTATGTATGTTTATGTATGAATGATATACTTCAATAAATTAATTTTTGAAAAAAAAGACCCTGGGTGGGCACAAACAAGAATTTATAAGCATACATAGAAAAACAGTAGATCTTATGGGGATGAAAGTCACAATAAATGAAATAAAAAATATACTGGAGGCATATAACAGAAGATTTGAGGAGACAAAAGAAAGGATCAATGAGCTTGAAGACATGGTCTCCAAAAACAAACATACAAAAAACAGATGAAGAAAAGAATGGAAAAAAACTTTAACAGGATTGCAAGGAACTAAATGAGGGCAAGAGACATGCAAACATATGTGTCATAGGTTTTCCACAAGGAGAAAAAAAGGGAAAGGGGACAGAAGGAATATTTGAAGAAATAACAATAGAAAATTCCCCAACCCTATTGAAGGATATAGATATCTGTGTCCAAGAAGCACAATGTACTTCCATCCAAAAAACTCCAAATAGACCATGAGACACTGGTAATCAAAATGTAAAATGCCAAAGAACAAGAGAAATTTATGAGAGCAGCAAGAGAAAAGCTGTGCATAACATATAAGGATCCTCCAAAATACTAAGTGCCAATTTCTCATCAGAAACCATGGAGGCAAGAAGGCAGTGCTATGATATATTTAAGATACTGCAAGAGAAAAGCTACTAGCCAATTATCGTATATGTGGCAAGGTTGTCTTTCAAAAAGAGGGTGAGGGAAGCAGATGTGGCTCAAGTGATTGGGCTCCCACCTATCATTTGGGAGGTCCAGGGTTTGATTCCCAGGGCCTCCTGGTGAAAGCAAGCTGGCCTGCATGGCAAACTGGCCTGAATGGAGAATTGGCCCTTGCAGAGTGCTGGCCTGCCCAGCAAGCTGGCCCAAGCAGAGAGCTGGTGCAGCAAGATGATGCAACAAAAAGAGACACAGAGGAGAGACAATAAGAGATGCAGCAGACCAGGGAGCTGAGGTGGCACAGGAGATTGAGCACCTCTCTCCCACTCCAGAGAGTCCCAGGATCAGTTTCTGGTGCCACCTAAAGAGGAGACATGCAGACGCAGAACCCACATCAAATGGACTCAGAGAGCAGACAATGGGGGGGGGAGGGGCAAATTTTTTAAAATCTTTTTTGAAAAAAGAGGGTGAGTTTAGAATATTCACAGATAAACAAAAACTGAGGGAGCATGTCACCAAGAGACAGGCTTTGCAGGAAATACTAAATGGTGTGCTACTGCCTGAAAAGAAAAGACAGGAGAGAGTGGCTTAGAAGAGAGCCTAGAAATGAAAATTATATCAGTAAAAGTAACTAAAAGTGTCAAAATCATAAAAAAATAAAATAAAATATGACAGATAAAACCCAAAGGTCAAAATGAGTGAAATGAAAACTGCCTTTACAGAAATAACATTGAATGTTAATGGATTAAACACCCCATTGAAAAAACACAGACTGGTAGAATGGATAAAAAAACATAAGCCATCTATATGCTGTCTACAAGAGACTCACATTAGACTCAAGGATACCAACAGAGTGAAAGTGAAAGGTTGGAAAAAGATATTCCATGCATGCAGTAAACAATAAAAGCTGGAGTAGCTATATTTATATCAGATGCAAGAGACTTAAAAGCAAACTGTTATTAGAGACAAGGAAGGATATTATATATTAACAAAAAGGGGCAACTCACCAGGAAGAAATAACAATCAAATGCATATACATCTAACAGGATCCCCCAAGATACTTGAGGCAAACACTGGCAAAAATGAAGGGAGAAATAGATATCTCTGCAACAATATTTGGAGAGTTCAACACAGTACTCTCAGTATTGGATAGAACATCTGGGCAGAGAATCAAAAAGAAACAGAGAGATTAAATAATATGATAAATGGATGAAACCTAATAAACACATACAGAACACTGGACCCCAAAACAGCAGGATATACATTTTTTTCAAGTGTTCATGGATCTTTCACCAGGATAGGTCATGTATTGGACCACATCTCAATAAATTCGACAAGATTGAACTTATACAAAGCACTTTCTCTGATCATAATGGAATAAAGTTGGAAATCAAGAAGAGGGGGTAAAAAGGAAAATTCACAAATATATACAGATTAAACAATACACTCTCAAATAAGCAGTGGGTCAGAGAAGAAATTAAGAGAAGAATAAATAAATATCTCGAGAAAATTGAAAACAAGGACACAACATATCCAAACCTATGGGATGCAGCAAAGGCAGTGTTGAGAGGGGAATTTAGAGCCCTCAATGCTTACTTTAAAAAAGAAGAACTGGGAAGCAGACTTGACCCAGCGGTTAGGGTGTTGGTCTACCACAAGGGAGATCTGCAATTCAAACCCCGGGCCTCCTTGTGTGGAGCTGGCCCATGTGCAGTGCTGATGCACGCAAGGAGTGCCGTGCCACTCAGGGGTGTCCCCCTCGCGAGAAGTGCGCCCCATAAGGAGAGCTGCCCAGTGCGAAAGAAAGTGCAGCCTGCCCAAGAATGGTGCTGCACACACAGAAAGCTGACACAACAAGATGATGCAACAAAAAGAGAAACAGATTCCCATGCTGCTGACAACAACAGAAGCAGACAAAGAAAAAGACACAGTTAATAGACACAGAAAACAGACAAATGCGGGGGGGGGGGGGGAAGGGGAGAGGAATAAAATTTAAAAAAGAAAAAAAGAAGAGGAAATACTTGACTACAGAGCTGAAGGAACTAGAAAAAGAACAGCAAACTAATTTCAAAGTAAGTAGAAGGAATGAAATAACACAGATCAGAGGAAATATAAGTAAAATTGAGAACAACAACAGCAACCAAGAAAAAAATAGGATTAAAAAAACATAAAGTTGATTTTTGAGATTAACAAAACAACAATGCCTTAGCTAGACTGACAAAGAAAAAAGAGAAAAGATGCAAGTAAATGGAAAAAAATGAAAATGGGGACATTACTACCTAGCCCACAGAAATAAAATACATCATAAGAGGATACTGTGAGCAACTGTAATCAAATAACTGGTAGACAAAAAGGAAGAATTCCTAGGAATATATGAACACCCTACACTGACCTCAGCAAACCAATCACAAGTAAAGAAATTGAAATAGTCATTAAACAACTCCCCAAAATGAAAAGCCCAGGACCAGATGGTTTCACAGGTGAGTTCTTTCTAGCATTCAAAGGAGATTTAATTTCAATCTTACTCAAGGTCTTCCAAAAAAAATTGAACAAGAAGTAATGCTACCAAAATCACTAATTGAAGCCATAATCACCCTAATACCAAAGCCAGTTAAAGATATTATGAAAAGAGAAAATTACAGACCCATTTCACTAATGAATACAGATGCAAAAATCCTCAACAAAATACTGCTAATTGAATTCAAGAACACATTAAAAGAATTATTCATCATGATCAAGTGGGTTTTACACCAGGCATGCAAGGGCAGGTCATCCCCCCAAAAAATCAATCAGAGTTGGAATCAACCCAAATGCCCATCAACAGACGAGTGGATCAATAAAATGTGGTATATACATACAATGGAATACTACTCGGCTTTAAGAACAAATACACTACAAACACACGTGATAACATGGATGAATCTTGAGAACCTTATGTTGAGTGAAGCAACCCAGACATTGAAGGACAAATACAACATGACCTCAATGATATGAAATAAGAGCTGGAAGATAGGCTCACAGGAAATCGGGGGGTAGAGGAAGCATGTAAGCTGACATCTACATGGGTGAAATCTATGGTAAGCTGGCGGTAAGTATGTGCACAAGGAAGAGATAAAATGGGGGGGGGCATAGGGTTACCTTTGGGTGGGGCTTTGCAGGTTTGAGGGGGACTAGGGATGGGCGGATGGGTAATATTGCCCAAGAAATTGGGGGGAGGGAGGGGCAATATATGAACATAGGAGATTGTCAGGTGTTGGTTGAAAGTAAAATGCTGAGAAAACCTTTTCAAAATATAATTATGAAAGTTACCCGTTTAAGATACTCAAAGGGGATAATCTGACACAGGACAGACTCCTAGGGAATATCTGAATGCTCATTTTGCCAGAGTGGGTTATACCATTGGGTAGAGACCCATATAATGAGAGTGAAGGTAGACCCACATCCTAGGGAGGACTAATGCCATCAAATAGAAGGAACTGTATCTCTCAAGAGAAATGGTGGCTCCCAGGGCATTAGGGCAGTTGAGCAAGTCAAGCCCTCAACACTGTTGCAAGTATCTCTGAACATGGCTCCTCAAGAAATGAAGATTGACTGTCACTGTGGGGCCCAAGGGGAGGGGGAAATAGATATTGAATAGAAGGAACCAAAATAAATGTGAGGGCAAAAGAAGTGTTTCACAAGAGTACACAAGGATGGATATAAAACATGTAATATTACACCAAAAACATATAGGGGAAGACAGACTAATAATGTAAACCATAATGTAAAACATAGGATAACTAAAAAATTTAGAAAACTGTATAGCCTAAAGTATAAACCACAACGTAAACACAAATGTTACCTTGTTTGAAAGCTATTGTCTCAATATCTGTACATCAGTTTCAGTAAATATGATATGAATAAGTTAAAAGATTATCGCTGTGGAAGGGAAAAGGTTTTATAATGGATATGTGGGAGTACTGTATATTGTATATATGAATTACTGTGATCTAAGGCTCTTGTGAAGAGAAGCTCAATAATTAGGAAAAAAGAAAAGAAAAAGATAGGATGTAGAATTTTTCCAAATCAATATGTATTCTATATCTAACCTTTAAACTCATCGCTATATTCCATTTTACTAGTAAGGGAACCTGACATTATATTGGGCTTCACTTTTCAGGAAGTTTTGGATCACAGAGTGGTTCAACAATGGCAGTGGAGGAATACTGGTATGGGATGTTATTGACAGGCGATATATGGTTGACAGGGAGTTATACAGGGCATGTGTCCAGGGTGCATGGAAATGTTTGGATATACTCATAGTGGAAACAATGAAAAACAACAGCTGGGAGGGTACTGGGTTCCTGGCTGGGGGAGGCTCTGTCGTGGTCCCTAGGAGAGCAGCGGATGTCCCCCACGTGCAACGGTAAGGACCAGGAAGGAATGAGGGTCCAACAGTGAGCCCCTGATACTAATAACTATGCACCTGAAATAAGAACAAGGCCTAGAGCAGCACTGTGCCTAAGAGCTCCCTCCTGACAGCCTCCATGTTACTCAAATGTGGCCAGTCTTGAAGCCAAACTCAGCATGTAAATGCAATGCCTTCCCCCCAGCGTGGGACATGACACCTGGGGATGAGCCTCCTTGGCACCAAGGGATCACTACCAAGTACCAGCTGATGACGTAACTAGAAAATGACCTTGAATTAAAGGCTCAACGCGGGCCAGCAGAATATCCCTGTCTACATATAATAACAGGAGTTAAAAATGCTGTTTGACCTAAAGTAAGGGGGGAATGGAGAGGACAAATGAGTTCATATGGCTATGAGTCTCTAAAAAAGAGTCTGGAGGTTGTCAGAGGGATTGCCCTTATGCACACCTGAGCAGAGTCTCAGAGACAGGCAAAGTAGATACAACCCCAGGTACTGGTCCTTTTGAGGGCTAAAGAGACCCACAGGTTCTATGGTCATGGCAGATGGGGTTCACTGCCATGTCAGTTGACCCTTCTTTGGAACTGGTGTTTCTGCGTGATGGAGCTGGACTCAGATGGGATCTCTTTTCACAAGCCTTTCATGCTACTTTACTGGAATTGTAGTTGGTGCTGGGGCTTAGGATATATCTAGGGGATTTGAATCTCTGGACTGAATATGATAGCCAGGCCCTGAGCCTCAACAGACTTCAGTTCCTACACTCTGATTTATTGGACTTACCCCACTCAGCTAACATGGAGTTGAAGCATGTCAATCACCACACCATGGAGCCTAGAGTTCCTACAACTGAAAGCAGGAGGATTGCATCCAGTATCCATGTGGAATCTAAACCTCCTCTTGACATAGATGTGGAATGGACACAACCAAGCCAAGGCCCACAGGAGGGAGGAATACAGTAAGGATTAGAGTTGACTTAATGATATCCTATTCATGAACTATTGTGGTTAATAATCGAGAAAATGTGGCATTGGTGTGGAAAAAGTGGCCATGGTGGCTGCTGGGTGCGGGGAATGGGAGGAAGAGATGAGATGTGGAGGCATTTTCGGGACTTGGAATTGTCCTGGGTGGTGCTCCAGGGACAATTGCCGGACATTGTATGTCCTCCCATGGCCCACTGGATGGAACGTGGGAGAGTATGGGCTATGGTATGGACCACAGACCATGGGGTGCAATGATGCCCAGAGATGTACTCACCAGATGCAATGGATGTGTCATGATGATGGGGGAGAGTATTACTGTGGGGGGGAGTGGTGGGGTGGGGGCGGTGGGGGTGAATGGGGACCTCATATTTTTTTAATGTAATATTTTTTTTTTTAAATGAATAAATTGAGTAGAATTTGGAAAAAAAATAAAAGGAAAAAAAACAATCAGCATGTTAACTACATTAGTAAGCAAAGAAGAAAAATCACATACTACCAATTGATGCAGAAAAGGCATCTGACAAAATATAGCATCTTTTCTTGATAAAAATACTACAAAAGACAGAATTGAAGGAAACTTTCTCAACATGATAAAGGCCATGTATGAAAAACCCAGAGCTAACATTGTGCTCAATGGTGAAAGACTGAAAGCTTTCCCGTTGAGATCAGGAACAAGGCAAGGATGCCCACTATCACCACTGTTGTTCAATATATTGCTAGAGTCTCTAGCTAGAGCAATCAGGCAAGAAAAGGAAATAAAAGGCATCCAAATTAAAAAGGAAGAAGTAAAACTTTCACTATTTGCAGATGATATTATCCTATATTGAGAAAGTCCCGAAAAATCTACAACAACGCTACTGTAGCTAATAAACAATTTCAGTAGAATGTCAGGATACAAGATCAATACACAAAAATCAGTGGTGTTCCTATACAGTAGTAATGCACAATCTGAGGAGGAAGTCAGGGAAAAATTCCATTTACAATAGCACCTAAAAGAATAAACTATTTAGGAATAAATGTAACCTATGATGTAAAGCACTTGTATACAGACAACTACAACACATTGCTACAAGAAATCCAAAAAGACCTAAGTAATTGGAAGAACATTCCATGCTCATGGTTTGGAAGACTAAATATCATTAAGATGTCAATTCTACCCAAATTGATATACAGATTCAATGCAGTCCTGATAAAAATTCCGCCAGCATTTTTTTAACTGGAAAACACAATTATCAAATTTCTTTGGAAGGTAAGGGGACCCAAATAGCCATAGACATCTCAAAGAGGAAAAACGAAGCTGGAGGAATTTCATTTCTATACTTTAATATTACTTAGCTACAGTGGTAAAACAAAACAACAACAACAAAAAAAAAAAACAGCATAACACTGGCATAAATATAAACACATAGATCAATGAAACTGAACTGATGGTTCAGAAACAGACCCTTACATCTATGATCAAGTGATTTTTGACAAGCCTGTCAAACCACCCAGCTGGGGAACAAAAATCTATTCAATAAATCATGCTGGGAGAACTGGATGTCCATATGCAAAAGAAAGAAAGAGGACCCTTATCTCACACCTTCTACAGAAATTAACTCGAAACAGATCAAAGGCCTAAATATAAAAGCAAGAACCATAAGACTCCTGAAAAAAAAAAAAATGTAGGAAAACATCTTCAAGACTTAGTGGTAGGGAACGAGGACATGGCTCAACTGATAGAGCGTCCGTCTACCATCCAGGGTTCAATCCCCAGGGCCTCCTGACACATGTGGTAAGCTGGCCCATGCTCTGTGCTGCCAAGTGCCGGGAGTGCCGTGCCATGCAGGGGCGCCCCCATGTAGGGGTGCCCCACGCGCAAGGTGTACACCCCACAAGGATAGCCACCCCATGTGAAAAAAATGCAGCCCACCCAGGAGTAGCACCGCACACACAAAGAGCTGATGCAGCAAGATGACGCAACAACAACAAAAAAAGACACAGTTTCCCAGTGCCACCGGATAATGCAAGCAGATGCAGAAGAACACACAGCAAATGGACACAGAGAGCAGACAACAGGGGGGAAGGTGAGAGAAATAAATAAAATAAATCTTAAAAAATAAAAAAGCCTTAATGGTAGGTGGTGCATTCTTAAACCTTACCCCGAAAGCAGGCGCAACCAAAGAAAACTTGGATAAATGGGACACCTCCTCAAACTTAAACACTTTTGTCATTCAAAGGACTTCATCAAGAATTTGAAAAGGCAGCCCACTCAATGGGAGAAAATATTTGGAAACCACATATCCGATAAGGGTTTGATTTCCATTCTATATGAAAAGATCATAGAACTCAAAAATAAAAGAGCAAGCAATCCCACTTAAAAATGGGCAAAAGTTTTAAATAGACATTTTCCAAAGAAGAAATACGAGCAGCCAAAAAGCACATGAAAAAAATGTTCATTATCTCTAGCTGTTGGGGAAATGTAAATTAAATCTATAATGAGATATTATCTCACACCACATAGAATGGCCATTATGAAAAACAAAACAGAAAACAATGAGTGCTGGAGAAGACGTGGAGCAATAAGAACACCCCTTCACTGTTGGTGCAGTTTGGCAGTTCCTCAGGAAGCTAAATACAGAACTGCCATATGATCCAGCAGTTCCTCTCCCAGGAATATATCAAGAAGAACTGAAAACTGTGACACAAACAGACATCTGCACACAGATGTCCATAGTGCCATTATTCATAATTGCCAAAAGATGGAAACAACCCAAGTGTCCATCAAGCAATGAATGGATAAGCAAAATATTGTAAATACATATGATGGAATCCTAGGCTGCAGTAAGAAGAAATGAAATTGGGACACATAAGATGATATGGATGAATCTTGAAGACATTGTGTTAAGTGCAGTAAGCCAGACACAGAAGGACAAATACTGCATGGTCTCATCAATACGAACTAAATATGAAGAGTAAACACATGGAGTTAAAACCTGACTTTGGTTATTAGGAGATAAAAGGAGGGCTGAGAAGGACTACTGATGCTTAATGTATGTAGAAGTTTAAATTAATTTGACTCTAAAAGTGTGGAAATGGATAGAGTTGGTGGTAACACATTATAGTGAGTAGCAGCTGGTTTATAAATGGGATTGCAGCTGAAAAGGGTAGTCTAGGGATATAAATGTCAATTGAAAGAAAGCTAGAGAATAATCTAGGGACTGAACAACATAGTGAACCCAGAGATGGAAGAATTGTAGTTGATGGTACAGATGCAAGAGTTCTTCTGTGAGGTAGAGCAGACGTATGTCACTATTGCAGGGTGGTGGGAATGTGGAGAAGCATGGGAAAAATACAGTGGGCATGACCTATGGACTGTGGCTAACAGAAATACTGGAATAGTCTTGCCAAAAATATTCAGTGCCAAAACCAGGTACTGTGTTGATAATGGGTGGGTACAGAAAAAGTGTGCCAAATGTACGCTACAGACCATGGTTAGTGGTAATAGTCTGATGATATTATTTCATAGTCTGTAACATATATTCCACCATGCTGTGATGAGTTGGTGAATGGTTGTTGTATGGGAATTCTACACTTATGCATGATTGTTTTGTAAGATCACAACTTCTGTAATAAAAATATATTTTAAAAGTAATAATAATAGGGTGGTTGGGGGGGAATACACCAAATATAAGATATGAACTATAGTTAATAGTAATATTCTGATGATATTCTTGCATAATTTGTTACAAATGTTCCACAACAATGCAAGATGTTGGTGGTGGGTTGATGTCTGTGACCCCTGTTTGTTGTTATGCAGCTTGTTTTACCATATACTTATTGTTTATGTATGTTCATGTATGAATGATACACTTTAGTAAAATTTTAAAATAAAAAAAATAATAAATTGAGTGCTTTTGTTTATTAACTAAGCAACTGTATTAGTCAGCCAAAGGGGTGCTGATGCAAAATATCAGAAATCTGTTGGCTTTTACAAAGCGTATTTATTTGGGGTAGGAGCTTAGAGTTATCAGGCCTTAAAGCATAAGTCACTTCCCTCACCAAAGTCTTTAGCCACATGTTGGAGCAAGATGGCTTCCTGGGTTCTTCTCTTCCCAGGTCTTGCTTCTCTCTGGGCTCAGGTCCTCTGTTTTCTCCACAAGGTCAGCTGTAGTCTTCGAGGTTCTCTAGTCTTTGCCTGTCTCCACAAGGTTAGCTGTAGACTATCAGGTGAATGGCTCTGTCTCTCTCCCTGGGGTTTCTGACGTGTCTAAGGAGCCATCTCTGTTCCTCTGTATTTGTTCTTCTCCTTGCTCGGGTCCTCTCTTCCCAGTACTACTGGATTTTGTCTAGGTTCTTGACTATGCTGGAGAAATTAATTTCAAGAGCACATTAGGTGAGTTAGACCAGTAATTATTCAGGCAGGGAGGGATGAGAAATGGGAGAAAATAACAGACCCTAGTTCCCAGATAGAGAGGAAGGGGCTGGGAAGTGATAAAGCAGAGTGATTTACAGGTTACAATTCCCCATTATAGACTACAAATGCCCAGGTTTTACTTGGGTGGCCATCACAGCAGAAGAAAAACAGTGAGAACAGGGCACAGAAGACAGGAACAGGGGTCCAAAGGCAAGAAAGCAGAATCTTGGGGAGGGTCTTCCAGCAGCCATCTTGGGGGTTATTGATATCCATGTGGATTCTCTGCCAGGTTCCAGATCAATTTATCGATTCCCTATCTTACTAGCCGGCTTCACCGGGGCTGGCTTCTCTTTCCTCTGTGTGCTTCCTTCCCAGGGTTCCAGCTCAAGACTCCAACATCAAATTCCAAATCAAAATTCCACCATCAAAATCTTCCAGCATCAAAATGCTTCAACTCTGTCCTTTGCCATGCCTTTTATCTGTGAGTCCCCACCCACCAAGGGGTGGGAACTCAACACCCTACTGACATGGCCCAATCAAAGCCCTAATCATAATTTAATCATGCCCAGGTACAAACCAGTTTATAAACAGAATCCAATATTTATTTTTGAAATTCATAACTATGTCAAACTGCTACAGCAACAAAACCAATTTTATTCATAACAATGGTGCTAATTTTTTCTGCTTTTCCTGCAGTTGAACTAATTCAATGTGATTTATACACCAAATTCAGTTGCAATATAGTACTGATGTTAAAAAACCATTTTTAGGTTATCTTTTACCATTATCCAGTTTGCAACAGACGAACCCCAACTTTGATTTACAGGTTCCTCGGTATAAGCAGACTGCAGTCCAGGTGGTAAGGCAGCTTGGAACCCAGTTTCCTGCTCATGGGGAGCCCTGAGGTGACGGTGCCTTTAATGGTGGCAGTTAAAAGGTCAGCCTGTCCCAGACCCTACGCCTGCCACTCCTTAACTTCTCCATCTTGTTGGTGTGGTCTGGACTGTTGAAAACTGAGAAGGCTGTTTCTAAAAGGGAGTTAGGGGAAACGGACTTTGGCCCAGTGGTTAGGGCGTCCGTCTACCACATGGGAGGCCCACGGTTCAAGCCCCGGGCCTCCTTGACCCGTGTGGAGCTGGCCCATGCGCAGTGCTGATGTGCGCAAGGAGTGGCGCACCACGCAGGGTGTCCCCCGCGTAGGGGAGCCCCACGCGCAAGGAGTGCACCCATAAGGAGAGCCGCCCAGCGCGAAAGAAAGTGCAGCCTGCCCAGGAATGGCGCCGCCCACACTTCCCGTGCCGCTGACGACAACAGAAGCGGACAAAGAAACAAGAAACAAGACGCAGCAAAAAGACACAGAAAACAGACAACCGGGGGAGGAGAGGGGAATTAAATAAAAAATAAAAATAAATCTTTTTAAAAAATTTTAAAAAAAAATAAAAATAAAAAAATAAAAGGGAGTTAATGGAAGTTCAGGGGCCCAGGAAAACTTTCTGCAGTTTTCTATGGATATCTGAGTCAGACGCTGTATTAGTCAGCCAACGGGGTGCTGGTGCAAAATACCAGAAATCTGTTGACTTTTATAAAGGGTATTTATTTGGGGTAGGAGCTTACGGTTACCAGGCCTTAAAGTGTAAGTTACTTCCCTCACCAAAGTCTATTTCCACATGTTGGAGCAAGATGGCTGCTGACATCTATGAGGGTTCAGGCTTCCTGGGTTCCTCTGGGCTCAGCTCCTCTGTTTTCTCCACAAGGTCAGCTGGAGACTATCAGGCAATCAGCTCTGTCTCTCTCCCCTGGGGCTCCAGCTTCAGTATCAAACTCCAACATCAAAACTCCAACATTAAAAGCCCTCAACTCTGTCCTTTGCCCTGCCTTTAGAATCTGTGAGTCTTCACCCACAAAGGGGTGGGGACCCAATGCCCTAATGATGTGGCCCAATCAAAGCCCCAATCGCAACTCAATCATGCCCAGGTAGAGATCAGATTACAAACATAATCCAATATCTACTTTTGGAATTCATAACCATATCAAACTGCTACAGACACTCATATAGTGAGTTCCTAAGCAGGTCTGCCTTCTCTAGAGTCAGGATCTACTAGAGGGTATTTTTATTGCCACTCTCAGCTTTCTTTGAATAAGGCTGGAATTAGAGGTTCTGCCTCAGAGTGATTTCCCTGAGCTTGTAACTGACTGATTTGGTAGTGCATTTCCTCATCCTTTTAAGGAGACATGACAGATAAAGACAAATGAGTTTATCTAAGAGACTTCAGAGTGAATCGGGAGGCCATTTCAGAGGTTACTCCTATGCACATCTCAGCAGGATCTCATTGACTGCCAAAGTAGATACTGCCTCAAATAGTGGGGCTCCTGTGGGCTCTGGAGACATCCAGACATTATTGGCAGGGCAGATAGCTCAGGTGTTTGGCACCCGGCCATTGGGCCCTATTTTGGAATTCACGCACCCCAGGGTGACAGAGTTGGACTCAGGTGTGGTTTCCCTACACATGGCTCTTCCATTCTTCTATTCAGTACTAGAGTTAGTAGGTGTACATCCAAGAGACTTGGATCTTTGGGCTATCTGTGTGCCAGCTGGGCCCCGACTCTCAACATAGTTACAGCACCTGCTCTCCAGTTCACTGTCTCACCCAGGACAAGTACCGGGCAGTGATGATGGACAACTACCATACCAAGGAACTGCGAGAGTCTATAGCTTCAAGCAAGAGAGTCCCATCCATCGGCCTTAAAGGATTGCAGCCCCCCTCAATTAGAGGTGAAGTGGCCATCACCATCCCAGAATCCTCAGGATTGGGGAATGAACTATGGACTAGAATAGACTTACCGGCATTCTACTGAAGACTTATTATGCTTCAAGCAATGGAAAAAGTTATATCATTGATGTGGAGGCAGTGGCCACTAGAGTTTCTGAGGGCAGGGAGAGGGAAAAACAAGGGTAATATAGGGGCATTTTAAGGACTTGGGAGTTTTCCTGAATGACATTGCAATGACAGATATGGGCCATTATATATCTTGCCATAACCTACAGAATCGGGTGGGAGAGAGTGTAAACTACAATGTAAACTATAATCCATGCTTAGTGGCAATGCTCCAAAATGTATTCATCAATTGCAATGAATGTACCACACTAATGAAGGATGTTGTTAATGTGGGAAGATATGAAGGTGCAGGGAGCGGGTCATATGTGAATTCCCTGTATTTTTTATGTGATACTTATGTAATCTAAGTACTTTTTTAAAAAATAGGTGGAATATGATGGCATTTTCGGGACATTGGAATTGTCCTGAATGACATTGCAATGACAGATACAGGCCGTTATGTATCTTGTCAACACTTAAAAAACATGTGGGAGAGAGTGTAAACTATAATGTAAACTATAATCCATGCTTAGTGGCAATGCTCCAATGTGTGTTCATCAATTGTAACAAATGTACCACACTAATGAAGGATGTTGTTAATGTGGGAGAGTGTGGGAGGGGTAGGGAGTGGCGCATATGGGAATCCCCTACATTTTTTTTAAGATTTTTTTTTTTTATTTCTCTACCCTCCCCCCACCCAGTTGTCTGCTCTCTGTGTCCACTCGCTGTGTGTTCGTCTGTGACAACTTCTGTCCTTATCAGCGGCACCGGGAATCTGTGTTTCTTTTTGTTGCGTCATCTTGTTGTGTTAGCTCTCCGTGTGTGTGGCACCATTCCTGGATAGGCTGCACTTTCTTTCACGCTGGGCGGCTCTCCTTACGGGGCACACTCCTTGCGCGTGGGGCTCCCCTACGTGGGGGACACCCCTGCATGGCACGGCACTCCTTGCGCGCATCAGCATTGCACATGGGCCAGCTGCACATGGGTCAGGAGGCCTGGGGTTTGAGCCGCGGACCTCTCACGTGATAGGAAGATGCCCTATCCATTGGGCCAAGTCCACTTCCCTCCCCTACATTTTTAATGTAACATTTAGGTAATCTAATATCTCTTTAAAAACAAGAAATAAAAAAATAAAGGAAGCTAAAAAAAAAATTAAGAATAAAAAAACTGAAAAAGAAAAGGAGGCATGACCACATGGTCTCTGGCCCTCAGCTCTGCCTGTCCCCTTCTTTCCTCTTACACAGATTTCACTGGAATTCAGGGTCCCATACTGAGGCCACTCTTGGCCTTACTGTGGTCATGTGGTGAGGCAGGAAAAAATTAACTCTTTCTTTTTTAGACCATCAGTATGCAGGTTACCCCAGTTCCTGAGAAGACACCACAATGGGGAGTCTGGTGGAATCTAGAGATGCTGTCCATTATCCTAGGGGAGAATAAGCACATTCATCAGTTTGGGTGGCATCCCACTGCCAGACCTGACTGAGCAGACTGCTTGCTGCACCGTCATCCTGGAGGCTGGGAGCCCTGATTGCTGTTGCCATGCTCGCTGTGGTCCATGTTCTCTGCCGGGTCCCAGCTGTGACAGGACTTCTTCCCTCGTCTTCCCTTGTTCCCTACACTAACCTGCCTCAGAAGGACAGAACTACCCTATGAGCCACAGAGACCAGATACAGGCTGTCACGGGGTTCAGAGGCAGGGAGGAGAGGAAAGTGACCCCAAAAGGACAGAAACCGGGGCACAGCCCAGAGGGCAGGAGCTGGGGTCAGATTTCATTATTAGAATAATAATCCAGGCAGGAGGTTAAGATGTTTGAATAGTCTATTACATTTGAAAAACCATACTCATATGTTTTAGCTCAGTTGTGCCTTAAAACAGAACAGTATTGGGGAAGAGGATTTGGCTCAAAAGATAGAGCATCCACCTACCACATGGGAGGTCCAGAGTTCAAACCCAGGGCTTCCTGATCTGTGTGATGAGCTGGCCCGTGCGCAGTGCTGATGCACACAAGGAGTGCCGTGCCACACAGCAGTGTCCCCCACGTAGGGGAGCCCCACGCACAAGAAGTAAGCCCCGTAAGGAGAGCTGCCCAACGTGAAAAAAGTGCAGCCTGCCCAGGAATGGCGCCGCCCACACGGAGAGCTGACACAACAAGATGACGCAACAGAAAGAGACACAGATTCACAGTGTTGCTGACAAGAATATAAGCAGACACAGAAGAACACACAGCAAATGGACACAGAAAGCAGACACGGGGGGGGAGGGTGAGGAAGGGGAGAGAAATAAATAAAAAATAAATTTTAAAAAAAGAACAGTATTAAAGGAAATTATTGTCTTTTTATTCATGAGGACTCCAGATAATTTAAAATGAGCTACAAAATTCACCCAACTGTTGCAAGATGTATACAGAGTTAAATGAAAGATTTTAAAAATTCACATTCCCCCATTCTGTTCCCAGGTGTCCCCTTTTTTCTCTAGTACAAGGTGCAGTCTGCATGAGTTGGAATGAACAGTTCTCTCCTTATTGTTTCCTTCTACCCAGTTTGAAGATTAAAACAGATATAAGGAATGAAAGGGGACCTATGGGGAGCACGGGGTGGCAGGGCTGAGTGCCCCTTTCTCCCACCAGTACAATGAAAGGAGCAGACACAGGGCAGGCTGGCGGTAGAACCGGGGAAGACATGGGGGTTGGGGACTGAGGGCTCCATGAGACCCCATATTCAGAAGGGCATCCTAAGCCGGGCTCTGTGGTGGGGAATTCATATTCCTGGGGGCACCACCAGGTCGGCACACAGGCAGCACATAGACTCAAGTCCAGTGGAGAAGCACCACGAGTAGGAGGAGAGGCTCTCAGGAGGGGCAGTGAGTCCTGGTCTGAGGGATGGCCTGGCCCTCTGTCCAGATCCCCTGGCTTTGCCCTATCGTGGTAGAAGCCAAAAGGAGGAAACCATCACCCTATTGGGCTCCTACAGGCACCTAGTCAGGTTCTGCTCTCCTGGTCCTTGGGGACCTTTTCTATAGCACCTGCTGACCAGTTCTGGTGGCCACAGATGCATGGGCAACCGGCTGCCTACATGACAGACAATGATGTCACATTGACTCTACAAGGCTGGACCATCAAGGGAAAAACATACCTCCTTAGAGCTTCCTTGTTGCTCAAGTGTGGCCTCTCTCTAAGCCAAACTCAGCATATAAATGCACTACCTTCCTCCCCTGTGGGTCATGACTCCTGGGGATGAGCGTCCCTGGCAACGAGGGATTACTGTCAAGCACTAATTAGTAATGCAACTGGAAAAAGACCTTGACCAAAAGGGGGAAAGGGGATAAACAAATGAATTTATATGGCTCAGAGACTTCAAATTGAGTCTGGAGATTGTTCCAGAGGTTACGCTTATGCCTGCCCCATCAGGACCTCGTTAACTGCCACAGTAAATATTGCCACAAATTTAGAGGGTCCCCTGAGGGCTCTGGAGACATCCAGACACTATAGGCAGGGCTGAGAGCTCAGGAGTTTGGTGCCCTTCCAGTAGGCCCTACTTTGGAGTTTATGTTCCCCAGGATGAGAGTTGAACTCAGTTGTGTATCTTCTGTAGCTTATATCTGAACCTATCGTTAGTAGTAGACTTGATAGGTAGATGTCCAAGAGACTTAAATCTTTGGGCTTTCCATGTGCCAGTCAGGCCCTGAATCTCAACTGAGGTGCAACACCTACTCTCCAGTTGATTGGACTCACCCAGGACAGCTAACAAGGAGCTGATGATGGACAACAACTATTCCAAGGAAGAGAGAGAGTCTACAACTGCAAGCAAGATAGTTCCATCCATCTGCCCCATGGAATCTAAACTCCCTCTTAATTAGAGGCAGAATGGGTATCACCATCCCAGAATCCTCAGGATTGGGGAATGAAAGATGGACTAGAGTAGACTTAACTTTTATTCTACCATAAACTTATTGTTATTCCAGCAACAGAAGAATTTTTATCATTCATGTGGAGGCAGTGGCCACCAGAGGTTCTGAGGGGAGGGAAGGGGGAAAAATAGGTGTAATATGGGGGCATTTTTGGGACATTGGAATTGTCCTGAATGATGTTGCAATGACAGATATAGGCCATCATATATCTTGTAATAACGTATAAAATTGTGGCGGAAAGAGTCTAAACTATACTGTAAATTATAACCCACACTTAGCGGCAGTGCTCCAAAATGTATTCATTAATTGTAACAAATGTACCCCACAATTGAAGGATGTTGTTAATGTGAGAAGTGTGGGAGGTGTAGGGTGTATGGTATATGAGAAACCCTGACATTTTTTATGTAACATTTATGTAGTCTAAGTTTCTTTTAAAATTTTTTAAAAATATTTTTTAAAAAGAGAGATAAAAACAGACCTGCAGAAAGGAAACGAGCCAATGGCTCAGCACCCACACCAGATCCAGGAAACTAACAAAAAGCTCCACAGAGTGTTAGAGCGTGTGGTTCCCACTCATTTTGTCTGAATTCAGGAGGTGGAAACCAAATAGATGGGAATGGGGACATGGGCCTTGACTCTGGGACATATGTGACGTCCAGTTGACAGAGTTTGAGTCCGGGCCTCTCCTGTGCCTCACTCTAGGACCTCGGGGTGCTGGTTGGTCATTCCCAGCTGCCTGTCTGGCTGGGGTGTGTCCCAGCGCACGCCCCACAGGCTGGATGAAAGCCCTGAGGTGCCCATGGAGCCTGCAGAGCTCTGAGCTCCGTACCTACAAGTAAGAGTTGAGCCACGGAGGGATCCACGACGGTCGTCCTATTACCGGGGGTGTGTGGGCAGGAGAGAAGCCCTCCCAGCCTAGCCTGCCGCACAGAACGGGGTATGTACCCCATGGGCTCCCCTCAACCAGATGGGCCCTTCCTTCCTTCCTGAGGTCAGGTGGGAGCTGAGTCCCTCAGGAATATTCCATTGACTGACTCGGTACACCTACCCCGGGGATTTCTCCTTTTGGAGTAAGGAAAACATTCTGAAGTGGACTGAGCTGATGACAGCACAACTCTGTGATGAACCTGGCAGCCGCTGAGGGTACATGCTGGGTGGATTGTACAAGACAGGGGACCATAAAACACAGTGAACCCCGTGATGACTGATTGACTGGTTAACAGTACAAATATCACAATGTTCTCTCATGAACTAAAATAAATATACATACAATGCTAAAACCTAGTGTTAATAATAGGGTAGTTTGTGGGGAAAATACACCAAAAAAAAAGCTATGAATGATAGACAGCAGTAATATTATAATGATGTTCTTTCATCAATTTTAAGAAATATGTCATGACTCTATAAGGTTGGCGGTGGGGTGATGTATCAGAAGCCTGTGTGGTATATACGATTGTTTTTTAAATTCACAACATTTTAAATGAAAACAAAAAATCCTGGCTGGGGCTGACAACTTCTGCCCATGTTGACGATACAGGCAACTGAGAATCAGAGGGTTCAAACAAGGGGAATCCAAGTCCCCAGGTGGCCGAGTGACCGGAACATGAGGTCCTGGGTTCAGTCCTGGCTCTCCCACCTGTGGGGTCCCAGGCAGGTCTCCCCACCTTGGGAACCTTGGCCTCTTGCTTGTCCAGTCAGGTTGTGATTCCTGGTGATGCCCTCACCAAGCTGTTGTCAGGGCAACCAGGAATGTTCTCAAGGACACTGCCTGGTGACTGGGCAGTTAGGACGGAGCGTGGCTTGGCTCAGGAGGGCTTGGCCCTCCAGGCTCTGTGGAGATGTGGAGGTTGTGGCTTCGACGTCCTGAGGACGGGCAGCTGGAGAAGGTGCCTGTTGGGACGACCGTGGCGGGCAGGCAGGAGCAGGTTTTCCCCAAGCCCTGCCTCCGCGAGAGCTGTGACGTGGACGAGGCCAGTCAGGAGGAACGGATCTCCTCACTGTGAGCATCTACCTGGGAGAGCAGCCCCCTGCTCAGTGCCCTAAGCTCCAGTTCTGCCCTTACGTGGGGGGTGGACAGCCAGCCCCCCAGTCACCACCAGCCCCCGCTGGAGGATCTTAAAGGGAGTCCCCAGTCCACTCTGTGTCCTGCAGCCCCAGAAGGAGCCTTCCCTGACCCCTGGGCAGGGAGTCCAGTCCACCGTCCTTAAGTGGGAAGGTCACCACATTCCCACCACAGAGCTGACCATGGCCGTGGGAGAGGAGGACGTGCCTGGGCACCAAGAGCCCACGTGAGGGCATTTGGTGGAAGATGGGGGACAGACTCAGCTCTGTGATGATGTCACATCTCTGACCCCATCGTGGCAGCCCTTGTGGGCAGTTAGCAGAGCACAGCCATGGTGGTGACCGGCCTCGTGTGCAGGCCACAGGCCAGCCTGAGGAGAGGCTCCTGGCACCCCCTCTCTGGTCATGCAGCCATGCAGGGTTTTTAGACCAGCCTGCTTCAGCTCATTTTGGCCTGCTTTGACTTTGAATGGACAGCACTGTGAAATGTAGGCATGTGTATACATACACATAGTCAGACACATGTATGCATGTGTTTGTATATACGTGCACCTGCACATGTATGCATAGTATGAATATATATTTGCATATTTTGTTCGTACTTAGCATATTTTGGTCAGCGGACATCCTTTTAGCCGGCTCTGTCCAAATGAGCCCATTAATCTATGTCCTTCCATATATTCTGACATAAAGAATCTGGCTCCTTTAATAGGAAGTAGTATTTAGAAACTAAGATATTGATACTAGATGTACTGGGGTGTCTTTTCTTTCATATGCTTTCAGTGACCAGATTATTTTACTCTAATCCAGCTGAAATAAATGTTGATTTGTGGTGTGAAGTGGGGCTCTCTTTATTTTCAAAATGGTTAATGAATTTTACTTGTGTGTGGACTGCTTAATTCTTTCCTTTCCCGCTGATTTGGGGTGCCTCCTTTGTTACAGATTTCATTATTAACCTAACCAGCCTTTGTTTCTGGGCCTGTTACTCCAAACCAATAAAAGTTTGCACCATTAACTCTTCCATTTTTTTTTTCTTTTTTGTTTTAGGTAGTCAGTAGTTTGCAAAAGACATTAGAATAATCGTGTAAAGTTCTAACAAACTCGTTTGTTATTCTGATTGGGTTTGGGTCAAGCCTAAAATGAGTGGGGAAAAGGATAGCCTCAAAATATTTAGAGTACTATGATTTCAAGGTTTGTGTAGCTTCAGAAAGTTTTATAACTTTCTTTACAAAGATCTTACACGTTTCTTGTTAAGGTTATTTTTTAATGCCATTTTTGTTGATATATTGAATATATTTTTACTATTTTTGCCAAATGAAAAAAATCTTCACAGTAACCAGAATTTACATATATGCTGTATATGAATATATGCAATATACATAATGTATATGACTACATGTATATGTACATACATGTATACATTATATGTGTATATGAATATATATGTATATAGCATATACTTGCATGTGAATACTTGTATATTTTTTTAAATAATTCAGACTGCTGGAAAAATCAGCTTGTTAGTTTTTTCAGGACTATTCAGCAAGTTTTTTTATTTACACATTTTATTTAGTTATTCTTATGCACATGTGCAATAATTTCTGTAAGACTGATTTCTAGATGTTAAATGACTGGATCTTGGCTCAAGGGTTATTGCACTTTAAATCTTAATTGTTATTAACAAATTACCTTCAAAAGTGGCCATACCAACTGTATTAGTCAGCCAAAGGGGTGCTGATGCAAAATACCAGAAATCTACTGGCTTTTATATAGGGTATTTATTTGGGGTAGGAGCTTACAGATACCAGACCATAAAGCGTAAGTTACTTCCCTCACCAAAGTCTGTTTTCACATGTTGGAGCAAGGTGGCTGCTGACGTCTGTGAGCGTTCAAGCTTCCTGGGTTCCTCTCTTCCCAGGGCTTGCTTCTCTTTCCTCTGTGCTTACTTCCTAGGGCTCCAGCTTAAGACTTCAACATCAAAACTCCAACATCAAAATCCTTCCAGCATCAAAAAGCTCCAACTCTGTCCTTTGCCATGCTATGCCAAGGGGCAGGGACTCATCACCCAACTGACATGGCCCAGTCAAAACCCTAATCATAATTTAATCATGCCCAGGTACAGACCAGTTTACAAACATAATCCAATATCTATTTTTGGAATTCATAACTATATCAAACTGCTACACCAACTCATTCTGCCATCGTAATATATGAGAGTGCCTGCTTACCCATAGCCTCGGCCATGCCATTCAACTTTTCTTTTTTTTTTTTTAAAGATTTATTTTTATTTATTTAATTCCCCTCCCCTTCCCCGGTTGTCTGTTTTCTGTGTCTTTTTGCTGCGTCTTGTTTCTTTGTCCGCTTCTGTTGACGTCAGCGGCACGGGAAGTGTGGGCGGCGCCATTCCTGGGCAGGCTGCACTTTCTTTCGCGCTGAGCGGCTCTCCTTATGGGGCGCACTCCTTACACGTGGGGCTCCCCTACGCGGGGGACACCCCTGCATGGCACGGCACTCCTTGCGCGCATCAGCACTGCGCATGGGCCAGCTCCACACGGGTCAAGGAGGCCCGGGGTTTGAACCGCGGACCTCCCATGTGGTAGACGGACGCCCTAACCACTGGGCCGAAGTCCGTTTCCCCATTCAACTTTTCAATCATGCTAATATCACAAGTTTAAAATAGCTCATTGCAATTTGAATTATAATTTGCTCTCCCGAAAGACACAGATCCTTTTCGTACGTTTAACATAATTTCTCTTTCATTTTCTGGGAACTGATTTTGTCCATTACCTTTTGTCTTAGCATGCCAGAACCACTATGATGTGCCACACAATGGGCTGGCTAAAACCACAGAAATTTGTTGACCCCTGGTTTTGAGGCTAGAAGAGGTTCAAAATCAAGGTCTTGGCAAGGCTTGGTGTCTCCCAGGAAATATCATATTCTGCACTGGCTGCTGTCAATCCTTGGTGCTCTTCACTTGTACCTGCCACCTGTCATTTCCGCTGATGTCAGGCTCTGGCTCCTCCATCTGGCCTGCTCCACCTGCTGGCTCTGGTTTCTCCTCACAAGGCCTCCAGTCAGGAGGATTCAAGCCCGCCCTTGCTCAGCTGGGTCCCATGGTAACTAAAAACAGCATCCAAGGTCCTCTTTACCTGGGCTCTCACCCAAAGGAATGTGGATTAAGAAAGTTTTTGTTTTAGCTTGTTCTTTTAATTCTAATGTATTTTCTGATGTATAGAATTTGTTAGCTTTTAGTTTCTCACATGTGCCAATCTTAGATCCTGAGTTTTACGGCATGCTTAGAAAGTGTGAGTTTTACATTTAAATTACTGAGCTCTTTGGAATTTAAAATGGCTATGTAGTTGTCCCAACACCAGTTATTGAATAATCCATAATTTCCCTACTGATTTTGAAATGGCACTTTTAATACATAATAATTCCTCATATCTATTTGGGACTATTTTCAGACTCTATTTTGTTCCATTGGACCATATTTACATGTGACAGTGCCTAAGTATTCCAATTCCAGCCTCTTTTTTCAAACAGTTTAATTGAATTATGATTTACAAACAATAAGGTTCATCTATTTTAAGTGTATAGTTCTATGAGTTTTGGAGAATTAGTATTCTTAAAGTCAAAATTTAGTATCCAGCTCTTTTACTCAGAATTTCCATGTCTGTTCTTGCAGGTTTGTTTATGTGTATGAACTTTACAATTACCATTAGTTTAAAAAAACACCATGAATAAGTTTATTTCCCTTTTGTTACTTCACATTGCAGTCCTTTAGCCTGTTTAGTCTGTGTCTTATTAGTTGTCTTATTACAACTCAGAGGATAAGGATACTAAAATAGCATCAACAACCATGGCACATCCTTCTGATGGAATTGAAAATTATGACATTAAAAATTCGGGTTTCAGACAGTATTTGCTGGCAGAACAAATGGGAAGGAACAGGTGCAGTCTATTCTAGCACGACTCTGTTGTCCTCCACCCCAGCCCCTGCCTCCTTTGGGGCCTCTTAGCCTGTCGCAAAGTCCCTACAAGGACCCATCTCACCAGAGCTGGAATACTCAGCTCCTGCTGTGCCACTGCCCTAACATTTCTGGACTTCTGACTCCATCCTGGAAAAAGTCAAAACAAAAAAACCACCACCACCCTGCACGTTCACTGTAGGAAATACCCACAGACTGTGGGATCCCCTCGTCTGGAACAAAATTCAGAATCACGCATGAAATTCCTGGCTCACAGGGGAACCTCAGACCTCCCCTGCCTGTGGTTATTCAGTCTTTCTCCTTTGGGAGTCCCTGATCTCCCACCCTCTCCACCCAAGCAGCCACTAGGCCCGCTAGGGGAAGCCTGAGGCTGTGCCTATCAGCCTCGTTGTTCCCCCGTGGGGTCGGACCAACTAGAGGCGCAGGCAAAAAGGAAAGCAGGCTCGGCACCCCGTAGCCCAGTTTCATGCCTTGGTTATCTAAACATTTCCATTTAGAAGGCACCTTTTCGAAGGAGATAGTCATTTTTTATCCCCTTTCTGGCAAATGCCATTTTAAAAACACACATGCATACTTAAACACTTTTTAGTCTTCAAAACTCACAAAATTCTCAAAACAAAATTAAACCATGTGAAAACAGAGTTACTAACAAAAGTAATCCTAAGATTTTACGTAGGTTCCTTGTGATTTGACTCCCTTTTTTTTTTTTTTTTAACCCATCTCTATGGGAGAGTTATGTCTCTCTTAGTTCCACTCTCATCCCCTCCCACAACATTCAATGCAGCAAATATTAGGTTTCTACCTGGAAAAGCAATGGCCGCCCACCCTTTGGGGCCACAGAGGATGTGTGAAACCACCTGCTTCCCTGGGTTACCATGCCAGGTGGCAGGGACCAGAGCCCACAAATTGGAAAAGAAAACTGGCTCCTCGCTTCTGTCCACCAGCATCAAAGCCTCTCATTTTTGGGGAGTCGGGGGAGCATTTTCTATTTTACCTCCATGAGGAGACATCATAGGAACATCTCCCTAAACCTTCTGGGGGCTCACCCTTGAGTCTGGTCTTGCAGGTAAGTCCAACCTTATTTTTGTACAACTCGAATGGAGGAGTGGGAAAGTAGAAAAGAGAAGAGAAAGGCACAAAGACCAAACATCAATGCCATTTAATCAAACTAAGGCTACGCTGGACCATTCGTTTACCACAGGGTATTCTCAAGACAACCTCCATTGCAGGAAGGTCATAGATATGCATGTTAGCCCAGGTCAGCTGTGTTCGTTTTTCTTTTCTAAACATGAAACAGGAGCATAAGGTTTTGGAGGCAGAGCAGAAAAGGAGTGACACTGATGTTTTTATCCACTTGGCTGCTTAACACCCCCCACCCCCACCCCCGGCGGCTAATTCTGCCTGGACTTCGTGTCTGTCCCCTCCCTCTCCTTCTCCAGGACTGAGCAGGTCATGGGGTGAAGCCTGGGCCAACTGCTTAGGCTTTCTCAGATCCAGCACTCGGCCCTGACGGCTGCTGAGTCCACCTCTTCTGAGTGTTCTAGGTGTGTTTTGGTCCCAGAGTTTGAGGTTCTCTGCCAGGTGTGCGAGCAGCTGGGCTGCCTCCCCCGTGCTCCAGGGCGCAGCGCCCCGCTGGCGGGTGTTGTGAGCGGGCAGGAGAATATTCTGCTTCCCTCTTCCCGGTGCAGGAGGAAGGGTATTTCTTGGACCCACAAAAAGTGGGACTCTCTCTTTGGATTTTATAGTGGAGAAATTCGGGTATGCGCGGTTTCGAAGGCCAGGACACGAGAATACCGAGAAGGAAGTTGGTTTATTTCCACCGGCCGGGCTCGGCGGACTCTTGTCCTAATAAAAACCGAGCCCCGAACAGCCTTTTCCAGACCCTTTTATACAGAGGATATAGGATTAGGAAGACTAACAGTGATGGTAAACAGACCTTTGGTTAGGTTCTTCAGTGTTTGATCTTAGTATCAGATTGGTTATTTCCTCCAGGTGAGTTACATATTCTCCACATCCAAGCCAGTTTGGATTAGCGTATCTTCCACATCGGTCTGGAGGCAGCCCTGAATACACAGTCTCACATCCCTTCTGAACATTCAAAGACTGTAGGGCCTATATTACTTATTTGGCCATCTTGGAGACTAGGTACTCTTGGAAATAATTTTGATTTAATGCACAGGCTATATCAATTTAACCTCAGAGGTTCCCTGAGACCCAAAACGCCGCCGGGAGCAAAGAAGTCCCAAAGCCCGTTTTTCCAAGTCGCCTCGGTGACTGGGGCGGAGGGAGTCTGGCACGACCCAGCTTCTCTGAATGTTTGGAATTTTTCATCAGGAAGAATGAAATGAGACAAGCTCCATGGGTCCATGGGTCTGTGAAAAACTTTTTACAGGGAAATACGGGGGGAGGGGGTTGTTCCTTGGTCAGCTACATAATTGTATTTATCAAATATTCAAGCTGGCTTCTTTACAAACATTTTTTAAGGGTGTTCTAATAAATGGCTTTGTCGGAGCGAAGAACACACACCCTCCTGCGTCCGGCCAGCTCGGGCTGCGAGAGCGCACGGTGCCCCCGCGGGCAGGGGCGAGGTCAAGAGCAGGGCTGGGGGCTCCCGGCCTGCCGGGCGCCGCCTCCTCCCTCCCGAGCCCTCCGGGGCGCCTCCGCGAACAGAGGAGTCGCGGGCCGCGCGCTTTCGGGGAAGCGCCGGGGAGATGCGTTCCGCAAGGAATCCCCCGACGGTGCCGTCTCCCGGTCCTGGTCTGAGAGCCTCGGCCGCAGGGACGTCGAGCTCTCGGCGCAGACCGCACGGCACCAGCGAGAAACCGGCGGGGGACGCCGCGCGCCCGGAACACGCGACCTTCCCTTCTGGAGCCCGACGCGCCGCCTCGCGGGGCCGCGGAGGTGCCGGGGCTGCGGGCCCTTTAGGACGCTCCCGCCTGCCTCTCCGGCGGTCTCCTCGCTTTAGGTGAGAACAGAAAACCAGGAAAAGGGCGCCGCGGAGCCCCGCGTTTGCCGGGGAGGACGCGGCCAGTGGGCGCCACCGCGTGGTCCCGGCCGCCCCAGGGACCTGGCGTCGGGCGGACTCGCGCCCTGAGGCCTCGGAGCAGAAGGCGGGGTGGGGGCCGGCCCGGGCGGTGCCTGGGCCCCACAGCGGCCGAGGCTGCCGTCGGGTTGGGCGGCAGATCCCGGGTTGGGCGGCAGATCCGTCGGGTTGGGCGGCAGATCCGTCGGGTTGGGCGGCAGACCCCGGGTTGGGCGGCCCAGCGCGGGTGTCTGCCCATCTGCGCGAGGCCGGACCGCACGCGGAGGAAGCGGCTACAAAAACCAGCTGCGTGAAGGAGCGCCAGGAGATAAGGGCTGGGAGGATGCTCCACCTCCCGGGAGGTCCCGTCCCTGCCGAAATAAATAAAGGGGGAGCGGAGTGGGCCCTTGTCACACTTGGGAAGCGACTTGGTGAAGGCTCATTATTCCTCCCGCGTTATAAAACTAAAACTTATTTTAGGAAATGTGGACATTATTTTAGAAAAGTGTAAAAATTTTAAATCAATTATCCCAACCACCCACTCTTAATATATTTATGTATTTCTTTCTAGATTTCTCCCCAAGTATACACGTGTCCACCTATGTTTTTTAAACCTTTTCACTGTTGATTATAGCAGTTACGGAAAGCCTCACGAACATACAGCTTAATGAATTCTTACAACGTGAAAACTTTTTTTTAAACATTTTTTTTAAACATAAACTTATTTAAGTTTTAGATTACAGAAAACTTACATAGAAAATATACCACACCCTCCCCCTCTCACACCCTCTGCCTCTCACATTTTCCCCTATTAATAACATCTTGCATGAGTGTGGTGACACCTTTGACAAAATTAACTTTATGCTGGGCCATAAAGCAAGTTTCAATAAATTTCAAAATATTTAAATTATATGGTTTATAAAGCCTATTTTGATAAATTTGCTGTGTACACTTGAAAAACTGTGCATCTCACATTTGTTATATGGAGTTTTCTATACTCCAAGGACAACTTGGATAGTTACGTTGATCAAAGCTATATCCTTGGTGTTATTTCTCTGATTATTCCACATTGATTATTCCAACATCTTAAGAAAAAATTTCAACATACACCTAAGTTGGAAGATTACAATAGATGCTCATATGTCCACCACCTAAATTCTACTATTAGCATTTTACTATACTTTATCACATATTTATCCATTTATCCATCCACCAATCCATCTTATTTTTGATGCACTACAAAGTAAATTGCAGATATTAATACACTTCCTCCTAAAAGCTTCAGCATATATACATTAACTAGAGTTCAATAATTTTCACGTTTTTTTTTCCTTTGAGGTTAAATCTACAAAAAATGACTTGCACAAATGTTAAGGATGTAGTTTTGACAAATACAAATACCTGTGTAACCCAAGATCCTGTCAAGATATAGAACATTGACATCACTCTAGAAAGTTCCCTCATGCTCGTTCCCTGTCAGTTCCACTGCTAGCCCCCAGATGGAATCACTGTTTTGATTTTTTTCTACCATAGATTACTTTATCTGTTCTAGAATTTCAAATAAATGGAATTGTATGTACTTTTTTTGTTAAAGTTTCTCACGCAACTTGTTTTTCATTCATTTTGTTGTATGTATCCATACTTTACCACTGTTTATTGCTGAATAGTATTCTGCTGTACAAATATTTCACAATTTGTTTATCTAGTCTTCTACTGATGGACACTTGGATCACAGTAATCCAAACATTATGAGACTGGCATGAGTACTGACAAATAGATAAATGGAACAGAATAGACAGCCCAGAAAAACACCTACACTTTTATGGTCATTGGATTTCCAACAAAGACACCAAAGTAAACCAATGGGGAAAGGAAAGTCAGTAACAAAGACTGTTAGAATAACTACATATTCACATGGGAAAAGAGTGAAATTTGACTCCTACCTCACATCATAAACCAAAATTAATTCGAGTTGGATTATACAGCTAAATATAAATGCTAAAATCATAAAGCTTTTAGAGGAAAATAGAACATCTTCATATTTTGGGTAAAGGCAAAATTTTCTTAGGTTACAGAAAGCAATAGTTATTAAAGAAAAATGACTTTCATTGAAATTAAAATCTTCTCATCAGAAGGCACCATTAAGAAAAGGAATAGGCAATACAGATTGGGAGAAAATATGTGTAACATATGTTTAACAAATAAATGGTATCCAGGATATATATAAAGAACTTCTACAGCTCAATAATAACTTTTTTAAAGTAATAAAATTGGACAGAAGGATATATATAAAGAACTTCTACAGCTCAGTAATAACTTTTTTAAAGTAATAAAATTGGACAGAAGTTTTAAATAGACTCTTTACAAAGGAAGATATATGAATGCCCCAAAAGCACGTGGAAAAAAAGTGTTATGTCAACATTCAAAAGAAATGAAAATGAAAACCATCATGAGATATTACTACAAACTCACCAGAATAGCTAAAATTAAAAAGTCTGACAATACCAAATGACAAGAATTTTCTGCAACCATAACTTTCAGACAGTGTTGGTAGGAATGTAAAATGCACCTTCTTATAAACAAAGCATATACCTACCCTAGGGCTCAGTAATTGCATTCCTAGGTTTTTTCCTTAAAGGAAATGACAAGATATGTCTACAAAAAAAAAACTTATCCACAAATATTCATAGAAGGTTAATTAAAAATGTCCTAAAACTGGAAACAGCATGCACATACTTTAACTTTTTACTTTGAAATAATTTCTGACTTATAGAACAGTTGCTAAAACAATACAAGCCCCATACAGAGAAGTCCAACATACCCCCACCCACCCCAGATACCCGGATCCACCAATTTTAACACTTTACCACTTTTGGAATTCCTCCCTCCCTCCCTCTCTCTCTCATCTATTTTCTGAACATTTGAGAGCAGGTTGTATGCATCATAATCCTTGAACACATAATACCTCCATGTACATTTCCTATGAACAAGGATATTCAATTACATAATCACCTTAAGTACAGTTATCAAATTCAAGAAATTTAATATGGCTTCCATTCTATATTCCAATTTTTTTCTTATATTCCAACAACATCTTTTTGAGCCTTTTCTCCTCCATTAATATATCCTATGCAGAATCATGTAAAGCATTAATTGATATTATCTCTTTAGATTCTTTTTTAAATTGTGAAACACGTCTACAATATAAATCTTCCAACTCCTCTCAAGCATTCCAATCCTTAGGATTAATCACATTCACAACACTGCAGAACCCTTACCAGCATCCATTACTAGAACTTTCTCTTCACCCCAAACAGAAAATCTCTCATTTTGCAATAACTCTCCTTTGCCCTGCCCCCCACCTCTGCAGCTTACAGCACAAGAGTCACCTCTGGAAACGTGTACTCTACCTTCTGCCTCTGTGAGATCTTTTCTTTGCGGTTATCCTGGGGCTTAAATTTAACAACCTAAATCTATACATTTTCACTTGCTTTGATACCAGCTTAATTACTTCAAAAGCATACATAAAGCATGCTCCTTTACCCTTCATCCTCTACCTTTACGTAGTTCTTGTCACAAATGACACGTGTAAAACATTATGAGTCCAAAACCATTGATTTATCATTCCATTTTATGCATTTCCTTTGAGAACTTATAGGTAGTAAAAGAGAGTGAGAGGGCCAGATCTTTCTATCCCTGTGTCAACCAGTCATTGGATGTGCAGCCCCAGGAGTGGGGTGTGCTCTTGGGTGAGGCCATGTTCTTCACCTGACGGCTGCCTGCCCGACGCAAGAGAAAAAATTCTTCAGTTCTCAAGGGTGAAACTGGGTAGCATGTCACAGCACCCACTATAGTTCAGACCTTTTTTCATCTCCTGTATTCAATTCTTCATATACATTTTGGGAGAAGAAACTCAAGTATTACACTGGATCCTTTTTCCTGGAATAAACTTATAAGAGGCAGAGATGAACTACAGCCCCTGTCTCTGCAGCAGGTCTTGGGGCTGCAACTGTATAATTCACTGTTTCCCTCCTATAATATCCATTCTAGATGCCCCTCAACCCAGCTAGCTGCTCTGCTAGTCTTGGTGACTTGCTATTGGCATGACCCAGACACTCATTCCTCAATCCCTGGATACCATTTGTATCTCAGGTTATGGTATGTATCTCAGGCTATGGTACTGTACTTATCAATTTACTATCAAAATGGAGCAAGATAGTACCAAGAGGCATTCCAGCATTAAAGTGGACTGCCTGGGTGCCAAACCTATTGCTCCCTTCCCCCATTTGGTAACAGTAGCCTTACCTCCTCTTGAAGATCAGGGCCATTACCTACCAGATATGGTGATGCCTCTTCTTGCCAGCTGGTCCCTTGGCAACTGTAGCTTATATAACGAAAAGTTGACAGATACATGCACTGAAGGAATTGTTCCCCTTTTGGGAATCAGGACCTCCACACCTGTAGAATTCAGATTGGCTAGATAGGGAAGTACGTATTTCTCAAATGGGTCACTGGGTGTGATGGTAAGCAAGGACTCTATTTCTACCCCCTGGTTCTCAGTTGATGCATTCTACCTAATAGGTGCACAACCATATAAATTAGTTATTTCAAAGTATACATTGCACCCTAAGGATGGTGCCCTATCCATACAAAGTATGCCTCCAAGCTGGCATTTCAGCTATGCCTTCAATAGGTCACTTCATCTTCCCCACTTTATTAGGCTGGCATCTTCTGGGAGATTTGAGATGAGATATGATCAGTAGATCCATGCTAATATGCCCACTTGTTCACCTCCATTCCTATAAAGTGTGATCCTTTGTGATGTTATATGGGATCCCATGAGAGGAGATCAAACACTCTTTAAACCCCCAGATAGTGAGTGCTTTTGCTTAGTCTCTGCAGGTAGAAAAGCCAAACACATACCCAGAATATGGGTTGAACCTGGTCAAATGAATTTCTGCCGCTCCCAGAGATTCAATGTAGCCAACTTGCCACCAAGCATCTGACTGATCTCCTAGTAGTATGGTAACTACACTGAGGACTTAGCATTAGTCTCTGATGTGGGAAGGCTGGACATTCACCAGCTGCAGTAGCTAGAACTTTCTTGTAAAAAGGCCACCCATACTGTCGGGTATATGTATAGTCTCCATCCCTGCACCACAAGTACTCCATTCATGCTTCCATTGTGCCAGCACCATGTGGATGATGATAGTAGCTGGCTGTTGTCAACTAAGATCTTGAAAGACAGGAAGTATAAAAGGTGAGCGCTAGAGGGGCGGACTTGGCCCAGTGGTTAGGGCGTCCATCTACCACATGGCAGGTCTGCGGTTCAAACCCCGGGCCTCCTTGACCCGTGTGCAACTGGCCCACACACAGTGCTGATGCGCGCAAGGAGTGCTGTGCCACGCTGGGGTGCCCCCGCATAGGGGAGCCCCACGTGCAAGTAGTGTGCCCCGTAAGGAGAGCTGCCCAGCGCGAAAGAAAGTACAGCCTTCCCAGGAATGGTGCCGCACACACAGAGAGCTGACACAAGATGACGCAACAAAAATAAACACAGTTGCCGTGCCACTGACAACAACAGAAGCGGACAAAGAAAATGCAGCAAACAGACACAGAGAACAGACAAGCAGGGTGGGGGGGGAGGGGAGAGAAATAAATAAATAAATCTTTTAAAAAAAAAAAAAAGGTGAGCTCTACATCTACATTTACCTGGCTTTTCCTCTACTAGCAATTTTCAGTTTACTGAGCCCAAACGGAAAGTATTAAGAACAACTTTACTTTCAGACTTTAGGTGTGCCACTAGAAATAAGGGGCAACATCCAAGAGGAGGTAGCCCTAAAATTTTCATTAAAATTTCCCTCAACTCTTTGGCTGACTCCTAAGATGTCCAAGTGCATTGTGAGAATTATAGAAACCCAGTGGAAAGCAGAAGCTAAGGAGTTAAAGCACTGAGCACAGACTTCAACAGCTGCCCAATGCTGGCAAAACAGAGATTACAGTTTAAGATCAAGCCCCGAAAGTTAGAGGGGCTTCATAAACACCTAGGAATTTTCACTGAGACCTCAGACGCATCATAATATAGAAGAAAGGGCAACTCTGAAATAGACCAGGTTTCACAAAGCCTAAAATCCATCATAGATGGGATGAGGGTGATCCACTAGTACTGTAGCTATTTGCTGAAATGAAACAACCCTCATTGGAGGGAGATAAGTAAGGGTTTCTACAAAGTTTTCATCTTTAATGTCTAGGGTCAAATTAAATGTATAAAGTATGATGAAAACCAGAATCAGTTGACCAGACAGCAAGAAAAGCAATAACAAATATAAGACTAGACACACCCCAAGTAGTGGTGCTCCTGAGGGCTACAGAGACATCCAGGTCCTACTGTTGAGAAATAAAAACTATAACCTTGCAGAAAAAAATATCTAATGAGCCATTCCTGCCCCAGCTTCTACAAATCAGCCCATGAGAACATGGCCTTGCAGGATAATATCACAGAACGACTCCTGGCCTCCATTTCTGTAATCTAACAAAGCACTTCAGCCCCCACTTCTGTAAATCAGCAGAAGACCTTGCACCTGCCTTCTGCTTCTGTAACCCCACTTGCAAAATTTTGCCTAACAATGCATTAGCCAATGAGTAAAAGTCATGCTGATCCCACATAAAATCCTATATAAACCTGTGAAAACTGAAAAACGGGCTCAGAATTTGGAGACTGACTCTCCTCTGAGCCTGCGCATGATAAATCTGTTCCTCCACGTCTCCGAGTATCATTTTGGGTTTCTCTGTCATTCAGAACTCCTGGCTCTGCTGCAACACTACGGTCATGACAGATGGCTCTGGAGTTCAGTGCCTTGCCAGTGGGCCCTATTTTGGAATTTGTGCTCCTGAGTGTGATGGAGTTGGACTCAGATGTGACCTTTCTACACACGCCTCTTCTGTCACTTTTTCTGAACCTGCGGTTGGCACTGGGGTTGGTGTATGCTCAGGAGACTTGAATCTCTGGACTGTATGTGCCAGCTGCACCCTGAGCCTCAGCAGAGTTTCAACACCTATTCTCCAGTTCTTTGAACTTACCGAGGTCAGCTAACAGGGAGGGGAGGATGGTCAACCACCACACCAGGGAACTGAGAGCATCCACAACTGCAAGCAGGAGAATCGCATCCATCAGCCATGTAGGATCTAAGCCCCTTCTCAATTTAGAGGTGGAGTGGACATCACCATCCCAGGGTCCTCAGGATAGAGGAATAAAATATGGATTAGAGTGGATTTACTTGTATTCTACTATAGAAATACTGTGACTCTAGCAATGGAAGAAACTATCATTGATGTGGAGACAGTGGCCACGGGAGTTGCTGCGGGTAGGGAGAGGGAAGAAGAGGTGTGATATTGGGGCATTTTCAGTACTTGGAGTTTTCCTCCATGATATTGCAGGGACAGATGCAGGGCATTATATATCCTGCCATAACCCACTGAATGAACTGGGAGAGAGTGTAAACTACAATGTAAACTGTAATCCATGCAGTGTAGCAGTGCTCCAAAATGTATTCATCAAATGCAATGAATGTGCCACACTGAAGAAAGAAGTTGATGTGGGAAGAGTGGGGGGGGTAGTGGGGATATATGGGAACCTCTTATGTTTTTTAATGTAAATTTTGTGTGATCTATATATTTTTTTAAAAAAAAGATAAAATAAGGAGAAAAAAGAATTAAAATTAAAGATTCATTAAAATTATTAAAAGATGACACAAACATGATTCAGATACTGTAGTTAAGTCAGTGAGTTTAAAATAAATATTAGCATATTGAAGAAAAGAAAGAAAAGAATGGAGAATTTCGGCAGATACCTAGAATCCATGCAAAAAGAAAAAAACAAATTACAGAAATTAAAAATCTAGCTAAAATTAAGAATTCAAATGGCAGTTTTAATAGCAGGTTAAAAACAGAACAAATATTAGTTAACTGAAAGACATGTCAGTAGAAAGTATCCAGATTAATGTACACAAAGAAAAAAGGATGGCAAATACAGAAAACTTTAAGACACTTACACATAGTGAAAAGGTCTAAAATATGCATAATCAGAACCCTAGAATGAGGGAGAGAGAAAACAGGGCAGAAGCAATATTTTAAGAAACACTGGCTATTTTCCCCATGCTGGTGAAATACCTCAGTGCAGTCTCAAGAAAGTCTACAAGGTATAAGAATGAGTTTTTAAAAACACCTCCATGCCTAGCTACATCACTGTAAAACTGATTCAATCTAAGGGCAAATAAAAAATCTTAAAAGCAGCTCAAAAAAAATCTGAATTGATAGTTGACTTTTAATAGAAACTCTGGGGAAACATATGTGGCTCAACCAATTGGGCTCCTGTCTGCCAAACAGGAAGTCCAGGGTTTGATGCCCAGGGCCTCCTGCTGAGGGCAAGCTGGCTGACACAGCAAGATGACCCACGTGGAGTGCCAACCCACATGGGGATGTGGCCCTGCGTGGGAATGCCGCCCTGTGTGGGAAAGCCACACTGCATAATAGTGCCAGCCAATGCAGAGAGCTGGTGCAGCAAGATGGTGCAACAAGAGAGAATAAGAAGTCATAGCAGAACAGGGGAGCTGAGGTGCAGCAAGAGAGTAATTGCCTTTCTCCCACTCCAGAAGGCCCCAGGATCCTGGAACAGGTTGATTTCTTCAAGCAGATACAGAAGAACACACAGCGAATGGACACAGAAAGCAGAAAACTGGCGGGGGGAGGGGAGGTGGGGAGGAATAAAATAAATCTTAAAAAAAAAAATAGAAACTCTGGAAGCCAGAAGCCTGGTTTTTTTAAAAAATGCCAGCCTGGAACTCTATCCCAAATGAAAATATCTTTCCAAAATGAATGCAGAATAAAGATATTTCAGACAAAGCTGAAATAATACAATGACAGCAGACATATAGTATAAGAAATGCCCAGTAGAGTAAATCAGGCAGAAGTAAAATAATTCTAGTTGGAACAAGGAACTTTTGGAAAGAATAAAGAGTACCAAAATGCAAATATGTGGTAAATATAAATATTGCCGAAAACAATAGCAATGGATCAGTGTTCTCCAGAAACAGAAGAGATTTTTAAAATAATTGTCTCACATGATTGTGGGGGATGGCAAGTCTGAGACATGTAGGGCACATTGCTGAGCCCATGCATGGCACTTTTTTCATGAGCCCAGTGGAAATGGCAGTGGCTGAGGAAAGAGGTTGAATGGTATCTCGAATGGGTCATCCTATCTACTTATTAAGTATTCTTCTGCTAAGGTCACTCTTTGGTGAACACTAACATAGGGCGCTAATATCTTCACAGTTTCTGCCCGTTCAAAAAGGTCTATCCACATACTTTCCCCCCAAACGTCCCTGTCACCAATTTTCCAATCATGTTCCTTCAAAATACCTTTGAAAATTTCCATCCAAACCACTGGCCACAGCCCATCAACTGGTATGTAACCACACCTCTGGCAATTTTTCCTTCCAAAAAAAAAAAAGGGCCAGGTGCACTACTTGAAATTCCGTCTACTGGATTTCCCTTCACTATTGTCTTGCAGAGATGTCCCACAAAGGGACTATAGTCTTTAGCTGTCCACTTTGACATGGTGACTGTACATCATGCAGGACCATCTGTAAACCCAGGCCCCAGTTTTCTCTTCCTCAGTGAGCTGATCTTAGGGAACTCCCCATGAGACCATTGGTGCAGGTTATGAGTGAGAAAGTAGTGTGGCAGGAAAGGACGCCACAGGCATCTAGGCCACGTCCGTGTGTAGCTTACTTAAGCCTTCAGGGCCTGCTTGAGTCTGATCTTGTATACACCACTTCCATTTGGTGACTGAGTCCTTCTGTGCATGCATACTTTATGGCTCTGTGGGTCACACAACACCCAGTTCATGGTGCGCAGCTCAGATTGCATGGTAATTTGGTGGCCAGTGGATAAGTATGCAGTAGGAAGTCCAGTAGGAAGCAAGTCAAAAGCCATTTCTCAAAGAGAGAGTAGTTATCCGCTGAAGCTGACAGGGTTCTGCTCTACAATCCATGCCCAAATAAGGAATGTTGCCTCCAAAACACAGATAGGCTCATTGGTGTTGTGCCTCCTTCTTGGTTGTAGGCAACAACATATTCTTTCACCTTATAAGGGATATCTTAACATCCTCCATCCTACTGGACCCCTTCTACGGAGGAAGAAGGCCCCTGAGTTGTTGGATTTATTTCCCTTTCCCACCCTCGAACATGCAAATTTCTTACCAATAAGTCAAGTAGTTGCTACTTCTTGCTCACTAGGCCCAATCAGCATAATGTACCAGCGTGATGTATTATGGAAGGGAAAGGTGATTAAGATCCGTGCAGACTAAATTGTGACGTAGGGCTGGAGAGTTGATATGCTACTAGGATAGGAAAGTGAAGGGATATTGCTGGCCTTGCCAACTTAAATAAAACTACTTCTGGGGGTCGTTACTAACAGGTGTCAAGAAGAAAGCATTTGCCAGAGGAGTGGCTGCATACCAGATACCAAGAGATGTGTGAATTTGCTCAACCAATGATACCACATCTGGAGCAGCAGCTGAAATTGGAGTCACCACCAGGTTAAATTTACAACAGACCACAGTAGTTCTCCAAGATTCATCTGTCTTCTGCACAGGATTATTAGGTAAGTTGAATGAGGATGTGGTAGGAATCATCACCCCTGCATGCTTCAAGTCCTGATGGTGGCACTAATGTTTGCACTTCCTCTAGGAATGCAGTATGGTTTTTGGTTTACTACTTTCTTAGGTAGATGCAGTTCTAGTGGCTTCCATTTGGCTTTTCCTATCATAACAGCCCTCACTCTACAAGTCAGGGAAGCAATGTGGGGATCCTGCCAGTTGATTGTGTCTATTGCAATTATGAATTCCCAAACTAGAGAAATAACCACAGGATGCATTCAGGAATCCATTGGACCCACTGTGTGATGGCCCTGAGCTAAATCCCCATTGATCACAGAACTTCCATAAGCCATTACTCTGCTGGGCCAGAGATGTTTTGGGTCTCCTGGAATTAGTACCAGTTCAGTAAGCCCCTGAAGTCTGATTATTTCTTTTTCATCAAACAATCACTCTGGTAAAAGGCCATAGGTCCCTCTGGGGAAAGCTGGGAGAAACATCAACAGTACAAATTTGTGGCACTATAGGAGGGTCCTTCCTCATGGGAACCCTGTCTCCCTTTCATTCAAGAGGTTCTGCAACTGTCAACTGTCTCAAACTTGGAAATTGACTGATTCTGTTTTGGAAACTTGAGTTAGACTTACGTTCACTTGAACTAGAACTTCTCCACTTATACAAATCAAGTGAAAATCAAGGGAGTGGATGGGCTCAAGCAGTTGGGGTGCCTGCCTCCCACATAATAGGTCCCAGGTTGGGTTCCCAGTGCCTCCTAAAAAAGACAAGCAGACACAATGAGCAGACGAGAAGCACAAAGAGCAAGCAGAGCCATCTGGAGAGGGGGATCAAGTAGACCGCTAACCTATTTTGCTTGTAGGCACAACTAGCCAATGCCACAGGTCTCTGCATGCCAGACTCTAGTTTAACTACTGATTTGAATCTGCTATCCATTGTAACCACCTTGTCTTTGATGATTAGGTGCTGCCACTTGGCCCCTGACACTCTGGGATCCAATTACCCCCATTGCACTTAAGGATGCCAATTCAGTCAGAGCAGTTCCCGTGATAACTTCTGACCTATAGACAGGGGCAACCAGAGTTTTTCAAGGATGCTGGGACTCCCCTCACAAATATATTTCTCACAGTTGTGGTGAAAGGTGTGTCCTTTGGACACTCCTAGAGTGGGTACGCAGGTTTTACACGATAGATTCACTTTTTTCAAAAATATTTTGAAATTTCTCTGCCCTCGCCCCCAGTTGTCTGCTCTCTGTGTTCACTCACTGTGTGTTCTTCTGTGACCGCTTCTATCCTTAGCAGCAGCACCAGGAATCTGTGTTTCTTTTTGTTGCATCATCTTGTTGTGTCAATTCTCCATGTGTGCAGTGCCATTCTTGGGCAGGCTGCACTTTCTTTCGTGCTGGGCGGCTGTCCTCATGGGGCGCACTCCTTGTGCGTGGGGCTCCCCTACACGGGGGACACCCCTGCATGGCACGGCACTCCTTGTGCTCATCAGCACTGCACATAGGCCAGCTCCACATGGGTCAAGGAGGCCCGGGGTTTGAACCGCGGACCTCCCATGTGGTAGACAGATGCCCTAACCACTGGGCCAAGTCCGCTTCCCTTTTAATGGCATTTTGATGGCTGGTGTAACTGGGAAATTCCAAAGCATAAACTAGGACTGCATTTAAGTGTCTGTAAGAATAGGAAGAAAAAGATTTTTCTGCCACTTCTCCAAGGAGAGCAATATTTTGCTTGGAAGCCATCTGATCTATTCAGTCTGATTCCCAATTCGAGAACAGTCCCAGAAATGTGTGGCAGCAGGGGTCACATTTTGTACTTCAACTTTCACAGCCTGCTGGGACTTCAGTCTAATTATAGTGTTGAGAGAAAAGCAGTGGGTTCTGAAGAGAATCATTAGTGTTTTGCAAGTCAGCTATCACAGTGGATACCATTACAGGTTCATCAGACAAGAGAGAGTTGATTTCTCAGACAGGGTATAGAAAGGTTGATTCTATTAGCAATGACGACTCAGCAGCCTAAAGGAGTTCAATATTCCCAGTTATATTGGATCTGTACATACGTCCCCACTCCAGTTTTCAGGATCCCATTCCTTCTGAAACAATGCTTCACTTTAACAGCAAATAAACCTTGTGAGATAGGGAATTCAACTTGCATTGTAATTTAGTCATTCACAGGATAAGACTCTGGGTTTGGTTTTCAGAAAACAACTCTTGCCTATAGAAGGTAAGGGTTTCTTTCAAAGTACATGCAAAAAATTTTTAGATGTTGTGACCTTTGTCATGTTGAAATGCCACATTGAAAATGGTTTGCAGTTTCCTGGTATACAGCCTGGACAAAAGTCCCAGATATATTTTTAATCTACTGGAATTTCCATCATCTTTGTTTGCACCCTCCTCCAAAGGAAATTCTCGGGATGAGGGGAGTGAGGTGCTGGGTACTTCTTTGGGATCTAGGTGAGCATCAGAACCAATTCCTATACTCTTGGATCCATGAGGTTCCAATATCCAACCGCTCATCCCCCACACCCACACCGTAATGTATATCCAGCCCCTAGTAAAGTTCCTGGTGCATCGGAGGTGCTCAATAAATAAGTTTCACAAGCAAAATAAATTTTCCCTGTTTATGTAAATATTACGTTTATTTCAAAGGAAAACTTTAAAAATAAGAAAAGCACAGAAAATAAATAAAAACACAAGACAGTCTACCAACCTTGAAACAATCATCTTTTTAGAGAACATACCTTCATTCATCTTCCTCAAAAATACAAATACATTTTACATTGTTTTATACCATACATACTACATTTACATTTTCTCGTTTTACAGTTTTAATGGATTTTTCCCCTGTATCTCCCACTTCCCATTTTCTGCCTCCCCTCAATGTAACCAATATTAACATACTGGCGCCTACCTCCATACATCTCTCAATGCTCATCTAATATCTCTCTCTCTCTCATGCACACACACATACATATATAGGGCTGGTCATTATTTTAGGAAAAAATGAAATTTTAAATATATACACAGCTCTGTAATAAAAGAAACTACTTGTTAGAACATTGTGGAAACTCCTTGAAGTCATCTAGGCATAGATCTCATTTTTTAATGACTTCCATGTTAACCCATAGTATGGATATATCACAATTTATTCAATTCCTACCCTATTGATGTGTATTAAATTTGTTTACAGTGGGGTTTTTTGCCTCTAAAAGCAATATTACAATAAACATCCTAATTTTATGTATTATGTGTTGAAGCTTTTATTTCAATGGGATAAGTTCCCAGAAGTGAGACTCCTAAGTCAAAGATTATGTATATTTTTAAATTTTCAATGTATATTGCTGAATTGCTGGTGCAAATATAAGTTGACCCAACCTTTCTGAAAGAGTGCACCATTTATCAAACTCCAGTAGCAAAAGATCTGATTTTAACAACTCAATAAGGCTCAAGTGACATCTCATTGATATTTTAATTTGTATTTCCCTGAGCACTATTTAGGTTGAAGATCTTCTCATATATAATTGGAGTTGTTTTTCTATGAATAGCCATCCTAGTACAGATGGATTAAAGACTTTAGTATAAAAAAAAATAATCAAAATCTTAAAACTAAATTAAGGATACCATGTATAACCTAAAGATTAATGAGAACCTTCTATCTAAAAGAGCAAATCAAGAATCTAAAATGGAAAAGATATAAATATTTTACTATAAAATAACTTTGTGGCTTCCTTTGCTATATAAAAAATGTATAAAGACAAATGTTAACTGAGAAAAATATATGCAACACATGATGGATTAACATATACAGAGTATCCAGAGATTTATAATAAGACTGACAAACCAACAGAAAAATAGGCAAAAAAATTTTGTTAGGCAATCCACAGAAGATAACATGTTGAATTAAAAAAGTATGAACCTGAAGGCTTTCATTTGTCCATTATTTTTCTCTAGTGTGAATTTTCTTATAACTTCAAAGATTAATATGGCTAAATCAATTTCCACATTCATTAAGTTTATATCACTTCAGTGTGTATTTCTGGTGAATTACTCTAGAGAATTTTCCCATGTTCATGAAAATATATAGCTCCTAAGATTTTTCCTGTGGAGCTGACATCTAAATGAATCCTTTTTCTCTATATAAACTGAGTTTCTCTCTGATGTATTCTTTGATGTACAGTAAGGCTTGAGCTACTCCTGAAGGCTTTTCCACATTTATTACATTTATAGGGTTTTTCTCCAGTGTGCATCCTCAGATGTACAGTAAAGTCTGAGTTAGTCCTGAAGGCTTTTCCACAATCTTCACATTTATAGGGTCTCTCCCCAGTGTGAATTCTCTGATGTAGAGTTAGCTGTGATAGAGTAATACAACCTTTTCCACATTCCTTACACGTATAGGGTTTTTCTCCAGTATGTGTTCTCCAATGCACTGTAAGGTATGAACCCCTCCTGAAAGCTTTCCCACAGACATCACATTTATAAGGTTTCTCTCCACTGTGGATTTTCTGATGTTCTGTGACATGTACCATCTGGCTAAATGCTTTCCCACAATCACTACATTTAAATGGTTTCTCTCCAGTATGTGTTCTTTGATGAAGATTAAAGCTTGAGTTACTTGTGAAAACTTTCCCACATTCATTACATTTATAGGGTTTCTCTCCAGTATGCCTTCTTTGATGCACAGTAAGCTGTGATGTATTAGTAAAAGCTTTCTCACATTCATTACACTTATATGGTTTTTCTCCAGTATGGGTCCTCTGATGTACAATAAGATATGACTTAGTCCTGAATGATTTTCCACAATCATAACATTTGTATGGTTTCACTCCAGTATGAATTTTCTGATGCTCCTTGAGATTTACCATTTTGGTAAATGCCCTCTCACAGTCAGTACATTTATATGGTTTCTCTCCAGTATGAATCCTCTGATGTACAGTTAAATGTGATTTTATTCTGAAAGATTCCCCACATTCATTACATAGATAAGGTTTCTCTTCAGTATGAATTCGCTGATGTATAATAAGAGATGAAGACCGTACGAAGGCCTTTCCACATTCATTACATGTATATGGTTTCTCTCCAGTATGCATTCTGTTATGTACAGTAAGGTATGAATAATTAATGAATGCCTTCCCACATTCATTACATTTATATGGTTTTTCCCCTGTATGGATTCTCTGATGTTCTCTGAAATTTGCTATTCGGTTGAATGCTTTCCCACATTCATTACATTCATAGGGTTTTTCCCCAGTATGAGTTCTTATATGTACAATGAGGCTTGAATTACTTCTATAGGCTTTCCCACATTCATTACACCTGAAAGGTTTCTCTCCAGTGTGAATTCTCTGATGAACATTAAAAATTGTGGTATTCTTGAAAGACTTCCCACACTCATTGCATTTATATGGTTTCTCTTCAGTATGGGTCTTTTGATGTACACTAAGATATGACTTATTCCTAAAAGCTTTCCCACAATCATTACATTTGTAGGGTTTTTCTCCAGTGTGAGTTTCTTTATGTCTTGCAAGTTTTGACTTATCACTAAAAGCTTTCCCACACTCACTACATTTATAAGGTTTCTCCCCAGTTTGAATTCTCTGATGCTGATTAAGGCGGGCACACTGGCTAAAGGATTTTCCACAGACATTGCACTGATAAGGTTTCTCTTTAGTATGAATTCTCTGATGTACCATAAGAGATGAAGAAGCAATGAAGGCCTTTCCACATTCATTACACTTATAGGGTTTTTCTCCGCTGTGAATTTTTTTATGTTGGCTAAGATATGAAAGCTGACTGAACATTTTCCCACATTCCTTACATTCATAAGGTTTTTCTTTAGTATGAGTTATCTGGTGTTTAATCAGTAATGACCTATAACGAAAGGCTTTTTCACATGTAGTACATTTATATGGTTTTTCTTTATTTATTTTCTTTTCGGAAGTAAGTTCTGAAGCCTGCATTATGCCTTTATTGCCCTCAGTATCCTTGCAAACTTTCTTTCTCAAATGGGTATTTTTAATCACATCTAAATTGTCTGTGAAATGTTTCTTATATGTTGGCCATTTGCTGTAGGACTCCACTGATTCTTGGAAAAGAATAGATTCAAAACTAAAGCCCCTGTGGCCAGTGGGAGTTTTCTTGTATGTACCTATTCTTTGATTCAAATGACTCTCCTGGCCATTTTGCAATCTCAGTATCCTGTCATTCCATTTCCATGATCCTCCCAAACTGGAATCCCATAGACCACTCTCTGTGAGTCTCTCCATTATGGTCCCCTGTGATATATCTTCAGAAATATCCTCTATTGGTACTGCATCCTTGGTTTCCAGTTTAGTCTCCAAGCCTGTGGTGGGTGAGAGAAAAATCAAATGACTTCTATTTCCTCAGGTGGGGAGACCTCACTAAGTAGAATAGTAAAATGGAAAACTGGCCTAAAATGAATACATGGCTTTAACTGCTTGAAAATTGGCAGTTAATAATAATGTCTTATGGGATCTGACATATATATATAATTTAAATACATAATGTCAATAACATGTGAGGTAAATGGGATAAACTGATCTAAGATCCTTGCATTGTTTGGGAAGAGGGAAAAATTTATATATTTGACTCTGCTGACTCAATGTGCTTTAATCTCTAGGTTAACCACTTAACAAATAAGAATTTATAATTAACGTGATAGGAGAAAAGAGAAGAGTAAATGATAAAACAAAGACTAAGAAATAAAAGATTTTAAATCTAAAGTTAAGCATGAATGGTGATAAAAAGAACACAGAAAACATGAGACACAGAAAATAGTTAAGAGGTAGATTTACACATTATATAATTACATTAATATAAATTAACTAAATACTATAAACAACAAAAGACTGTCAGATTGGTTTGAAAAGGAGGAAAAAAATCTCAGAATATGATATTATAAGACAAACACATAAAATATAAGAATATAGACAAGATGACAGTGAACTGATGAGAAAAGATAAACCACACACACAAGAACCAAAAGAAAGTGTTGGAGTTTAGATAGAAAGTATTATCATAGATAAAGGAGACTGTTCATAAAATAAAATGTCCTATTTACTGGGAAGATGTAACAGTTCTTTGTATTTACCTAATATATCAGCTTCAAAATATATAAAGCAAAATTTGATGGAACTAAAATAACAAACAAATATGTACTAATGCTTGGAAACTAAAAAACCTTTATCAGTAACTGATAGAATAAACTGACAATAAGTACATAAAAGATTTTAATAGCATGATTAGCAAACATGACCTATTGACTTATCTAGAACACTGTATTCAATACCTACAGACTACACATTATTTACACAGGCATATAAGATGTTTATAATAGTTGCTATAGAGCAAGTTTTAAGAAATTTGAAAAGACTGAAATCACATAAAATAAGTTCTCTGACCACGGAAGAATTAAAGATAACAATATCATTAGAAAAGTTCCATATGGTAAAAAATTAAGAAAGCTCTTTCAAAAATCCCTAGAGTCAAAAGACATGACAATGTTTGAAATTATCAACTATTTTGAACTCAATAATTATGATGATGCTACTTAATAAATACAAGTGATATGTCCTGATAGCCCTAGATACATTATTAGAAAAAGAATGGCTGAAAATCAATGATGTAAAACATCCAACTAAAGAAGTTAGAAAAGATCAGCAAATTAAACCCTAAGAAAGTAAAATTATGAATTTTTAGTGCCTGAACTCTGAAGTTCATTTAAAGATAAGAGCACAAAGTAATGAAACAGAAAATACTGTAGGAAAGTATGTAAAAAGTAAAAAAAAAAAAAAAAAAAAAAATTTTAAAGACAAATAAGACTGATAAACCCTGGCATGACCAACTCAGACAAAAGAGAGAAGGCACAAAAATTCAAATTAGGAATGAGAGAGACATTATTTCAGATCCATTCAGACATTTAAAAGATAAACAGAGGATATATTTGCCAATAAATTTAAAATTTAGATAAATGGACCAATTCCTAGATTAAACATAACTTACTAAATGGAAACAAAATTTAATGAAAATATGAACAGTCCTAAAACTACTAAAGGAATAGAAGTTGTAATTAAACACCTTCCACAATAAATGTTTCAGATCAAGATGGCTTCTCTGTTGAATTCTATGTACCATAAAAAATACAACTTTTCCTCTCACATCTCTCTCCCCCTCTCTATAAGCTGATGATCTTGCCTACTATTTTACTGAGAACAGAGAAGCTATCTTAATGGAATGAATGCCTTGAAAATCCCGCCACCAGCTGAGCTACATCTGTACCCATTTTCTCCATGTTTCCTTGTGTTACAACAGAGGAAGTAGCTGCACTGTATATCAGAGATAAACCTTTTCTTTTCCATTCTAGATTCTACCCCTTTAATTATCTCAAAGACTTTAGTCCTTCAGAGGTCATCTGTCTTGCAACATTGATTTTGCTTCTCTTTTGGACATTCCTGTCAGCTTTCAAACATGCCATAAGAACTCCCATCAAAAATAGAAGTTTTTTTTTCTTGACTCCATGCTTTTCTCTAGCTGCTGCCCCATTTCTCTGTTCCTATTCACATGGAATAAAGAAAAACATCATCTCTAAATCTCCTCCAGTACCATTTATTCATTCTTTAAAAACACATAGTATTTGATATATAAAAATACATGGAATATGTAAGGAAGTTATGGATGGCCTCATAATAAACTCAATACCCAAATGAACTAGAATTCATTCCTTTTTCCTTTGTCACTAAACCATCACCCTAATTATCTTCATATGTGCTAAGCTACTGTAATAACCTCTTAAATGCTGTCATCTAAAATCCTTAATTAAAATCTTTCAATGTTTTCCCACGTACTTAAAATTCAAATTCCTTACCATCATCTACAAAGCCCTATATGGGTGGGCTCCTATCTAATTCTCTAATCTTATTTTACACCAGTCTTCCTTCCCCTCAAGTTATGCTTTAGTTGCAGCAGCTTCCTCTTAATTTCTAGAACACATTACATTATTTTCTGTTATCAGGTCCTTTGCATCGCTGTTTCCTTTACCTGGAATGTTCCTCTCCTTCTCTTCCCATTACTTGCTTCTTCTGACCTTTCAAGTCTCAGTTGACGTGTCACCACCTCAGAAGCCTTTCGTGACCACCCAATGATCTAAAGGAGGCAAACTCACCCCATTCTCAATTACTCTTTCATATCCCTTAATGTATCTCATAGGTAAAACTTATTGCAACCAGTATTTAACATGTATTATTTGTTAATTATCTATTTCTCAGAATTAAATCTTCAGGAGTGCAGGGACCTGGTCCATCTTATTTTATTACTGTAGTCCAAATTTACAGCATATATATGTTCAAAAAATATTTATTAAATGAATTCTGATTTTCAATTAATTCCTAGTTTGTACTCTGAATTGATTAAGAACCTAGAGGACAGGAAGAGGGTTCCCCCAAAGTTTTGACACACATGCAGGTGAAGAAAGTTAAAACAATGAGTAAATGGCTTTAACTTAAAAGTATTAAGAAGAAAGCATTTTCAGGAAAACTAAAGAAGTGGTGTTAGAAAATGGAGAAAGAGGGGAAGTGGATTTGGCTCAACTGATAAGAGCATCTGCCTACCATATGGGAGGTCCAGGGTTCAAACCCTGTGCCTCCTGACCCACGTGGTGAGCTGGCCCACACATAGTGTTGATGCACGCAAGGAGTGCTGTGCCACACAGGGGTGTCCCCTGCGTAGGGGAGCCCCACACGCAAGGAGTGCGCCCTGCAAGGAGAGCCTCCCCATGCGAACAAAGTGCAGCCTGCCCAGGAGTAGTGCCACACACACAGAGCTGATGCAGCAAGATAACGCAACAAAAAGAGACACAGATTCCGGTGCCACTGACAAGAATGCAAAGTGGACACAGAACACACACAGCAAATGGACACAGAGAGCAGACAATAGGGAAAGGGGAGAGAAATAAAAATTAAAAATAAATTTTAAAAAAATAAAACAAAAGAATTCCATGTTTGGCAAACTTTTTTAAAAAAAGAAAGAAAATGGTGAAAGAAATGAGTAAAACTTAAAATTACCTAGAGTGAACATTTTATACATGCTTGAATGAAGAAGGAATGAAGGGGTAACTATGCAAGTCATGGCCCCGAAAACGCAGAGTAGTATTGAATGGGAACCAAAATTAGAGAACTGAGAGGGTGGGGGCAATTAGTAGAAAGGGACAGGGAGAGAGGAAGAGAGAGAAGATATCTTTTTTCCCTCAGACAGCTTTGAGTAAAGTTACCAAAAGAAAAATATTTCAGATGTTCTGCTCCATCCTAGACTTATTCATTGAAATAAATCCCTTCTCCTGGTTCTTATTCACTCACCTGAATAGGGAGCTCTTGAAATTTCTCTTACTAGCACCCACGGTCCTTTCCCATCCTCCAAATGAGATATCATGTCTGGTTTGGAAACTGCAAGCCCTGTCAGAGACAAATCATTGGGATTTCACTGTGGCTGTGAGTGCAAACTACTCTCAACTTCAGTCTCATTCTTAATCATCTGTGTAGAGTGGCTACTTTTGGGAGTCCCAGGGCTGCACTGTTTAATACAGTTGCTATTAGCCACATGTGGCTATTTATATTTGAATTTAAGATAATTAAAATTAAATAAAATTTAAAATTCATTTCCTCAGTTGCATTATCTAAATTTAAAGTGCTCAAAAGCCACAAGTGGCTAGTGACTGCCATATTGGATAGCAGAGCAGAACATGCTAATGTATACTTGTACCCTAGAGAATTTAAAAGACATTTCAGGGAGCAAATGTGGCTCAAGCAGTTGAGTGCCTGCTTCCTACAAGAGAGGTCCTGGGTTTGGTTCCCAATGCCTCCTAGAAAAAACAAAAACAAACAAGCAAAACAAGCAAAGGAACCAACTCAGGGGAGCCAATGTGGCTCAATGCTTGAGCACTGGCTTCCCACATACAAAGTTCCAGGTTCAATCCCTGGCCCCTGGTACCTAAAAAATAAATTAAAAAAGGCATCTCAAAGGATTTTAACACTATGATCCAAGACTTGATGTGGTAAAAAAAAAATCATGGGGATAATTTAAGTTTAGAAAAGAAATGAACGCATTCTTTCCTCTTTACACTGATATTAATAATTACTTCCATTTATTGAAGTGTGTAGAAAAGACTGGTTCTATATTTGGAGGACTGTCAACAATCTCCAATATTCCAATGAAATAACGTATTTCTTACTCTACAATGACCAGAGTCTTTAGTTGAGATAAGGAATAGCATAACATCCAACAATGTGTCCTCATGATTATGAGATTTTGGTGCCTAAACTTTGAACCAAAAGTCAGTTAAGTATTAGAGCCTCTCTATTTTTGTCAAACCTGCTTAAACAGACAGATACAGAAACACAGAAGAGAAGTTAACCTTACCCAGGGAGACCAGATTCCTGTAATTCTCTAGCATCACATCCTTGTGCAGGTTCCTCTGTGTAGGGTCCATCAGCCTCCACTCCTCCAATGTGAAATCTATAGCTACATCCTTAAACGTTACTGAGTCCTAAAACAAATATAATGGGATTGCCCGGGTACTATACAAGACATATTAGGCAAAATAATACATAAAAAGCTGCAGAAGAACTCCAGAAATCAGAATCACCAAACGATTATGGAGATCAACCAGCTCATCCATCTAGAATGTACGAATCTCTCCAGTTAAAAGAGTTCAAAATATGAAGAGGAAGCCCATTCCATTTTCAGAGTTTCAGTTGTTAGCAGGATTTTTTCAGACTAATTTACACCTGCTTCCTATAACATCAACACATTGGGGATGAAAGGAAATGTTTTGGTAATGGGTGGCAGTGATGGAAGCATAACACTGTGAACAGGGAAACGGACTTTGGCCCAGTGGTTAGGGCGTCCGTCTACCATATGGGAGGTCCGCGGTTCAAACCCCGGGCCTCCTTGACCCGTGTGGAGCTGGCCATGCGCAGCGCTGATGCCCGCAAGGAGTGCCGTGCCATGCAAGGGTGTCCCCCGCGTGGGGGAGCCCCACGCGCAAGGAGTGCGCCTGTGAGGAAAGCCGCCCAGCGTGAAAAGAAAGAGCAGCCTGCCCAGGAATGGCGCCGCCCACACTTCCCGTGCCGCTGACGACAACAGAAGCGGACAAAGAAACAAGACGCAGCCAATAGACACCAAGAACAGACAACCAGGGGAGGGGGAGAAATCAAATAAATAAATAAATCTTTAAAATAATAATAATAATAATAACACTGTGAACATGGTTGGCAGCACTGAAGTATATAACTGAATGTGGTTAGGAGGAGAAATGTTAGGTGAGTTGTACATAGGTAACAGAATAAAAATCTTTTAAATTCCATGGACCTACATAAATAGTGAACCCTAAGACATGGACTATAGTTAATAGTACAATTATAAAAATGGGCTTTAATCAATTGTAACAGATGGTCCACACCAATGCAAGGTGTTAATAGGGTAATATATGGGAATCCTGTATTTTATGTATGATTGCTCTGTAAACCCACAATTCTCTGATTAAAAAAGTATATACTGTTTCTACTATATTATCTGGCATCAAAAAGGATTGTTTCCTGCTTCCCTAGAAAGTCTTTTCAACTAGTAGTTTTTATCCAAATTATCTTTTCTGGGTTATGGATAACCCAGGCTTATCTATATTATCAGCTATCTTTCATTACTAATATGTAGAACATGGCTTGATAAAAGATAGTTTGTAATTAAAATGGTCTAAGTAGAATCCTATAAATTCCCTCTCTGAGAAAGAAAAATAAGAAAGCATGGGACTTTGGGGAATATCTTTGGTAAGGATATGTATTTAAAAAATGGAAGAATGACCCACAAAAAAATTTTATGGTTATCTATGGGGCAAGGAGGGAAAATTGTGGGAACTAGAAAAGAAACCAGACTCTTGAATATTTGTTTTGTAGAAGTGATCTTTTCAACCATGTAAATACTCTCCATTAGTATAAAACAAAAATTTTAAATTTAAAAAGAAACACTAAAAGTTAAAAGTAAAACGAAGCCAGTTGGTGACATATCCATTCAAGAAGAACTCTCTGGGGTGCCTTTAAAACACAGTAATTTAACTACATATTCCCAGTGACATATACCCTGAGGAAAAAAAGAACTGCTAAAAAATTAACTGTTCTCAGTGAATAATCATATTGTTGGTGGTAGTGATGCTGATGCTAAGTGTTGTGTGTGTGGTGTCAGATAGAGTAAATTGGTAATTATATTGAAGTCACTGAAAACTAGTAAATTGGCATGGGAGAAAGAAGATATAGACGTAATAATATTGATAAGATTAGGTAAAAACACGGTAGTTCTGAATTTGAATTGGAAGCATAATTATAATCATATGAACTGTTTCATCTTGAAGGAAAAATAAAAGAAAAAAACATTAAAAAAATATTTCCTAGCTTCATCCACTGAAAAGACCTAGGAACAAAAAGCAATCCAGGAGCATTATGCAACCCAGATTGTGGCCTCTAAATAATACGTCCCAGAAAAAGGAACCAGGAACATTCTGTCATACTAAAAAGCAAGGAAGCTATCAAAGAACACTGGGGTTATGTCTAAGACTCAAGTAAATGATGGGACGATCTGAGCATCAGTAAGTATAATAACTGCAATGGATTTGAAAAATACCTAATACATTTAAATTCAGGAGTTGAAAATGATACTTAAATAAGAACTCATTTATCATATTTGGAGGATGTTTGGAAACTGGTAAATAAAAAGAAAGAATCAACCTTTTGTCCTTCCTTTCTTATGTTAACTATATAATAATATAATCAAATATTTGATAAGAAGATAATTCTCCTTATGGAAGTACTCAGACTAATAAATGAAGAAGGAATAACAGAATTAGAACATGACCACTTTGCAACTTCTAATGAACTAAAGGATCTAGGCAATGATTATCAGTGGCTGCCAACGTACCAGATTAGGACTCAATTGGACACTATGTACCCCAGTCGGTGTATATACTACCAATAAGAAATATTCTCCTTCAGAACAAAAACAAATCAAAAGCTGAATCTATTCAAGCCTTCAAAACTAACAATATAAAGGAAATATAGGGAACAGAGGGGCATGTTAAATAAACACATGGGGATGTAATTAGTAAAATCCAGGCTGTGGGAAATTCTAAAGCCATACTGTACAATAGAAATAAAATGCAAGCTACATACATAATTTTTAATTTTCTGATGGCTACTTTGAAAAAAACAAAAAGAAACGGATGAAATTTATTTTAACAGTAATTTTATTTAATTCAATATATTCAAAATATTATAATTTTTATAATCATGTAAAATTGTTAATGAGGTATTTTACATTCTTTTTTGCATAAAGGCTGATGTTTTTAAAAATTTACAGCACATCTCAATTTGGACTAGTTGCATTTCCAATACTCAATAACTACATGTGGTTGGTGACTACTGTATTGGATAGTGTAGCTCTAAAGTATAAATGACCTAATTTCTTGAATAAATGATTATAGGAAAAAGAAGGAGCTAGAGGGGAAACCTCTTGAAGGTGACCTAAAACATATGAATCAACTGGGAAAACAAGTATTAACTAGATATTTGATGACATGAAGGGTTACTACTAACAGTCAAATTATACCTACTATTTTAAAAAATAATCTATTAGAAATATATAATGAAATATTTATAGATGAGATAGTATGGTTTGCACTTGCTTCAAAATAATTAGTGAGAAAGGGTGGATTAGAGAGGAAATATGACTGTCCCTGAGTTGACAATTTTTGAAGACAGGCAAGATAAATGGGATTCATCAGACAACTCTTTCTGCTTACAACTGTAAGCTATAAGGTAGTGAACTGAGTAAACTAGTGAGCTAACTGAAGAGCCCTAATTAATCAGGAAAAGGTCTCAAAAGTTAGATCAAATCAGGCTATGGTACGTTCTACATCTAAAGGAATAAGACTTCCTCTGGGGTGATTTTCTGCCATTTAGATATTTATGCATGTCAAACTGTTTAAATCGATTTATTTGGATCCAAAGTCTGTGAAACATGCTTTATATAATTCTGCTAAAAATAATGGCTAGTGTGGGGCATGATGACAGTTCAGAATGTTAGCATTGGTCACTTCAGATGTAACACAAATTATACAAATTTACTGGGACTTTTTTTTCCCCATCACCAAAAGCTAAGTCCCAGGAAAGACCTTTTAAGTCCCTCAGCTCTCACCTCTAGGTGACATAGTTCCTTTAATTTTTTAAACACATTTGTAATAGCTGATTTAAAGTCTTTGTCTGGTAAGTACAATGCCTTAGCTTTCTCAGGAAGTTTCTATGGATTGCTTTTGTTTTTTGTTTTTTATTGTGTTTCAGCCATACTTTCCTATATGTGTGTGTGTACACACACATTTTATAATTTATTTGTTGAAAACAGGATGTTTCAAATAACATGATGTGGCAACTCCGGAAATTAGAGTTTTCCCCCTCTCCAAGGTTTAGTGATTTTCCTGGACTAAGTCTGTAAAGTCTGTATTCTTTATGTGTAGCCACTGAAATCACTCTTTGGTTAACTTAGTGATTAGCTACTTATTGGGAAAATATTTCTTTACATGCTCTGGACTTATAAGTCTCTCAATATTTTCTGAAGGGCTCTGTGCATGTATGTTGGAGCACACCTGGACTTATAAGCCTCTCAATATTTTCTGAAGAGCTCTGTGCATGTATGTTAGAGCACACCTGGACTTACAAGTCTCTCAATATTTTCTGAAGAGCTCTGTGCATGTATGTTAGAGCACACCTGGACTTACAAGCCTCTCAATATTTTCTGAAGGGCTCTGTGCATGTATGTTGGAGCACACCTGGACTTATAAGCCTCTCAATATTTTCTGAAGAGCTCTGTGCATGTATGTTAGAGCACACCTGGACTTACAAGTCTCTCAATATTTTCTGAAGAGCTCTGTGCATGTATGTTAGAGCACACCTGGACTTACAAGTCTCTCAATATTTTCTGAAGGGCTCTGTGCATGTATGTTGGGGCACACCTGGACTTACAAGTCTCTCAATATTTTCTGAAGGGCTCTGTGCATGTATGTTGGAGCACACCTTCTATTCTTAAGCAGGCCATTTGGAATTCTGCCTTAGTCATCACTTCTTGATTATACAGAGTCTCAAGATCAGCCATAACTTTGTAATTTATCAGTGTTCTACAAGTTAACATCTTGAGGGCCTGGATATAAATCAATAGGAAATAATAAGTCAAACAATGTAGCCACTTCTTTCTATGTCAGATGACCCGGAGAAAGGCTGGTGAGACAATAGTTGAATATGAGAATGAAAGGGCATACATTTATCTTTTGCCTTATTTCTAAGTTTTAGATAATTTTTTCTGGAAAGATCAGGTGGTTTCTAACTCACAATAAGAAAGTAAACTTAGCCAATATAGTAAAATAAAAAATCTAAACTAATTTAAACTCACCTTAAAAATATTTCCCTTAATGTTGATGTATTTTTTGGTATTTTTAATAGCATTGGGTCTCATAAATCAGAGCAAGAATCAGACTATTAGATGACAGAATTCAATACTTATCATCAGCAATTATGATGCGACTATCAAATTAGGGCTGTCAGTTCTGAGAGAAATGAAAGCTGTCAGATTGGTGCTGCCAGCCTTGGGGATACCACACCTAATAAGCAATATTGTATGCACTGTAAACCTATAATGGACTAGAACATTAAGAATTAGGGGACAGTAAAAAGAGGCTCTTTCTCTTTGTTTCCTTTTACATGCAATGCTAGGTACTACCTTTACCAATTCTGGTTCTTCTGTTTGACACTGAAGATCTTCATCTGGCTGGGTAGCTTCAGAATTCTGAAGGAATACACAAGATCTGTCAGTGACAGGCTGCCTATGACCTACAGCAGAGCCTCAACAAGCACCACTGTGGATGGGGGTGTACATGGAGGGCCGCTTTTATTGTTTGATTTAGGGCTGAAATTAAGGTCCCATCATTAACAACTGATGGTAATCTTTCATCTTGTTTGAGACAATAATAAACATACACATGCTGATATATATATAATTGTATAATTTTTAAAGGCAGCTTTTAACAGAGAACTTTTGATATAGCATAATTACCAAACAATATAAACGTACAATAAAGGCCTTCAGACACTATATAATCCTCCTTTTTCATTTGGGATGAAATCTCTTTTTCAGAAAGTATTTGTCTTATTCAAGAATAATATTCAAAAGCTACTAACAACATAGTTCTTAAACAACTGAAAACCCATTTGAGTGTCAAGTAGCCATTTAGCAAATATTTGAGGAACCTCCCATAATATTGTTTTCATACAAACCTTAAAAATTATATTGCTTATGGGAAAAACACACCAAATGTGAGCTATGGACTATAGCTAGCAATAACATTTTGATGACGCTCTTTCATCACTTGTAACAAATATTCTACAACAATGTAAAGTGTTGGTGGTAAGGTGATATATGGGAATCCTGTATGTTATACATGATTTGTTTTGTAAACTCACAACTTCTCTAATAAAATATAAACTATTTTGCCACGAGAGCATGATTTTATAAATGAAATGTAATTTTTAAAGTGGCACAAAACCTAAAGTAGATAAATATTATGAATATAATGTGAGTAATAAAACTATTTATATAAATCCAACTGGGAAAAATATTATCTTAGTTCCCCCCTCCATCATGTCTCAGCTTTTGGCTAAGATCAAGTGTAGTGTCTAGTTCCCTCCTTCTGAATTCTTGTCTAAAGAGGTACATATATTCATTTTCCTGAAAATCAATGATAATATGAACCTTAATTACTATTAATTAGAAATGAGTTTGATCAGAACAAAATACATGACTAGACAAATATGGATGGGTCTACTGATCAAAGGCAACATTTTGGTTTTTATCTTTTCAAGATTATTTTTTATTAGAGAATTTGTAGATTTACAGAAAAATCATGCATAAAATAGAGTTCCCATATATGACCTTATTAATAACACCTTGCATTACTGCGGCACGTTACGATTAATGAAAGAACATTTTTATAACTGTACTTGAAGACATCATGCTAGTGAAATCAGCCAGACAAAAGGAAAAATATTGTATGACCTCCCCGATATGAAATAATTATTTATTTTTCAAGGCTATGCTTTAAGAACTAGTTACATGTTCTAAATGCTGGCTACAAAGAATAGAAGATTATTACTACAGAGTATGACACATCATAACTTATAATGAATTAGATTTAATGGTATTAACTTTCTTCTGAATCTCCTATTTTGAAAAATCACTAGTAAAGCACAGCTTTTGTCATATTGATATCCACCTCCAACACATACACACGCACACACTCATATGCCTTCAGGAAAAGATTAAAAGACTCAGCCTAAATAACAAATTTCCAGGCTTATTTTCCAAAGCTTTCTAATCTGAATCGACAGCTTACCCATTGGTTTCTCCCTCAGAGCCTTGCCCCTAAACTCCCTACTCACCTGTAGTACCCTAACAAATACTTTACTACTATTTAAATCCCAATTATAAATGAGTACTGACTTGAATCTAACTATCTCCATGAGGTTTCCATGACCAATTTAGCCTACACTAATTTACCATTTCCTCCCTTCACAGCATTGATCATTTTCATCACACTGCTTAGCAACTACCAACAAATTATTTAACTATTTCCTTTGTATGCCTTGTAAGCTCTCCACAGTGAAGCACTGTGTCTTACACATTTTCTTTTTCTCCATGTCATCTATTAAACTTGATCACTTCTTAATGGGTAGAAAAGAGGAGATCACTGAGAGTGGGCACAAGGGGAACAGTCCTTATGAATTAAGAGTATATGTGTATACATAGATCTTTTCCCAAAACTTCCTAAAAAAAACCTCCCAATTTAAAAACATATTCCATTCTACTACCCCCAAATAACTGAAATTTCCTGGGAACAAGAAGATTTTAATATCAAAAGTAAATTTCCAAAATTTACTCTAAAGAGTCTCTAAAGAGATTGCCTATCATCTCTAAAGAGAGCCCAGATAGTCTTTGAAATACCAGGTGTCCTAATATTTGGTTCAGTAAGTATAGCGAATCCTCCTACAGACTAAAACCTTTACTTTACTATGATGAACTCAAGTTCATGGGTCAAGAAATTTGGTTGTTTCCACATGGGGAGTGGGAGAGGTAGAAAAGTCACAAGACTTCAGGAAAAGTAGAAATGCTCTCATCCCAGGAAAGTAATTCGGAAACAGAAGAAATCCCAACTTACCAGAGGTCCAACTGAAAAAACCACAGCAGTCATAATCTCTTCCTCTGTGTTCCCCTTTCTGGGAAGAACGGAATCCCACAAAGACATATCTGAGGAAGAGAAGTAAGACATGAAAACCAATCCTGCCTTGGAAAGCTTAGACTCACCATGCTAGAAATCCTAACGTTCACATGAACCCTATTCCCCTTAAGGGAACACTACAGTAGTCCCCAAGATGAGTGAGGGACAAAGATCCTTAGCAGGGTAGACATTCCACGAGGAGATTTTTAAAATAGCTCATTGAATCTTTATAACAATCCAGCTGGCATTCTATTTCCACTCCACAGAAGAGGAAAACTGAGGCTTAGGAAAATTAATCTACTTATCCGAGACCATGCAGACACACTCCTCCCACTAAATCAATTTGCTATGTGATGTGAAAGAATTCATTCTTTTTTTGCCACAACCACCTACTCATTTAACAATGAAAGTTCTAGAATCTCTTTTTCCTGCCTTTACTGTTATGAATCAATTTGCTGAAATTCTCAGAAACCTCAGATTTATGTAAAGAGAACACAAGGACTTCCAAATTTAAATGATACAAGAAACCTGACACACCTCTCCCAATCTCATAGTCAAATAGACCTTCATCTATCCTTTCCTTTCAGGCAAACCTAAATAAAAAGGAATTAGGGATTAACACTAATAATATAAGGAAAAGTGAAATTCAATGCACAAAAGCATTAAGCAGAAGTCCTTTTATATTGAAAAGATATATACCTAATAAAGATTTTATGCTATGGAGAAACAGGGTGGCAGAGATCTTGTTCAAGCACCCCTGGCCACTAAGTCTGCTTTTCTGCATTTGGATAAGGATTATCAGCCTTACTTATGCTCAGTGTGATTCAAAAACAAGAAAAGCCTGGTGTTCATAGACATTCCCTTAATGCGCAGGTTACATAAATCCTTCCAGAATGATGCTCCAAGTCCAGAGTATAAAAGGGCTATGGTATAGCAAGAATTGAACTTTCCAGATCTTGTGAGATCCTGCTCTGCAAGAACTGTTTCCTAGGCAGGTCTACTCCTGCCCCCACTGAAGCAGGCTAGTAAGATAAGGAATCAATAGACAGATCTGGAACCTGGCAAAAAGTCCACGTGTCATTCATTACCCCCAGAATGGCTGCTGGAAAACCCTCACGAGATTCTGCCATCCAGAATGAGATTTCCTCCAGAAGCCAAGGGAAGCACCAGATAGTCTCCAGGGGCCTTGTCACTGAGCCCTCCTAGGGGACTGATGGTGGGGTAATCAGTCAAAAAGTCAACAGCTGGGACTCCTCCTGTGTTATTAGCAAAGGGAGGGCAGATAATTAATAGTTTAAAAAGCAAACAAGAAGGCTTTTTGCTGTCTTGTCTTTGCCCTGTCCTGGTGCTTCTTCCTGCCTTCTGCACACTGCTCTTGCCATTTTTCCCCTGCCATAATGGCCATGCAAGTAAAACCTGGACATTCATAATCTATAATGGGAAACTGTAGTCTGTAGATCAGCCCTCCTTATCACTTTTCAGTCCCTTCCTCTCAACCTGGGGCCCATGATCTGTTATTTTCTCCCATTCTCTTCCCTTCCTGCCTTAATAAATTACTGGCCTAATTAATCCGACATGCTCTTGAAATTCATTTCTGCAGCATAGTCAAGAACCTAGAAAAAATCTGGTTACACCACCCCATTAGAGCCTTTGGGTACCAAAAAAAATCTATGCTGAATTATGCTGCATCCAACCTTCCCTTCTATGGACAATTTACTTCTATTAAGAATCTATAGCCTTGTCTTTATTAGAGGACTCCCATCCTTAAGTAAACCTTATTAGAGTATGAGTTCGTGTATATGTGTTATGTGTAGTCTTTACTAGCCAGTCCATAGCCCTACCCAAAACATTAAAGTCAAAATGAAAAATGGAACTGGAAAGAAGAGTCTTTCCTTCTACCACCACCAGTTATTTTGGAAGAGGTGCCAGGGAGATTAAAGTATCAAAGTAGAGAGGGCTTGTGGTGTGAAATGAGTGGGTCTTAAAAGAAGGTATTCCTGGGAAAGTGTATCAGTGATGTTCCTGCATTGTTTCCCTACCTGTTGGGCCTAGTGGATAATGGTCATGTCAAGGGTAAAGTGGCCTAGGGTACAGTGGCCTGTATTTTCTTGATCATGCTAGCAAGGGAGTAGGAACAACTGATGATCCTAAAAAGGATCTGAAAAGTTAACAGGCTACTTCTGGGAAAAGTAGATTGAACATATGCATCAAGTTTTGCTCTCTTCTGAAATTCCACTAAAATCAGAGGGATGTGTTTTCAAGCCATAAAACTGCATAGATGGGGAGAACAGGAGAGGCCAAAGTAACAACAATCGTTTGTGAAGGTGGGTATCAGATAGACAGGTGGTAACTTACTCGACAGAATAGAGAAAGCTGAAACCTCCACCTTCATTGGGAAAAGCCAAGAACAAGCTCCACTAAAATCAGAATCCACAAAAGGCTAAAAAATTAGTGGTCCCTTACCTATGGAAACAGGCCTAAAATACGGAGGAATGGTTGAAAGCTGATTCAAAAGTAGTTACACCCCTCTCTACATGTCAGAATCACACTCTCCCCTAACTTAGCAGACATCTGGAGGTTTTATTGTCTGGAAAGGATAAATAGAATCTTTGGCCTAGGGGACCCAGGCACAATAAGCGTGGGATTTCCACAAAAAATAAAGGTATAAAGAGACTGTCCCACTGAACACAAAGACTCTCAGCCTGTTTTCAACCACTCAGCTCCCAAATGCAGGCAGCCAGGTCTTGATCTTCAGGCGGGAGAATGAGGAGAGTGACCAGTCCAAGAAAAAAGCCCTGCAAAAATCACCTTACAGTTGATAAGTTCCACACGTAGAGCATTCTCACATCTGAACAACCAAAATTACCAGGCATCTAACAAAAACCTCAAATGTGAAAAGCTGAGATTAAAAACAAACTTGGAGACTTACTGTGGTGATTTGAAGCTGTATGTATCCCAAAAAAAACATGTTCTTAAATTTAATTCGTTCCTGTGGTTATGAACCCATTGTAAATAGGACGTCTGGGTGAAGCTACTGCAGTTAAGGGGTGACCCACCTTAATCAGGATGGGTCTTAATTTTATTACTGGAGTCCTTTATAAGCGAATGAAATTCAGAAAAAGCCACAGTAAGCAAGAAGCTGAAACGAAACCTGAAAGAGAAAGGAGAGACCAGCAGATACCACCACAGGCCTCACCATGAGAAAGAGGAGCCCAAGATCACCGGCAGCCCGACCCAGAATGCTGATCTTAGGGAAGAAAGCATGACCTTGAGGATGCCTCGATTTGGACATTTTTCCCAGTCTCCCAACCTAATAATCCCCATTGTTTAAGATAACCCATTTAATGGTCTTTGCTTAAGCAGCATAGGAAATTGAAACACTATTAGGGTAAAGTAATCAAAACAGTGTAGTATTGGCAAAAGGCTAGACATACAGATCAATGGAAAAGAAATGAGTCTAGACATAGACCCGCACAAAGTGCTACATTGATTTTTGACAAAGGTGCAAAGGTAGTTCAATGGAAAAAAGACAAGCTTTTCAACAAATGGTGAACAATTGGATAGTCATATGCTAAAAAAACAAACCTTCATTAGTACCTCACACTATATACAGAAGGAAAAAAAAAAACCCAAAACCTCAAAATGAACCAAAGACCTTAATGTAAAACCTAAAATTGTAAGAGTTATTAATGTAAAATCTAAAAGTAGGAGAAAATGTCATGACATTGCATTAGGCAAAGATTTCTTTGATATATCACCAAAGCACAATTCATAAAAGAAAAAAAATTGATATCCTGAACTTCATCAAAATTAAAATCTTCTGCTCTGTGAAGTACAGTTAACCACCAGACTGGAAGAATATTTTGTAAATCACATATCTGACAAAGGGCATATATCCAGATTACATAAAGAACTCTCAAAATTCAATAAAAAGAAAACGTCATTTAAAAATGGGCAAAAGATTTGAACAGAGGCTTTACCTAAGATACCCAATATTAGGGAAATTTACAATGGATCTTAAAAAATCTGACAGCACCAAGTACAGGCAAGGATGGGAAGCAAATGAAACTCTCATACATTGCTAATGGAATGCAAAATAGTACAGACACTTTGTAAAACAATTTGGGAATTTCTTAAAAAGTTAAACATATACTTACCATATTACCTAGCAACCCCATAAATATACACAAGTGTAATGAAAACATGTGAACAAACAAAAACTTATGTGTAAATATTTATAGTGGCTTTATTTATAATAGCCAAACACTAGAAATGTCCTTCAACAGGTAAATGGGTAAACAAGCTATGGTACATCCATACAATGAAATAGTACTCAGCAACAAAAGGGACTAACCATTGATAGGTGTGACAACGCAAATGAATCTCAAATGCATTATGCTAAGTAAAAGAAACCAGATTTAAAAGGTTTTATATGGCATTCTAGAAAAGGTAGGAAATATAAGGACAGAAAACAGGTCAGGGGTTGCCAAGAACTAGGCATTGGGGTAAGAACTGACCACAAAGGAGTATGGGCAATTTTTTTGGATGCTGGAACTATTTTATATATTGATTGCAGTGGTAGTTACATGATTGTATGGATTAGTCAAACCATGTAGAACTGCATGCTACAATAGGTGAATTTCACTGTATGTAAATTATATACCAAATGAAATGAAAGAAAGGGAGGGGAGGAAAGCATATGTAAGAAAAAAATTTTAACTCTTTTCAGAAATCATACTGTAGGTAGAAGTATTGGTATTATTATTCTGAAACGTGTAATGAAGTAAAAGCAAATGAGTAAATATGTGATATTTTAATTCTATCTTCTCCTGTGTCCTTGAGAACCAAGATTTCAGGTGTGAAATAAATGAGATACAAGTGTAAGACAGAAAAGAATAAAAATAACCCCGTGGTCCTGAGTTTTAATTTGAAGTATACAATCATGAGAGTCTTCCATGACTGGTTCCAGATGCAGGCAAAATATTAAAAGATGAGCCTCCAATATTGGGTCACACCGGTTAACCAAAATAATTTTTCTAGAGCTGTGTCAAAAAGATTCAAGAGACAATTTGAAGAGGTTCCCTCTGACCAAAATAGGAACAATTTGAACGTCAGTAAGGTATAATAACTGCAATGGGTTACTATTAATGCAAAGAAGTTTAACTAATCATCTCTAGACAATGGTTCAGAAATAATTACTTGAAAATTAGTAAAGATTTGTAACGAAAGGGAACCAAACAGTAGATGAGAGGAAGTTTGTTTTTATACAAGTATTTCAGCTAACAAATGAATTAATGGGTCTAAGCTAGAGCTAGGCATTGAACACCAACAGCTACTCCTAATACAAAAAAAGATTTTGATTGTGATTATATACCCCCTGTGGAATGAATACACCACCATCTATGATGCAGTCTTGTCAAAACTCATCTAAGCCAAAGATGATCAAGCCTATAGATCCAACTAGCAATTTTCAAGAAAAACAGGAAACAGAAAAATATTTAATACCATGGGGATGCAATCAACAAAACAAAGACCATGGGAAATGGCAGGTCAAATGATACAGTTTCTTCAACAGGAAGAAATAATAAAGGTGAAAGCAGAAACTAATCTTAAAAACAACCAAAATACAAATAAGTAGGAGATTGTAATAAATAAAACCTTTTTAAGCTATGCCAATAAAAATAAAATCTCCCTAAGAAAAAATTTTTTCACTAATAAATTTTCTAAAGCTGACTCAAACAGCAGAAAACTTAAACAGGTTAATGTAGCAGACTTTTAATTGCCTTCTAACATTCAGACTCCTCTTCTATTTGACAGCACCTTGAAGTTAGGCCACACAGTGAGATATCTTCCTGCCTCCCCTGCAGTCAGGTGTAGCCATGTCACTAAATTGCAGCAAAAGAGATCTGAGAAAAAGAGATGTGTGCAACTTCCAGGCCACATCTTTGAAAGGGAGCTGTTGCCCTCCACTTCCTTCACCCTCCCAATGGGGCTGAAATGCAAACACTACAATTCTGAGCCCACTTCCACCACAGGGAGGGGGTCATCGAACTCTAGGGGATGGTAGAGTAATAAGAAGGAAGGAACCTGGGTTTCTAGAAGATCCAACAAATGGATCAGAAGCAGCCTACACCTACCCACCCTCACCACTGCCAGACAGCTACTAACTCAGATTTTCATGTAAGAAAGAAAGAAACTTTCACGTTCAAAAACTGTTATCTCATCTGTTAAAGCTGCCAAACTAATTTCCTAATTATTATAGTAAATGGTCATAAAAGGAAAATTTCAAGTTATCAAGGAAGTAGGGGTTAAATCAAATCAAATCAAGGAAATAGACGAATATCTTAAGAATGCAGTCTTTTTTCCATGACACTGGGGTTTCATTAGGCACAGTGAAAAGATTTTGTTGGAAGAGAAACAGTAAGAAATTGCCAGAAAATACAGTGCAGTATGGAGATAGGACTTTAATAAAGAAAGAATTATCTCAGGGATTTTTACATTGAAGCCTCAAGGTTACCAATAAAAGTGGTATTCCCTTATACCAGTGTTTCTCTACATTTATTTTGGTCATGGATCACTTAGCAAAACTAATGAAATTATTAATCCTCTCTCAGAAAACCCCCACATATAATTAAAGGGGTCTCAGATTTGAAGATATACAAAATTCGCTAGGCATGCTTATTAAAAAGGAAATTCTTTGGTTCCATCTCATCTCTTCTAAATCAGGACCTCTACTTTAGGAGTGGGGCAGAGAAATCTGAATTTTCAACAAATAACTCAAGTTCTTACCTTGAGAGATACTGTCCTAATGTTAACTCCTGAACGTAAATTTACACACTTGAAAATCAAATTTACCTACGTTTTATCAAGAAGACTCCGGGGCCCATGCAAAGTTGTGGCCCTGCATTAGTTCCTTCAGCAGTGTTTCTGCTTCAAGCCTGATGAATGTATCTGGAACCACACTTCATTCACATTTCAGTAGCAATACTCTGCCAAATCTGAATACAATTAAACAATAATTAAGGTTGTTCTAAGAAATATTAACAACTAAATATCAATACCAGTAGATTTTAACTTTTGGGAGGTTGCAGACCCATTTGAGAATCTATAAAAGCTATGAACTTTGTTCCCAGAACAATGCACAAAGATTTCTGAATGTGTGCATAATATGCCTATTTCAGGGAGTTGGAAGATTCCCCCGGCCAAGTCTACACACTCATCCCCAAATTAAGAAGTACAGTTTTATAAGGTCAGGGAAAAAGAAATGGGCTAAGAGAAATAAAAAACAAAAAATACTTTTCTTCCCAAACACAAAAAGCTGACCTACACTGAGCAACATAAGACATTTTCAGTCCCAAAGAACTAAAATAGTTTTCTGCACCATTAAAACTCATTCTGAATGACAAAGTCATTTCTTTTGAAATCAGTCATGAAAATAAACTCCTCAGCAATATGCCATATAGATACTGCTGGTCAACTATGCTTAAAACCAAAAAGTGCAATAAACATTTTTTAAATTTTATAATTAGAATTAAAAAGTTATTTTAAAAATTCAATATATTGGAGGGAAGCAGACTTGGCCCAGTGGATAGGGCGTCCGCCTACCACATGGGAGGTCCATGGTAAAAACCCCGGGCCTCCTTGACCCGTGTGCAGCTGGCCCATGCACAGTGCTGATGCACAAGGAGTGCCCTGCCATGCAGGGGTATCCCCCGCATAGGAGAGCCCCACCCACAAGGAGAGAGCCCCACCCACAAGGAGTGCGCCCCATAAAGGAGAGCCCCCCAGGGTGAAAGAAAGTGCAGCCTGCCCAAGAATGGCGCTGCACACACTGAGAGCTGATGCAGCAAGATGACGCAACAAAAAGAAACACAGATTCCTGGTGGTACTGATAAGGATAGAAGCAGTCACAGAAGAACACACAGCGAATGGACAGAGAGAGCAGACAACTGGGGGGGAGGGGAGAGAAATAAATTTTTAAAAATAAAATAAAATTCAATATATTCAGCTTGATCTGAAATGTGTAAAATGTAGGGGGGGGAGGGGGGGAAGACTGCAAGTAAATAAGCCAAAACGATAGGGAGACTTCTGAGACCTGAAATTGAGGTGTTCACCTTTCTACTTCTCCATACTTTGCACGTAGTCCACAAGTAGTATTCATACATACATAGGAGCTTAGTTAGGATAAAATTCCAGGGTGGCTGTCCACACGCCCAGATTCTAATCTTTGACTTGGCTGCTGTAGAAATGTGACTGCAGGCAAGGCACTGGAGCACAGTCAATTTCTGTTAACTTACTAGCAAATGAGGTTATCCACATCTTATGTGCCCACTTTCCCCTCCGACATCATTCAGAAGAAATCTAGGCCAATACCCTCCAGAGTATTGGAGGGTATTTTTTTCACAAATATTTTTTCTGGATGTTCTGACTTCATCCAAATCCCGTCTTCTCAAGACTACACGAGAAACTTCACTGCCAGTGGTCGCCAAGCCCGTGTCATTATTTAAAATAATGATGGGTCCACGTTCCTGCTGCGAACTTCAGCGCCACAGACCACTCAAGCATTTCCCAACCAACGCAATGATCCACGGCCATGCCACGGAGAGAGGAGCGATTTACAAGTGATTACTGGGAATGCCATAACATGTACCAGCAAGGAAAGGCTGGCTCCGGTGAATCCGAGGCCCGAGAGCGCGCCCACCTGTCGGGTAGCGCTGGTCATCAAAGGCGAAACCCAGGTCCGTCCCAGGCTGCTCAGAAGCCAGGGCGGAAATTCTCCCCCAGCCTCGCCCTCGAGCCCTAACTGCCTTCTCCCCCAGCAAAGGCCCCGGCCTGGAAGGAGGAGGAGAAGGCCGGGCAGGGGCCGGCCCGCCTCGCCGAGTGACAGCCCGGGGCCCGCTCCCCGCGCTCCCGGGCCCAGCGCCGCGCCGCCCGCCAGGCCCTCCGGGGAGGGGCGGCCGCCCCGCGCCAGGCGAGGGGGCCGCGGAGGGCGAGAGCCCACGGCCCTGGCCAGCGCTGAGGCCGCGAGGAGACAGCGCCGACACTCAGGCCGGCGGCCCTGCCCCAGTCCTCCCAGGGGTGGGCGGGTCTGCTCAGGGACAGCGGCTGCGGAGGGAAACGGCGGGGCGAGGAATACCTGGCGGCCGAAGAGAGGACAACAGAGGGCGCTGGCAGGGCACGGCGGGAACGCGTCCAGCAATGGCGCCGGCTCGTCCCAGCCAGGCCGCCAGGCCGCCAGTGCGCGTGCGCAGCCCCGGGAGCGAACTACGCTGCCCAGAATCCCCAGTGCCGGCGCTCTCGCCCGCTCTGAGTTTGTCAGGGAATGGATCAGCAAATTAAATTAAACAAACTTTTATTAAGAGGTTACCACCATGAGTCAAGCACGGATTTAAGCACCAGCGAGACATGCGACTAGAGAAAGCCAGGGGAGCAGATGTAGCTCCTGTGGTTGAGAGCCTGTTTCCCATATTCGAGGTCCTGGGTTCAATGTCTGTTATCTCCCTAAGAAAAACAGATAAATAAAGCCACTGAGAGAACAGATAGGACTCTTGTAGGTTATTTAAAGACCAGAAAAAAACAAACGTCAGGAGATGCTGCAGGAGTTGTAGCTATGTGTCCATGCTTTTGCTTGTTTCCTCAAGAACTGGAAAATCCAAAATCTTGAGGAAAAACCGATATTGCCTTCATTATAAATTCTGGGTCTTTGATCCGGAGTTTCCTTCCTTAGCTCCTCCAAGTTACAACAACAACAACACATTGTTCTTTATGACCAAAAAAATATGACCAAAAGGTCATATTCTCCACAGCTGGCAAGCTGAGAATCCTTAAGTATTCCAGAGCTACTTCACTAAATGATGAATCCAGTTCCTCTCTAATCCATTCCTACCTTGTGTGCCTTGGATTAAACGCACACACACACACACAGCCTGCTGCTTGATTATGTGTGAGACCCACCTACAGGGTAAATCCACTCCAATGGCGATCTGCAAGGAAATATAAAGCTTAGTAAAAGTGAAGATTGGGCAGAATTGGGATCTTGAGATCTCAAAATATGCAATAACCCAGTGGCCCTTGAACTAGCAGATGGGAAATGCAAGTGGGAAATTGGACTTCTAAAGATGAAAGGTACAATCTCTGAAGTGAAAAAAATACTGGATCTAATTAAGGGCAGATTAGGCACCACAGAAGAAAAGATTAGTGAACTTGAAGACATAGCAATAGAAACTGGACAAAAAACACAGAGAGAAAAAGGACTGAAAAATGAACACAGCATCTATGAGTTGTGGAACAATGTCAAGTTACCTAACTGTGTGTAATTAGAATCCCAGAAGAACAACAGAGTGGGGAAGCAGAAAAAATATTTGCATTTTCAAAATTTGATGAAAATTATAAAACTACAGAGCCAAGAAGCTTAGTGAAATTTAAACAAAAAAGGTAAAAAAAACCAACAACACAACAACACCAAAGCACATAATCAAATTGCTGCTAACCAGTAAAAAAGGAAACTCTTTTTAAAAAACAGCCAGAGGAACAAAGATATGTAAATACCAGGAACAAAATAATTACTTCTCATTAGAAAAATAAAAAGCAAACCAAAAGAGAGTGGACCTTTAAATTACTGAATGAAAAAAAACCTGTTAATCCAGAGACTTATATCCACCAAAATCTTTTTCAAAATTTAAGATAAACCGCTACTGATGCAAGATGGAATAGACATATTTCTCTATATATCTCTTTCTTTATTTTATTTTATTTCTTCCTTTCCCCCCCAACTCCCCCCCCCCCCGCAAGTTGTCTGTTCTCTGTGTCTATTTGCTGCATGTTCTTCTTTGTCCGCTTCTGTTGTTGTCAGCGGCATGGGAATCTGTGTTTCTTTTTGTTGCGTCATCTTGTGTCAGCTTTCTGTGTATGCGGCGCCATTCCTGGGCAGGCTGCACTTTCTTTCACGCTGGGCGGCTCTCCTTGCAGGGCACACTCCTTGCGTGTGGGGCTCCCCTATGCAGGGACACCCCCACGTGGCACAGCACTCCTTGCGCACATCAGCACTGCACATGGGCCAGCTCCACACGGGTCAAGGAGGCCCGGGGTTTGAACCGCAGACCTCCCATGTGGTAGACGGATGCCCTAACCACTGGACCAAGTCCGCTTCCCTCTATATCTCTTTCTAAGTACAACTGAAAATCCTCAAAATTATGTATCAAAGGAATAAAAGAAGAGTTTGAAAGTTGGACAGAAGGCGGGCCATTTAGAACCTTATGATCTGAGGAAGGACAGGTGGTGGTTTCTGTGTTTTTTATTTTGTTTTTGTTTTCTTCATATATCCTGGGGCTGGTTGCTGGAAAAGCTGGCAATCCAAATGCCAGTGGGTGCAGACAAAAAAAGAGCCCCAAGAAAAATCTGCTCTCTGTAGCCAAAGGACCATGGTACAGTCTTGCACAATAGAAAATTTGTAAATTCTTGGGAAGGAGATGTGGCTCAAATGATAGGCCTTCTGCCTACCATATGGGAGGACCTGGGTTCAATCCCTGGGACCTCCTGGTGAAAAAGAAGAAGAGAAAGTGTGCCTGTGCGGTGAGCCAGTGCCTGTGTGGTAGGCCAAGTGCCTGCACAACAAGCCAAGTGCCCATGTGGTGAGCCAGTGCCCATGCAAGTAAGTCACATAGCAAGATGATGATGCAGCAAGGGAGAGACAAAGGGGAGAGTCAAGGTGACGTGCAGGAGAAACCAGGAACTGAGGTGGTGCAGCTGACCAGGAACCTCTCTCCACATCAGAGGTCCCCAGGATCAAATCCCAGTGAATCCTAGAGGAGAAAAAATGAGAAGAGAAGACAAAAAGAGAAATAGATACAGAAGATCACACAGCAAATGGACATAGACAGCAAAAACAGCAGGGTGGGGGGAGTGAGAGGGGAGAAAATAAAAACAAATCTTAAAAAAAAAAAATAACAACTCTTCTCTAGCCAAACACTTCAGGAGAAATGTGGCTCTATTTCCATCGCTGTCAGCAAAAGCAAAACGTAGTCTTCCACCCTCACCTGGCTGTCTTGAGATTCCCCTCTGTCCTCTCCAGGATGATGTTAAAGAAAGCTATGTAGGGAGTTGGGATTTAAATTCCCACCTTGATACACACTAGTGTCAGTGGAGGCCATATGGGAAGTAGTAATATGGTGACTCCTTACCCCTAGCCAGGGCGTTGTCATGGCGGCCCAGGGAAAGCATGACATTCCAACCCTGCCCTGGTAACAAGGACATACCATCCACAGGGTTATCAGTGGAAGGTGAGAGGGAAAAATGGACTTCCACTCCTTGCTGGCAGTAACCAAGCAGTGCTCCTTCTTCCCTCACAAGAACAGCATCAAAAGAGGCCTGTTTGGGGTGTCCCCCGCGTAGGGGAGCCCTACACACAAGGAGTGCACCCTGTAAGGAGAGCTGCCTAGCACGAAAGAAAGTGCAGCCTGCCCAGGAATGGCACCGCACATGGAGAGCTGACACAAGATGACTCAATGAAAAGAAACACAGATTCCCAGTGCCGCTGATAAGGATAGAAGCAGTCACAGAAGAACACACAGCGAATGGACACAGAGAGCAGACAACTGGGGAAGGGGGAATAAAAAAAAAAAAAGAGGACTGCTAAAGCACAAGATTTAAATAGGACTATCATGTATGCACATATACGTACAAGACTATCATATAAGTATAGGATATAATCTGTGGGGAAGGGGTCCCCAAGACCACACCTGCTTTCAGAGATTCTCTAGGAGGTCCTGTAGGAATCAGTATGTACAATTATGCTTTGGCTGAGGTTTATCACTGCAATGTAGTAAGGCTACACAGATCATAGTGGAAAAGGACATAAGCAGAATCTGGAGGAATCCATGTCAAACTTCCTTATGCTCTCTCCCTCCTGTGAGAGATCACAAAGAACACGCTTCCTCCAGCAACAAGAGTGCAGTATCATATGTGCAAAGTTATTGCTCAGAGAAGTCCATCAGAGATTCTACACCTAAGGATTTTATTGTGCATTGGTCATATATGTACCCTCTGGCTAACATGTACTAAATCCCAGACTCCCAGAAGCAAAGCAAGTGTTTAGCATAAATCCAATAATTTTAACCATTTTTGGTTCCACAGACTCCTTTGCCAGTCAGAGGAAAACCACGGACCCCTTCTCAGAATGTAGTGGCAGATAGTTTTATGACTCTCGAAATCAGCATGTCTTTAAATTGAAAATTTCAAATCAAGCTCAGACACACTGAAATCTCATCGACCCCTGGTTAAGAACCCCTGGTCTAGGGACAATACACCACCCTTATCAGAGGAGGGCAGGAATACTTCTGAAATCTAGGTTTTCAGATGCCAGCCAAAGGCCAACCTGACAAACAGACCATTCTAAAGATAGCATTATTGGGCCTGCTGTGTTGACTCTTTTCTGCATACAACTGAAAATCACTCATAATACCAAGAATGAGGAAAATCTCAACTTGAATTAGAAAAGATAACCTATGTCAACACCAAGATGGCAGAGATGTTGGAATTATCTGACAAGGAATTTTAAGCAGTCATCATAAAAATGCTTCACTGAACAATCATGAACATGGTTGAAACATATGAAAAATAAAAAGTCTTTACAAATAAACACAAGATATAAAGAAGAACGAAATGGAAATTGTAAAATGGAAAAATACAATAACTGATAGAAAAAAACTCACTGGATGGGCTCAACATCAGAATGGAGATGACAGAGAAAATGTCAACTTGAAGATAGAAGTTACTCAATCTGAATAACAGAGAGAAAGTAGACTAAAGGAGATAATGAACAGTGCCCTGAGACATGTGGGACTAAAACAAAAGAGCTAACATTCATGCCATTGGCGTTCATGAAGGAGAGAAGAAAAAGAGTAGGGCTAAAAAAGTAATCAAAGAAATAATGAATGAATATTTCACAAGCTTGGTAAAAAAAAAACAAAGACACAGATTCAAGACTGAGAAAGTGTGGGAAAAGTAGGATAAACTCAAAGAAATCCAGGCACAGAAGATAATAATCAAACTACTGAGAACTAAAGACAAAGAAAAATCCTGAAAACAGTGAGAAATGACACCTTACCTGTAACAGAAAAACAATTCAAATCACAGTGGATTTCTCATCAGAAACCATGGAAGCTAGAAGGAAATAGGAAAACATTTTTCAAGTATTGAAGGAAAACAACTGAGCTTGGAATAGTATATCTGGTGAAAATATTCTTCAGGAATGAAGGATAAATCAAGACATTCTTAGATGAAGGATATCTAGGAGAATTTGTCAAGAGCAGACCTAATGTATGGCTAAAGGAAGTTATTGAATGGAAAAGAAACAATTTAAAAAGGAAAACTGGAGTATCAGGAAGGAAGATAGAACAATGAAAAGAATAATTTATATGGTATTAGAGCAAATATATGTAGGAGGGCAAGCCTAAAGAGAAAACAGATCTGAGTTATAAATTCACTCCAATTTTTTGGAATGTTGTTTGGCTTCATTTTCTCTGAATTGACTAGATTTATGGAAGAGAGATTTGAAATCTTTGTATTATTCTTTATTTTTGTATTTAGCAATTTGTAATCTATGACTAATTTTTCATCTTTTTTTTTTTAATTTATTTAATTCCCCTCCCCTCCCCCGGTTGTCTGTTTTCTGTGTCTTTTTGCTGCGTCTTGTTTCTTTGTCCGCTTCTGTTGTCGTCAGCTGCATGGGAAGTGTGGGCGGCGCCATTCTTCGGCAGGCTGCACTTTCTTTCACGCTGGGTGGCTCTCCTTACAGGCGCACTCCTTGCGCGTGGGGCTCCCCTACACGGGGGACACCCCTGTGTGGTACGGCACTCCTTGCCCGCATCAGCGCTGCGCATGGGCCAGCTCCACACGGGTCAAGGAGGCCTGGGGTTTGAACCGCGGACCTCCCATGTGGTAGACGGACGCCCTAACCACTGGGCCAAAGTCCGTTTCCCTAATTTTTCATCTTAATCAACTATAAGATGTCTACAGGAAAGGAACTTTAAATATAAAGAAACAAGTAGGTTAAAGTAAAGCAGTGAAAAGAGATATTCCATATAAACCCTAATCATAAAAAAAGCCTGAACATATGAAAAGTATTACCTAGAGTTAAGAATGATAAAGAGAAATGATTAAAAATTGTTGCCTCTAAGAGGGAAGCAGGCTTGGCCCAATGGATAGGTTAGGGTGTCCGCCTACCACATGGGAAGTCCTAGGTTCAAACCCCGGGCCTCCTTGACCCATGTGAAGCTGGCCCATGCACAGAACTGATGCGTGCAAGGACTGCCCTGCCACATAGGGGTGTCCCCCTGCGTAGGGGAGCCTCATGCGAAGGAGCGCGCCCCATAAGGAGAGCCGCCCAGCACAAAAGAAAGTGCAGCCTGCCCAGGAATGGCGCCGCACACACGGAGAGCTGACACAAGATGATGCAACAAAAAGATACACAGATTCCCGTTGTGCTTCTAAGGATAGAAGCGGTCACAGAAGACAGTCACAGAAGAACACACAGCAAATGGACAGAGAGCAGACAAATGGGGCGGGGGGAGGAGGGAAGGGAGAGAAATAAATTAAAAAATAAAACTTAAAAAAAAAATAAAATAAAAAGGTTGCCTCTAAGAATCAGGATTTGTATGGGGGGGATGCAGAAGTCTATTACATTTAATTAGATTTTACACTTTCTAAACATTGTGGGCACTCAAATAATGAAGGCATGAAGAATTAAAGGAAAGTCTAATTGGTTGTGGGAAAAGATGGAAAAGAAGGAAATTATTTGTTTTTTATTTTCCAGAGCAAACAAATAACAAATGAAAGCAACTTTAAGAAAGAAATTATTTCTGATGGGTGGAATCATGACTTCAGACTTGAAATATGTGCAGTTAGTTGAACAGCTCTTAACTAAAAATAAAAATGTTTTATAGCTGCATCCTTTCCTCCTTATCACAGTCACACTTCTTGAAAGAAGTGACAATTCTTCCCATGTCCACTTTACAAGTCCTATTCACTCTTTTTTTTTTCACATTTAAAAAAAATTTATTTATTTCTCTCCCCTCCCTCCATTGTGTGCTCTCTATTCACTCTTCACTCAGAATATCCTGTCCTCTCCCTCCCATCTGTGACACAGATTTGCTAAGGTTTCATATTTCACCTTATATTAGCTCCATTAGATCAGAGGTTCTTAAGCTTTCAATTTAATTTCACAGACCCCTTCTTAAGAACCCCTCCATTAGATCCATGCTTTCGTAACACTGTTTACTACAAATTTTACTTGTCAGAATGCTCTCTTCCATTAGCTTCAGTAACACTACAATCTTTTGGAATTTCTCCTATTTCTCTAATTACTGCCACCCAGGTTCTTTAAAATCAAAGATTCCTTAGAGCTCTTTCATGGCCCTCTTGTCTTCTCACTTTATTTTCTCAACCTAAGTCATCTCATCCAAAATCATGGTTTTGATTAGCAGCTTCCAAGCTGATGAATTCCAAATGTATATATCAATCTCGGCCTTCTCTTCAGAGTTCTGGGTGACAATAATAAACTTCTTTACTGATTACTCTTCTTGGATGTTCAATTGGAACCCATTAACCTGTTCCTTACAATAAACTTGCTCTTCCTGTATTCCCTTTTCAGTGAATGGGACCACCTAGTGAAGGTCTGGTCTACTGATGAGGCATTTTCTCCTATTCCCACAGTAGAATTCTAGCTGCCTTTCAATAAGTGGAATTACTGAGCCAAAAAATAAAATACAAATTTTGAAGAAAATTTAACTACCTCTTCAACAAACTTGTCAGTGTTGTCCTTTACATTTATTTCCCAGTTAAATACATATCCCAAACAATATAATAAAGTTAAAAATAATATTTTTATTATTTGAAGTGGACTTCACTTCTCAGAAAATGGAGTACATGAACTTTTTCCTATCCCTTCTACTAAGTACAACTAAAAACACTGGACCTTATCTAAAATAAACATTAGAAGATTCTAGTAAGTAGAGAGAAGACATACCAGTTAGGGACCTTAGGACTTGGGGAAAAAAAACACCATGTTGAGTACCCTGAGTTTTCTTTTTGCCTGAAGTATCCAAGACAGTGTACTAGAGAAGCTTACAACCAGAAATACCAATGAATGCAAACCAAAGATCGAAACAACAAAAAGTCTGCTGTCTCTAGTTAAAGGCTCAGGAAAAGAGCAACCTACCAAGACAGAAAACTTCTAAATAGTAACTATTTTATTCCATCCAAAAACCACAGAAAAATCTATGTCCCTCACCACTTGCCTGCAAAAGCATAGTGGAGAGCCTAGACTTCCACCATTCCGAGACTATGAAGAAGTGCTCCAACACTTCTGCCAGGGTGATAAAAGAGAAAGCCAAGTGGGAGCTGTGACTTTCATCCACCCTCCCAGGCACACACTTGTATCAATGGAGACCATATTAGGAGCCTGGACTTCCATCCCCACCTGGTGGGCTTTCACCACAAAGATTGCAAAGCCAGTGTCAGTGGAATCCATGTAGGGAGCAATAACTAGACATTCATCTCTCAGCCAATCAGGGTGGAAAATCCAAATAGAACAACTCTGAGACACATACTAATCAGAACGTCAAATACCAAAGACAAAGAGAGAACTCTGAGAAGAGCAAGAGAAAAGCAATGAATAACATATAAGGGATATCGAATAAGATGAAATGCTGATTTCTCACCAGAAACCATGGAAGCAAGAAGGAAATGGTACAATATATTTAAGATATTACAAGAGAAAAATTTCCAGCCAAGAATTTTATATCCGGTAAGACTGTCTTTCAAAAATGAGGGCAAGATTAGAACATTCAGAGATAAACAAAAACTGAGAGAATTTCTAACCAAGAGACCAGATTTTCAGGAAATACTAAAGGGTGTGTTAGAGCCTGAAAAAGAAGGACAGGAGAGAAAGGCCTGGAAGAGAGTCTAGAAATGAAGATTGTATCAATAAAAATAACTTAAAATTGTCAAAAGAGTGGTGAAAATAAAATATAACAGGTAAAACCCAAATATTCAGGAATAAACTTAACCAATGATTTAAAGCACTTGTATTCAGAAAACTACAACTCAATGTTAAAAGAAATTTTAAAAAGCCCTAAATAATTGGATGAACACTCCATGCTCGTGGGTTTGAAGACTAAATATAATTAAGATGTCAATTCTACTCAAATTGATATACAGAATCAATGCAATACCGATAAAAATTCCATCAGCATTTTTTTTAAGATTTATTTTTTATTTATTTCTCTCCTTTCCTCCTCCCCCCCCCCCGAGTTGTCTGCTCTCTGTGCCCATTCACTGTGTGTTCTTCTGTGACCGCTTCTATCCTTATCAGCGGACTGGGAATCTGTGTCTCATTTTGTTGCATCATCTTGTGTGTCAGCTCTCCATGTGCGGCGCCATTCTTGGGCAGGCTTCACTTTCTTTCACACTGTGCAGCTCTCCTTACGGGGCACACTCCTTGTGCATGGGGCTCCCCTACGCGGGGGACACCCCTGCATGGCAGGGCACTCCTTGCGTGCATCAGCACTGCGCATGGGCCAGCTCCACATGGGTCGAGGAGGCCTGGGGTTTGAACCACAGACCTCCCATGTGGTAGGCGGATGCCCTATCCATTGGGCCAAGTCCACTTTCCAGCATTTTTAAAATAAATTGAAAACACAATAATCAAATTTATTTGGAAGGGTAAGAGGTCCTGAGGAGTCAGAAACACCTTACAAAGGAAAAGCGAAATTGGAAGACTCATCTCCAGACTTTAAAACTATTACCTAGCTACAGTGGTAAAAACAGCATGTTACTGGCATAAGGACAGACACATAGACCAATGGAACCAAACTGATGTTTCAGAAACAGACCCTCACATGTATGGTCAAGTGATTTTTTTTGCTGGCCTGTCAAACCCACCCAGCTCAGGCCGGACAGTTCATCCAACAAATGGTGCCGAGAGAACTGGATATCCACAGCCAAAAGAAGGAAAGAGGACCCCTATCTCACACCTTATCCAAAAATTAACTCAAAATGGATAAAAAACTTAAAAATAAAAGCAAGAACCATAAAGCTTCTAGAAGAAAATAGAAGTGATAGGTGGTAGATTCTTAAAGGAGATAAGAGGAAGACTGAGATTGACTACTGATGCTTAACGTGTGTAGAAGTTTTAATTAACTTTACCGTAAAAGTGTGGAAATGTATAGAGTTGATGGTAACACATTATGGTGAGTAACAACCGGTTTATAAAATGGGAATGTAGCTGTAAAGGGTTGTCTAGGGATGTAAATGTCACCTAAAGGAAAGCTAGAAAATAATTTAGGGACTGAATAATACAATGAACCTAGAAGTGGATGAGAATTGTGATTGATGGTACAGATGCAAGAGTGTCCTTTATGAGCTAAAGCAGATGTATGTCGCTATTGCAGGGTGGTGGGAATGTGGAGAAGCATGTGAAAAATACGATTGTTGTAAACTATAGACTGTGGTTAAGAGCAATACTGTAATAGTCATGCATCTATGCCAAGGATGTACTGTGTTGATAAAAGGGGAGTATGGAAATAGTGCGCCAGTGTATGCTATGGACCATGGTTAGTGGTAATAGTTGATGACATTATCTCATAATCTGTAATAAATGTTTCACCATGGTGTGGTGTGTCGATAGAGGGGTGTTGTATGTGAATTTCTTCACATATGCATGATTGTTTTGTAAATTCACAACTTCTGAAATAAAGATATATTTTAAAAATAATACTAGGGTAGACTGGGGGGAAATACACCAAATGTAAGATAAGGACTAGGGAAACGGACTTGGCCCAATGGATAGGGCATCCGCCTGCCACATGGGAGGTCCGTGGTTCAAACTCTGGGCCTCCTTGACCTGTGTGGAGCTGGCCCATGTGCAGTGTTGATGCACGCAAGGAGTACCCTGCCACGCAGGAGTGTCCCCCGCGTAGGGGTGTCCCCCACGTAGGGGAGCCCCATGCGCAAGGAGTGCGCCCCATAAGGAGAACTGCCCAGCGCAAAAGAAAGTGCAGCCTGCCCAAGAATGGCAGCATACACATGGAGAGCTGACACAACAAGATGATGCAACAAAAAGAAACACAGATTCCTGGTGCCGCTGATAAGGATAGAAGTGGTCACAGAAGAACACACAGCAAATGGACAGAGAGAGCAGACAACTGGGGGGCGGGGAAGGGAGAGAAATAAATAAATAAATAAATCTTTTATAAAAAAGATATGGACTATAGTTAGAAGTAAGATTTTGTTGATATTCTTTCATAATTTGTAACTAACATCTCACCACAATGTAAGGTGTTGGTGGTGGGTTGATGTATGGGACCCCTGTATATGATGTTATGCTTGTTTGCTTTGTAAGTTCACAACTTTTACTATATACTTACTGTTTCTGTACGGTCATGTATAAATAACATAAAATAATAATAAGGTGGGTTGGGAAAAAATACACCAAATGTAAGATACTTTGGTTAGTAGTAATATTTTGAGGATGATCTTTCATCAAAATATTAAAAATGTTTCACAACAATGCAAGGATTGGTGGTAGGGTGAGGTATGAGAGCTCTGTATGATGTTTTTATGTTTATTTTGTAAGTTCACAACTATTACTTTACACTTATTGTGTATGTATGTTTATGTATGAGTGATATACTTCAATAATTTTTTAAACTGCAAAAAAGTGATCATATAGTATTCCAAAATGAGCTAAAAGAAATGAGGAAAATGATAGATAAGAAAGAACAATCTAAATTAGTGTTAGAAAAACTCGAATAAGAAGTGGTATATAAATCAAGAATAAAATTTTCAGCAATTGCGACCAAACTAGAAAGAATAAAAGGACAATAAACATGACTGGATAAGGCCTTAGGAGAAATAGAATGTGAAAGGGAAGTAATTATTTAAATCTAAAAGATACAGGGAAAAATTATGTTATAAAAATGGATGGATACTTACCTGGCAGGGGAGATACCTTGATCACAAGGGTGGTTTTCCCAGGGTGAAGCTTATCCATTGCACTCCTGGTGTGCTGACTCCTGCAATTTCCCAAGTGTGAGAAACTTGCCTGCATAATTTGTGGTCGTGGGGAACTGCACCTGCGCTCTCCCCTGGGGGGGGGGGCGTGGAAGCTTAATGGATGTGAAAAAATTGATGGAAAGAAGATTTGATACATGTATGAAAGTGTCCCAGAAAAAAAATACTAATGCAGATACAGAAAGACACTAAGGCAATAGGAACAACACCCCTGGAGATGATATTTTCAAGAAAATACTGTTTGCATTATATGATTGCATTCCAGAATGGTTTCCAAGGTATTCAGTAAAAACTGTAGGAAAGAATAAAATATGATAGCTAGGAGAAAACTTTTCCATATTAATTATGGTTAGTCTCAAGTGTAAATTTTCTGATATCACAAGAATTGATCAAAAATTAAGTGGTTTCCCATATATATGGTTATATAGTTATATATAGAGAGAGAGAGAGAGAGTTATAGTTATAAGTTTTCACTCTCCAGAATGTATTCCTTGATGAACAGTAGGTAAATAATTTCTAATGATTTTCCTTACCACACTTTTTTTTTTGAGGTACTGGGGCCAGGGATTGAACCCTGGACCTTGTATGTGGGAAGCTGGTGCTCAACCGCTAAGCCACATCAGCTCCCCTGAGTTGTTTTTTCTTTTGTTAGCTTTTTGTTTGTTTGTTTTTAGGAGGCACCAGGAATTGAACCTGGGACCTCCCATGTAGGAAGCAGGTGCTCCACTGCTTGAGCCACATATGCTCCCCTCTCACACTCTTAAATGTAAATGCTTTATTTCAATATGACACCTCTGATGTTCTCTGAGAAGTGGCATCAAATGACATCTTAACATTTTTTATGTTCACTCACCTTGATGTGTTCTCTCATATGTAGTAAGGTTTGGACTACTGAAAGCTTTTTCACATTTTTTGCATGTATAAGGTTTTTCTCCAGTATATACTATCTGAATGTCTGGTAAAGTTAGAGTTTGTCCTGAAGACTTTTCCACAATTATTACATGCTTAGTGCTTCTCATCAGTATGGATTCTATAATGCAGAGTAAACTATGATACATTGATAAAACTTTTCCCACATTCCTTCCATGAACAGAGCTTCTCTCTCGTATGAGTTCTCAGATGCACAGTAAGGTAAGAAGCTCTTCTGAAGACTTGTGCACACATCACATTTATGAGGTTTCTCCCAGTATGAATTTTTTCTGATGTTCTATAACAAGTATCATCTGGCTACATGCCTTCCCACAGTCATTACCTATGAATGGGCTTCCCCAGTATGTATTCTGATGGGTATTAAGGCCTGAATTACTTGTGAAGACTTTACATCTGCTTTTGTAAGTTTTCTCACCAGTATGAGATACCATTTGTGCAGCGTAAGCTGTGACAAGTTCCTGAAGGCTTTCCTACGTTCATTACATTTATATGGTTTTTCTCCAGTATGGGTCCTCTGATGTACAATAAGGTGTGAGTTATTCTTGAAAGATTTCCAACAATTGGTCCATTTACATGGTTTTACTCCCAAGTGAATTTTCAGACATTCTGTGAGATTTACCATTTGAGTGAAGCTTTCTTATATTCAGTATATTTGTATAGTTTCTCCCTATATGAATTCTCTGATAAACAGTTAGGTGTGATTTCAGCCTGAATGATGCCCACTTTCATTATATGAATAAGGTTTCTTTTCAATCTGAATTTGCCCATGTGTAATAAGAGATCAGGAACACAAGAAGGCCTTCCCACATTCATTGACTGTATATGGTTTTACTCCAGTATGCATTCTCTACTGTATTGTGTGATAGTTTGAATTTTGTGAATCCCAGAAAAAGATTATGTTCTTAAACTAATTTATTCCTGTGAATGTGGTACCTTTTCATTGTATTAGATTCACTTTAGATCATTCAATTAGATTACTTGATAAGATTACTCTAGGGCTTTTGAATTGGACTACATGAGTGAGGCATGAGCCAACTTGGGTCTCCATCCTCTTGCTGGTTCTGATATTAACAGAGAGAGAGAAAGAGAGACACACAGAAAAATGGAGCTCTGCCATTTTGACCTGGCCATGTGAGAGAGAGAGAACTCCAGGTTTTCCTAAAGATACAGAAAGGCAGAGAAGCCCTCAGAGACTGAGAAGGGAGGCTAAGAAGGAGACAAGTCCTATGCTTGGTTGCCCACAGCTGAGCTCCAGGAGACGGTGGGCCTGGATGGTAGAGATAGAGACCTCAGCAGAGATCAGCAATCATCTTGCTTTGCCACGTGGCTGGACACCAGGATCAAGAGTAGCTGACTTTTGGGAGAAAGCATCTCTGATGGCACCTTAATTTGGACATTTCACAGCCTTGGAACTGTAAGCTTTTATCCAATAAAAAAAAAAATCCTCTTTATAAAAGTCAACACATTTCTGGAACTTTGCATAACCAGCCCATCTGGCACACTAAGACATACAGTAAGGCTCAATTATTTCTGAAGTTTTTCCCACATTCATTATGTTTTATATGGTTTCTCCCCTTTATGAATTTTCTGTTGTTCTATGAGGATTATTGTACAAATAACTGCTATGACACCTTCCTTACATTCATAGGGTTTTTCTCCTGCATGCATTCTAAGTGTAGAATAAGCCTCCAAGTTATTTCTGAAGGCTCTCTCAGATTCATTACATCTCTAGGCCGCTCGCCAGTATGAATTCTCTCATGCATTGTAAAGTCTGGGATACTACCGAATGCTTGCCCACATTCACCGCAGCCAAGGACTTCTCTCCAGTGTGAATTCCTTGATGTTTTTTAAGTTTGATGTCTGAAAAATGCTTTACCACATTCATGACATATATACATTTCTCTCTGGCATGAATTCTTGGATGTCTGTTTAGCTGAAGAAGGAAAGAGACAGTTTAGACATCTTAAAATTTCTGTATAAATTGGCGCTACTTCCTCTGACAATGTTTGGAAGTCAAAGGCTGCTGTGGATTGAATCATGTCCTCCACAAAAGGTGTGCTCAGGTCCCAACCCCTGGTTCTGCGAGTGTGATCCCATTTGTGAATAGGACGTTTGAAGACATTGTTAGTGAAGGGGTGCCCAAACCAAATTAAGGTGGACCTTAATCCAATACGGCTGAAATCCTTACAAGCAAAGGAAAATGGGCACTAAGAGAGGTCACAGGAAATCAGGAATCTGGAAGTCAGTGGAAGCTAGAAAATAAAGGAGAAGATGTTACTGGTGCATTACCATGGGACAGATAAGTTAAAGACCCCACAGATTGCCAGGCAGGAGATACTCACCTCAAAAGGAAGCAAGCTTTCTAGCCTCTGAAACCATGGACCAATTAATTCCTGCTGTTAAGCCAACCCATTGTATGGTTATTTGTTTTAGCAATTAGGCAACAAAGACAAATATAAAATTAAATATTGGGAAAAAATCATTCAAAATTTGTGATTGGCATACAGAAAGATCAGAGGAATAAAGAAATGTATGGGGCTGAAATAATTTTGAATGAAAAGTTAATCATGTGGAATGCAGACCATATAGGATGGATAGGAAAGCAGTGGAGACCCAAGAAGCTGAAGGAGTCATTAGAGTGCAGGAGATTATGGTGAGAGTAGATTAACCAGTCAGAAGGATGCAGTAAGGATATAGTAAGAAAGATGGAGTAGTAAGTCTGATATCATGCAGAAAGGTTTGATTTTTGTAATTATCTGATCCAAAATGCAACTAAGGGAAGGGAACACTGTATCTAGGAAGGCCAAAGAACTAAAATCATTAAGAAAGTCCTAAGTGTGTTATGGATACCTGAGGAAAGGGGCAGTGATTGGATGAGAAGGAATTCATGATTATGAGAGAACAGGGGTCAAGAAGAGATATTCTGGCTGAGTAGGCTGAGACTGATCTCTCTTCTTTCTCCAAAATGTAGACACGGGATTTAGGAAAAACTCTTCAGACTGAATAGCTACATGTGGATAAAAACAGTGAGGAAGAGATATGGAAAAATCAACCATTTCTACTCACCCTCAAACAGGAGAGGTTGCTGGGAAGATTCATTCACTCATTAGCCAAATATTTACTGAGTGCACGTATCTAAGTGCTGGAGATAGAGTAACGAACAAGATGGACAAAAATCCTGCCCTCATGAGCTTACATTCTAGTGGGGAGAGTCCAACAATAAAAGTGAGAATGATTTATCTAATATGGCAGATAATGTTGGGGGCTAGGAGAAAAAGGAAGGAGGGCAAGATGACATGGAGTCGTGGAGAGGGACAATGGGTTGCTATTTTTTAAAATGATGGTCAGGGAAGGCCTGATAAGGTGACAGTTAGGCAGAGACCTGTAGGAAGGGAGGGAGCACACAGTGCACTTAGGTGAGGGTGTGTTCCAGGCGGAGAGAAAAGCAAGCAGAGATGCCTGGAGGTAGAAGCCCACTTGGCATTTAATAAGGGAGAAGGCGAGGTAGAAAAGAACTGAAGAAAAATGTTCTAAGAAAGTAGTCTGAAGGAAGGGCTTGTGGAAAGGTAAGTAGAAAAGAGCAGAAATTTAAAAATCAAAGAATAAGAAATAAGCTGCAAGTATGTGTTAATGACATATGATTGGAAATGGTTAAAAGAATAGGATATCGGGATATTGACGAATTCAAACTTTCCAAATGGGTATCTGGTGCGGCACAACTTCTAAAACGTCATCCATCACCACAGTTACGCACGGTTGTGCCTGGATGCTGCTAAGGCCAGTTTCTAGTGGGAAACGGAGACCAGCGGTTTAGGTTGTCGCAATCTCAAGGTAAACTATGAGAAAATATGGAGATTGGGAAGTAAAAGATACAAGGTGAGGAACAGATGACAATTAAAATGGATTAGAGGAAGCGGTCTTGGCCCAATGGATAGGGCGTCTGTCTACCACATGGGAGGGCCGCAGTTCAAACCCCAGGGCCTCCTCGACCCGTGTGGAGCTGGCCCATGGGCAGTGCTGATGCACGCAGGGAGTGCTGTGCCACGCAGGGGTGTCCCCTGCGTAGGGGAGCCTCACGCACAAGAAATGCACCCCTTAAGGAGAGCCACCCAGTGCGAAAGAAAGTGCAGCCTGCCCAGGAATGGTGCCACACACACGGAGAGCTGACACAAGATGACGCAACAAAAAGAAACACAGATTCCCGGTGGCACTAATAAGGATAGAAGCAGACACAGAAGAACACACAGGGAATGGACACAGAGCAGACAACTGGCGGGGGGTGGGAGTGAGGGGAGAGAGAGAAATAAATTTTAAAAATAATAATAAATCTTAAATAAATAAATAAATAAAATGGATTAGAGTAGGACAGTCTTGAAAATAAGGCTGGGGAGAATTCTTGGACAATGAAACAATGTGGCATGATGAAAGGCAAGAGATAAAATTGTTTGGCACCAGAATGCAAGACCAGAGTAAAGCAAAATCAGAACTAGAGAGACCCCTCAAAAAGCTATTGCAATAAGGCAGGAAGTGAGGCCTGGAGTAATAGAAGTGGAAATGAGCAAGGAAGACCCTAAGAGACATTTTAAAGGGTCTCATTAACAGGGTGAATTCAGGTGAGCAATTTAAAGGAGATTAAAAACGGCACTATGGTTTCCAGCTTTGAGGAATAAGAGAATAGGGTAAAAGAAAGAGGTGCCACATACAAAATAGAGGAAATTAAGATTGAAGTCATGTGTTTCTTTTTTTCTTTCTTTTGTTTTTCCTTTGGCCCAAAGTGGGAGGGAGATGGAAAGAAAAGAGTAACAAAACCACCTTTAAATATTTTGAATTTGAAGGAAGAGTGAGATATGAAATTGGGGTATGTAATAATCAAAAGGGTGCTGATGCAAAATACCAGAAATCTGTTGGCTTTTATAAAGGATATTTATTTGGGGTAGAAGCTTACAGTCACAAGGCCCTAAAGAGTCCAACTCAAGGTACTATAAGAGGTACTTTCTCACACAGAGCCTGTTGCCACGTGTTGATGCAAGATGGTGGGCGATGTCTGCGAGGGTTCAGCCTTCCTCCTCCTGCCAAATCTCTGTTGTCCCACCTTCTTCCAGTCTCAGCCACAGGCTGGGACAAGTCTTGTCTCTGTCCCAGGGCTCATTTCTCTCCAGGCTCAGCTGCTCTGCTCTCTCCACAAGGCCAGCTGTAAACTGTCAGGCAAATGGCTAGTCTCTCTTCCCCGGGCCCCTGCCGTGTCTAATAGAGCCTTTTCTCTTTCTTCAGGTATCTGCTTCTCTGTGTGCTTACTTCCTGGGCTCCAGGATCAAAACTCCAACTTCTCCTCTGCCATATCATTTTCTAGGGGACTCAACATCCTACTGATGCAGCCCAATCAAAGCCTTAACCAGTATTTAATCAGGTAAAATTGAAACCTCTGAATCCAATCCAATCTAATATGCCCAGAGGAGAAGACCAGTTCACAAACATAATCCAATATCTATTTTTGGAATTCATTAACAATATCAAACTGCTACAGAGTGGTAAGAGAGTTGTTATGAGAATTCAAATATTTAATAATATGTAAAATGCTATTTAGGTATTTATTAATATTATAATTACTATTAGAGCAGAGAAGAGTGAAAAGCCAGTGGGCTTAGGAGCCACATAATAAGAAAGAACTGGGAAGAGAAAAATATAGAGAAAAAATGCTTACATGAAGAAAAGAATAGGAACAGTAAAGTGTCTTAAGAGGAGTAAGTAACCTAAATGTTAAACAATTGGAGAATTATTCAATTATGATATCTATAAACAATGGAATTCTTTATAATTTTTTGTTGTTGTTTTGGTTTGTTTTTAGGAGGTACCGTGGATTGAACCCAGGACCTCATACATGGGAAGCAGGCACTCAAACATTGAGCTACGTCTACTCCCCTTTTTATAACTTTTTAAAAATTACATAAAAAAAATATAATTACACAGGCAAATGTGTGCATTGTATAAAGTAAAAAAGCATTTTTCAAAATTGAAAAGTATGCTCCCATACTTTGTACTATTTTTTTATTAAATAGAAATTTATATCTATATTTCTCTGTATAAAGTATTTATCTTTGATAGATATCTGTTAACAGTGCATATAAAAATGTCTGGATAGATATGCACCATACTGTCAAAGCAGTTACTGAAAGAAATTTAAAAAGAAATAGCTGGAAATGTCAGATCAGATCAATCAAGAAAATGTTTATAAATGTATATGTATGTCTGAAGGCAGAAAGTGCCCCCAGAATAGAATCAGACTAAGGATTCTAATGAGAATCAAGACACAGAGAGTGCACCCATAAGGAGAGCCGCCCAGCGCGAAGGAGGGAGCAGCCTGCCCAGGAATGGCGCCGCCCACACTTCCCGTGCCGCTGCCGACAACAGAAGCGGACAAAGAAACAAGAAACAAGACGCAGCAAAAAGACACAGAAAACAGACAACCGGGGGAGGGGAGGGGAAATAAATAAATAAAAATAAATCTTTAAAAAAAAAAAAAAAAAAAGACACAGAGAAGTCAGCATGCAATAATGTGAGATAAGACTTCAAGTAAGGGATGCCAAATAGAAAGACAGATGACTTTCTTGTGAAAGATAACTTTTGAAATTTTGAATAGCAACCGGGGCTTTTACTTGCAGTGAATCTTAACATCTCATCTACTCATCTCTTGAAATTCATCTCACTACCCTATTTTCCTTCCTCCAACTGGGAAATCATGTCCTGAACTGCAAGCCCTGTTCAGGAAAATGGAAATGGGACTTCACCATGTTGGTGACAAAAAGTCATTACAATACAGACTATAGTTAATAGGGCAATTATAATATTCTTTCATCAACTGTAACAAAGGTACCATACTAATGCAAAGTGTCAGTTATGGGGGGTTATATGAAAACACTGAATTTTTTATGTGATTTTTCTGTAAACCTACAACTTTCTAACTTAAAAAAAAGTGAAGCATACTTCAACTTGGAAACCAAGAGAAAAAAAAAAACCACATTACAGAATTAAATTTGGTCATCAATCTCTTGGAAAGTGTGCAATATAGGGAGTTGCATATGATTATAAAAGTAGCTGAGGAAGGCTCATATCTGTGCTCACAAGAATGCTGAGATACACCTCCTCATAGAACTAATACGGATCGAAAAGAAGACAGAATGGAAGTATTTGCAGAAGGATTTTAGGAGACATTGTCTTAAGTCTGAGGATCTATACATTAGTGCCCAATGAGCTACATCCACACCCCAATGAGAATTGGGTTTTCTGTTTGTTTGTTTGTTTGTTTACTTGTTTTTTAGGAGGTCCCAGGTTCATGAGAAGCAGGTGCTCAACCACTTGAGCTACATCCACTCCCCTTTTTATAACTGTTTAAAATTACATAGAAAAATATGTAACTACACAGGCAAAAGTGTGTATTGTACAAAGTGAAAAAACGTATTTCAAAAATGAAAGGTATGCTCCCATAAACTTTGTATTATTTTTTATTATATAGCAATTTATATCTATATCTCTATCTAAAAAGTATGTATCCTTGATATCTGTAACAGTACATATAAAAACATTTGGATAGATATGCACCATATATAGAGATGCACCATACTGTCAAAGCAGTTACTGAAAGATCCCCAGACTTAAGACTATGTCTTCTAAAATCCTTTTGCCCAATGAAAATATAAAATTTTCACTCTATAAGGAGCAGAATTTTGACTTGGAAGTGGGGATAGAATTGCTCCATAAATGGGTCCATACAAATTATAAATCCCTGATCCCTAAGCTCCATTTGGTCCAATAGAAAGATGGAGTGTCAAACAGAGAATCTCTTCTTACTCAAAGACCAGATTCCTGTGGTTCTCCAACATGAACTCCCCGTGGAGATTCCTTTTTTCAGGGCCCTTGAACTTCTACCCTTCTCGGGTGTGGTGGTTTAGAGGTGTCCGTCCCCCAAAAAAACCATGTTCTTAAACTTAATTCATTCCTGTGGGTGTGAACCCATTTTAAGTCGGACCTTCTGATGAGGCTACTTCAGTTAAGGTGTGACACACCTCAACAAGGAGGGGTCTTCATCCTATTCCTGGAGTTCTTTACTTATAAGGGAATGAAATTCTGCCAGGGAGAGAAAAAGGCACAAAAGGAGCAGCCAGAAGCTGAAATCAATGGAACCTGGAAGAGAAGGGAAGGGCCAAGAGATGCCATCATGTGCCTTGCCATGTGACAAAGGAGCCAAGAATTCCTGGCAGCCAGTCCAAGAACTCCAGTCTCCTTCAGGAAAACCAAATTGCCTTTACGACACCTTGATATGGACTTTCTTTTAGCCTCAAAACTGTAAGCAAATAGCACTCTCAATATTGAGATAACTACTATCATTCAGAAAAGCTGTGTGAATTAAGCAGAAGTTTATAAAATGCAGTTCCTCTCTCCTCACCCACAATAGGGCCACCAAAAGAAAAAGGCTCTGGAAAACGAATTTACATGTCCTTAAAGAAAGGAAGAATGAAAACTAGATCACAGATTTTGGAGTCTAATTAGCTGAGAATCAGCATGGAAAGGAGAAGCAAGGTATCTAGATAGAGAGAGTAAAAGGGTTCATTAATGGCCTTTCCCCCTTGCAATTATTTTGACTTAGGACACAGGAGGACAAAGAATTTGAGGAACGAGCAACAGTCAAGGACACTGACGAAGGGGTGGACAGACAGCCCCTGAGGAAGCAGCGACACTGCTCTCTTGGGGCCACACCTTCATAGCAGGACTTCAGGTCCTTCTGAACAAGGTGCTGAGAGCCTAAGGATGTGTACCTCCCGGCCTCCCAGGATGGCACTTACCTGGGAAGCCAGGGTTAAAAAGGCCCTTTGCTGCAATTCCTTCCACAGCAGCAGGTGGGTGTGCCCATGTGACAGGGTCATCGGCCATGGTTGGTTGTCTCCAGGCTGTCTCCACCACTGGGCTGCAAGCTTTTCAGACCAGAACTTTGTCGTAAGACTCTTTTAAACAAAACTGCTTCCTACAGCACCTGGCATTGAGGAAGTGCACTCAGTAAACATTTGCTGAGTTGAGCTCAAGCACCTGCAGGGCAGCCTTGAATGGGATGGTCCTGGAACAGGCCCCTTCGGGTGGGGCACTAGCACCTTCTCTAGTGCCGCCATGTAAGTCGGGCTGGGCCTGGAGGAGAGTAAGCCACGGACAAGAATGTTAGGGACTCAGAACTAAAATGCCACACTTTAACTTCTTCCAGTTTCACTACATTGGATGATACTTCATATCAGTGGCAAAAATGATGGAGACAATAGGAAAACGTTAAATGATTCAGATTTTTTTTAAGCCAAGACTTCTCTGAGGATTCCAGTCTCAGCATCGACTGTCAGCTGCTTTCCAGTGGAAAAAACTTGCCCTGGGCGTCCCACTCCTCTGTAGTAGCCTGTTGCTCTCCCCTTGTATTTCCTTATTTATTTATTTATCCCCACCTCATTGTTTGCACTCACTGGCTGTGCTCTGTGTCCATTCACTGTGCATTCTTCTGTGTCTGCTTCTCTTCCCTTTAGGCAGCACCTGGAACCGATCCTGGGACCTTTCGGAGTAAGAGAGAGGTGCGCTATCACTTACGCCACCTCAGCTCCCTGGTTTCTTGCATCTCTTATTGTCTTTCCCCTTTTAAGCCTTTGACTTAAAAAAAAAAAAAAAACAAGAAGTCAATGTAATAATCCCCACTTTACAGATGAGAAAACTGAGGTTCAGAGGATCACTGATATGTCCAAGGACACACAGCTAGTAAGAGGCAGAGCCACCTTTTGTCTAACTTCAAAATTCATAGACTTTGCGCTGCCCAGTTGTTTCTATGTGAAAGGGGAGAACTTGACCTACACTTCAAAAGACAGGTAAGATTTAGGGAAGTGAAAAGAAGGAAGAGTCATTCTCCACAGGGATAATATAGTGAGCAAAGTTTCAGAGTGTCCCAGGAGTAAGAAGTAGCGTATTGCAGAGGGGAGAGCACAGGCTTGAAAATCTAGCTCTCTACTTATAAGTGGGGTGACATTGGAAAATTTGTATAATTCCTCCAAATTTCATATTTTTCTATGTAAAAAAAACAGAAGCCATTTAATGGGGTTATTGGGAGGATTTGATGCTATAATGCTTGCCAAGTGCTGAGCACAGAGCCTGGCACATCACAATAAGTCTTCCCTTCCCAGCAGGCTGGCTAAAGGAGAGGCCCATACTAGGCTACAGGGCAGGGAAAGACTGGAAAAGGCAGCTGGGGAGAGGCGGAAATGTCTTGAATGACACTCTAAGGAATGTGGAATTTATCCCACAGACTTCTAAATAGGGGTTGGGTAGCCATAGATAGAATGGCCAAGATGTATACAAAGAAACTGTCAGAAAAGCAGGGGTGGAACATGTGGGTGCTGAGTAAGACACAAGTAAACACAGGAGAATAGATGAAGTAGCAGCAGGTGATCGATCACATGAAATCCCAGAGGTGAAGGAGAAAGGACATTGGGGACTGGAGCTACCTGTAGAGATTAAGAGATTCTGCTTCTGTTAATGGAGAAAGGGACTGGAAATCAAGGGAGGAGGGAAAGAGGGGGGGGCACCAAGAAGTTATACCCCACAATCCATGCCACTCCTGTGAGCATTCAGGGTATCAAACACATACAGAGTCATCGATGAGCCACTTTTCCTTTTCACTTTCAGAGAAGATTCAGACTGCCATGTGTTTGCTTAACCCCACTCCCTCCAACCAAAATACCCTGTCCTGGGCTCAGATCCCTAAGAAAATTGATCCCCTGCTACATGTTTGAGATATTTGATAAATAGCAAGAATCATAATATTAGTCTGAAAGCAACATCTCAATCTCTGCTCTGGGTCTGCATGGGAAATATGTAAATAAACTTAACTAAGAAGGCCTTTCCTCAAGGTGCAAGCTCCTCTTTACACTTCCAGATCCAAAGTACAAATTCTTGAAGATGAGGATCTGGCCCAATGTTCTTCAGGTATTTATTTGTTCACAAAGGAATGAGATGAAGGGTCTGTTATCTAAAAATGCCTCCAAAAACAGGATCAATTTGGTCATAAATAGGCTGAGTGTGGCTTCGCTTAGATCTATTCTTGCAAGAGTCCTGGAGGCACAGAAGCTGTTCTCCAGGCAGGCAGCTTTCAGAGTCTAGAGGAAACCTTGGTTTCCTTTACTCCTTTACTTTTTTCAAATTTCTTCAGTGCTAAATAAAGAAGCAGTCTGTATTACTATGTGGTTTTCTTTTGCCTGGGCTAAAGGCCACAGGTGTGAAAAAAGAAAATGCAACTCATTAAATGCCTGAGTACGAAAAAAAAGGGGGAAAACAGACTTGGCCCAGTGGTTAGGGTGTCCGTCTACCACATGGGAGGTCCACGGTTCAAACCCCGGGCCTCCTTGACCCATGTGGAGCTGGCCATGCGCAGTGGTGATGCACACAAGGAGTGCCCTGCCACGCAGGGGTGTCCCCGTTTAGGGGAGCCCCACGTGCAAGGAGTGCGCCCTTAAGGAGAGCTGCCCAGCGCCAAAGAAAGTGCAGCCTGCCCAGGAATGGCGCCGCCCACACTTCCCCTGCTGCTGCTGCTGCTGACAAAGACGCAGCAAATAGACACAGAGAACAGACAACGGGGTGGGGGTGGGGGTGGGGGTGGGGGTGGGGGTGGGGGTGGGGGTGGGGGGGATTAATAAATAAATCTTTTAAAAAAAAAGAAACAAAGGGACAGGCATGAAAACTTTGGGTACGTTTCTATAACGAATTAGGCTGACCAGTTTCCCAGAAGCGTGAAGGACCATAAAATTCAGATATATATGCACAATTAATTACACAAAGAAGTTACTGCCATTCACAAGAATATAACTACACTGTGGTTAACTTCACATTTCATACAAGGGCATTTAAATTAGAAATCCATGAAACAGGAATGTCTTTCACTTCCTCTTCTTCACTACCCTTTTAGGTAAAATATAAGGGTCTGGGTGACACAGGTCAAGAGGTCATCCTGATCTCATCCCTCTCCTGCCCAAAGTCTCTTAGAGCACAGCTGACCTGCCCATGAGCCTGGCTCTTGGCCTGGAAACTTCCCCTTCTCTTCTATTTTGCCTGAGCCTAGGGGCCAGGCTCTTGGTCTTCAGTTGTGACAAGATGTCCTGGGACTGGCTGATCCTGGCCACAGTGATTCTGAGGCCAAATGAGCAGGCTCAGTAGCTCTGACACACTCTGGGATCAGTTGACCTGACCTATTTTTTTTTTTTAATTAAAAAAATATCCATCTTCTACCAGGAGTCCACACACATTAATAATTGAAATTGAAAAGCCTTCTTTCTTTTTCAGAACTAGAGCCCCCACTCCTTCCTCCCAGGTGCTCCTTCACAAGCTGCTGCACCACAGGGAGAGCGGCATCTATACTGACTTCACAGGTTCTGCCACCTACTAGAAACAAAGAGCTGATGGGTGAACTGTGGGTGGCCTGTGTGCATCCCACCTTCTGCATGTAGCCTGTGTGACACTACCCCAAAGACCCCCTACCTATTTATTTGTCAGCTTCACCTCATGTGCAGAGATCTCTGACAACACAAGAATATTGTAGACAGAGCATACTTCCTCCTCAGAATGCCTTTTGCACTAAACCATATACTTGGAAAACCAATTCTTCTTCTTCAGTTTTAAATTAGTGTGAACAAGAACTTCCCCTTCATATCTAAATACCACCTACTAATCAGAATAATTAAATGTTCACTGAACATAAACATATACACAATACACATATAAACAAAAAGTTTATTATCTAATTAAGAAGATGGCAATTTTTTACATTCAAGGAACCAAACAAGGAAAACAGAAGGAATTATTTCTATGAAACAGTGGGCAGAAAAGACTAGGAAAAGTAGGATATAAATTGCCTTTGAAGCCAAGAAAGTGGAAGGTGACCCAGACCTTTTTTTTTCAGAAGGCATGGAAGTCACGTTGGAGCACACTTAGGGAGAGGCTGGGGCTTGAAGGTGATCCAAAAGGAGTTTGAATGTAACCCACAGGATAGGTGGAGTCCCTTAAGATTTTGGAACAAGAGAGGGACACAGTGGAATACAGGGTTTTGAAAGCAACAGTGTCCAGGGGGAACAGGAAGAGGCTTCCTCAAAGGAAAAGTCTTGGGCTACTGCATAAGTGGCCGAATAAGGCCTTGAGATTCATCAGCTGTGGTACGATGGTAGAAGGATGGTTAGAACAAATTGCTGACAATGAGGGAACCTAAATAAAATGAAGAAACTGTCAATTTGTATATTCTGAGGAAAAATGATTAATGCCAACCACTGAACAAATGGGTATATTTTTACACTAAATGTCCTCTGGGACATAACATCTCATACCATATCTAGAAGAGCAAAATATTGAAAACCCCCAAAATGTCCACCACAGACTAAATTCAAAAGAATATTATGGAGTCACTAAAAATGATGTAAATATTCATAGGATATAGAGTAGAGGGAAAAAACTAGGCTATAAAATAGTATAAAGTATGAAATATAAAGTATTTTTATGAAAAAAATACATTTATTAAAATGCTTATCTATTCTTAAAAACTCCTCCAAATGCATACACAAAACAGTTCCTATCATCTGGTAATATAATTTCCAGTGACTTACTGGCAATTTCTTTTTCCTATCATCATGTTTGGATATTTAGAAACTTGTAATATGTGCACATGGTACAAAGTGTTCCAAGTATAAAGGAATATATCGTATATTTTTCTTCCTCCCTTCCTGGATGCCCCCAGCCACCAAATCCTCCTCCCCATGTTTTCACGTATCCTTTCAGTTACACACTTAAGGTGTATTTTCTATTTGCACAAATGAAAATATACTCTATGCAACACTCTGCTCCCTTCCTATATTCCCTGAGCAATATACCTTAGAGTTCTTCACATATTATGTATAAAACTGCTCAGTTAAAAAAAAAAAAATGGATCTAGCCGTCGCAGCTCTCACTGACTGCCTGAGTAAACAATGCCTCAATCAAGGGGGCTCCTGAGGGCTCTAGGGACATCCAGACACTGTAGGCGGGGCAGAGCTCAGGAGTCTGGCACCCTGTCAGGGCAACTTACCTTGAATATATGCTTCCCAATGTAGCAGACATAGACTCATTCCCTACACATGACTCTTCTGCCCTTTTTATTTGAACCTATGTTTAGCACTATACTCATTCAGTGTATGTTCCAGAGACTTAAATTTTTTACCTTTTCATAAGCCTGTTGAGTCATGAATCTCAGCAGAGGTACATCACCTACGCTCCAGTTCACTGGACTTGCCCAGGACAACTAACAAAAGGATGATGATGATGGATAATATCCATACCCACTAAACACAAATGGCAGGCAAGACAGCTCCATCCCATCTGCCCCACGGGATCTAAGACCTCTCTCAATCAGAAAGAGAGTGGCCATCACCATCCCAATGTCCTCAAGATTGAGGAATGAACAAACATAAGGGGGGAAAGCAATTATGGACTAATGTAGTCATTATTATTCTAGTAATGGAAGAACTTGTAACATTGCCATAAAGGCAGTGGCCACCAGAGGTTCTGAGGGAAGGAGAAGGAAGAATTGGTGCAACATGGGCATTTCTGGGACAATGGAATTGTCCTGCATCACATAGCAATGACCAATACAGATCATTATACATTCTGCCAGAACCTATAAAATTGTGTGGTGGAAAGTATAAACTATTATGTAAACTACAGACCATGGCTAGTACAACACTTCAATATGTGTTCATCAATTGTAACAAATGCACCACAATAATGAAAGATGTTAATGGGGAAAAGTGAGGAAGGGAAAGGGATGGATACGCAGGAATCCCCCTACATTTTTGATGTAGTATTTATGTAATTTAAAGCTTCTTTCAAAAATAAAATTAATTTTTAAAAAAGTTTGTGGCTCCTAAATGTTTCTGATCTTTTATATTACGAACATGACTCAATGAATATCCTTGAATGAGGGACCCTTTGCCAGCTATGAGTCTATGTGCAGAAAATATTCATAGAAGTGAATGGAACTAAGACAAAGGATATGTAAACTCTTAATTTCAATAGCTTTCAATCAACATCACAAACAGTGTACTAATAATTTACATTAGCAACATAAGAGAGTATCAGTTTCCCCATTCTCATTAAAAAATAAAAATTCTGTCCTGTGCAGCTGCTGTGGAAACCAGTTTGATGGTTCTTCAAAACGTGACTTGGAAATTCCATTCTAGGTATATTCCAAAAGAACTGAAAGCTGGGACCAAGACACTTGTACACCAATGTTTAGAGCAGCATTTTTTCACAATAGTTAAAAGGTAGGGGAAAAGCTCAAGTGTTCTCCAATGGAAAATGGATAATCAAAATGTGGTACATACATAACAGAATATTATTACTCAGTCCTAAAAAGGAATGAAGTTCTAACACTTGGTACAACATGGATGAATAGTGAATACACCATGGTGAGTGAAATAAACCAGATACAAAAGGACAGATATTGTATGATTCTACTAATGTGAAGTATCTAGAATAAGCAAATTTAGATACAGAAAGTAGATTAGAGGTTACCAGACTCTACAGGTAAGAAGAATGGGGAGTTAATACTTGATGGGTAGTTTCTGTTTTGGGTAATGAAAAAGCTTTGGTAATGGATGGTGGTGATGGTAGTACATGTAGCTAATGCAATTAGATTGCATACTTTAAAATGGCAAATTTTGTTACATCTATGTTACCATGATAAAGTTAAGTCACTCCTTGTAGTGTATTAGGGATTACCCTAATTCAGTTTGGGCTCATTTTAACCAATCACATAGTCAAAGACCCTATTTCCACATAGATACCACATTCAGAAACCAGGAATTGGACTTGAACCTACCTTCTTGGGGTCATAATTCAACCCATAATTTCTATTATAAAGCAATCTCCAGAGTTCGAAGGTAGAGCTCTAATAAGAACTTCGTCTTCCTTATTTAAAGTTTTCTACTCAAACCGCCCAGAAAAAGATAAAAACTTTTCCGAATTCTTCAGATCTGACATTTTAAAGAAAACCTAATACAGCAACACCCAGACTATGCTCAGAGAGTCTCAACCAGAGAGGCAGTGAAAGACGATCAAGTATGTCACTTCCACAATTCAGCAGGGCAAGACCTCAACATAAAAGCAGCCTTCTGCTCCTTATCTACATTAGCACCTTCTCTAGTATCTTCTGAACTAGTGCCCCTTAACCCAACTTTTATGTGAATATGTGCCAAATCATGAAATATACTAAGAAAGGAAAGATGGTGAGGCTTTTTCCACACTAAACAAGGGGTCAGCAAACACTTTCTGTAAAGGATCATATTAGTAAATACTTTCAGTCCCATGGACCATATTCTGTTGCAACTATTCAATTCTCTGTTTCATCATGAAAGCAACCAGACAACAAGCAGGCATGGCCATATTCCATAAATCTCATTTACAAAAAAGGACATTGGGCCAAATGCAGACCACTCGATTTTTGTAAGTTAACAAAACTGTAACAAACAATTTTTCCAAAGCAGAAAAGGTGCTTACTTAGAAAAATGAAATTGATAGTTTCTCAGAAATTTAAGCTGGGGAGTCTAGAAGAAATGATGTGTCTAAAGTCTTAGCTCCAAGAATTTTGACCCAGGCTTAGAGATGTACAAAATATACTGACAATTACCAAGTATTTATTTCATTCTGTGACAGTTTGAGATTATTTATGAATCACAAAAAGAGAAAGCTTATGTTTGTAAACTAACCTGTTCCTTGGGTGTGATACCTTTGATTAGATTACTTGTTAAGATTGCTTTCAGGGCTTTCTTTGATTGGACCACTGTCAGTAGGGCGTGACTCGGGCTGAGTCCCCACCCCCTTGGTGGATCTGATATAAAAGGAAAACTCAGAAGACATATAGGGGAGAGAACTTTGTAATTTTGATCCTACCATGTGACAGAAAGGAGAAGGTTCAAATAGCTAAAACCCGGGGTGAAACATTTGCCTGATGGCTTACAGCCGACCTTGGGAAGAGAGCCTGCTATAGAAACCCAGAGGGGAGGCTGAACCCTCGCAGAGATCAGCAGCCATTTTGCTAAGACACTGTGGCAGCTGACTTTGGTGAAGAAGCACCTCCTGTTGCTCCTTCAGTTTGAGTTTCCACAGCCTTTTACCCCAAACAAATGTTCTTTATGAAAGCCAACAGATTTCTGGTACTTTGCATCAGAATCCCGTTGGCAGACTAACACACAAGTCTAACATGTAATATTTCTCTCTGTACCTGTTTCTTATCTGTAAAATGGAGATGTTAAAACCAGGCTCAAAGAGGTTAGATTCTTTCTAGTTACAAAGCCATAGTGCTGGAAGCTTAGCTGTTCAACATAGGCTGGGCTGTCCTCAAAGTTCACACCCCATAGACTTTGCACTCCCTTGGATTTCTCTTTTCTGTTCTATTTTTTTCTTCTTCTATTGGCTGTGTTGTAGAGAAGTCGGGTGTGCGCAGTATCGAAGGCCAGGACAAGAGCACTCCGAAAAGGAAGTTTATTTCTGATGTGGACTATGGGTGGACGGCTCTGTGTCTCTTCAGAGATAACTAAGTTGTTTGACTTGTGGGTGTGGAACGGTAAGAGGCTGCAGTCCTGCCCTTAGGGACAGTGACAGCAGGCTCCAGTCCCAGGAAATGTTTAACAATGCAAGGGCTATAAACTTTAAGTATTTAGGGGAAATGCAAAAACCAAGGCTTATCTAGAATGTCTGGAGTCCTTGCTAAAAGCTTACCTAAGATGTGGAAGAGATATATGCTAATTGAAGCCTATTGAGAACTGAAACAAAGGGACCATTTGGCCTTTCCTCTCTGTATAAAAGTGGTTTGAAAATCTTGTTCTGGGCTCGGGATTCAAACTGAAAGCTCCCGAGTCCGGCCGGCCGTCAATAAACCATTTTTCCTTCTCAAAATCATTCCTGAGTCCTGGCCTCTCTATACTCAAATAATTGAACTTCTCTTAAATTCCACAACATTTCGACCGGCCGGACTTGGTGGACTCCTGTCCTAATAAAAACCGAGCCCCAAATAGCCTTTTTCGGACCCTTTTATATAGAGGAAATAGGATTAGGGAGACAAACGGTGCTTGTATGCAAACAGACTTTTGGTTAGTTAGGTGAGTGTTTTATCTGTGTATCAGATAGGTTATTTCCTCCAGGTAAATTTGATTTAACACATATTCTCCACATTCCAAGCCAGCTTGGATTTAGCACATCTTCCACATTCCCTCTGGATGCAACCTTGAATACACATTCAGTCTTACATTCTTTCTGAACATTCAAAGACTGTAGGGTCTATATTACTTATTTGGACTTTTAGGGACTAGGTATACTTGGAAACAATTTTGAATTTACGCACAGGCTATATCAGCTGCACACAGTGTAAAACACCAAATACAGATAATACAATAACTCTTTGTTCAGCTGTGATGCAGATTTCCCAACCCCAAAGTTATACTTGGCACAGCAAAAACTAAGATGTCAGAGTCTTTTCAGCCACTTATATATCTCATGCAACAAAATCTTTTACCTTAAATATTAATACAATGTTCTGTTTGAGATCCTTAAATTAAACCATAGGACTCTTCTATAAAAGAACAGTGTGACTGAAATTACATTTAGTCTTGAAAATCTAGAGACAGAATTCTATTTTTCGTTATCTCAATTGACTCATAGCAGATATTCATAATTTATCCACACAACAAGGAGAATTGATGGTGCCAATTTGTTATCAATAGTTTAAGAAACTAGCAGCTTTAATATGTTTACAAGGAATTAAAATTCATTGGCAAAATATTCTATAGTAATATCAATAGTTTAAATGAGGAAATCTAGGCAGAAGTTTAACCTCTTTTAAAAACCTAGTTTGAATTCACTCGGGAAATGAAACAGTCTAAATTCTTTCCCCCTCATCTACTCTCTGCACAGGAATAGAGCAAACTGTTACATGTTGGTCACTACCTGACAGGAATAGCAGCAAACAGTTACATCTTATTCATTCTTGACAGGAATAGCAGCAAACAGCTACATCTCGGTTATTATCTGACACACGAGGCCGTCCAGGTGCTAACTCACTGCAACGCCGTAGAGGACTCTTCCCGACCCCACTGTACAGATGAGGGGACACCGCCCGGGGTGGGGGTGCTAAGAGCTGGCTAGTGAGTGAGGGTGGAGGGCGCCTTAGGCTGCAAACCCAGGCAGCCCGGGGTGGGGTCAACGACTGTGCCTTGCAGGTGGACCCGGAGCTCAGAGAAAGCAGACCTTCCGCCTTTGCTCACCCTCTGGGTTAAGGGAAATCATTCCACAATTCACCAAGTTTGGGTTTAATTTTATTTTTTTTAAAGTTTAATCACAAGTACTGAGTTCCTGCATCTGCAAGACCAGCTTTTGGAAGGCACCCGGCCCTTTTCTAAGGAACTTCTTGTTCTGACTTGAGGGCCAGATTCTGATATTTCTGCTTTTCTCAAAGGAAGAAGATCCCCCTGCGCTCAGGGGCGCAGACCCCCGTGGAGAGGCAGAGCGGGAGGAGGAGCGGGGGTGGTCCCGGTCCCGGCCCCAGGCCGAGGCTGGCCTCCCGCGCCAGCACCGCCCTCTGCGCTCCGCACCCACAGACCTCGGGACCTGCGGGTGGGGGGCTCAGCTTCCGCGGGGCCTCCGTCCCGGGTGCCCTCCCCTCGCTCGCGCCTCTCGCGCCTCCTGTGACGCCTGGCGCAGCCCCGGGTCAGGGCGCCCCCACCTAGCCCGCCCGGCTCCAGGCCCAGGTCCCCCCGCGCGGGCTGCGCCGCCCCGCAAGGCGCCCGCCCCGGGACTGGCCCTGGAAGGGCAGCTCCAATCCCCCCCCCCCGCGCCCCGCGGGCTCCCCGCCTGCCCCACCCCCGCCCGCCGAGCCCGCCCCGCGCCCACGGGGCACAGGGGGCGGTGGGCCCGCAGCGGGGGCTGCGCTGGGGCGAGCGGCCCCCTCTCCTTCCCAGGGGCCCTCTCCACACCCCGCAGTTGGTCCTGGCTCTGTTCCCCCCACACACACCTGCTCCAGCCCAATAACTGGTTTCCCTGTCTTTCAGATCCCCCTTCTCTCTTTTATGCTCTTGCCTCCCACTTGCCCCTTTCCAGCCCTCGCCCACCCCTGGCCTCTCCCCACCAGGCCCCATGACCCCTTGCCTCCCAAATCCTCTTTGGAGAGAACAACCTTTCTTTGGGCCCTCAATGTCTCCAGACCTTCTTGAGTGATATGTTAATTTCTCTTATGCCTGGACAGGTAGTCAGTCAAACAACCGCTTGCAAAGCACATAGGATGTGCAACATAATTTTGGCAAGTATTTATTTTGTAGAATTACTTTAGGAGTACCTGAGTCCAGGGCACCTTCAGGCTACAAAGTCTTTTACAGGTAGGACCTCGTTCTCTGTAGAATCCCCTGGGGCTTCAGCTTAAAACCTCAGGGCCCTAGCATTGTTTTTGTACAGTCCTATATTTTGTAAATTTGGCAAATATAGAGTATTTTAAGCACACCGGTAAGACCCCTGTATCTTTCCACTTTGATTTTTCCTCCTATGTTTGGAGAGGATTTGGGATTTTGCTTTGGTATTAATAAATTCTCTGTGGTGTTTCATGCATCGAACAGCTCTGGCTAAAGATTTGTGGGGCACATTAGGTCCAGGAGTGGTGATGCCTTGTGGGTTTTCTGAGGAAATGGCCCTAGAACCAAGTTTGAAAGATTTCTCAAGCTAATAAAGAGGAGAGGGCCATTTCCAGGTCTTCCAGCCCCAGGAAACAAAGGGAGTGATGGTGGCAAAATGGGGTGGCAGCACCATAGTAATCCTGTACAGCCAGAGCCCAGGTGTGAGGCAAGCACTGAGCGGTGCGGCTGACACCACCTGCCACCTAATGGCCTGGGGAGACTCTCCCATCTTTGTAGGCTGGCCTGGTGCCCCCCTCGTTTTAGCTTCTGTAAGATCCCTTTGGGTTCATTGATGCTGTTGTAAAATCTAGACTTTGGTCTGTCAGGTTAATGGATGCTGGGTGATCAAGCAACCCTGAAATCTCAGGTGTTCATACTGTAAGGGTTTGTCTCTTCCTCCCATTGGGTGGCAGCCTCCCATGTGGTGACTCAGGGACTCTGGCTCCTCATATCTCACATTGCCACCATCTTCTAAAACATGCACTTCTCAGCACAGGAGATATTACCTCCAAAGGGGTGAAATTTGGTTTTTGGAGGGTATAGCAGTTTGATATTGTTTATGAATTCCAAAAATGGATATTGGTTTTTGGGTTTTTCCCCCCCCCTTTTTTTTTGTCTTTATTTATTTTTTTAATATTACATTCACAAAATATGAGGTCCCTTATACCCCCCACCCCCCTCACCCCACTCTTCCCCCCATAACAACAGCCTCCTCCATCATCATGAGACATTCATTGCATTTGGTGACTCCATCTCTGAGCACCACGTCATAGCCCACACTTTCCTCCCACGTTCCACCCAGTGGGCCATGGGAGGACATACAATGTCTGGTAACTGCCCCTGCAGCACCACCCAGGACAACTCCAAGTCCCAAAAACGCCTCCACCTGTTCTTCTGGGCGTATTAGATTAGATTAGATTCAGAGGTTTCACTCTTTACTCATTAAATTATGATTAAGGCTTTGATTGGGCCATGTCAGTAGGACACTGAGGCCCTGCTGAAAACAGCAAGGCACAGGAGTCAGTTGGAGTTTGGGATGCTGGAGCCCTGGTGAAGCCAGCTAGGAACATAGGGAATCAATAGATGGATCTGGAAACTGGCAGAGAGTCCACGTGGACATCAATAGCCTCAAAATAGCTGCTGGAAGACCCTCCCCAAGATTCCTCCAGAAGCCAGGAGAAGCCCGGGAGATTCCCCAAGGACTTTATCATTGGGCCCTCACTGGGAATTGATGGGTGGGTAATCAACCAAAACAGCAAACAGCTGGGACTCCTAGGCCATTAGCAAAGGGGTGGAATAATTAACAGTTCACAAAGCAGGTGTGGGCCTGAAGGTGTGCTCTTTCACCTTTGGGCCTGTCTCTGGCTGCCTTCTCCCCTGCTTGGATCACTATGTAAGGAAACCTGGGGATTTATAATCCATAATGGGAAATTGTAGTCTGTAAATCAGCCCACTTTATCACTTTTCAACCCCTTCCTCTCTACCTGGGACCACTGATCTATTATTTTCTCCCATTTCTTGTCCCTCCCTGCCTAAATAAATTACTGGACTAACTCACCCGACGTGCTCTTGAAATTCGTTTCTGCAGCATTGTCAAGAACCTAGACAAAATCCAGTAACACTGGGAAGTAAGTACTAGAGAAGCATATACATGAGGAAAGAGAAAAGGCTGCATTAGACATGGCAGATGCCCTGGGAAGAGAGACGAGCTCTTTGCCTTACAGTTTACAGCTGGCCTTGTCGAGAGAGAAGAGCAGCTGAGCCCAGAGAGAAAAAGCCGTGTGAAGGAGACAAGACATCCCAGGCTATGGCTGAGATTGGAAGAAGCTGGGACCATGGAGCCTTGGGAGGAGGAAGACTGAACCCTCGCGGACATCATTCACCATCTTTCATCAACAGGTGGCAACAGACTCAGACTGAGAAAGTACCTCTTATGGTACCTTGAGTTGGACTTTTTAGGGCCTTGTAGAATTTGAGAGAGGTTCAATTATTTGCATAGAGAGAGGCCAGGACTCAGGAATGATTTTGAGAAGGAAAAATGGTTTATTGATGGCTGGCCAGACTCGGGAGCTTTCTATTTCAATCCTGAGCCCCGAACAAGATTTTTGAGTCCCTTTTATACAGAGAGGAAAGGCCAAATGGTGCTTTAGTTTCAGTTCTCATTAGGCTTGAATTAGCATATATCTTCCACATCCTAGGTAAGCTTTTAGAATGGATTTCATACATTCTAGATAAGCTTTTAGCACATTTGGTTTGCATTTTTCCTGAATATTTAAAGTTTATAGACTTTGCATTGATAAGCTGTTTCCTGGGACTGGAGTCGTTGCCATGGTCACCAAGGGCAGGACTGCAGCCTCTTACCGTTCCACACCCACAAGTCAGGACAGACAGTTTAGATTAAGGTTATCTCTGAAGAGACAAAGAGCCTCCCACCCATAGCCCACATCATTTCCCCTTCCCCCCTTATGCCAAAGTTTAATTTGCTAAGCTTTGGCATAATTTTTGTTGGATCTATGGAGGTGGATGGCCATTTGTTGTTTTGATTGATTACTTTATTTGTTAATTTTCAGTGTAGCATCCAGGAGCTTGTTCCCAGAAGTTTATAAGTTTTTACTCTGGACAGCAGAATCTGGGGCAGGGGCCCCCCTGCAGTCACCCCGGGGCCACCGGGGCCCACGTAGATTTTCAGTTAGGCTCCAGATCCAGCTATTAATTTTGTTTTACCCTCAAAGAGTTTACACCTTTAATCTTAAAGGGGTGCTGAAGGGAGATGATTTTTTTTTTGTAATTGCTTCCTGCTGGCTATGGGCTATAGTCATTGCCTAACAAGGTGTAAAACTCTATTTTATTTTAACTGGAGGAAGATGGATCTGGTCTTCTGTATAAAGTTGGATGAAGTTTTCATATGGTTAATAAGATGTTCACTCTGAAAGAAACAAAATTAATTAAAAATTTGGAATATCCATTTTTAAAAGAGGACATTGGATTATAAAAGGAGACAAGGTTAGATGCTTATAAAGATGGCACTCTTTTTTAAAAGCTGGTGGGAACAGTATATATATATATTTTTAAGTTATTTATTTTTAGAGAGAAATTGCAATAGATACTTAGCTTTGTTTGAAGACACATTTTAAGCTGTTTAGTGATTGGCACTCATGTGCACTGTCAGATGCTCCTGGTGAACTGGCACCCTTTGGGCAATTGGTTTCATTCAGGATTAGTACACCAAGTTGGAAATTTTCTTAGTTTTTAGCTGTGGGAGTGATCGGAACTATAGAATAAAGGTGTTTTTTACATTTTGGTTTTAATTGTATAATTTCTGGTAATTTTGACTTTTTCAATAGGTGACTCATTATTAGCAAGCAAGCCTCATTTTTGCTGCACAGTAGAGTACAGTAGAATATAGTAAGTTGACTGAGCTTGGCTGAGACTGCCACCTTATTCTATAGACATGTTTATTAACTGTTTAGAAAATGAGTTTACTAGGAATTTAACATGTCTAATATACTTTTGCACTTGATTTAAAATAGAAAAGATAATGTTATAATTATTAGGCATATATTTAGTACAGGATAAAAGTATAGCACTTTAATATTAATGTATTACTTAATGCAAAGGATTCAGAGTTGTAATTAATAGTTTCAAGTTTCAGGTTTGTAATACTTTACATGTTATCTCTCTATGGGAGCAGGCCATATGCCAATTGTGTTTAAGTTTCATTTACAGTATTCTGGTATTATGGCTCCACTTAGCATGTTCTTCACAGTGAGCAAGTCGCAGCATCATTGATTCTAGAGAGTTTCCAGTATTTTATCAGCCTGGTGCATAGTGCTCTCTGGCACTATGGAACAGTGCCAGTCTGGAGGCAATATTCATTGTACACTTGGCTGTACCGAGTCATCGTTGGCTACTGCAGGAGCTTGAAACTGTAACATAGTTTCCATCGACTTTAGGAGCAGAACTAGAGGCTGATATAGCAAATATTTCTAATTGAGGGCTCAGTGATCAGCCTAGCCAATAACTCACATGGAGAGGTAACTTGTAATGTATTCAAGGCCTGGTTTGAATGCACGAAAGAGTTTGACAATGTTAAAGTTCATTTTTTGTTTTTATATATTTTTTAAACAATTTAATGCAACACATTATATATCAAATGACTATTTACTTATACAATTTTACTATGAAGATAATAGTAGGTATTTTACTTTAGTAATAGAGGGAAAAAATCATATTTTATTGCTAATTTGAAAACAGAAGATTCCTAATAGAATCAAGATAACTTTTTATTACCATTTACTTAAATATGCACCTTGTGGCGGCCTTCAGACAGGTTTTATTATCACAAAGTTATTCTTTACAACCAATACTAATCTAAGTTTTTAGTTAACAATGACTTTTAAAACTAGAACTATTTAAACGTTTTCAGTTTGGGAGATGTTTTACAAACTTTTTATAATTGACTACACCTACATTGACTAGTTACTTTACATTTAAATAAACTTATTAAATTATAATTACTAACTAAAGAAATTTGTTTTTTTTCTTTAAGAGAGCATATCTATAATCTTTTTCTTTAGCTTAATTTTATTAACATGAACTTAAATTTTTATTACTCTAAAGATTTTGTACATATAATGTTAATTTAGTTTATAAGTTAACTATGGGAGATTATATTCAAGCTAAATAAAATTGAAACTATTATAGTTTATGCAAGGAATGTTTTCTTTTTATCTTTACAGGAAGCTAAAACCTTTTCTTTGTTTAAGTTATGAAAATGAATAATTTTTAAAAGCATACTGATTACTAGGTTTCAAAACACATTACATAATTACTTAATTTGTTTAATTATAATCCAGGAAAGATTTTTTCATAGTTTTTATGGACTTCTTTTACTTATTGAAATTTGTTAACAGAGCCACTAATTACCTTTATTTTTGTTGGAAAGAAATTTTCTTCTGGAAGAAAATAAGGCTCACCCGATTGTGAAGAAGAAAAGAATTTATTCTCAATCTTGCAAGAAGGGGCACACAACCAGAAAACATGGCTGGCACCCCGAACAAAGAAAAATGACACAATTTATACTCCTAAGCCTAGCATACAAGTTTTTTCTCAGTTTTTCCATAGATTGGATGCTTCAGAAGTTACAGCCTATTCGAGAAGATTTAACTTTCCTACACAAAAGTTTGTGATTTAACCGCTTTTTCCATCACATTTCAACCATTTTAGTTTTTACCTGCTCCCTTTTGTCAAATAAGGAATGTAATTTATGCTGAATTGGTATTGACTTAGCTCTTTTTTGGGCATCTTTTTTATTGCCTAAGGAACTGGCTTAGCATTTCTTTTGTTGCTGTTTAACCCGGGAGTAGGAGACTGAGGCAGTAGGCTGCCAGGTTACATTAAATCAATATTCTTTTAATGTGAAGACTAAACTAATTTTTTTTTTTTTACATTTTAGACTGACAAATGGTTTAAACTGGGAAATTACAGGGCAAACTGATTTTTAATTCCTTAGCCTAGTAGATAGGTTTAATTTGCCACACTTAGTCTTGCCTTCAAAACTCTTGCAAAGAGGAGGCCCTTTCCCTATAGTGTGTATAATCAGATTTTTATATGACTTTTTTTATCCTGCTTAGTTTAATTTGGGCTCCAAGAATATTTATTTACATATATAACTGCATATTTAATTTTTAACAATTGGAATAGAACTGTTTTAAGAATTCTCACTTGTTAATTTGGTACTCTCATCCTGATATATGAAAACATATACCAAGCAAACAGTAGACACAAATAGAGTTAGACACAGAAACACAACTCATTGATGTTACTTATAATTTGCATTATTTTATATACTATTTAGCTTAATTTGGCTTCCAGAAATATATATTCCTTAATAACTGCATATTTAACCTCAACAATTTGAACAAATAGGCAGACATGAATAGTTTGACACAGAAACGTAACTTTAGTTACTTAAAACTTCCAGATTTCACAAAATAAGTGTGACTGCAAAACATTTCAAAGACCCCTGAAACTTTCCTTAATTTGCACTATGTGCAGTTTTATACTATGACCATGCAGTTTTACACAAGAATTTTGTTTCTTAACTAATGGCTTGTAACCAAAATGTTCCCAATGTTTTAAAACAATTCTCTTTTGTTTCAGAACTTTATATTTTACCTTGAATTTAGCCGAATTTTGATAAGCAGCAAGATTAATTCTATGTATATTTACTGAGGCTATTGGAAGCCTCAGGGAGACAAACTAGTTTCTCTCATGAATTGCCACTCTTAGGAACACTGACAGTTAAAGGCAGGACACTCCACCCCTAACCCGCTTTTTTTTCCCCCAGTCCTTGGAGATAATAAACTCTAGTGGTCGTTTAAAACCCAGGGCTAAGAATTCCACCAGGCAGCAATTTAGTTTACACTTAGATTCATGAAAGCAGGGTTACTAATACCAGTAGGACAGGAGCTGTTATGAAATAACCATAGGCGAAGGCAAGGGGTGAGGCTAGGCTTGAAGTAACCATAAATGAAGGTAAGGTTAGTTTAGAATTTACACTTAACAATAATGGTTTCAGGCTAAAGTCACCCAGTTATAATTTCAGTTATTATCTTTCCACTGTTTTATAATATAAATGCATTTATAAATGATCTTAACTCTTAGTTACAGTTTTTATTAATTTTTTAACCTTAAGGTGAATTGGATACCTTTATTAATTAAGCTACAAGAATTTTATTAGTAACAATTCTTTGAAGTCTTGCCTTTTCTTAGTAATGGAACAAATTCTTATTTGCAAGTTATGCATTTAATTCACCAGCAAGAGAGTATTGGCATTTAAAGTTTCATTTTAAACTATGTTTTTACTTTTTTACTGTGAATTTTAGGTGCCAGCAACTGACAAAAGTCAAACATAGATTTCAAAGTGGCATTTTATTCTTTTTTTTCCTTTTTCTTTGGTAGTCTCACAACCCTGAAGTTCCCAGCCAGACCATTGAAAAGGCTATTAAGTGATTAGAGGTTTATTGTTTCAGCCTCCTTTCTTTAGACGAGTTTGGAGTTTTAAAACATTCCAAAGTATTTCTACAGTCTTACAAGAGAGAGAGATTCAGAAAAGTAAAGAACTTGGGCAGAATGCAAATTGACACCCTAGGGAGGAAACTTCACTGCATTTATTTTGATTCTGCTTTTCATTCCCTTTACCTTCACCCTTCCAAGCAGTCAGATGCACAACAATCAAATAGGAATGCGGCTTATGAATAGAAGGTGTGGACTCACTGGAAAGGGGCAAGTCGCTCCCCCTTTCCAGCTTTCTGCCAAAATGGGCAGACAGAACCTACTCAAATTTGGCACTCCTTCCGGGGACCCAGCCACCCTGACAGGGGCAGCCCCAACAAACTCCCATGCATGGTGAGGACACAGACGGCCTCCAAACCCCGGCAAAGGGGCAGACTGGAGACAAGGCAGCAGAGCATGGGCAAATGTCCAGATTCTGCAGTTTTGCCTCATAATCAACTCACCCCCTTGCCAATGGCAAGGGAGGAGTTTCAGCTCAACTAAATTTTACTTTACATAACCACACAACTCCAACACTAGCATTGAGCTGACACAGACAGAAGCACAAAGGTCACTAATCTGACCCATAAGTTCTATATATATATTTTTCCAGCATGGCTGCCCTTACAGCCATCACAAACTTTAGAGAGAACACTTAACATTAATATCTGGCATAAAGACAATTCATTTGCAATTCAGCACCATAACAAAAGATTCCAGCTAGACCTTTTTCACTGATTAACTTTACACCCAGACCAAGCTTCACTAGAAAAGCTGATTCATGTTTCTATAACCAAGTTTTTAAAAATCCAGACCAATTTCCAGGGCATTAGGACTTGAACCTATAAACAGCCTTTCCTATTAAAATTAAGCTTCTACTCCTTCATTGGATATAAGACCAGTACAAGATTCTAATATGCAGTTAGACAAACCCAAAACACCAGGCTTTTTCCTGGTTTTTCTCCTTTTTCCAGACCTAGAGAGAAAGGCTTTCTCCCAATTTTCTGGGGCTACTAGGGTTCTCTCGGGAGGTGATCAGCCTCCCTTCTTAGCAATTAAAGCTAGGGCTTTCCAGACTGTGCTCACTTGGGGAGTCTTACCTTCTTCCATGTTTGAAGTTCTCTTTCATTCCCAGAATCTTTCTCTTCAGACTTTCCATTGCCCTCGATTTTTGTCGGGAAGATTCTGGTGGAGCCCACATCATTTCTGGATTAAATTTAATCCAGGGGTGCCCAGATTTTGGGTTCACCCGAGTCCTCCCGGCTTCCTCGGGGATTTGGAAGGGGCAGCAAAATGCTACCATCTCTGGCCTTCGTTTGCAACCCCAGACAAGCCCCCAAAAATGTTGTAGAATTTGAGAGAGGTTCAATTATTTGCGTATAGAGTGGCCAGGACTCAGGATTGATTTTGAGAAGGAAAAATGGTTTATTGATGGCCGGCCAGACACAGGAGCTTTCTGTTTCAATCCCAAGCCCCGAACAAGATTTTTGAGTCCCTTTTATACAAAGAGGAAAGGCCAAATGGTCCTTTTGTTTCAGTTCTCAATAGGCTTGAATTAGCATATATCTTCCACATCCTAGGTAAGCTTTTAGCATGGACTTCATACATTCTAGATAAGCTTTTAGCACATTTGGCTTGCTATTTAAAGTTTATAGTCTTTGCGTTGTTAAACTGTTTCCTGGAACTGGAGTCGTTGCCATGGTCACCAAGGGCAGGACTGCAGCCTCTTACCATTTCACACCCACAAGTCAGGACAGACAGTTTAGATTAAGGTTATCTCTGAAGAGAAAAAGAACCTCCCATACATAGGCCCACATCATTGTGACTGTGAGCTTCTACCCCCAAATAAATATCCTTTATAAAAACCAACTGATTTCTGGTATATTGCTTCACAACCCAATTGACTGACCTATATAATGGGTGAAAAAATATTACCTATTACAGAGCCACAATACATAAACAGATATAGAGTGTATCTGTGGTATTAAAGTTTGATGAGGGAGAGGACAATTAGGAAGAGAAATGTGAAAAAAGGCTCCTTATGGGAGTGAAAATGAAAAAAGATTGAAAATGCTGTTCTACAATAGCGCTGTCCAACAGAAATACAATGCGAGCCACATATGTAATTTAAAATTTTCTAGGAGATGCATTTAAAAAATGAAAAGAACAGGTGACACTAAGTTTAATAAGATATTTTCTTTAATCCAAAATATCTAAACTATCATTTCAACATGTAATAATCTAAAAATGTTTAATGAGAAAATTTACATTCTTTTTTCACTCTGAGTTTTTGAATCAAGTGAGTATGCTACACTTACAGCACATCTCAATTTAAACTGGCCCCATTTCAATTGGTCAATAGCCATATGTAGCTAGTGCCTACTGGACAGCACAGTTCTTGACCTTCCTGGGAATCCTCTAGTGATCCATGAGTTGGATTCCGAAGAGCAGATAGAAAAGAAGGACAGCATTGGGAGTTTTATGGCCAGGCTTGGAAGTGCCAAACCTCACCTCCATCTGTATTCCTTTGTCCAGAAGCCAGTTATGTGGTCCTACCCTAATTGCCTGGGGTTGGGGGTAGGAGTGGGGAAATATAGTCTACCTCTGTGTCTAGCAAGAAGTAAGATTGGTTAGGATCACAGAAATCCCTGCCTCAGTCCGCCCCTCAGTCTCCTCTTCCTTCATACATAGAACACACACCCTACCCATGGCGCCTCAGCCTATGTCCCATGCAGCCACCATAGCAAACTCAAAGTTCTGAGTTCTGTGTGATCTGTTGCCCTCTCTATCAGATCAGAGTCTAATCCTCATGGTACAGCAGTTCATGTATTTTTAAGAAGCAAGCTATCATCCCACTGCCACCCCAAACTCTTCATATACAAATAGGACAGAAAAATCATAATAAACACTCCCTTTCAGAGAGGAGAAAATTAGGACAAGTGACCCAGCAGTCACTTGTCCATAGCAATTCTGAAATCTTGATGGGTGGATGTTGGAGTAGGGGTGGTTCCTTGATTAGGTTCTGATTCTCTTTGCAGGAGGGAGTCCCTTGTGCATGGTTCTCTGTGTACCTTGTTTCACGCTCTAAGAGGCTCCTCTTGTACATTATCCTCCTAGCCATATCTAAAGTGGGAATTTGGAAGCATGTTCTCCTAGGGGCTTCACAACCTTTGAAGCCTTCCTCCTGTTTCTGGAAGATTGAGAGTCTAAGGGTTGTGTATATGTGTGTTCTGTTCTAAGTAAAATTTTTATTGACATGTAACACAAACAAACAAAAAACATAAATCTTACAAAAGAATAATAGCAGCCTGAAATTTTCATGGTGTAAGAACACCATGTAACCAGCACCTTGGAAGGGTCCTTTGTGTCCCCTTTCAAAAGGAACTAAAATCATGAATTATTATCATAGATTGGTTTTGCTAATTTTGCCAATTTATAAAAGTAGAGTCAAACGGTCTGTACTCTTTTATATCTGGCTTCTTTCACTTAAAGTTATGTTAGGGGATTCATCCATAATATTGCTGCATATTGTATAAATATTCCACAATTTATGCATCTCCTATTGATGGGCATTTAAGTGGCTTCCACTTAATATCTGCGGGTTGTCACAGTGTGATACGTAAAGGCCCCAACGTGCCTCCTATCAGGGCTTCAGGCCATTTCCAAGGTGTTGCCGAGTGTGTGATGGGCTGTTTGTGCTGTTTCTAATCCCAACTCTGATGACAAGCTCACAGCACAGACTGTTTAATAAAAAAGACTTGCACTTCCAAGCATGGGGTCATATAATAAACACTACTCAGGACTAAAGAATTATGCTAAATTATAACAAAAGAGTTGTTTACAGAGCCGAAGTGGCTCAGGTCATTGAGCACCTGCTTCCCACGTAGAGGCCCCAGTTTAAATTCTCAGCGCCTCCTAGGAGCAAAAAGGGCAAGCAACAAGCAAACAAATGGGGAAACCAACTCAGGGTCGCCAACTGACTTGTGGCTGGGTGCTGCCTTCCCACGTGCAAGGTTCTGGGTTCACTCTCCAGCCCCTGTGGTACTTCCAAAAAAAGGTATATTAGTTCAACCCTTCAACAGTTACATATCAAAGGCTATGGGAAACATAAAGAAAGTATAAAAAACACCATCTGAGCCACTAAAGAGTAGGTTTATCAGAATACTTTGCAATAATCTAGAATGGTCTGGCTCTTCTGAAACAAGCATAAAGAAGGTTTTGTAATAGTTGCCTATAAATGCCAAAAAAGGAAGGCCAAGTGTTCACTCATTCATTCATTGGCTTATTCATTCACCCATTCATATGAAGAATATTTACAGAAAACATCTGCTTTGTTTATCTAAAGGCACTGTAAGAGATGTTCCCTGCCTGCAAGGGGGAGGCAGGTGAAAAACCAACTACAATAAAGGTCTATAAAAAAAGTTCTCTGAGATTGCAGAGTAAGGAAGCAGCTTGCTGTGCATGAGGGAGTCTGACGTTGAGGAGGAGTTCCTGGATGATGGAGGCAGAAGGGAGATGTTCTAGACCAACGTAGGCTCATGAGCAAAGGCACAAATGTATCAAGGTGCCTCATGCCCGGTGAGCCCTGAGTGGCCCTCCACAGCAGACAGAGACCAACCTTTCCAGCCATTTCCGGTTGCAGAGGCAGCAGTGGTCCCTTTTTCTCCTAATAACCCTGTGGCTTTGTGCACAGATTAAATCACTTTGCATGATGAAAATCCCTTGAATTAGAGAGTTTGGGCCCCTAATCAGTATGGATCTTTGGCTACTCAATAAAAAAGGTAACTGGGATTTGAGATAATTTCAGAAAGTCACCATGGCCTTGGCTTGGAGGCTGGGCTAATCAAAATAACCTGCTCCAGGCCATTGTTCCTGGAAAAGATTGAAGGGAGAAGGATAATGTTTTCTGAAGTCCAGCAGACTGCTCTTCCAGTTCTGCTTTCAAAGGCCTTGATCAACCACCCCAAAAAGAAGAGACCAGATGATTTAAGGAGGAGGAAGGGACAGTCCTGAAACTTTGATTTTTTTTTTTAGGAGAATGAACAGAATTGGTACCTCAAATTCCTGCCTTGCTTCGTATGGTAGTAATAATAACAGTACTAAATAATACACTGTAAATTCATATGTTCTCCTAGAACTTTTTTTCTTTTTTAATTATTTATTTTTATCTGCCCATACTGCTGCCCACCCCCCACCCCCCAAGATGGTTCCCTCATCTGTCTGCTCATTGCCTGCTTGTTTTTTTGGGAGACACTTGACTGAACTGGGACCTCCCATGTGGGAGGCAAGTACCCAACTGCTTGAGCCACTTCTGCTCCCTGCTGGTTGATTCTGCTGGTTTTGTTGTCCACTGGTTTCATCATCTGCTGGTTGTAGCATCTGCTCATTGCAGCATCTACTCGCTGTAGAAACCAAGCCTGGGACCTGAGATGAGGGCCCAACTGCTTGAGCTACATCTGCTCCCTCCTAGAACTTCTTTTTAATTAAAAAAAAAAAAATTTTATTGTCTTTTTTTAAAAAAAGATGCGTAGATTGCATGAAACCAGAATTTTTAAGTGGTGGTGGTGGTGGTGGTGTGGGGTTTGAGGAATAAACCAGAAAGTTTATTTTCCTTATGTTTTCTTATAATTCCTGGCCCATCAAGCTGGGTTATTGTGGTTGCTGCTTGTCTTCCCTCATCCCTCACCAGCTTCCTATCGTGCCTATAAATTCCCTTTGTTTAGTCTCTGACCCATATCATGGGACTTGCTTAAGCAGCCTAGGAAACTAAAACACCAGGTGAAATCTACAGCCACATCCTTGAATGTCACTGATTCCTAGACATCAAATGCATTTCAGTAATTCAAAACTATCCATTACATGGACCAAGGATTGGAAAAACACATATAATAATGGAGGGGAGATCCATGTAAACTCACAATCCTCAACTTTGAAGGCAGCTTGCAGGTTGTCCAGGCCAACTCATAAGAAGATATTCGAATCTTCTCAGCAAGTTGCCATCTAATCTCTGCCTGAACTGCTACAAGAATTAAAACTTGTTATTTAACCAGGCTGCCCACTCCATTTTCATTGTTAGCATAAAATTTTACAACTTAATAAAACCTGCCTTTAAGTAACTAACCATTGTCTAACTTTATTATCTGAAGCCAAAAAGCATTTTCTTCCTTCCCTGGGGTACTCTTTAGTTTTAAAATTTATGAAATACATAATACATGCAAGAATATCTATAACAAACATGATTATAAAGTGAACAATGGTTCACCCCTACCCAGTTTAAGAGAAAAAATATATTAATGTATGTATTTCCTATATAACATTACTAATGTCCTAAAATAACATTACTAATGTACGTGTATCCGTAAACAATGCACTTCGTTTTGTCTCTATTTTAATATTATGTGAATAAATTGTACTGTGTATATATATCCTTCTCTTCACTTTGATCAGTATTACGTTATTTAGATGCATTCACATTGCTGCGTGAAATTGCCGTCATTAATTAATTTTGACTCCTCAGTTAAGTTTAAGTCCCATCTCTGCCCATTTACGAGGCAAAAACAATGATAAAGAAAGGGAGGATGAAGATGGCGTAGGATTATGTGTGCCCTCACCATCCCTTTCACAAAAAAGGCTGAGTGGAGGCAAGATCCTGCCCAATTGAGCTGTTTTGGGAATCCAGAGTGGGAGGCTTTAGGGCATCAATCTGGAGAGAGCCTGAGAAAGAGATAAATTGCTCAAGATAAAACCCTGAGTTTCTAGCCCCTGGGGATGGAAACTGTAGGTGAGTAACGCCCCACCTTTCAGGCTGAAAGTCCCTGCGAGCCCTGACTCCCGCCGGCCCCCAGCAGAAGGGAGCATTCTCTGAGCATTCTCTGAGAGTGGGAGGGTTCTGGCAAAGGGTGGAGAGGAGTTTCCCTTCTGTGGTTTGAGTTCCTGGACCCCCTTTGAGCTTTGAGGAGCATACCACCTGGCTCGAGGTGGCACCAGGAAGAGAGGAGAGGCCAATCTGCTGAGGCAGCCTGATTTACCTAGACAACCTGGGAGAGGGGAACTTGGCCTGGCGGAGGACGAGTCAGGCAATCGACCAGTCCAGTGCTGAAAACTATCAAAATGTCAATGCCTCTAAGGCTCTTCCAAGAGCCCATTTAAGGTTCCCTGGGAGGAGGGGGTGGCCTGGAAGAGGTTTGAGTCATTTTTCTGCGGTGAGTTCAGTCGAGAGTGTATCATTTGAATTTCAAAAGGGAAGAGTCGAGGAGAGATCCCCTCACACAGGCTACTGCATCCTGCTGTCCTGGGAGAGAAAGCAATAAGAATAGAAAGGGGACGGGGACAGACTCCTCATCAGCAGGACCCTATCCAACTGTAAAGAGTCAAACCTGCCTGAGGGAAAATGATGGAGAGTTTTCCGAAGAGCTAACTGACCCAACAAGAAAGTTTGGCTCAGTGGAGGACTTTCCGCATTGAATATGAGATTCCTAGTTTGATTCTGGGCTCCTCTTAGAGCAGTGATCCACCCGCTGATACTTTAGGACAGGGAAGACATACACATTATTTTTATATTAGCTTCTACTGGGTCTCTTATTTTCCTTAAAAAAAAAAATGCTACTTTTCTTAAAAATTTAACTTAGTTTACTCGCTAAAACCCACTTCAAACCTGCAGAGGGAAGGCTGCAGGGTAATTGATTGATGAGCACCTGGCAGCCTGAGAAGCTCCACAGGGGTCTAAGAGGTGTTAAGAAAGAAATTTTTTTTCTAGAAGAAAATAAGGCTCGTTCGATTGTAGAGGAGAAAAGAATTTATTCTCAATCTTGCAAGAAGGGGCACACAACCAGAAAATGTGGCTGGCTCCCCCACCAAAGAAAAATGACACAATTTATACCCCTAAGCCTAGCACGCAAGCCCTTCTCTGTTTCTCCATTTGATTGGATACTTCAGAGGTTACAGCCTATCCGAGAGGTCTAGGATAACTTTCCCATGCAAGTCCCTCAGTTTTTTATTAAGAGCTTTCCCCATCACATTCCAACCATTTTGGCTTTTACCTGCTCGTTTTGCCAAATAAGGAATTGAATTTAGTGCTGAATTGGTATTGACTTAGCTCTTTCTTGTGCATTCCTTTTACTAACTATAGGACTGGATTAAGCTGGTTTCCTTTGTTCCTGCTTAACCAGGAGTGGGAGACTGAGGCAATAGGCTGCCAGGTTACATTAATTAATATTTTTTCCTCCCTGCTTTATATTACCTTTATGTGAAAACTGAACTGATCCCTGTCTTTTACAGAGGGAAGGCTGTTCTTTCTTAGTTTTTGTTTGACTGCTTGCTTATGAGTTTGATTGGTTTTTTTTTCTTGTTTTTCTTTCCCTCCCCACCCACCCACTTTTTTTTTAATTAGGTGCTGCTGGTTTGTTTCTTGTTTCCTCTTCCTTGATTTCCCCTTTTCTATGTACACCAAAGCTATCTCTTTTTCTTCCTTCATCTTTCTATCTTCCACTTTCAGTTGTTGTTCTTACATTCCACCTCTATTTGTTTAGTCCTCGATTATTCTGGTTTTCATTTCTATCTTGTTTATTCTGTTTCTTTCTAAATAAATTGAAATTAAGAAAGCAATAGAAAAAATAAAACCAAAAGCTGGTTCTTTAAGATCAATAAAATTGGCAAACCCTTATCTAGACTAACAAAGAAAAAAAGAGAAGATGCATGTATACAAAATAAGAAATGAGGAAGGAGATATCACCACTAACCCCATAGAAATAAAGAGAATCATAAGAGGGTACTTTGAAAAATTACATGCCAACAAGAATGATAATTTGGAGGAAATGGAAAAATTCCAAAGAAACACGCAAGCAGCATACACTGATGAAAGAAGAAATTGATGAATGCAACAGACCAATCACAGGTAAAGAAGTACAATCAGTCATCAAAAACCTCCCAACTAAGAAGAGCCCAGGACTAGACGGCTTCACAGGTGAATTCTACCAAACATTCCAGAAAGAACTAACACAAATCCTCCTTAAACTCTTCCAAAAATGGAAGTAGAAGGAACATTGTCTAACTCATTCTATGAATGCAACATTACCCTAATACGAAACCAAACAAAGATGCCACAAAAAAGGAAAATTACAGACCAATCTCTCTAAGGAACCTACATGCTAAAACCCTCAACAAAATACTTGCTAATTGTATTTAAAAACACATCAAATGAATTACACACCATGACCAAGTGGGTTTCATCCTGGGTATGCAAGGATGGTTCAACATAAGAAAATCAATGTAATCTGCCACATAAACAGATCAAAAGAAAAAAATCACACGATAATCTCTATAGATGCAGGAAAAGCATTTGACAAAATACAGCAAACTTTTCGGATTAAAAAAATTGCAAAAGATAGGAATAGGAGGAAAATTTCTGAACATGATAAAAGGTATATATGAAAAACCCACAGCTAACATCATATGCAATGGTGAAATCCTAAAAGCATTCCCTCTAAGATCAGGAACAAGACAAAGATGACCACTATCACTACTCCTGTTTAGCATTGTGTTAGAAGTCCTTGCTTGAGCACTGAGGCAATGGAAAGATATAAAAGTCATCCAAATTGGAAAGGAAGAAGTCAAAATTTCTCTATTTGCAGATGACATGATCCTATACATAGAAAGCCCTGAGAAATATACAACAAAGCTTCTAGAAATTATAAGTGAGTCGGTAAAGTTGCAGGTTATAAGATCAATGCGCAAATATCGGTAGCATCTCTATACACCAATAATGAGCAATCTAAGGAGGAAATCAAGAAAAAAATACTATTTGCAATAGTAAAATAAAAATCAAATACCTAGGAATATATTTAACTAAAGATGTAAATGATTTATATACAGAAAACTACACAACATTGTTAAAGGAAATCAAAGAAGACTTAAATAAATGGAAGAATATTCCCTGTTCATGGATGGGAAGTCTAAATATCATTAAGATGTCTATCCTACCCACACTAACCTACAGATTTAATGCAATCCCAATAAAAATCAAAACAGTATTTTTTACTGAATTGGAAAAACTAACTATGAAATTTATTTGGAAGGGCAAGAGGCCCTGAATAGACAAAGACATATTGAAAAAAAAAAAAGAAAATTGGGGAATCACGTTACCTGATGTCAATACATACTACAAAGCTACAGTGGTCAAAACTGCATGGTATTGGCACTAGGATAGACATACTGACCAATGCAGCTGAATTGAGAGTTCTGATATGGATCCTCACATATACACTCATCTGATATTCAACAAGGCCACCAAACCCAATCAACTGGAAGAGAATGGCCTCTTCAACAAATGGTGCTTGGAGAATTGGATATCCATATCCAAAAGAATGAGAGAGGAAAACCATCTCATACCTTATACAAAAATCAACTCAAGATGGATCAATGATCTAAATAAAGACCTTGGAAGATAATGTAAGGAAGCATCTACAGGACCTTGTAATAGGAAATGGCTTCATGAATTTCACACCCAAAGCACAAGCGGTGAAAGAAAAATTAGATAAATTGGACCTCCTCAAAATTAAAACCTTTTGCATCTCAAAGGAGTTTATCAAGAAAGGGAAAAGACAGCCTAACCAATGGGAGAAAATATTTGGTAACCATATATCTAATAAGAACCTAATATCCAGCATATATAAAGAAACCCTATATCTCAAAAATAAAAAGACAAACACCCATTTAAAAAATGAACAAGTGGTTTGAATAGACACTTCTCCAAAGAAGAAATACAAATAGCTAAAAAGCACACAAAAAAATGCTCAACATCACTAGCTATTATGGATATGCAAATCAAAGCCACAATGAGATATCTTCATACACTGATTAGACTGGTGGCCATTAAAAGAACAGAGGGCTACAAGTGTTGGAGAGAATGTGGAGGAATGGGAACCTTCATCCACTGCTGGTGGGAATGTAGAATGGTCCAGCCATTCTGGAAGATAGTTTGGTGGTTCCTCAAAAAACTAACAATAGATCTGCCATATGACCCAGCAATTCTACTGCTGGTTATATACCCAGAAGGACTGAAAGAGAAGACATGAACAGATATATGCATACCAATGTTCATAATGGCATTATTCACTATTGCCAAAAGTTGTAATCAACCCAAACATCATCAACTGATGAATGGATAAACAAAACGTGGTATATACATGCAATGGAATATTTCACAGTTATAAGAAGGAATACAGTACTAACACATGGGATAACATGGATGAATCTTGAGGACCTTATGTTTAGTGAAGCAAGCCAGGCATTGACGGGCAAATATTACATGACCTATCTGATATGAAATAAGTATATCAAGCCATTTCAGAGAGCTGGAATCCAGAAGATAGTTTTACAGGAAATATAAAGGGAGGAAGATGGTTGTGAACCAAGAATCATACTTGTGAAATATATGATAAGTTAGAAATGAGTAGGTGTGCAGTGATGGGATATGACAGGTTTAGGGATACTACTGGGTTATGCAGTGCAAGCTTGACACGGGGAGGTAGGGTTGGGAGGATGGGTTGAATGGTCCAAGGTACTGGGAGAAAGTTGGGGGAGGGAGTAGGTGGACACAGGGGATTGGTGGGCACGTAGTTGAAACTACAATGTAGAGAAAACTCTTTTTACAATATGACAAGGAAGGGTTACTGGTTTAGGTGTTGGATTGGGGGGGCATTTGTGACAGGGCACACCTGGGACATGCTTCTAGAGAATGTATGAGTGATCATTTTGCCATAGTGTGTTGTATCAGTGTAGGGAGACACACATAATGAGTGAGAAGGAGTTGTACTCTCGTCCTGGGGAGGACCGATATATTCTCAAAGGAGAGGGTGTCTTTTGAGACCATGGGCAGTTTCTAATAGGGGAAGACAGACTAGTGTGTCATGCCTTCAGTGTTGCCACAAGTATCTATGAATCTTGTCCTTCAAGGAGTGAATCCTGGTGGTCACTATGGGCCCCAAGGGGAGGGGGAGGGAAGAATAGAATAGATGGAAGAGGGTGCATTTAGGGGGCAATGGAAGTGTTCTGCATGATCTTGCAATGATGGATACAGGACATTTTAAATTTCATCAAAAATTTATAAAGCAGATGTGATTCGAGTGGTAGAGCTTCCACCTACCATATGGGAGGACCCGGGTTCAATCCCTGGGGCCTCCTGATGAAGAAGAAGAAAAATCATGCCTGCATGGCAAGCCCGTTCCCACGTGGCAAACCAAGTGCACACACAGTTAGCCAAGTGCCCATGTGGTAAGCCAAGTGCCCGCGTGGCAAGCCAGTGCCCATTTGGTGAGTCAAGTGCCCGTATGTGTGCCTGCATGGTGAGCCGAGTGCCCGCATGGTGAGCCAGTGCCCATACAGCAAGCCAGTGCCCATGTGCAGAGTACAGTGCCCGTGGAGCAAGCCAAGTGTCCAGCCCATGCAAGTGAGTCACGCAGCAAGATGATGACACATCAAAAGAGAGACTAAGGGGAGAGTCAAGGTAAAGTGCAGCAGAGACCAAGAAATGAGGTGGTGCAATTGACAGGGAACCTCTCTCCACATAAGAGGTCCCCAGGATTGAATCCCAGTGAATCCTAGAGGAGAAAGATGAGAAGACAAAAAGAAAAATAGATAGAAAAGATTACACAACAAATGGACACAGACAGCAAAAACAGCAGGGCAGAGGAGGAGGAGGGGAAGAAAAAATTTTTCTAAAAGTGTATGGTCTAAAATGTGAACCATAATGTAAACCATTGACCATAGTTAGTAGTTACGTTTCAATACCTGTACATCAGTTGTAACAAATGAGCTATTCACATGTAAAAAGGTTATTAACAGGGAAGAGGGAAAAGGCAGAGGATGTTGGGTATTTACTGTGACCTAAAACTTCTTTGAAGACAAAATGAAAAAAGTAAGACTGGGGAAGATATGGAAGAAAATGCCACTGTACATACAGGACAATAGATGCTACAGTGATGAAAAGCAAATGTCAAAAAAAAATATTTTTATATTTTTTATTTTTTTAATACCCCAATTTTTAAAAATTTATTTTAATTTTACTTTTTCTAAATTATTATGTATTTTATTTCTTATGTTTAAATCTATTATTATTATTTCATTTTCCTATTAATTGAATTTGACAATATTCTTGGCTTCATTTTTTAAGAAGTTTTGGATCACAGAAGGGTTACAACTCTGCCAGGGGAGGATCAATGGGTATTAGTGATGGGGTATACATGGGAGGAAGCTCACCTGGGCATACATATAGGCATACAAATGTGTTCAAATGTTCATGGAGCTTTGTCATGGTGGGAGGAGATTGACACAACCGAAAGAATATTGAATTCCCATCCTGGGGAGCTCTGCCATTTTCTCTAATGGAACAGTAACAATTCCCCAAGTACAGGGGCAATGACTAGTGAAGAAGGATGGTCCATTGATATTGACAACTATGCCCTTGATATTAACAACTATGCTTATGAACTTGAAATTGCAACTTAGCCTAGTGTTGTAGGGTGCCCAAGAGTTACCTTCTTAGAGCCTCCATGTTGCTAAAATGTGGCCTCTCTATAAGCCAAACTCTTCATATACCTTCCAGGAAGTGGATATGGCTCAAGTGATTGGGTTCCCATCTACCATATAGGAGGTCCAGGGTTCGATTCCCAGGGCCTCCCGATGAAGTCAAGTTGACCCATGTGGAGTGCTGGCCCATGTGGAAAGCTGGCACAGCAAGATAACACAACAACAACAACAAAAATAAAGAGACACAGCAGACCAGGGAGCTGGAGTGGCACAAGAGATTGAGCACCTCTCTCCCTCTCCAGAAGGTCCCAGGATCGGTTCTCAGTGCCACCTAAAGAGAAGACAAGCAGACATGGAAGAACACACAGTGAATGGAAACAGAAAGCAGACAGTGAATGCAAAACAATGGGGGGGGAGGGTTTGTAAATAAATCTTACAAAAAAAAATAATAAAATAAACTCATTACCTTCTCCTCAATGTGGGACACGACACCCAGGATGTACCTTCCTGGCACCAAGGGTTTACTACCAAGCACCAGCTGGTGATGCAACTGTAAAAAGTCCTTGAATAAAAGAGGGAAAAAGTAAAGACAAATGAGTTTATATGGCTAAGAGACTTCAAAGTGAATCGGGAAGTCAACAGAGAGGTAACGCTTATGCGTTTCTCATCAGGACCTCATAGACAGTCAAAGTAGATACTACCTTAAATAGTGGGGCTCCTGAGGGCTCCAGAGACATCCAGGTCCTATGGTCATGTCAGATAGCTCCAGAGATTGTTGCCTTCCCAGTGGGCCCTTCTTTGGAGTTTGTGCTCCAAAGTGTGCAGAGTTGGACTCAGATGTGACTTCTCTACACATGCCTTTTCTGTCCCTTTTATTTGAACCTATAATTGGTGCTGGAGTTGGTAGGTGTAACTCCAAGAGATTTGAATCTCTGAGCTGTCCATGTGCCAGCTGGGCCCTGAATCTCAGCAGAGTTGCAACACAGACTCTCCAGTTTATTGGACTCACCCAGGACAACTAACAAGGAGGTGAGGATGGACAACCACCACACCAAGGAACCAAGAGATTCTACAACTGCAAGCAAGAGAGTCCCATCCATCAGTCATGTGGGATTGTTGGAGTAGACATCACCATCCCAGAATCCTCACGACTGGGGAATAAAATATGGACTAGAGTGGACTCACTGGTATTCTACTACAAACTTATTGTGATTCTAGCAATGGAAGAAATTATGTCATTGATGTGGAGACAGTGGCCACTGGAAGTGCTGAAGGCAAGGAGAGGGAAAAAGAGGTGTAATATAGGGACATTTTCAGGACTTGAAATAGTCCTGAATGACATTGCAATGACAGTTACTGGCCATTATATATCCTGCCATAACCTACAGAATTGTGTGGGAGAGAGTATAAACTACAATATAAACTATAATCCATGCTGTGTGGCAATGCTCCAAAATGTGTTCATCAATTGCAATGAATGTACCACACTAATCAAAGAAATTGTTAATGGGGGGTCAAAGTGGGAGGTGTGGGGAGTGAGACATATGGGAATCCCTTATATTTTTTTACATAACATTTTATGTAATCTAAGTATCTTTTAAAAATAAATTAAAAATATATTTTTCAAAAGTAAAAAAAAAAAAGAGAAAAGAATCCTTACCCAACCTAACACAAAACAAAACAAAAACAATGATAAACTATTTAGGCATAACAACACATGAACAAACCCTGTATGAGGAAAATTTAAAAACATACTGAATGAATAAAATGTACATCTAAATAAATGGGAAAGATTAACTGCCATCTTGAAAAGGAAGACTCAACAACATAAAATAACTATTAAACTTTCCCTAACTTATCAATTCAATGTGACTCTTGAGACTTCTGGAAGATGGTGTTGGAGTGCTGAAGCAGGGCTCAACTCTCTCACAAAAATAATGGAGGAAGGGCAAAAAGCTATTTGAGGGAGTGTCTTTAGGGGTCTGCAGACCAGGAGAGTGCTGTGCACCATCCAGGAGGGAGAGGTACAGAAAGATGAAGAGGCTAAAGCGAAAACCATGACTTACTAGCCACTGTAGCTGGGAACTGCAACCATCCCCACCCTCAAGGCAAACAGCCTGCATAAAACCTATGGCTCACTGTGGCCAACTGAGAGGGGAACAGAAGCCTTCCTCCCTGGGAGGAGGGAAAATGTGGTGGAGGGTGGAGATTGGTTTCTCTTCAGTGAGATTGGCCAGAAGAGCCCATTTTAAATCTTGGCTCTGGCCAGACGAGACTCACCAGGGAGTGGAGGTTAAAAGAGGCACTTCTGTGTAAAAATTCACTGAAAAGCACTGTATGCTGCCAGGCCTGAAAACTGCAACAACTGAAAACACTGTTTGATATCTCTCATGACCCAGGCCCCCTTGATCTGGTCTGGGCCCCATCAGTTGATCCCTGGCCTTGTTAAGCTGGGAAATCTTAAAGATTTCATGTAAGTTTTACCAAAAATCAAAGAAGAACCATGAAACAAAACCACTAGGCAAAAGAGAAATCAATCATCAGAGTAAATTCACCAACATAATCAGATCCCTAGATATCAGTGAAAAACTACAAGCCATACTAAGAAACAGGAAGATATGGCCCAGCTAAAGGATTAAATCAAAAATTCTGATGAGACACAGGATTTAAGAAAATTAATCAATGATGTTCACACAAATTTCCTAAAGAGAGAAAGGATATTAAGACACTGTGTGAGCATAATGAATAATTTGAAAGCCTGCAAATAAAAGTAACAGAGCTATGGGAATGAAGGATATAACAGATGAGATTAAAAAGACATTAGAAGTATATAATAGCAGATTTGAGTTGGTTGAGAACAGAATAAGTAAGTTGGAGGTAAGAGCATCTGACCTTGAAAAGAAAGAACAGGTGGCGGACTTGGCCCAGTGGTTAGGGCATCCATCTACCACATGGGAGGTCTGCGGTTCAAACCCCGGGCCTCCCTGACCCGTGTGGAGCTGGCCCATGTGCAGTGCTGATGTGCACAAGGAGTGCCCTGCCACGCAGGGGTGTCCCCCGTGTAGGGGAGCCCCACACACAAGGAGTGCGCCCCATAAGGAGAGCTGCCCAGCGGGAAAGAAAGTGCAACCTGCCCAAGAATGGTGACACACACATGGAGAGCTGACACAACAAGATGACGCAACAAAAAGAAACACAGATTCCCATGCCACGGACAACAACAGAAGCAGACAAAGAAGATGCAGCAAATAGACACAGAGAACAGACAACCAGGGTGGGGGGGGAGGGGAGAGAAACAAATCAATAAATAAATCTTTTAAAAAAAAAAAGAAAAGAAAGATCAGAAAGAAGAAAGAATGGAAAAAATGTGGGAAGCAGATGTGGCTCAACTGATAGCGCATCTGTCTACCATATCCAGGGTCCAGGGTTCGATCCTCAGGGCCTCCTGACCCATGTGCTAAGCTGGCCCATGCTCAATGCTGTTGCACAAGGAGTGCCATGCCACACAGGGCACCCCCGAGTAGGGGTGCCCCACGCACATTGAGTGCACCCCACAAGGAGAGCTGCCCTGCGTGAAAAAGCACAGCCCACCCAGGAATGGTGCTGCACACATGGAGAACTGATGCAGCAAGATGATGCAACAAAAAAGAGATGTTGTTTCCCAGTGCCGCCAGATAATGCAAGCAGACACAGAAGAATACACAGCAAATGGACACAGAGAGCAGACCACGGGGGAGGGGGGAGAAATAAATAAATTAATCTTTAAAAAAAAAAGAATGGAAAAAATGCAACAGGGCCTCAGGGAATTGAACAACTATGTGAAACACACAAACATATGCATTTTAGGTGTCCCAGAAGGAGAAGAAAATGGAAAAGGGACAGAAAAAATACCTGAGGAAATAATGACTGAAAACCTCCCAACCCTTATGAAAGACATAAATATCAATATGCAAGAAGGACAATGCACCCCAAACAGAATAAATCTGAATAGACCTACTCCAAGACACTCACTATTCAGAATGTCAAATGCCAAATACAGAGGATTCTGAAAGCAGCAAGAGAAAAGCAATGCATCACAGACAAGGGAAGTTCAATAAGACTAAGTATCTCTTATCAGAAACCATGGAGGTGAGAAAGGAGTGGTATAATAAATTTAAGGTTCTGAAAGAAAAAAACTGCCATCCAAGGATTCTTTATCCAGCAAACCCATCCTTCAAAAATGAGAGTATGTTTAAAGTCTTCATGGACAAACAAAGCTGAGAGAGTATGTTACCAAAAGACATTATTTACAAGAGGTACTAAAGGGAGTTCTGCTGCCAGAAAAAAAAAGACAAGGAGGGAGTGGTGGATGTAGCTCAGAAGAAAAAGACAAGGGGGAAACAGACTTGGCCCAGTGGTTAGGGTGTCCGTCTACCACATGGGAGGTCCGTGGTTCAAACCCCGGGCCTCCTTGACCCATGTGGAGCTGGCCCATGCGCAGTGCTGATGCGCACAAGGAGTGCCCTGCCACGCAGGGGTGTCCCCCGTGTAGGGGAACCCCACGCGCAAGGAGTGCGCCCTGTAAGGAGAGCCGCCCAGCTTGAAAGAAAGTGCAGCCTGCCCAGGAATGGCGCTGCCCACACTTCCCGTGCCACTGACGACAACAGAAGCGGACAAAGAAACAAGACGCAGCAAATAGACACAGAGAACAGACAATGGGGGCGGAGGGGGGGGCCCGGTGGAATTAAATAAATAAATCTAAAAAAAAAAAAGAATAAAAAAACAGTTTGTCAACAGACAGATAACAAAAGCATTTAAAAAAAAAAAGAAGAAGAAAAAGACAAGGGTAAGAGATTTGGAGAAGAGTGTAGAAATAAAGAATATTAGTAAGGGTAACTAAAAGTGTAAAAAGACAGATAGTGGGAGAGAATGTAGGTCAACTGGCTGAAAGCCTGCTTCCCATGTATGAAGTCCTGGGTTCGATCCCCAGTACCTCGTAAAAAAAAAAAAGATAGTGGAAAACAGCACATAAATTTATTAGAAGTCAAGATCTGGACTCTGCTATTTGGATATCATTGTTTCTACCCTCTTTCAATGGACCAAGCTAAGAAATATCTGTATTCATATATATCTCTATATATACATCTGTATGTGTTTACTTTTGCTCTGTGAAGGTATAAAAGGGATGTGTATGGCTATAGGAGGTCAGATTATGTGTTATTATAAACTTCGCTCATATGCTGAAATGCTTGTATATGACAGACTTCACAATTACCTACATCCCAGTTCATTACTTCGGTTAGCAAAAATGTGTTTTGTGTAGAAAAGAGTTAGCAGAGTAGGTCTGAGACTACTGTCCTTAGAAGAGCCCACTTACAAGCTTGGCCCTTGGGAGGTTTCTGAGAACTTTGACTTCAGGAGGGTTCCCACCATTCCCAGAATTTAAAAGAATAGCTCACTGTGCCAAAATTGTTTGTATAAACAGTGTGGTTTATGACAAACATCTGCTTTCCTTCTGGGAGCCTCGAATTTTCGTGTGTGTTAGACAGAGAGGGCCCATGTGACCAGGCCCCATATAAACCTTGGACCTGAATCTCTAATGAGCTTCTCTCATAGACAATATTACACACAAGTTGTCATAACTCTTGCTGTTAGAATTAAGCCCGTCCTGGGTGACTCTACCAGGAAAGACTTCTTGGAATCTTGCACCTGGATTCCTCCAGATTTCACTCCATGTGTCTTTTTCTTTGCTGATTTTGCTTTGTATCCTTTTGCTATAAATAAATTGCATGCGTACAACAATATGCTGGGTCCTGTGAGTCTGTCTAATGAACCAGTCAACCTGGAGGTGGCCTTGGCAACCATCAGTACATAAGTATATATAGGGTGTAGTGTTTGTTTATCAAGAGAAAAAGAGAATATTTTGTCTTAAAGTAAAATGGTTGTTCCAGAATGTGAAAGAAGGTAGAAAAAGACAAAACTGAAGTGATACAATTCACTTTAGAAGATTTGAGGGAAAGTGAACTTTACTTGTGCTTTATAATAGCTACAAATACTGAAAATCAATGCTAAAACATATTAAGCTTTTGACAAAAGTTAGCTTAATTTTGATGGATTTATTCCTTTAAGTTTATGAATTCTTAATTCCAAATATTATAGTTTTACTCTTTCTGCTAAAATGACAGTCTGCTCCTAATAAGAGGTGATGAATGATCGCTCTTTACCTCGGTGTCATAATCTGCCCAGAAAACAGAGATTCTGCCTCTCGCTAGAATTACTTCTTGTGCTCTGTGCTAATTTTGTCAGGTTCTTGTTGATAAAATAAAAAATAAATTTTAAAAAAAGCAAACCAAAAATAATGCCCTACCTTAGACTCAGTGACATGTCACTCAAAAGCAAGAGAAATGCTGGAAATAATTAGGTTTGGTATGTTCCATATTTATGACTTCCACATTATTGTTCATAGAAAGAGATGTCAAATCAAAGAGAAGCTCAGCCTTCCCTAGGTTTATTTTGTGCAGATGTGACGTAATTAAAATAAATCTTTCAGGGAGTGGGTGTAGTCAATGGTTTGCTAGACGCTAAAGGCCTGAAAGTGAGTTTTGTGGGGTTTTTTTATTTTTATTTTTTTATTGTCTTTTTTTAAAAAAGATACATAGATCACAAAAATGTTACATAAAAAATATAAGAGGTTCCCCCATTATCCCCCCCCCCCCCCCCCGCCACCCCACTCCTCCCACATCAACAACCTCTTTCATCATTGGGGCACATTTATTGCATTTGGTGAATACATTTTGGAGCACTGCTGCATCACATGGATTGTAGTTTACACTCTCCCCCAGTCCATTCAGTGTGTTATGGCAGGATATATAATGTCTAGCATCTGTCCCTGCAGTATCATTTAGGACAACTCCAAGTCCCGAAAATGCGCCTATATCTCATCTCTTCTTCCCTCTCCCTGCCCTCAGCAACTGCCATGGCCACTTTCTCCACATCAATGCTACAATTTATTCCATTACTAGTCACAATTTTTCTAAAGTAGAATACTAGTAAGTTCACTTTAATCCATATTTTATCCCTCCATCTGATGGACCTGGGGTTGGTGATGTCCACTCCACCTCTATATCAAGAAGGGGCTTAGGTCCCATATGGTTAATGGATGCGATTCTCCTGCCTGGAGTTGTAGGCACTCTCATTTCCCTATTGTGGTGGTTGACCATCTTCACCTCCCTGTTAGCTGACCTGTGCAAGTCCAACCAACTGGAGAGTAGGAGCTGCAACTCTGCTGAGGCTCAGGGCCCACCAGGCACATGGCCAGTCCAGGGATTCAAGTCTCCTGGGTATACACCAACCCCAGCACCAATCATAGGTTCAGTAAAAGTGACAGAAGAGGCATGTGTAGAAAATTCACATCTGAGTCCAACTCCATCACGCTCAGGAATACAAATTCCAAAGTAGGGCCCACTGACAAGGCACTGAACTCCAGAGCCAACTGCCATGATCGTAGAACCTGTGTGTCTCCATAGCCCTCAGAAGCACCAGTACCTGGGGTTGTATCTACTTTGGCTGTCTCTGGGATCCTGCTGAGGCGTGTAGAAGCACGACCCCTCTGATGACCACCTGGCTCTTTTTTGAACACTCTTAGCATATAAACTCATTTGTCTATATCATTTCCCCCTTTTATTCAAGATGAAAGTGAGTTTTTGAGAGAGAATACTCACACACTCAGTAGAAAGAGCTATGCCAGATATTTTTAATTACTGATAGTTCAAGGAACAGACTCACCGGCTGCACACTTCCAAGCTTCACCTGACACTGCTTAGTTAGACAGCTGTCAGACTGGGTGCATGAGGAGATTCAGGACTCTTTTTTTTTGGGGGGGGGGGTTGTCCAGAAGCAGATCTCTTAATGAGATCAGACTGTTAACCAAAAGATTCAGCAGAACAAGGGTTAACTGAAGAGGAATGGATACACTGATGGGGAAAGTAGAGTTGTGGTTATTTGTTTGGAACTTTATTGGCATTTGAAAAAATATTCTGATAGGCATATGAAGCAGCCCTTGCTCGCTTGAATCTATCTCATGTTCTCAATTTAGTTGACTTTGCTTTTGCAGACTAAAATGAAACCTTCTTTAAAATGTAAACATTTAAAGTATAAGTGGTATTTTGTTTTCAGTCATTGCTCAGAATTAAAGAATGTATATCTATCCTCAGACTCTCTCCTTTTCATCACAATGTAGCTGTTTGCAAAGATTCAATAAGAATCGGTCCTCCTTTCTTCAGGATATAATTAGACAAATCTATTGTGCACAGTAAGGCCTTGGAGGTATATCCAAGAATCTCCCTTAATCAGGCCCGACATTAGTAAGGAATGTTCTGCTTCATATATGGAGCCAATGCCTGAAAAACTCTTCTAGGAAATGTATATGGTACCTACCCCATGGCTTTCAGGATCCCGGTCCTACGAGAAATAAAGGTCACTTTCTGGCAGAGCAGAAGCCTCAGAGGACCTAGGGGACCTCGAGGAGGGAGAAATTCAACCTGGTAGAGCCACATCTACTTGGTTTGATTTCCTAGCCTTGGCACAGGAGAGCAAATAAAAGCAAATTTTTAAATTCCTGGAATGATGGAGACTATGGAGAATAAAATCCTAGATTCCTTATAAAGTCTCCAGACAGAAATGTGTTCTCTGGTCTTTGTAGTTGCTTAGTGCCATAGCTTGCTAGCAACACTAGTGACTTGGCCCTAGAGCTCCTGACAACACAACAAAGTGGCCTATAGGACTTAATTAGCACCTATTGCTGTACCATTCACCTATTGCTGAATGAAGCCAAATTACAAAACCACAACAGATCCAATTGTTTTTGAAATCGAGAATAATCTGTAGAGGGAAGTGGATGTGGCTCAACTGATAGAGGGTCCATCTACCATATGGAGGGTCCAGGGTTCGATCCCCAGGGCTCCCGACCTATGTGGTAAGCTGGTCCACGTGCAGTGCTGCCACGTGCAAGGAGTGCCATGCCACACAGGGGTGCCCCCGAGTAAGAGTGCCTCACGTGCAAGGAGTGTGCCCCACAAGGAGAGCCAACCCGCGTGAAAAAAGCACAGCCCACCCAGAAGTGGCACAGCACACACGGGGAGCTTACGCAGCAAGATGAGGCAACAAAAAAGAGATGCAGTTTCCCAGTGCCCCTGGATAACGCAAGCGGACGCAGAACACACAACAAATGGACACAGAGCAGACAACGGGGGAACAGGAGAGAAATAAATAAATAAATCTTTACAGAATAATAATCATCTGTAGAGACAGTTTATGAATACAAGGGGAGAATGTAAAGAAAGATTATCCAAAACTTGGAAATAATACAAAAGGATGACTATGTATACTTTCAATGCCATAGTGGAACTTTATCTAACAAGCCTGTTTAAGAATTATCTGACTCTCCTAAGGCATGGGATTTCGTCTGACTTACTACTTACTCTTAATTAGCACCAGACTCTGTAAAGGCAAAAGTTATAAAGAAAAAAAAAAACAACAACACTCATAAATTGCTAACAATTTGTTTGGTAAAATGACCTTGAAGGTGTTGTGTGTTGGCTGTGTTGAACTGAGTAATCCTCTCTTATTAGCCTGCTTGTATCACGATGGACTTCCAGAAGGATGTCCCTTCGTGGGGCAAAGGCCGAGAGGCAGAAAAGAGGGCTCTTACAGAGGGGGGAAAGGAGCCTCGGGGTTTGCTATCTCAACGTACTGTCGCTTTTACTTCCTGCTCAGCCACTTGTGCCGCCGCTCGACCCCGCTGAGGCGGGGGAGACAGGGGACGCGTGGAGAGGGTCAGTAAGAGCCGGACAGGAGAAGGCGCACCCAAGTGCTCAGAGGAGATAGAAGTAAGAGAGGAAGATAAGAAAGAGCACCCAAAGTAGGTTCCCTGCAGCAACGAGGTGAGCGGCGAACGGAGCAAAAGTTCTCACACAGAGTCCACTCCGGAGACGCAGGCTTGGTGGCGCAGGTCTGGTTTATTGAGGAAATGCGACAGCTTTTATGGGCGTTTAAGGGGAAGGACGGTGTAAGAGGTTGATTAGATGATATTGGGCGGAGTGAAACGTACGTCAGAGCTCTAGTACTGGTTACCATGCCCTTATCAAGTTTGTGCAGGTCTGTGCTGACTCAGTTTCAGTTGCCTTTTCCTGGAAATGGGCTGGTTTCCAGTATATGCTGAGTCATTGCCCCAGGCGCTCTTTTGTTACTTTTGCACCATTTGGTCGCCCCAGGCACCATTTTGATAGCTCTAGGCGCCATCTTCCCTTAGGGACTTTCCAGTGGGGGCAATTCCCACGTGAAGGCTAGGGTTATTTCCTTGTATAACATTAACCAGTTTGGAATCTAATTTAGTAATCTCATTGCAGCATTCCTTCTTTCACTGTTTACATGTACACCAGTCTCTAGTCCTCCTTTGAAACAGTCTGCTAGCCTGATAGTTTCTTCATTAATTAATTCAAGTCATCTTTGACCCATGTTTACTATATATTTATGAGAGCCAGGTTTTTACCTTGCAAAATCTACTTTGGTTTCTGTTTCCTTTAGGATGGGGTCGCAGCTATTGTATTAGAAAAGTGAGTAGGTTTTGCCTCATTTTTTCCAGCTTGCTTTCTCCTCTCTTTTACCTTGTCATTACAGTGCAGTTATGGGTGCAAGAAGGAGCAGCTCAGGCCATGGTGCTGATATTTTTTGTCACTTTGAAGTTGAGACCAAGCAGCGATGCTGTTTAATGTACTGATTAGGTTTGTAATCGATTTTGTTGACAAGAAGATCTTTATACAGCACCAAAAAGCAAAATATTTTAAGTGCCACAAAAATCACAAGAAATTACACACAGGACCTGGCTTAGCTATTCTTTGCAGGCAGGTGCATAAAGAGACCACAGATGCTATAGCAAATGCAGTATCAGGGAGAACAGACATAGAATTGAAATATATGGCATGGGAGGAATTACAGAAAGAAATGTGGATGAAAGGCCACGACTTCTTGAAGAGAAAACACAGAGTAAAAAAAAATCAACAAGAAGACAAGATGATTGTGATGAGTATGGTGATGATGGCTATGCCACTTGAACTTCATTTCAACCACAGCCTGCTCAACCTCAGCAAGGTTATATCCTCTCAGTGGCACAGCCAAGACTGCCACCAGTTCCAGGAGCACCAGGAATGATGCCAGGCATCCCTCCATCAATGCCATATGCCAGGCACGCCTCCTGGATTGCCTCCCAGAGAAAACATACCCCATCATTCTGCAGTGAAAACACCGGATACCTGCTACCAGCTATGCCCCCACCTGCTCCCCTGGATTCCACTGGAATTCCATCAGTGACTTAAGCACAGGTCGTTTCAGCTCCAGGTATTCTTAGTAGACCACTGGCACAAGAGCGACAGCTCCTGCTCCACAGCTTCCAGTTTCTAAGCCTCTTTTCCTCAATGCTGGACAGGCTCTGGCGGCTGTCCAAGCACCTGTGGGTACAGATTTCAAACCCTGATATAGTACCTCTGTGTTAGAGGTTTGCAATAACTAACAAGCTCAGTTTCCCCTGATATGCCCTGGGAAAAGGCTAACTCTATTCTCCATAAGCCTACATGTCCAAGGGCATGGCGCTTCCCCACAGGTTAAATAAAGAAACCACAGAGAGACGGGAGTAAAGGGAAATGGAGACCTTCCCTACCTGCGTCAGAGGGAAATAAAATCCCTACAGAACAAAGAAACACCTGCTCCTGCAGCATTCCAAGAAACCATAACTCCCTAACCCCCTATCCTCTAGTCACTATCAGGGAAAGTTTTCACCTCTAGGGCTTCCTATTGGCCCCTGCACCTCACTCGGACCCTCAACCCGCTCCCACCAACTATCATTCCCCTGCCTAGGAAAGTTCTGCATAAATTCAAATTCCCCCCTTCCAGGAATGGGCTGAAGTCTGCTAATGTCTGCTCCCTCCGTTGAGAGAGCTTCTCAATAAATCTTCTTTGTCTATAGTCATTTCAGTCTCCGTGTCCCACTAAGCGCCGTATTTTCTCCAACACTCTGCAGCAACAACCCCCAAAGCCCACACTCCCTGCTTATGCACAGTCTACAGCTTCAACCACTAGTACAACTAATAGCACGTAGCTCGACCAGGAGCTTTGGTAACAACTAAACCTGCTACACTTAGGACAACCAGTGCAGTCAGGAAGTTGATCCATCCACTTGTCACCCAGTGACAGATAAGGATATGAAATGGAAGTTGTCATCCTGTCACAGATAAGGACATGCTACTGGAAGAGGGAAGGGCACAGTTTCCTAAATATCAATGTCATCTCCCTCAACCAGGATAGGGACCCAGTGGTGATCTATGGGTTAGACCAATTGGATGTGTGAAGCCACTGCAGCCGGGCTATTCCACAGCAACAAGGAGTGAGACTCCCAATGCTGCCCCATGGTCAGTATGATGGGCATCACCAAGGCATGTCAGGTCAGCTTCCTGGAGTCGCCACGTAGGCAGGGGCCACCACGGGCAAGGAGGTGGACCTCCTTGACGTCCAACGGGAAGGAGAGCTCCTATGATGTCGCAAGGTAGCCGTTACTGATCTTCCTTCATCCGATCCAACAGGTTTGGAGAGTAAACCTTTTCTCAACCTGGGCTGTTTAGATAGGCACGCTTCTGTCAGTCTTCCCACATACCAGGAACTACATGGGAAAAATTATTTGGAATAATAGAGCAGAAACTCTTCCTGAAGTTACAAAAAAAAAAAAAAAAAAATCATGCTTTGACACGTCTTGTCTCCCAGGATGAAGAAAACAGCAAAATTTAACACCTCATTTCCTGTATTGGAAAATGGAAACAGCTTCATTGTAAGAATGTTAACAAAAACAAAACTGCTGTCTCTACACCTGACTCCTGAATACAACACACTCCATCTCTCCATCTCTCCGTCTGTCTAGAACAACATGCCCTTCCACCGAACCTCTTCACATCCAGCTGTGATGGCATCTTTCTGGCTTTTTAAGATGCCACCTTCTCTTACCATGGAAGACTGAGTAAGGAGTCCCTCTTGGGTGTCCTGCATTCTTGTATCACGGCACTTATGTCACCACATTGTAAGTGCCTGTTTCCTTAGCCATATCTCTTAGCTAGGAGCAGAGATGGTGTCGTAGTCATCAAATCACCGCTGGCACCTAGCATACGGTGCCTGGCACATAGGAGTTTGCTCAGAAGAGCTTGCTGAGCAATTCTGAGTGTGACAGGGAATGGCCAAGGAGCACGTTGCTGGAATGAAAAGAAGTGGTCACTGGAACTGAGGAGTTCAAACCATTGCCAAGGGCAGGACATTGGGGCTGCCACACAGATGGCCTCTGGAAACACTCAGGGTGACCCCAAAAGGAAGGCCAAAATGGAGAATGCCAAACAACTCAGTGAATATAAGGAGCGAGCATGGAGAAAGTAGATTATGGTGACAAGTAGGGCAAGAAATGGAAGAGTTAGAAGCATCAGCCCCAGGGAAGGTGTTCGTGTATGAGGACTGATGAGGAAGGTCTTAAAAAGAATGGAGAACAAGGATGCTGTGCCATCCACCGATCCTCGGTGGTGTGAAGAGTGGGAGAATGAACCTGCTCTCCTACAGAGCACTGTAAGGGAGGCGGTACCACCCGCTCCTCGCTTAGGTCGGATAGGGCCCTGTGACTTCTTTTGGTGACTAAAATTGTGAGTGGATGTGAAGTACATCAGCGCCAGACCCTTTACGTGCCTCCTTTCCTTCCAGCATGGCAAAAACAATACTTGAGGGGGTGGCTGCTGCATCGGTTCACATCCCTGAGTGACTAGGATGGAAGCAGCCTCCCTGCCAACCCAGCGTGAAAGCATCACAGGAGAGGGCAGACAACGACTTGCAAGTCCTTTGCTAACTTCACAATCAGGTTAAGTGATTGGGAAAACTGGGAGATCCTTCTCTGGTGTCACTGCAGGAGGAAAAATACCATAAACCACTTCCATTTTCTGACATTATTTATCTCTTCTTAGGACTCCTCTTTCTTTAGGATATCTGGGAGTAGATGTGGTCAAACTCCCCCACCATCATGTAAACCTCAGAAGATTTCTCCCTCCTCCTTTCATTTACTTTTATTACAGATGACAGATGGTACTCAAACTGATGGTAGATGACTCTAAATGTCAAAGGAGATGGAATTAAATATTTAGAAACTACTACATGGGGCTAAAATCCACTCAAGCCTGTCCTTTTCAGCAGAGGGCATGAAAGAGCTTTGTTTCGATGTCTCTGTTCATGTGTACATGAAGCCCTCTGAAACAGGATTCCTGGAAATAAAAATCCAAATTCTCCCACCCTTTTGGATTGCCATAAATCGGAGGGAAACTACAACTCCTGGAGAGAGACGAGTAAATAGGGCAACTGATGTTCACACTAGTTCTTGCCTTCCCACGCTACTGCTTTCTGGGTCTATTGAAGGCAGAAGGCTTTCATTCTGTAATCTCAAAGTCAAGTCTCGTCCTTTGACAGAGTAGGTGTAGTGCCTGGCATAGTTATTTTTTTATTTTACTTTTTGCTCAAAACACTTTCTCTTCTCTCCTGCATCTTTATGAATCCCCCTCCGTGTTCATGGCTCAAGCAAGATCTCTCCCCACCCCATCTGGTCTCCTGGGAAAAAGGGGAGCAGGCTGCAAGAGTCACAAAGAGCAACGTCCTTCTGGAAGGAGCACAGTGATCCCTCTCAGAAGATGCACGATGGGATGGCCCCACAGTCCTTACACACCTGCCCTCACAGGCGCCCCCCGAGGGCCCTCACCAGCAGGCCTGGGGAGGCTCGTCTTTTCCCCCCAACAAGGTTGGTCATTATCTGACAAGAGCACGTTGTGAGCCCTAAGTAGCTACGTCATACAGACTCCTCATTAAAACAACACTATAAAAATAAATCTACCCAAGTGAACCTGAGTGCAGGGAGAGATGGGTAAATGGTGGCTGGTGGATCAAATCCAATATCTAAGGAGCTCCAGGACATTGTGTCCTGACACTGTATTTAACCCTCCATCTACCTAGTGCGGCAGTTACAAACAGGAGTCATCCTGCAAAGGCGCCCATTCCCGCATTCCATGCAGTGTAGACGCTGCCTCTGCTTCTCGCAGTCTGTGAAGTCACCCTGCCGCAGCTCAGCCATCCACACGTTCCTCCACGCACAAGCACAGACACGCAGAGACCACGCAGCGCTGAGCCGAGCCCGGCCACGTGGCCCGTCCTCGCAGAGCGAGGGTCTTGTGCTGATGTCAGGAGCACGGCGGCCTGAGAGGGGCAAGGCCGGTGGCCGGGCCGCAGATGGAGCCCATGTGAGCACACTCCCGCAGAGGGTGCGGGGCAGGTATCAGTCAGACACGAGACTCGGGGGAACCCGGAAGACTGCCTCGTCTGGGCTGGCAGAGGACAGTTCAAGGAAAGTTTCACCAGGAAATGAAATTTGAACTGAGCTCAACAGGAGCATCAGAAACTTGCCTGCCCTCCCACAAGAGGAAAAGGATTGGGGCAAAGGAAGAGCCCCAGGAGGCTGCAAGGCTGTGGCCCCCAGGCTGAGCAGTGGGGGGCCTGTTAAATTCCCAGGTCCCAGGAGCATTCAATCCAGAACAAAACCTTTGCTTTCAGCACTCCACAAACCACTTACAAGCCCAAATCCTATGGGAGGAACCTTTTCTAACACCACCTTCCCGAGATTACCCCACCATTGCCACTGATGTGTTTTCTCCAACTGCAATAAATAATGCGTAAAACTTACTCTCAAATTTGGGTGTGCTTTTCTTCCTTTCTTTCTTTGTATTTTTTTGAGAGAAGAAGTGGGAAGTTTGAAGACTACTGACAGTGTCCACAAAAATGGAGAAATGGAATGTGAAACTAGGGCAAAACGGTAATTTTGCCTAGGGACTTCAAGAATGGCATCGCAGGCATTGAAACCTGTGAGCAGGACCTCAAGGGTGAAGGGGCACCCTGGCGTTCCCTGCAGAGGTAAACCCTACGCCTGGCTCAGGCTGAGAAAGCCTGTGCGGAGCGTGAGTGGTGAGGAGCAGCCGGGACTGCAGCGGCACCCCCGCCAGCAATGCCACTCTCAGGAGCCCCCATCTCCTCCAACCACGGAACTCGCTCACGGGGGGGGGTGGTGGTTGCTCTTCTGGGTGGAAATGTCCTCATTTGTGTGGATGCCCCCAGCTCTACCTGGAGGCCCACCACCAATGAGACAAGAAAAACACTCTTGACTGTTAATACCCAGGTTGGAATGTGGACAGGTGCTGGGGAGACGCTGAACTTTCAGCTGGGAAGTGATTCAGTGATTCGGTGAGATGACCGTTCACAGTGAGGTCGCCTTGGTGGCAGGAAGGCTCCAAAAACTCTGACAGCCTCATGGCCTGAGGGGTCCTGGGGGCTCCTGGGGCTGTGGGAGAGGAAGGCGCAGCAAGAAGCTCAGGACTCTAGACTTCCAAAACTGTGCTGTTGGGACCTGATCAAGGACCGCTAGAGCACCTTCTTTTGATGCATGTGCTGGGGGTGGGGGGAACAGGCTAAGAGCCTCTGACTGAGCTGGGACCACTCTTACCCCATGACCATCTCTGGGACTGGGTCATTGTCCTCATTTCACTCTGTCCTCGAGGTAGTGGCAGTTGACTAAGGACCTCCATCTCCTTGGCTGACCCCTAATCCTGACCAGTGGACACACCCCTCGATGGGCCGGCCCATGGTGTCCTGGGGGACGCAGGCATCCAGGGAGCCCCAACAGGGAGCCCCTGCGTGGACTGGAACAAGCTTCACCGAGAGCCCAGCTTCCTGGAGGTTCCCTACTTGGGGCCCTGTGGGTCCACACTGCACGCCTGGTGCTCATGATGAAGGGAAGGGGGTCCTGACATCCAGAGTCCTGGGCAGTGGCTCAGCCCGAGCTCACCTGCCGCCCTTCCTCCTGCGTAGACCCACCTGCCGGGCAGAGGCTCCTGGCTGCCACTGCCATCGCAGGAGCCCGAGCTTCAGGGGCTCTTTCCTGCAGACACCAAAGGCCACGCCCGCGAGGAGCCCTTGATCGAAAACGGGGAACCTGGGGTGCCCGAGGAGCCCACGTTCCAGGTGGGTCCTTGGACCTAACGAGGTGTTGACTTTGGGTGCATTCCATGTGTCTGAGCCCTGGCTGTGTTCAGGCATCTCTCCAGGCAGAGGGGAGTGAGGCAGCTGTGGGGAGCAGAGCAGACGTGGTGGCCATGATCAGCAGCTCCCAGAGCAGATGGCAGAATGGGAGGTGCAATTATGGGGTAAGGGTAAGGGTGAGACTCCCAGAGGAATGAGAGGACACAGTGTGTCCCCACTGCTGGAGGGATCACTGAGGTGCAGCACTTATGAGAATGTGTCCTGCATCTGCCCACTTCTCAGGTTCTTTCCCAAGGTCGTCCTTGGCCAGAGCAGTTTCTTGGTTCCTTCAGTGCCCCAAGCTCTCTCCTGTCTCTGAATTTCACGTGGACTCCACCTGCCTGGAATCCTGTGCACCCTCTGTTCCCACCCTGTCCTCTCGCCCTCCCATCACCTCTCCTGTTCTCCATCTCCTCCTTGTCCTCAGCGCCCCCAGGATTAGCCCCCAGTCCCCTGAGCCAAGGAGCACCCGTGTGTCCTCTGGACTCAGCCCAGGTGGGCCCGTGTCCCTCACACCCTGAGCTCTCAGGGACCAGACACGGGGTTTGTGGGCACCGCTGGCCCAGGCCCAGGGCACACGAGGGTCTTGTCGTCACAGCTGGGTCTGCAGGGGGGAGACCTCAGAGGTTCTCCCCACGAACACTGCAGGGCTGTGGTGGGGTGAGGGGAGGAGAGGGGACAGATGGAGGGAGAGGGACAGGTCACATGGGGCCAGAGGTCACAAGGGCCCGGGGGAGCAGGGAGGTGTACGCCCCGAGGGCACATGCCTGCCTGGGCTCAGTGACACCTTCTCGCATCATCCACTGGGGGTGCTCAAAGTGTACCGCGTGATCCTGGTCCTGGGGCCATCTTAGTGATGGGTCCTGCAGTATCTCCTCCAGCCCAGCAGAGGGCGCTGTGGGCCCCACTGTCCTGCCTGGAGGGAAACTCCCCTTCCAGGTAGTAGAAGGACCCCCGCTCCCTCTGGACCTTCTCTAACCCCCACAAGACGCCCAGGGAGCAGCTTCTGCCCTGCACGCTGGCTCAGGGCACTCAGGGAGAACAAGTGTGAGGCTGGAGGCTCTGCGGGCCCTGTGGCTGATGAGGCCAACTTTTGTGCTGATTGAGTCCTGCATGTGGCCTTGGAGGCGACCTTGGCAGCAGAGAGAACAGAGTCTGAAGCTGCCTCTGCCCTTCTCCACTTATTGCCCCAGCGAGCAGGGGTGTTTTGGAGTATGTAGGGGCACCTGTGAGGACTGACGCACAGGCCTGCCCTGAGAGGTGGCTGCATTTCATAGAGGCAGAGGGACTGTCTCCTGGAACAAGCAACTCCAAGACGCCCCCATGGCCAGAGCCAAGGACATTTATATCCATTTTTCTCAGCTGATTTACTAATGGATAGTTTGCATCAAGTATTTGGATGAGAGAATTAAGTGGTTTTGAGGTTTCCTTTTGTTTGTTTTTTCCTTGTTTCCAGGTCAAAGGCCAGGAGGAGGAGAGTCAGGACCCCACCGCCCCAGCTCCCCTTCCCTGGACGCCTCCCCGAAGGCCCTGGGGCAGCCCCGGCTCCTGGGGGCCGTCACCCACCTCTGGCCCCTGGGCCTGGGCCTGGCTAAGCCTCCTCTGAGCCTCAGCAGAGCTCAGAGGCACCTGCTGCTCAGGGCCTGCCTCCAGCTCCCCTCTCCCAGCCAGGGGAGATTTCACATCTGCAGGGGCCAGTTCCAGGGGAAGGGGTGACCTCCATCCGGGCACCGCCGCAGGTGGGTCGTGTGTCACCGCAAGCACTACTGGCCCCGAGCAGCTCCGGGCTGCTCACTCCCAGGACAGAGGCCAGCAGCCCGCGCCTGCCGCGCCCCTGCCAGCCGGGCCCTTTAGGTCTCCTCTGAGCCTTCCCTCCTCCAGCACCACAGAGCCCAGTGCTCCAGGCTGAGGCGGCTCGTGCCCTCCCTGGCACTGCGTCCTGCGCCCCGTGCTTCGGGGCTTCTGCTTTGGGCACCTCCTTTTCCTGCTGAGCACCTGGGGGGCCCGTGGGGAAGGGTCCGAGGCCACCACGCTTGTACATTGTGCCCAGGGAGCAGGGTCAGCCCCACCCTCCTGCCGTCCCTGCCCCACAGGGCCTGGGAGCCCACCCAGCAAGCCAGGCCTGGTCAGGGGGCAGTGGAGGAGAGGTTAGGGGGGTCCTGCTCGGGGCAGACCCCGAGACATCAGGCCCAGGCTCTGCCCCTCACGCTGGTGACCTTGGCCAAGTCCCGGCCTCTCTCTGAGCCTCCTAGTCTTCATCTGTCAATGGACAAAGGCTCCCACCTGATCGTGGAGGAGAAGGTGCTCAGGGAGCCAGTCTTCCTTCTGAGAGGCCTCCCCCCAGCCCAGCCCGTGCCTGCACCTCCCTGCTCTGCAGAGCCCTCTGGGAGGTCCTTAGCCTGGGGCTTGGTGCGCTGGGCTCAGGCCCCTTTGTTTCTCTCTCCCCTTAGGCTGCCATCAATTTGCACATCAAGTCCCCACCTTAATTTGCACATCTGATGCCAGAATTAGGGGGACAACACCTGACCTTGAGGCTGTTTTTAACCAGGCACCCGCACCCACTTGTCCCCTTTCCACTGGCCCTACCGGCGCTCAGCTCTCTTGGCAGGAAAAACAATCGATCGATCCTGCTGGTCATTCAAGACCCTGGAAGTAGAGTATAGAAGCCCTCAATCTGTAAAGTCCTGGGGTAGGGAATGTCACCTGAAAAATAAACTATGGTGCAAGGAAATAAAGACCTTTGTTTAGGGTCTTAAAATTGCAATTCGGGGAGGACAGATTCAGGTTGAAACCCAAATAGTGTCCCGTCTTGGCATTTTCAGGGAAGGGTTTTTATAGGAAAAGAAGATTGTACAAGTTGTTGGTGCTTGGTGGATAGTTGGGACACTCCATTTGTCCTTCAGGTTAAATAGTGAAATTATGTCTTGTATGCGGGGTTTTGTTTGTTTGTTTTATGGTGTCAGGATGTCCTTAGGTTTTGGGGAATGTTTTCCTCCAATCTCTACTGTGGGAGTTTATGATATATGACTGAGACCTGCCTGAGAGTACTCTCCAGAATGACCTATTACTCCATTTTAAATCTCTTAGACATAGTTTTATTTTGTTTCATGGACGCTTCTGCTCTAAGTCTGGTGCCGCCTTCTGTGGCTGCATCCTAGGTCACCAGAAAATCATGTTCCATGGCAGGGAACGCAGTTGTCCTTGAACAATTCATCACATCCAAGAACACTGTTTTCTAACCCTTCCCCTGTTGAAATAGGCATCCTCTAAGTCCCTGTCTGGAAAGACGGGACAATGCTGCATCCTTCAAACTAATGGGTCACGTGAGGTGAACTCTGAGGCTCCTCACACATTGCAGCCTTGATACCAGGATCTGCTCTCATCCTGGCCCTGGGAATCCAAGCCATCCTAAATTAGCAGTATTCCGATCCAGAAAGACCTGTGGCCTCAGGAGTGAATCCACAACACCTAGGTTTTGTCAAAGCCAAAGGAAGACTGGTTCATGTGGACTTCCTTAGATTCCACTTTCTGTCTTGCCAGAAGGGTCAGCAACTTTCAATCCTGCATTGAAACCTGGAAGTGTTAGAGGATTATTCTGTGATCTGGGTTTCTAGGTTCTTGGCTATGCCACTGTAAAAATTTAAGGACATGCCATTACGTAGGCAAAGGAGTAAAGAGTTTATTAAGAAACAGGATAAGAGATAAGTTCACATCTGAGACATGGATTTGGGGTGTGCCACTGGACGAGTCGAGTGTGTGGGGCCCCAGGTTAGGCCTTTTTAAAGTCTTTCCTCCTCCCCTTTCCTAATCTTGGGGAAGGGTCCCAGCTGTTTGCTGTTCTGATTGGTTGTCCCACTTGTGAACTCTTAGGTGGGCAATGGGGTGGCCTTTTGTTTGGAGGTATCCAGGGATTCCTCTTGACCCTTGAAAAGAATTACAAATGTGACCTTGTGTCCAGGGTCTAAACAGGATCTTTCCTGCTTTCTTCTTCTTAGAACGGGTTTCCCGGCAGGATCCTCATGCAATGTTTTCTGCTCGCCATGATCTCTGCTGGGTCCCACCTGTGAAAGGATGTCTTCCCTTGCTTTCTCTCATTCCCTATACTGAACTGCCTCAATCCCCCATCAAAGAGTTTACACCATTATTTTAAAGGAGGAGCTGAAGGACGGTGGTCATTCTTCTGTTTCCTGTTGGTTAGGGGAAGTAACCAACTTCCTGACAGAGTGTAAAACCCTCTCTCTATTCCACTGAGGTTGAGGGAACATGAGTCTAGCACCACGGTTGGAACTGGGTGAAATCCCCACATTGACTAATATCTTGTTCTGGAAGGCATTGATTCTAGAAGAAATAAACTTAGAATTTTGAAGATACATGGTTTTCTAAAAGAATAAAGAAGATGGTGGTAAGCAGGCCCCAAATGAGGGGCCAGCCATGACATACAGGACGATGGGATCAAGAAAGGCCAGTTGCCTTCAGAGGCTGCAACTTCCAAAAGTTGACGGGAAACAGCATTCTACCTTGAGTTCTTGTATGCTGTTGGTTACCTCTAGGGAGAGTTTGTGGTAGACCTGCTGAGTTTGGTGTAACTTGCCAACCGCAGTTCCCACAATGGTGGTTATGCCTAGGACAGCTAGGTGAGGTATGAAGAGAGGCACTGTCTTAGACATACACTCACAAAGACAGTATAGGAAGCAAGAAGACAAGCAAATGGCAAGCAAAATAAAGACAATACTTAAGAATGCCATTCCGTTATCTTATAGGCATGTTCATTAACTATTAGAAAATGAATTAAGTTTACTAAGACATTCAGCATGTTCAATATCTTTCTGTATATGATCTAGAAGAGATATTATCATATTCATCAGGCATATAGGTACAGTACTTAATACTAATCAATGCACTAATCAATTCTCTTTGAGCTGCAATTAGTAGATCTAAGCTTCAGTTTTGCAATATCATACATGTTGTCTCTACATGAGAGCAGGCCGTAGTGCCATTTGTGCTTCTTTAAGTTCTACTCACATTACTCTGGTAATTAGTGCTCCAATTGGTATGTCCTTCATGCAGCCAGCATTGTGGCACAGTTGGCCCTTGGAGGGAGCTCCAATGTTTCAACAGCCAGATGCATAGTGCCCTTTCAGCACTATGAAACAGAGCCAGGATGCAGGCAATAGCCATTGTCAGTCTGATCATATTAAGCCATCGCTGGCTGCTGCAGGAGTCTGAAATTGCAACATATTCCCCATCCACTTCAGGGCCACATCCAAATGTGATAGATATCTTCATTATTTTATTTATTATTTACTGACTGAAACTATCCAATAACTCAAAGGAGAGGCACCACGCATGGTATTTTGGCTTGGTTTCAATGCACAAGAGAGTTTGACAATACTGAAGTCTTATTGCTTTTAGTTTTTAAACACTTTATAAATACTTCCAGTGCAATTTGTAACATATTAAATGAACTTAACTATTTATTAGTTTACTTTTTACTCTTACAACTTTACCATAATTACATTAATTAACAGGTATTTTACTTTATCTGTACAGGAAAGTATACTTTCTCCATTATTTTATGAAAATCTGAGATTCCCAGTGGAATCAAGGTTATCCTTCCTTACCACCACTTTAGTATGCAGATTGAGGAGGCCTCTGACAGGTTTCTCTGTTATGAAGCTACTTTTCATTATCATCAATCAGTTTAGAATTCTACTTAATAATGGCTTCCTAGAATTAACCATTTAAGTACTTCAGTTTAGACAATGCTTTGGCAAAATCTTGATAATTAACCATAACCAAATAGACTACTTTACTTTTAAATAAGGTTATTAAAGTACATTTAGCAACTGATGAAATTTACTTGATCCAATTAAGTCTTGTCTTATAGTCTGTATTAGTCAGCCAAAGGGGTGCTGATGCAAAATACCAGAAATCTGCGGGACATTATAAAGGGTATTTATTTGGGGTAGGAGCTTACAGTTACCAGGCCATAAAGCATAAGTTATTTCCCTCACCAAAATCTATTTCCACATGTTGGAGCAAGATGGCTGCTGACATCTGTGAGGGTTCAGGCTTCCTGCGTTCCTCTGGGCTCAGCTCCTGTTTCCTCCACAAGGTCAGCAGTAGACTATGAGGCTCTCTAGGCTTTGCCTCTCTCCACAAGATCAGCTATAGCTCTCAGGCAAACGGCTTTGTCTCTTTCCCAGGGGCTCCAGCTTAAGACTTCACTATCAAACTCTAACATCAAAACTCAAACATCAGAAACCCCTCAAATCTGTTCTTTGCCATGCCTTTTATCTGTGAGTCCCCACCCACCAAGGGGTGGAGACACAATACCCTGATCATGCCCAGGTACAGATCAGATTACAAGCATAATCCAATATCTATTTTTGGAATTCATAACCATATCAAACTGCTACACCCTACCCTCTGAATTCCAGAAAGATATTACAATATTTGAAAAAACCTTAAATTAGTAACAATGTAAGTACTCTATCATATCACAATCAATTTAAAGAAATACAGTTTGTCTTGGGGCAAAGTCCTGTCTGCTATAAACCTCTGAAACTTACAAAACAATTTATCTGTTTCCAATACACAAATGGACAGACATAGGATAAACATTTTCATTATAATAAGGAGAAATTGGGAGGGAAACATGAGTCTTGGGTCCTCTACAGTTCAGTAAGCCTTCAGGGCATCCTCCATTCTATTTCAAAGTCTGAGAGTCTTTCTTAAAAAGATGGTTTCTTCTCCTTGGGGCCATATGGGGGACCCACCCTTTCCACAGTCTTTTCCAACAGCCTTTTTTTTTTGTTGTTCTACCCTCAACAAGCATCTGGGTGTTGACCAGGCTCCAGACCTCTCCTTCCAAGAGTGTTGGGGTGATTGCCACACCTTACCCAAGAGTCTTACCCTAGAGTCTTACCCTAGAGTCTTACCCTAGAGTCTTAACCCCCCTAGTACAGTGATATGAAGACAACATTCCCCCTAACCTTTGGCAAACAGGCTCAACTCTCTCAGAGCAATGAGTTGACCACCTGACCTTCCCAAGCCTTTGGGGGACAGATCCACCCCTCTCAGACCTGTGGGGTGCTGACCTTAATCCTTGGGGAATGTGCCCCACCATCTCTGCACCCTGGGGCAGCAAAACTCTCCCAGAACATTGGACAGGAACATCCACCCTCTTCAACTGCTGGAGCAAACTCACCCTTTCTGTATATACATGGGTGGGGTTCCTCTCTTGGCCCAAGGTGATGTCCAAATTCCAGATCTCAGCTTCCATGGTTTTCCTCTTGAAGTTGTTTCTCCTTCAATCTCTCCTTTCCATGTCCTTTTTATTTCTGGCTGACAGTGGTTTTGTTCATACAGAACAAAATTTGTTGATTTAGCATGCAGGAAGCAGAGGTCCAAGCCATCAGACAGTAAGAATTTCCACAAGTCTTTCTGATATAACTGCATCTTCAATCCTGATTTACAAGTTCCAAGTTTAGTTAAGTCCTCCCATGGGGCACTTTATTCTAGGAACTTGATTTCCAGAGGCTTGGAATTTCCAGAATCAGTTTCTGATTTTTTTGTCCCAACACTTCAGTCCTCAGCATATCTCTCTCATCTAACATTTTGCTATAAGCTGCAAGCAGAAGCAAAGCTGCATTCTCTGGGCTTACTTTGGAAATTTCTTCAGCTAAATGCCCAGGCTTGCCATTTTCAGATTCTGCCTTCCATAAAACACCAGAGTTAATCTTGCTAAGTTCTCTGCAACTTTAAAACACGGATCACCTTTCCTCCAGTTTCCAATAATAGTTTCATCATTTGGTTTTAAGGCATCATAAAAAGCCTCTTTAGCATCCATATTGCTATCAACAGTCTCTTCAAGGTGTTCTAGGCCTTTTCCATTAAGCATCTCACAATTCCTCCAAAAAATACCCCTTACCCATTTATAAAACCTTTCCAGGATTTCAGTAATTACAAAAGTACTTCCCCACTCCTCAGTACCAAAATCTGTACTAGTCAAATAAGGGGTGCTGATGCAAAACACCAGAAATCTGCTGGGTATTATAAAGGGTATTTATTTGGTGTAGGAGTTTACAGTTACCAGGACATAAAACATAAGTTATTTCCCTCACCAAAGTCTATTTCCACATGTTGGAGCAAGATGGCTGCTGACATCTGTGAGGGTGCAGGCTTCCTGGGTTCCTCTGGGCCCAGCTCCTCTGTTTCCTCCACAAGGTCAGCTGTAGGCTATCAGGCGAACGGCTCTGTCTCTTTCCCCAGGGCTCCAGCTTAAGACTTCAGCATCAAACCCCAACACAAAACTCACACATCAGAAACTCTTCAACTCTGTCCTTTGCCATGCCTATTACCTGTGAGTCCCCACCCACCAAGGGGTGGGGACACAATGCCCTAATCATGCCCAGGTACAGATCAGATTACAGTCATAATCCAATATTTATTTTTGGAATTCATGACCATATCAAACTGCTACACAGTCCTTATTCTGTTTTATGAAATCTAGTCATTTCACTTTAGGACAGATCTACATTTCGTTAAACACAAACTTGCAGTTTTCATCATCTTAAAGATTGAATACATATAACGATAATTTATTTTATTAGTATCCTATAAACCTAGGGAGATAACACCAAAGCTAAATAAAATTGGAACAAGTATAGTTCACGCAAGGAATGTTCTTTTTTCCTTCCTTCAATCCAAACAGCAAACAACTGGAACCCCCTCCCCTTCCATTACGAGGGGGTGGAATAATTAGCAATTTAAAAGCAAACCGGGAGGCTTGCGTGCGTGCGTGCTTGCGTGCGTGTGTGTGTGTGTGTCTCTCTCCCCACCCCCTTACTCTAGCCTGCAGACCTGTCCTATCCTTGTGTACCGCTGTTACCATTTTTCCTCTGCCATGTGGCCATGCAAGTAACCCTGGGAATTTATAATCTATAATGGGGAATTGTAGCTTATAAATTAGCCCTCTTCATCCCTTTTCATCCCTTTCCTCACTACCTGGGACCCCTGCTCTGTTATTTTATGTTGTTTTCTCCCATTTCTCTTCCCTCCCTACCTGAATAAATTACTGGCCTAACTCACCCGGCATGCTCTTGAAATTCATTTCTCTTGAAATTCATTTCTCTAGCATAGTCAAAGAAACTAATTAAATCCGGTAACAGGGACTGGCGTCCACAGACAAGAGAGTACAAGAGAGAGAATTTAGGCCTGATGCCTGCCTTTTTGAACTGTTAGTTTTCCCACTCCTTTGGTAATGGCAGGAGAGGAGCTCCAACTCTTTACCATTTTGATTATCTCTCCCATCAACCTCCCATGAGGGCCCAGTGATAAAGTCCTTGGGGAATATCCGGGGCTTCTCCTGGCTTCCAGAGGAAGTCTTCTTCTGAGTGGCAGAATCTTTGGGAAGGTCTTCCCGCACCCATCTTGGGATTATTGATGTCCATGGGGACTACTTACCAGGTTCCAGATCCATTTATTGATTCCCCATCTTACCTGCTTCAATAAGTTTAACTGTAAACTAACATAGTCAAAAGATCTCTGTGATGCCTATTTCTAATTAATCTGCATTATGATCACACAGTTTTCAGCAAGAATTTCATTCTTAAGTTATTGGCTTATATCTAAATTGTTCTGATGCTTTAAAACATAATCTACAACATTTTATTTACTTCAGAGTTCTACCAATTTCCCATTTTGACTTTGACAGACCTTGGATGAACAAGACTAACTCCAGTATACAGTCACTGAAGTGACTGAAGTCTCAAGGAAAACTTGTTTTCCTCATGACCCCTTGCTTTCAGAATTCTTGATGCACAATGAGAGAGGTCCCCCACTCCCCAGTGCTCAAAAATAAGAGGACTCCAGTGGCCACTGGACTGAAAGAGTAGGAGTCCACCCCTGAGGCCAAGGATTCCCACCATGCAGCTATTTCCTCAGAGGACATAGGGTCCCTCTGGGCTCTTGTTCAGAGTAGGTAACTTGGAGTCCAACCTGAATACTCATAAGAGAAAGCAGGGCTGTTAACACCATTGGAAGGACAGGAGACAAGGGCTCAAATTTGTCTTCCCCAAGCTTTGGGGAGCAGAAGCTTCCATGGATTCAAATATGGGAAAGTATAGTAGATATCATTACAAAGGTGAGCAAGTACATCCAAGGGTGAGGCCAGTCCTGAAATAACCATAAGCAAAGGCAAACTCCATTTAGAATTACAATCACAGTAGTAGGTCCAGGGCAGAAGCTGGTCTCAAAATAAACAGAATCAAAGGTAAGCGCAGTTTATAATTACCATTACTTTAGCAAGCATACACAGGGGTGAGGCTAGACCTGAAGTAACCATAAACGAAGGTAAATTAATCTAAGATTACCGTCACTATAGTAGGCCTAGGCTAAATCCTCCGAGTTATGGTAATTTCAATTATTATCTTTCAGCTGTTTTATAATATAAAGGCATCTATATAATGATCTAAACTCTTAGTTACAGTTTCTAGTAAGTTTTCACTTTTAAATCAAACTGGGATTCTTTAAGGGCAAGAATGTGGCAGAGTAAGGAGGTCCAAGAAACAGCTGGTCCTACAGGGCAGTTAGTAATCACCCAGAGCTATCTAAAGCACCTGTTTTGGGACCCCAGGAGACCAAAAGAGCATTCTGCAACATCCTTGAAAGTGTGGAAGGAGGAAACTGTACATCAGAAAAGATTCATGAGTAGAGCACTCCATGCTGTGGAGGCTGGTGCCCATACTCCACTGGTGGTGCAAGTCACATTGGGAGTTATTCTGTGACTGGAGTTGGAAGCTCCATATCTCAAAAACAGTGGAAGAAGAAATGATAGGACTTGAGGAACTTACTAGTCTAAGCTCCAGCCTGAACTCCAGCAGGGAGAAAGATGGGAGGATCTGCACCAGCCTCTCGAAGAAACTGCAGGACAGTACCCATCCTATTCTCGTGGTGCAAACTGCCTTAGGAACTATTCCATAGCTGGAGTTGGAAGCTCCATTTCCCAAAACAGATGAAGAAGATACAGTTGACCACTGACTTCAGCTACACATTAGTAAACTCAACTGGCTGAAGTAGAATCCTAATAACAGATAAAGTTTGAACCAAGTCATAAAGAGTCCAGTAGGTGCCATTTTAACTCCATCCCCAGCATGAGGGATAGCTAGGTTAACCAAAAATTACAGGGAAGTAAGGACTGGCTTCATTCCACAAAGACTAGATTGCAGCCCAAGCCCAGGCTCCAGCCCCACCTCTGGCATGGAAGAAGCTGAAGGACATGCACCAGCCTCTCTGGGTAACTGCAGATACTTTTGGTCAGCACAGACTGACACTAGGACACCTGCGGCCCCATCTGCTCACCCCAATTGGATAGGAGAGGAGCTGGGTTTCCTCAGCCTCTCAGGGTAACTGCAGGCACTTTTGGCCTCCAAAAATTCAACTGTTGGGCATCTGTGGTTCCACCTGTACCCCAATACAACAAGAAAGGGACTGTGTTTCCCCAGCTTCTCTGGGTAATTGCAGGTGCTTTTGACTCACACAGACTGAATAATCAGAAACTTGTAGCTCTACCACCCCCAAGTAGGATAGGAGGGAAGATGTGTTTTCTCAGCATTTCTGGGGAATAGGAACCACTTTCAGCTTGCATGGACTGAAATATTGGGTGCCTATGGATCCATCCCCACCCCTCAATAAGTTAGGAGGGGGCTGGTGCTTCCTACAACCCTCTGGGCAATGGCCTCCAGATGACATAAAGGAGTTGAGACAACTAATCATAGATGTTTAAGCAAATCTCTTTAATAAATTCAATAAGATAGCTAAAGAGATTACAGATATTAAGAAGACATTGGGACAGCACAAACCAGAATTTGAAAGCATATATAGAAAACAGCATATCTTGTAGCAATGGAAGGCACAATAAAGAAATTAAAAATATATTGGTGGCATGTAATAAAAGATTTGAGGAGGCAGAAGAAAGGATAGTGAGCTTGAAGACATAGCCTCCAAAAGCAAACATACAAAAGAACAGATGAAGAAAAGAATGGAGATGGCAGACTTGACCCAGTGGTTAGGGTGTCCGTCTACCACATGGGAGGTCCATGGTTCAAACCCCAGACCTCCTTGGCCCTTGTGGAGCTGGCCCATGCGCAGTGCTGAAGGGCACAAGGAGTGCCCTGCAACGCAGGGGTGTCCCCCACATAGGGGAGCCCCACGCACAAGGAGTGTGCCCCATAAGGAGAGCCACCCAGCATGAAAGAAAGTGCAGCCTGCCTAAGAATGGCGCCACCCACACGGAGAGCTGACACAGCAAGATGACACAACAAGAAAAGAGACACAGATTCCCACGCCACTGACAACAACAGAAGCGGACAAAGAAAGAAAACACAGCAAACAGACACAGAGAACAGACAAACCGGGGTAGGGGGGGAGGGGAAATAAATAAATCTTTAAAAAAGAAAAAAATAAAAGAATGGAAACAATTGAACAGGGTTTCAGGGAATTAAATGATAGCAAGAGATGTGCAAACATATATGTCATGGGAGTCCCAAAAGGAAAAGAAAAGGGAAAGGGGACAGAAGGAATATTTGAAGAAATAATGGTAGAGATTTTCCCAACCCTATTAAAGGACATAGACATCAGTGTCCAAGAAGCACAACATTCTCCCATCCGAATAAATCTGAATAGACCAGCTTGGAGGCACATACAAATCAGAATGTCAAATGCCAAAGACAGAGATAATTCTGAGAACAACAAGAGACAATAAATGCATAACATATAAGGGATACCCAATAAGATTAAGTGCTGATTTCACATAAGAAACCATGGAGGCAAGAAGGCAGTAGTATGATATATTTAAGATACTGCAAGAGAAAAACTTCCAGTCAAGAAACGTGTATCTGGCAAGTTTGAGTTTCAAAAATAAGGGCAAATTTTGGGAAGCAGCTCTGGCTCAACTGATAGAGCATCCACTTACCATATGGAGGGTCCAGAGTTTGATACCCAGGGCCTCCTGACCCATGTAGCAAGCTGGCCCACTCACAGTGCTGCCATGCACAAGGAGTGCCATGCCACACAGGGGTGTTCCCTGCATAGGGGTGCCCCACACACAAGGATTGTCCCCCACAAGGAGAACTGCCCCATGCTAAAAAAGTGCAGCCCACCCAGGATTGGCACCACACACACAGAGAGCTGATGCAGCAAGATGACACACACAAAAAAGGGACATAGTTTCCCAGGACCACTGACAAGAATGCAAGCAGACACAGAATAACACACAGCAAATGGACACAGAGAGCAGACAATCGGGGGGATGGGAGAGAAATAAATAAAAGAAATCTTTTTTTAAAAATGAGGGCAAGTTTAGAATACTCAGAGAAAAACAGAAACTGAGAGTTTGTAACCAAGAGACCAGCTTTGTGGGACTTACTAAAGGGAGTGCTACATCCTGAAAAGAAAAGACTGGAGAGGCTTGGAAGTCTAGAATTGAAGATTATATCAATAAAAGTAACTAAAAGTGTAAAAGAGTGGTGAAAATAAAATATGACAGATAAAACCCAAAGGTCAAAATAGGTGAAATAAGAACTGCCTTTATAGTAATAATATTGAATGTTAATGGATTAAACTCCCCAATCAAAAGATGAAGACTGGTGGGATGGATAAGAAAATATGAGCCATCTGTATGCTTTCTACAAGAAACTCACTCTAGACCAAGGATACCAATAGATTGAAAGCGAAAGTTTGAAGAAAGATATTCCACTCATGCAGGAACCAAAAATCACTGAAGTTGGTATACTTAGATCAGATGAAATAGACTTTACAAGCAAAACTGTTATTGGAGACAAGGAAGGACAGCATATACGAATAAAAGGGGCAATTCCCCAGGAAGAAATAACAATCATAAATGTATATGAACCTAACCAGGATGACCCAAGCTACATGAGGCAAACACTGGATAAATGAAGGGAGAAATAGATATCTATAATAATATTTATTGATTTCAATACACCACTGTCACCACTGGATAGAACAACTGGCCAGAAGATCAATAAAGAAACAGAGAGCTTGAATAATATGATAAATGGACTAAACCTAAAAGACATATACAGAACACTGCACCCAAAAAAAAAAAAAAAAAAAAAAAGCAGGATATACATTCTTTTCAAGTGCTCATGGGTCTTTCTCCAGGATAGATCATGTGTTGGGTCACAAAGTAGATCTCAAACTCAACAAGATCAAAATTATACAATACATATTCTCTGATCATAATGGAATAAAGTTGGAAATCAGCAAGACGCAGAAAAAAGGAAAATTCACAAACATATGGAGATTAAAGAATGCACTCTTAATCAGTGGGTCAAAGAAGAAATTCCAAGAGAAATAAAAAATATCTCAAAAAGAGTGAAAATGAGAGCACAACATATTAAAATCTACATGATAAAGAGAAGGCAGTGTTGAGAGGGAAGTGTATAGCCCTCAATGCTTACATTAAAAGAGAAGAGGGAAACGGACTTTGGCCCAGTGGTTAGGGCGTCCGTCTACCACATGGGAGGTCCGCGGTTCAAGCCCCGGGCCTCCTTGACCCGTGTGGAGCTGGCCCATGCACAGTGCTGATGCGCGCAAGGAGTGCCGTGCTACACAGGGGTGTCCCGCGCATAGGGGAGCCCCACGCGCAAGGAGTGCACCCATAAGGAGAGCCGCCCAGCGCGAATGAGGGAGCAGCCTGCCGAGGAATGGCGCCGCCCACACTTCCTGTGCCACTGACGACAACAGAAGCGGACAAAGAAACAAGACGCAGCAAAAAGACACAGAAAACAGACAACCGGGGGAGGGGAGGGGAATTAAATAAATAAAAATAAATCTTAAAAATAAATAAATAAATAAAAGAGAAGAAAGAGCTAAAATCAATGACCTAACTAAACAGCTGCAGGAAATTGGGGGGAAAAAAAAGGCAAAATATTCCCAAGCAAAAAGGAATGAAATAACAAAGATCAGAGCAGAAATAAATGAAATTGAGAACAAAAAACAATAGAAAGAATTAACAAAAACAACAGTTGGTTCTTTGAGAAGAATAACAAAACTGACAATGCCTTAGCTAGACTGACAAAAAAAGAAAGGAGATGCAAATAAATGAAATAAAAATTTTAAATGGGGACATTATTATTGACCCCACAGAAATAAAAGACATCATAAGAGGATGCTATGAACAATACTGTATGCCAACAAACTACACAATGTAGAGGAAATTGAAAAATTCCTGGAAGGTATGAACAACCTACACTAACCCTAGAAGAAATACAAAACCACAACAAATCATTCACAAGTAAATCGATTGAAACAGTCATCAAACAACTTCCCGAAATGAAAAGCCCAGGACCAGATGGTTTCATAAGTGAGTTCTACTCAGCATCTAAGAATATTTAATATCAATCTTACTCAAGATATTCCAAAAACTTGAACAAGAAGGAACACTACAAAACTCATTTTATGGAGCCAATATCACCCTAATACCAAAGAGAAGTAAAGATATTATGAAAAAAGAAAATTGCAGACCAATTTCCCTAATGAATACAGATGCAAGTCAACAAAATACTCGCTAATTGAATCCAACAACACACGAAAAGAATTATTCATCACAATCACGTGAGTTTTATACTAGCCATGGAAGGGTGGTCCAACACACAAGAAAATCAATCAGCATAATACACCACATTAATAAATCAGGGGAAAAAATCACATGACCATATTGATTGATGCAGATAAGTCATTTGACAAAACACAGCATCCTTCCTTGATCAAAATGCTACAAAAGATAGGAATTGAAGGAAATTTTCTCAGCATGATAACGGTCATATATGAAATTCCCACAGCTAACATTGTACTCAATGGTGCAAGACTGAATGCTTACCTGTTGAAATCATGTACAAGACAAGGATGTCCACTGTCTCCACCATTGTTCAATACAATGCTAGAAGTTCTAGCTAGAGCAATCAGGCAAGAAAAGGAAATAAAATTCATCCAAATCAAAAAGGAAGGAGTAAAACTTTTGCTATTTTCAGATGATATGATCTTATATCCAAAAAGACCCAAAAAATCTACAACAAAACTGCTAGAACTAACAAACTTTTCAGTAGAGTGTAAGGATACAAGATCGATATGAAAAATTCAGCGGTGTTTCTATACACTAGTAATGTGCAATCTGAGAAGGAAGTCAGGGAAAAAATTCCATTTACAATAACGTGTAAAAGAATCAAAATTTAGGAATAAATTTAACCAAGGATGCAAAGCACTTGTATTCAGAAAACTACAATGCATTGCTACAATAAAAATTTTTTTTAAAAGACCTACATTATTGGAAGAACATTTCATGCTTATGCATCAGAAGACTAAATATTTTTAAGATGTCAATTTTACCCAAATTGATATACAGATTGAATGCAATCCCAATAAAAATTCCACCAGCATTTTTTAAACAAATGGAAAATACAATTATTAAATTTATCTGGAAGGTCAAGGGGCCTCAAATAGCCAGAAACATCTTAAAAAGTAAAAGTGAAGTTGGAGTACTCTCACTTCTGGACTGTAAGTCATATTACCTAGCAACAGTGGTAAAAACAGAATAGTACTGGCATAAAGATAAGTACATGGACCAATGGAACCAAACTGATGGTTCAGAAACAGACCCTCACATCTTTGGACAGGTGATTTTTGACATGCCTGTCAAACCCACCCAGCTAGGTCAGAACATCAAGTCAACAAATGGTAGGGAGAGCTGGATAGCCACATGCAAAAGAAAGAAAGAGGATGCCTATCTCACACCTTATACAAAAAGTAACTCAGAATGGATCAAAGACCTATATATATATATTTTTTTTTTTTAAGTTCCTGGAAAAAAAAAGTAAGAAAACATCTTCAAGCCTTAGTGGTAGGTGGTGCATTTTAAAACCTTACCCCGAAAGCAGGAGCAACCAAAGAAAATTTGGATAAATGGAATCTCCTCAAACGTAAACACTTTTGTGATTCAAAGAACTGTGTCAAGAAGGTGAATAGGCAGCCCAGTCAATGGAATAAAATATTTGGAAAACCACATATTCAAAAAAGTCTTTATTTCCATTCTCTATAGAGAGATCACACACCTCAACAATAAAAGAGCAAGCAGTCCCATTTAAAAATGGGCAAAAGATTTAAATGGACATTTCTCCAAAGACAAAATAAAATGGCCAAAAAGCACATGAAAAGATGTTCCATATCACTATCTATTACGTAAATGCAAATCAAAATGAGACTGAGGAATCATCTCATACTTCAGAGAATGGCCATTATGGAAAAAAGACAACAGAAAACAATGAGTGTTGGAGAGGATGTGGAGAATAGGAGCACCTCCTTCACTTTTGGTGAAATTGTAAAATGGTGTCACCTCTGTGGAAGACAGACGGTGGCTCCTTGGAAGCTAAACATAGAACTGCCATATGATCCAGCAATTCCTCTACTAGGAATATACCCAGAAAAATTGAAAACAGTGACACAACCAGACATATGCACACTGATGTTCACAGAGGCATTATTCACAATTTCCAAAAGATGGAAACAACCCAAATGTCCATCAACCAGTGAATGGATAAACAAAACATGGTATATACTTATGATGGTAGTATGCTGCAGTAAGAAGAAACAAAACTGGCACACATATTATAACATGGATGAATCTTGAAGACATTTTGCTAAGTGAAGTAAGCCACACACAAAAAGACAAATATTGCACAGTCTCATTAATATTAACTAAATACGAAGAATAAACACATGGAAGTAAAACCTAGAGTAGAGGTTATTGGGAGATAAGGGGAGGGCTGAAAAGGACTATCAATGATTAATGTATGTAGAAGTTTTATTTAACTTGAATGTAATAGTGTGGAATGGATAGAATTGATAGTAACACATTATAGTGAATAGCAACTGGTGTATAAATGGGATTGTGGCTGAAAAGAGTAGTCTATGGATGTAAATGTCAACTGAAAGAAAACTAGAGAATAATCTAGTGACTGAAAAACATAGTGAACCCAGAGGTGGATGAGAATTGCAGTTGATGGTACAGATACAAGAATATTCTTCTGTAAGCTAGAGAGGATGTACATCACTATTGCAGGGTGGTGGGAATACGGAGAAGCATGGGGAAAATACAGCTGGTGTGACCTATGGACTGTGGTTAACAGCAATACTGTAATATTCATGCATCTATGCCAAAGATGTGCTGTAATGATTCGGGGTAGGTATGGAAAAAGTGTGCCAAATGTATGCTATGGACCATGGTTGAAGGTAATAGTCTGAAGATATTATCTCATAATCTGTAAAAAATATTCCACCAAGGTGTGATGTGTTGGTGAAGGGATGTTGTATGTGAATTTTACATGCATGCATGATTGTTTTGTAAGATCACAATTTCCATAATAAAAACATATTTTAAAATTAGTAATAATAGGGTGGGTAGGGGAAAAATACACCAAATGTAAGATATGGACTATAGTTAGTAGCAACTAACTATATATATTGTTCTGATTATATTCTTTCATAATTTGTAACAAATGTTCCACAACAATGCAAGGTCCTGTTGGTGGGGTGATGTATGGAAGTCTTTTTGAGATTACGCATGTTTGTTTTGTAAGTTCACAACTTTTACTATACACATATTGTTTATGTATGTTCATGTATGAATGGTATACTTCAATAAAATTTTTAAAAAATAAAATTGTGCACTTTCATTTATTAACTAAGCAACTAAAACAGTTTTATTAGTAACAAAATCGTTAGTTTTTCTGCTTTTTCCACAGTTGAAATAATTCCCTGTGATTTATACATCAAATCCAATTGCAAGACAGTAATGACAGTTAATGGTTCATTTTAGGTTACTTTTTACCACTATGCAATTTGTAACATGAAAACCCCATATCTGATTCCTAGGCACAAGCAGACTGTTCCTAGGCACAAGCAGACTGACAAAGTTGAGGTAAGCACAGAATAGAACAGAAGAGAACATTTTACATACCTACTTAGCTTAGGTAAGACCTGACTTCAGCATCACCTTCATGCAAAGCTTCCAGGGTCCAACAGAGGCAGAAACATCATGCGAGACCCTCCAGCCTCGTTTCTCCTGGGCAGCTGCTCCATATGGAGCTAAGGGGTACAGAAAAGCCCAGGCCCCGATGAGACATGAATAGGGGCTGGTGACCTTCTGCAAGGGGTCAAGCCCTGCAAGACGTTTTTGCTGGAAGGTTTAGAGTGTTGCAAGGGAATAGGGAGCTAAGAATAGCAAGAACCTTTTAAATCATGGACCAGAAGTGGGGGAGAGGGTTAGTAAACAGCCAAGATCTTGACCCCCCCATTCACTCCCCTTATTAGGGCAAAATCAAGGCTAGACAGGTCTGGAGTGGCAGGCTAGGACAGAATAAGTGGCTCCCATGTTAATTAAGAAATTAAGAAATCTTACCTTGCCATGTCAAGTGTCATCTGAGGCTCTTCCTTTTGAAGTTTCATGCACGGCTTCAGGCCCCTTCCATCCTCCCCTCAGGCAAGACCCCTGCAGTCCAGGTGGTGAAGGAGCATGGCACCAGATTCCCTTAGATGTGGAGCCTGGGTTCAGATGGCCTTGAGGTGACAGTGGCTTTAATGGTGACAGTTAAAAGGTAAGCCTGTCCCAGACCCTGTCCCAATTCCTGAGAAGAAGTCTGCTGGAATGCTGGAAAAGCTGCCCATTATCCTAGGGGAGGAGAAGTGCATCCATCAGTCTTGGAGGCATTCACTGCTAGGCTGATTGAATGGGTGGCTTGCTGAGCCAGCATCCTGAAGATCAGGAGCCCTACTCACTGTCCCCATGTTTTGTGAATCAGGAGCCTTATGTCTCTGGGAGTCCCCAGAGCCTTAGAGGTCTTGGGAGATGTCTGGGTCTGGTTCCCAAACTAAAGCCTCCAAGCCAGCCTTTCCCACTAGGAAAGGGACTGGCTAGGGCCTTTCTTTTGGCCTACCCTTGCAGAAGTCTTAAAAAGTGGCCATGAGAGGGAGATCATTTTATGTCCACTGCCAGGGACATAAAATGTTGCAGTTAGACGGGACATTAAGAGGCACATTAAAAAGCAGAGACTGGGAAGCAGATGTGGCTCAACAGATAGAGTGTCCACCTACCATATAGGAGGTCCAAGGGCTCAACACCAGGGCCTCCTGGATTGTGAGCTGGCCCATGTGCTGTGCTGCTGCATGCAAGGAGTGCCAACCCACTCAGGGATGCCCCCTCGTAAGGGTGCCCCCCTGCACAAGGAGTGGCCTCTGTGCAAGGAGAGCCACCCCACATGTGGCTCAAGAGTGGTGCCACACACATGGAGAGCTGACACAGCAAGATGATGCAACAAAAAGAGACACAGATCCCCAGTGCCACCTGATGAGAATACAAGCGGACACAGAAGAACACACAGCAAATAGACACAGAGAGCAGATGGGGGGGGGTGGTGGAATAAATAAATAAATCTTAAAAAAGAAAAAAAGGAAGCAGAGACTGATCTCAGGCTTACAGATAAAAGCCTCAGGAGCCCCAGAGTTATAATTAGCAGGCATCCCAGGGCCTCCCAGGGGCTGAGTAAGGAACAAACCTCAGAGCATGGCTCAGGGTGAGAGTCTTGGGGGCCTCACTAATAAAACAAGAGAAGGCACAGACAGGTTTTAATTTAAAACTCACTAGTCGTCAGCCTCTTCATCTCCTGGCTGGCTCGCCAAATATGTTAGCAAAATACTCTGGGTTCTGGACTTCTAGTTTCTTCTCTATACTGCATACAGGAATTTAAAGACATGCCATAGGGTAGAGAAGGGAGTAAAGAGTTCATTGACACAAGAAAAGAGATAAGCACACAACCCAAGACATGGGTTGTGACCATGCTACAGGGTGAGACGTGCATGTGGGGCCCCACGTCAGGCCTTTTTAAAAACCTTTCCTCTTCCCCCTCCCTAACGTTGGGGAGAGGACTGTGGCAGTTTGATATTATTTATGAATTCCAAAAATAGATATTGGATTATGTTTGTAAACCGGTCTGTTCCTCCAGGCATATTAGATTATATTGGATTCAGAGGTTTCGCTTACTTGATTAAATAATGATTAAGGCTTTGATTGGGCCACATCAGTAGGACATTTTATCCCTCCCCCCTAGGTGGGTGGGGACTCACAGAGAAAACAACAAGGCGCAGGAGTTAGTTGGAGTTTTCTTCCTGGAGCCCAGCAAGTAAACACACAGAGAAGCAGATACAGCAGAGGCCCCAGAAAGAGAGATGAGCCATTCATCTGACAGTTTACTGCTGACCTTGTGGAGAGAGCAGAGCAGCTGAGCCTGGAGAAAAACAAGCCCAAGGAAGAGAGGAAGCCAGGAAGCCTGAACTCTTGCAGACGTCAGCAGCCATCTTGTTCCAACACATGGCAACAGACTTTGATGAGGGAGGTAACTTATGCTTTAAGGCCTGGTATCTGTAAGCTCCTATCCCAAATAAAATACCCTTTATAAAAACTAACCAATTTCTGGTATTTGGCATCAGCACCCCTTTGGGGGACTAACACGGGGCCCTACTTGTTTGCTGTTCTGATTGGTTGCCCTTGATACCCACCATTTAGCACTCAGGGTTCCAATGAGTTTGACTGAAGTTATCTGGGCCTTCTCCCTGACCCAGAAAGAGTTCCAAATAGGATCTCATGGCCAGGGTCTAGGTGGGGTCTTTCAGGCTTCCTAGAAGGTGGTTTCTGGGTGGGATGTCACAGCCATGCAAAATGCTGCCATGTTTTATGCTTGGCTGTGAAAGGACATTTTCCTTTGTCTTCCCTTGTTCCCTACACTAACCTGCCTCAGAAGGATGGAACTACCCTATGAGCTATAGAGACTGGATACAGGCTGTCAAGGGGTACAGAGGCAGGGAGGAGAGGAACGTGATCCAGAAAGGACAGAATCTAGAGCACAGTACTGAGGGCAGGTGCTGGGGTATTAGAATAATAGTCCAGACAGTAGGTTATAGATGTTTAGATAGTCTATTGAATTAGAAGAAACCATACTCTTACACTTTAGCTCACATGCTCCTAAAAACAGAGCAGTGTTAGTGGAAATTATTCTCCTTTTATTCATGAGTGTAAAACGAACTGCCAAAGTCACCCAAATGTTAAAAGATGTACACAGAGTTGAACAAAAGATTTTTAAAATTCACATTCCCCCATTCTGTTTCCTGGTGTCCTCTTTTATCTCTAGGAGAAGGTGTTGGCCCTCCATCCTCATTGCCTCCTTCTATCCAGTTTCAAGTTCAAAACAGACCTAGGAATGAAAGGGGACACATGGAGACCACAGGGTGGCAGGACTGAGTGCCCCTTTCTCCCATCGGTACAATGAAAGGGGAACACAGGGCAGGCTGGTGGTGGTAGAACCCAGGAAGGCATGGGGGTGTGGGGAATGAGAGCTTGATGAGACCCCATATTCAGAAGGCCATCCTAAGTCTGGCTCTGCGTGGTTGGGGAATTCACAGCCACCAAGGATACCACCCGGTCAGCCCACAGGCAGCCCAGAGACTGCAGTCCAGTGGAGAAGCACCAGGAGTAGAAGGAGAGGCTCTCAGTAGTGGTGAATCCTGGTCTGGGGGCTGGCTAGCCTCTGTCCAAATCACCTGGATTTGCCCTATCATGGTAGAAGCCAAAAGGTGGAAACCATCAACCTGTTGGGCCCCTGTAGGCACCTAGACAGGTCCTGCTCTCCTGGTCCTGCTCTCCTGGTCCTTGGGGACGTTTTCTACAGCAGCTGCTGTAGTGTGGAGCACAGATGCATGGGCCACAGGTTGTCTACACGACAGAAAATTAAGTCACACTGACTCTACAAGGCTGGATCTTCAAGAGAAAAACAGAGCTACAGAAAGAAAACAAGAGCAAAACCATTCAGCACCCAAAACAGACCCTGTAAACGAACAAAAAGCCCCAGAATGTCAGAGTGTGGGATTCCCACTCACTATGCCTGAATTCAGGAGGTGGGAACCAAATAATTGGGAATGTGGACATGTGCCTTGACTATGGGACACGCTGAAGTCCAGCTGCCTGGTTTGAATCCTGGACTCTCCCTTCCTCACTGTCTGACCTCGGGGTGCTGGTTGATCACTCCCAGCTGCCTGTCTGCCTGGGGTGTTGTCCCAGGGCAGGCCCCACAGGCTGGATGAAAGCCCCGAGGTGCGGCACTGAGCCTGCTGAGTTTTGTGCTCCATACCTACAAGTTGGAGATGAGCCACAGAGGGAACCACGGTGGTTGTTCTATGATCTGGGGTGTGTGGGCAGGAGAGAAGCCCTCCCAACCCAGCCTGCAGCACAGAACGGGATGTGCACCCCACCGGCTCTCCTCAACCAGATGGGCCCTTCCTTCCTTCCTGAGGTTAGGTGGGAGCTGAGTCCCTCAGGAATATTCTGTTGACTGACTCAGTACTCCTACTCCAGGGCTATTTGGAGACTTATGTGCTCAAAACACCTGGCAGATGAGTTCAGACACGTTCAGAGAGATATGGCCTGTATCACATGCTGTTTTTGGTATTGGATGATGGTTGCGGTTAACAGTACAAACACAAGACTGCTCCTCTATTACAAGGTGTTGAGAATATGGAGACAGGTGAAAATATACAACTAATGCCAGTATAGGTAAAGTTAACAGTAATATTGTAATGTTTTTACAGCAATGGCAAAAAGGTGCTGTAGCAATGCTAAGGTCAACAATGAAGAGGTATAAGGGGATATGGGGTTTTTCTTTTTGGAGTAAGGAAAACATTCTGAACTGGATTGAGCTGATGACAGCACAACTCCGTGATGAAACTGAGAGCCACTGAGGGTACACATTGGATGGATTGTACAAGGCAGGGAATCATATAACACAGTGAACCCTATGGTAAATGATATACTATGGTTAACAGTACAAATATGAGAATGTTCTCTCATAAATTAAAACAAATATAGAATACTAGTAGACACTGTTAATAATAGGATTGTTTGTGGGGAAAATACACCAAATATAAGCTATGAATGATCAATAACTAATATTATGATGATGTTCTTTCATCAATTGTAACAAATATGTCATAACAATATCAAGCTGTTGGTGTGGCGATGTATTGGTAGTCTTTGTGGTATGCATGATTGTTTTGTAAACTCACAATATTTCAAATAAATAAATAAAAAATAAATAAATAAATAAAACACCAAAAAAAAAAAAAAAACTGGCAAAAGCTGAAAAATTTTGCTATGTTGACCAGATGGGCAACTGAGAATCAGAGAGTTCAAATAAGGTGAATCAAAACCCCAGCCACGTGACCGGGACATGAGGTCCTGGGTTCAGTCCTGGCTCTCCCACCTGTGGGGCCCCGGGCAGGTCTCCCCACCTTGGGAACCTTGGCTCTTGCTCGTCCAATCAGGTTGTGATTCCTGGCGATGACCTCACCAAGGTGTTGTCAGGGCAACCAGGAATGTTCTCAAGGACACTGCCTGGTGACTGGGCAGTTAGGACGGAGCATGGCTTGGCTCAGGAGGGCTTGGCCCTCCAGGCTCTGTGGAGATGTGGAGGCTGTGGCTTCGACGTCCTGAGGACGGGCAGCTGGAGAAGGTGCCTGTTGGGACGACCGTGGCGGGCAGGCAGGAGCAGGTTTTCCCCAAGCCCTGCCTCCGCGAGAGCTGTGACGTGGACGAGGCCAGTCAGGAGGAACGGATCTCCTCGCTGTGAGCGTCTACCTGGGAGAGCAGCCCCCTGCTCGGCGCCCTAAGCTCAAGTTCAGCCCTTACTTGGGGGGTGGACAGCCAGCCCCCCAGTCACCACCAGCCCCCGCTGGAGGATCTTAAAGGGAGTCCCCAGTCCACTCTGTGTCCTGCAGCCCCTGAAGGAGACTTCACTGATCCCTGGGCAGGGACTCCAGTCCACCGTCCTTAAGTGGGGAGGTCACCACATTCCCACCACAGAGCTGACCATGGCCGTGGGAGAGGAGGACGTGCCTGGGCACCAAGAGCCCACGTGAGGGCATTTGGTGGAAGGTGGGGTACAGACTCAGCTCTGTTCAAGTCATACTCTCTGACCCCATCGTGGCAGCCCTTGTGGGCAGCTAACGGAGCACAGCCATGGTGGTGACTGGCATCGTGTGCAGGCCACAGGCCACCCTCCAGGTGAGGGCTCCTGGGACCCCTTCTCTGGCCATGGGGCATTCTGGCCATGCAGCCACGCAGGTTTTAGACCAGTCTGCTTCAGTTTGTTTTACCCGAGTCCTGAGCACCTGCATGGACATGGGAGGGCTTTAAGGCACCAAGTGTCCTGAATTTATGGGCAAGGGTTTCTGTGGGCTCCATAGGAACATGGACCACATGTGGGAGAGGGTCCTATCCTCCTCTGTCTCACAGGACAAGTGGCCAAAAGCTGCTGCTGATCTCAGTTTAGGGCACAAGGTCTTGGAGTTGACATTGCTCCTAATGGCTGATCCAGAGGTAACCTGCTTGGCAAGGAGGCCACATGACTGCCTCCTCCAAAGTAATTTTAGGAAAGCTCAGGATTTTCAACCATGCACTGCTGATCCCTTCAAAATGAGCTTCATGTGCAGTGGATTCCAAACTAAGAGCTCGGTGGCCTCAGGATCAATGTCCAGAGTGTGTGAGGACCCCATGCATGGTCTCTTGCTGCCATAAAAGGTGATAATTAATTTTCTGAGAGAGCACTTGGGGGTAAATGATTCCCATATAGGATGGTAACTCTACACTCCTGGGGAGGGGGTAGCTCCAGGGGGAGGAAGTCATCATGGTTCTCAGGACTTGGGGTACACTTGATCAGGTCTTGGGGGGCCGGCAGCAGGGCCTGAGGTCAGGCTCACAGGTGATATCCCAGGGGCGTCCTGTGAACTGCTTCTTGACAACATCCACCTGGACTGGGACACCTGCCCTTTCCCAAAAGTCTCATTGTGGTGGGACGTCTCCTACATCTGAGGATGCTGGGTCCCTCCAGGAGATCCTGTCTGTCATCTGAGTGGCACAGCTGACCCCTTGGCTCTTCAGGCCCAGAACAGGGACCCAGCAGAAGTTTCCTGGGTGCAGGGGCAGGCCAGCTGCCCTGTGGTCTTACCCTGGGCTCCTTCCTAAAAACTCCTCCTCCTCCCTTCCAGGTCTTGTGACCAGATCCTGGAGATGATAAACTGCAGCCTCAGGGCAGACCCCACATCGTGGAGCTCTTGCACAGGTAAAGGGGTTCGACCTGCCTCCAGGTGGGTCCCTGGACCCAGGCCAGACCCTGCAGGAGCTCCCTTCATGGGCAGGCTGAGGACCCCTGGACACAGGCAGGGTCCTTGTGTCACCCCCATGCCAGAACAGGCCTGTCCCCTACATGAGATGCATGGAAGAAGTTTTATATTTCATTCAAACTTTACTACAAATTCAATAAAAAATAACAGAGAAAACTCAGCTCAAGGACATATGGGGGAAGTGGATTTGGTTCAACTGATAGAGCATCCGCCTACCATATAGGAGGCCCAGGGTTTCAACCCCGGGCCTCCTTGACCCGTGTGGAGCTGGCCATGCGCAGTGCTGATGCACACAAGGAGTGCCCTGCCACACAGGGGTGTCCCCCGTGTACGGGAGCCCCACGCGCAAGGTGTGCACCCCACAAGGAGAGCCACCCCGCGCCATAAAAGTGCAGCCTGCCCAGGAGTGGGGCCACACACAGAGAGAGCTGATGCAGCAAGATGACTCAACAAAAAGACACCCAGATTCCCAGTGCCACTGACAAGAATGTAAGCGGACAAAGAAGAACACACAGAGAATGGACACAGAGAGCAGACAACTGGGGGCAGGGGGGGGGGGGCGGAGAGGAGAAAAATAAATAAAATAAATTTTTAAAAAAACTTATGGAAGGATTACTCCTAAAAAGTTCAGTCCAGGCACTTCAGTCTTTTCAAATTCCAACAACAAACTCAATTGTTCCTCCAGTGTTCCAAAAAATACACAGATGAGCACAGATTAGTTAACCAACCTAGTCAAGACCTCCTTCTTAATGAAAAAAAAATGGAGAGGAAAAAATGCTTAATCATATTATATCTCATAAACCCAAACATATGCTCTTTTTTATCTTTAACAATAACACAGTACCTTTTTTGCTTTTGCTACAAAAACATTACAATATTATTGTTAACTATAGTCCATAAATTACATTAGATATATTTTCCCATGTTACACCACATCTTAACATCTCATAGAACATTCCTGTATTTATATAATTACCCACAGTCCTCGTGCACCATGGGAGTCACTCTGCGCACTCCCCGCGGCACCCCCAGGTGGGCTGCACCTAACACTGACCTCCGCGCCCTCCTCGTCTCAGCCACACTCATCCCTCAATCACGGTGTCCGCTGCCCTCACTGGAACGTGTCACATCACGACCTGGGGTGGGAGACCAGGGTCCCTAACTACATTCCCCACAGGGTTGTCCTGAGGGCTGGGGTCGCGCACAGGGGGTTGGGGACGGGTGAGAAGACTGATGCACCGTGGGGCTGTGTGTCCTGGGCTGCCCTCATGGGTGATTGTCCTCTTGGCTGCTCTGGATTCACAGCGGGTGCAGGACGGGGAACGGGGCCCAGGCTGGGTGTGGGGCACTCACTCTCCACAGGGGGCTCAGCATCACGTCCCGCATCGTCCCCAGGCCCATGGGTGGAGGGCATCTCTGGTTCTCAGTGGTCCTGTGAGGACCCTGGGCTGACAGCCATTCAATGAGGCAGGACAGCTGTCACCTGGTGAGGCCTCTCCTGCCCGCGCCCTGCAGTAGCCCTTCCCCTCCTCAGGTCTGCTGGACGCGTGTGGAGCTGCCTTCTCCCCCCACCACAGGCTGGCCCTGCTGGGGATCACCTGCTGCAGGGAGAAGCGGTGCCAGCACGTCTGGGGGCGCTTCCCGGGGGCGCTGCAGGTGCAGTATGGAATCAGATCCCTGTGATCTGGGATCACAGGTGCCCACCCCTGATTAAGGATTGAGTGATTGACCCTGGAATGTGCCATTTCCAACTTCCAGGACCAAATCGCGGTTGTCACCTGACCCAGGAAACTTAGCTCATCTTCCTTGGATGCACGTGCTGGGTGGGGGGTGGATGGGCGGCAGGCTGAGAGCCTCTGACTGAGCTGGGACCACACTTACCCCGTGACCATCTCTGGGACTGGGTCACTGTCCTCATCTCACTCTGTCCTCGAGGTGGTGGCAGGTGACTAAGACCCTCCGTCTCCTTGCCTGACTCCTAATCCTGACCACAGGAGACACCCCTCGATGGGCCGGCCCATGGCATCCTGGGGGACACAGGCATCCAGGGAGCCCCACCAGGAGCCCCTGCGTGGACCGGAACAAGCTTCACCAGGAGCCCAGCTTCCTGGAGGTTCCCTCCCTGGGGCCCCTGTGGGTCCACACTGCACGCCTGGTGCTGAGGGTGAAGGCAAGGGGGTCCTGACCTCAGGGGGCCTGGGGGATGACCTGGGGGTGGGGACACTGGGGCCCACCCCACCTGGAGGCACTGAGGGGAAGGGCTGGTGACAGGCAACAGGCCAGGGCCTGGGCTTGGAGGAAATGTGTCCCCTGGATGTCCTCCTCCTCCTGCCCTGCAAGGTCCCTCTGTGCACTGCGGGCAGGACTGAGCTGTCCCGTGTCTCCTCCCTCCTCTGACTCATCTCAGAAGAGAGCAGCACCACCTGGGGCTGCTGGATGGAGGGGCTGCTCACCGCGGACACTCCTGCTAGAAGGGACTCATTGTAGCTGGGGGCTCTGGGCTGCTTTGTAAGGTTCCTCACCTGGGTCAGCCCTGGTGGGTAACCATTTCATATTACAAATTTCCTTTTGTTTTATATAAAGAAGGGCAGATTATACTTGTCTAACAGTATACAGGCAACAATTTCATTAGTAGACATTAAAAATTAGTTTAATACTCAACAACCAGCAAGATGGCAGCAGAGTAAGGAACTCCTAGAGTCACCTCCTGCAGTTAGTAAACACCCAGAGCTCTCTGGAGCTGCTGAAGCATCTGTTTGGGGGCTTCAGGAGGCCAACAACAGGGCCTCCTGCAACATTCCTGAAGGAATGGAAGGAGGAGACTGCCCATCTGCAGAGAAGACTCATGAGGAGAGTGCTCCACGCCCCAGAGGCCGGTGCCCATCCTCCACTAGAGGCACAAGCTTCCTCAGGAGCTGTTCCGCAGTTGGAATTGAAAGCTCCAGGGAAGTGGATTTGGCTCAACTGATAGAGCGTCCCCCTACCTCACGGGAGGTCCAGGGTTGAAACACAGGGCCTCCTGACTGTGTGGTGAGCTGGCCCACATGCAGTGCTGAAGTGTGCAAGGAGTGCTGTGCCATGCAGGGGTGTTCCCTGCATAGGGGAGTCCCACATGCAGGGAGTGCACCCCGTAAGGAGAGCCACCCCTCCAACACACACACACAAAGCGCACCCTGCCCAGGAGTGGCATCGCACACACAGAGAGCTGACGCAACTTCTGGCACTTCTGGCAGGAAGGAGGCTGGCGGGCTCTGCACCAGCCTATCCAGGTAACTGCAAGTACCTTTGGCTGGCACAAACCGAATAATCAGAAGTCTACCCAGGGCAACTGCAGTCATCTTGGACCTGCAGAGCATAGCTAGCTGCCCACACCTGCAGCTCCATCCCTGACCCAGGCAGGGGAGAAAGGGGCATGAAGCTTCATCAGTCTGTCTGGGCAACTATAGTCTAGGCCTGCATGACTTGGTTTATTTCACACAACTCTGACTCTGTCCCTACCTCTGGCAAAGGAGAAAGTTGGGAGAAGCTTCATTGTTCCCTGGGGCAAAGAGGGCAGCTTGAGCCTCCACAGTTTATAGCACCAATTACATCCTTGGCTCCTACTACACAACCAGCAAGGGAGAAAAGGCAGGAAGCCCTAAACTAAAGAGAAAAACTGCACCCAGAATAAATACTCTAGTAAGCCAGATACCAAGACACCAACAAAAAAGTACAATCACACCAAAAAACAGGAAGATATGGCCCAATTAAAGGAACAAGTTAAGTGTCCAGATGACATAAAGGAGTTGAGATAACTAATTATAGATGTTCAAACAAATCTTAATAAATTCAATGAGATGGCTAAAGAGATTAAGTATATTAAGAAGACACTGGATAAGCACAAAGAAGAATTTGAAAGCATACATAGAAAAATAGTAGATCTTATGGGAATGAAAAGTGCCTTAATGAAAGTTAAAAAAACCATTGGATTCATATAATAGCAGATTTGAGGAGGCATAAGAAAAGACTGATGAGCTTGAAGAAATAAATGGCCTCTGAAAGTGAACATACAAAGGAACAGATGAAGAAAAGAATGGAAAAAATTGAACAAGGTCTCAGGGAACTAAACAACAGCAGGACAGGTGCAAATATACATGTCATGGGTGTCCCAGAAGGAGAAGAGAAGGGAAAAGGGACAGAAGGAATATTTGAAGAAATGGTAGAAAATTTCCCAACCCTGTTGAAGGACATAGATACCCATGTCCAAGAAGCACGATGTACTCCCATCCAAAAAAGTCTGAATAGACCAACTCTGAGACACATACTAATCAGAATGTCAAATGCCAAAGGCAAAGAGACAATTCTGAGAACAGCAAGAGAAAAACAATGCATAACATATAAGGGGGAAGGGGACTTGGCCCAGTGGTTGGGGCGTCCGTCTCACATGGGAGGTCCGCAGTTCAAACCCCGGGCCTCCTTGACCCGTGTGGAGCTGGCCCATGTGCAGTGCTGATGCGCGCAAGGAGTGCCCTGCCACGCAGGGGTGTCCCCGTGTAGGGGAGCCCCACACGCAAGGAGTGCGCCCATAAGGAGAGCCGCCCAGCGCAAAAGAAAGTGCAGCCTGCCCAGGAGTGGCGCCGCACACATGGAGAGCTGACACAGCAAGATGATGTGCCCCTGACAACAACAGAAACACAGATTCCTGTGCCCCTGACAACAACAGAAGCGGACTAAGAAGACGACGCAGCAAATAGACACAGAAAACAGACAACTGAGGGGGGAGAAGGGGAGAGAAATAAATATATTTTTAAAATTTAAAAAAAAAACTCAGGTCAAAGCCTGGAGGAGGAGGACCAGGACCCCCCGCCCCAGCTCCCCCTTTCCTGGACGCCTCCCCGAAGGCCCTGGGGCAGCCCCGGCTCCTGGGGGCCGTCACCCACCTCTGGCCCCTGGGCCTGGGCCTGGCTAAGCCTCCTCTGAGCCTCAGCAGAGCTCAGAGGCACCTGCTGCTCCGGGCCTGCCTCCGGCTCCCCTCTCCCAGCCAGGGGAGATTTCACATCTGCAGGGGCCAGTTCCAGCGGGAAGGGGTGACCTCCATCCGGGCACCGCCGCAGGTGGGTCGTGTGTCACCGCAAGCACCACTGGCCCCGAGCGGCTCCGGGCTGCTCACTCCCAGGACAGAGGCCAGCAGCCCGCGCCTGCCGCGCCCCTGCCAGCCCGGCCCTTTAGGTCTCCTCTGAGCCTTCCCTCCTCCAGCACCACAGAGCCCAGTGCTCCAGGCTGAGGCGGCTCGTGCCCTCCCTGGCACTGCGTCCTGCGCCCCGTGCTTCGGAGCTTCTGCTTTGGGCACCTCCTTTTCCTGCTGAGCACCTGGCGGGGGCGTGAGGAAGGGTCCGGTGTCACCACCTTTGCATATTGTGCCCAGAGAGCAGGGGTCAGCCGCACCCTGGTCAAGGGGGCAGTGGAGGAGAGGTAAGAGGGAAGCCCCACTTGGGGGTAAAACCCAAGACGTCAGGCCCAGGCTCTGCCCCTCACGCTGGTGACCTTGGCCAAGTCCCCGCCTCTCTCTGTGCCTCCATGTCTTCATCCTTCAATGGACGAAGGCTCCCACCTGAGACGTGGAGGAGAAGGCGCTCAGGGAGCCAGTCTTCCTTCTGAGAGGCCTCCCCCCAGCCCAGCCCGTGCCTGCACCTCCCTGCTCTGCAGAGCCCTCTGGGAGGTCCTTAGCCTGGGGCTTGGTGCGCTGGGCTCAGGCCCTTTTGTTTCTCTCTCGCCTTAGGCTGCCATCACCTTTCAAGTGAAGAAGTCTCATCTTCCTTTCCGCAATATTATTCCACGTGGAAGAGAATCAGTGAAAGGTTAAAATCACATTTTTACAGAAAAACTCTGCAGTGTTATTAATTACTAAAATGGTACATTTTATTCCCAGCTCTTTTTTTTAGTGCTGGGTGGAGAGATTTTATTAATATTTTCTTATTTTGTCTACTAGCCTTTTTGAGTGGTAGGGGTGGGAGTTGGGGTTGGGAATTTTTAAAAAAATATTTTCTCTATTTTGTTTTGGGAATTAGAAAATATTAAATTTTATACCTTACAGATTTTGCAGTCCATTATTTAGAATCCCTTTATTATCTTTCAAAATTCTTGTTAATTTGCACCATAAAGATTATTTATATAACTTGTTAATTCATTTTTGGTTCCTATGTTTGTTTCCATTTTTTAACTTGTCTTTGGAAAATGATTGAAAGTATTTTCAAAGAGGAATACAAATTTTTACATTATAGGTAACTAGAAATGCAATCACAAGGTAAATATGCAGTGTAGCGTTCATGAATAAGGATGTTACAGCAAACGCTCAAGTATTTTATTCCCAGATCACCTGTTTTTAACATGATTGAGATTTGCTTTATTGTGTGTGTGTGTAGGGTTTCTCTCACTCTCTCTCTCTGGATATATACACACGCGGATACAATCACACACACAACCACAGACATACCCAGACATACACTCACTCACGATCATTTTTCCTTGAACTATTGAAGGTTAGGTTCCATGCACGATGGCATTTGCCCCTAGACCCCTCAGTGTTTTTTTTACTAAGAACTAAGATATCCTCTTACGGAAGGACATGACAATTATCAACCTTCATACATTTAGCTTGAAACAGTGGTTTTATTTAGTCTATTCCCCATTATAGTTTTGTGAAATGACTCAAAATGTACTTTTTTCCCCTATAGGGCACTACTTTGATCCCTAAACACCTTTTACTTACTTTGCTCTGAAATATTTCCACAGCTTTTCTAAGAATACCCATTGCTCTCCTCAGTTGCACAAAGGACATTGCAAATTGTGTAGTTGCTCATAATTAGATTTAGATTATTCATTTTACAGTCAAAAGCCTCCCTGGGGAATCCTGAGTCTGTGTCAGCTTTTCACATTTGGAGGCACAATGATGTCCATCTGTCCCTCCCTGGAAATTTTAATTTTGATCAACCAGTGTGGCTTTTATCCCAATTTTACAAGAGATAATTAGTGTCCCTCCCCCACCCCATTAATCTAGTCAGGAGTGTGGAGGAGGCACTTTAAGACCTTACAAATATCTTCATCCTCCATGACGTTCCCCAGCGATCCACACTCATGGGTGATTCTTACCTTATCCATCTTTACTACAATGATGGGAAAACTGACAATTTTCCAACACCAGCAATCCCTCCACATCGACCAGTTGGATTATTATGTTCTCCTTTAAGCAGGAGTCATCCTACATCTCCTATTTATTGTTATTAGCAACTATTTGTAAACTCGGTTCTAGCTGTGGCTCTTAGGCCCCCTTTTGTGCCGGCTGCTGGCTGTGAAATGCCCAATAGGTTTTTATCAAGTTTTTTACTTTCTACCTGAAGAACATGTTCCAGGGTTATGATGTGCCTATGTATTCGGACTTGGATTCAGCCACCCGAGAGTCCCAATCACAATAAATGGGGAATGAGCTTAGAGACCATGGTCTGGTTGCTAGGAGTGCTTATTGCTACTGGGGCATCTTGCCTGCTTTAACTTACTTTGACAGGCAGAGATATGAAATACATGCATGTATATATGCACACACATACAGATATTCATATACACAGTCATACATGTGTTCGTATAAACATGGGTATATGTGTATATGCTTTTGTGTGTGAATATTGTATATATGTTATGTACATCTGTCTACTTTGGACATCATGAGTTTACAACAATACTTCTGTGGTTTTGCACCCTCAGAGTTCTTCCTTGAAAATATTACATATACTATATTTATATTACATATAAAATATTACATATTTTAATATGTGTTCTCCCAGTGAGATGTCTGCCTCCCAACAACATCAGCTTATCCATTTGCTCAATCCTGCAATGATCTAAGATGGTTTCAGCCATTGTTCATGCATATCAATACATAAAACAAACCCAACAAAACACGTTAAGATTTGTGGTGCCACAGACTGGAACTCTCCACCCCAGCGTTGCTCCCAGGCTGCCAAGGTCCAACAACACACTTCACAGGAAGTACGACAATCCACTTAAGGAGCCTCATCCTGGATGGCCCAGTCCCCAGCCCAGGGCTGCAGAGCGCCCCCTGCTCTTCCCGTGCAGGCTCAGTGTCACTGTACCATCTACACCTGCGGGGCCTCAACCTGGCGCGAGGGCTGCAGGTGCTGGGCACTGGGCCTGGATCCTCCCAGGCAAGTGCCAGGACATGACTCCCACTTAAGCCAACTTTGCACTGGTTGCATTTGCTACTACATGATTTCAAAACAGGTTTTTCTCCACCCCCACTTCAATCCTCCCTAGAGATCACATAGATCCTCTTTCTAATGACAAAAAGTGGGGAGGGGCTTGGGCAGCTGCAATGGCAGCCCATTGGGATCCAGGGGAATCTGGGCCAGGTGGGTCCATGAGGCCCAGGCTGTGGGTGCATGGGGCCATCTGACTGCATCTCCCAGCTGTTCTCTGGCACCCCTTTTCTGAACTGGTGCTGCTCTTACTAGCTGTCTTAGGTTCTCCATCCCCCCAGCTCCACAGGCCTTAGGTGGCACTAAACCTGTTGGCCAGCCAAGATGTCTACAACCTCCAGGTCAAGAGTATGGATTACTCTTCTTTAGGGATACCTGTAAGCCCCTGATGTCCTTGACTTTGAGAGAAAGAGTGGGAAAGTCAAAGGAGTCTGAGAGTCTCTGCCTAATTGGCTTAGGAGGAATCTCAGGGGTTCTCTCTCACTTGGCAGAGAGCCACGTGTGCTTTGTTGGATGCCTTTGGGAGGGGTAGCTCCATGGGAAGGGTGTGGACCCTCCTTTAGGCCCATCATCCCTCTTAATTCCTAGGAAGGTCTGGAGCCAGCAGATATGTCCATTCTGAGTGAATTCCTCCCTGATCCATGATAGGAATTGTGTTTTACTCCTGGGTAGCATGTTTCTGGATGTTCAGACCTCCCGAGGACATTCTGGTACAAACCTACAATGGCCAGAAGCAATGAGGAGACGGGGATACCTGCAGATTATTGGGCCTTTGTGGATGTGGCCTGGAGTCTCGGCCAGCTGGGGATGGAAGCTGCAGTTTCCCACAGCAAAAGGGGAGAAAACAGGGAGAGAGGCGCTTGACTCTGGTTCCAAACACAAGGAGAGAGGCTTTGCGAGGACTGCCTGGAGACATCTATACAGGTCCTCTGGGATTGGAGACTTGTGGTCTGATGTCTAACTCTTTTTAAGAAACCTATGGGGCAAGAGCTGGCCTGGTTAGTGGTTGATGAATGAGTACAAAAAGATGTGCCTGAACTGAGTGGCCTGCACAATCACAATTTGTTGGGGAACGTATGACCCGTATATGTTCCGTGTGCGTGGAAACCTCTTCATTCCTGTCTAGTAGGTCAGCATTAATCCTATGTACTGACAGATACTGCAGGATCTGCCCAGCCTTAAAACCTGGAGGGTGTGTCAGTTCTGGGCTCCTAATGGGCACATTGCACCATGGTCACTGGCTCTCCCACGGTTAGGTTCTCAGCCTTTACAAGAACCCACCGTCATTTCAGTAACTGATTTCCATACAGTGCATACATCTCTGAAGAGCATGAGACCTAATTCAAAGCCCTGTGGTCTGTGCTCCGATGCTCACGTGGGGCTCCCCTTGGCTTCTCATGATGTTTGGTTCAGTCCAGAAACCTAAAGGACCGTAAAGTCTCCTGAGTTAAATGGTCCTTGCCTGGGGTGCCAGTCCTTGCCTGGACCGCTGCCCAGTCCTTTCCTGCTCTGTGCCCACGCAATGCTGACAGTCTTCCGTGCCACACAGCAGATGGGTTGGAGGCTTTCCCCCAAGTTAGAATATGCTGCTTTCAGAACCCAAATAACCTAAGTGACATTGTGCTTCCTTCATGTGAGGAGGGAGGTAGAGGATGCAATAATCCATTCTTTTCTTTTGAGGAATCCCTGACATGCCCCAGACCACTGGACTCACAATCATTTTACTTCTGGGTGGGGCACTTGAGGCTTTGATGACTTTATCTTCCCCCTCTGGAATGAATACATTTTATCAAAATACGTCTCTTGCTCACCATATCTTGTTTATTGGGCAGATGAGCACATCTGTCAGATCAACGATTAATATGGACTGGAGGCTGTCTTAGACTGTGATAGCAAAGAATTGGAGTGACCCCTTAGTTCATCTTATGGCAGTCCACGGCCATCCACCAGAATCCATCTGGGTTTTCAGGAGCCAGACTTGAATTAATGGGGATAAGGCGAGGACCACTCTACTGCACCCTGTAGACCACTAAGGAAGGCTTTCATCTGTCTTGACCTTTGGGAATAACACTCTCCTTTATTTGCTTGGCCAAGCTGGGTATGGAGGCAGTTTCAGAGTCTTCCACTGTGCCCTGCCCATTGTGACAGCTATTATCTTAAGGTCAAGGAACCAATTTGTATTGCCAACTACAAATGTATCACATTGTTTTAAAATTCATCTGTTGAGGGACACTTGGCTTTTTCCCATCTTTTGGCCATAGTGAATAATGCTCTTAATTTACATTTCCATGCAAATATATGTCAAAGTCCTTGTATACAATTATTTTGAGTATACAGGGCAGTTTGGCATTGCTGTGTCATACGGGAATTCTATCTTTACTTTCACAGATTTATCAGACTTCCCATAGCACTTATATCAATTTACATTCTGACCAGGGGGACAAGTGGGTTGCATTGACACTATACTTTTCAACTCTTGTTAGTTTAAAAAAAATTTTTTTAAGTTTTAAAAATTTCTCTTCCCTCCCCCGTTGTCTGCTCTCTGTGTCCATTCACTGTGTGTTCTTCCACGTCCACTTGCATTATCTGGCGGCACTAGGAAACTGCATCTCTTTTTTGTTGCATCATCTTGCTGCATCAGCTCTCCCCGTGTGTGGTGCCACTCCTGGGTGGACTGCGCTTTTCTCATGCGGGGTGTCTCCCCTTACAGGATGCACTTCTTGCACATGGGGCACCCTTATGTGGGGGCGCCCCAGCGTGGCATGGCACTCCTTGTGCATGGGCCAGCTCACCACATGAGGTGGGAGGCTCTGGGGATCAGACCCTGGACCCTCCATATAGTAGACAGATGCTCTATCAATTGAGCCACGTCCACTTCCCAAGTTTTAAAAATTTTAAGTGATAGGTATTTTGGGGTGTAAAGTGGCATCCAATTTTGGTTTTAATTTACGTTTAGTTAATGTTGACAATCATTTCATGTGTTATCGTTTGTATATATTCCTTGGTGAAATGTATATTCAAATTCTTTGCCTGTTATTCAATTGTACTATTTATATTTTTGTTGTTGAACTGTATGAGTCATTTATACACTCTGATTATTAAATTCTTATCTGATACATGACTTACAACTATTTTATTCCATTTTGAATTGTTTTTTTCACTTTGTTCCTCACACATTACTGAGGAGGGTGTAATATGGTATAGCTCTCAAAATGGGTATGGTCATTTCTTTGAAAAATAAATTTTTAAAAAGACCTGGTAACAAGCATAAAAGACAGCAGTTAGCTCTTCTGGATATCATCCCAACAAATCAACCCTTAAGTTCATAAAAAATTCTGCACAAGCAGGATTATAGTAGCTTTATTACTAATAGCCAAAGAAGGAGAGACACAAATGTTTTACCTGTAGGTGACTGGATAAACAAACTCAGGAACAACAAACTATGGAAAACTAGTGAGCAATAGAGAAAAACAAAAACTTGATACACAAAACAACATGGATGATTCTGGAGAATTATGGTGAGTGATAAAAACCTATTCCTCATGGTTATGTAATGTACGGATCAATGTACAATTTATGAATTTAAGAAATGATCAAATGACAGAAAAGGAGAACATAGTAGACTAAGGCTGCTGGTGGTTAAAATGGGCTTAGGGAAAGAGAAACAATTGTGGCTATAAAGGGACAACAAGAGGCCTCCTTGAATGATGGAAATATTCTGTCTTTACTAACAAACTCAATATCCTGGTTTGGATATTGTAGTCTAGTCTTGCAAATGGTGATTTTGTGGGAAACTTAGATAGGAGTATACAGGTCTGTGGTATGTTTTACAAATGCTTACAAAATACAATGTCTAATGAAAAGGGACACAACCCAAATATCTAATAGTGAAAAAATGACAATTTTACACTATATCCTGAGTAATGTGTGTTCTTGTGGCCAGGTCTAAAAAGTTCTAAAGGAAATTCAGAAAAAAGCATCAGGGTGGTGTGAGCGAGTAGAGATTGTTTTTCTTTTTATTCTACTTTTTATATTATAACCAAGGAAAGTGTAATGAGTTTTCAGTAATATGCTTAGCTTTTCCTGATTGCAATTTAACAAAAATTAAAATCTAAAATACAAAACAGGAATTAACTGGTAATCTACTACACCACCGATGGGAATGTAAAATGATACCAGCACTTGGGATAACTCTGGGTGGTTTCTTAAGACTTAACTGATGTAGGCTATGAGCAGGGGAGCTGTTCATATATTCGTAGATAACCTGAGTGGTGTGTTTTCTGTGCGAAGCATTTGGGACAGTGAGAATGGCAGCCCTGCCCTTGGTAACTATGACAACAACTCCAGTCCTGGAGAAACAATTTAGCAATGCAAACTATAAAATTGCAGACAAATGTGCTAAAGGCTTATCTAGAATGTATGAAGTCCATGCTAAAAGCTAACATAGGATGTGGAAGATATATGCTAATTCAATCCTATTGAGCACTGAAACAAAAGAACCATTTCGCCCTTCCTCTCTGTATAAAAGGAACTCAAAAATCTTGTTCGGGCTCGGGTTTGAAACAGAAAGTTCCCAAGTCCGATTGGCCATCAATAAATCATTTTTTACTTCTCAATATCATTCCTGAGTTCTGGTCTTTCTATACGCAAATAATTGAACCTCTCTTGACTTCTACTACATAATCACACATCTCTCATATGACCAAGTCATTCCACACCAAGGTATTTACCTGGAAAATGATATCATCTATCCAGACAAATGCTTTTTCAGGAATTTTCCTAACAATTCTGTGACACAAAAAACAGAAACAGGGAGCTGTCTCTAGCACAGGAACGTTTTAACAAATTGTGGCCCATCTATGCAATGCCAGCAGGCTGAACTGCTGCCACAGGAACAACACAGATAAATCACTAATGATGTAGAGTAAATCAGTCAACAAGAAAAATACCAACTGTAAAGTTACATCCATTAGAAAAGGGTCTCAAAATGCAAACTAATTAAGAATGAGGGAGAGCAGGTGGTTAGGGAAGGGGAGGTGGGAGAGAAACTGATTCCGCCAGGCCCTGGAAACACCTCGGGTATATGTGCTCCATGGAGACACCTGGGGTGTATGTGCTCACTGTCACAACCGAGGGGATTGGGACCTAGGGGTAAACCTCAACACTCATCCCTGGCACGCCGGCGAGGTGCGCCCTCCACTGGACGTCAGTTACACCTCAACAGAGCTGTTTAAATGGCCACACAGACCCGCCCACCACGGCTGCTCACCACTGTTCTGAGCACTTGGGGTCTATTGGAGGAACATCACGGACAATTCAATTGAGTAACTCAATAAACAATATGAAGAGAGAAAAAAGTAAAGGAGAGAGGTTTTCAGAAGCAGCAGAGCCTTCCCTCCCCTCTGCTCCCGAGCTCAGCCCTGGACTGAGTCAGAAGGGAGGGGAGACGGTGGGGCCTCAGCCAGGACCGGGGCCTGCAACTCTTAAAGCTGTAGGTTGTCTCCACAGCTGGGTGCAACTGGGGGGATTCTGTGAACTCACTTTGCTGCTTAAACCTAACCATTATAAAGAATCATCATTTACAGTCTGCCACAGAAAAAATGACACCCAGTCTTAGGGTATCACTGGTGTCTCTGCTCACAGGAGGCTGAGAAAACACCTGACATTTTACATTTCCTCCCCTTTCTGTGTCAGGCTGAACTTTGCCCCTGACCCTGCTTAAGCAGGAGACAAGTGACCCACCTTCCAGCAGGCACAGCAGGAGTGGGGGGTGGGCTCCACCACTGAGGAGGGGGAGGATGGTGGAGGAGGGCACTGGGCTCCCCTGGGTCTGAGCTACCTTCAGAGGCATCTAGTGCGCTGGGCCTGCCTCAGCTTCCCTCATGCAACACCTGCAGATTCAGCATCCTGAGGGGACAGTCCCACAGGCCTGGGGTCACATCCACCCAGCACCCCCAGGAGGGCTGTGCTTGACAGGCGGTAGTCCTGACCCAGGACAGCTCTGGGAGTCTCACGTCATTGGAGAGAAATGAGGTCAAGCAGGAGAGGAGCTGGGACAAGAGCAGCCCTAACTCTGGGGGAAGCACGAGGCAGCACTGCTCCACGGGCTCGGGGCTGGATGGTTTCCATCATTACCCCTCAGCATTGGGACGAGGAACCTGGACACCCCCAAACGGCTACGTAGTCTGGCCTCTCCAGGGCATCTTTCCTTTATTAGTTCATTTTCAAAGGATTTGGGGCCATTGGGGACGAGAACTCACTCTCTCCTGGCACTGCATTTGGCAGTATGACCTTATCAGGTTTCTCTTTACACTTTCTCCCTAGAGAAATGGTCACCTGGTCAGAGGTATTCCAGGACCCCCATGTTTTTATATGATGAGCTGGAGGTAGAACCTGAGAATTCAGGTCCAGTCTGTGTCCCTCTCTGGGGACTTTTCTCAGTGCCATCATCTCTCCTCAGCTCCATCTGCTCATTGCTAAAAAGGACTAACACTCCCTACTATCACACATACAATACAATAGGTTCCTGGGCCCACCTTTCTATGCCTTCAGGGCCCAGCTGCCTTCTGGGAGCTGTCCGTGTGCCCTGGGCCCTGCCAACTGAGCTCAGGCTGCTGCTCTCTCCCTAGACTTCCACAAGGTTTCACTGTAGAAGTCCCTACTCCGGTTTGCAAATCCTATGCCAGAAGGCAACTCAACCATGAAGGGATCAACCAAACTGTCATGGAGAAACACTGCCCTGTCCTCAGCTACCAAGCCTTCTGTCCCAGCCTCGATTCACTGTGTGACATCCCAGCTGAGCAGATGGTCGTCATCCCTGAGGGAAGACCAACAGCTTGAAGAGTTTCAATTCACCTCCTAGAAAAGCCCTGCACTATTCTATTGGAATCCTTTCTCTGCCAAGCCTTCTACAGTGTTCATCCTAATTGCAATAGGGGTAAATTTCAACTAAATGTATGATATAGAGGGTCAATCTTAAAGTACACAAATTTATCTATGTACACACAATCATTTGCCAGCACAGGAATGTAGAGTTTTCCCTCCATAAAGGATCAGCCCCTGGAGGCAACGCGCCCATAGCACAACTCCATGTCCATGAAGGAGAAGTCTTGCACAACCTCGAATGCCTGTTCCATCCTTGGAAATCCTTCTTCCTTGATCACAGCTCCAGTAAGGCCTATCCCCACCACCTGGTCTCCAGGGAAAAAAGGGGAGCAGGCTGCAAGAGTTACAAAGAGCAACATGCTTCTGGAAGGAGCACAGTGATCCCTCTCAGAAGATGCACGATGGGATGGCCCCACATTCCTTACACACCTGCCCTCACAGGCGCCCCCCAAGGGCCCTCACCAGCAGGCCTGGGGAAGCTCGTCTTTTATCCCCAACAAGGTTGGTCATTATCTGACAAGAGCACGTTGTGAGCCCTAAGTAGCTACGTCATACAGACTCCTAGTAAAAACAATTAACACTATAAAAATAAATCTACCCAAGTGAACCTGAGCGCAGGGAGAGATGGGTAAATAATGACGGGTGGATCAAATCCAACAACTAAGGAGCTTTCCAGGACACTGTGTCCCCTGACACTCTACCCTCCATCTAACCTAGTGCGGCAGTTACAAACTAGAGTCATCCTGCACGGGACCCCATTTCCGCATTCCATGCAGTGTAGACGCTGCCTCTGCTTCTCCCAGTCTGTCTTCATCCCGCTGTGGCTCAGCATCAATACGTCCCTTCACACACAACACCGGCAGGCAGAGAACACGCAGCGCTGAGCTGAGCCCGGCCATGTGGTCCATCCTCAGAGCAAGGGTCTTGTGCTGATGTCAGGAACACAGCAGCCTGAGAGTGGAAAGGCCGGTGGCCCAGTGTGAGGGCTGGTGGCAGTGCCTAACAGTGACAAGTGCAAAGGGCTTTATGGTTTGCTACTTAAACCCTGAAGGCTGTGGGGGAAGGTACTGGAGTGGGGCTAGCAGACACATATTCCTACAAAGTATGCAAAGGTAAGTCATAAACAAAAGAGAAAGCAGAAAACTACCTAATCTGGGCTGCCAAAGGGAACAGCTCAAGGGAAGTTTCACTAGGAAATGAAATTTCAATGAGGCCTCTGAGGAGCATCAGAAGCACAACCACCCTCCCAGGAGAAGAAGAAGACTCCAGGAGGGAGGAGCCCAAGGTGGCTGGAAGGCTGTGGGAACTCCCAGGAGAGCAGCGGGTGGTACTGAGTAAACCCAGCAGGCAGAGGCCTCATGAGCCATATGAAGGTCATGACCAGGTCCTGTTCTGGAGAAAACGCTGAGGTAGCTCTATGGTTGAGGGACTCATCCCGCGTGTCCCGTGGGCTTACCTACCTGCCTTATTTTCTTCAGGGAGACTCCTCCTCCTCCTCACAATGGAGAAATTCAGCTCAGGATGAACCAAGAACTGGGGGAAAACAAACAACGTCATCAACCGCTATGGCTGAAAGGACGTCTAAGAGTCCAGACTTTATAAATCCCCTCCGCAGGACAAATGTGCACACGACGGTGATAGAGCAGAGAATGAAAGACTCTCTTCTACCTGGGAACCAGGAAACCACCCAAACACTCCTTTCAGGAAAAAAGAAAGAACATGGCATCTGGTTGGGGGTTACACTTCAAGTTTCCTGGGGTTAGACATTTACAAGATGTTTATTCATTGGCTGGATGGGATGGGAGTCTGATTTTTTCATTCTTTTCACTCCCTCCTCTCTCCTTGGCCCCAAGTCTCTAGCACCTCTCTGAAAACTCTGATAAAGTGAAGTTAGTTTGTTCTAGGATGGGCACAAATAGATGGCAACAACTACGTCTGGTTGGACATGGAATTTCTTCAAAGAGAAAGGAAGGGTCAACCCCATGCCCTGAATGTCTGACACCTGTTTGGAGGCCCCAGGACCTGCTGCCCTCAGAGCCTGGGTGGGTACAGGACACTTGGGAGGTTTTGGGGGTTTTTTTAGTTATCTTTTTTTTAAAAAGATACATAAATCACACAAAATATTACATTAAAAAATATGAGGTTCCTATATACCAAACTCCCTATACCCCCCACTCCTCCCACATCAACAACTTCTTTCATTAGTGCAGTACATTCATTGCATTTGATGAGTACATTTTGGAGCACTGCTACACAGGATGGATTATAGTTTATGCTGTAGTTTACACTCTCTCCCAGTCTATTCACTGGGTTATGGCAGGACAAATAATGTCCTGCATTTGTGCCTGCAGTGTCATTGAGGACAACTCCAAGTCCCGAAAATGCCCCAATATCAAACCTCTTTTTTCCTCTCCCTGTCTTCAGCAACTCCTGTGGCCACTGTCTTCACATCAATGGTATAATTTCTTCCATTGCTAGATTCATCAATAGTTCTATATAAGGACAAGTTCACAGCAGGGGGACTGACAGATATTTTCAGTTACGAGGGAAGCCCCCACTTTCCTTTCAATGTTCAGTTGATCCTCTCAGGCTGCTTCAGAAAGGAAACAAATGACAGCACCATCCACCTCTCCTGTGCCCAAGGCACAGGAAGCTACTGACCCAATAAAGCCCCTTTGCCTTGAAGTCCTGCCCAGGTCGACTCCTCCTTTATGTTCTTGTAATTGGTCTATTTTGAAAGGCTTTTCTGGAAGTCATCTCTCAGGACACAGCCCTGAGAAGCCCTGAGAAAAAGAAAAGCCACCCCTGACATCTGAAAGCTGGCCTGGTCCTATCAGCTGTACTCCTGGGACACCTGAACCAGATCACAAACCATCAACCCCAGGCCAGGTCAGAGTAAAACCATGGGGGAGGGAGAAAGAAAGGGGCAGAAGAAACACACACAAAAAAAAAGGTGTAGGGGGATTCACCACTTATAATCAAGACTGATTGTAGATAAAACCTATTATTCAGTCCATAGATTTCACCAAACATGCCCCTGTCCCGGCTAGTGATAAGTGACTGCTGGTTCTTTGCCAAGTAGGCATTTAGCCTTGCTCCAGGCTTCCTGCTTCTCGATAAAATGTAACATTCCCACTCACTGAATCACCCAGGTTCCTGGATCATTCAATCCAGAGCATAACCCTCCTCTTAAAACACTCCCTCAAACCACCTACAGTCCCAAGTCCTATGGGAGAAACCTTTTCTAATATCATCTTCCTGAGATTACCCCACTGTTTCCACTGGTGTGTTTTCTCCAACTGCAATGACTAATGCATACAACTTACTCTCAGTCTCTCAAGTACAGGTGTATCTTTTTTTCCTTTCTTTTTTGCAGGGTGTGGGGGGCGGGGGGAAGTGGAAAGGGGAAGTTTGGCTGAAGTATATTGACTGTGTCCTTAATAATGGAGAAACAGAGTGTGAAAACTGAGACAAAAGGGTAATTTTGCTTGGGAAATTCAGGAATGGCATCAATAAGCACACAAACCTATGAGCAGGAACTAAGAGATGAAGAGGTGCCTTGGCCAGGTTAACAGGTGTGTTGCTGGCTGAAGTAAAGGTCTGTGACAGACTCCAGGTTTTGAGAAAGCTTGCTGCATAGCGTGGGCCATGAGCAACAGCCCAGGTTGGAATGACAACCCTGTTAGAGCAAGGGAAAAAGAGAAAGAACAGAGCCTGGTGAGTACCACACACAGGAGCTTCCTCCGCCTCCTCAAACCAACCAGTCCTCTCAAAACTGCGATTGCTCTTCTGGGTGGAAATGTCTTCATTTGTGTGGACTGCCCCCAGCTCTACCAACTAGTTCCACCAATGAGACAAGGAAAACACCCTTGACTGTTAATATCCAGGTTAGAACGGATATTCTAACCTGGTGCTGGGTGCACCAGGTGCAGGGGAGGCACTGAACTTTCAAGGGACAAGTGATTCAGCCGGGTGACCATTTCCAGGGAGGACATCCTGCTGGCGGGAGGGCGCTAATCACTGCCAACTTCATGACCTAAAAGGCCCCTGGGGCTGCGGGGAGAGGAGGGAAGGAGGCGAGGGGCTCAGGACCCAGACCCCACCCCGGCTTTCTGAGCAGCAGCTCTATATACCCATGTTTTCTTTTGGAAATGCTCTACCTCAGAAATATTAAGAAGAAAAGTATATTAAGGGGAAAAGTTGAAAACCATTGCTTCCCAGCAGAGCCTGGAGGGGGCGAGCGGAGCGGACGCCAACGGGCCAACCAGGGTCCTTAACGCGCATCTGCAGGGCCCGGGGCCGAGGAAGGGGCAGCGGACGGAGAACGGGACCGGACCCCACGCGGCTTAGCGACCAGACTCCGGGAGAAGGACCCTTCCCGGCCTCCAGCGCCACCCCGGGCGCTCACTGAGCTCCAGCCTCACTGCAGCTCTGGGTTACGCCAAGTGCGCCCCCCCCGACAACGGTTAACTCCGCGTCGTGTCGCCGCCTCCGGGAGCCGCGCGCCTGACACCTTTCCAACGGCCCTCCTCACGCGCAGGCCCACGCGCCGCTCCCATCTGACCAATCAGCGCTCAGTTCTCCTGCCAGGGAAAACAATCAATCGATCCTGCTCGTCCTTCAAGACCAAAGAAGCAGAGGATCGCCGCACTCGATTGGTAAAGTCCGGACGTGGGGATCGCCTGGTCTAAGCTCGGTGCCCGCTGGCTGCAGCTTGGGTCGCTCAAAGTTGAGTTCCCTGTCGTGGAAGGAGCTGTCGAGAATACACTTTCTTTGTCTGGTGTTTCCCCTCGGTTTAATGTGCTTCCTGTAAATCCCTCCACTGCGTCTGATGTCGCATCTTTCAAAGAAATGGGTGCGGTGATTGGACTCTGAGGCTCCTCACACATCGTGGCCTCGGAACTAGGATGTGTTCTCATCCTGGGCCTGGTCATCCAAGTCATCCTGAATTGAGCAGCCTCCCAATCCAGAAAAACCTTGAACACCACTAGTGAATGCACAGGAAAGAAGCCACAACATGTAAGTTTGGGAAAGCCAAAGGAAAACTCAGTCATGCGAACTTTCTTAGAATTGTGGTTCTGTTTTACCAGAAGAGTTTGCAACTTTAAATCCTGCTTTGAAACCTGCAAGGACAGACCTACCCACAGAGGCACAGAGCCTATATACACGTTGTCAGGGGCTACAGAGGCAGAGAAGAAAGCAAGGTGATCAAAAAGGACAGAAACTAGGGCAGAGACTGGGGTCAGTTTTCATTATTAAAATTACAAAATCCAAACGGTAGGGTATAGGTGTTTGAATAGTCGATTACATTGTAGGACACTTTAGTTCATTTACGCCTTACAACATACCAGTGTTAATGAGAAGTAAAGTGAGCTGCCGAAGTCACACAGCTATTACAAGTTGAATGAAAGATTTTAGAAAAGATTTTTAAAATCCACAAATTCTCACATTCTGTTCCCCCAGACAGAGGTGCTGTGTCTGGAGGCCTGTTTCCTCATTATTCCTTCTACCCAGTTCCCATACCAGAACAGACCCAGGAATGAAAGATCCCTCAGGGGACCCATGGAGACCACAGGGCCGAGGGCTCCTGTCTCCCACCAGTACAATGGAAGGGGTCAAGACACAGGGCAGGCAGGAGGTAGAACCCATAAAGCCACAGGAGGAGGAGGACAGAGGGCTCGATGAAACCTTGACTTCCAGAAGGGACTCTGCTGAAGAGGCTTCAGGTCCCCGGTGGGCACCACCAAGTCAACACATAGGGCAACGAAAGGACTGCAGTCCAGTGGACAAGCATTAGGAAGCGGGTGGAGAGGTTCTCAGGAGTGACCGTTGTGTCCTCTGCCCAGGACCCATGGCTTTGCCCTAATGTGGGTCAGGCCCAAAGGCAGGAACCATCAACATGCGTGTGGGTTCCTGGAGGGGCCTAGGCAGAATGGGGGGGGCAGGTCCTCCTCCCCCGTTCCTAGGGCCCTTTTCCACAGCACCTGCTGACCATTTCTGGTAAAGCATAGATGCACAGGCCACAGACTGTCTACTTAACAGAAAACTAGGTCACATTTCCTCTACAAGGCAGGGCCTTCAAGATACAAAGAATGCTGGAGAAAGGAAACGAAGTCAACTCTTTCAGCACCCATGCCAGACACCTGGAACTAACAAAAGGCCCACATGGTGTTCTCAGGCATTCTGTCCGATTTCAGGCAGAGGGGACCAAATAACTGAGAATGGGGACATCTGAACTCTGGACACCCTGGTTTGAAGCCTGGCCTCTCCCTTGCTTCATGGTGAGACCTTGGGGTGCTGATTGACTTTTCCCAGCTTCCGTGGCCAGGGTCTTGTCCCAGCACATGCCCCATAGGATGGTTGAAAGGCCTGAGGTGAAGCATGGAGCTTGCTGGGCTCTGGGATCTGCATGTACATGTAGGAGGTGAGCCACAGAGGGGAAGCAAAACGATCCTTCTACTGCTATGGGTAAGTGGGCAGGAAAGAATCCCTCCTAGTGTAGACTCCAGCATAGAACAAGAACTTATATTGTACTGTAGACCACAAAGATGGAAAAGGTTATTGCATATATCTGGTAACATGGGACTCCCAAGGGATCAAAGGACAAAGTGAGGACCTACTCCCACTGCTAGAGGGGGTCATTGGGGTGCAACAAGTGTGAGAATCTCTGTGTCTAACATCTGTCCATTTGTCTAGTTCTTTCCCACAGTCACCCTTGGGCCAGATCAGTTTCTTGGTTCCTTCAGTGCCCCAAGCTCTCTCCTGTCTCTGAAACTTATGTGGGTTCCACCTGCCCAGAATCCTGTCCACCCTCTGTCCCCAATCCTGTTCTGACTCCCACTCTCCTGTTGCTGGATTTCCCCTAGGTTTTTGGCTATGTTACATAAAAGAATTTAAGGGCATGCCAGTTTAGTTAGGTCAGTTGTTTATTTATTTATTTATTTAGGCAAAGGATTTTTCCAGTAGTTTGTTAAGGAAATGAAAGAAGAGCATAGAAATGGGAGAAAATAGGTTCCTAGGTATACTTGCAGGCTGGTCCAGGCAGAGAAGGGAAAAAGTGCCGATTTAACTTTTGCACTTGCTTTTTAAACCATTAATTGTTCCTCCCACTTGCTAATGTTTGGGGAAGAAGGTCCCAGTTGTTTGCTGTTTTGATTGATTACTACACCCATCAGTTGCCCTGGAAGGGCCAATGATAAGGCCCCTTGAGAATATCCAGGGCTTTTCCTTGATCCCACATGATCAAGGAAAATTCTCCCGGGGGCTCCAGGTGGAATTCCATGGCCACGACTTTCCCAGGGGTGGTTTTCTGCCAGGTCCCAGGTTCGTCTTCTCATTCCCTAAACTAGCCAGCTTCACTCCCACCATCTCTCCTGTTTCTCCATCTCCTCCTTGTCTTCAGCGCCCCCAGAAGGAGCCCTCAGGTCACCTGTGTGTCCTCTGGACTCAGTCGCAGGTGGGGCCCCATGTCCCTTAGACCCTGAGCTCTCAGGGACCAGACCCGGGGTTTCTGGGAGCCCCTGGCCCAGGCCCAGCACACAGGAGGGGCTTACTCATTATAGCTGGGTCTGCGTGAGGGCAAGACTTCAGAGGTTCTCACCATAAACATTGCTCTGCTGTGGGGGGAAGGGGGGACGGGACAGACCAGAGAGATAGGACAGGTCACATGGAGGCCACAGGTCAGGAGGGCCCCTGGGGAGCAGGTGAGGAGTAGGACAGGGAGCGCAGGAGCATACCTGGGCCCCATCAGTGACACCCTTGGGAATCATCCATTGGGGGCATCCAAGGATAACTGGTGATCCTGGTCTTGTAGGCCCATCTTAGCGACTGGGGTCCCAACAATGTTCACTTCCAGCCCAGACACTGCCCAGTAGAGAAAGACTGTGGGCTCCACCATCCTGTCCTTAGGGAAGCATCTCTGCCAAGGAGTAGAAAGACCCCTGCTCCCTCTGGACCAGTCTCTAATTTCCACTGCCCCCTGGAGCAGCTTCTGCCCTATGCTCTGGGCTCAGGGCACTCAGGAAACCAATTAATTGAGAGGGTGGGCTGGAGGCTCTAAGAATGTGTGGTTGATAAAACCAGTTTTCTTCTCCAGAATGTCCATCAACCTCTCAGAGGCTCAGGTTACTCATCTATAAATTGGCAAATGCCCCCGGCTTGCAGGGATATTGTGAAATAAAGAAGGGTGCCTTAAGGCACCTGCCATTGTTGCCTTCAGGAGAAGGCAGGAGTGCCTTCTGGAGCAATTCAGTTCCAAGGCTCCCAGCTGCACACAGCCAAGTGGCTTCGTATTCACTTTTATAAACTGATTCATTTAAATAATGCCTTTGGGGAAGCACATTTGGCTCAACTGATAGAACATCCGCCTACCACATAGGAGGTCCAGGGTTCAAACCCAGGGTCTCCTGACCTGTGTGGTGAGCTGGCCCATGCACAGTGCAGATGTGTGCGAAGAGTACCGTGCCACACAGGGGTGTCCCCCGCATAGGGGAGCCCCATACACAAGGAGTGCGCCCTGCAAGGAGAACCACCCTGCACGAAAAAAGCGCAGCCTGCCCAGGAGTGGCACTGCACACACAGAGAGCTGACACAGCAAGATGACACACACGAAAAAAAGAGACACAGCTTCCCAGTGCCACTGACAAGAATGCAAGCAGACACAGAAGAACACACAGCGAATGGACACAGAGAGCAGACAATGTTGGGGGGGGGGCGGAGGGAGAGAAAAATTTAAAAAATAAATCTTAAAAACGTAAGTAAGTAATACCTTTGTGGGTTCCATTGAAGGAGAATACAGGGTAAAATTTTGTTTTCCTTTTTGCTCCAAGGCCTGGCAGTTGAAGATCAGCAACCCATTACCCCAGCTCCCCTTTGGCCCTGGAGCAGCCCAGGCTCCTTGGAGGGGATGTCATCCACTCCTGGCCACTGGGCCTGGACCTACCCAAGCCACTCCTGAGACTGAGAGGCTTTCAGGCCTGCCTTCAGCTCCCCCTGTAAAGCCCAGAAGATTTAGCATCTAGATGGGACAATTCTACCAGGATGGAACCACATCCATCCAAGGCTGGTCTCAGGTAGGTGGAGTGTCATGGGATGGAGGTCCTGCCTAAAGACCCCTTGTACTCCCAATAGAGGCCAGCAGACCAAGCCTAGGGGTCCCCTGCAAGGAGCAGGACTGGAGCTGGGACAAGAGTGGCCCTTACCCTACAGGAAAGCAGGAGCCTCCACAGACTCCAGCAGAGAGGACTTGGACTGTTTCCATCATAACAGCTGGAATTTTTCAGGGGCCCTTGATGGTTGTGCCCCCGCAAGCTAAACCCTTTAGTGTCTCCTCTGAGCCTTCCTTTCCTTCACCCCTTTAAAGGCCAGTGTTTCATACACGAGGATGGCTCATTCCCTCCCATGGCACTACACCCTCCACCTACTGGGACTTCCTCCTTTGGTCACCTCGTTTTCCAGCTGAGCAACTGGTGAGCCCATGAGGAAGGGTCTGAGGCCATTGCGTTTGTATATTGTGGGCACCCTGGAAGAAGTGCCAGCCAGCACCTTCCCGGCATCCATGTCCCACCAAGCTTTGTAGCTCACCCAGTAAGCCAGGCTTGGAAAAAGTGGGCAGTGGAAGAAAGGTCAAAGGGTTCTTGGGGGCAGAACCCAAGATTCAAGATGGAGGTTCAGCCCATTCTTGCTGGTGAGCCCTCATTAAGTCACGACATCTCTCTGAGTCTATCTTCATCTCCAGAGGAGAACACCTCTCGTTACCAGTCTTCCCTGAGAGACAATCGCCCCACAGCCCAATGAGGGGACGGCTGTGGTATGTATCCACACCTCCCTGGTTTCCAGCTGCCCTCTGGGAGGAGTCCTTGGTTCTGGGGCTGGGCTAAGGCTGCCTCTCTCTCCCTAGGCCTCCATCTGATTCCACTGAAGGAAGTTGCCACCCATGTATGTGCACATAATTCCTGAAGACAAGAGTTACAGTGTGAAGGAATTGAATGAGATTCTATTGGAAAAACCCTGTCATGTTTTATCTTAAACTTTCTATTCATTTTTTTGGTAGAGGTGGGGGGTGTGACTTTTATTATAATTTTTTTGTAGTGTTTTCGTGAACTAAGGGGCTCATTAAAATTTTTCCTATGTAGACTTGTGCTCTCTCTTCCTTAAATATTCTTTAATGTTTTTTTCCCAGAATTATCTAATTTCCCCATAAGTTATTGGCACATATCTTGTTAATGCATTTTTTGCTTTCATTATTTAAATTTATTCTTTGGATATACTATTGAAATTATTTCCCAGGAGATGTTAAAGAATGAATAAACTTGAGGTATCTAAGAATACATTAACAAGATATTTTGCAGTGTAAAACTTGCAAGAATAGGGAAACGGACTTTGGCCCAGTGGTTAGGGCGTCCGTCTACCATACGGGAGGTCCGCGGTTCAAACCCCGGGCCTCCTTGACCCGTGTGGAGCTGGCCATGCGCAGCGCTGATGCGCGCAAGGAGTGCCTTGCCATGCAAGGGTGTGCCCCGCGTGGGGGAGCCCCACGCGCAAGGAGTGCGCCCCGTAAGGAGAGCCGCCCAGCGTGAAAAGAAAGAGCAGCCTGCCCAGGAATGGCGCCGCCCACACTTCCCGTGCCGCTGACGACAACAGAAGCGGACAAAGAAACAAGACACAGCAAACAGACACCAAGAACAGACAACCAGGGGAGAGGGGGAAATTAAATAAATAAATAAATCTTTAAAAAAAAAAAAAAAAAAAACTTGCAAGAATAAGAACAGCATAATGAACACTGATATCCTGTTTACCCAGAGTCACCAGTTGCTCATATTTTTCTCCATTTACTTTATTTTTGTGCATTCTTAATCAATCAGCCAATCAATGACATACTTTCTCTTTCTCTCTCCATCTTTCCTCAGGATGTAGATACAGCCTCACTTACATAAAACATGTGTACATAAAGATAATGTTTTATCTTTGAATGATTTTCGATTAAAAGACAATATTTCATTGACATTTGCCTGTAAATATTTTGAGGGCATTTCCGAAGTACTGAGATAGTCTCTTACAAATCCACAGTATTCCATTCAAACTCCAGAACTGGAATATTGAATCTTCAAGCAATTCTACTGTTCCTATTGTAATTTTTCAAATGACTCAAAAGGTCAGTTTTATTTCCCCCATTTTAGATATAGATATATATATATATAGCCTACAGTCCACTATTTCATTTAATTACCAGGTATCTTTTCCTGCCTTTAATCTGGAATATTTCCACAGACTTTCTATGTAGTACAATATTGGCATCTTGTGAAAATACAGATTCCCCACCCTACCCATAGTTTAAAAGAAAATTCCAAAGGTCAGCTATATCTGATAGTTTCTCATGATGTAATTCAGGTTATTATCCTCTCCGTTGAAATACTACATAGATAATCTTGCATCCTTTTCAGAATCTCACATTTGAAGGCACACACTATCCATTGCCCTCACTGGTAATGGTAATTTTGATCAAACCATAAAGGACTTATCCAATATCTAATAAGTTGTGTCCCTCCTTACAACTAATAGGCAGTCTATGCAGGAAACACTTTAACACCATGAAAATAGCCTGCTTCTCGACAAATTGCCCCACTAACTTGCAGTCTTGCCTGACCCACCTATACTAAGGTATATGGTGATTTTCCAACCCTAGCACTCCCCGTAAAACTGGGTAAAAACAGTATCTCATTGATCCTCTGAAAAGACCTGTAAGATTAGGATGTATGGGGAATATTTTTCTCTTCATTTTAAAATTTGGATTCTGGGGGCCTAGAGCATAGAGTGCTCTGAGCTGTATGCAAGAATTCCAGTCACCCTAAGTCCTCCATGCGGAGAAGCCACATACAAGAACTTTGGTCAGGACCAAGCTGAGCTCATCCTTAAGCCGCCAGTCCAAGCACCAGACGTGTGAGTAAAGAAACCATCTTGGAAGTGGACCCTCCCATCCCCCACCATCAAATCAGTCCCACTAAGGGCCCAGGAATTATGAAGCTGAGAAGACCCACCCCACTGTTCCTTCTCCCACAGAATCCATGAGCATCAGAAAATGGTTGTTCTTTAAGACCACTTGTTTAAGGTGATTTGTTCACAGAGCAGTATGTATATAACAGGAACACCTGGGATATGGTTTTCTATCTCTTTATTTCCAATTATTTCACGTATTTTTTGTTTTGTTTCTCTTATAAATAACATGTTGCAGGAGCAGAGGTGGCTCAAGTGGCTGAGCACCTGCTTCCCACATGGGAGGTCCCAGGTTTGGTTCCTGGTGCCTCCTGAAAACAAAGACAAAACAACAAGCAAACAAATGAGAAAACTAACTCAGGGCACCTGATGTGGCTCAATGATTGAGCACCAGCTTCCCACATACGAGGTCCCAGGTTCACTCAGTAGCCCCAGTAAAAAAATAAATAAATAACATATTGCTGGATATTGTCCCTTTTCCCCAATATGAGAATCAATGACTCAGATTCTTGAGGTGGGACTTAGAACTTTAATAGTGAAATTTTATTTACAGTAAAATCCAGAAAAGACTTCAGGTCTTTTTGCCTTTAGACCCACATCTTCCCTGCCCACCCTCCCTCTAGGAACTCTAGCACCCTGTTTTCTCTGGGTAATTGATGAGGGGCTTTGTGGCAGTTTGAAATTATTTTATGAAGCCCAAAAAGAGAAATAATACGTTTTAAACTAATCCCTTCCTGTGGGTGTGAAACCCATTTGACTGGATTACTTCAGTGGGGTATGATTCACGTTGAGTCTCCGCTCTCCTGCTAGCTCTGATATAAAGGGAGACACAGAGACTCAGGCAGACAGAAAAAAAAGGAAGCCAGCATATTCGCTCCTGCAATGTGAGAGAGAGTGTTGCTTAAGCACAAAGCCTCCAAGAGGCCTGGGCCGAGGAGCAGCTGAAGAGGAGACCAGCCCTGCTCTGGGCCTGATAGCTTACAGCCGAACTTGGGAAGAGTGGAACAGCAGCGACTGATATAGGAGGCCCAGAAAGAGATAAGCCCCATGCCCGCCTACAGCTGAGCCCAAAAGAGGGTAAATTCTCCGCAGAGGCTGGCGGCCATCTTGCCTCACCACGTGGCCACAACGCCAGGATCAACAGTAGCCGACTTAGGTGAGAAAGCACCTCTTATGGTGCCTTGAGTTGGACTTTTCGTGGCCTTGGAATTGTGAGCTTTTACCCCAAATCAATACCCTTTATTAAAGCCATCCCATTTCTCCATTTCTGATACTTTGCCCCAATACCCTTTTGGCAAACTAAACTGCTTCAGTTCCCATCTCTGCCCCTACCCCAACATCTGGTACCTCCCCGACCTCCAAGTTGTCTATCAGACCTGTCTCCATCCAGGGAAACTTTAAAGTTCCCTTCACTACCTTTGCAGGCTGACAAGAAGGTCTGGGTGATGGTTGGAAGAGGTTGCCATGGAGACAGGTGCAAGGAAAGATGCTCCGAGGGCGGGGGCCGGAGCGCGGTCTCCTATTGGGTCTGCGGGCGCGCAGCGTTCGGGGCGGGCTCTCCAGAGGCGCGTGCGCAGTGACGCCGAGGCGAGGTCGCGGCCAAATTGAGGCGCGGTCGGTTCCGGGCCCGGCTTTCCAGGACCGGGCTGGGACCGGCTCTTCCTGACCCGGGCACGTTGTGCTTTCGGGGACAGGGAGGGGACGAAACCCAGAGGTCCCTCTGCAGGGGAGGTACTGATCCCGCCGCTTAGGCGCCCGCGACCCGCCGCCATTGTTGGCTCGTGGCCCTCGGGCAGCTCGGGCTGCGCGTCCGCCGGGTCCGGAGACAGGTAAGGATGCCCCGGGCCCCGGGCAGGAGTGGTCCGCGGGGGCAGGGCCGAGCCCCTAGCGGCCCACGCGCGGACGCCCGGGACCACGGCCTGCGAGGAAGGAGAAGACGGACCGGGGGCTGCTGAGGGGCGACCTAGTGCCAGCGCGGCGCGTCGGGGGTCTCCGACTTCCCCGCTGCCCTCGCCGCCCACCCGAAGAGGAGTAAGAGAGGCCCGGCTGGAAGAGGGAGGGCGAGGGGAGGCGGGCGGCGCCTCCGGGTGCGAGAGTCTGTTTGGTGACTCCCCTGTGGTGGAGGAGGGCGCAGAGCTGGAGCCCGTGGACTGGGGAGGTCGGTTCTCCTCTAGGTCCTGCCAGTTTTGAGGTTTCCTTTGGGAATCCTGGTTTCCGATTTACCTTCAAGGAATTGCCTTCTGTAGAGGCAGTTAAAGTACTTCGGGTCGCACCAACCTCTTGGAACTTCGCAAGGCTTTCCATTCCAACCGGCTGGTTTTAAAGGCCCCCAGCTTGGGAAAAGGAGGAATAAGCTGGCATTCACATGCAGAACAGGTAAAACGGCTCCCTCTTTGTTCCTGAGGGTTCCTGGAGGAACCTTGAGCACTTTCTAAGGAAGAAATTCTCCTCCCAGTTTGTTCCAAGTAACAGTAGATTTACTACTCTTTTGTTACTGAGAGCCACTTCAGTCATGACATCAACTGTAACGTCAAGACTTAAAACACGGAAACCCTTCTGTGAAAATGTTTAAATCTGTTTCAACAAGTCGGAAGTTTAATCTGGCATTTTGCTCGTGGTTCTTTAAGATTTAGTTTCTGTCAACACTTTTTTATGGCAAACCCTCTCCCTCTCCCCAAGCAGATAGCAGTTGTTTTACAGGTCTGAGGATATAAGGGAGAGAGACCAAGGTAGAGAGTGTGTGTGTGTTTATCTGTGGCCCCTGGGGTGTCTGTTTCTGATTGTATATGTATAGCAGAGTACCTGAAATTACTGACCTTCCAGTGCATTCTTGTGTTTCAGGATCTCTTCATCATCCATGCAAGTTCTGGCTCAGAATTTGTAAACTAAGATTGCTAACTCCACCTTGACACCATTCAGCTCCAGGCTGCAGCAGCCCTTGATATAATGTCTTTGTGTCTCTAGCATGAGACTTCAAGCAGTTGGTTCACCACGGGAGAGAGAAAGGATATTGCCTGATTGACTCTCCTGCCTGTGGCAATGTTAGCCCCAAGCAAGAGGATGAAGAGTTCTTTGCGCTCCCAAATCCTTCTAATGTGGAAGCCAGAGAAGGCCCAAAGTGGACTCCGCAACGTTGAGAAACAGCTGCTTGCTTCAAGACTGTCACGTGACACTGAAACCTGCCGACAGAATTTTCGGAACTTTCCATACCCAGAGGTGTCTGGTCCTCGAAAGGCATTGAGTCAACTCCGAGAGCTCTGCGTTAAGTGGCTGAGACCAGAGATTCACTCAAAGGAACAGATCCTGGAGCTGCTGGTGCTAGAGCAATTCCTGACTATCCTGCCTGGGGAGGTTAGGACATGGGTAAAGTCCCAGTACCCACAGAACAGCGAGGAAGTGGTGACCCTGGTGGAGGATTTGACTCAGATTCTAGAAGAGGAAGGTGAGAATTGTAGAGCACAGAAGGGGAGGAATCCCTCGGTGCTTAGAGAGAACCACTGGCGCAAATGAGAGCAGAGTTCCTTTAAAGAAATTTGGGCAGAGGAAGGTCTGTGAGAACAGGACTTTAACTCGAGCCCCACCCAGCCTGGTATACTTCTAGATTGCTCGAGACCAAACACACATTGTCTAAACCCAGAGGAGATGGGCCATAAAAGAATGACCAGTCCTATGTGAGCCCTGAGAAAGTTTATCTGCAGAGGTTTGCACCATTCTGTCCAGAAATCATTTCCTTTGTGAATTGGATCCAGAAATAATAGGCTTCCAAAAAGGTAGAAAAGGATCCAGAGAACCTTTCCTTAGTAAGTAGAAAGACAACTCACAAAATTTACATCACAAAAAGATTTAGTAGAAGATTGTGAATTTGGTCCATATACTGCAAAGTCCCAGAGCAGACTTGTTCTTCAAGCCTGCCTTGACATCTTAAGACAAGTCATACCTCTTAAGTTTTTTAATGTAACATTTTGTGTGATCTATTTATCTTTAAAAAAAAAAAAAGACAATTAAAAAAATGAATAACAACAACAACAAAAAAGGCAAGTCATTGGTCCTTCTCCCTGGTTCTTTGAGGTGGGTTTGCTGTTTGGGGACTCCTTCTGATCTCTCACCCTAAGAAAGAGTTAGGCATCTGGTGAAGAATTCCTCAGCTGAAGAAACATAGGCTGCTCATGCAGGACTCATCTTCATTACAGTCTCTTTCCCTTCCCCAGCACCTCCTCAGAACTCGACCTTTTCTCAAGAGACCCCAGAGGAAGACAAAGCCACTGCCTTCCGGACAGGATGGCTAAATGACTTGGCGACCAAAGTGAGTTTGAGTTTATTGCCTGACTTTAAAATGCTTTCTTAGTGTGTGAGGACATTTGCCTTCCAGGCTCTGAAACTTCTGTGCCCTCTATAGGACCTAAGACTCAGTAGTTTCTCTCCTAAGTCACTTTGGCACATTAAGGTAATATGCTCTATAGGAAATGGGCCCCCATTGCCTTTCCTTAATCTTTCCTTTCCTCATCTTGACTGTATTTAAGGCAGTGGTATTGCCTGGAGGTCAAGGGATTGACCTTCACGGTCAAGTGGACCTAGGTTTGGTTCCTGACTCTGCTGGAATTTTTGCTTTGGAGCAAGATACTTAAACACTGTTAGCCTGAGTTCTCCATGTAAGACTTGTGCTTAGTCTGGATTATAATAAGCCATCTGTAAACAATAGTTGGTAATATTTTTTCCTCACAAACAAATAATTCAAGACCATGTACTCTGGTGTTATTTTTAATCATGAAGTTGTGTTATTTTAAGGGACAGCAACTTGGGCCACCTTAAGAGAAAGATATACTGTAAAAATATACAGGATCTGAAATTTGGAAAGCCTTTGGTAAAGTTATCATTTATAGGTGGTGTTTTGTTTTGCCAGGCCGCTCTGACAAATACCACACTGTGGGTTGGCTTAAACAATGGGAATTTATTGACTCATGGTTTGGAGGTGAGAAAAGGCCCAAAATCAAGATAGCAGCAAGGTGGGCTTTCTCCTGGATTCCGGAGTGTTCTGGCTGACTGCTGGCGATCTGAGGGGTTCCTTGGCTTATACCTCTGCCTCCGTCACGTGGCAAAGATCTCTCCTTGCTGCTTCTGTGTCTTCTGGGTTCTCTTTATAAGAAGGCCTCCAGTGTGTGGATTAAGTCACTTCAGTTGGCCACACCTTAACTAAAAATAATATCTTCAAAGGATCCTATTTACAATGGGTTCACACCCACAGGGACATGAATTAAAAACGTGTGTTTGGTGGGGGGACCATAATTCAACCTTCCACATCTGGGAAACCTAAGAAAATCAAGGGAATAGCTGCAAGAAACAATGATAGAAAAATGGTTAGGTGACTACTAGGGAAAATGACATACAAAAATTAATCACTTATTGCTTATATTAATCACTTATAAATCAAATGGAATTTTTTATTTCCTTTTATCTTCTACTCACAGTATCACTCCAAAAAAACTTTCCGTATCTAGAACTAAACGTAATGTACATTTGTAGTACCTTGCATCCTGTCATTTTTATAGGACACGAGGGAAGCCTTGAATATTGTAAAGATGTCCATTCTCCCTGAATTACAAACTTTATACAATTTCAAGATCCCAGTACAAGGGAGGCCAATGTGGCTCAGTGGTTGAGTGCTGGCTTCCCATGTACAAGGTCATGAGTTCAATCCTTGGCCCTCGGTCCCTCAAAAATAAAATAAAAAAATTTTAAAAAATGGGGTGCAGCGATGCCCAGAGATGTTACCAGGTGCAGTGGATGTGTCATGATGACAGGAGAGAGTGTTGCTGTGGGGGGAGTGGGAGGTGGGGGCAGTGGGGTTGAATGGGACCTCATGTTTTTTAATGTAGTATTTTTTTTTAACGAATTAAATTAAAAAAATTAAAAAAAAAAAAGATCCCAGTACAATTTTTTAAGAACCTGACAAAATTTATTTAAAAAATTAAAACTGAGTAAGAATATACATTTTAAGATTTTTATTTTTTTTAATTTATTCCCCCCGCCCAGTTATCTGCTCTCTGTGTCCGTTTGCTGCATGTTCTTTTTTTTTAAAGATTTATTTATTTATTTCCCCTCCCCCCCCCACCCCCCCCACCCCGGTTGTCTGTTCTCTGTTTGCTGCGTCTTCTTTGTCTGTTTCTGTTGTTGTGAGTGGCACAGGAATCTGTGTTTCTTTTCGTTGCATCCTCTTGTGTCAGCTCTCCGTGTGTGCGGCACCATTCCTGGGCAGGCTGCACTTTCTTTCGCGCTGGGCGGCTCTCCTTACGGGGCGCACTCCTTGCGCGTGGGGCTCCCTTATGCGGGGACACCCTTGTGTGGCAGGGCATTCTTTGCACGCATCAGCACTGTGGATGGGCCAGCTCCACACAGGTCAAGGAGGCCCGGGGTTTGAACCACGGACCTCCCATGTGGTAGGTGGACACCCTAACCACTGGGCCAAGTCCGCTTCCCTGCATGTTCTTCTGTGACCACTTCTATCCTTATCAGCAGCACCAGGAATCTGTCTTTCTTTTTGTTGTGTCATCTTGTTGTGTCAGCTCTCCGTGTGTGCAGCGCCATTCTTGGGCAGGCTGCACTTTCTTTCGTGCTGGGTGGCTCTCCTTACGGGGCACACTTCTTGCGTATGGGACTCCCATACACGGGGGACATCCCTGCGTGGCACAGCACTCTTCGTGCTCATCAGCACTGCGCATGGGCCAGCTCCACACAGGTCAAGGAGGCCCAGGGTTTGAACCGCGGACCTCCCATGTGGTAGGCAGACGCCCTATCCATTGGGCCAAGTCTGCTTCCCTATATATATTTTTTAACAAAACAAAGAAGAGCAAGGACAGATTGTGGAATGTACCTTAAAATGCTGCAGTTCAACAGGGTGATTAATGGTCCCAGTTTTATTTAAAAACAAAAGCAAACAAAAAAATGTCCATCTGGCATTATATAGCATGCACAGATTTCTTAAAATTTCAAATTAGAATCAATTTAACTTATGCCAAATAGCCATAAGTATAGAAAAAAAAGAGAAAAGCAAAACCCTTTGATTCCTTGTGTCATCTATGTTTAAAATTCATTCTTTAGGACAGAGCCACAAATACATGCATTAGTGTCCATTGAAAATGATAATTTCAGCTTGATCTTAAAATTTGCCTTTAGGGTCCCTTGTCACTGAGAGGTGTCGAGGCCTTTTGGGCATGCTTCAGGACCCTCCAAATGTTCGGTGAGGGTTTTGACTACATAACCTTTAGGATCCTTATGAGATTCACGCACATCCCATGTGACCACTGCCTCCCTTCCCGCTAGTTCTTGAACTGAGTCGTTATCTTTGGTGTTTTAGGAATCAATGACATTCACAGATGTGGCTGTGGACATCTCCAAGGAGGACTGGGAGCTAATGCGTCCCGTGCAGAAGGAATTATACAAGACTGTGACATTACAGAACTACTGGAACATGGTTTCTCTGGGTAAGGAGAGTCTACCCCATGCCTCCCTGCATCATGCCCACCACAGCCTCCCCTTCCCCCAGTTGAGAATGGCCAGGCCTTGGAACTACAGAGCAGGGTGGGTACCTTGCTGAGCATGGGATCAAGAGATGAATATTCTCTTCTCATTCGGGCACGATAATGGTGAGGTTCTATCACCATTTCCCAAATGAAAGGCTTCTGAATGAAAGATCAATGAAAGATCATTGAAAACTGTAATGCACAGCCTTATGGTGCTGGCACCCAACACCGTGACACCCAGCCTTGCCCATTCTCTGCTGCGCTGAGTGAAGGAGTCTTCCCACGTGGTCTCCATACATACAGCCTCTTGAGTGTCAGGAAGTGTTTATCTGTGCATGGCCTTGACCTTTGTTTATCTGTAGAGATCCACAAGTAAGGCTTAGATGATAAACTCTTAGAAACCGTTTATCTCCAAGATAAACTTCATTATATCTTTTCTGAACAGGACTTACAGTTTACAGACCAAGTGTGATTCCCATATTGGAAGAACCATGGATGGTGATAAAGGAAATTTTAGAAGGCCCTAGTCCAGGTGAGTGAAGAACTGGCACGTGAGATTCTTTACACTTAAGAAAGTATATCCTTAGTGTAGTGAAGTATTTTTTTAAACTCCACAGACACCTTGGCCTATTGAGAACACTGAACTGATTGGCATTGCTTCTTTAGAGAGGTCATCTTCTCAGGAAGAGACTTGCCAAACATTATTTTATACCTTTGCTTTGTATATCTTTACCATTTCTTCCTTCTACATGACTGTGGAACTTTGTGGGGGGCTCTTGTGCCATTTTTTCCTGCCCATACATTTCAAATGAGCGTGAATACTATAGATAATCTGAAGTTCAAACTTTGTTAACTTCACTTTGAGTCTCTTATTCTTTTCACTGAGAAGCCCCTGTAGCCCCACCTCCACTCTCCTAACTCCTTCCCCTTCTTTTATTTTCTCATTATTTAATTATTTAAACAGATAATATATTCACAAGATTAAAATTTTTTAAACTATATTAAGTGTACACACAAGTTTCCCACCTGTGTGCCACTTTCACCCAGTTCCTACATCTCCCCAACATGCAGCCATTATTATTAGTTTCTAGTTTTTCCTTTCAGGGTTTTGGTTTTTGTTGTTTTGTTTTTTTTGTTTGTTTTTCATACAGAGCCAACATTAAAATACACTCTTTTCTGCTTTTTAAATATAAACAATGGCATGCTGTTGTATACCTTGTTTTATTCTTTTTTATCTAGTTCTCATTGTACTTTTTTTTTTAATAGGGATGAACACTTCCTGACACTCAAGATAACATGACATTTCCTACTTTCAAGTACACAAGTCAGTGGCATCAATTACATTCGCATTGTTGTGCCACCATCACCACCATCCATTACCAAGACTTTTTCATCCCCCAAACAGCAACTCTGTACACATTAAGCATTAACTCCGCAGCCCCTATTTACCTTGCTTTTCTTCACTTAAAAGTATATTTTGAAGAGTATCCCAAATCAATTTATAAAGAGATTCCTCGTTCTTTTTTTTTCCCAATTATGCCTCCATTTACTGTGTGTTTCATAGTTTATTGAACCTGTTCCCTGTTGATGGACCTTCCTTTTGCTTTTTCCCATTCCTTTCTTCCCTCTATGGGAAATGCATTTTGAAAGATTTCAAATCTACAGAAAAGGTACAGGCACAGTACATCGAACACCTGTGAGCTTTTCACCTGGAATCACCATTTATCATCATGTGTCCACTTTTGCTCTGTCCCTTCCTGTATGCACGCGCACACAGTTTTTTCGGGCTGAACCATTGGAAAGTTAGCTGCTTTATGACATCTCACCCCTAAGTATTTCTGCTTATACCTTCTAAGAAAATGAACCTTTGCTTGTATGAGGGTGCCAGTATCACCCTCAAAACATTTTAGATTTATACAATAAGGCTCTCTAATATACAGTCAAATATTCAGATTTCCCCAGTCGCCCCCACGTACACCTCTTTTTCTCCCCAGTCCAGGATGCAGTCAGGAGTCGTATGTTCCACATGGGTACCTGTGTCTTTAGTCCCAATTGCTCTAACAATGCTCCCAGTGCCCACCCCCCACCCCCTTCTTTAATCTTTGATGCTCTTGCCATTATTTTAAGGTTCCAGGCCAGTTTTTTTTTAGAATGTCCCAAAATCTAGCGTTTCCTGATTTTTTCCTCATAATTTTTCCCTTGAATATCCAAGGTGATGTGTGATTTCTGTGACATTTTCACAAGAGGTACAAAGAGTCAGTTTGTCTTATCATTGACAACGTTCAGCTTATGGTTAAGGTGGTATTCATGCTGGATCTTTCTATTTTAAAGGTTTAAAGGTGCCCTTTTTTTTTTTTTCGATAATTCATAAATCTGTGGGGTAATACTTTGAGGTCATATGACTAAGCCATTCCCTGCTGACCTTTCACTGAAGGATTTTAGCATGCACTGATGATCCTTGCCTCAGCCTGTTTCTACCTTGCCAATTGCAGATTTTCTAATCCAGTCATCTCTTTTGAGTGATTAACTAGCCACCTTCTGTAAAGAATAGCTCTCCCACCTCCCATCCCATTTTTATATGAATTTATCACTATGGACTAATAGAATTTTTTTAATTCAAAGTGTCTTAATCCATTAACTCAGTATTCCCTTTTGTGCTCAATTATCTAAAATATGAGCAATGGAAGCCCTCCAAGCCAGGTGTGTTGTCCTTTTGGCATGTCCCCATTAATATTAGAGCATTTCCTTGCTTTCTGGCATGACAGGATGTTCTTTAGGTTCAACTTGTGCCTGCCCAAGACTTGGAATTTCTCTCAGGAGGCCTGGTTTATTTTAATGGGGACTAGTACATAGAGACCAAGATCTGGACAGTTAGTGTGCAATGGGCATCGTTGCTTCTAGGTCAGTTTAGTGGATACGGAGAGGAAATAAATTGTCATGGATGCATATGTAGCATATGTCCCATTATATATATATATGTTACCTATATTTATTTTACTCATGAGTTCATACTGATAGCTCATTCAAATACAACACCAAAAGGGTTTTTCCTCACCTTGCATTTTGTATCATCTTTCCTATATAGAGAGAAATCTTGTTCCCAACATCAGTGTATATACTATTTGCTCTGTCCTATAGTACACACAAAGATAGTTTCAGAATCACTACATCAGTACCACCACCAATAACAAACTGTCCAGGTAAAGTTCACAGTTTCTTTGCAGTCTTTTTTGTTCTTAAATTTTATCCCACTAAAGGTATACAGAATATTTGGTTCAAAAGTTACTTGAGATCTTTTCTTTCCTCATAGCTATGTCCAGTTTGATATACAGTTAGGTTCCCTTCATTCTACTTGTGTTTAAACTGGGTTTGTTTTTTTTTTTACTCTTTTTTTATTTAATTTTACATTTTTGAGTATGTAAAAACATTAACATGGCTCACAAGTCAAAAGTATATAGAAAGGGAGCAGCCAGAAGCTGGAAGTAAAAAAGAACCCTGAAGAGAACCTAGAAGAGGTTGCCGTGTGCACTGCCATGGGCCAAGGATTGCTGGCAGCCAGGCCCAGAGCACTGCAGTCTTCTGGAAGAAAGCGGTGCCTTGCTGATGCCTTGATTTTGGACTTTTCCTAGCCTTGAATTGTGAGCCAGTAAATTTCTGTGCTTTAAGCCAACTTACTGCATGGTATTTGTTTTAGCAGCCAGGAAACTAAAACAAATGGATTGCTGTATAAAGGGATTTATAGATGAATGTGTATGTAATGAAAATATGTAGAATATAGATACATGGCATATGGTTATTTACTAGATGATTCACAACATTTCTTTGAAAATTTTCATAATTTCATTAAAATTTTCAAATTATCAACTCACACAAAAACTATGTAGAAAGGTATACACACCCATCCATTCCCTGTAGGTAACCATTTGTTTCTGGTTCATCCTTTCTCTGCTTCTGTTTGCAAAAATAAATCATAAGTATATTCTTATATCTCCTTCTTTTGTATGCAGAAAATAGTACACTAGGTATACTCTTTTGCATCTTGCTTTCCTCTTCCTTTTTCAGTTTCTTATATATTTTTCTTAATCTTTTTATTTTATTTTTTAATTATCTTTTTTTAGAGTTAATAGATCATACAAAAAATGTTTTTTATTTCAGGCTTTAATTTCTTGTGTGTCTACCAACACTGATGCCAAAAAAACAGCATTAACTGGGAATTAAACAATTATAGCAGAATATGATGCTATCTAAAAGTGAATTACTTCACTTTTTTAGGAAAATTAGCTGTAAAATCTGGTCTTCAGGTATTTTAGGGGCTATCCTACTTGGGAAGCTAGTTCTTATCCCAAATTTTTGGCCTTTTTCCCTTCATTGGCAGGATGGTGCAAAATACACACTGATTGCACTCTAAATTCTTTGGGAAATGAGTTCAATACACTCTAAACATTGAGAAAACATGCTCACTATAATGGAAATAAGACTAGTCTCAGGTCAGATAGTCTTCAGAGAGGTATTTCCCATCTGGAACCATTTTAATGTAATTTCTGAGCGTGAGGTTTTTGTTTTTTTTTTAAGATCATACAGGTTACATGAATTAGGGCCATAAATCCGCATGAAGGGGCAGTTTATAGTCCTGAACTTGGGGAGGGAGGGTGAGATTTCTTTCTGTCCAAAAAGTACGATGGTTGAAAATGGCATGCTCCTTTCTTCCTTCTGTGGGGTAAGGTGAGGTTAGTTTGATTTCTAGCCTGTCCTTCCTTACGCAGAGTATAATCCTCTGTTCAAGGGCCTCCTGTCATTCTCCCCTGTGGTCGGGCCCAGCCTTTGTCCTCTGACACTGAGCCCTGTGGGCATCAAAGCAGAAGTTTAAGGTCATCACCAATATCGAGGAGCAATCTTGGGAAGCTGACTTCACCTCCTGCTCACATCCTGACTTGCTCTTACTTTATTTTTGACCTCTGAGGAGTCTCTTTACGTTTTTTCCAGCTCAGAGATATATTTAATAAATTGTACCTTTGTTTAAAATAGCTTATCCACCATCCTTCACAAAATTGAAACCCATAAGTAAAAGAGTAGTTTGGATTTCAGTGGCCATTCCTGTCTCAGAACTTCTGTAGTGCTTTGTGTTTATGCAGGACCTAGCCATGCTTTCAGGCGAAACTCAAACCATCCCTCCCTGAAGCCTTCCTTGATCACCTGCGTTAACACTGATCTCCTCTATCAGAAATATGATACCACTCTTTGGCCCTATTGCCAAAAATTTAAGTCCTGCTTAAATTTTTTAGAGGAAAGAGGCTCAGAATTAACAGAATCCTTAGTCATGGGTGAGTTATTAAAAACTAATTTCAGTTAGTAATGATCTCAATTTCTGAATTTCCAAATAAACCAATTGGTTTAAAATATGTGCTTATAATAGTAATCTATTTACAGTCATCATTCAGACTAGTTACTTAAAGCTTGTTAATTAAAACTTTGGTACTTCCTTTTCAGGTATATGGTACCTTAGACTGATTCTGATTATGTAGAAGTTAAACTCAGCTTCTGGAACTGTCTCAGCTTTTTTGTTTATTTATTTATACTTTCCTATATAGTTCATTCACATTCTCATTTTCTTCTTTTGGGGAGGGAGGTAACAAATCCTGCTTTGAGAAAGTTGTTTCAAAATTTTCTTGTTCTATAAAAGTAATATAACCATACTTATAGTAATAACAGTAATATAGTCAATTTATTAAAAATTAGGAAACAAATAATCCCAATATTAGCATATTGGTAAGTTTTCCAGTTCTTCTAATGTGTTCAGTGATGGTACTGCTTTTTTTTCCCTCCATTTAATATGACTCCTAAACATTTTCTTGTGTCAGCAGCAAGATTAGAAGAGGGAGTGATGGGAGGCAGCCTGCCTGATTTATGAGCCCATTGAATCTGTCCATGAAGCCATCCCAAGTTCACCCACACAGTCTGGTCTGCCAGTGGGTTTTTTTTTATTATTTTTCTCCCCACCACCGCGCCCCGCCCCCCGCCCCAGTTGTCTGTTCTCTGTGTCCATTCGCTGTGTGTTCTTCTGTGTCCACTTCTGTTCTTGTCAGTGGCACCGGGAATCTGTGTCTCTTTGTTGCATCATCTTGCTGCATCAGCTCTCCATGTGTACCACGCCATTCCTGGGCAGGCTGAACTTTCTTTCGCACTGGGCAGCTCTCCTTACGGGGTGCAATCCTTGTGCATGGGGCTCCCCTACACACCTGTGTGGCATAGCATTCCTTGCGCGCATCAGCACTGGGCATGGGCCAGCTCCACACAGGTCAGGGAGTCCCTGGGTTTGAACCGTGACCCTCCCATGTGGTAGGCGGACACTCTATCCATTGAGCCAAGTCCACTTCCCTGCTTGTTTTCATTTCTCTTAGCTCTTTCACCTGAAAGCTATTTTATTTACATGAATAGTGAGGACCCTCTCCTCTTTCAATTTAGTCTCTCTCCTGTTTTTCTCCCCTCACCTGCTCCTTTCCCAAGCTTGAAGGGCCATGTTTTGAGGTTGTCAGAGCCATCAAGTTTTTTAGGTATTTTGTTCATGTTCATTATTTTGTTTCTGCTTTGGCAGTTTCTTTTCTCCAAATAGAAGAAGACTTGTTATATTCTTTTTATTTCAGAATGGGAAACTGTAGCCCAAGGGCGTCATCCAGTAGAGAATATTTCTGAACTCAGAAAGAATGGCACCCGGACCATCAAACTGGAAGATTCATATGACTATGATGACAGATTAGAGCGACACGCAACAGACACCTTCAGGAAAATTCCCACTAATGAACACAATTTCAGTTTGAAATCAGACCTTTCACAAGAAGATGATGCTACTGAAGAGTATCTTAGTAACTATGGTATATATAGAAATAATTTTGAAAAGCATTCAAACCTAATTGTACAGTTTGGTTCCCAATCAGATAATAAAACTTCTATATATAATGAAGGCAGGACAACCTTCAATCATGTCTCATATGGTATTGTACATAGGAAAATACATCCTGGAGAGAAGCCTTACAAATGTAATATGTGTGGGAAAAAATTTAGGAAAAATTCATCCCTCGTGAAACACCAAAGTACCCATGCCAAAGAGAAATCTTACGAATGTGAAGAATGTGGGAAAGAGTTTAGGCACATCTCATCCCTCATAGCACATCAGAGAATGCACACCGGAGAAAAACCGTACGAATGCCACCAGTGTGGAAAAGCCTTCAGCCAGCGGGCACACCTCACTATACATCAGAGAATTCACACTGGTGAGAAGCCCTATAAATGTGATGACTGCGGGAAAGACTTCAGCCAGCGAGCACACCTGACTATCCATCAAAGGACACATACCGGAGAGAAACCATACAGATGCCTGGAATGTGGTAAAACCTTCAGCCACAGTTCATCACTCATCAATCATCAAAGAGTTCATACTGGGGAAAAACCTTACATATGCAACGAATGTGGGAAAACTTTCAGTCAGAGTACACACCTTCTTCAACATCAGAAAATACATACTGGAAAGAAACCATATAAATGCAATGAGTGCTGGAAAGTGTTCAGTCAGAGTACTTACCTCATACGACATCAGAGAATCCATTCTGGAGAGAAGTGTTATAAATGTAATGAATGTGGAAAAGCCTTTGCTCATTCCTCAACTCTTATTCAACATCAAACTACTCACACTGGAGAGAAATCCTATATATGCAATGTATGTGGGAAAGCCTTCAGCCAGAGTGCAAACCTCACTCAGCATCACAGAACACATACTGGAGAGAAGCCCTACAAATGCAGCGTGTGTGGGAAAGCATTCAGCCAGAGTGTGCACCTTACTCAGCATCAGAGGATTCATAATGGAGAAAAGCCCTTTAAATGTAATATATGTGGGAAAGCTTATAGACAGGGTGCCAATCTTACTCAACATCAAAGAATTCATACTGGAGAGAAACCCTATAAATGTAATGAATGTGGGAAGGCTTTTATTTATTCCTCCTCCCTTAATCAGCATCAGAGAACTCATACTGGAGAGAGACCCTATAAATGTAATGAATGTGATAAAGATTTTAGCCAGAGAACATGCCTTATTCAACACCAGAGAATTCACACAGGAGAGAAGCCCTATGCATGTCGTATATGTGGTAAAACCTTCACCCAGAGCACAAACCTCATTCAGCATCAGCGTGTTCATACAGGTGCAAAACATCGTAATTAATGAATACGGGAGACTCCATTTAGGTGTTACAACATAATCATTTTATTTTGTCCTCTGTGTGTGTTAAATACTATTCTTATTCAAAGAAAGAAAAAATGCAATATACATTAAGTCTCACTAAGCAAAAGTATCAGAATTAGTAATATAGCCATACCCTATTTATGTTTAATGTGAAAACTTCATTCACATCTTAACCTTTATTTTATATCAGTTTAATTTGTTCAGGAAAAACCCTATGAGAGTATTCAGAAAACCTGTAATTCATCATTTCTCACTGTATTTCAAGTACTTCTTAACGAGGCCTTCTGAATGTAACTTGAGAAAGCTTCCATCAAATAGAGATTTCACCCTAGAGAGTAATCCTGGGATTATAAAAAAAAAAAGAAAAAGCTGTTTTCAGGCCTTTATTTTGTCCCAGCTTTGACGCCTTAAAAGATGTAGAGAATCCCCTTTCCTTTTTCCAGTTACGCCATGTGGAGCCAGTAGGTTAAAAAAAAAAATTGTTGAAGTTACCCTGGAGGTTCTGTGTGACCACTATTTAATTATATTTTCCCTCCCAAATAGTGAAACATAAAAGAAAGAGAAGTTCAATGAAAGATCATTTGTTAGAATAGAGAAACTAATGTTGTGTATATAACCCTTAGCCATGTACAGGTTTAGTTACACAGGTAAAAATTCAACAACCCCACCTTAAGTTAATCTTTAAGACATATTTTAAGTTTCACTCGGTTTTCTTACCCAAAGTCATTCTAAAGGAAGAAAGTCGGTATACAATTCCCATTTTTTTCCCACCTGACTAAAGTCATAACTTAAGATTCCCCAGTGACTTTTACTGGAGAAAGTTGAAATGCACGTTTCTTGAGTGCTTTGGGCCCAAACTTCCTCACTGAATCCTTTCAAGACTTATTAGGGTGTTGAAAATCCCAGTCAATTTAAGCAACAGCTTTCTAAAGTAAGGAAAGATAACAAAGGACGTGATTTTTAACTTTGGCACAGAATAAGTAAGAAACCTAAAATGGATGGCCAAATGCCACCCATCTCCCAAAGCAGGGAAGTAATGAAAGCAGCTATATACAGAATATTAGAAAAAGTAAGTAAGTAATGGGAAGTAGATTTGACTTCACTGCTGAAAGTAAGTTGGGTAACATTAAGGTGAAGACTTAAAAGAGTGAGGAAAGAGGATGCATAGGTAACTCTTAGAACATTAAAGGTAAGTGGACTGGTTTACCCAAGGAAATGAGAGCAACTAAATTTAAAAAGCAAAATTCAACCTGCTGTTTAGAAGAAACTGTAAGGGAAATGGCTGGCTTTTAGTAGATAATCAGAAGTCTGTTAATGTCCTTGATATGTATAAGTAAAATAGAGATGACTCTAAGATATCAGGGGGAAAAATTTCATTGGAAAATTCATTGATGCAGTAAATGAATATTAAACAATAACTGAGTTTGTGGGTCTTAACAGAAAAGAAAAACTGGCAGAAATGCAAATAGAGAAAAATACCATCATATTTAATCTTCACCACATTCCATTTTCAGGCTATCGGGCCATATTCTGAGAGCTGGGGTTTTATCTTATTCATATTTGCTGCTCCAGTGTCTTGCCACATAGTGGGTGACCAAAGTGTTGGTTGAATTAACGAATAAATGAGACAAATTAGAGTTGACTGATAAGGTAGAATGGACTTGACGTGGAGTGAAATTGGTAGAACTAAAAAATAATTTATGTGTACATTTATACAAACATATACTGGGTTAGAGGAACTGCTTCAAAACTCATGAAAAATCCAGATCCTCAAATCTTGACAATGGGGATATTCCTTTAAAAAAAAATGATGGGATGACTTTGCATAAGGAAGTTTTCCTGGTGCTGTAAATGTCAGTTTAAGCATTTACTGAGCATGGAGTTTCGTTTGCTGTTGTACTGTTGCTGTAAGCATCCTACAGGCGTGCTGGAGGAAGGACCTAGGTGCTGGCATGTTGAAGGCCTTATTGTTGAGCACTGTCTTCAGGAAATCGTGGCCTTCCTTTGTCCTTACATTACTTAAACTTGGTTTCGTGGTATCATCCTTCCCAAAGTGCACATTGCCTCCAAGTTGCACAATACTCAACACTTCTGCCGCAGTTACATTGAAAATAACATTTGTGTTTGAGATGTATTTTTTTTAATGCCACTTCATACCTTACACAACAATATTTTCTCTTGGAATGAGTGTGTGGAGTATACATTCCGTAGCCCTTTCCCTGCTTTAATTTTTGTATTTCCTGCCTTTGTGTGTTTTATGTAAATAATGCGTTTACAATGTCTTCCACTGACACACCAAGGCAATTGGTGCCCTTATAAAATAATAGAGTAATAGCGGAGAATCAGATATTTGTGTTTTTCCCATTTTTACAGTTTTCATCCATGTGCAGTGCAACTTTTTTAGCAAATAGTGTTCTTTTTGCACTTTTGCACAATTCCATATTTTTTATTCTAGTACCATATATAACCTAACAATTCCCCTTTTGAACACATTCAACTTTTTATTATGAAAATTTTTAAATATACTGGAGAGTTAATAAAACGAACAGTATACCCACCACTAGACTTAAAAATTAACATCTTGCCATATTTTTTACAATTTGAACAATTTGGAAGTAACTATATAGACATGACATTTCAACCCTAAAAAGCATGTATCTCATAAAAATAAGGACAGTCTTATGTAAGCACAATATCATTACATAACTCAAATACACAAAACCCACCATAATTCCCTAATATCTAATACCTAGTCTAAATTTCCCCTGTTGGTGCAGTCAGGTTTCATACATTACATTTGATTGTTATGTCTATTTCATCTACCTACAACAGTCCCCTGCCTTTTTCCAAGACCTTTTAAAAATTTCTTTTTAGATAAGTTGGTTGTCCTGTAGAATGTTTCACATTCAGGATTTAACTGATTGTTGCCATGTGGTTTGTTTATTTTTTTTCCTGTATTCCCTGTAGTTTCTATAAATTATAAGTTAGGTCCAAAGGTTTCACTGGGTTCAGGTTAAATATTTTAACGTTAACACCTTTTAGAAGTATTTCATGTTGCAGCACATCAAAAGTCCTAACATCAGGTTGACCCAACAATGCCAGTGATGGGAAAGTTGATCATTCAGTTAAGGTGGTGACCACCGAATCTTTCCAACTTAAGGCCATGTGCTTCCTGCTGTAGTTAAGTAATCTGGACAACACTGGCAGCGTATGAAGAGCCTGTTACCAACACTCTTTCACCTGGTGTTTTAGTATCTGGTAATGACCCTTACCTAAATCAGTTATTTCTGGTGATTTGGTCATCCTTTCATTCTTCCTACATACACTGACTAGCATTCTGTAAGGAAGATCTTTCCTCTTCAACTGGGAATGAAGTATAAGCAGGGTAAGGCACAATTCTTTTCCTTTAATTACCAGTTTTCACAGCATATGGTGGTGTCACCTGTGATGATGACAAATGATTCTGTTTGTTCTGATCTATTATCTTTGTTACTGATGCTCAAATTGTCCCAAGTTTGGCCTGTTGGAACCCTTCAGGGAGCCCTTTCGTCCTTTTGACTCTCCGCCTTTGGTCTTTTAGCACTTAATTGCCTTCTGACACAGAATATATCAGGCTCGCCTTGCACTTTCAATACACCAGTCATGGGATGAGTCATTTCTCCAAGGATCTCTGCTTCCTCCTCTTTTTTTTTTTTTTTTTAACCTTCTTTTTAATAGGTAGCTATTTAGAAACCGAGATCTGGGCACTGGGCATGCTCATTGCTATTGGAGAGTAGCATTTGAGTCTTTCCAACCATTCAATTTAGTTTTTGTAAAGACATCCCTTTGCCCTCATTTCATCAGTTCATAATCTCTTTAGCTAAGTGGGAAAAACTGTTGTGGGAACAAACATCTGAGTTGTTAAGCATACAAGTTAATTGGAAAGGACCGTAATGTTATTTGTAGTAGAAAGCAGCAAGCTTGACAGCAAGAAATATGCCAAGGCCAGAAAATTTAACAGAGGGAATCGAGAATGTCAGTTAATCTGGCAAGTGGGTTAAATAGAGGTCAGTTAAGAGGACAACTAAATGTACCTGCTATGTAGTGCTTTAACAGTAACTCTTACGTGTTCATGATAACTTGTGTGTATATCATACTCCTTTCCCATCACAGTCCTTAAGGCAGGTTTACTCATAAGGTCTATATTTGAATCCCGGGGATTTGTTTCATGCAAATCCAAGGACTCATTGTTCTTGCTAAACCTTTCTTTGGGCTGTTATGTTTTGTTCTTTGACTGTCTTCTGGTATCAATTCACATGCATGTGCCTGTAAATGTACCCTTTGTCCTCTATTCCTGTTATCCTCATGGCTCTATATGTTGCCATAATTATTACCCGTTGGAACATTATAACCATTAAAAATGGCCAGCATGTGCACTAGAGTGATGCGTATAAATATGTGTGTCAGCTCATAAGCAACATTGGGTCCTTCGTTCTGGTTGCGGAAAGTGATGTCCATGATGATGTGTCTTGTCTGAGGTCACATAGTTGTAGAGTGACAGAGTAAGGACTGGACCCCAAGTCTCCAGCACATAGTTCTGTGAAATAACGTTAACCAAAAATTCAGAACACGAACAGTATGTACCTATAGTTTCATAAAATTATGTGCATTGATGAGACCAGAAGAACACTGAAAGAAGACCTTTGTTTTCAGTCTCCCATATAGTTCTTTAAATCCACATTTTAAGGTGAAAATAGCCCCAGTCTGGGTGCATCTCCCACCAAGTTCAGGCTGCCATCCAGCTGATTCTTCTGAGTTTCAGAACCATATAATCAGCAACTAATTCTTTTCATCTAAACAGTTGTTTTCACCCCAAAACCTGTTCTTTATTAATTCACCATAACCTTGACAGGGAAGCTAGAAGCCACCGTTCTCCTTCACCATTAGTCACTTTAGATCTACTCTCCCTTCTTCACCCCCTCTGCTATTGCCTCGCTACAGGCTTTTAATCGGCTCTTGTGTAGACTTGCATAGCCAGGTAAATGGTCACCCTGCCCCCACCCCCTCCCCCATCTCTACTGCCAAGTCATCTGAAAACGATCTAACAAGGCCCACCATATACATCTGCAGACTGGATAGTGCATAACAATGCAAAGTGGTCCATGGCACTTTTTGCTCAAAACCCTTCAGTATCTTCTCATTGTTTACAGTGGTAAACACTACATATTAGAATGACTAGATGCTGACTTACTCAGTACAAATGGATCTGGACAACCATATGCCTTCAGCTTCCCCAGGTGTTCCTAATGGAAAAGGCAAGAACTACAGGGGAAAGCCCGCCTTCAGTGTGACATCAGCATTGCATCTCCTTGGCCACTTATCCCACCAGGCCCTCCTGACCCCTCTACTTCACTCATGAAGATCAATAACACCCAACTCCTTCGAGTTCTTGAATCGCTCATGGCTGTTTCAGGCCTCTGTGACTGCATGTGCCCTGGAATGCACCCTCTCCTGCCATAGCTCCTCTCCCCCTAATTCAAAGAGATGACTTTTTCTCTAAGTTGGATCTCCTTTTCTAATAACATATATATAACACTGCATTTAATAATTTGCCTCTATGTCTGTTCACCCTGTCTGATTTTGAAATATCTAAGAGACAGGCTCTTACTCATCTCTGTAGATGACAAGAAGGCCCACTACCATCTCACCAACACTGCACTGGAGGTTTTAGCCAATGAAAAAGGAAAAAATATTTTAAAGGATTAGAGAAGTATTTGTGAATGGAGTGATATGATGCTGTGGATTTGCTTCAAAATAGTCCAGTAAGTGGGAAGTGAGAGTTGGGATATAGATGAAACAGAACTGGCCCCAAGTTGATAATTGTCAAAGTTAGATGATGCATATATGGAGATTCATTGCAGTCTTTTATTTTGTGTATGTTTGAAATTGACTATAGCAAAAAAATTGAAATATCTACATTTGTATGTATTGAAAATGAAGACGCCAGATAAGATAGTGAAAATATTAGAACCAAGAAGACTTTAATATGAAAACCAGATGGAAAACCAACAAACAAAAATCAGTTAATTATATTACACACACCTAGGGTAACAGTCAATTAGAAAATGTAACCAAAAAAAGAAGTCTCACAAAAACAACCACAAATGCTGGCAATAACCTAACAGCAAATTTGTAATTAAGCCCTATATGAAGAAAACCATAAACTTAAAGGGAGAAACAGTATTTTCTTGGTAAGGAAAACCCAATATAGTAAGATGTCAATTCTCTCTTCCCTTGAACTGATTTGATTTAAATTAATGTTTAAACCCAATGTAATCCCAGTTGAAATCCTAAACAGAGCTTGTTGTGGAAAGTCACAACCTGAATCTTAAATTCATATGAAGAAAAAGGATAAGCATAGTGAAACACCAAACTGGTCCTTTGAGAAGATCAGTAAAGTTGTTAAAATTAGAGAAGGCATAAATTGCAGATAGCAGCAAGGAAAGAGGGGCCATCACTGTAGATCCCACTAACTTTATCCTAAAAACATATAAAATAAATAGACTGGTTCTTTGAAATAGAACGTTTCAGACTTGGGGACAGCAAACAAAGTTGAGGGCAGGAATTTGAAGTGGAGTGGAAATTGGGGTGAGGTGAAAGTTCACACACTGAGCCATATGTCCCTCAGCCCCCAACTCCTGCCGTGCCCTCTGATGCCAGCAGCCAGACATACACACGGGCCCCTCCCTCCACCACCACCACCCATCCCTGACAGAAGACTAGACTATTCTTTCCTCAAGAGACTGAAAGCCCCAGAGCAAAGACCTCCACGTACTGACAATTGGGAGTCTCATATCAAGACTAATGGGCATATAGTGAAGCCCACAAATACCAACCCCCCACCAGTCACACCCTAAGTACACACAGCCAAGTACCAGCAGACACTGATGGAAAGCTGCCACACGAATGAGATCAAAAACACATACGTACTTAGACATCGAGACAGTAAAAAAGGATCACAGAATACCAAGAAAAAAAAATTTAACTTTATAATTATCCTCAGAAAGATGAGAAAAGATATTGTATCCATAAAGAAAAAAAAGGAAAGGAAAATCATCAGAGCAAGAAATAATTTTTGGAAATAAAACATTTAAAAAAATTAATTCAATAGAAGTTGAAAATAAAGTCAAGAATACTTCTAAGGAAGTAGAATAAAAAAGACAGAAAGTGGAAAACAGAGAAAAGATTAGAAAATTAAGTCAATCCAGAAGGTGTAGTATTTGACTAATAGTTGCAAAAAGAAAAAAACTTATGAAAGAAATATAAGAAAAATTTCCATAACTGAAGGCTATTAATTGTTTGAAATCTTCTACTAATAAAATGAGTAAGAAAGAGAGGCACAGTAAGAAAAAAAGAATAGCTTAGCAAATGCTCAGAGAGGGCCAGACTGAAAATAAGGAAGCAAATCCATCTGTGGAAAACTCAGTGTTATACTTGGTGATAAGGCAGGAGTGAGAAACACAAGTTTCTAGAAACCTAAGTTTCTGGATCCTAAAATAAACAATTTAGGGTTGAGTTGTTTTAAGTACAAAGACTAGACTGTCACTGATATGGCCAAGACTGTGTGCTAAAATGAAGAAAATGGAGAATAAAGTAGCCACTGTTTGTGACTAAATTTAATCCTGCCAGTGATGTTTTTTGTTTACCTTAGTAATACACTTTGGCATATAATTGTTTTTCCCATAACCTCAGTACTTACTGTTACTGACTTACATACTGTTCAATATGATACGAGGTGGAAAAAAATTTTAAAAGCCACGTTTTTCAACCATTACTTATTCTTTACTTCTGATAATAAAAATCCATTTGATTCTGACATTTTGAATTACCTACGACTTTCCAGGAAACTAATCATCAAGTAAATTAAGAAACTGATAAACCTTGTTCACGTTCCTCTTGTTAGGTTGTTCATTACCCTGGGGTGTAATATTCATGTATTCCTTCACTCATGTAGTCAACAAATGGCTATTAAGCAGCTACTAAGTGCTGGGAATACAGTAGTGAACAAAACAGACAAAAATCCCTGTTCTTCCCCATTTCGGTAGAGGAGATGACATTAAATTTTTTTTTAAATTTTTTAATTGTACAGTAATGTTAGCAATAAGATATTCAGGAAGGGCAGGAAAAGATTATGTCAAGAGGTGTAATTTTTTATAGTGTGGCCAGGGATGGCCTTATATGAAAATACCTGAAGATGAAGGAGAGTAGAGTGCAGGGGGTGGAGGGAGGAGTCCAGGGAGGGGAAGCAGCAGGTGCAGAGGCCCCAGGGCTAGAGCGGGCCTGGCATGTGGGAGGAAGAGCAAGGACTCCAGTGGGGCTGAGGCAAAGGGAGAGAGGGGGAAAGAGTGGGGGCAAGTTCAGAGGGGCAAATCGTGGAGGGTTTATAGATCCTGTAAGGACCGTGGTTTTTCTTTGAATGGTGTTTTAGTTTGTTAAAGGCTGCCAGCAATATCCCATAAATGGGTTGGCTTTTACAATGGGGATTTATTAACTTTAACAACTTACAGTCCAAATCAAGGCATCCTCAGAAGAAGCACTTTCCCGGAGCTGCAGCTGTGGGCGATCAGAACGTGGTGCAGTCTGCTTGCCTCTCCCCTCTCTTCCAGGCCTTGTGGCTTTCAGCTTCTGGCTAACGCTGCTTCCTCTCAGCTTCTGTGTTCTATTGATTTCAGCTTCTGGCTCCCAGGGACTTCTCTCTCAGGTTCTGGGTTCCTCTCTGTCTCTGCAGCTTTTTTCTGTATCTGTAATTTTTATTCCTCTGTTGATAAAGGACTCTGGTAAGAGGATTAAGACCATCTACCCTGGTCACACAATCTAATCAAAGACCCTTAACTGAAGTGATTTAATCAAAAGGTCCCATCTACAATAGGTTAACACACAGAGGAATGGATTGGCTCTAAGGACTTGATTTGCTGGAGTCCACAAAATACTCAAACCACCACAGATGGTTTAAGGTCAAAGAGAGACAGGACTTGACATTATTCTAATGGAGTCACTCCTGCTACCATGTCAAGAATAGCCAGAAGTGGGGCCAGGGCAGAAGCAGGGATTCCTGTAAAGAAGCTATTACAGTAATTCAGATGAGAAATAACAGTGGTGAGAGCAGGAGAGGTAGTGAGAAGTGACCCAAGAGTGGATATGCTTTGAAAATCCAGTCTGTAGAACTTGTTAATGAATTGGAGTGTGAGAGAAAAAGAGGAAACAAAGATGACTCCAAGGTTTACATGACTGTCTTTCCTACAAGGGAGAGACGATGCTGTTTTCGTTTCTGTATTTTCAGTGCCCATGCATTGCCTGGTACATAATAAATAGGCCTTCAATAAATGTTTGATGAATGTATCTTGGCAGGAACTTTTGCACAATAACCAAGACTGTAGTCTCAGAAAAACAGAAAGTATTGCACATCTGTCTAGAACTTTGAAGGATTTGAGATTTCATCTTACAAGCTAATAAACTAGCCTATTAAATTTTCATGGATGCTGGCAGAAGACATGAGACTGCTGAATCAGAGACAAAAGGACTTTGTTACTCATGGAAAAACCAGTAACTGGAACTTCGTATTTGTACCAGTTCCCCTTGTCCCCCCAAGTCCCAAGAAGGCAACCCAGGTGGGCCGAGATGGAATCCTGCACGCATGTTGAGCTGCATTGCAGTAGAGCAAAAACACAGCTCAGGAGAGGACCACTTTTCTAGTGAATGATAAATTAGCATGCTCTTTTTCCCAGAGGAGAGATTGCCTCATGCCTTTGCTTGCTGCAAACACAACCCTGAGAAATGACCTGGGTAAAGAAGAGTTAGGGCCTTGGATCCTTGGCATCCCCGTCACAAACGTGCAGGGCTGCTGGGGCCCAGGGTGGATTGCCTATCCCAAGAGTGCACCTCCCAGCGTAGGAGATGGAAATCTCTCGTCTGCAAAGCTCCCTCTGGGATGGGGGGTTCCCTCTGGGATGGGGGGTGGGGGGGTGGGGAGAGCACTGTCGTATAGGTGGAGAAGACAGAGCAAAATGAAGGTGCCCATTTTTGAGCCTGCAATGTACAGGTCTTTCCTGAACAACACCCTTAGGCCATACCAAAAGAAGATCTATATCGAGGGGGTGAAAAGTAATGATCTCATTCCAGGGTACATTGGTTAAAAACTATACCTGGAGTATTAAATTCATTTTGAGCAGCATATGTTACCCTAAAGTATAAGAGGGGGAAAATTCCCTAAAATTGCAAGCTAAATTGGTCTTTGTCTTCATTACATTACGCTCCACTGGAGGAGGCCCCATATACTAGTAGGACTCGATCACTAAAATGGACATGGTCCAAAGTGCTAGGAAGGCCATCAAGGGCGCTGTCCTTTCTGGAACCAATAGAAAGCAGGAATGATGAGGATTCACTTGAGAAAAGAAAAGTACCTAACAATACAGAGCAGGCACACAATCAGTATTCACTGAATGACTTCATTCACACACTCTACCTAATAAACATGCATTCTGCAAGGCACCAGCCAAACATCTTCTGTCTCAGGGAAGTGCAAGGCATTTAATAACGATAGCTTCCCACTTCCCAGGATAAAGGAAGAGAGGTATCAGCCATACCTTTTTTTCCTTTACCATATTTGTAGAGTACTTCAGAGTTGCAAAGCATTTTTACATACGTTTTCATATTCATTCTCAGTCTGGATATGTTGGACAGCAGAAAGGAAAGGACTGACACAGGTACCGTCTCTCTTCTAGTAACCAGAATACCAATCAAGGATGAAACGTAACTTTAAAAAGAAGGAAATCTGTAGGATGAGGGAAGAAAAAGCATCTATCTTGTGAGAATGAAGATGTTCCAGAAAAGAGAGAAGGCTGAACCTGCCAAGAGCGCAGTGGCCATTTCATCCTCTGCCTCTAGAACTCTCCCTCATGTTCAGAAACTAGCAGGGATGTAAGGCCGGGAAGGGAAAGAAGCCAGAACTCTCAGTCCTACCTTGACAGAAATCCCACAAATCAGTAGGTATTATATACCTACCAATCCCCACAGGAGAGCCTGGAAATGCTCCAACTCTCTCGCAGGATGAGAAAGGCGGGCCAGAGATCTTCTTGTTTTGGCTCCTCCATCCCTGAAGAGCTAGGTGACACAGGTTCTGTTTCTCCACCAAGGTTGGGCAAACCCCAGCTGGACAGGAGGGCCGAGCTAAGAACGATTTTTACATTTTTAAGTGGTTGAAAAAACAAAAAATATTTTGTGGTATGTGGAAATAACTTTAAATTCCAAACGCAGAGTCAATAAAGTCTCGTTAGAACACAGCCACAGGCTTTTGTTTACCTATTCTCTCTCTATGATCACTTCGTGCTTACAAGGGCAGCGAGACCGCAAAGTCTAGAACAGTTACTACCCGCCCCTGGTAGAAAAAGTGGCACTGAGTCTACACGGTGCCCTGGGGTTAGGTCGATCGGCTCATGGGGATGAGAATGTAGGAAATAACGGTCAGTTGGGGGAGTACTGAAGCCTGAAAGAGAACGGGCGTACAAGAGCATGGCCAGAAGTCCAGGTTAAGAGCCGAGGACGGAAACAGCCCCGCGGCCCACGCGGCCGAGAGGGAGCCACGGACGAGCAAGGCCGCCCTCTGCCGACCAACCCTCGCCCGTGCGCCTCTAACGCTCCCTTCACGCGACCTGCAGGGAATAGTATCTGAGCGGGTTCAACGGAGAGGCCTTCCCTTTCTCCAAAGGCTTGCGAAAAGGAACTTGGCCTCAAGTTAGCAACTTTGTTCCTGACTAGCCGTAAACCAGGGACATTCCTTGGCGCGCGCCAACTTCATCCCTTCACTCCCTTCTACACACCGGCCCCGCAGGGAGCGTCTCCCAGGGACTTCTGGGTAACTGGGAGGGGCCAGGCGCGCCAGCGATCCTGGGAAATGTGGTCCTCAGGCGGGTTGGCGCAGGCGCACTCCAGGGCATTGGTGGCTCTGGGGAGGTCAATCTTCTCCGACTGTATGGCGGTGGCCGGGTTGAGGTGGTCCCATGTGATTAAAGCTGACAGTAATTTTCCAGGATAAATTATTTTCAAAATACAAATTAGATTTGTAAACAATCTCTTCATTTTCTTATAAGTTTGTCTCTAATATGTGCAAAATTACATATGCCATTCCACATTGTTTTAGTTTGTTAAAGGCTGCCATGACAATATATGATACCACAAATGGGTTGGCTTTTACACTGGGGATTTATTAACTTAGAAGCTTGCAGTTCTGAGACTGTGAAAGTGTTCTAATCAAGGCATCATCAGATGTTTTCTCCCCGAGCTGCAGCTGCGGGTGATCAGGCACATGGTGGTGGGTGATCAGGAACTGGTGGTGTCTGCCAGTTTCTGCCTTCTCTGGACCTGTTGCTTTTAGCTTCTGGCTTCTCTCTTCTGGGTTCTGTTGACTTTAGCTTCTTGCTTTGGGGCGATCTCTCTGCTCCTGTGGCTTTCTATTTCTGCGGCCTCCTCTCTTTATATTATTCCAATTTATAAAGGACTCCAGTAAGATGATTAAGACCCACCCTTAGGGCGGTGGACTTGGCTCAGTGGTTAGAGCATCCGTCTACCACATGGGAGGTCCACGCTTCAAGTCCCGGGCCTCCTTGACCCGTGTGGAGCTGGCCCACGCGCAGTGCTGATGCGCCGCAAGGAGTGCCCTGCCACGCAGGGGTGTCTCCTGCATGGGGGAGCCCCACGCGCAAGGAGTGCGCCCCATAAGGAGAGCCGCCCAGCGCGAAACAAAGTGCAGCCTGCCCAGGAATGGCGCCGCACACTCGGAGAGCTGACACAAGATGACGCAACAAAAAGAAACACAGATTCCTGAGCCGCTGACAACAACAGAAGCGGACAAAGAAGAAGACGCAGCAAATAGACACAGAGAACAGACAAGCGGGGTGGGGGGGGGGGAAGGAGAGAGAAATGAATTTTTAAAAAAATCTTAAAAAAAAAAAAAAGACCCACCCTGGGTCATGCCCTACTGAAGTGATCTAATCAAAAGGAAGATCCCTTAACTGAATCTAATAAAAAAAATCCCATCAACAAAAGGTTTACACCCCAGGAATAGGTTAGCTTAAGAATCTAATTTTCTGGGGTTCATAAAAGACTCAAACTACCACACACATCCTGAATATTTTGCAAGTTCTTAGAGCAGTTTCTATGATCCTTAGAAGAGAAATACAGAGTATAGGACAGCATGAGTAGAAGGTTTAATGAAAATTCAATATGAATATAATCTGTTTTCTTTTTTTGTTAGAGAATTTGTAGGTTTACAGAACAATCATGCATAAAATAGAGGCTTCCCATATACCACCCTATTATTAACACTTTGCATTGGCATAGTACACAGTGAACCCCGAGTTAAACCCAGAAGAAAAGGAAGAGACCAGGAGTCACTGCCATGTGCCTTGCCATGTGACAGAGGAGCCAAGGATTGCCAGCAGCTGATCTTCAGGAAGAAAGTAGCACCTTGACAATGCCTTGATTTGGACATTTTCATAGCCTCAAAACTGTGAGCTAATAAATTCCCATTGCTTAAGCCAACCCATTTCATAGTATCTGCTTGGAGCAGCCTAGGAAACTAAAATCAGAAAATCTAAATTAACTGCTGGGCTTTGTGAATATTGACTCCAGTGGTGAAAGGTCAGCCCTCAGAAAAGAACACCTTCATGTTTCTATGATTGCTTTCCTACCCTCAGTGTTGCAGTGATTGTGTTGACAATGGGCCAGCGTTAGCATGGATGCTTGACCCTTGCTTGGGCTGTCCTGTCAACTGTTAGAGTCCAGTTCAATGAGGCTCAGAGACAGACCAAGATTCAGGCAGGAGTTTATTAGATCTCTGGCATGGGGAGGGTCTGAAGAGAGACTTCAGCTCATCTGACTGAGCTGGGGAGTACCTTTTGAACTGGCAGAGTTGGGCAGGGTGGGAGAGAGGAATGAAGCTATGGGGTGGAAAAGTACCAAGCTTGTTGGTTATCGTTGGGGGAGAGAACGTTCTATGGCTTGGCGGGGGTGTGAAAGAGCAGAGGCCAGAAGGGAGTGTTCTGTGTTTGGACACATAGCTTGAGTTCAGGGTCAATAAGTTACAACCTAACATCGACCAGATGTAACAATATATAATTTTATACAAAATGTATTCCTCTGTGTACTGCTCCACCTGCCCAGTCTGATTCAAACATAGACCCTCCCACTTTATAATGCCAGAAGTCAGCAGTCAGCTCTTTTCTGCTCTGATATTGCTGAAGGGGCCCAAGAGAAGGAGAAATGCAATTTTTCACACTTAAACTTGACATCTTGGTTTTATTTATAGAATGAAACCATTTTTATTTATTTATTTTAATGTATATGGTAGGGGAGGTATGAAGCTGATATGATGACATGTATATGTGTGTGTATGTATGTATGTGTGTGTGTGTGTATATATATATATATATATATATTTATTTATATATATTCAGTAGAAAGAATACCAAAAAATGAGATTGTAAGGATCATATTCCCAGGGCTAAGAGGTAGCCCCTCACTAGCACTGCTTTGTACCTTTAAAGAAGAGGTTTTCATTAGGTACCAAAATAATAGGCTGGATTGATTGTATAATATTTAATATTATTAACAAAATGTAAATGTAAAATAAAATATAAAATGTTTTTAAAATGTTATGAGTCCAGTTAAAATCCCCTGTAAATCTCTCCCAACTCTCATTCTTTTCTCTTTTTCTGCGGGTGTAATGATTTTTTATGTTTTTAGACTTTTACTACATGTGTATGCTTATATTCATGCTTTCAGTTCTTTTGCGTAGTGACCAAGGAGTGGAATTGCTATATCATATGGTAATTCTGTGTTTTAATTTTTTGAGGAACTGCTAAACAGTTTCCACAAAAGCTATACCATTTTACATTCCCACCAGCCGTTCAGGTCTTTTGTTGTTGTTGTCGTTGTTGTTGTTGTTGTTTTAATCCAGTTTTATTTTTATACATATTTAGTTCAGATTTCTATTATTAAAAAAAAAATTACTGAGCACTTACCTTTGACATAGACAATATATAGGTTATAGTACATGGTTTGTTCATGCTCCGTGCCTCCTCCCACCTTTTGACTTTCTAAAGGAGTCTAGTATTAACAAAACTTTCCTCCTTCCAAATTTCCTGGGTCTATGAGATAGAGCCCATGAACAGGAATGACTAGAAATTATCAAATTTTTTCACACATATTTCTGGAAGTTTTTCTCCAGGCCGATTTCTGGAAATTTTGTGGACTATTCCAGATATATTACTGAAGCAACAAGATTAGGGAAGCTGTCCAAGGCTCCATGACATATTTATATTAAAAATAAGTAGCAGATTAAGCAATCTGCTCAGACCCACACAAGATGAATCTGATCAAAGATGGCAAAATGTCCAACGTGGACTCCTTGAGGTACTCTTGAGGCCTCCTGCAGGCCTACAGTTGCCCAGGGAAACGTGGCGTGAATTCATGGGAGATTGTTCTGTGGATAAGCTGGGGGTACTGAGACCTGAGACGCTTCCACTAGGGAGAGTAATGGTGAAGCCAAACTAGCTTATGGCCAGTCCGTGGATAGACAGTGAGGAGAGAGCTATCTCCAAGGATCATGAAAATCCAGATAATGTGAGTGTGCTGTTGGGTTTTCCCAAAGGATGAATGAGATTAATCTCCTTGTCCTTTTTTTTTTTTTTTTTTAATTTCTCTCCCCTTCCCCCCCGCCCCAGTTGTCTGCTCTCTGTGTCCATTCACTGTATGTTCTTCTGTGACTGCTTCTATCCTTATCAGCGGCACCGGGAATCTGTTTCTTTCTGTTGCGTCATCTTGCTGTGTCAGCTCTCCAGGTGTGCGGCACCATTCCTGGGCAGGCTGCACTTTCGTGCTGGGCGGCTCTCCTTACAGGGCGCACTCCTTGCGTGTGGGGCTCCCCTACTCGGGGGACACTCCTTCGTGTCATCCGCACTGCGCATGGGCCAGCTCCACACGGGTCAAGGAGACCCGGGGTTTGAACCGTGGACCTCCCATGTAGTATGCGGACGCCCTAACCAGTGGGCCAAGTCTGCTTCTCCTCCTTGTCCTTTTTATTTATTTTTAGGTTTTCCTCTTTTGTCTCTCTTACTCTATTCTGGAAGAATTCCTAAATCCTTTCTTTCAATTCATTAATTTTCTCTTTGAGTCTGTCATCCCATATGTACAGTGATTTCCAAAATGTCAGTGACTGTTTTTCATTTCCAATATTTGAAAATTTCTGATTGTTTCTTTTTTTTGTCTTTATTTTTTTAATGTTACATTCAAAAAATATGAGGTCCCCATATACCCCCTGGTTTGTTTCTGCTTTTGTGTCACAATTTCTTGCTCTGTTTTAAAGTTGATCATGCTAAGCACACTTATTTTTAAGTCTTTTATCAGTCTCTTCCAAAATATTTCATTTGGAGTATTGGCTGCTTCTCTTAGCAATAGATTCCTTCATTTGATTTGGAATTTTGGAGAGCAGGCTCATTTTAACTGGAAGGTTTTTTGTTGGGTTTCTCCCTCTCCCTCTCCCTCTCCCTCTCTCTCCCTCCTTCCCTTCTCTTTTCCCTCCCTCTCCCCCCCCCCCCCCCCCACCAGGCCTGGGGGCCATAACTTCCTACTTCCTATTTAGAGCTTTTGCAGTTGCTTCCTCCTGATCTGGATATAGTTTACAAAGGCATTTTAGGGCTCCCATCCCAAGGTGGTTTTAGAGTTGTCCAGAATCAAGCATCATGCCAATGCCAAATGGTGATTCAGTTGTAGGGCTCCTCCTGTCTCTCTACTTCTTACAGCTTATGAAAAGCCAGCTCCCCAGGTGGTGATCAGAAATAGCTGTTTAGCTTTTCCCAGCTTCTTCTCATGACCTACTCTGCCTCTCACTTCCAGCTGTGAGCCTTATATGGAACATTTTTAGTTCTCTTTATCCTCTAGATTTCAAACTCCATGCTGCCGTTTTGGCTGGCTTCTGAGCCCAGGCACAGCAAACCTGAGGCTGTAGCCCTCTCTGCTTTGCATTTCTGCTCTTTTCTGGTCCTGTGAGTTTTTATCTTATCTTTTCATCTATCTAGGCATTTTGGGTTTTCTATTTTAGTATTTTATAGGCCACTGCTATTTGTTTGGAGCAGAGAAGTTACATCAAACCGTGACTTCTCCATCTCTACCCAAGCCCTCTTCTTTCCTCTCTGTCCCAGGTTTTTATGTCTAGGGCTACTAGGCAAGAGATGTTTTGTGTCCAGGGAAGCAGTGTTGGAGCTGGCAGTGAGTTTACGACTCACCATTACCAGATAGTCTCATCTGCTGCCAGAACTCTGAAGAACTCTGTAGCAGTAGAATATTTCCGAAGGGCTTAATAGACTTCAAATGAACCAGCTCTCTCTTTCATGCCTGAAACAACTAAAAGAGACGGGGAATGATAAAATCTGAGAGGTCTGCTCCAGATTTAAATGATTTCCCATGCAGGAAATCCTTGCTCAAGAGGAATGCAAAGCAACTGTGTTGTGTTTGAGGAGCAAATAAGAGATTTTGTAATAAGCAGACTTGATTAAGAGCTTATTAGCGCGTCTCATCCTAGGTAACATTAGATCTCACCCAAATGTTACAGCATCTCTATGGAATATCAAAGCCATGTGAATGCTAGGTAAAGCTGGATACATCTAACCTCCCAAACCAGCTACAAGTGAGGTGCCTCCTCTTTAGGAAGCTCTTTTCCTCTACCCAAAGTAGGCCCTTTGTCCATCAGAAGAATGGAGCCCACCCCTCTTCTGGAGGAAAGCAAGTGACACAAGTGTTGAGAGCATGGCTTTTGGAATGCACTTGCCTGAGTCTGAATCCCCACTCTGCCACTGGATGGCGCTATGAACTTGGGCAAGTTCATTTACACTCGCTCTGCCTTAATTTCCTCTCTTGCTGAGAAAGGAATAATAATTGTCCTCCCTCCATGAACTGTCATAAGAATTAGGTGAGATCCTGTGGGCAGAATGCTTAGCCTGGGATAGGGAGGGCTCGATAAATGTTAGTGTGATAGATGTATCACACGTCACAAATATTTGAAGCCCCTCCCTGAGAGTTGTGCTTCTCCACCCACTGAACTCAGGGGTTCTCCTGTGATTTTCCCTGGGTCACCTCTGGGAGAAGCGTTAAACCCTGTGCTTGGGAGTCTGAGCCATGGGCCTCAGTTTAGACATGCTCTTCATCAGAATCCCTAGTCCTGTGGGTGTGAACCCATCCTAAAGAGGACCTCCTGGAGATGTTATTTTTAGGTAAGGCGTGGCCCAGCTGAATGATGGTGGGTCTTAATACTGATTGCAGGAAGTCAGTGGAACCCAGGAGAGGAGAGGAGAGGATAGCCCTGTGCAATGGGAAAGCCAGGGAACCCAAGGGTTGCCCACCAGCCGGAAGGCTGCCAATGCCGGGAGGAAGCCAGCCTCTCAGTCTCTGAAACTGTGAGCCAATCGAGTCCAGATGTGGAAGCCAATGCACTGGGTGGTCTTTGTCATAGCAGTTCAGGGAAACCAAGACACTGCCCTTTCCCCAGCCTCCACCATGGCTGGAGCACATTTGGAGCCCAAATCAGTTTGCGTCCCTGTGGGATGACCATGGGAGGGGAGCCCCCTGCTCCCCACAAAGCCTGAGAAATAGATATATTAAATAAATATGTGATAATAAAACTTCATTGTTTTAAACTACTGAGATTTCCCAGTATTTCCAATCATAGCAAAACCTAACCTCTCCTGATTTAGTTAGCTGTTACTATTACTTAAAAAAAAAAAAGCTTTATTTCCACTTCAAAAAATAAAATAACAGCAAAAGGTAGCTTAACAAATTATGGAAGCATTACTTTAAAAATTCCGGTCCACTTGACCTTGACTTTGACCTTGAGGTCCCAGTTGGGACTCTTTCTGGGGAGGTCCTGGATAACCCCGAGCAAAAGGCCTTACTAGGAAGCAGATGTGGCTCAAGTGATTGGGCTTTGTCTACCATATGGGAGGACCCAGGTTTGATCCCTGCAGCCTCCTGGTAAAGGGGTGCTGGCATGGTAATCCATGACGGAACAAACAGAGAGACAAAGGGGAGAGTCAAGGCAAGACACAACAGAAACCAGACATTGAGGTGGCGCAAGTGACAGGGAATCTCTCTCCACATCGGAGTTCCCCAGGATCGAACCCTGGTGAATCCTAGAGGAGAAAACAAGAAGAGAAGACCAAAAAAAAAAGAGAAATAGGGAAGATCACAGAGCAAATGAACATAGACAGCAAAAACAGCAGGGTGGGGACAGGGAGAGAAAAAAAAAGGCCTCACCATTGGCTCCCACCACTGATGGGGTAACCAATAACAGCTGGGGCCCCTCCCCTTAGCATTAGCAAGGGGAGGAATAATTAATAGCTTAAAAGGTGACCGCGCAAGCCAAAGCCTGCTGTCTCTGCCTGGAGGACCCCATATCAAATTTCATTGCGGTCCTTCTCTCCCATTTCTCAGCGAGCTCGGTTCTTTTCCCCCATTTCCCAATAAATTCTTTTAACTGGCCTAACAAAAAAAAAAAAATCCAGTCCAGGCACATTTATCTTAATCCTAAAAACAAGCTCAATTGTTTTTCCAGTGTTCCGAAAGATGAATAAATGAGCACAGATTAGTTAAATGGCATGACCATGGTCTCCTTGCTAATGAAGAAAATGAAAAATTATTATTTTCCCACAGGAGTTGATTTCTAGAGGAGCCTGAGCTGTTCTTATTTTCTCCCTCTCCCAACTACCCCATCCCTGTAAATCTCTCTGATTTTACCAGTTCCAGGAATATATTTCCCAATAAATCGAAGCAATGGGACAATTCAGTGTCTATCCTTAGAATTTCCAAAGTCCTCAGCATCACCCTTCTCCATTTCAAGACTCTCAAGAGCTAAATCTAATCAGAGAACACTTATCCTCAGCCTGCATCTTTACTTAGCAGGCCACCTTGTCTGGGATGGGCCATCATAAGGTGGCAAGAACCCGTGACTGGCAAGTACATGAATTCTAAATTTTGACATTTTGAAAGGCCAGCTTCTAAGGTCATTTGCAACTGACCACCTAGAGGAGTTGATCAGAGATCTTTGCAGGTGCCAAAACCCATGCCTGCCCACTAGCTGGTCAGGGATCCCGACCAAAGAGGAGAACTCTGTAGTGACAGGGAGATCACCCAGCTGCTCCCCTCTCACAGCCTCTAAAAGCTGCCGCTCTCTCCTGCACAGCCCAGGCTGGAGGTGACGCTGCAAAACCCCTCTTGCCCATCGGCCAGATGGCAGGACAGTGACGTCCGGCAAACCCCTTTCTCTCCCAGGGTGTCAATAGTTGCACATCTAAGTGAGAAGCATCTCCCAAACCAAAATGTTATGACTCCATGTATGTAGCTTGGCCACTCAGAGAAGCAGACGGGTCCAGATTCAGGCTTGAGCCGCCTCCAAGCGAGACAGGTGGTTCCCTTAGAGCAGTACCAGCGGGCCCGGGGGAGGGAGGGCGGGGGTCTGGGGGTGGGGACCCCGTGCAGGCAGGTGTCCTGGGGCGGAAGCTGCTGAGGTCTCAACGGTGACTGGCGGAGGGCGCCCGGGCAGCTGGAGGTCTCCGGGCTGGAGAGCTTGCCCCATACCTCTGTCGCCAAACCTCTCCATATGGTAGAGGCCAGTCCTCCCAACAAGGAGGCCAGCAGCGGACTGCAAATGCTCCCCACCTCCCTGCAGGTGGTGGAGGAAGGAGGCATCAGAGGGCAAGGCCCCTGAGAGCCCCTGGCCGGGGTGACAAGCCCCAGGCCCCATTCACAGACCCGCCTGTCAGTTCTCACCGAGCCGCGCTCCCCGGGACGGGGCAGACATGCCAGTACTTCAAAGCCCTTCGCCACCCAGGATCCCCCGTGACTCACCACTGTCGCCGAGCCCAAGCGTGACGGGCGACCCTCGACGGGTTGGAGGCCTCGCTGAGACAGGCAGATCCAGGACTCCAGCTCCCAACCCGGATGCTCCCCAGGGCACCAAGCGTGAGGCGAGAGAGCCCTGGGGTCCGTGAGCCGGCCCACCCCAGCCCTCTCCTGTCCGCCTGCTCGGGTGGGAAATCTCCGCCGCCAGGAGCCGGGCTCAGGATGGGACAGGCAAGGTCCAACTCCCTGCGCGACCACCTCATGGCTGTGTGGCCTCGGACACCTGACTTAACCTCTCTGAGCTCGGGGCCTTGTGCATGAAACGTGAACTTGGATTGTACCTGGCTGCCAGGAGCTCGTGAGGAGACAACGAGGGTGTGTTGGTTGAGGGCTCTGCTCAGAACCCTACGGCACTTTGTAAACGGCAGAGACAAAGCTCAGTTGCTACGTCTCCAGAGCGGGGTCCTGTGTGGGACAGAGCCCCCCCCTGCCCCCACCCCAAGGTGGTACCCAAGCCCAGGGGCTTAGGGTGTCCCCCTGCCCACCTGGCCTGCGTGGCCCACCCTGACGATGGGAGGTGCCTCTTCCTCCACGGCAAGCTTGGGCCCGAGGGTTCTGCCCAGGATTCCCAGTCCTGTCCCTGGGGCCCTCGCTCCCGGGCGGCTGTTTCGTGCTCCACATAAATGGGACTCCTCCTCCCTCTACCCCACACCCCCCAAAAACGGTCCTCTTCCCAGAGTCAGGGAAGCCACAGCCTTCCCTGGATCCCACACTCCCCTCTTGCCCTCCTCTCCCCATCTGGGGCACCTGCAGCTTAACTCATCGAGAAGTTTCTCGCAGAGAACCAAGGTGCAGGGGATTGTGTACCCCAACGGTACAAAGCGCCTGCTCACTGCCTCCCTGCCCTCCTTCGCCAAGGAGGAGCCCCGACTGGCCGTTCTTACGCAAACCAGGAATGCAGGAAGTTACCTGGTTTGTCTTATGGGTTTTTTTTCCCTTTCAGTGGCCTGCATTTCATAGTTTATTTAGTCAATAAATGTTTGTTGAGTGTCTACCCAGGTGCAAAGAAAGCACTGTGGTGGGCTCCAGAGACACAAGATTAGATAAGAAAGACAGGGCCCTGCCTCAGGGGGGCTGCTATCTAGTAGACAAACCCGGAACTGTAGAAGGTGCTGAATACTGATGGGAGTTAAATAGAGGGAACTGATAGCATCAAGGGGGTGCCCTAAAATGGTCTGCCTGAAGAGGTGGTGTTCGCCCTGAGACTTTTTTTTTTAATGTTTTTTAAAAATTAAAGTTAATAGATCACAAGGAACGTTCCATTAAACAACATAAAAAAAACACAAAACATAAGAGGTTCCCATATAACCCACTCCCCACATACCCACCTCATCATTTTTGTAAATTGTATTTTTTTAAAGATATATACATCACACAAAAAATGTTATATTAAAAAATATAAGAGGCTCCCGGATACTGCCCACCCTCCCACCCCACTCCTCCCACAACAACAACCTCCCCCATCATTGTGGTACACTCATTGCACTCAGTGAACACATTTTGGGGCATTGCTGCACCACATGGATAATAGTTTACCCTGTAGTTCACACTCTTCCCCAGAACACTCAGCAGGTTATGAAAGGATATATAAAGTCTAGCATCTGACCCTGAAATATCATTTAGAACAACTCAAAATCCCAAAAATGCCCCCACATCACATCTCTACTTCCCTCTCCCTGCCCTCAGCAAATACTGTGGCCACTTTCTCCACCTCGATACTAAAATTACTTCTATTACTGGTCACAATAGTTTTATAGTAGAATATCAGTAAGTCCACTCTAGTCCATATTTTATTCCTTCATTCTGTGGACCCTGGTATGGTGATGCCCTCTCCACCTCTAGATCAAGAGGGGGCTTAGGTTCCGCATGGATGATGGATGCAATTCCTCTGCTTTCAGTTGTAGGTACTCTTGATTTCCTGGTGTGGTGGTTGACCATCTTCACCTCCCTGTTAGCTGACCTGGATAAGATCAAAGGACCAGAAAGTAGGAGTTGCCACTCTGCTGAGGCTCAGGGCCCAGTTGGCACATGAGCAATCCAGAGATTCAAGTCTCCTGAGTATGTACCATCCCTAGCGCCAACCACAGGTTCAGTAAAAGTGACATAAGAGGCATGTGTAGAAAAGTCACATCTGAGTCCAGCTCCATCACCCTCAGGAGCACAAATTCCAAAGTAGGCCCTCTGACATGGCACAGAACTCCAAATCCATCTGCCATGACCATATACCCTGTAGATCTCTATAGCCTTCAGGAGAACCAGTACCTAGGGTTGTAACTACTTTGGCTTTTACTGGGTCCTGCTGAGGTGTGTGTAAGCGTGACCCATCTGATGACTGTGTGTAAGCGTGACCCATCTCCGGACTCTTTTTGGAAGACTCTTAGCCATATAAACTCATTTGTCTTTGCCATTTCCCCCTTTTATTCAAGGTTAAAATGTAGTTTTTAACACTTGATCCAACATGTAGACTGAGATATTCTGCTGGTCTGAGTTGGCCCTTTTATTTGAGGTCTCTTTCTAGTTGCTTCACCAGGTAGTAGTTGGTAGTAATCCCTCAGCACCAGGGAGGCTCATCCCCAGGAGTCATGTCCCATGCTGGGGGAAGGTAATGCACTTACATGCTGAGTTTGGCTTAGAGAGTGGCACATTTGAGCAACATGGAGGCTCTCAGGAGGTAACTCTTAGGCACCCTGCCTCTCTAGGCCTAGTTCATATTTCAGGCACACAGGCTCCTAAGCACAGTCATTGGTATCAAGGGCTCATTATTGGACCATCCTTCCCTGTTGATCTTTGCTGTTACACTCGGGGGGTTATTGTTGTTCCACTGGGGAATGTGACAGAGCTCCCCTGGATAGGAACTCAGCACTCCCTCAGTTGACGTTTATAACTGTAACTACTATAAAGATACCCAACATATATGATAACATATTTATGTCCCCTATATACATGCCCTGGAGAACTCCCCCCTGCGACGGTTTGCTCGGTCGGTAGAGGTGGGGTCTGGCTACGGACGAGGGGTCGGTCCAGCTCTGGACGAGGGGTCGGTCCCACTTGGGACGAAGGGTCGGTCCCACTTGGGACGAGGGGTCGGTCCGGCAGCAGACGAGGGATCGGTCTCACAAGGGGTTGCGCGGTTAGGCTGACGGGGTCGCCCGGCGAAGCCAGCGACGAAGGGGTCACCCGGAGAAGCAGGCGACGAAGGGGTCGCCCGGAGAAGCAGGCGACGAACTGGGGACAAGGGAGGCCAGGCCCTTGTCGGGGGCTCTCAGGACTGGAGGGCGCACGGCAGAAGAACTACCGCGGAGACAAGGTAAACACGCAAGTCCACTTTATTGAGGGAGAGGCAACAGTTTTATAGGGGCTGGAGAAGGCTGATTGGTCGAAGCCACACCCTGTTCTGATTGGTTGCCGGCGAAAGGTCAGTGGGCGGTAGTGGATGGGGGAGGGGTGGTGGTTAGGGATTGGCTGTTGCTGTTGCTGGGGGAAGGGGCAGGGTTTAGGGATTGGTGGCTGCTGTTGCTGGGGTGGAGGGCAGACTTGAGTTTCCCGCCCACGCCTGGCTGTTGCTGCTGTCGGGGGGGGGGGGGGGGGGGGGGGGAGGGAAAAGGGCAGACTGGATTTTTCCGCCCACACCTGGCTGTTGCTGCTGTCGGGGGAGGGGAAAAGGGCAGACTGGATTTTTCCGCCCACGCCTGGCTGTTGCTGCTGTCGGGGGAGGGGAAAAGGGCAGACTGGAATTTTCCGCCCTGCGCCTGCGCAGGGAGAAAGAAGAAGAAGGGTGCCGCCCCACAAGGCATCGGGTGGCGCCATCTGGGAGGAGGGGCGGCCGCGGAAGCATGGCTGCCGAGAAGGGGAGACCCGAGGGCACTCTGCGCCCATGCCGAGCTTCCTTCAGGGGTGGCGGTGGGCCCGACCAACCACCCTTTTATGGGGGCAGCGGAATTAGGCCTACCGCGGCCGCTCCCCTCGCCAGGCCAGCAAACCACACTTCAGCCCGAGGGGTGACCGCACCCCCCCACCCATGTGCACCCCATCAATAACACCCCACACCAGAGTTCCTCCCCTGCCATAGTTGAACCTCTCTGTGGTCCAAAATTTCTTCAAGAATGAATCCTAATATATTGCCAAATTCAATTAAGAGGAAATTGATATATAGTGGTGGGTTTAAAGTTTAGAAATAGAATACATAGTAATTTAGAAATACTAAAATAAAGTTAAAATAAATTGTTGTATTAATAAAATGAAAAATATTATAAAACTTTGTTTTTAATGTTTTGTCTTTTGTCACTGTAATAGGTGTTGCCCTGTATGTACAGTGGCAAGGCACTTTCTTTTCATTTCTTCCTCAGTGTCTACATCTTTTCTTTTTTTTTTCTAATTTTTAATTTTGTCTTCAAAAAAGTTTTAGATCACAGTAATTCACATACACAATATAGGGGACTCCCACATATCCAACATCAAACCCTCTTCCCCTTTCCCCAGCAATGATCTTTTTATATGTTCATGTTATATTTGCTGCAGCTGATGTACAGATTTTGAAACATAGTTACAACTAAAGTGTATAAAAGTCTATAAACTAAAATGTAAACCATAATGTAAAACATAAGGAAACTAAAAATCTAGAAATTTATACAGTCTAAAATATAAACAATAAGGTAAACCAAAATTGCCTTGAGACTTGAAGTGAGGACAATCAAGCCAGGAGGGATGAAGCTGCAGGCAGAGGAAAAAATAAATGAAAGGTCCTGGGGCACAAAACAGCTGGCATGTCTAAGAAACAGAGAGGAGGCCACAGCACAGTGAGTGAGGGGAAAGAGGAGTGGGGAGGTGGGAGGCACGGCCAGCACCAGAATGTGCCGGCTTTGTGTCCTGCAGTAGAGGACAAAAGCAAGATGGAAATTAATATTGCAATAGATTAACCTCTTATATTTTTTAATGTGACATTTTGTGTGATCTATGTATCGTTTAAAAAAAGATAATAAATAATAAAAATAAAATATTGCAATAGATTGTCTTGTGAGGGACTGTTAGCTGTTAACGTGCATATTGCCCAACAAAGAATAGCACCCGAGGACATCCTCCGGTTCTCAGCTAGGGTAGCTGTGACTCTACACCAGCAGTTCTCAAATACAGACATGCATAAAAATCCCCCAGAGGGCGTGTTACATCTCCCACTGCAGAGTTTCTGATTCAGTAGATCTGGGTCGGGCCCATAATTTGCACTTCAGTCAAGTTCCCAGGTGGTGCTGATGCCCCAAGGACCACACTTTGAGAATCCTGCTCTAAGCAAGTCAGCGATGCTCTCTGAGCATTTATCTTCATATGTAAAATTGTCTCTCTCTCTTTGGGTTGATGTGAACCTTAAATGAGACAAAACAAAGGCAAGCCCTGTGAAAGGAATAAAAAAGCTGGATCGGAGGCTAATGAAGTTAACGGATGCTTATAGTTCCACTTATCACCTTAGTGGACTGCTTGGGAGCAACGGATGTTTTATTTCATTTACTCTAAGCCTGTCTACCTCTCGGCTCGTGAGTGTTTGATAACCGCTTGGCGCTTGAAGGATGGATTTCTGCCTTGCCGTGCCTGGAAGAAGCCTTTGGATTCACCCCCATTGTTTACCTCCCAGCTGAGGCTGGGTGATGCTTCAGGAGGCTGTGGTTATTTTTGTCAACAATCATCTCCTCCCACTCCTCTCGGAGAAAGCTCTCCAGTGAGTCACCCGGGAAGGCATGGGATGCCTCTGGTGACTGGTGGGCTGGGACCTGGCGATTGGAGGGGAGAAGGAATATCACTGTTCCCCTTGACTTGGTCCCTCAATTCGTCGACTCCCAGAAAATCAGAACCTAGTATACGTACTTATGATATGCATTTTGGGTGTGTGGGTGTTTATTTGTATTCATTCCCAAAGTCGACAAGAATTTGTTGAATACCTGCTGTGTGCCAGGCATTTTAGGTTGAGGATACAGCAGTGATCAAAACAACAAAGTCCCCTGTCTTAGTTTGCTACAGGGCTGCCAATGCAAAGTACGCAGAAATGAGTTGGCTTTTATAATGGGGATTTTATTTAGGGTAAAATCTTATAGTTCTGAGGTCATGCAATGTCCAAATCAAAGCACCATCAGAGATACTTTCTCACCAAGGTCAGCCACTGGTAATCCTGGCATCCTGCCACATGGCAACCGGGCATATAGCAGGGCTCGTCTCCTACCCTTGAGCTGGGGGCCCAGCCTCTTGGGGGCTTCACACTTACGCTTTGGTTGCTAGTGATCCTCAAGTCTTGCTCACAGAGCAGAATTCAAATGGCAACTTCCTTTCTCTGTGTCTCTCTCTGTCTCCATTTCTATCAGACCCAGGAAGAGGGCAGACACCCAAACTGGCTCATGCCTCACTGACATAGTCCAATCAGAAGTGGTAAAGTGGGGAAGCGGACTTGGCCCAATGGATAGGGCATCTGCCGACCACATGGGAAGTCCACGGTTCAAACCCCGGGCCTCCTTGACCCGGGTGGAGCTGCCCCATGCACAGTGCTGGTGCAGGCAGGGAGTGCCGTGCCACGCAGGCGTGTCCCCTGCATAGGGGGGCCCCACGCACAAGGAGTGCGCCCCGTAAGGAGAGCTGCCCAGCGTGAAAGAAAGTGCAGCCTGCCCAGGAATGGCACTGCACACATAGAGAGCTGACAGAGCAAGATGACGCAACAAAAAGAAACACAGATTCCCGGTGCTGCTGATAAGGATAGGATAGAAGCAGGCACAGGAAAACACACAGTGAATGGACACAGAGAGCAGACAACTGCGGGGGGGGGAAAGGGAGAGAAATAAACAAAAAAATAAATCTTAAAAAAAAAGAAGTGCTAAAGTGATCTTACCAAGTAATCTAATCAAAGGTCCCATAACTGAGTTTAATGTAATCAAAGGACCCCACACCCACAGGAATGGATTAGTTTAAGAACATGATCTTTCTCTGGGATTCACAAAATTCAAACTGTCACAGTCGCCTTTCATGGAGTTTAGGTTAATTCATTTATTGATTGTCCACTGAAACCCTACTATGTGTCTACATTCACAAAATTTGTAGTCTGGCAGGGAAGATAGACATGTAATCAGATAGAGAAATAAAATGTTGTAGGGGCTGTGATAGTGATAAATACATACCTGATTGGGTGGAGTGAAGATGAAGAGAAACATTCTAATGAACTGAGTGTTAAAAGGTGGGTGGCGTTTTCCAATTGACTAAGGAAAATAGTTCTGCAAAATTAGAAATTCTGCAAAGAGGAAGTGGTAGGATATAGCTGGTCACACTGGGCACTTGCAAATAGCTCTGAATAATTGGAGTGAGGGGTGCAAGGGATGGAAGGGAGGCTGATGGTAAAGCATCTTTGATGACAAAGAATTTGGACTTTATCCTGTATTTAAGGTATTGAGGATTGAAAGGCTGAGGTTAGAGAGCAATGAGGTAGAGCTGCATTGTAGGGAGATCATCCTAGAGGTGGCATGAAGGGAGTTGATGGGGATGCAGAGCTGGAAGTAAGGAGACAGGGATTGCACTGGCTGACATTTCAAAACTGGCACACACACAAAAAACAAACTGATACAGACTGGACCTAAAGCAAGGGCAGGAGAATGGAAGTAATATCAGAGAGCAATGCCAAGGAAGTAGGGTTGACTGGATGAGGGGAAGGAAAAGGTTGGAGGAAAGAGGAGAGGTTGGAGGAGCAAGGAGGTGGGGAGAAAAGTGTGTTCATTTGAGATGCATGTCATTAAGCACAGGAAGGCGATTGCTCTAACCCACATGTGTAGCTGAGAACCACCACATCTAGAAGGTAATTGAACCTGAGTGAGTGGATGAGGTCACCGGGGATGAGAAGCTGGACAAGCACAGCACATCAGATGATGCATTGTTTCATATGCTGGAGGAGGAAGAGGAGCCATTGAGGAAGACCTGAAATGTAAAAAAAAAAAAAGAAGGAAACCAGGGAGGAGCAGGTTTTGGACTACTGGGTTGTGGAAGCCAAAGATGGAGAATGTTCCAGATAGGAAGGAGCAGTCAATAGTGATGTGGCAGGTTAAATTACAGACCCAACAAAGACATATTCCTAATCTTAATCCATGTTCCTATGGGAGAGACTCCATTGTAAAGAGGACCTCTAATTTTAGTTGAGTGGCCTAACTGAATCAGGATGGGCCTTAATCTGTATAACTGCAGGCCTTACAAAGAAGACCCAGAAGGTGGGGAAGCCAGAAAGTAGAGAACATCATCATATGACAGGAGGCAGAGATACAAGCCAAGGAACCCCCAAGAATCACCTATAGCCAGCACCAAAATGCTATACACAGTCTTTAGGAGAAGAGAAAGTCTTGCTGAAATCCAACCCATTGTGTATGGTGTTTGTCTTAGCAGCACAGGCAAACTAAGACAAGTGGCAAATGCAACAGAGAGGTCAACATGAACAATTGGGACTTTGGGTTCAAGAGAGTAAATTTAGTCAATAAATATTTATGGAAAAAACTGGGAGGCGAGCCTCATCTCAAAACATCAGTTTGTACCTCTCCAATCTTGATGCTTCTGCTTCCCCCAAGAATCCCCATCTTACCAGTTATCACTGGAATAACTAAAAGGATGTTAAAATAGGGAAACGGATGTGGCTCAAGCAGTTGGGCTCCCATCTACCATGTAGGAGGTCCAGGGTTAGATGCCCAGGGCCTCCTGGTGAGGGAAAGCTGGCGCATGCAGAGTGCCAGCCCATGCAGGAGTGCCACCCCGCAAAGGAATGCTGCCCCTCACAAGAGTGCGAGCCGACACAGTGAGCTGACATAGCAAGATGACGCAACAAGAGACACAGAGAAGAGACAACAAGAAGACACAACAGAACAGGGAGCTGAGGTGGCACAAGAGAGTGATCACTTCTCTCCCACTCCTGAAGGTCCCAGGATTGGTTACCAGAGCCGCCTAATGAGAATACAAGCAGACACAGAACACACAGAGAATGGACACTGAGAGCAGACAAGGGAGTGGGGGGAGAGAAATAAATTTTTAAAAAGTAGGTATTGTGTAACACTTTTTAAAAAAAGCATGTTAAAATAGAGGGAATGCACCTGGGGCATGCCTCTGTGGAATATGAATGTGTTCATATGGCTATGGGGTGTTATTTCAGTGGGTGGAGACCCACACGATAACCAAGAAAATATTAAATTCCCATTCTGGGGGGTTGTGACAGTTTGACATTATTTATGAATTCCAAAAAGAGATTTTGATTATGCTTGTAAATTTGTCTGTTACTCTGGGTGTGATACCCTTTCATTGCATTAGATTCAGCTGAGATGTCTTTGATTAAATTATGTTAAGATTTGGGCTTTGATTTGACCACATCGTTAGGGTGACTTTGAGTTGAGTCCTTACCCCCTTAGTGGGCTATATAAATGGATGCTCAATGAAGAACATAGAAGCAGATACACAATAAAAGAGAGAAAGCTCCAGAGACACGGAAAAGGAAGAGAGTTGAGTCCAGGAAGAGAGTTGAGTCATTCACCTAATAGTTTACAGCTGACCTTGTGAAGAGACCAGAGCAGCTGAGCCTGGAAAGAAATAAGGCCCAAGAAGAGAGACAAGTGCAATGCTAGCCTACAGCTGAGATGAAAAGAAGCTGTATCCACAGAGCCTTAAGAGGAAAGAGGAAGGCTGAACCCTCACAGATATCACACCATCTTGTGTCAACACATGGTAACAGACTTTGGGTGGGAAAATACCTCTTATGGTACCTTGAGTTGGACTCTTTAGAGCCTTGTAACTATAAGCTTTTACCCCAAATAAATACCTTTTATAAAAACCAACAGATTTATGGTACTTTGCATCAGCACCCATTTGGCTGACTAACAGAGGAGTCCTGCTACTTTCTCTAAAAAAAGTAGCAAGAATCTCTAGAATATATAGGCATTGTCTAGTGAAAGAAGACAAACCAATATGCTAGGCCTTTGATATTAATGCTTGTACTTAGGAATCTTGTTCTTGTAAAATTGAAACTTAGCCTTAGAGACACACACAGTAGTATATATTGCCTCAGAGTTACCTCCTGAAACCTTGTTACTCAAACATGTCCTCTCTCTAAGCTAAACTCAGCAAATAAACTCACTGTCTTCCCCTCGGCATGGGATATGACTCCTGGGGATGAGCCTCCCTGACACCAAGGGATTATTACCAAATGCCAACTAGCAATGCATTTGTCAAAACACCCTGACCAAAAGGGGCAAACATTAAATACAAATGAGTTTTTATGAGTAAGAGATTTCAGGGTGATTTTGGAAGTCATTCCTGATGTGCTTGTGCACATCTCAGGAGGATCTCACTGACCACCATAGTAAATGATGCCTCAAGCAGGGGTGCTCCTGAGGGCTCTAGAGACACCTGGACACTGTAGGCAGAGCAGACAACCCCAGGAAATCGGCACTGCATCAGTGGGCCTTACTGTGGATTATATGATGATCTGTCTCCACAACGTAACAGTTAAGACTTGTTTGTAATTTTCCTACACATGGTTTTTCTGCCCCTTTTATTTGAAACTATAATTAGCACTATATTCATTAAATATATGTCCCAGAGACTAAAATAAAATAAAATAAGAGTAGGAAATTACACTCAAAAATTAGGAGAAAGCTGCCATTCACATGTTGGGGACTTCAAGGGACTTCTGCCAGGAGAGGTACAAGCAAGAGTGCCTTAAAGAGACCTTTAGGGGAGATGGATGTGGCTCAACTAATCGGGCTCCTGTCTACCATATAAGAGGTCCAGGGTTCAATGCCCAGGGCCTCTTGGTGAAGGCAAGCTGGCCCACGTGGCATGCTGGCCCATGCGGAAATGCCACCACATGCAGGAGTGCCGGCTGATGTGGAGAGCTGGCGTGGCAAGATGACACATGAGACACAGAGGAGAGAAAAGAAGAAGAGTAATCGCCTCTCTCCCACTCCGAAAGGTCCCAGATCGGTTCCTGGAGCTGCCTAATGAGAATACAAGCAGACACAGAGGAAGATACAGTGAATGGACAGAGAGAGCAGACAACAGTGGGGAGGGAAGACATAAAATTAGAAAGGAAAAAAAAAGAGAGACCTTTAAGTCACACATGCAGAGAAAGAGTGGAGTGGACATTCAACAAAACCACAGCCACAGACCAAGCATTGGCCGAAGGCATGTTCGCTCTCACATGTTACATTGTGGGGATCAAGATATACAAAGTCTCTGCCCTCAGGGAGCTTATACTCTCAAAGAGACAATAAAGAAGGAAACAAATCAAACCACTGGAGACTGTGATCGGGGCTTAAAAAAAAAACAAAACTAGGCTATCCTGAACCAATATGAATGGAAAGGGACCAACTTTAGATACATGGTAGTCAGTTTATCTTGCCAAAACATGCAGTTCTAGTCACAGCAGATTTCATGTACCATCATGTTGTGTGATTGATTACATTTTGTATGGTTAGAATATTCTATCATATTTTGCACACTCCTGCTGCTAGTGGTAGGAGTGAATGGTGGGGGAGGGATTGCAGGGAAAAGAATTCTGTGCTATGTTCTGTTCCCTGCCTGGCTCAATTTGCCAGCAGGGACTGGAGGCAAAGATGGGCCATCGGGAAGGTGGAAGGGGAAGTTCTATTTCAATTTAATAGAAAGCTGTACAGCGAGGGTTTATATATGAGCAACACCCCTTCCTGCCTCTCCTGACAACACGTCCTGTTCCTGGCCACAGCAGGGAGGCAGGAGGCAAGTCAATCAGAAGACCTCCCAAAACTGGGAAAGGCAGGAGGACCCTTACCTCTGCAGCCCAGGACGTGAGGATGGGGGCTTCGGGGTGATGGTGACTTTCTCCTCCTGCGTGAGGTTTAATTGCAGAAGGAGCAAACAAAGCCAACCCATCCAGAAGTAGACATGAGAGGCAGAGAGCGACAGTCATGATGGCCAGTTTCCCCTGTAGTAATGTATTCTCAACACAAATCTACATTTTAAAACAGCAAAAAAACAGAGACCTATTGATGTTTAGAAAGAACGTAAAGCAGCACATGGGAAAGCAGTGGTGGCTTGGGGTCCATCAAGGTGCCAGGTAATCAGCTCTGCTCAATGTATGTGGAGATGACAACTTCTCCCAGAAGCTCCACCATGTTCGCTTCGAACTGGCCCTGGACATCACTGAGGATTTTGGCATCATCCTGGTCAGAGAAGAAGTGATGGCCAAGCCTTTGGTGCCAGAGCAGCCCACGTGGGCCCCCCAGTGGGAGAAGGTATGTGAGTCCTTGGGTTTAGCATAGCTGAAGACAATGCTAATGTGTCCATCCCTTGGCCACACAGATTGGTGGCCACCAGGATCTGCTGAGAGCCCTCGAACTACTGATAGCAGGACAGGTACTCCTCCCGGGCCAGGCCCCTTCCTGCTGGCATTCTCACTCACATAACAGACCATATGCCTGTGTTCTCGGGTGTCAGTTGGCTCTTTCCCATATGGTGATTCAGGGACCCAGGTAAAGTATTACTTTACTGATTCAATGGAAATACACAAGGCCCATGAGCATTAAGTAAAGATGGTTCCCATCATGGATTGAATCATGTCCCCCAAAAAGCACGGGTTCAAGTCTTAACCCCCCAAGCCTGTGGGTACAGGCTCATTTGTCAATAGGACCTTTGAAGAGGTTCTTAGTCAAGATGAGGCCAAACTCAATCATGGTGGGTCCTTAATCCAATGTGACTGATGACCTTACAAGGAGAGGAAATGTGGACAGAGATACAGATGAGAGAGATGGAGAGAGAGACAGCCACGCTACGGCGGCAGAGATTGGATGATGGCACGGATGGCCAGCAAGCCACCACCAGCACCTTACAGCATCCAGAGGAAGCCTGGCCCTGCCCATACCACGATTTTGGATATCTAGGCTCCAGAACTATGACACAATAAATTTTTCTCTTGTTTAAGCCAACTAGTCTGCGGTACTTTGTTACAGCAGCACTGGCAGGCTAAAGCAGTTACATGTGCATTTTAAAATCCAGTCAGCTGTTTGACTGAGATGAACTCCAAGGTCATCATTAATGAAATCCAATTGGAAGCACCACTAAGAACACAGAAGAGAGAAATTTCCTCTCCTGCTGGTGCTGCACCAACCCACAGGCTTGTGGCAGGTGGAGATTTGTGTGCAAGTAGCCACGTGCTCCTTCCAATTATGAACGACCTGGGTGTGAATAAGTTTTTTTTTTTCTCTCTCCCCTTTCCCCCCCCCCCAGTTGTCTGCTTTCTGGGTCCTTTCGCTGTGTGTTCTTCTGTGTCCACTTGTATTCTTGTCAGCGGAACCAGAAATCTGTCTCTCTTTTTTTTTGCGTCATCTTGCTGCATCAGCTCTCCATGTGTGAGGTGCCACTCCTGGGCAGGCTGCACTTTTTTGTGTGGGGTGACTCTCCTTGAGGGGAGCACTCCTTGCGCATGGGGCTCCCCTACGCGGGGGACACCCCTGCGTGGCACGGCACTCCTTGCGCGCATCAGCACTGCGAGTGGGCCAGCTCCACACGGGTCAAGGAGGCCCGGGGTTTGAACCTTGGACCTCCCATGTGGTGGGCAGACCCTCTATCCGTTGAGCCAAGTTCTCTTCCCTGAATAAGCATTTGATGTTTCAGAAACTCTTGTGCATCATTCTCTCTCAGCGCAGGCCCGAAATCACTAGACTTCTTAGCCTTTCCCAGTTGCTACGGACTCTGGAAACAATGAATTAAGAGGATAAGCAGGGAAGCGGACTTGGCCCAGTGGTTAGGGCGTCCGTCTACCACATGGGAGGTCTGCGGTTCAAACCCCGGGCCTCCTTGACCCGTGTGGAGCTGTCCCATGTGCAGTGCTGATGCGCGCAAGGAGTGCCCTGCCACGCAGGGGTGTCCCCCGTGTAGGGGAGCCCCACATGCAAGGAGTGCACCCGTAAGGAGAGCCTCCCAGCGCGAAAGAAAGTGCAGCCTGCCCAGGAACGGCGCCGCCCACACTTCCCGTGCCACTGATGACAACAGAAGCGGACAAGAAACAAGACGCAGCCAATAGACACAGAGAACAGACACGGGGGGAGGGGGGAAATTAAATAAATAAAATAAATCTTTGAAAAAAAAAAAAAAAGAAGAGGATAAGCAGTCTGGTGTTGCTGAATGGTGGTTCTAAATCCAACCTGATCAAGTCAGAACCTTTTAGGCATTTCCCAGTTGCCTACAACTGAGTGTCCCGAAACCTCCCAGGCCCCGAGGCCCTCTGTGATCTGGCGGCTGCTCCTTCCTCCAGCTCCCTACCATCTCAAGGCCCACAGAACCAAGTAGGGGGGCAGGAAGGTACTAGGGCATGTCAGCTCCTCACCCCCACCCACGTGGCTCAAAAGGCTCCTTCCTCAACCCCAAAGCTTGGTGAACACTTTTTCAGGCCATATTACACTTTCCAGGAAGGCTTCCTATTTTCCTCCTGGTCTCCCACTGCTGCTGCCTCTGTGCTCCTCATGCCATCCATTGGGTTGGTTCCCCAGAAGGCACTCCAGCACTTCATTGCATGGGTTTGTTTATTTGCTGCCTCATCCCTCCTGAACTGTGAGCTCTGAGGGCAGAGGAGGGTCCCGTATCTCTTGGGAGCCCCAGTGCTGGACCCAGGATCTAAAGAATGTTTGTCCAGCAAAGGTTCGTTGACCAAATAAATGCCAGTTTTGCTGTCATGTGGCTCTCCTGATACTGACCCATGATAACAGGTAAAAGCAAGTTTTCGTTTGCTAAAGGCTGTCAAGGCAACATACCAGAAACAGGTTGGCTTTCACAATGGGGTTTTATTAACTTACAAGCCTACAGTTCCGAGGCTGAGAAAAGTGCCCAAGTCAAGGCATCCTGGACTCCTGTCATGTGGCAGGGCACAGTGGCATCTGCCAAAGTCCGCTTCCTCCTCCAGGCTCTGGTGCTTTCAGCTTCTGGCGTGCTCCCGCTTTCTCTCTGCTCCTATGACTTCCTCTTTCCCGGATTCAGTTGATTTCAACTTCTGGCTTCTGGGACTTTCTCCCTCAGCTTCTGGGGGTTTCTCTGTCTCTACAGCCTCTCTTCTCTGTATACTTATCCCCTTTTTAAGAATCCTGACTGTGGTGATGAATGCACAACTCTGTGATTATGCCAAAACTCATTGAATGTACACTTCGGATGAATCTTGTGGTGTACAAATGAATCTTAAGAAAATTGCTAAAAAAAAAGTTTAAAAAAGACCCACCTTCGGCAATGCATTACTGAACTAATCTAATGAAATGGCCCAGAAATGAAGTGATCTAATCAAAGGGTTCTACCTACCATAGGTTCACACACAAAGGAATGGATTAAGAACAAAAAGACTCAAAGTACCGCAAATTACAACTATGGGAGGCAGAATAACAAAGACCCAAAGATATCCACACCCTAATTCCCAGAACGTGTGAATATATCAACTGATAGGGCAAAAGGGACTTTGCAGAAGTGATTAAGTGATGGATCCTGAGACGGGAAGTTAGCCTGGATTATCCAATGGAATCACAAGGGCCCTTAGAGCAGAAAAGGAAGTCAGGAGGGTAAGAGTCAGGTGTTCTGATGAAAGCTAGGGTTGGAGTGATGCAATTGCTGCAAGGGGGCCCTGGAACCAAAAATCATGGGTGGCCTCTAGAAATTGTAGAAGGTAAGGAAACAGATTCTCCCATAGAGCAGCCAAAAGGCAGGCATCTCTGGCGACACCTTGATTTTAGACTTACAAGACCCATTTCAGACTCTGACTTCCAGAACTATAAAATAATAAATAATAAATGTGTATTGTTTCAAGCCACCAAGTTTAGTGGTATTTGTTACAGCAGCAATAGCAAACTCATACAACTTAATAGAAAAATGGACAAAAGACATGAACAGGCATTTAATAGAAAGGAAAATACATGAACCAGTAAATAGACGAAGAGATACTGAACATCACCAGTTACTGAGGACATGCAAATTAAGATCCCAATAAGATTAAGGTGTGTTTTTTTTTTGTCTTTATTTATTTTTTTAATGTTCCGTTAAAAAAAATATGAGGTCCCCATATACCCCCCATCCCCCTCACCCTACTCCTCCCCCCCATAACAACAACCTCCTCCATCATCATGAGACATTCATTGCACTTGGTGAATACATCTCTGAGCACTGCTGCACCTCATGGTCAATGTCCACACCATAGCCCACACTCTCCCACAGTCCACCCAGTGGGCCATGGGAAGACATACAATGTCTGGTAACTGTCCCTGCAGCACCACACAGGACAACTCCAAACCCCACAAATGCCCCCACATCACATCTCTTCCTCCCACTCCCTACCCCCAGCAGCCACCATGGCCACTTTCTCCACACCAATGCCACATTTTCTTCAATTACTAATCACAATAGTTCATGAATAGAATATCAGTAAGTCCACTCTAATCCATACTCTATTCCTCCATCCTGTGGACCTTGAAATGGTTGTGTCCACTCCACATCTATATCAAGAGGGGGCTTAGATTCCACATGGATGCTGGATGCAATCTTCCTGCTTTCAGTTGTAGGCACTCTTGGCGCCATAGTGTGGTGGTTGATCTTCTTCACTTCCATGTTAGCTGAGTGGGGTAAGTCCAATAAACCAGAGTGTAGGAGTTGCAAGTGTGTTGAGGCTCAGGGCCTGGCTATCACATGGTAAGTCCAGAGATTCAGGTCCCCTGGGTATATTTTAAACCCCAGCACCAACTACAGTTCCGGTAAAAGTAATAGGAGAGGCTTGTGGGCAAAGATCACATCTGAGTCTAGCTCCATCACACAGAAGCACAAACTCCAAAGTAAGGCCAACTGACATGGCACTGAACTCCATCTGCCATGACCATAGAACCTGTGGGTCTCTGTAGCCCTCAGCAGAACCAATACCTGGGGTTGTATCTGCTTTATCTGTCTCTGGGACTCTGCTGAGGTGTGCATAAGGGCAACCCCTCTGATAACCTCCCAGCTCTTTTTTGGAGGCTCATAGCCAAATAAACTCATTTGTCCTTTCCATTTCCCCCAAGATTCAGTTTTAATTGCCAAGGAAATTGGCAAAAATTAATGCTGGTTTCTGAAAACATTAAACACAGAATTATCATAGGACCTGGCAATGCCACTCCTCGGTATATACCCCAAAGAATTGAAAGCAGGAACTCAGATCCTTGTACATCCATGCTCAGAGCAGCATTATTTCCAGTAGCTGAAAGGTGAAAACAACCCAAGTGACTATCAAAGATGAACAGATGAACTGATAAATATTCAATGGAATATTATTCAGTCATAAAAAGGAATGAGGCTCTGATACATGTGACAACATGGAGGAATCTAGAACACATCATATTGAGTGAAATAAGCCAGACACAAAAGGACAAATATTTTATGGCTCCACTTATATATGAAATATCTAGAAGAAGCATGTTCACAGAGACAGAAAGTAGATTCGAGGTTACCAGGGGCTGGAGGGAGAGGGAAATGGGCAGTTAATGCTTAATGGGTACAGAGTTTCTCTTTGGAGTAAAGAAAAAGTTTTGATAATGGATGGTGGTCTTAACAGTGGTACAATGTTGTGAATGTGATTAATGTCCCTAAATTGTACACTTAACATTAATTAAAATGGTGAATTTAATCTTATAGTAATGTTATCACAATAAAATCTATCAATTGCAAACATTGGGGGAAAGACGTAGATTGGTGGGAGGGAGCTCTCATGCCCTACTGGGGCAGTAAATTGGTGTAGCCACTTTGGAAAATTCAGCATTATATCCTCAAGTGCATTAGTGCACTCCTAGAACTATGCCAGGTGTACAAGAAAGTTGAAGAACGGACAAGACTCTTCATAGCAGCACTCTTTGCAACAGCAAAGACCTGGAAACAACTCGAATGCCCATCCATGGGAGAGAGGGGAAATAAAGCAAGGTACTTTCACACCAGGGCCTATTATACACAGTCAAAACGAATGAACTACAGTGACGTGCAGCAATATGGATGATGCTTACTGATGCAATATTAACTAGAAAAAAGTAGCCCTGAAAAAAAGTACATGCAGCAAGACATCCTTTTCATAAGGTTAAAATAGCCAAAACAAAAAAAAACAATATTCTTTAGGAATACATATACAAGCAAAAAAACTAAAGAATATGGACAGAGAGGAAATGGGCAGGGTACTTTGGTGGATGGAATCATGTCCCCACAAGACACGTTCATGTCCTAACCCGGACTCATTTATAAGTAAGACCTTCAAAGATACTATAAGATGAAGCCAAACTAAATCAGGGGCCCCTTAAGCCAATATGACGGAAGTCCTTATCAGCAGAGGCAATTCAGAGGCAGTGAGTTAGTAGAAGCCAGAGGAGAAAGGAGACAGATTGACAGGTGACAGAGGACTGCCAGCAAGCCACCACCAGAATGCCACGGACTTCAGAGAGAGTGGTGCCCTGCTGACACCTTGATTTTGGACTTCTGGCCTCCGACGTGGTGAGCCAATAATTTCCCATTGTTAAGCCAACCCAATCTCTGTACAAATGCCACAAATCGGTTGGCCTTAACAACAGGAATTTATTGGCTCCCAGTTCTGAGGCTAGAAGTCTTGCTTCCTCTCTGGGCTGGTATCTTCAGGCTGGCCAGCAATTTTTGAGGTTCCTTGGTTTTTTCATCGCATGGAAATGCATATGGCAGCACCTTCTTTTCCTTCTGGGCTCTGCTGACTTGTGGCTTGTCCCCATGACTTCTGCCTTCATCTGACTTTTACTCTGCTTATAAAGAGCTCCAGTAATCCAGATTAAAACCCAACCTGATTCACTCGGGCCATACCCTAACTGAAGTAACATCTTGAAGGGATCTTATGGACAATGGATCCACACCCACCAGAATGTGGGCTAAGACCATGAACATGTCCAAACTGGGGTACTCAATTCAATCCACCTCATTCCACCCTCTGGACACCAAAAAGACATTCTTCCCACATGCAAGATACAGTAATTCCATTATAATATCCCAAAAGTTTTAAATCACTCCAGAAACAATGCTAAGTACAAAGCCTCATAAAAAGTGGTTGTAAGTGTGGTATGACCTAAGGCAAAATTCCTCTGATGGACCAGTGAAATCTGGAAAACAAGTTATTTGCTTTTATTTCCACAATGGTGGGACACACATGGGATAAACATTCCCATTCCAGAAGGGAGAAATTTGAAGGAAATCAGGGGTTACAGGCCCCAAACAAGTCCAAAATCCAGCAGGGCAAACTCTATTAGATTTCAAAGTCTGATTATTATCTAGGGGTTGATGTCTTGTCCTCTGAAACTGATGGAGCAGCAAACCCACCCCTTCCAAGGGCTTGCACAGTGGTCATGCACTTCCTGCACACTGGGGTGAAGGCCCCATCCTCTCTGAACATCCGGATGGTGGCCGGGCTCTCTGCAAATACCCCACCACCTCGGAGCATTGGGGTGGCACCACTCTCCCTGAACAAAGGGGATCAAGGCTCAACCCCTCCAGCACAGGGGTGAACCTGCCCTTTATTCGTAGACACGTGTGTGGGACCACTCTCTTGGCCCGTGGAGATCTTTTCAGTCCAGGCCTCGGCTTCCATGGTTCTTCCCTTAAAATCATTCTTCCGTCAACTGGTCCCTTCTCTATCCCTTTCAGTCCAGGCTCATACAAATTTCACAAAATCCTTGTTGACTTTTGTGCAGTTCACGCGGGTCCAAACCATCAGATCGTAGAACTTTCCAGAGATCGGTCCTGGGTAACTGCATTTCTGATCCTGCCTGCCACTGAGATGACTGGCTGGATCCACGTCCAGCCACACCCCCTTTAGCAACGGGGTGTTCAGTTAGACCCTCACATGGAACCCTGCTCTCTGGAGAGTCACTTCCTGAAAGCTCAGGGAGGTCCCTGATAAAGCTGCTTCTGACCCTGAGTCTCAGAACACATTATCTGGACAGGCTGAGCATTTTCAAAATTATCAGTTGCTTAAGAGCTTAATTCTCAGCTTATCCCTTTCCTCTCACATTTTACTATAAGCTGCAAGGAGAAGCCAGGCCCAACCTTCCACACTTAGGTTGGAAATCTCCTTAGCTATTATTCAAGGTCATCACTTACAAGTTCTACCTTCAATTTGACATCAGAATACCATTTTGCCTACTTCTCTGCCACTTTATAACAGGGATTGCCTTTCCTCCAGTTTCCAATAACTCATCATCATTTCCTCAGTGCCTCATCTGAGGTAACTTTAATATCCATATTTCTATTAATGGTCTCTTCAAATTAATCTAGGTTTTTTCTATCAAGCACCTCACAATCCTTCCAAGTTCCAAGTATCCAAGTTCAAAGCCATTTCCACATTTTTCGGTATCTGTCATAGCAGCACCACTCTCCCAATATCAAATTCTGTATTAGTCAGGGTTCTCCAGTGACAGAGAACTGATGGGATATAGAGAGATGAAAGGATAGATAGATAGATAGATAGATAGATAGATAGATAAATGAGATTTATTACAGAATTGGCTCTCACAACTGTGGGGATAGGCAAGTCCAAATTCTGTCGGGCAGGCCACAAGTTGGGAACTCCAGTGCTTTCAATGAATTCTGAAGGAAAAGCTGGCTGGCTAAAGGAAAGATAGAAATTCTTTCTGGCTACTGAAATCCTCAGTTCTCCCCTTAAGACCTCCAACTAATTGGACGAGGAGACTTCTCTCATTGCTGATGGCAATCTCCTTGGTTGACTGTAGATGTAATCAACCCTACATGCAATTTACTGACTAATGGTTTAAATCCATGAAATACCTTCACAGTAACAATCAGTCCAGAGCTTGCTTGGCCAAATAAGTGGACACCATAACCCAGCCAAGATGACACATGAACGTAACCATCACACCAGGATGCAGGATAAAGGCTTTTCTTTTTTTATTTTTAATTTTTTTATTTAATTCATTTTTTTAAAAAATATTACATTAAAAAACATGAGGTCCCATTCAACCCCACCGCCCCCACCCCCCACTCCCCCCACAGCAACACTCTCTCCCCTCATCGTGACACATCTATTGCACCCGGTAAGTACATCTCTGGGCATCGCTGCACCCCATAGTCAATGGTCCACATCATAGCCCACACTCTCCCACGTTCCATCCAGTGGGCCCTGGGGGGATCTACAATGTCCCGTAGTTGTCCGTGAAGCACTACCCAGGACAACTCCAAGTCCCGAAAACGCCTCCCCATCTCATCTCTTCCTCCCATTCCCCGCACCCAGCAGCCACCATGGCCACCCTTCACACACCAATGCCACATTTTCTCTGTGGACATTGGATTGGTTGTGTCCATTGCACATCTATGTCAAGTGGGGGCTTAGATGCCACATGGATACTGGATGCAATCCTCCTGCTTTCAGTTGTAGGCACTCTAGGCTCCATGGTGTGGTGGTTGACCTTCTTCAACTCCATGTTAGCTGAGTGGGGTAGTCCAATAAATCAGAGTGTAGGAGCTGAAGTCTGGATAAAGGCTTTTCAAGATGGGGGTGGAAGGAGGGAGGCTGGGGGCTGGGAGGGAAGGGAACCCTATGATTAAACGTCAGTTATTGGCAAGGATCTGGCATAGCTTTGTTTTGTTTTGGATGGTGAGTTAATGGGTGCTTATTACATAACTAGCAAAGTAACTTGATTAAAGCAAGCCAGGCATGGAGCAATGAAGAAATAATTAGAAAAGCAGAGGGGAAAAAAGCATAAAGTCAGCCCACACACAGTTCTCAGTGGCACTAAAGTGCGTGGTCCCAGGATGTGTCCCGATGTTGTTTGTGAGCAGAGAGCTTAGCATTTGTGGAGACCTAGATGCTAGCTCTCCTGCCCCCCACCCAACGCTCTCCCACCGAGGCCATTTCCCGCACGTGCCTCTCAGACCAAGACCTGAGCGAGGTCTTGATTACGAGCCGGTTGGATGTCTGAGGTATATCACGCCATGGTTTATCTGTGCAGACCGCCTTGCGGACTGAAATGGCAGACCTTACGTTCATCCCTGGCTCGAGTCATCCCCCAGGGGCCCCTGAAGCCTTTTACCTGGGAGCAGAGAAGAGGCAAAGGGCTGTTGAGGGGGATGGGGGCTCAACCTGGCACCCTGGAAAGAGGGGCGGGTCTTTCCGTGAGAAGAAGTTGAATTCAAATACAGGTTTTGTGTGTTTTTGTTTTCAGTTTTCTCTCCGAGTCTGTTACTTCAGCAGTGCAGTGACAGCCTAAATTCCTGTCCCCTTTTTTGCAGTCTTAACGAGCTCTCAGGAGAGAAAAGCTCTCACTCCCCACAGCCCAGCTTTTCTCAAAGTGTGGTCCCTGGACGAGCTGCACTGGCATCCCTGGAAATGTACTAAGTCTATATAAACATACAAATATCCCAGACCCACTGAATCAGAAACCCTGGGAGCGGAGCCCAGAGAACTGTTCTAACAAGCCCTCCAGGCGATTCTGCTTGGGCTCGAGTTGGAGAACCACTGGTGTGAGTACATTTTACCTGGTCCCGAGATCCCTTCGACTTCCCCTCCTTCCCTGACAAGATCCCACCGGTCACCACTTCCAGGTCTGTCTTAGTTAGCCGGGGCTGCGGTACTCAAAACCACAGACTGGTTGGTTTCAACACCAGGAATTTATTGTCTCACAGTTTGGGAGGTCAGAAGTCCATTGTCAAGGTGGTGGTAGGGCCATGACTTCTCTCAAGTCTCTGGCATTCTGGTGGTGGCTTGTTGGCAATCCATAGCTCAGGCTCTGCCTCTGTCACAGGGCCATCTGTCTCCCTTGGTTTCCCATGGCTTTTACTCCTCTGGCTCAGTCATCTGTATCTGTCTAGATTTCCTCTCCTGATAAGGACTCCAGTCATAGCGGACCAAGACCCGTCCTGATGTGGCTCAGGACACTGAGCTCCTGCCTACCACATTAGAGGTCAATGGTTCGATTGCTGGTGCCTCCTAAAGAAGACAGTGAGCTGGCATGATGGGCAGATGCAGCAAGCTGACACAACAAGAGATACAAGAGGAAAAACTTTATGAGAGATGCAACAAAGCAGGGAGAAGAGGTTCTCAGTGCCTCCTAAAGAAAACGAGCAAGACAGCAAGCTGATGAGACAGGCAGGTGCAACAAGATGATGCAACAAGAGACACAAGAAGAAAAAACAATGAGACACAACAAAGCAGGGAATGGAGGTGGCTCAAGTGATTAGGCACCTCCCTCCCACATTGGAGGTCCTGGGTTCAATTCCCAGTGCCTCCTAAAGACACAGCACACAGTAAAGTGCAAACAACGAGGGGGTGAAAAGAAAGGAGAGAGGGAAGGAGGGAGAGAGGGAATCCTTAATATTTACTCTCTTCTCTCTCTTCACCTCTCTCCATAAGCTAGTGCCCTGCCTTGTCTCCTGTCATTTCAGCAGGTGGCTTTCTACTCCATTAAGAAAAAAAAATTAAATTTCTCTTCCAACTGCAAACCTATTTGCATCTTTCCTCCTCCTTTTCTGAAGCAGTGCCAGGATCTACCTGAAGCTTGTCTGAAACTCATGCCTCTACCTGAGTTCCAGGTCACCTCCCACTCACCTGTTCAGGGCCTCAGGCCATCAGCCTCGCCCTGCCCTGTCTCTCCCAAGCCTCCTCCAAGCCCACATTCTCTCTCCATGTTCAGAAACATGCAGCTTGTTTTCTCAGCCCTGGGCCCCTCTGGATCTCATCCAATTCACAACCAAGTTTTTGGAAAGAATAGGTCACATTAGCCCTCTCTGTTTTCTTACCTGCCACCCCTTCATGCCTTAATTCCCTGCAAACTGCTTTCCTTTCCATCACCAGCGTCTTCTGAGCCAACACGTCCAACAGGCATATTAGCACTCTGGCTCATTCAATCATCTTCTTGAGCACCTGCCACGGAATGAGTTCCTGGCACTGAGCTAACACACCGGAGATGGCCATTCATTTTTTTCATCCAACACATATTTATTGAGCTCCTATTATGTGCCAGGTACCATGCTATGTAGGCAACAGAGTACTTGCTAAAAATACCAACACTGCAAACCTGCCCTTGAGGAGCTGATGGGACATTACAACAGAAGTAGGCAAGGAGACTTTGGGAAGACATAGGTGGACCCCTAACCTGAGCCAGTGGGAAGCAGCAGAATCAGAGAAGCCATCCCTGACGAGGCGACACCCAAGGAAGAGGAGGGATTAGGCAATGAGGGGGTGAAGGAGGAAGTTGTGAGCAAAAGAATAGTGTGTGCAAACAAATAGAAGAAACAGAACAAAATATACTCTCCTCTTGCCAGGGTACTACGTAGAGGAGGGCGGGCCATGTGTGTACATTTGGAGTAGGCTTCCAGAGGGAGGCGATGCCTACATGGAGTCTCAGTGGATGATGAGGTGTCCACTGAGGAGGTGGAAGACATGCCAGGAAGACACGTGTGCAAAGGCACAAAGTACGTCATCTCGGGAGAGGTGTAAGCAGTATGAGATGATGGCTGAAGTGCAGGGCATGAAGGCTGAAGTCCACCCACTCCAGAGGGACATTAGCACCACGTGTGGTGGTCTGGACTGAAAGGGATAGGAATCACTGAAAAGGGACATGTTTATGTAGAATTTCCCTTTTAGTGTGATCCTCTAACAGCAACACGGGAGATAAGTCAGCTGGGGAAAGACTGAAGGTGGGGAGAAGAGCTAGAAAGAAGGCTGTTGCAATGATGACGGTGAAAATGGCAGGTCCTCATCTAAGGCGGAGACTGTGGGGTGAAGAAATATTTAAAAGGTACAAAGCAGTATTGACAACATAGGCTTTTTTCCCCCATTTTTTTTTTCTTATTTTCTTTTAAATGTTACATTAAAAAAAATATGAGGTCCCCATATAGCCACCCCACCCCCACCCCACTCCTCCCACATCAACAACCTCTCCCATCATCGTGGCACATTCCCTGCACCTGGTGAATACGTTCTGGAGCACTGCTGCCCCAGGCAACATAGGCTTTTGAGTCAGGTGGACCCAAGTGTGAATTCCAGCTCTGCCCCTTACTATCTGTGGAACTTTGGGCAAGTTGCGTAACCTCTCTAAGATTCCACATCCTCACCTGTGAAATCAGGACACCCAATAAAAATCTACCTTGCACAGCCTCTGAAAGGATTAATAGCATAATCTATGCAAAGGACACAGTCCAAGTCTAAGCACATAGTGAATGCACAGCCAAGGAGGGCTGCCGTCATTGGAGGCAACCGGACACGGTGGTTGACCAGATGTACATGGTGAGAGAGCCTGAAAAGTGCATGATGACCCCAGGGTTTCTGTCCTGCCAACTGCCCACCAGAAAGCAGAGACAAGAGTGGACAGGTTGGGAAGGATGCCTGGAAGAGGAGGCACACATCTGTTGAGCGTGCAGCACCTACCACTGGAAGCAAGTCTTCCATGCGTCTCTTGCAGTTCCACACACCTTGCTGAATATGCCAAGAATCGGAGGCCCTGGCGCTTTTCACTGGGCCATTTTTCAGTGTTATATTTTTAGCAAGTCCCATTGAGGGATGAGCCACAGCCTCCCTCCAGGACAAAGGGCAGGCTTGCTCACTGCTTTCCACAGAAGCAGCAGGAGAGTCCTAGGTCTGCTCAGGTCCTTCAGGGTCCACACACACACTGCATGCATAGCAGCCATCCAGGCCCATCACACCCTCCTGGTGGGACTCAGAGACTAGGGGATCCGATGCAGATATGCTGATGCTGATGCTGCTTGCAGCGGATAAACAGTAAAGCCTTTTGTCTCTGACCCAGAAGTCTGGCGTCTTCAATCAGCAACAGGTTAACTTATTACCTTATCATCTGGAAAGACAGACGTGGAGTCATCAGTGTGTATGTGATGGGTAAAGCCATGAACGTAAATAACATTGCCATGAAGAGGGCAGCACCGTTGGGACCACCAACAGCTAAAGGATGGGGGTAAGCAAAGGAGCTCCCAGAGGAAGTCGAGGAGAAAACCCAGAGAATAGTACCCCAGAATCCAAGAGAGTAGTGTTTCAATGGAAACAGAATAGGCTACAGGATCAGATGCTGCTTAAAGACGGAATAAGATGAAAACTGAAAGTTGACACTGAATTTAGCAACTAGGTCACTGGCAAGAGGCATTTCAATGAAGTGGTGTGGCCAGAAGCCAAACCGTAGTGGGTGAGGAATGAATGGAAGTAAAGGAGAAACGAGAGATTTCCAAGAAGCCTGGCTGAAAAGGAAAGAGAGGTAGGGAAAGCAAGGTGGCCCGGAAGGAAGGGGGGGTAGTGGGAGTGAGCAGATGACTGACCCGGAGGCCTTAGGGGCAAACGAAAGTTTTCCTTTTGAATAGATGGAAGAGATTTAAAGGATTATGCACCAAGGAGAACAAGCAAGAAAAGAGGGGGAAATGGAGGAAAAATAAGAGAGGGGAAGGAAAATGGGATCAGGTCTCTGAAAAATAGCAGAGACGTGACATTTCAGGCCAGGGACTGGCCTGCCGGAAGGTTTGCCGCAGTCACACATCTTCAAGGCAGGTGGACCTGCTGGCCCAAAACTCTGTGATTCTCCCAGTTGCACAAGTGGGAGCTACTTGTGGTCTGCCTCCGGGTTTCCCTGGTGGCCTGGTGGTGTCCCTGCAGGACAGAGATAGAGAGACCTGGAAGTGTTCCCCAGACTGGGTTCTTCGGAGATGCCAACAGGTGTGCTCCACACCCAAAGAGTCCAGGTAAGCTTGGAAGGTGCTGCTCTAGCCTCTGAGGAGCCAGCTTGTCGGAAGACTGCGTATTCTTTGCCGGCCCAGATGGGCATTTGGTGTGGGCGGTCCAAGGGGAAAAGAAAGCCTGCTGGGGGAGACCCAAGACCACCCCGGAGTGGGGTGGCGGGAAGCAAGCGGCCTGTGCCTCATCCTTCAGGCCCTCAGGGTTGGGGAAACCCCATGGCCATTTGCAGAGTCGGCCCCCTGCTCTGCCTGGAGTTGATGCGGCATCTCGTTTCACTCCCCCAACACCTGACACAGTATTATCACCCCCGTATTTCAGAGGGAAAACCAGGGCTCGAGAAGCTGAGCCCTGGCCTGATGCTCGGCTCCCAGCACACGGCGGGGCCTGCCTGGGCTCCGGCTCTCCTGCCCCTTTTTCCGCATTGCTCTTTCTCCCTCCAGCGGCCCCAAGGGCCGGGGTCAGGCACCAGCTCACACTCCAGCGCCCCTCCTGCATCCTGGCAGGAGACCTGGGCAGCCACCCCATCGGGGTGGTCTGGGATGGGGCAGGGCCCCCTGAGCCTTTGCCTTCTCTCTGCCAGGGCCCAGGATGGCTTGCCAAGCACCAGCAGACCTGCAGAGGCCCGGCTCCTCAAGAGCTAGGCGGGTGGGGGGGGGGGGGCCAGGGAGGAAGGAGGGGCCCGTGGGAGGGGGCAGAGGGGCCTCCCACTCGCAAGGACGCCTCTGTCCTCTTGGGCCTGGACTGTCCCCCCAAGGACTCTCCACCTAGCACCATCTCTCCACCTCTGAGATGGACAGCAGTTTTCTTTAGCGTCCTTACGGTCCAGGGGCTCTAAGACACGATGGAAGTGGGGACCCCTCCATACAAGGGCACGTCCACAACCCACAGCCCTGACGATGGTGTCAGTCTCTTGCCCTAGCCAGGCTCCCCGCCCGTGCCACCTGCAGGCCGGATCTCAAAGGATGGCGCCTCCCCCGAGAGGCTGGCTAAAAATGCAGATCCCCAGGCCCCCCCCTGGGCCGAGATGGTCTTTCAGCCGGTCTAGGGGAGGCCCCGGGCGTCGGCGTTTTAACCAGTGAGTCACACGGCTCGGTCGTGGAGGCCCAACGCGGCCCACTCGGAGAAACCCGCCTGGAGCGCCCCCCACCCCGGCTTTGCCCCGCCTCACCGGGCGCACCAGCCACCTCCCTCCCGCTCGCAGGCGTCGCGCGCGCGGGGGGCAGCGAGCAGCTGGGCCGCCTGGCGGGCGGCGACCAGCGCGGGGACCCCGGGGCCTGCCCGCCCTCGCCGCCGCCGCCGCCGCGCCCGGAGCCCGGGAAGCGCAGTGCGGCGCCCGGCAGGGGGCGCGGCGCCGAGGCGGGGGGCGGCGCAGGCGGGGCCGGGAGGGGGCGGCGGGAGGCGGGCAGCGCCGCGGCGGGGGCCCGGGGAGGGCGCGCGCGGCGGCGCCGATCGGGGCGCGGGGGCGGGGCGGGGCGGCCGGGGCGCGCGCGCGGGGCACGAGGAGGGCGGAGCGAGGGAGCGCGGGCCGCCGCCGCCGCCGCCCCCGCCCCGCGCCGCCCGCGCGCAACAGTTTCCCCCAAAGTTGCGCCCCGGGAGGCGGGCGCGCCCGGGCGGCCGGGGACGCGGGCTGGCGGGCCCCGCGGGCACCGTCCCGGCGGGTGGCGGCATGGGCACCCGGCAGACCAAGGGCAGCCTGGCGGAGCGAGCCGGCCCCGGCGCGGCGCCCGGCCCCCGGCGCGAGCGGCCCGACTTCTGGGCGTCGCTGCTGCTGCGCGCCGGGGACAAGGCGGGGCGCGCGGGCGCCGGCGCGGGGCTGCCCCCCTACCACCGGCGCGTCGGCATGGTCCAGGAGCTGCTGCGGATGGTGCGCCAGGGCCGGCGGGAGGAGGCGGGCACGCTGCTGCAGCACCTGCGCCAGGTGAGCGCGGGCCGGGGCCGCCGGGGGGAGGGCGCCGCGCGCCTTCCCGGGAGAGCCCCCGGGCGCTGGGGTGGGGGGTGGCCACCGCCCCAGGCCCCCGCCCTCGGGGCTGGACCCGGGCCGGGCCGCAGGTGCCTGGGCGCCCCGGCTCCGTTCGGGGCCTCGGGGCAGGGCGCAGCAAGGCTGGCCTGGGGAGGCCCGGGTTGGGGGACCTGTTGGAATCACGACCCCGCTTCCCTCCTCCGCCGGCGGGGAGGGTGGTTGGTCCCCAGGGCGGGTGGCAGGGAGGGGAGGCAGGGAGAATGGATGCCTCGTCCGGGCCCGGGCGCCTTTCTCTTCCTTCCTGCTGCCTGGGGGTCACCCCCTGCTCGGGGTCCTCAAGGAATCCGCGGCCCGCGCCGTGCGCAGCTGCCAGCCGAGCCCGGCTTCCCCCAGGGGAGTCCGAGGGTGCAGCCCTGAGGCTGGTGAGGTGCCAGTCCCTAGGTCGCTCGCCTACCTGGGGGACGTCCTGGCTTGGGGCTCCCCTGACTAACTTTAGCAGGTTCTTAGTCATGAGCTGGGTTTGGTTTCCCGTGGGCATCTGTGACCCCAGGCCGGCCAGGACTGGGCCCTCCATCTGCTCTTGTCTCGCGGGTTGGGGACTGATTGCCTAGATCTGACAGTCACCTCTGCTTTGGGGCTGCCCTCATGCGTTTCTCTCTGGCCTCTTTTCTTTCTCTTTGGGGGCTGGGAGGTGGCCTTTGGGATGGATTTTGCTGTGAGCTGGGGAGAGGCAGGAGGGAACAAGGCTATCTCCCCTGTCACCAAACAGGTGACTTTGGCCTGGTGTCTAGTCTTTGTGTCCCTGTGGGGGGATTCCAAGTCCAGGCACCCCTATTCTTGCTGGAATGACCACTTCTGGCATGGAATCTACGGTAGTTGGGGGTGAAGGGAATCTCAAGTCTAATTTTTTTCGTCACTGTCGAAAGAGACTGTGTTTTCCTCGAAGGAGCTTTCAAAATCAAATTGGACTGGGGAGCAGGTGTAGCTCAGTGGTTGGGTACCTGCTTCCCATGTTCCAGGTCCTGGGTTCAAGTCCTAGTACCACCTGAAAAAAAATGGACTGCATCCCTGCTGGATTCTGGGCAGTGCCTCCTCCCCCCTCCTTTGTATCTGGTGTTGCTTTTACCCTGGAGTGTTTGTTCCCAAGGTGAAGGCTGCAGAGGGAAGGGAAGGAGGGAAGGTGTGGTTTCTGCTCTTCCCTTGGCTCTTACGAGCCACCTCCGGAAGGATGCCCCAAAACTGGATCCCAGGTGCCTCTTCTGAATGGGCTCATCAGAGGATGGTACTGTCACGTACTGTGAGGAGCGTTAGTGGTGTGCCTTGCTTTGTTTTTTGAAACTTGGAAGCTGAGGTATGCCTCTGCAGTGACTCTTGTTTTCACATGGAATAATGGGTTTCCCAGACCACCATTTTCCATTTGCACACCCTGCACCCGAGCCATGTAAGGAGGTTGTCCCGATTGCATGCCGTTCCCCGACACCGAGGTGGGTGCCATGGGCATTACAGAGAGTGGAAGGGGCTCCCCGCCCTCGGGCTGACTGGTGGGGCGGGTGAAAGAACAAAGGCAAGCCAGCAGGAGGAGCCTGGACCCCTGGTCTGCGGACACCTCAGGTGCCAGGGCCCCCCAGTGTGAGCCCACATCCTGGGGAGGCTGAGCTGCTCCCGGCTTTGCAGGAGAGGAGATGCGGCCCTGTGTCCCGAAGGGTCCTTGACAAGGAGCATTTCCTGTCCCTCTCAGTGTCCTTAGTGCCAGATGCAAGGGCCGATGGGAGTGGGGAGAGGAGACTGACTCAGACGTCCCCCTTTCCTGTGAAAGCAGCAGCGTAACTGGCCCCCCAGCTCCGGGTGTGCGTGGGGTTCCTTGACCGCTCTGGCTGATAGGTGCGAGCCCGCGACGGGCCTGCCCGGAGGGGTGGAGAGCGGCCCCGCGTTGCTGGGAAGGTGCGGTTCCGGCCCTGCGGGAAGCGGTCCTGGGCACTGGGCAGTGCAGGAGGGCAACAGTGATGTCCAGATGTCCGCGAGGCGTGGAGAGGTGGTTTTCTAGGGTTCTGGGTCGTTTGGAGGAAGGTCCTCTCCCGGTCTCCTCCGCTGGCCTGGAGGGGTGACATTCAGAAGGGGAAAGAGCAGTCGCCAGGGACTTGAAAGCGTCCGGACCTCAGGGGGTTGGGCCGGGAGAGCCCCTTCTACAGCCACACCGCACACTGGGGTGGGGACGGATGCAGGGCCCAGGCGCACATGGTCCAGGACCCCCAGGGCGAGCGTTGGGTCGAAAGGAACAGGCCCACAGCGCCTTCTCCTGGTTTGATGATGTGGGATCGGCAGCCTCGGGTCGGCAGAGGGGGGCCCTCCTGACCCTTGATGCTTGGCCTCTTAGCGTCCTGGAGCTTTTCAAGGCCCTAGTAGAAGTACAGACACTCCCAGACACACTGACGTACTGTCTCGCAAGAAATTTCGGAGGCTTCTCAGACCCTCTGAAATCTCCCTGCGGACCCGAATCCAGGATCTCTGCATCAGTCTGACAACTGCTGTGTGTATGACTTGGGACATGGATATGGAGAGCCCAGGAGCGCGTTTGGCAGTTCATGGGGGGCTGAAGCTGGTGGCTGCTGGCACTGCTGCTTCTGAACCACCCTCTTTCCCATAGGAGCTTCGGGGGGTCGTCTTGGTAGGAGGATCTCCAGCCAGTCGTGCCTGTCACTTGCTGGAGAGGTGTCAGGAGGCCTTGCTAAATGCTAACGAGCCTGAGCTGCGGCCAGGGGTACAGGCCAGATGGCAAGAAGCAGACTTGAAGGAGCAGAGAGCAGTCCCCTGCCCGGCAGGGACAGTGGGGTAACAGGAAAAGCTTGGGACCCAGGGCCAAGTCGGGGTGGTTTGCCTTCCAGTCCTCAGTCTGCTGCTGTGAACTTGGGCCAGCAGATGACTTCTCTGAACCGTTTCCTCGTTTCCCAAAGAGGGATCTGGGTGACGGAACAGGGCAAAGGCTGTAAAGCGTGTGAAGCTGTGTTGGCTCTGCAAGTCTGGGCTCCTTGTCACGGCGGTGACGATAAGCAGCAGAATCTGCCTACTTTCTGAGTCTCAGTGTCCGTTCTCAGCGGAGTCTGCCTTCCTCACCCAGGCCCAGTCTGGGTCCACAGTTCATTGCAGGTTCAGATATCACCCGGAAGGGGGCCATGGGAAATAAGATAAGCCAGCTTTGGGGAGAAGAGACCTTTTTTCCTCCTCTTCCCTGGACTCCGTTGATCCATGCCCTACCCTTTCCCAGGCATCTCTACCCAAGTCTCGGGCTCAGCTTTGCCTTCGTTTGGTTCATCTTTCTTTCTCCTGGTTGGAAACACCTGCCCAGTCAGCTCTCCAGGGAGCCTCCAAGGCTTATCCATTATGCAGCCCCCTTTGGGGGGTCTCCCTGGCTCTCGTCTGCATTAGCTGAGGTGGCTCATGCTCCCAGGTGTAGTATGACGAAGAGGTGAGCCTCAGCCTTGGAGAGGGGGTGAGTGCTGGGGTCCGTGGAAGGCGGGAGCAGTTTCTCCAACACCCGGAAATTCCAGGCTGGTTGTCAGTCAGCCTCAGAAAGCACTGGAATAAGGGCTCAGTTTCCCCTGGGATGCACCGGGCTGAAGCAGCCCACCTCCCGTGTTTGCCAGCATCCCTGCCTTCCTGTAAAGAGGGTCTGATTAGGTTGGTTTACCGCCACCCAAGATGGCGCACCCAATTGGGCCGAGCTGCGCCAGTATTAGCCGGCCCAGCCCACCTGCTGGGCAGCTCGGGTGTGGATTCCTAGGTCAGTTCTTGTGGCCAGGGAGGTAGGGCTGGCTTCACACTATACCTGGGAGCATGAGCCACCTCTGCTAAGGCAGACGAGAGCCAGTGAAACCTGGGTGACCAGTCCCCTAAAAAGGGCTGGAGAATGGAGCAGCCCTTGGAGGCTCCCTGGAGACCCAACAGGCAGGACTTTGCAACCTGGAGATAGAAAGACAAGCAGAGGGAAACGGACTTTGGCCCAGTGGTTAGGGCGTCCGTCTACCACATGGGAGGTCCACGGTTCAAGCCCCGGACCTCCTTGACCCGTGTGGAGCTGGCCCATGCGCAGTGCTGATGCGCGCAAGGAGTGCTGTGCCACACAGGGGTGTCCCCGTGTAGGGGAGCCCCACGCGCAAGAAGTGCACCCATTAGGAGAGCCGCCCAGCGCGAAGGAGGGAGCAGCCTGCCGAGGAATGGCACCGCCCACACTTCCTGTGCCGCTGACGACAACAGAAGCGGACAAAGAAACAAGACGCAGCAAAAAGACACAGAAAACATCCAACCAGGGGAGGGGAGGGGAATTAAATAAATAAAAATAAATCTTTAAAAAAAAAAAAAAAAAAAGAAAGACAAGCAGAAAGACCCTGGGCGGTCGCCCTTATCCTCCCCACACCCCATCTGGGGAAACGTCTTTGGGCACGCAAGCTGGGATGCCCTAGCAGGGAGCTCCCCTCACGGCCCTGTCTTCGTCTTCCTCTGCCTGGAACTTATTTCCTTATTGCCACCCAGCGCTCCTCATCCATGGCTCCAGTTGGTCAGCACATCATCATCTGGCCAGACCGGGTCCCCCGACTCTCATTCTCTTTGTCAGATTAAGTCGCCGGCTTCTTGAGGGTGGAGAGCCCACCCCATCAAGGACAGTGGCGTGCGCCGGAAACCCTTTAGTAAGGGCCCCCTTTAGTAAGCCTGTGTGCCACAGGCAGGCAAGCGAACCCGCATGTGCGCATCACAGCGTGTCCCCAGAAGGGACGTGGACCCCACGGCTTAGGGCCGTGGGCCCGGAGAAGTCTCCAGGCTCGTCGGTGCAGGAATGAGACCGGCAGCCTGTGTTCTCCGCCCGGCTGGCTTCCGGGTAGCCTCGGCGGGCTTCTGCTGGGCCTGGCTGCCCGCCAGACGGTGGTGTTCCTCGAGAGAGGAGTGGCCTGATGCCCGGGGCTGCCGTGGGTACGGGGGGCGGGGGATTCCCACCAGGCACGTACAGTCTGGGGCCCCTGCCGAGGGGGCGGGCGGGAAGCCGAGGCTTGCGGGAGAGCGCCGGCCTCCGCAGTCCACATCTGCTGCTTGTGCTGAATCATGTTCGTTCCAGAAACAAAGAGCAACCTTCCTTTTTAAAATTCACTGCTCTCCACCTGGGCCGGGGCCAGGCATTCCCAGCGATAAAGATCCAGAAGGATTCCGATGCCAGGCCTGCTCCGAGGGTTTCCAAGGCCGCCCGAGTGACCGGACAGGGATGCAGCCGCCTCTTTGGTGGCTCAGCGTGACCGAGAAGGCCACAGGGCCTGGCGGGGTGGGGGACGTGGGCCTTTCTGGAAAGAATGCTCACCTCCTCAGAGATTCCCAGGAACCCCTTGCTGTCTTGTCTTCAGAACACCTACTGTACCCTGGGCTCCGTCGATGGGCCTTCCAGGGTGGGTGCACCCTGCTCCCTCTCCCCTGTGTCATTTCCATGGGACTTTTTCCTGGGTCAGAGACCCTGGTTTGGGTTACCCTGGCCCACAGTGGGTTCTCAGGAAATCCTCACTGAAGGGCTCTGAAACTGCTCTTAGGCAAATTTCCCTCTGGCCGCTGCCCTTTGAGAAAGCCCAAGCACGGGCCAGGTCACCCGCCCCGTCTCAGGGTTCCAGCAGCTCTCCCTGCCCCTCCACCACCCCCTCTTGCAGGTGGAAGCCACCTGGCAGGTTACGCAGGCGAGCAGCGGCAGGAAGGCCTCAGACAGCTAGCTGTCTCACCCTGCCCCGCCCAGGGCAGGAGTCCTCTAGAAGAGCCACCCCCCCTGCCCTGTGCTCAAATGCCCTGGCTTTTTCCTTGACCTTGCCAGGGAGCCCCGTTCACTCAGAGAAACTGGGGGGTGAGAGGGGAGTGGCTCAGTTGTCTAAAAGAGCAGCTTACCATCACTGCGTCTTGGGTTCACTCTAAGTAAAAGAGACCTGGACCTACCAAGCAGGGGTGGGGACCCCCTAGTGAAAGCACCCTTCCCTGCTCCACCCCACTCTCCCCAGCCCTGAGCAGCACCCACGTGGCTCTCCACCTTTTTCTTTTTTTTTAAACTTTTGTTAGCTCAGACTCCTGGCTGCTGCAGCCATATGGTGATCTCCCGGCAGCGGTGGGCTAAACGGATGTGGCATTTTGATGTTTGCCACAGACCCAGTGTGGATGCAAGGGTCTGGGTGAGACGGGTGAGCTCAATCAGAATGGGTCTGCCCACCAAGTACCCACCTCCAGAGCTGCCCCTTGCCCCCACGGCTCCCTTGGCGCCCACATGCCAGCCGCCCCCTTCCCTGCCGGCGTCTCTCTGTGTGCATGCCCCTTCCCTGCTGTGTGTGCCTCTCTCCCTTCCCTAGGGGAGAAGCAGACATTTAAAAATGTCTCGTTTGTTGCCAGGCTCGCTCTGCTTCCCTCTCAGCCCCTCACAGCCCAGCCAGGGGAGCACCCAGGAAGAAAGGGGAGCAGGGCTGGTGAGAACAGAGGGGCAAGACAGGGGTCCCAGCTCATCCCGCCAGTGTGGCTGGTGCCCACAGGTGCCTTCTGCGCCAGCCCCGGCACCTTGGGCAGGGAAAGTGGGCCTTGGCACGGCCCCTCGCATACATGCATTGCTTTCTAGGCCATAAAGCATTTTCTCGTGTTTGTTTTGCTCCTTAACTGATTTGGTGAGGTTGGCAGGGTTTTCTTTATTATTAGAGAAGTTGTGGGTTTGCAAAACAATCATGCATAAAATACACAGTTCCCATATACCACCCTATTATTAACACCTTGCTTTGGTGTGGCACATTTGTTACATTTGATGAAAGCACGTTGTTATAATTGTACTGTTAACTATAGTCCATGGTTTAACTTAGGGTTCACAGTTTGTGTTAGGCAGTTCCATGGGTTTTTTAAAAATAAATTTTATTCTAGTACCACCTACACAACCTAACATTTCTTTTTTTAACCACTTTCAAATATATAATTCCGTGCAGCTAATTACGTTCACGATGTTGGGCTACCATCCATTACCAAAACTTCTCTGCCGTTCCAAATGGAGCGCTGTGCATTTTAAGCCTGAACTCTCTAGTCCCTGTCTCCACCCTGTCCCTGGAAACCCATGTTCTGGATTCCGACTCCATGAGTTTGCTTGTTCTTATTTTGTATCAGTGAGATCACGCAATATTTGTCCTGTGCCTGGCTTATTTCACTCAATACCATGTCTTCAGGGGTCAGTGATGGTGGTGCAGGCATCAGAGCTTCATTCCTCTTTACAGCTGAATAATACTCCATTGTGTGTGTATACCAGATCTGGTAGATCCATTCCTTGGTTGATGGACACTGGGGTGGCTTCCTTCTTGTGGCAAATGTGGAAAACGTTGCTCTGAGCATCGGCGTGCAGATCTCTGTTGGAGTCCCTGCTTTCACTTCTTTTGGGTGTATACCAAGAAGTGGGTTTGCTGGGTTGTACTATAATTCTATACTTAACTTTCTGAGAAACCTCCAAACTAATTTCCACAGCGGCTGCACTGTTTTACATTCCCACCAGCGATGAACGGCAGGTTATTTTTTTAAAGTAAAAATGATGGTTTTAAAAAAAATATTGTAAAAGCAATGTACAATTAAAATAAAAATAGAAACAAATAAAAGTAAAATAAAAGCAATTTCTAGTATGAACATTATTGCTCTAGTATAACGCATTTTCACGTATTATAAATACGTTATACACAATGTTTACTTAAAAATAAATGAAAAACAATTGCAGAAAAACTAGAAAATACCCATGGAAAAAAATGAAGTAGGAAGCCATGCATTTATTCAACCACTGAATAGCCTTCCCTCCAGGCTCGGGGTACGGCAGTCACCGAAACCGGACAAACAGTAGTCCTGAGTGTCGCCTTCCTTGGGGCGCAAGGGCGAGGGTGGAGGCGGGCGCTGGTAGGAGCGCAGAGCCCGGGCAGAGCGCGCCCCAGGGGCAGACGCCGCCAAGCCTGCCTCGACAGGCTCCGCCCCCCTCAGGCTCCAACTGGCCGGACCCCCGCAGCCCCTTCCCTTCTCTGGCCTCAGTTTCCCACTGACGAAGTCCGGGGGAGTAGGAGGGATGAGCACGCCTCGCGGGCTCCCAGGCCGGTGCTCCGGGAAGCCGGGGACTTCCTCCTCTTAGCGTCGTTCCCACGTGCGGCCGCTTGTTTCTCCTGGGCCTGGAACGCCGTTCCCAGGACCCAGCGCCGGGGCGAGGTCAGTGCAGGGAGGCAGCCCGGGGCCGACCCACTGCCGTCCAGGCCGCAGAGGTCTGTCCGGCTGCTTGCCCCACCCCCGTTTCCTGGCCGCGGACGTTCCCGAAGCTGCCGGCTGTGAGCTCAGGAAGGAGTGGGGGCGCTGGCGGGGAGGACGGGCCGCCTGGGCCCCCCCCCCCCCCCCCCCCCCCCCGTCTGCTTCTCCATCGTCCTGCCTGAGGCTCCCCCACAGGCCCCTTCTTGGGTGCAGCGTGCCCCCCCCCACTTCCTTGTGGCTCTCCCACCCACGGAGACCCAGATTCCCAGCGGTAGCTGGCATGGAGGGGCTTCAGAGGGGTTTCGTCCTCCCGGGGCGAGACCCTGCCTGGCCCCTTCTGCCACCTGGGTGCTCACAGGCCTTTCTTTCACGGGTGCACCTACAGGATGGCTGCCCTGGTTGGGGAAAGCAGGGGCGAGCGAGGCGCTTTCCGGTTCCATGGAGGCACCGTGGAGGGGTGGTGAGGGATGGTGGAGCACTCCAGGTGCCAGCTCTGCCCTTGGCCCCCGTGTGATGTGGAGCCGGGTGGAGAGCCCCGAGCGGTGACGCACCGTTGGGGACAGCAGTGGGGGCATGTGCAGGTGCAGGGGCCGTCCTCTCCCCGGGACTCAGAGCCGTCAGAGGATGCAGGTGCTGGCCCAGGAGCTCCAGGAAGCGCCCTCCCCCCCCACCTTGCTGGGAAGTACCTGCCCTGCCAGGCCCCTGCTGGCCAGCTCTGCTGCTCCAAGCCTGCCGCCTCCCATCCACACCCCCCAGGGTGCTCTGAGTGCCTCCTCCCCCCACCAGGCCCCCCATGCCCAGTGCCCCAGGCCCTCACCCCATGCAGCCGCCACCTGCACCTCCGGGCTGCCCAGGAGGACTTAGGACACCCTTTTCCCTGTGAGGGGCGCCAGGCAAGGATGGGACCCCAAGGGGGACCCAGGAGTGCTCCTTCCTCAGCATGTCGTGCACCCACCGGGAGCCGGGGCCCCCTTCCCCTCCAGCCTGGCACCCTCCACCCCCCTGCTGCCCTCTGTTCTGTCATGCAGTTCCCTGCACCCCCCGGGCCCTGGGCTCAGGCCCACCCAACAAAGAGGGGCCAAACTGGGGTTGGACTCTCTCCTGGGGTGCTGTGAGCAGGCAGGAGACCCTGCTGGCTCCTAGATGAGACACTCAAGATGCCCCACCCCGGGCTCACCTGTCCAGCCTGGCGCACACCTTCCTACACACCTGGCAGCCCCACCCCACCGCTCCTCAGCACCTGCCCCTGGCAATACAGAGACTCAGCCCCATGGAGGGTGGGCGGAGACCAGGGCAGTGGTGGGGGAGGGACATGGGGGAGCTGCAGGTGCCACCCCGGGGCGGGGAGGGTCTGGTGGGCTGGGGTGGCTGCTCAGGTGCCTCTGGTGCCCGAGGAATCCCAGCGGGGAACAAAGCACCTGTGGCCTGTTCACTGCTGGCCAGTGGCCCCCTGAGCCTGCCCACCCATTGCCCTGGTCGTTTCTCCCTTCTGTCCTGATGGCCAGGGCCACTGTCCCCACCCAGCGCCGTCCCATTGTGAGAGCACTTACTAACAGCACTGGGCCTGGGGCCCAGGCCGTCCCCGGGGAGGAAGGGGTCAGCCAGCAATTCCTCTGCTCACCGGCCAGGGCCCAAGTTGGAGGACTCCAGCTCTGGGGCCCCCAGGGAAATACCTACAGTCAACTCAGCGCCATCGTGAGTTATCTCCCGAGACAGGTTTATGGTCTTACTTCAGGCGCCTGGCGCACTTCCCAAGGGGAAGGTACGGGCTCACTAGGTAAGTGGGTGAGTACACAAGAAGGCCAGGGCTACAGAGGAGGGAGCTTGGGGAGAGTGGGGGTTCCTATCCCAGCGGGTACTGGGTGCTGGGGCCATCCATAGCCTTTTTTTTAACCTTTTATTGTAACATATATACAATTCGAAATTTCCCATTTTAACCACTTTCAGATGTACAGTTCAGTGGCGTTAATTGCATTCACAGTGTTGTAGAACCATCACCATCATCCATCACCTGAACTTTTTCACCACCCCAGACAGACACTCTGTACCCACCAAGCAATAACTTCCCGGCCCCTCGTCACCGGCCATCTACTCTCTGTCCCCGTGAATTCGCTCACGGCTCTTTAACAGGCCACTTGACCGTGGTCCACTTTATCGTCTCACGAGCTCTCTCCTGGCCAAGGTCTTGGGTCCCTGGCACCAGGGGAGGATGGGCGGGGCTGGAATTTTTTATGTCCCTTAAAGTCCAGGAGGCTTCTGGAGGAAGTGGAGGGAGGGAAAGGGGATTTCCAGGTGAGGAGACCTGCCGCAGCCAGAGCTGGGATGTTTTATACAGGCCAAGAGGGGCACAGAGAGGGGTCGTGACCTCTACAGAGTCACCCAGTAAACCAGCGAGGCCCTAACCCATCCGGTGGGGAAGTTTTGGGAAACAGGCCTGGGTCTGTCCCAGCAAATAGCTCGGTGGTTTCTGAGCTCCCTGGGCTGGGGCAGGTGGCTCAGGCCACCTCCTGGGTGGCAGGGTAAAGGAAGGCCTCTGGAACTCAGCAGGGGGTTGCCCCGCCACCGTTGCACAAACTGGCAGGAGCAGGAAGCAGGGAGGGGACGAGGGCGGGACACGGGTGTCAGGCTCACAGCGGTTTATTTGTTAAGGCAGGGTGCTGAGACAGTGGCGCCTGGGGCTGCCGACGTTAAACGAACTGACACTGGAGGAAGCAGAGAGCAGAACTGGCACCTGAAGAGAACGGGGTCCCAGAAGGGGGTGTGTTTATGAGCTCCCCATGTACGTTAGTGCTTGAATCCACCTCTGCCCCTGGATGTCTAGGAAAACCCAGGACTTTGGGGAGCAGTGAGTGACCCGAGGACATCTGACCACCTCCAGTGTCCTCCACCTCGAGTCCGTCCATGCCTCTGTGGGGACTCGAAGGTGTCCCTCTGGCTAAGGACAGTCTGCCTCAAGGATGAGTCAGTTCAGCCCTGCCCAGAGACCCTTGTGCAGGACACAACCCACCCAGCCATCCTGGGCAGCCTTGGTGAGAAGCCTTTATCAGCCAAGACAGGTGGGAAGCCTCACCCCTTCTCCCCCTCGTCTCCTTGGGCAGGGCCTGACCCCAAAACCCTGGAACAAAATGTTCAGCCAGAACGTGACTTCCGCATCCAAGCCACGTGCTCGCCCTCCTGGGCAGCTGAGCTGAACCTTCTTGGCTCCCTCTTTCTCCTGAATCAGGGGCCAGTGGATTTGGGCATCTTCTAGAAGGTTCCAGCTCAATTTTCCTGCCTCTCTGAGGACCAGAGACAGAATCTAAAACGCCCTGAGTGGCTCTGGTGTCCTTCCTGGCTGGCCTCCCACAGGCCTTCTCTCTGCTGATGTCCTGGGACCCAGGAATTCCCCTCCAGGGTCCCAGCCTGTCTCCACTACCAGTTTCGGGGGGAAATAAGGTCTGATGTTTCCCACCCATCCCCTGTAAATGACCCCTGCCTCTCCAGACTAAGTGTTTCCAGCTGACGTAGTTTTTCCTGGGACGTGCCAGCCTCCTGAACATTTTATTATTCTTGGCTGCATACCTGTGCGTTCCATGTCCTTGTGGATAAAAGCAGTTTTAGGCAGAATTCTCGCCGGTGGGATCTCGAGACAGCTGCTGGCCGAGACCGAGGAAGGGGTGGGGGTGGGGGTCTTGGACGTGGAAACTCAGGCCCAGAAGGTCCCAAGTTAACCTGGTCCAAGAATTCTCACGTCTCCAGAAATCCCCTGCTGGCTGAGCGTCTGCGCAGTCAAGCAGGGCCAGAGTAATAGAAACGCGTGTGATACTTGACGTCCCAAAGAGGGGCTGTTCCGGGAACAAAGGAAAGGTGAGAGGAGTGGGTGGGGAGGAGATGGAGAAACTGGCTTAGAAATTTGGGAAGAGGCTGGGTGCACAGGGGTGTGGGTGGCCGGCTGGGGTCTTGAGAGCAGGCGTGGGCCTAGGAGCTGCTGAGAATTCAACCTTGGCGGTGCCCTTGAGGGCAGTGGTCCACTGAGGGAAGTCCTAAGGCAGCCCAGGCCTGGGGCCCCTGGCCGAAGGACCGGGCCTTGACCGGCCTGTGGCCTTTGCCCCTTTGCATCCCTCTCCCCTGCCCCTCCTCCAACCCACCCCCGGCTGTTTGGGGCTCCCTTCCCCTGCTGCCGTCTTGAATATCCCTGTGTTCCTTGCTCCTGCTGGTTGCAGGAGAGGACAGGTCTCCGCCTTGCTGCCCTAAGATCCGGAAGATTCCGCATGGCCTGGGACTCCTTCAGCCCCTCGGCGTTCCCGGAGCCCGGCTCGGAAGCCCCGTTCCAGCCAGCTCCTGCCCTCTCCTTCCACCCCGAGAGCGACATGCAACTTTTTGACCTCAGCCTTGCGGCCTTGCTTGGCTGTTTTTCCCCCCCGTTTTGAAAGGCCTTGGGGCAACCGCCAAGGGCGGGAGGGTGGAGGCAGTGCCGGCGCAGGGTCCTCCTCCTCCCTGGGCACCCCCTCCTGCCTGGAGTCGGGGTGAGCTGGAGGCCCTGGCCCGTGACTCATTCCTGCTTCCCCAGAGCAAGGGCAGCGAGAGGTCTGAGGCCAGATCCGGGGGTTCGCCTTGGCCTTGCCTCTGACCTCAGCTTTAAAGTGGTGAAGAGCCCTCGGCCCTCGGGGCTGGAGGCGGAGGAGGCGGCAGGTAGGAACTTCCGGGGCCCTCCGTGCCTGCCCCTGGGCCCCATACGGGAAGAGCCTCCAGTCCTCAGCTTCTCACCTGGAATCGGCCATTCCTGGGGATTCTCTCCTCCTTGCAAAGCAGGATGCTGGGGAGCCAGGCGGACCCTTAAAGCCCCCGCTGCCTCTTTACTGTGACCTACAATTCCTTTGACAACGGACCAAACCTTTCACTGCAGTCATACAGTTTACCTGTCCCTGGAGAGGGACAAACAGGCTTACACCACGCACAGGAAGCCGTGAACAGCTGACTCGATGATTTCCCAAGTGGACGGGAGCAGGAGGGCACTGGGACAGGACGACAAAGGGCCCAGAATTCGCGGAATGCCGGATGGACTCGGGATCGGTGTGTCCCGGGTCTGCACAGTCCCATCCCACAAGATGCTCCCAACTCCAGCGGGAAGGGGTTTGGGAAATACCGCAAATGCCTTTACCATTTGGGAGAGCCGTAGAGTGCAGGCATGGGAGAGAAAACGCTTATTCATTGGTGGCTCTCTGTCCCCAACTTCTTTGGCCCATGGTCCTATTTTCTGCCACTCTCTGGGTATGATCCTCTGGTTTGGGGGAAAAGCAGTACAGAGGGGCATTTTGCCTGGCCTTACAGGGCCTTAGGGTCTAAAGCAGGGACCAGGTCTCCCACCGCAGCCCCTGATGGGGTCAAGCCAGGGAGGTCACCGGACCCCACCTTGCACTCTCATCTGCCTCACAACCGACTCTGTATTTTTCTAAAGACTTCCAAGTTGAAACGCACGCAGCCATGAGGCCCCTTGCCACGAAGCCCCTTGCCGAGTGAAGCCGCTCAGCCTGCCCGAGCCCCCCGCCCAGGGGAAGCGCTTGTCACGGTGAGCAAGGGAGCAAGGTGGGAAGGCCCTTGCAAGGTCACAGCCGAGATGGACAGGATGCCTGCCTTCCGCCTCCTGCAGGGGCTGGAGCCTCGGGGGAGCCTGGGGAGATCGCGAGCTGCGCCCAGGGGCACTGCGGCTCTGCGGTGGGACCAGAGAGCCCCACTCTCTGCCCTCACCCCTCCGCCACCCTTGACAGGGCGAGGCTGAGGGATGCAGGAGCGGATGGCCGGGGACTTCCATCGGTTTCTTGGACCTCTGCAAGAGCGGCCTTTCCCAGCAGCTAATTGGGTGTCTCCTTGAGTGCCAGGCGCCATCCCAGCAGCCACCCCCCCCAGGTGTGGGTGCTGGAGAGTTGACAGGGCTTCGCCTTCCAATGCTGCGGGTTGCTTCTTTCTGGGGGAGGGACCTGAGTGGTTGCCTTTACTGCTTTCGCCGGTTTGCTTTGCTGTTTGGCCTGAACAATATCCCCTCAGCTCTCGGGGGTCCCTGCCCCTCCTCAACTTTGTAGGGGCTCCGACCTCATCTGGGTAATCTTTTTTTTTTTTAATTCCGTCTCTCCCCCAGCCCCCTATGGCTCCCTCATCTGTCTGCTCACTGCAAGTCTTTCCTCAGGAGGCACCGGAAACTGAACCCGGGACCTCCCGTATGGGAGGCGAGTGCCCTACTGCTTGAGCCACTTGCGCCCCTGGGTAATCTTGTCATTGTGAGTTTTCCAGTATTCTTGGGGTACTCCGTGCACACATGCAAAAAGCCTCCTTGTGGCTACTTAGATCTGTTTTCCATTAATATTCAATATATGGGAGTTGAATTTTTTTTTTTTTTTTTTTTTTTTTGCATTTGGCAAGTATATCTTTGGGCACCCCCGTACCCCATGGTCAACGGTTCACACCATGGCCCACACTCTCCCCCATTCCATCCAGTGGGCCCTGTGAGGATTTACAATGTCCGGTGATTGCCCCTGAAGCACCATCCAGGGCAGCTCCATGTCCCAAAGACGCCTCCACCTCTCATCTCTTCCTGCCTTTCCCCATACCTATCAGCCATCATGTCCACTTTTCTCAATCCAATGCCACCTTTTCTATGTGGACATTGGATTGGTTGTGTCCATTGCACCTCTATGTCAAGAGGAGGCTCAGATTCCACCTGGATGCTGGATGCAATCCTCCCACTTTCAGTTATAATCACTCTAGGCTCCATGGTGTGGTGGTTGTCCTTCTTCAACTGCATCTTAGCTGAGTGTGGTGAGCCCAATAAGTCAGATTGTAGGTGCTGGAGTCTGTTGAGGCTCAGGACCTGGCTATCACATTGTCAGTCCAGAGATTCAAATCCCTAAATATATCTTAAACCCCGACACTAACTGCACCTCCAGCACATTAGCATGAAAGTCTTATGAAGAGAGATCCCATCTGAGTCCAGATTCGTCACACATAAACACCATTCCAAAGAGGGGCCATCTGACCTGGTAGTTGACCCCATCGGCCATGACCATAGGGAGTTGAAATTTTAAGACCTAATTTTTCCTTAAACTTTTAAGTTCAGCTTACAAATTCTGTCATTCTGTTTATGAATCTAGTCAATTCAAATAATCAGTGTGTTTAAGGGGGCTGTGTGTAGCTTAGATAATTAAATTTCCTTAAATATTTTGATGAGTTTTGGTTATAATTTTGACATATTCCCTTTTATGTTTATAAACACCCATCCTAAAAAGGCAGACTTTCCCAAGTTCCTAAACAGTTTTTAAAATTAAGCTTATACCTATGGTGGCCAGATCCTCTTTCAACATTGTACCTAGAATTTTAAGCCTAAAATCAGTTAAGTACATTACCCATTTTAGAGGCTAATCTGTTAGATACTTGGACATGCCCAGTTCTCTTTCTCTTAAATATATACATATTTTTTAAAGATTTATTTTTTATTTATTTCTCTCCCCTTCCCACCCACTCCCCCCCCCCCCCCGTTGTCTGCTCTCTTGTGTCCTTTTACTGTGTCTTCTTCTGTGTCCACTTGCATTCTTGTCAGTGGCACCCAGAATCTGTGTTTCTTTTTGTTGTGTCATCTTGTTGTGTCAGCTCTCCGTGTGTGCGGCGCCACTCCTGGGCAGGCTGCATTTTTTTTTGCGCTGGGCGGCTCTCTTTACAGGGTGCACTCCTTGTGCATGGGGCTCCCCTACATGGGGGACACCCTTGTGTGGCACGGCACTCCTTGCGCGCATCAGCACTGTGCGTGGGCCAGCTCACCACACAAGCCAGAAGGCCCAGGGTTCGAACCATGGACCTCCCATGTGGTAGACGGACGCTCTGTCAGTTGAGCCAGATCCACTTCCCAGCCAAATCTGCTCCCCTCTCTTAAATACTATAAATATGTGAGATGCTGTATTTATATGTTCGTAAATTTATTGGACTCAGTTTGCTTCATCATCTCCTGTTTAATTCTAACGCTTTTTGGGTTAAGGACATTGTCACCGAGGAAGCAGGCTCACCCCCAAGGCACGGGCGACTATGCATATAATCCCTCGGCTTTCCCACTCCCGGCCATACCCTCCACTGAAGTGGCCTCAGCCGTGGCTTCCAGGTACAAGTCACTGTTTCCTAGTTCTCCAGTCTTCAGTTCTCTCCAGGGCCCCCCGAAACTCCCCCCATCCAGGTGGCTTCACGGCTGGATTCTCTTCAACTGCCCTCTTTATTGCTCGATTCCTTGAAGGTTCTTTCCCTATTCTCGTGTCCATGCGGACTGCCCCCCACACTCTAATAGCCAATCAAATGTGCACATTCTCATGCTTTGGCTCCCGCCTCTTGCATCCAGACTAAGGAGGAGGATCCCTGGGAGCCAAAAGGAACATTCCTAAGGAATCCTACCTTCCCATGTGGGCAGACATCCTGCTACCACAGCGCCCACTCATGAATATCTCTCCGCTTACATGCCTCCAGTGACTGTGAGCTCACGACCTATTTGTAAATGTTCTTTCTCTTGTTGAGCTGAGGACTGTCTGGGAGTAAATGGTCCTACAGGAAGCATTTCTAACTAGCCCTGCGGAGCGGGTGTGGCGCAGTGGTTGAGCACCTGATTCCCGTGTACAAGGTCCCAGGTTCAATCCCCGGTACCTCCTAAAAAAAAAGGAAAATCTAACTAGGCCAGCCCCACCTCTGGGAGTAAACAGCATAGGAGAATGTGCTGGGGATTTGTACATCCCCAGAAGACCCGGGGCTGGTGGAGGACAAAGCAAGTAGATTTCTGGTGTGAAAGACAAACTGGAGTTGAGTACGCAGACCTCGGCATTTTATCCGGGACACTCAAGTTTTGCAGCAGTAAAGGAAGTCAAAATGGAAGTTGCTTCGGGGTTCTAGAGATGGCAGAGGACTTTTATAGACATAGTGAGGAAATTAGCTTGTCTCCTACTGATTGGGCAGGGTTTGTCCGTCTTACTGGGGTGGGTTTAGGGCAGGTGGGCTTTATTTTGTGTTGGGTCAGAGGTCATGAACTAGGAGCTTGACTGGCTACCTGGGCCACCTGCCTTGGCGGGGATTTCACATTTCAGCACATAGGAAACAAGAGGGCGTGTGCTTTGGGGGGAGGGAGCTGAGGAGCCCCCAGGACCTTCTAGTCTCTACAATTACATCTAGCAGTAGCGGTCCTTGGGGCCACAGCGGGGCCCCTGGGGCTCGGCTTTTTACCCTGTTGGAGAATATGCTTCCTATGTCAAGGGCATTAATTTCCTAGGACTGCCCTAACAAATGACCAGAAACTAGGTGGCTTAAAACCACAGCCTTTTATTCTATTCTCTTACAGTACGGGAAGCCCAAAGTCTGAAATCAAGCTTTCTTCTTCTGTAAATTCTTCTTTATTAAAATATAAACGAGGTTGCAGGTGCAGCTCAGCGGTTGCGCACCTGCTTCCCATGTACGAGGTCCTGGGTGCAATCTCTGGTACCCCCTAAAGTGAACGAATGAATGAATGAATAAAATAATTACGAATCCATTGGACCCAGGTGATAAATGGCAAGCTTTATTTTCTGTAAACCCTTTTATATTAAAATAGAAGTGAATCAAAGCAAGCAATAGGAAATCAAGGGTCCGCAGGGCCGTGCCCTCAGGGCTCCGGGGAGGCTCTTCCTCACCACTCCCAGCTTGGGGGGCGTCAGGCCCCCCTCGGCGTGTGCCTGTGTCTTCTCTCTCCTGGGAGGACACTTGTCTTTGGGTTTCGGGCCCACCCAGGTAAGACCCTGACCTTGCGTTACAGCGTCCCGTAGTCACACCTTCATTCCCTTCGTGTCCCATCTGTGGGTTCCAGGGGTTAGGGCGGGGACGTGTCTCTTGGGGCCACCGTGCCGCCCGCTCCCTCGCTGTCCCATGTGTCCTCTCCCTTCCCCGAGACGCCCCGGAGACTTTCCCTTCCCGCTGCCCTCTCTTCCAGCGAGGCGCTGCCTGGGGGACACAGTCCTCCCGGTGGCACGGGCTCCTCCGTGCCAAGAGGCGCGGGCTTCTCCCTAGTGGCTGCCTGGGCCTCCCTTTCCCTGGCAACGCGGGCCCCTGTCCTTCCCTCTTCTGGGAATCCCACGGAAGGCAAGCTGAAGGGTTCTGGGAAAGGGGCCCGCCCAGGCCCCAGATTCCCCAGGCCTCTGCCCCGGTGGGGCTTCTACAGCCGGGAAAGGAAAAGAATCCCGCTGGCGCGCCCTGCTTGTCCCCCGGGCCCTGGTTAACTTCCTGCGGGTGCGCTGTGCTGGCTGCCATCCCCATGGGGTGGCTCCGCACAGGTGGGCGCTGCGGGATTCCATGCTGAAGCCGTCACCCTTGGCCGGTCGCTATCCAGGGCTGGCCCCGTCTCTCCTTTCCTCAGCTCTGTTGTTGTAAAACCTGTGTTGTCATGCCTGGAAGAGAAAGACCTGGAGGGGGAGCCAGGGGTCTTCTCCCCCCTCCCCCTGAAATACCTGGGAAGGCGCAGGAGGAAAAGACACGCGCTCTCAGAGCAGTCAACAAAGACAGGTGGGCTGTCGGGGAGGAAGCTCCTCTCCCTGTGGGACAGCAGGAGCTGGTCCAGGGAGAGAACTGCCTGGGCTCCCCCCCAGGAATCGGAGCCCCCCAGGGGAAGGCGGGTGGACCCTCTCACCCTCATCTGAGGCACTCGACCAGTCAGAAGTCGGATGTGGCTCAAGCGGTTGAGCTCCTGCTTCCCACATGGGAGGTCCAGGGTTCAGTTCCCGGTGCCTCCTTAAAACAAAAAGGCAAACAAACTGAAAAACCAATTCAGGGAAGCGGATGTGGCTCAAGCGATTGGGCTCCTGTCTACCGTATGGGGGAGGGTCTCAGGTTCAGTTCCCAGGGCCTCCTGGTGAAGGCAGAGCCAACCCGCGCTTCGAACTGATGCAACAAGATGACGCAACAAAAAGGAGACACAGGAAAGACAATGAAGGACACAACAAACCAGGGAGCTGAGGTGGCTTAAGTGATTGGGTGCCTCTCTCCCACATCGGAGGTCCCGGGATCAGTTCCTGGTGCTTCCTAAAGAGTAGATGAGAAGACAAGCAGACACAGAAGAACGTGCAGGGAATGGACCCAGCGGACAGCGAGCACAGGTGGCGGGGGCAGGGGGGTAATAAAAATAAAAACAAAAAACTTGAGAGCTGATGTGGCTCGGTGGTTGAGCGCTGGCTTCCCATATACGAGGTCCCGGGTTCCATCCTAAAAAAAAGTCAGGCAACTACCCCTGGGCCCCACCAGTGAGGATTTGGGGGTAGGAAACGTGGTACTTCCACCTTCTCCTCTTCACCCCCCACCCCAGTGCTTCTTTCCATGACTATTCAGAGAAAACAGCCTCCAGGAGCCCCCAGGCTGACAGTGGGAGAGGGGATGGCGTGGAAGGTGGGGGCCTGCACAAGTCCAGATGGCTTGGCCAGGGGCCAGAAATCTGGCCATGCCTCACTAGTCTGTATTTCCACCCACTCCATCGTCGCGCAGTATCCAAGATCCAGGCCACGGGGGCAGGCCGAGGGGCTGCTGCGCAGGGTCAGAGTCAAACTAGCTGAATGCCGCAGGTTCAGCCCCTGTGACGGTCCAAGTGCCATCTTGCCTGGGTTATGGGGCCCAGGTGTTTTGGTCGAACAAGCCCTGGCCTGATTGTTACTGTGAGGGTCTTTGGTAAGTAGATTTGCATCTGTAGTCAGTTTACTACATCTACAGCTGAACGCATCTACAATCAACAAAGGATTGCCCTCAGCAATGAGGAGAGTCATCTCGTCTTCCAGTCAGTTCGAGGCCTTTAGAGGGTGAACCGAGGACTCCTGAGGTCCAAAAGAAGAATTTCTGCGTCTCCATCAGCCAGCCCCGCTCGTCCTGGGGAAACTGACTTCACCTCCAACAGAATCTCCCACTTGTGGCCTGGCCTCTAGAATTCAGGCTTGCCCGTCCCTGCAGTCGCGTGAGCCGATTCCTACAACAAATCTGTTAATATGCACACACACATGCCTGCACATGTCCACACGTGTGTAAATATGTGGGTGTGCATGTATGTGTATCTCCGTCCTCAGTTGTTTCTCTGCAGAACCCCAGCTAATACAGCCCCCAGGCCGCTCTTACCCAGGAAGGCAGCAGTGGGGACAGGGACACTTGAGAGGCATGGGGTCTCTCTAGACCTCCCCTCCTTCAAGGGTGAGCCAGTGGGGAACTGGGGAAGGGACAGTCTGAGGGTCCTGGACCCCCAATAAACCCCGTGCTTGGGACCGTGTTGGCTGGACGGAATGGCTTCTCGGGAGTGCCTGGAGATAAAACACGTGCCCTAACAGAAGTGGCCGGCCGTGCCTTCCTTCCCCGTTGCCGCAGCCCACGTGGGCATTCTCTGGAAGCTGCTGGCCTCCCACGTGTGTTTTTCGGCACCTGGTTCACCTCTGCTGCAGGATCTGTTTCTGGTGGGGAGGGAGCGGGGCCCCTCGCCTGCGGCACATGAGAGAGGTGCGCAGAGATCTTCTCCCCTCGCAAGCGAGACCCACTGCGGGGGGGGGGGGGGGGGGGGGGGGACACACCATGCCCACCCCACGAAGCTGGATTGTCCTTTCTCTTCTCGCCCCATCCAGTGCCGTGTGACTCGCGTCTTTCCTGGCGACCCCGACTTGACACCTGTTTGCCCAGCCCCGGGCAGCTGGGCTCCTCCGAGGTGGTAACGGGTGCCCTTGCCCCCTCCAGGATCGAGGATAAATACGAAGTCTAGAACCTGCACCCTGATTCCTGAAAATGGTGGACAGCAGGGCGCAGAGGAACTGGTGGTGTGGGAAAGAACAGAATATCACAAAAAGAAGCCGGCTGGAGATTGGGGGGGAGAAAACAACGACAAACAGATGAGATGAAAAGGGAGGTTCAAGAGCAGAGTAAGACCAGGAAATTAAATGCCAGCGGATACCATCCCTTCTTGGAAGCAGCTGAAAGTGGAGTGGATGCTGCAGATATGAAATCAAAGATGGGGGGGGCACCCTTGAGACCTCCTCGACAAAGCCTTATGAAAAGAGTAAGAGGAAAGATCAGCCAGAAGACGTCAAGAGACAACATGGGTTTTCTTGAAGAAGAACAGATTTTTTTAAAAAAATCTGTTTATAAGATAGAAAGACCCCAAAACCAAGGATAAATTCAACGAAAACAGATCCACAACTGCACAGGTGGCAAAATTTTTTTAATAACCAAGTGTGACAGGCAAGAAAAGAAATGAACAGATACACACGCAGCTTCCTTCTGCTCCCTCCTTTTGTCTTGAGGGTGTTCGTTTCCCTGCATAGGTCTCCGTGGTTTCTTTTTTGATTTGGGGCAAAGAGGAGAGCTAGATCAGCCAGAGAAGTGAAGTTGTTTTGTATTAGAAAAAGCAGGACGCCAATGTGGCTCAAGCAGCTGAGCACCTGCTTCCCACACGGGAGGTCCTGGGGTTTGGTTCCTGGTGCCTCCTAAAAAAAAACAAAACGAGCAAAATAAATGGAAAAACCAACTCAGGGGCGCTTATGTGGCTCAGTGGTTGAGTGCTGGCTTCCCACATATGAGGTCCTGGGTTCAATCCCCAGCCCTGGTACCTCAACAAAAAAAATAGAAAAAGCAACACACCTGCTGGAGATGGCCAGAGGGCCCCAGTCAAACCATGAGGAAAGCTCCAGACAAACTCAGACGAGGGCTTAGTTTGCCAAGGCTGCTGTGACAAATACCACCCATGAGTGGCTTAAACCTCAGGAATTTCTCGTCTTGTGTCCTAAAGGCTGGCTGTCCGAAGTCAAGGTGTCGGCAAGGCTCGCTCTCTCAGGCTTCTTGTGTTCTGGCCGTCCTCTGTCACGTGGCGACGTCCCTCTTTGTGTTTGTTCCTCTGGCCTCCTTGGCCTTCTGGCTTCTGCTAACTGCATCCAAATTTCTTTTGCAAAAAAAAGAAACTTACTTTGCTTCTAAGAAATCCAGTCATACGGATGAAGGCCCACCCTGATTCAATTTGGCTTCACCTAAATAGGATCTTCAGAGATCCTCATCGCAAATGAGCGCACACTTAACTAGTAACAGCGTCTTCCAAGGTCCTATTTACAAATGGGTTCACGCCCACAGCACCCGGGATTAGGGTTTAAGCATGTCTTTGTAGGGAACGTGATTCCATCCCCAAGGGACATCTCGTAAAATCCCTGACAGTCCTCCTCAAAGACCATCGAAAACAAGGAAAGTCCAAGAATCTGTCACAGCCAAGAGGAGCCTAAGGGGACGTGATGGCTAATATGGGATCTGGGGACAGAAAAAAGGACATTAGGGAAAAACTAAAGGAATCTGAAATATAGCGTGGATCTCAGTTAACAATAATGCCTCAATATTAATTCATAAATTGTAACCTATGCACCCTGTGGATGCAAGACATTAGTAAGTAGTAGGCAAACTGGAGTATGGGATATACGGGAATGCTCTGAAGTATCTTTTCAACTCTTGAAAATCTAAACCCATTCTAAAATTTCAAGTTGACTGAAAAAGAGAGAGCGAGGGTTTTCATTGGGCAGAGGAGAAACTGAGGCAGAGCTGAGGTAGTGGGAGAGATGCAGGGAAAGGATTTTCAAAGTTTGAGAGGTTAAGAGTGAGATGTCCCCTTGGGGACTTCTGAGAGACTGACGTAAAAATAGAAATTCCTCTCCGGGCTCCCCTGTGTGTGGAACTCATGCTCCTAAGGAGAGGACGTTGGGCCGGGACTGCCCAAGTGAGACAGTTGGGATTTCGTGGCAGAGACAGTTGAGGCAGAAAATGTAGCCAAGGAAACGTCCGTCAGGCGGCCAAGGAGCGGCAGCTGCAGTGCTGTGGAGAGGTTCATAGCTACCCAGGTTGTCTTTCATGTGTGATTTCCACAGAAAGGAACTTTCAGAGAGGCTCGAGATCAGAAAATAAGCCATCCTGTATCCTTCCGGTGGGCTTGGAGGGGTGAAGGTGGTTGCCGGGAACTTGACTTGATGGTGTTTGTATTAGCCAAAGGGGTGCTGATGGAAAGTTCCAGAAATCTGTTGGCTTTTGTAAAGGGTATTTGCCTGGGGGAGAAGCTTACGGTTACAAGGCCCTAACTCAAGGCTGCTTTCTCACCAAAATCAGTTGCCAGTGTTGAAGCAAGATGGTTGCTGATCTCTTGCCTGGTCTCTCAGGAATCCCTTTATCAGTTTTTTGGCATTCAGCTCGTTTCTTTCTAGGCCTTCTCAGCTGCTCAGCTGCTCGGTTCTCTTCAGCTGCAGACTCTCAGGTGAATGGCTCATCTCTCCCCAGGGCTTTAGCTGTTGGAGTCTCCTCCTTTTTGTCACATAGCAGGACTGAAAAGGACCAAGCTCTCTGCTCTTCTGTGGGTCGTCTTTTTTTTTTTTTTTAAAGATTATTTAATTTTTACATTTATTTCTCCTCCCCCCCCCAGTTGTCTGTTCTCTGTGTCCATTTGCTGCATCTTCTTTGTCTGCTTCTGTTGTTGTCAGCGGCAGGGGAATTTGTGTTTCTTCTTGTTGCGTCATCTTGTTGTGTCAGCTCTCCGTGTGTGTGGCGCCATTCCTGGGCAGGCTGCACTTTCTTTAGCGCTGGGCAGCTCTCCTTACGGGGCGCACTCCTTGCGCGTGGGGCTCCCCTACGCGGGGGACACCCCTGCATGGCACAGCACTCCTTGTGCACATCAGCACTGCGCATGGGTCAGCTCCACATGGGTCAAGGAGGCCCGGGGTTTGAACTGTGGACCTCCCGTGTGGTAGACGGACGCCCTAACCACTGGGCCAAGTCCGCTTCCCCTGTGGGTCTTCTTGAGTGAGTGTCCATTTGTATAGGCCCAGCAAGGGGACGGGGACTCAATTTGCGTCACACCTTACTGATGTGGTCAAATCAAAGGCCCTAAATTGACTTTATCAGGTAAAGTTGAACCCTTTGAATTTAAAGGATATCACACCCAGAGGGATAGATTAGTTTACAAACATAATCCTTCTCTTTTTGGGATTCATAAATAATCTCAAACTGCCACAGTGTTCCCCAGCATCCAGGACACAAAGTGCAAGTATGGGCTCAGCAGTGGGGCAGAAGGCCTAAAGAACATCATTGGGACCTCTAAAAAAATTGGAATTTAGACTGTCAGCTTTCTGTCACTGTTAGCATTCCTGAACTTGATAACTGGACTTCAGGTGGTTATGTAAGGCAAGATCCTGTTCTTGGGTAAAGTGCTTGGAATTATTAGGTGTTCAAGGAACATGATGTATACAATCTACTCTTTAGTGTTTAGAAAATAGATCAGAGAGAGATAGACAGAATAGACTAAGGATGGATGGATGGATGGATGGATGGAAGGTAAGAAAGAGGAGGGAGGGAGGTGTATTAGTCAGCCAAAGGGGTGCTGATGCAAAATCCCAGAAATTGGTTGGTTTTTACAGAGGGTGCTTACTTGGGGTAGGAGCTTACAGATACCAGGCCATAAATCATAAGTTACTTCCCTCACCAAGGTCTTTTGCCACATGTTGGAGCAAGATGGTTGCCAATGTCTGTGAGGGTTCAGGCTTCCTGGGTTCCTCTCTTCCTGGGCTGGCTTCTCTTCCCTCTGTGTGCTGACTTCCCAGGGCTCCAGCTTAAGGCTTCAGTATCAAACTCCAACATCAAAACTCCAACATCAGAAACCCCAACTCTGTCCTTTGCCATGCCTTTTATCCGTGAGTCCCCACCCACCAAGGGTGGGGACTCAGTGCCCTAATGACGTCGCCCAATCAAAGCCCCAGTTGTAACTCAACCATGCCCAGGTACAGACCAGATTGCAAACATAATCCAGTACCTGTTTTTTGGAATTCATAACTATGTCAATCTGCTACAGGAAGGAAAGAAAGATACTGCAAATGTGGGAAAATGTTAAAATTGATGGATCTGGGTATCGGGAAGGGTGGCATGTTGGAGTTCTCTGTATGAGTTTTGTATTATTTTCACAAGTGTCCTGTTGTGAAATGATTTCAAAATAAAAAACTAAAATAATTATAATGGGTCTGGAAGAGCAACAGTGTGGAAACTCACTGGGTACTTATCTGTGTACAAACCCTGAACGCAAAATGCTGGGTTTTTTAATAGAGTATTTTTGCCTTAAACACAGTCCCCCCTCCCCACACACACACACACACTCATTGCCTTGCTCTGAATCTAAATCTCCGATTATGCCAACAAGGACTGGGAAGGGGAGGGGGCTAGCAGGGCAGGCAAGTGCCCCTGTTCCCCTGGTGCAGTTGGCTCCTGAGTTGTCCCCTCAGGAGCTGCAGTGGGTCCTGGTCGCCCCACTCTAGCTCTCCAGGGTGGTGGAAAGCCAGGGGTCCAGACCCCTGCCCTGGAGGCTGCTCTGTCCCCAGACACCAGCTGGAGGGTGGGAAGAGCTCCTCTCTCCTCCACCCTGCATTTGCATACACAACCCCACATCTGCATACATAGAACGTCACCCACTGGCTGGAGTGATGAGAGGGGACAGAAAGTGTAGAGTGGGAGCTTAGCCTCGGGAGGATGAACCCTTCCCAGGGGCTCCCCAATTCCTAACCTGGCTCCCTGGCACTCGGGGGAGCCCCTCTCAGCTTTGTATTCTGACCCAGCGGGTCCCAAGCCTTTGGGTGTCAGGGTCTTTTTATATTCTTGTTATTACAAAGAGAGAGATTTTAGAGTAATGAAATTGTTCTAGGAATTTTTGTGGTGATGAATGTACAACGCTGTCATTATACTAAAAGCCGTTGATTGTACACTTTGGATAGATTACATGGTGTGTGAACATATCTCAGTGAAACTGCTTTTTAAAAGGAGAGAGAAAAGGAAGGAAAGAAGGAAGGAGGGGGGAAGGGAGGGACGAGAAAGAAGAAAAAAGAGAGGGGAGGGAAGGAAAGGAGGAAGGATGGGAGAAGAAGGACCGGAGGGAGAAAGAAAAGATCGAGGACCTCAAAGAGGTTTTCTCTATGTGGGTTCTGTCTGTTGCCATCTACCATATTGGAAATTAAAACCAAGAAAAAATGTAGTAGTTACCCATTTAAAATGAGTAAAAAGCCTGTTACATGTTAAAGAGATAATGTGTATTGAAATAACTCTTTTCCAAGAGGAGTAAAAAAGGCAGTGAGGAGAGTGGCATTTTTTACATTTTTGTGAAACGTCTGGCTTCACGCTAGATGTGCTTCTAACATCTGCCGCCTCTGTGTTTGTCTCTTGCCAAGGGTTGTGCTGGTTGAAGTAGATGAAGAAAATAAAAAATCAGACGTCAGGCAGAGAGGTAGTTGGGAAAGAGGACTTTGCAGACCTCTTGAAGGGGTCTTTTTTTTTTTTAGGAGGTACCAGAGATTGAACCCAGGACCTCACACATAGGAAGCACGTGCTCAGCCTCTGAGCTACATCTGCCTCCCAATGAGAGTTGGGTTTTTTGGGGTTTTTTTTTTTTTTTAATTTCTCTCCCCTTCCTGCGTGCCCCCCCCCAGTTGTCTGCTCTCTGTGTCCATTCACTGTGTGTTCTCTGTCTGCTTGGATTCTTGTCTGCGACACTGGGAATCTGTCTCTTTTTGTTGCATCATCTTGCTGCATCAGCTCTCTCTGTGTGTGCGGTGCCAGTGCTACTCCTGAGCAGGCTGCGCTTTTTTCACGGGGGACACCCCTGCGTGGCCGGGCACTCCTTGCGCGCATCAGCACTGCAGTGGGCCAGCTCCACATGGGTCAAGGAGGCCCTGGGTTTGAACCCTGGACCTCCCGTGTGGTAGGCGGACGCTCTATCAGTTGAGCCGAATATGCTTCCCTTTTGTTTGTTTTTAGGAGGTATCAGAGAGCAAACCCAGAACCTGGTAAGTGGGAAGCAGGCGCTCAACCGCTGAGCTACACCCGCTCCCTTCCCCGGGTGTTGAGTGCCTCTCCCAGCCCCCTGCCCGGGGCCTAAGACCACACAGTGAGAAATGCTGCTGGAGGTTGCCTCGCCCCCCACAAAAGACGCAGCCCGCCCCACTGCTGTGTCTGCGGGTGTGAACCCGTTTCTAATAGGACCTTAGCAGGGGCCGCACTAGGTGAGGGTGGGCTTGAACCCACGGCTGGCGTCCTAAGAGGCGAAAGTAATTGGGTGCCCACGTAGAAGTCAGCAAAGGACGGGGAGCAGAGGCGAGCGCGCCCGCGTGTGCCGGGGGCAGACGTGCCGGCCTGGGGACCCCGAGGACGGCGACGCCCCGGAGCTGGGAGGACGCGTGGCCCGCGACCCCGTGGTGTTGCCCTCCAGCCTCCAAAACCGCGGGGCGATGAATTCCTGTTGCTTAACAGCCGACCGGCGTGGGGCGCTTGTCATAGCAGCACCCGCAAACCCATACGTCCTCCTCTGTGCGCCTCGACTGGCCTTTTGGACACCGAGCCCCATCGTGCCTCCGCCGTCGGGTCCGAGTCCCCAGAGGCGGCTGTTCAAGCCGCAGCGATGTGGGGTAGGTGCTCCTGCAAGACGATGGGTGCTGCCTGCGGACGGGCCTCCGTCCCCGGGGAGGGAGGGGCCCAGCCTGGTGGGAAGCGCGCCCCGGCTCGCCTGCTGACGAGGAGCTGCCCCCCACACGCCGTTCTTAGCGGGGGACAGTTTAACCCGTGATGAGGGACCACCGCGGGCAAAGGGTCCCTCCAGGGAAGATGTGGCCCGCAGGAGCCTCATCTGGATTCTTTTCCGAGAGTGGAGGGGGGAAGTGGAGAGTTGGGGGTCCCCTGCCGGGCAGAATCTGGAGGGGCATGGATCAGAGCCAGAGAGGACCCCCCCTACGGTGTCCTTCCCTCCTGAGAAACCTCGAGGCCACTCCCGGTTCCCTCCCTCCCCCCACCCCCGCCACTGGCAGGCCCCCCCTGGGTGCTGAGACCATAGTCCCCAATAAACTGGCTGAGGGCGGGGGCAGAGGAGGGCGCGGAGGAAGAGGTCAAGGTCCTTGGACCTTAGAGTGTCCTAGAACCAGAGAGGTCTGTAGACGGGGGCGGGGTCAGAATAAAGAAAGAAAGCAGTAAACTGTGCGGCCACCTTTGCCCGCCTCCCACCTGTTCTCCCCCCCCCCCCCCCCTGCGGCTTCCTGCAATCTGGCCTCGGGCCTTTGGCCGCCCCACCCCAGCTGGAGGGCGCAGGGGAGGGCTGGCTGGGACCCGCCCACTCCGCGGCTCACCTGCTCCCTGGGGACCTCCCCCCCCCCCCCAGAGTCTTCCTCCCAAACAACCTGCCACAGTGGCCTGGTCCAGGGTGACGGGGAGGGTGGAGGGGGCTCCTGGGAAGGACACGGTTTGCGTCTTGTCAGCCCTGCCGTCATGCGTCCCCCCCCCTCGCCTCCTCCAGCACCTGGAATCCTTTAGTCCTTTGGGGGTCCCTGTGTGTGTGTGTGTGTCGCCCCCCACCCCCACCCCCCACCCCCGCCCCCAGCCTGGCAACATGGGGTTCTGGGAAGATGGGGCAGGGCTGGTGGGAGCGTGAGAAGCCCAAGCAGTCATCTAGTCCAGAGTTCTCAGCCTTTTTTTTAATTATTTTTTTTGGCAACAGAACTATTTTTTTTTTCTATAAACCAAGGAGGGGCCCCCCGGAAGTCCCAAAAGCCAGGACCCTCCCCCCAGATCCCAGGCCTGTGTAATCCATCTGCCCCTTTCCCAGATGGGAAAAAGAGATCCCGGGAGGGAAGCGTCTCTCCCAGTGAGAGTGGGGTGGGGCAGGGCCTGGAATCCAGGACTTGCTCCCCCGGGCATTCGGGGACAGGGGCAGAGGTGGCTGGGGGGGGCACTGGGAGGAGAGCGGGGCGAGGGCGGGCGTGAAGTGGAAGGGTTAGTGGAAAGGAACAGAAACGCCCGCCCCTGCCCCCTCCAGTGGTCAGTCGCCCTCGTGGGCACCCGGCGCTGCCGCCCGGCCCCTGCTGCTCTGCCCTCCTTCCCCAAGTCGCCTGGAGCCGTCAGGACGGGTCTGGGCCCCGGCCCCTGGGCCCCACCCCCCGGGGAGCCCTTTCCTGTCTGCCGCCTCGCACCCCAGCCTCCGCGGGCCCCAAGGAGGCCGCACCTGCTTGCACAGTCGCAGGGCAGCCCCGGCGGCGGGGGGCCACGTGTCCATGCAGCTGACCGCAGGCCACCCGTGCCCTCCTGGCGGCCAGGACCGCCCGGGTTTCGTGCACTGCGGCCCCCAGCTGCCCCTGGCGCCTGGGTTTCTCTAGGGCGGGGTTCTTAGCCTTTTTGGTTCCACGGACCCCTTGGCCGGGCAGGTGATAAGCCCGGACCCCTGCTCAGAATGTAGCGCCAGATAGGTTTATGACACTCGGCACCGGCGGGTCTTTACGTTTTAGGATCATTCAAAATTACGTTTTACAACTTTCCCGTAATTTCAGTACGTGATAACCTAACATGGTGCAACATCTGTTCAGTCATTTTCGGCAAACATTTAGAAATTCGAGTTTTCCCCCAGGGGCATAAACCCATCTCCGCCATCCTACAAACCCTTTTGCAGGCAGTTACCCGCTGCGCTGAGAACACGCCACATCAGAATAAAAATCACACTGAGTCCACACGATACCTGTATTATTTAATAAATACATCGCACCCGCACCAACACGTCCTCACAGGAGTAAGGTTTTTAAATGCATAAAATAAAATTAGGAAGGAAATCAGTTATGGGAAACGGATGTGGCTCAAGTGGTAGAGCTTCTGCCTACCGTATGGGAGGACCTGGGTTCGATCCTGGGGGGCTCCTGTGTGGTGAGCCAGTGCCTGCATGAGCGCCCAAGTGCCCGCACGGTGAGCCAGTTGCCCCGCGCAAGTGAGTCACGCGGCAGGATGATGACGCAACAAAAGAGAGGAAGGGGAGAGTCAAGGTGAAGCGCAGCAGAGACCAGGAACTGAGGTGGCACAATTGACAGGGAACCTCTCTCCACATCAGAGGTCCCCAGGTTTGAATCCCAGCGAATCCTAGAGGAGAAAGACAAGAAGACAAAAAGAGAGATACAGAAGATGACACAACAAATGAACACAGACAGCAAAAACAGCAGGGTGAGGGAGGGGGCAGGGGCAGGGGGAAATGATGCCTGTACTGGCATTCCCTTTAAGAAATAAAATTCTATTCATTGAAAAATAAAAGTAAATAAAGCAGGTAGCTCCACTTTGAGCTCCCGCTGGCTTGGCTGGGGGGAAGTGAATGCTTAGTCCCCTTTGGGGGCGGAGGGGCGACCTTTCCCCAAGACTCTGCAAGAATCGCAGGGAGCCCTATGCAGTCCTGAGCCACCCGCCCACTTTCTCTCGAAGCCCAGGATGAGTCCCTCACTGGCGGGCAGGGTCGTTTCCCACCCCACCCCCACCCCAGTCCCTCCCAGATTTGGGGAACCTCTGCTCCGGCGGTCTCTGCCACCGCCGCCACCCCACTCAGGTGCACCTGCCTCCACCTCCCTTCCATCCCTTCAGGGGACCCCATTTCATACCCCTTATCGGGAAGTCCTGGTGCAGTTTCATCTTCCAACCCCCCAACTCAAACACACCCCAAGACAAAGGGACAGCCAGATGGGGTCCTGTGCAGAAGCAGTCACGATAACCACAGCAGGGCGGCGGCCGAGCTCCAGCTTCCCACAATCGGGGTTCCGGGTTCAACAGCGGCCAGAAGAACACACGAATAACTTGCAGCTGATTCTCCCGTCCCACGGGCAGGGGAGCTCTGCCTCGCAGCCCGTTTCCCAGGTTGGTCCCCGGGTGCCCTTCGCTCCATCCTTGGGGCACTGGGAGGGATCCCCAGAGATGCCTGTGAGCCCAGAGGCCTGAATCTGTGCAGCCTCCGACTGCAGCCCCTCCTCTTCCTCGGCTGGAGAAAGAAGGGCAGCAGCTTGACCTGGTCCCTTGAGGGAAGTTCTAGAAGCTTCCTTGTGAGAGCTGGGGAACCTCTTGGAAGAGGGGTCTGTGGACTGGTCGGGGTCCGTATGAGTCATCTGTGTGTGGATGGTTTATTTTAAGGAATTGCTTACAGCGTATGGGCAATAGGGCAGCCCAAGCAGGCTGGAAGGTCCAGCAGGAGTTGATGCTGCAATTTTGTTTGTCTTAAAGATTTATTTATTTATTTATCCCCTCCCCGCCCCCCATTGTCTGCTTTCTGTGTGTGTTCACTGTGTTTTAGGCAGCACTGGGAACCAATCTCAGGACCTTCCAGAATGAGAGAGAGGTACCCGATCTCTCGTGCCACCTCAGCTCCTTCGTCTGCTGCGTCTCTTATTGTCTCTCCTCTCTCTCTCCTTGTTGTGTCGTCTTGCTGAGCCAGCTCTCCGCTTGGGCCAGCACTCTTGCACGGGGCAGCTCTCTGCATAGGCCAGCTGGCCTTCAGCAGGAGACCCTAGGCATCGAACCCTGGACCTCCTGCGTGGTAGACGGGAGCCCAGTCGCTTGAGCCAGGTCAACTTCGCGGTGTTGCGGTTTTGAGTCTGAAATCCACAAGGGAGGCAGGGAGGCTGGAAACTCAGAAGGCTTCAAGGGTGTAGTCTTGGGCAGAATTTCTTCTCCTTTCTCTGAAAGCCTCCAGCTGATGAAAGAAGCCCATCCCCCGGGCACAGGGTGACCGCCTTTAATTAAAGTCACCTGACCGTGGATGCCAATCCTTTCTACGAAATCCCCCCCAGCAACATCTGGCCAGGGTTTGATGCGACAACTTGGACCCGGCTGCACCGCTGAGTGGACGCACAGAATGATCCGTCGGAGTCCCTCCGCAGCCAGGGCTGGGTGCACCGTCTTCGCCCCGTAGGGGGCAGTGCAGGGGCGCTGGCTGGGGCCGGCGGGTGGGGCTGCCCCTGACCTCTGGGCCTCCTCTGCCCTTGCAGGACCTGGGGATGGAGTCGACCTCGCTGGATGACGTCCTGTACCGCTACGCCAGCTTCCGGAACCTGGTGGACCCCATCACGCACGACCTCATCATCAGCCTGGCGCGATACATCCACGGTCCCAAGCCGGTAGGGTGGGCACCGAGCCGGGCTGGCAGGTCCCTGGACACACAGGGGGGGGCCTTCCCGGGCAGGGGGGCTCAGGGCCCTGGGAGAGCCGGGAGATGCTGCCCAGGCCCCAGGCAGACGCGCCCCCCGGGCAGGCACCGGGCCCCAGGACCTAAAGTGCTCCCCCCGTCCTGCGGCTCCGTACCCGGGGCAGAGGCGCTACATCTTGGTGCCATCAGCAAAGAAGGGTTCAGATTGGCCTAGAGGGTGTATTAAACCTGAATTCGTTGCCAACATTTTCAAAATCAGAAATTTTTCACGTGATCCCTATATTCTGCTTCTCTTTGGAAATTGGAAGCTCCGGCACGGTGACATCCCCGGCACGGTGCCATCCTGGTTCCTACAGGACAAGCTCTGAATAGCCACTCAGGTCCACCAAGTACAATGGTATAGGTTGTGCCCTGCACAAAGACATGCAAACAGAGAGGCAGGGTGAGAGGGACAGTTAAAATCCAGCCCTTTATTGCTGTCCCCCCACCATGAGCCCTGGGGCAGAACTGTGTCCCCCAGGAGGAAAAGGCACCTTCTTATTTGCACAAAGGTGCCACGCAGGCTGGCGGGAGCCCTGCAGGGAATTTTCCGGTTTGCCTCAGTCCGCACCACTCCCTATTGTCTCTCCAACTCCACCCACTTCACTGTGTCCATTTCCCTTTGGGGTCTTGGTTTGTGACCTCAGGCGTAGACAGCAAGCAGAGGCCTCTGCTCTTGGCTGTGCATTGGGGAGATTGGAGATTTATTTCCCATGGGAGAGGTTGTGCTTGGACTCAGCTAAGAGCCCCAGGGCTCTCCTGGCTCTACTTTTGGGTGGGGAGGAGGTGTCCCTGTTCCTGCTGCCTCCAGGGCACAGGCTGAGCCTAGGAGGAGAGGGCCAGGGTGGGGCAGCTGCTCACTTGAGCTCTTCCCTGTCAGGATTCTCCAGAGAAGCAGAAACAACCGGATATGGAGATATATATATATATATATATATATATATATATATATATATATATATATATATATATATATATATATAAAGAGACTTATTTGAAGGAACTGCCTCACACGGTGGAGGGGGTGGGCCAGTCCACGATGCCTGTGGCAAGCTGGAAACTCCCGGAGCTGATGTTGCAGTTCTGAGCCTGATACCCAGAGCGGAGGTGACAGGCTGGAGCCTCAGGCACAGAGGGAGATTCTTCTCCTTTCTCTGCCAACTGCGTTCTTTGCTCTGAAGGCTCCAGCTGATGGGAAGAGGCCCTCCCCCTACTGGAGGGTCCCCTCCTTTCCTTAAAGTCAGCTGGTGGCAGATGCCCATCCCATGGACAAAATGCTGCCCTTGCCCAGCCAAGTGGATGCGTGAAATGACCCACCGCACACCTCCCGCATTTCCAGCCGCTCCCCAAAGACGAGCTTCCTCCCTCGCAGGGGCAGGGAGCCCAGAGCTGGGCCAAGGGGTGCAGCGGGACGCTCCCGTCTCAGAGGAGGGGCCCCGATGAGCTGAGCGCGAGAGGGTGAGGCCCCAAGCCCAGGCCCCCGTCCGCCTCCCCCCGCAGGCTTGAACCCGGTTGTGCGGGGAACTGGGATCCGGGTGAAAAGGCCTGTGGCGGACACGCCCCCCCCCCCTCCCAGGCCCGAGGAGGCCGAGCGGGGACGCGGAGGGGGGGGGGGGGCGGCAGCGCGGCGCTCGGGCCGTCCCGGGCTAATGAACGGGGAAGCCGAGGAGCGGAGGGCAGCGAGCCCCTGCTGGCTCGGCTCCCGCGGCAGCGACAAGGGCGTCCCAAGGGCGCAGTGCCGGGAGCGGCGGGCGTGCCCCTCTGGCGATGCCCCTCTGGCGGTGAGAATTCCCGCAGTGCCCGGGGGGCTGCCGCCAGGTTTGCCTGGAGCATCCACCTTACCAGCCAGAGAGCTGCCCCTCGGCTTCACCCACCGCCCCTGCCCCGCGCTGCGCCCTCCTCCTCCCTTCCCCGCAGGTGGGGGAAGGGCTGCAGAGGGTGGATCCCGCACCCTGCTGTAGCGCCTCCAGGGAACGGAAGCCCCCCCGAGCTGGCTGAAGCCAGGACGAGGGTCCACCCGGCGGGAGCTGCGGCGGCGAGCTGGGTGGCAGCCCCGCGCGCCCCGCGCCGCCCGCCTCGCTCTGCGCCCGTCTCCGCGCACGTCTCCGCGCACGCGGTTCCCCGCCAGGCCACGTGGTGGAAAGCGGGGCTGCCCGCGGCGCCCGAGCTGACGGCCAGGGGCTCCCGCCTCCCGGGAGGCCGATTTCCAGGACAGATCGGCTGCACCGCTTGGAGTCAAAGAATGTCCCCGGGGAAAGGGGCGCCCTGCAGACCATCGAGTGGCCCGAGGTGCCCGCGTTCCAGGGGCTCCGGCCAGGGGTGCCCCAGGGCGCTGGGCCCTCTGGACCTGCGAGGAAGATGCTCCTCCACTGACAGCGCCCAGAAACCGCGCTGCTTCCTCCCTGGCCCCACCTTGACCTCTCCACACCTCCGTGGGGTCCTGCCTTGTGCTGCTCCCGCCCCTGCCCCTGCCCTGTTCCCTGCAAAAAGGAGAACATCAGGCGCCTTGAAAGTGCTGCAGTTGGAGCAAAATTAGACGCTTGCTCGTGCTCAAGACTTTTCTGGTTGCAAACGACAGAAACACCTTGAAGCACCTTGAGCAGAAGGTGCGATCGATCCCCCAAGGGTGGGGGACGGGGCAGAGCAGGACGGCGGGGGCGGGGGTCCAGCCTGGGAGCCACCCGACCAGGACGGGTTCCTGACTCCAACTTAACAAGGTGTGTGGCTTTGCCAAACCTTTTCAGTCCTATATGCCCCAGTACCCTCCCGCGTGGGGCCAAATGAGCGAATAAGGCAATGCGCAGCCGTCAGGATACGGACCTAAGTAGATGCTCACTAAATATTAGGTATTATTTATTTTAGCCCAGACAAGCCAGAGAGAGCGCTCACGTCTGGGTGCAAGCACCTTACATCCGTTAGTTCGCGTTTCCTCTCAAGTCAGCCCCAGGAGGTGGTCCATATTATGGTCCCCGTGTTACTTCTAAACCGAGTCCCGAGGGGCCCCCACGCGGGTCGGGCCGCCCGGGCAGTCTGGGGCCTCGCCCTGCGCGCGGCTGCCCCCTGGTGGCGGCGCCGCTGCACTGCCACCTTTTTTCTTCACTGTTCTCTTCCAAAAGACCTGCCCTCGGCTTTGCCCCAGATACCACCCATGGGTCCTTCTTTTCTAAACCAGAGCTTCCCGTCCTTGGCGGACCTGTAGAACCCGCTGGAGAGCTTTTAAAACTGCCCGTGTCTCGGTAGAAAAGCGTGAATGCTCGTGCATTGCTGGTGGGAACGTAAAATGGTGCCGCTGCGGAAAACAGTTGGCGGTTCCTCAGAATGGGAAACGTGGAATTGCTATATGCCCTGGCAGTTCTGCTCCTAGATATGTCCCCAGAAGAACCGAAGGGAGAGGCGCAGGCAGATCCTTGTACCCGCATGTTCCTAGCTCCAATACTCCCAGTAGTCCAGAGGTGGCGGCCACCCAAGTGCCCAGCCACACCTGAATGGATGAGCAAAAGGTGGTAGACCCATTCGGTGGAGTATTATTCAGCCATCAAAAGGAGCGAAGTCCTGATGCCCGCTACAACGTGCATGAAAACATGGTGCTAAGTAAAGTAAGCCAGACACAAAAGGACAAATATTATTTGATTGCACTTGTATAGGGTGTCTAAAATAAGCAAATTCATAGAGGCAGAAAGTAGAGTGCTGGTTACCACGGAGCACTAGGGGCTTATTGCTGGATAGGTGCAGCAACTCTTTGGGGGTGAAAGTTTTTTTATAATAGATGGTGGTGATGGTCACAGCATTGTGACTATAACTATCACCCCTGAACTGTACACTTAAAAATGGTTAAGATGGCAAATTTCATGTTATATATATATATAAACACAATTTTAAAAAACTTAAATCACAATGTCCAAGTTACACCCTTTTCTCAGGGGGCTAAGACCAGGGACCAGTGCTTTTTGGGTTCTTTTTGTTTTTGTTTTAATGTATCTATTTTATTGATACGTATTATTATAATAAAGCATACAGTTCATCCAACGTGTACAATCAGTGGCATTTGGTATAATCACATAATTGTGCCTTCATTGCTTTAGTCATTATTAGAGCATGTTCATTACTTCAATAATAATAATAAACAAAAAGCAGATAAACAAGAAGACTCTTCACCTCTCAATCTCTCTGTTTCCCCTGCTGTACATACCTGCTATTTTTGGCTATTCTTGCACAATTATTTCTTTTTTTTTTTTTTTTTTTTTTTTAAAGATTTATTTTTATTTATTTAATTCCCCCCCCTCCCCTGGTTGTCTGTTCTTGGTGTCTATTTGCTGCGTCTTGTTTCTTTGTCCGCTTCTGTTGTCGTCAGCGGCTCGGGAAGTGTGGGCAGTGCCATTCCTGGGCAGGCTGCTCTTTCTTTTCACGCTGGGCGGCCTCACAGCCCACTTGCGAGTGGGGCTCCCCCACGCGGGGGACACCCTTGCGTGGCAGGGCACTCCTTGCGCGCATCAGCGCTGCACGTGGGCCAGCTCCACACGGGTCAAGGAGGCCCGGGGTTTGAACCGCGGACCTCCCATGTGGTAGACGGACGCCCTAACCACTGGGCCAAAGTCCGTTTCCACAATTATTTCTTATTAAGCTGTTTTACTGAGGTATAGTCACATACCATACAATCTATCTAAAGTGTATAATCAATGGCTTTAGTATAATGGAAATGTCATGCATTCACCATCACAAAAAAATTTGAAACTATTTCATTACTCCAAAAAGAAAAACTCCAGACCTCTTAGCATGCCTTCCCGAGCCCTGCGTTGCCACTAATCAAGTTTCACATTTATAAATTGATTTATACTTACATTTTATATAAATGGAATCATAGAATATGTTAGATAGTATATTTGGTTCATAGTAGCACAAGCATACAGCATTTGTCCTTTTGTGTCTGGCTTGCTTCACTCAACATAATGTCCTCCAGGTTCATCCATGTTGTCATAGGCTTTTCAACTTCATTTCTTCTTGCAGCTGCATAATATTCCATCACTGTGAATACACCACAGTTTATGCATTCTTCAGTTGATGGACACCTGGGTTGTTTCCAACTTTTGGCATTCATGAATAACGCCTCTGTGAACATTGGTGTGCAAATGTCTATTTGTGTCACTGCTCTCAGTTCTTCTGGGTATATACCCAGTAATGATATTGCAGGGTCATGTGGCAAATCTATATTCAACTTCCTTTGGAACTGCCAAAGACTCCTGTACAGTGGCTGTACCATTCTGCATTCCCACCAACAGTGAATAAGTGTTTCTATCCCTCCACAGCCTCTCCAACACTTTTAGTTCTGTCTTTTTAATAGTGGCCCTTCTAATAGGTGTGAAATGATATCTTATTGTAGCTTTAATTTGCATTTACCTATCCACTAGTGACGTTGAAAATTTCTTCATGTGTTTTTTCTCATTTGTATTTTTTCTTTGGACAAATTTCTATTCAAGTCTTTTGCCCATTTTGTAATCAGATCATTTGTCTTTTTATTGTTGAGTTGTAACATCTCTTTATATTAAACCCTTATCAGACATGTGGTTTCCAAATATTTTCTCCCATTGAGTTGGCTGCCTTCTTACCCTTTTGACAAAGTCCTGTGAGGTGCAAAAGTGTCTATTTTTTTCTTTTGTAGCATGTGCTTTGGGTGTAAGGTCCAAGAAACCACCACCTACCACAACATCTTTAAAATGATTGCCTGTGATTTTCCTCTGGTATTTTTATGGTCCTAGCTTTTATGTTTAGGTCTTTGATCCATTTTGAATTGATTCTTGTATAGGGAGTGAGATAGGGGTCCTCTTTTATTCTTTGGTTATGGAAATCCAATTTTCCCAGCACCATTTTTTGAAGAAGACTATTTGACCCATTAACATGGACTTGGTAGGTTTGTAAAAAAAAAAAGCAGTTGACCCTAGAGGTGAAGGTTTATTTCTGGACTCTCAATTCTATTCCACTAATCAATATGTTGATCTTTATGCCAATACCATGCTGTTTTGGTGACTGTAGCTTTGTAATATGTTTCAAGTTCAGGCAGTGAAATTCCTCCCATGTTGCTCTTTTTTGGAATGCTTTTGGCTATTCAGGTGCATTTCCCCTTCCAAATGATCTTGGTCATTGCTTTTCTATTTCTGTAAAGTAGGCTGTTGGAATTTTGATTGGTATTGCATTGAATCTATGTCATTTTGGGTAGGACTGACATTTTCACTATATTTAGCCTTCCAATCCATGATCTTGTTATGTCTTTCCATTTGCGTAGGTCTTCACTGATTTCTTTTAGCATTGTTTTGTGGTTTTTTGTATATAGGTTCTTGTCTTCCTTTGGTTAAATTGATTCCTAGGTATTTAAGTCTTTTTGTTGCTATTGTAAATGGAATTTTTTCCCTGATTTCCTCCTCAGATTATTCAATATTTGTGTACAAAAGCAATACAGGTTTTTGTGTGTTGATCTTGGACCCTGCCACTGCTGAACTCATTTATTAGCTCAGTTAGCTTTGTCGTAGACATTCCAGAATTTTCTAAATATAGGTTTGTGTCTTTCACAAATAGTGAGAGTTCTTCTTCCTCTTTTCCTATATAGATGACTTTAATTTTTTTTCTTGCCTAATTGCTCTAGCTAGAACTTCTAGCACAATGTTGAATGACAGTGATGACAGTGGGCATCCTTGTCTTGTTCCTGATCTTAGAGGGAAAGCTTTCAGCCTTTCCCCATTGAGCAAGATGTTGCCTGTGGGTTTTTCATATATGCCTTTCATCGTATTGAGGAATTTCCCTTCTAATCTTATCTTTCAAAGTGTTTTTATCAAGAAAGGATTCTGTATTTTGTCAAATACCTTTTCTGCATCGATTGAGATGGTCAAGTGTTTTTTTCCTTCAATTTGTTAATATGGTGTATTACAGTAATTGATTTTCTTTCGTTGAACCTCCCTTGCATACCAGGAATAAATCCCACTTGGTCGTGATGTGTAAGTCTTTTGATATGCTATTGGGTTCTGTTTGCAAGTATTTTGTTGAGAATTTTTGCATCTGTGTTCTTTAGAGAGATTGATCTGTAATTTTCTTTTCTTGTAGTGTCTTAATCTGGCTTTGGTATTAGGGTGATGTTGGCTTCATAAAATGTGTTGGTTAATTTTCCCTACTCTTTGGGTTTTTTGAAGAGTTTAAACTGGTTTGGTGTTAATTCTTTTCTAAATGCTTGGTAGAATTCACCTGTGAAGCCATCTGGGCCTGGATTTTTCTTTGTTGGGAGATTTTTTATTATGGAGTCTATATTCTTTAAATGTGATTGGTTTGTTTAAATGTGATTGGTTTGTTCAGTTCTTGTATTTCTTGTAGCATCAGTAATGTAGATTGTGAATTTCCAGGAATTTGTCCATTTCTTCTTCTTTTTTTTTTTTTTTTTTTTTTTGAGGTACTAAGACTTGAACCTGGGACCTTGTATGTGGGAAGCTAGCACTCAACCACATCAGCTTCCCTGAGTTGGTTTCTTTGTTTATTTTGCTTTTTTTTGTTTTTTCGGGAGGCACTGAGAACTGAACCCGAGACCTCCCATGTGGGAGGTAGGCACTCAACCACTTGAGCCACATCCTCTCCCCTCTAATGTGTTTTTTATTTCACCTATTGTGTCTTTTTTTTTTTAAGATTTAATTTATTTTTTATTTCTCTCCCCTCCCCCCCCCACCCCAGTTGTCTGTTCTGTGTCTGTTTGCTGCGTCTTCTTTGTCTGCCTCTATTCTTGTCAGCAGCAGGGGAATCTGTGTTTCTTTTTGTTGCGTCATCTTGCTGTGTCAGCTCTCCGTGTGTGCAGCACAATTCCTGGGCAGGCTGCACTTTCCTTCATGCTGGGTGGCTCTCCTTACGGGGTGCACTCCTTGTGCATGGGGCTTCCCTTCATGGGGGACACCCCTGCGTGGCCCGGCACTCCTTGTGCGCATCAGCACTGCGCATGGGCCAGCTCCACACGGGTCAAGGAGGCCCGGGGTTTGAACTGCGGACCTCCCATGTGGTAGACGGACGCCCTAACCAGTGGGCCAAGTCCACCGCCCTCTAATATGTTGTTGTTTTTTTTTTTTTAATATTTATTTATTATTATTTTTTTAAATTACATTAAAAAAAATATATGAGGTCCCATTCAACCCCACCGCCCCCGCCCCCCACTCCCCCCACAGCAACACTCTCTCCCATCATCGTTCTAATATGTTTTTGATCTCTTCTATTGTGTCTTTCATTCCCATGACCTGTTACTTTTCTATTCAAGATTTCACTTTCTTCTTTGTGCTCGCTCAATGCCTTCTTGATGTTGCTTATCTCTTTAGTCATATAGTCTTTTAAGTCATTAATTTGAGTTTGGAAATTTACGTGCATCTCATTAATTAGTTCTCTCAAATCCTGCGTCTCTTCTGGGGCTTTGATACGTTCCTTTTCTTGGGCCATGTCTTCTGTTTTCTTAGAATGGCTCATACCTTTTTACTGATGTCTAGGATCTGATTAGAATTGTAATTTACTCAAAAGCTCAATTTCTCCCTCTCGTAGGGGCTTAGGGCTGGGAGGCAGTGTGTTACTGCTGTTCTTGATCTTTGGTTCAACCTCGATTGTTAGGATTGTCCCTGTTTAGTTGCTCAGAACTGGGCCTGACCCTGTAACGGGTGCAGACCCGCTTCCCGGGGCCTTGGGAAGGGAGGCTGGAAAGGCCAGAAAAAGCCTCTTACGCACTTTACATTTCTCACACACACTTCCTCAGTCCGCCACCAGATGGTGCTCTCGAGCAGCCCTCTCGGTTCAGTGCCTGGTGGGAGTGTGTTTGCTGCAACGTGGACTGAATCTGTGGGACAGAGGTTCCTGCCTGGAGGCCAAGAGCCTTTTAATTCAAACTTTCTCAGAGACAGTTCTCTCGCCCTTGCTGGGAGCCCTCTCCCTTTTCCTGATTAGGAAATAACTCCACTCCCCCCTGCGTCCTTAGCAATCCGTCCCGGTTAGTAGAGAGAGAGAGATCGAGAGGGCCGGATCTCTTTAGTCTGAGCTGACTCCCAAGGCAAGCCTTAGGCTGTGTCCCTCTCTCTCCCCTTCCTTGGGTGGTGGGTCCCTGAGGCCCCCGTTGTCCGTCGCTGCCAGCCCAGAGCCCCAGGAATTCAAGTGTCTTTAGTAGCAGCTGCTGGTTTTTAACTCATTTTGGCCGTTGCAGTTCTTTTCCTTTGTCCCTCTCTCTTCTGGACTGTGTCCAGCTTTTACCTGGTGTCCTAAACCCCAGATTTTTCTCCAGGTTGTTTCAGCCTGTCCTTTAGCTATTTTTCTGGGAGAGAAGAGAGTCCTGTTGTATGTTTTCAAATTGTGGTAAAATATACGTGTAGGAGGTACTGGGGATTGAACCCAGGACCTCGTGCATGCGAAGCAGGTGCTCATCCACTGAGCTACATCCGCTCCCCCGAAAATCATTTCACCCATTTTTAAGTGTACGATTCTGTGACATTAAGTACATTGAGTGTGTGGACTTCACTATTTCCAGAACATTTTCACCATCGATAACAGGAACTCGTAGGGCTCCAGTGCTTGTTAAGGCGTCCCCGGTGTTCCCACTGTGCAGCCAGAAACTCGGCTGCGGGCCCGCCCTCTCCGCTCTCGCCCCGTTTTCTCGGTTTGGCAGAGCTGCTGTGACGAGCATCACACACTGGGCGGCTTCACAACAGGAATTTATCGGCACACAGTGTGGAAGGCTGCAAGTCCAAGATCAAGGCCGATATTGGCAAGACCACGTCTTCGCCTCAAAAGTCTGCAGCATTCTGCAGTCCTTGGGGTTCCTTGATCATCAGGGTGGCAAGGTACAAGATCAAACCCAGAAATCGATTGCGTGTCTATACACCAGCTTGAATGATCTGGAGAAGAAATCAAGGAAATTTCATGGATAGTAGCACCTAAAAGAATGAAATACCTGGGGATAAATTTAACCAAGGATATGAAAAACCTGTACACCAGAAAGTACAAAACACTGCTGGCAGATATTAAAGAAGGCCTGAATAAAAGGCAAGATGTCCCAGGTTCCTGGACTGGGAAATGTCATATTGTTAAGACGTCACTATTTTTCATCTGATTGATTTTCATTTTATATTGTTCCATGGTGATGGCTTCTTGTGTTATGACTCTTTAAAATATTGCCGATATTCTCTACAGATGTTTAACATCTGTTTCCATTGACTTTATTTTTTTTAAAGATTTATTTTTATTTATTTCTCTCCCCTCCCCCCTGCCCCAGTTGTCTGCTCTCTGTGTCCATTCCCTGTGTTCTTACGTGTCTGCTTCTATTCTTGTCAGTGGCACCGGGAATCTGTGTTTCTTTTTGTTGCGTCATCTTGCTGTGTCAAGTCTCCATGTGCAGCGCCATTCCTGGGCAGGCTGCACTTTTCTTTCGCGCTGGGCGGTTCTCCTTACAGGGCGCACTCCTTGCGCGTGGGGCTCCCCTACGCGGGGGACACCCCTGCGTGGCAGGGCACTCCTTGCGCACATCAGCACTGCGCATGGGCCAGCTCCACACGGGTCAAGGAGGCCCGGGGTTTGACGCGGACCTCCCATGTGGTAGGCGGACGCCTCAACCACTGGGCCAAGTCCACTTCCCTCCATTGACTTTAATTAGCAAACAATAACTAACAGTTTCTGTAACTTGCCAATGGGCCATGATATGTTTTGGAGGTTGGGGAGGGGATGGGATAAAAGGGTCTTAAATCATACAAAGCATAATGCTTTTTGCATTTTCATCATCATCAACATCAGTATTTGGAAGTGTGTTTATTAAGGAAATTTTACTCACAAAACAAACAATAAAGTGGGAAGTGGTTGTGGCTCAACTGATAGCGCGCCCACCTACCATATGGAGGGTCCAGGGTTCAGCACCCAGGGCCTCCTGACCTGCGTGGTGAGCTGGCCCATGCGCAGTGCTGATGTACGCAAGGAGTGCCGTGCCACACAGGGGTGTCGCCCACATAGGGGAGCCCCACGTGCAAGGAGAATCACCCCATGCAAAAAAAGCGCAGCCCACCCAGGAGTGGCGCTGCACACACGGAGAGCTGACACAGCAAGATGATGCAGCAAAAAAAGCCACACAGTTTCCCAGTGCCACATGATAAGAATGCAAACAGACACAGAAGAACGCACAGTGAATGGACACAGAGAACAGACAATGGGGGAAAGGGGAGAGAAGTAAATAAAATAAACCTTTAAAAATAAGAATAAAAACAATAAAGTATGGTTTGGATGATGAAGTCACTTAAAACAGAAAAAGAAATTTTTAAGAATATCAATATTTTTCAAAGCAATCTGCAAATTCAGTGTGATTTCTATCAAAAAGGACAAAGCCGATCCTCAAATTCATATGGAAAGGCAACAGGGCCTGAATAGCCAAAATGATTTTGAAGAAGAGAAGCAAAGTTGGAAGATTCACACTCCCTATTTCAAATTTTAAACAAAGCTACAGTAACCAAAATGTGGGTTACTGGCATAAAGATGGACATATATACCAGTGAAAAGAATTGAAACTCCAGAAATAAACCCACTCAATCTGTGGCCAGCTGATTTTGGACAAGAGTGCTGAGTAGGTGAAATGGGGAATGAATAGTCTCTTGACAATGACTTTGGGAGAACTGGATGTCCACCTGCCGAAGAATGGAGTGAGACCCCTACCTCAGTCCGTATGCAAAAATTAAACCAAAGTAGACCTAGGACCTAACTATAAGAGCTAAAAACTTTTCTAAAACTCTTAGAAGATAACATAGGGACAAATCTTTATGACCTGAGATTCTGCAAGGGATTCTCAGATATGACACCAAAACTACAAACAACAAAAGAAGCAGCAGATAAATTCAACAAGCAAGAAAAAGTTTCCTCAAAAAGTTAAATATAGACTTTCCATAGGACCCGGCAACGCCATGTCTAGATATATACCCAAAGAACTCATGAACAGTGTCGCAGTAGATACTTGTACACCAGCGTTTTTAGCAGCAGTATTCCCAATAGCCAGAAGGTGGAAACAACCCAAGAGTCCATCAACGAATGATGGATAAACAAAATGTGGAACATAAACACAGTGGAATATCATCAGGGCCTAAAGAAAGAATAAAGTTATGAGATGCTGCAAGTGGCAGAACCTTGAAAACATGCTTAGTGACATAAGCAAGGCACGTAAGGACACATATATGATGTCACTCGTAAGAGAGGTCTAGAAATAGCAAACATTTGCAGAGACAGAAAGGAGAGTAGAGGTTACCAGGGGAAGGGGAGTGTACAGTTGGTGGATATGGAGTGTGTGTAAATAAAAATAGGGGAGCGGATGTAGCTCAGTGGTTGAGTGCCTGCTTCCCATGTACGAGGTCCTGGTTTTAATCCTCGGTACCTCCAAAAAAATAATAATAAAAAGAAACAGGGAAGCGGACTTGGCCCAGTGATTAGGGCGTCCGCCTACCACATGGGAGGTCCGCGGTTCAAACCCCGGGCCTCCTTGACCCGTGTGGAGCTGGCCCATGCGCAGTGCTGATGCGCGCAAGGAGTGCCCTGCCACGCAGGGTGTCCCCCGCGTAGGGGAGCCCCACGCACAGGGGGTGCGCCCCGTAAGGAGAGCCGCCCAGCGCGAAAGAAAGTGCAGCCTGCCCAGGAATGGCGCCACACACACAAGGGGAGAGCTGACACAACAAGATGACGCAACAAAAAGAGACACAGATTCCCGGGCCACTGACAACAACAGAAGCGGACAAAAGAAGAAGATGCAGCAAATAGACACAAAACAGACAACTGGGCGGGGGTGGGGGAGAGAAATAAATAAATAAATCTTTTTTTTTTTTTAATAGGAAGGGGCTACCCTCGAGGTCATAAACATAATTGCCAGGGGTGACAGGCGGGTGATGCAAGTTTATTTATCAGACAGGCTCACCACAGTAGGAAGTGGTGAGGTTTGTGGGAATTGACGACCACAAGCCGCAGCTAAACGGATTCCATTCCAAATCTCTGGCTTCCTGAGCCACCCGCGGCCCTGCTCAGGCACCCTGCCTCTCGGGACATCAACCCCCACCTCGCACCTGCTGCTCGCTTGTCCCCGCCCCGCTTCATCTCCTCTCCCCACATGAGCAGAGGCTGTCCCGTGCAAAGGAAATATGGCCTGCAAGGGGGAGGAGAAAGAGAGAAGAGATCAGGGAAGGCTGAGCAGGGAGAGAACACGAGATGGATGCTACAGGGGAGGGAGAGAGACCAGTGGCTGCGCATGCGATGTCCAGGAATTTCACCAACCGGACATTTATTAGCTGCAGTGTATACAAGACCCTGTGCTGGGAAATACACGGTCGGGGGACACAGCCCTTGCCCCAGGGATAGAAGAGAAGACAACACAGCGGTGGGTGCTGCCAGCATTCAGAAAAGGAGTGGGTGACCCCAGAAAACACATCTAGCTTGGGAGAGCCTAGAATACCCTAGAGCAAAGGTCAAAAGATGGTGCTTGAAGAGGGGACAGATTTACACAGTTAGTTACACCGTATTCACATATGCAGAGAAAATGCACTTTTTAAAAAATTGGGTTGGGTGTGGATGTGCTGAAGCAGTTGGGCACCCAGGAGGTGCCAAGTTCGGTTCCCAGTGTCTCCTAAAGAAGATGAGCAGATGCAATGAGTAGACACAGTGAGCAGGGAGCAAATGTGGTTCAAGCGGCTGAGTGCCTGCCTCCCACCTGGGAGGTCCCAGGTTTGGTTCCTGGTGCTGCCTAAAGAAGACAAGCAGACACAATGAGCAGAAACAATGAGCTGACAGACAAGGGTGCCATCTTGGGGATAGGAAATTTTGTCTCCAAATCATAATGTCTTGCTCACCAGCCAGCCCCTTGCCCCACTAGGTGATAACTCCAAGGGAAGGGGGGTGGTGGTGGCTGATGACCAAAGAAAATCGACCGATTTCAGTTTTTAAACAGAGCCCAAATCACTGCTGTAAATAGCCTCTGTAGGTTGAACTCGGCCCCTTTGGAGGTTTCTCTCCACGGCCTCTGCTCCGGGCCCTCAGCACAGAACTAGTTGCTGCCCCTTTGGTCCTTCTCCCTCCCTCGGCCTCTGCCACTGGGTTTGGGCAATGGCTGTCCCCCGTGGAGCCCATACTAAGCCCCTGCCTGGCCCCCCTCTGGCCTCGGGGCCACCTTGGGTCAGGGGTGCCCTGCCAGGGGTCCCCCCAGTGCCCCTCCGTCCTGAGGGTCCCAGTCCGGTCCGTTCTCTGTCTGCCTCTTACCCATCCTTCCTCTCCCCAAGGCTTTCTCAGCCTCAACAGAGAGGAGTGCTTTCCTTCCTTCCCGCTTCCTGCCTTCGTGTAGTTGATCGTGCTAAGGGGATTTTGAAAATCCTTTCACGATGAGACCTGCCCTCTTGGACTCTGGAATGCCAGGTCCTGTGGAGGGTGTGAGGTGATGAGCTCTGGACCTCCCCCTGCTCCTGTGACAACCCTGGAGGACACTGTTTGAGTTTGCTGGCTCCCAAAACGCAATCTCCCAAAGGTGGGTTGGCGTTTACGACGGAGAGTTATTAGTTTACAAGCGGACGGTTCCAAGGCTGAGGGAGACGTCCAAACCGAGGCTTCCTCAGGGACACTTTCTCCCCGAAGACCGGCTGCAGGCGACCTGGACTCGGTCACCCGACCAGGGACAGGGCGGGGTCTGCCCGGCTCTCCGTTCCCGTCTCGTTGCTTTGAGCTTCTGGCTTCCCTGGTTCTCTCTCCCTTCTGTGGCTTTCTCTCTCTCTCCCCATGTTCATCCCGTTTATAAAGGGCTCCAGTGAGAGGATTAAGACCCACGCTGGTCCACGCCTTAACTGAAGCAACCTCATCAAAAGGCCCGTTTTTTAAAAAACTGGGTGGTTTATCTTTTTGTTGTTGGTTATAGGAGTTTTTTATATTCTGGATATTAAACTCTTTATCAGCTATGTAATTTGCAAATATTTTCTCATTCTGTAGGTTGTCTTCTCACTTTCTTGATAATGTCCTTTGACGCACAAACGTCTTTAATCCTGATGAGGTCCTGTGTATCTATTTTTCCTCTAGCTGCTGGTTCCTCTGGAGCAACATCAAAGAACCCATTGCCTGATAGGAAGTCTTGCAGATATTCCCTTAGGTTTTCTTCTAGGACTCCTGCAGTTTTAGTTTTTATATTTAGGTCTTTTATATTGAGTTAATTTTTGTGTGAGGTATAAAGTATTATTTGCCTTCTCAGTGTTCTCATTGCTGCCATTTAGAAATACAACTGATTTTTGTACACTGATCATGTATCCTAAGACCGTGTGGAACAGTTTTATTAGTTCTAATAGTTTTGTGAATGTGTGTATGTCTATTTAGGGTTTTCTAGATATAAGATCACGTCATCTGCAAATAGAGTTTTACTTCTTCCTTTCCAATTTGGATGCGTTTTATTTCTTTTTTTGCCCAACTGTCCTGGCTAGAACCTCCAGTGCAGTCTTTTTTTTTTTTTTAATTTACTTCTCTCCCCTCCCGCCTGTTGTCTGCTCTCTGTGTCCATTCACGTTGTGTTCTTCTGCGTCTGCTTGGATTCTTATCAGCGGCACTAGGAATCTGTGTCTCTTTTTGTTGCGTCATCTTGCTGGGTCAGCTCTCCGTGTATGCGGTACCACTCCTGGACGGGCTGCGCTTTTTTCGTGTGGGGCGACTCTCCTTGCGGGGCACACTCCTTGCATGTGGGGCTCCCCTATGTGGGGACACCCCTGTGTGGCAGGGCACTACTTGCGTACATCAGCACTGCGCGTGGGCCAGCTCCACATGGGTAAGGAGGCCCGGGGTTTGAACCCTGGACCTCCCATGTGGCAGGCGGACGCTCTTATCAATTGAGCCAAATCCGCTTCCCCAGTGCAGTCTTTTATAGAGATGGTGAGAGCAGACATCCTCTCACCTAAGAGGTGAGATTTCTTCCTAATCTTGGGGAGAAAGCGTTCGGCCTCTCACCCTCATGATGCCGTTTGCGGATCTTTCATCTATGCCCTTTATCACATCGAGGTAGTTGACTTCTATTCCTAGTTCAATGAGTTTGTTTTTGTTTTTATTTTTTGTAATGAAAGAAAGGGCACTGAATGTTGTCCTATGTTTCTTCCTCATCAATTGAGGTGATCGCGTGGGTGTTTTCCCTTTCTTCTGTTAATGTGGTAGGGAATAGGGATTGATTTTCCCGGCCTCGTCCCTGTGCTGGGGGCGCCGGGACACCTCCCACTGCACAACCGCCGGGCCCCCGCCCCCAACGCCGAGGAACTTGGGAGCCCGGCTCTGCCTTGGTGGCCGCTGCTCTGCAGCCCCCCGACCGTGTTGGAGGGCCCAGAAGCCCTTTCTCCCAGCCCTCCCCTCCTGGGGCTCCCCACTGCAGCTCCTATCAGGACCTTCAAAGGGCCATTTCTTTTTTTTTTTTTTAAAGATTTATTTATCTCTTTCTCCCCCCACCCCCCCGTTGTCTGTTCTCTGTGTCTATTTGCTGCGTCTTGTTTCTTTGTCCGCTTCTGTTGTTGTCAGCGGCAGGGGAATCTGTGTTTCTTCCTGTTGCGTCATCTTGTTGTGTCAGCTGTCCGTGTGTGCGGCGCCATTCCTGGGCAGGCTGTACTTTCTTTCGCGCTGGGTGGCTCTCCTTACGGGGCGCACTCCTTGTGCGTGGGGCTCCCCTACGCGGGGGACACCCCTGCGTGGCAGGGCACTCCTTGCGCGCATCAGCACTGCGCATGGGCCAGCTCCACACGGGTCAAGGAGGCCCGGGGTTTGAACCGCGGACCTCCCATGTGGTAGACGGACGCCCTAACCACTGGGCCAAGTCCGCTTCCCATCACGTCCGTTCTTAAAAGCCCAGCTTCAGTCTGAGCCCAGGCAGAGGTCACCCTCCTTCCTTGCCTGCCGCGGTCCACGCTGCTCTCACGCAATAGCTCGTGTTTATCTGATGGGCATTCAGAGAGAGCTTGCTGTGTACTGGGCCCTACGTAACACGCCTGGCAAAGATTAACTCGTTCAGGCCTCACAGAAACCCCTGCGAGGTCAGTGCTGTTAGCCCTTCACCGATGAGGATTAGAGGCACAGAGAGGTGAAGTGACTTCCCTGAGGTCACACAGGGAGAACGTAACTGAGCAAGGATTTAAAGGCACATGATGTGGCTCTTCACCACTTGAAATGTGACTTCTCCTTTAGCGGTGTAATCATAATCACAGTCATAATCATAACAACGGCTGGCCTTTCCCAAGGACTCACTCTGCAACAAGACGCTTGGTGCATGTGCTGATGCGCTCGACCCCGGCTGCACCCGCGGGGGTGTTCACACGTGGGTTTGCACCTGAGCCCGGGCACTCGCCAGACCCGGGCTCTGGCCACGGGGTCCGTCAGGCTCAGGAGCACGGGCCCTTGGCCACTGTCTTGGTTTGCTGTAGCTGCTGTGACAAGTACAGCACAACGCCTTGGCCTAAACGACGGGCATTTCTAGGCTCGCCGCTTGCTCGGAGGCTGGAAGTCCAACGCGGCCGTGTCGGCCAGGCCACGCTTCGTCCCGGGGTCGGTAATGGGCTGTGGTGCGACCCTCGGTCACAGGACCCCGTCACTGGTTTCCTGCTTAGGCTTTTCTAACTTCTGGCTTCTGGTTTCCCACCGACTCCATCTGAATTTCTCTCTTATAAGGCCTGCGGGCCCAAGGATTTTGACCCACCCTGACTCGGTGGGGCAGCACCCAGTAGGGACCCAAGTCCCTGTTCACAGGTGAGCCCACCCCTGGATGCACCTTAACATCTTCAAAGGTGCCACTTACAAAACGGCGGGAGGTGGAGGAAGATGGGAACGCGGCCCCCGCGGCGTCTGTGCTCAGCGGCTTTTGCTGAGTGGACTTTTTTGGGGACAGTTTCTCCTCTGTCCTGCTTTTATCCTTTAGCCCCAGGTCTCAAGCTCAAGTGCAGCCAGGGGCCAGGTAAGTCCCGTCAGCTGGGGAAACCTTGGACCCTCATTCTCTTCTTCGATTTTGAGAGGGACATGGGTAACAATACCTCCCGGTCCTCTTTACTCTGTGACATGCCCAGGCTGGATCTGTCAAGTGAGCGAGCACGCAGGATGGCAGGGGCGCGGTGAGCCCTGGCTCAGGGGTCCGCTGGCCCTCAGCGCCAGCCCATTGTCGCCGGAGCTCCTGGTTTTTTAAGAGAAGCTGCTGGAACCCAGACTTTTAGATAAGTCTCAAATTTTCAACGAGAGCAACTGATGCACAGAAAAAAAAAAAAATCAAGCCATGGCAACCCACCAGCCACTGCTGCTCTCCCGCTGCTCTGTGCCAAGGGGGTCTGCACATGTAGCCTGCAGAGAGGGCCTCCCCGGCTCAGCCTTGGGGTGCAGCGCTGGAAGGCGGGGCCGGGGGCCTGGGCTCCTGCCCCCCGCCATCCCGACCCCCGCTCAGGGCCCTGCGTCTGTTGCTCCTGCAGGAAGGGGATGCGCTGGGCGCCATGGAGAAGCTGTGCCGGCAGCTGGTGTACCACCTCAGCCCCCACTCCCAGTGGAGGCGCCACCGGGGGCTGGTGAAGAGGAAGCCACAGGCCTGGTGAGTCCCCGGCCCCCCCCCCCACTGCTCGGCCTCCAAGCTTCCTGCAAGGGCAGCCCAAAGCCTACAGCCAGGCTGTGTGCAGAGCACAAGCCCTGTGTCCTGAGGGCCGTGGGGCGGAGCAAGGGCCTGGACCGGAGGGGATCTGGGAGGGCTGCTTGGAGGAGGTGAGATTGAAGGGTGGGGCACGCAGCCGGGAGGGCACCCCAAGATGAGAAGAGCTGGTGGGCAGCCCTGGTCTGCAAGTGGGAGCTGAGGATGGGCTGGGGTAGGCAGGGAGGTGGGCTAAAAGTGGGCACTCCCGCTGAGTCCCACAGTTCTGGGGCGTCCCCTAGAAGCACCCAGGCCCTAGCCACGTCCCTGGTGCCTGCAGCAGGGAGGACTCGCGGGCGTCTCGTGGCCACCTGAAGAGGAGGGCAGGCACGTGGGTCGTGGCAGGTAGCGCCATAGGAAGCATGTGGTGGGAGCCTGGCAGGAAGGCTTCCTGGAGGAGGAAGCAGCCAGCAGTGCAGGCAGAGGACGCTGGAGCAGGGCGGCAGGTTCAAAAGGCTGCTGCAGGCTCCTCCTTCCAGGCCCTGCAGATGGGGAGGTGGAGGTCGGGCCCTCCCCGCTTTCTGGACACCTGCCACCCCGAAGCTGGTGGAGGGGATGGAGCCCGGGAAGGCAGGGCTCCAGCCGGCGGGGGCAGCAGCCCTGGGAGGGGATGAGCCAGGGCTGGGAGGCCTGGGGCTGTGGGAACTGGTTCTTCAGGACTGGGCAGCTGGAAGGTCAAGCTCTGCTGGGGCCTCAGTCCCTTCTCAGCCCAAAAGGTAAATGGAGTCGACTCCCCTCGGATGTTCCCGTCACCCTCGAACAAAATCCGAAAGGGGACAACAGGCCCTTCCCTGCCTCCCGCCTGAGCTCTCCCTCCCTGCACCCGCGCAGGCCTTCCTGCTGGCTCACACACACTCGGAGCTAGAGCCTCAGGGCCTTTGCGCGTGCATTCCCTTTGCTGGAATGTTACCGACTGCTCTGACAGCCAGCGCGCTTCATTTTTCTTTGCGTCAGCACAGATGTCACCTGTCCTCAGACAGGAATGAGGGAGGTAGGGGATGCGACTGTCGCCGTGTGACTGGCCAAAAGTCACCCCGCTGACAAGTGGGGGGCTGGATTCAGGTGGTGACAAAAGAGAGCGGCAAGTATTAACAGCCTTCCTGTACAAGGCGCTGTTGGAAACGGTCTCCATTTATTAAATGTATTTATTTCACACCAACCCTGTTAGGTAGGTAGGCTCTTCGCTCCACTCTTCGGTTAAATATCTGAGGCACAGAGGGGGGAGGTCATTTACTGTCACCTCTCCGAGGTCTGAGGAGAAGGAAGACGTGCTAAGATACAAACCAGGTGTTCTGGCACCAAATGTCACTGGATCTTGCAGAGACGCCAAGCCTCTCCCCAGGGTGCTGGCCCTTCCCCTGCACCCTGGAGGGCTGCACCTGGAGCTGCACCTGACTTGTGCCAACCAGCCGAGGCCGGCTTGGCGGCGGTAGCCCTTGCAGCCCCCAGGACACGCCCCTGTCCTGCTCGGCTGACCCGGCTCCCGTGTCCCTCTCCCCGCCAGCCTCAAGGCCGTCCTGGCCGGAAGCCCCGCGGACAACACGGTGGACCTGGCGGGCATCCCGCTGAGCGCGCGGGACCTGGAGCGGGTGAGCGGCTACCTGCAGCGCTGCGGGGAGCAGGTGGCCAGCGTGGAGCTGGGCTTCACGGGCCTCACGGACGACATGGTCGTGCAGCTGCTGCCGGCGCTGGGCGCGCTGCCGCGCCTCTCCACGCTGACGCTCAACGGCAACCGGCTGACGCGGGCGCTGCTGCGCGACCTCACCGACGCCCTCAAGGACCCCGGCAAGTTCCCCAGCGTCACCTGGATCGACCTGGGCAACAACGTGGACATCTTCTCCCTGCCGCAGGCCTTCCTGCTCAGCCTGCGCAAGCGCTGCCCGAGGCAGGGCCACCTGCCCACCATCCTGGAGCTGGGCGAGGGCCCGGGCGGCGGCGAGGAGGACCCGGGGGGAGGGTCTCCCGAGGGCGGCCTGGAGCCTGGGGCTGCGGCCCAGGCCCAGACGTGAGGTGGAGACCGGGCCACCCCCGGGAGCCGGACCCTCGTGCCCGGGCAAGGGAGCGCGGGAGCATCTCCTTGGTCCTCCCCAGCCCCCTCCTTGCCTTCACCCCAATGCCACTTTCTGCCCCCTGGCTCCAGAAGTCACCACTGGCTCGAAGGGGCAGCCCCCTCGGCTCGGCCCTCAACCTCCCCAACTTTGTGGGGGCAGGTAAGGTTTGGAGGTGCTAGAAGCTTGAGCCCCTGTGAATGCTGAGAGCTTTTCCCCAGAAAGTGGAGCTGGGGTCCTACTCTAACCCCAGGGTTTTCCAGCTCTGAAGTCGACTTGCCCTGCCCAGGAGAGCAAACTCCAGGCCCGTGGTTCCACCAAAGGATGGGAGCCGTGGGGCCGTGGGCTAGTGCCATTTGGGAAGGGGTGGGCTGAAGGGCACTGCTGCACCTCCTTACAGAGCCCCGGACCCTTTAGGACTTCCCTGGAGGGTCTCACAGTGCCCCTGCCTGCGGCACCACCTGGGACCCTTCCAGAGCTTCCCTGTGCTGGCCCAGTGGTGCCCCATGAGGGGGCCTGCTCCCGCCCCTAGACAGTCAGTCAACCCAGGAAACATTTCCTCATAAGGTTTTCCCCACAAAATTAGTTTTTATGGGGACCCCTGGGAAAAGTAATCTTTTGAATACATTCCTAAATACTGGGGACTATTGCAGAGGCACATCTACAAACTCAGACCTAGTGCCTCCTGAGAGAGCTAGGGGGTGGCCATAAACGGGGAGGGGTCTGCCAGGGAGCTAGCAAGGCTTTCTTTCCCCTTCCCCTTCCCCTCACACCCAGGTCCTCTTCTGGGATGGGGGCGAAGGCCCTGCCAGTTAGGCTAAAGTCCCACCAGGGGCCCAAGTAGAGAGCTAGAGGAAAGCTATGCAAAAGTGACAGCCTGGAAGTGGCAGGGATTATATGGATGCCTTAAATGATCTGGAATTTTTGTCCCCAAAATATAGGCAGGGAGGGGAGAACAGCTTAGACCACCTGTTGCTGCTAAACTGCAAATACCTGGACTGCTAACACCAGGCAGAGTAGTAATCAAATTTAACCTTTTCTTCAAAAATACATTTTTAAGAATCAATACCAAAGACAATTCTTTATTGTATTTGTCATGGACATTTGCATGGGTATATCTAAGAGTTTCCTGCTTAAAGACCTTGGTTCTGTCTCAAAATTACTTACAACTAAAATGTATTTACCTTTAAAAATACATTTTTTTAAAACCTCGTATTTCAGAAGCTCTTTGGCAGTCTGGCAAGAACAATGACAGAATCTAATGGGTGATACTAAACATGCCTGTCCCAGAAAGTTTCAAACTTCTCTTGGCTGTGTTGGTAAGAACAGCCGCCAGGTACTCAGTGCAAGTGGAGCTGTTCCAGCCACGCTGGTCCAGATGGTCAATGGCGTGTAATTTCTCATGGTCCAAATGGATGGTTGAATTCTGCCCCCGTCACAGACAGGTGACCAGCCTGAGGATATAGCCTGCAAAGAAACTAAGTATCAGTCTCACCTTCTACTGCCACCAACAGTCAATTCGTGGCGATAAAAGATATCTTCAGAAAACCATGCTCACCACTACACCATCTGCCGGTAATTCCAGCTATTTTTGGTGATCTCATCATTTGATATCCTTCCTGCACATGTTTTAACAAAACTAGCTGCTCCCTTTCCCCCAGTGCCCACTGTCCAGAGCAAGCCTTACCTCTATCTCTTGGGCTGAGCAGCTGCTGCCAGTGGAATCTCTGCCTGACCGACCATTCTCCAGCACTCACTTCTCTGAGACCTGAGCAAGTGGAGAGCAAGGCACACCTGAAATACAGCAGATGCCCAAAGCACAAGAGGTGTTTCTAGATCACACAGAGTCTCAACTACAGACCCACCCAACACAAGTCCTCATGAACTTAGGTAGGCTTTCTCCACACCAAGGTCCATTAAGCTCTAGTTAGCCTCTCCGTCTAGCCACCTCATTACGCTTCACAAACCTAAAATGACCGAGTTTCCTTTTCGTGGGTAAGGAAAACTGGAGCTCAGGCAAATAATTTGCACAAGATCTCACAGCCAGGTGGTATAAAAGGAGCAACTTCTGACTTCACTCTACCCTACGAACCACTACCATCTCTGGGATAGTCTACCAATAGGTCAGAGGCTAGCTACCCTGATTAAATGAAATTCCCAATACTTGAGCTACAAAATTAGCCATCTCATGTAATTCTACCAATAGCTGGGCACAATCAAGCAGTAACCTCTCCAACAGACCAAAGCTTACCTTGTGGCAGACAGTATTGCTCCTAGCAGAGTCCTTGGTTGATCACATTGGGGACCCCCTTCAGAGTTGCAACCTGTGTATATAAATTAAGGATCACAGTTCAGACTGACATTTTTGGGCACCAGCCAGCAGGGGAGGACTTGGTGACTGCAGTCAGCCAAGAATAGTTATCGTCAGTTATCGCTTCTGACGGCACTTCCTATTATGGTTTTCATCAGAGCAGCCACGCACCTCACCTCTTCCCAGTACCACTCCTCTGGCTCAACTGGCATTGGGGACACCCTGGATTACTTTAAACTAAACTTGTCTAAAAGATGGGCACTGGAGACATGCTTCAGTATGTTTCTGCTTAAAACTGTTTAAATACAGTTCCAGGCTAGCGCCAGAGCATACTATGCAAGGACTTGGTATGTAAGTTTTAGAAAAGCTGAAATCTACAACTGTTCAATTTCAGTGTTATTTAACTTAACAAAAACCGTACCTTACACCTCATGATGGGATGCTGCAGTCTTCAATAGCCTGCAGTGAGTCTGTGACCTGGAACCCGGAGAAACAAGAGCATACGCTTAGAGCAGATTCTAGAAGTTAAATGCAACTAAACGGTGGAGGCTCAACGACTGCGGTCAGACGGGCATAAAACATCGTCAGTTATCGCTTCTGACGGCACTTCCTATTACCAGTATCATCACAACAGTCCACGCCTCCCCATTCCAAACCTCACCCCCGCGAAGGGTCCCCGGTCACCGAAAACCACAGCCAGACCCCAACTCACCCAACTCTCTCGGGTTTGCACGCGACCCACGGCGGGCCCGGGGAAGGGCGGCCCGGCCTTCGGGGACCCCAGGCTCCCGCGTTGGCCCTGCGGGACAAGCACGCGCGCTCGGACAGGGAGCCCAGCGCCCGCCCTGGCACAGGGGGACGCACGCTCCTCCCTGCGAGTCAACCTCTGCGGAAGCATCACTCCAGAAATGAGAAAGGCGCTTGTCCCTTAGTTCCCTTTACCGCCCGCCACTAAGCCCACACGCGAACAGCCCTTACCCCATGACGATAACTGCGGAAAGACGGTCCGCGCCGTGCGCCAGGCATTTAAGGAGCCGGGACGTCTCACTCTCACAGAAGGGAGGGGGGCCTGTCGACGATTCACGGGAACTTCCGGCCCACTTGAAGGGGTAGACTCGTCCACCTAAGGACTCCCCCCCTCCTGTTGAGTCTGTGGTCTCTCCCACAACCCCGGGAATTCTGGGCCAGGAGACGTGCGGCGAGTCCCGGTGCGCCTGCGCGTGGCCTGGCTGGTGGGACTGGAGCGGTGTGATGCTGAGCAAATAGCTTAACGTTTGTGAACCTCCGTCTGCCACCCCCGGAAACGGAGAAAACGGAATCGCGGAAGGTTGTGGGGGGGATCGCATAGACAAGACACTCTTGGGACTGGAGAGCGTATCAAGCAGCAAATATTCATATAACTAGTAGCTCCCTCGATTTTCTAAGCGCTGCCAGTCTGACCCGCACTATTTTGAAATATCCCCGGAGCCTCTCAAACCCCTGTGCACTGACGACCGTCCTCATTCCTTAGAATGACCTTTAAGAGCGAGCGGACATCGGGCGGGACGCCTCTCAGCTGTGCCTGCATTCACCGCCGCCCTCTCCTCCCTTCTGAGGTACGGAGCTGCCCCCCTCCGTCTCTCTCCTGACTCCAACGTGCCCCCATCTCGTCTACGCTGGAAACCATTCCCTCTGTGCCAGTGCTTTCCTTTCAGCACAAGAACATGCTCAGGTCCCTCCCACTTAATATGTATTCATACATACGTAGTTTATATTTGCACATTATACTGAGGAAGAGCAATTCACTTGGGATTGGCAATTCATTGGAAAGGCCACAGAGAGCCAGAGACTTCGTGCTGGGCTTAGATTTTAATAGAAGGAGCGGAGCTTCCAGCCAGAGCAAAGTCACGGTGTCAAGCCGGTATGTGGTCCCTCAGTCTGCATACAGAATTTGGCGAAAGTCCCAAGGAGGGCGTGGAGGGTGAGGGGTGGGATGGAGGAAGAGGCATCTGGAAATACTCTGGGCAAAACCATTCTGTGGGCACTGGGGAGCCTCTCAAGCCTTCAGAGCACAGGGGTGACTTGTACTTGTGTCTTAGGAAGTCCCCTCTGGCTGCCCTGCAGAGAATAACTTAGAGGAGTGGGAATTGAGCAGGAAGTCCAGTCTGGAGGGAAAGCAGTAATCCAGGCGAGGAGAAGGACACCCCGAGCTAAGCACTTGAGAGAGACTGGAGGCTCCACAGAGGTTTTGGAGGCACCTGGTGAGGGCTGACTGGTGGGGGTGCTTGCCATGTCTGCCCCCACAAGTCTGTCGTGCCAGCGGGCACAGCAGCTGGATCAGCTGCCTGCACACTGGAAGAGGACAGCCTCGGAGCTGGGCGACAACCAAGGACTGTCTCCGGTGCCCAAGGCACAGGTGGGAGCAACCCCGCCCCAGACACAAGCGCATGCACGCAGTGACATGCAAGACATAACCAGCCCAAGGGCCTGATAACTTTGCCCAAATAATGTTTCCAGAAGAGTTCATGATAGAAAAGAAAATTGTATTTGCCACCAGAATTGACTTGGCCGGGCCGCACAGCCAGCAGGGGTGGCTGTGAAAGAAGCACAGCTGAGTCTGGGCTGCTCAGCGAGACCCCGCGGGCTGGAGGGGCTGATCTTCATTCTCCAAGGCTGAGTCGTCCTCCGCAGGCGGGGAGGGGGAGGCCACGGCGGAGTTCCTCCTGGGGCCTGTCAACAGAAGGGGAGCACTGCGGCTGGGCCCTGGGGGTTTGTCCCCCGGGGGGCAGGCGCTGGGGACGCAGGAGGGGCTGGCTGCTGGGAAGCCGCGCCAGGCCCTGTGGACGGCAGGTGAGCTCGGGGCCTCCGCCGTGCCCTTCCCCACCACCCTCCTTCCACAAGCATTTCCCAAGCCCAGGCCAGGGGTCAGGTGTGGTGCTGAGCTCCAAGTCCACGGAGGTGACAGCCTTGTGGGTCAGCGACCAGACCATTTGAAACCAGCTCAGGTCCCCAGGGGAGGTGAAAGTGAGGTGTCCTGGGAAGTCAGGGGAGGCCGCAGATCCAGACAGTCAGAAGGGCGGGACGGGTGTTTGCATGGGAAGCGTGAGCCAGGGAGCACTGCCACCCGGCCTCCTCGGGGACAGAGGTGTGGGGAGTGCGGCAGGACCACGGCCCCGGGGGAGTGTGGGCTTTCGGGCAGTTGGAAGTTCTGTGTAAATCGGAGGAATTCCAGTGAGCTGAGTCTGGAGCAGAAAGACTTGTCTGGAGGTCGGGGTGCAGCTTGTCGGGGTGCAGGCCTAGCACGCCCTGATGGGGTGCAGAAGCAGGAGGGATGAGAGCCAGGGGCAGGGGGTGAGGGGCTGCCCAAGAGATCCTGAGGACAGCACTCAGCCTCGGCAGGGGACTCAGGTGGGGTCAGGGGGGATGGGGGTCCAGAGATGCTCAGGGCCTCCGGCCTGGATAACGGGGTGGGGTTACAGCCACATGGCTGTCTTCTCTGTTGGAGATGTCCAGTTGGAGGCCAGGGGGTTTGTGGGGTGCTTCAGGCAAAGAAAAGGGCTGCAAACTGGACGTGGGGCATCGTGGCATTGAGGCAATGGGGTGGCAGCACCCGGAGGGAGGGAGATGCAGAGAGGGTGGGCAGGGGACCTATCAGGACAGGTGTCTGCGGGCCTCGTGCAGATGGACAATGGTCAGGGACCCGGGGGCCTCAAACAGGCTTGACAGGAGGCCAGAGGAGCCTCCTGCCAGCAGGGGTCATGGGTGATGCGGAAGGCCGGGGGAAATGGGGGTGCACAGGCACAAGCAAGTCTCCAGTGCAGTTTGTCGGGAAAGAGAAAGGGGAGGCAGAGAGCCAACAGAAGATTTGAGACGGGAGCCCAGGAAGATTCCAGAAAGAAAGACAAGCTCTGGACAGAGCTAAGCTCAGGGGACAGGCCTTTAGGGTGAGAGGAGGGTGGGGTCAGGGGGGCACTCACTCCAAGGGAGAAGAGGTGGGGGTGGTGGTTTGAGGCTCTGAGTGCCCCAGAAAATCGTGTTCTTAAACCTAAGCCATTTCTGTGGGTGCAAACCTTTTGGAAGTAGGGTCTTTTTGATTAAGAACTTCAGTAAGGCATGGCCCAGGATGAGTCTTAATTCTCTTACTGGAGTCCTTTATAAAATCCAGAGAGAGAGAGAGAAAGCCACGGAAGCAAGAAGTGGGAAGCGACAGAACACCGAAGAGCAGGGAGAGGCCAGCAGATGCCACCCGTGCCTTGCCCTGTGCCAGAGGAGTCCAGGAGCGCCGGCACTCAGTCTTTGGGAAGAAAGCATCGTTTGCTGAAGCCTCGATTTGGACACTCTTCTCAGCCTCAGTACTGTGAGCTTGTAGGCTACTAAATCCCCATAGGAAAAGCCACCCCATTTCTGGTATTTTGCTTTCGGCCGCCCAGCAGACCAAAACAATGCAGAAAGGAGAAGGGGCTTCTGCTCAGAAGGAGAGGCTGGAGCGGGGGTCCACCGTCCAGCGGGGTGTGGGGATTGGGGGCCGGTGGCAGCCACCAGAGGGCCGTGCAGGGGTAGGGGAGCCCAGGGTCGGCAAGGTTCAAGAAAGGGGGGGCATTTCAAACTTGTTCCCCCCACTGGGTCCCCAGGCACTCTGGGCCTGGACGGAAGGGGAGAGCTGATGGGAACCCGGATGGCGGTGAGCGGAGAGGCCGGAGGGGAAGGCTCTGGAAAGACTGGACTGGAGGAGGGACGTCAGCCACAGAGGACCTCCAGGTGACCGCCCGAGAATAGCCGAGGAAGAGGGGGACGCTGAAAGAGGAGCTGCCACAAGCAGAGCTGCGCGGGGCCCTGCAGGAGGTCGCCTCAGAGACCCGGCTACCCCGGCCGCCCACCCCCAGTGCCGGACTGCGGCCACTCACCAGGGACACCCGCTCCCGAGGGCTCCTCGAGCACGGTCGGCAGCGTCTGCTCCCACGCGGCCCAGTTCACCTCCTCCACCCTGAGGACAGCACAGCAGCTCTGAGGCCCCACCCCGGGGGCCCTGCCTGGTCCCTGGCCGGACACCTGGGCCCCCCGCCCGCACGCACACGCTTGGTGGACACGGGGCAGCGGGGCAGCAGAGGGGTCCCCCTCCCACCTGGAGCCCCCGTCCTTGCGGTTGTCACCCCGCCAGTGGGCTCCCTGTGGCTTGTTTGCAGCCACCTGGAGGAACCGCGGCAACCAGGCAAGAGCTTGTCGGGCGTGTCTTTGTGTCACCAGGCTCTGTGGCCCTTTTGTGGCCACCCCACGTGCCCGAGGCCCTGGTCCCTTCCTGCCTGTGCTGCTTTCATGGAAGCTTCTGCTTCTGGCTGGGAGCTTGTGCATCGCCCAGGCATGTGTTTGGGGTGAATCATACCAACCCCCCAAAGACACTGTTCACATCCTAAGCCCTGTGACTGTGGCCTTATTAAGAATTAGGGTCCCTGAAGGCGAGACTAGTTAGGATGAAGCCAAGCTGGATAAGGGCATGCCCTCATCCAATATGGCTGCTGTCCGTAGAAGAAGGGGAAGATTTGGACACAGAGGACGGACACCAGACGCAGAGAGTGCAGTGATGAGGCTACAAGCCAAGGAAGGCCGGCTGCCACCAGGAGCTGGAAGGGGCCCGGAAGGGCTCTCCCCTGGGGCCTGCGAAGGGAGCGCGGCCCTGCTGGCAGCTCGATTTCGGACTCCCAGCCTCCGGGACTGTGAGAGAGTAGAGTCCTGGTGCCCGTGGCCGCCCCTTGGTGGTACCTCGTTAGGGCACAGGGAAGGGGTCGTTCTCAGTGGAAAGGACTCTGAGACCGGGCTGCACGGGGAGTCTGCAGGGCGGAGCAGACCAGCCAGGCAAGGCTGGAGGGCTGGAAGCCCCAGGGGCCTTTCGGCTTCCTGGCCTCCCAGTTGTCACACATCTTAGGCCAGAGGGGGTGGCGCAGGGCCCCCCGGGAAGGGGTCTTCCGTTGAGCCCATGGGACAGGCAGGCAGGGATTCAGAGCAGCGGGCAGCGGCAGCCCCGGGCCCGCAACAGCAGCATCTCCCACCTTGCCGGGTCCTGGGGCTGCCCCCGTGGGACCCCTGGTGCTCTGAGATCCTGCCCCACAGCTGGGCTCCTGGCAGCCATTCCCTGGCATTCGGGCCTTGGGGAGCCCAGGTGGGTCAGCAGGACCCCCAGGCTGCCCTCCCTGCCTCCCCCTGCCTGAGGCACCAAGGCTCCCCCCCTCCTGAGGCACCAGGGCCCCCCCTCCTGAGGCACCAGGGCCCCCCCTCTCCTGAGGCACCAGGGCCTCCCCCTCCTGAGGCACCAGGGCCCCCCCTCCTGAGGCACCAGGGCCCCCCCCTCTCCTGAGGCACCAGGGCCCCCCTCTCCTGAGGCACCAGGGCCCCCCCCCTCCTGAGGCACCAGGGCCCCCCCCTCCTGAGGCACCAGGGCCCCCCTCTCCTGAGGCACCAGGGCCCCCCCTCTCCTGAGGCACCAGGGCCCCGCCTCTCCTGAGGCACCAGGGCCCCCCTCTCCTGAGGCACCAGGGCCCCCCCCTCTCCTGAGGCACCAGGGCCCCCCCTCCTGAGGCACCAGGGCTCCCCCCTCCTGAGGCACCAGGGCTCCCCCCACCTGAGGTACCAGGGCCCCCTCCCTCCTGAGGCACCAGGGCTCCCCCCACCTGAAGCACCAGCGCTCGTCCGGGCTCCCGTCAGGCCTGTTGCAGACTTTGATCTTCACGCCTGCCTGCCGCTTCCTCCTCCTCCACCACCAGTAGCCCTGCTCCATCTCCAGCACAGAGATGGCTTTCTGGGGACGAAGCGAACATCAGACCGCGCTGCCGGGACCCAGGCTGGGGGAGGAGGCGCCCCCAGGACAAGGGCGCGTGTGTGCCACCGCCCTCCACGCGCCACCCAGCGTCGGCCAGGCACATGGTCTGCCTCTCGGCATGCCCCCTTCCCCGGGAAGAGGACGCCGGTGTGGACGCCCCGAATCCCACCGCGTGCAGGAGGCCACGCGCCCGCGTGCAGGGGCTCGGGCACAGGAGAAACTTCAAGGGCGGCAGTCACCTGCAGGGCCCAGCCTCCCAGGCAAGGCTCTCTCTGCACCAGTGGCCCAGACCGCCCTTGGTCACGGCAGCCCCTCCAGGTGCAGAGGAGCCACCCCCCCACCCAGCCCCCCCACACTGTCCCACCCCGCCCCACCCACCCAGTAAGCTCCGGGCGGGCAGGGCCTCGGGTTCTCCGCCGCGTCTTAAGCACCCGGCCCCCTGCCCGGCCCCACGCAGCAGGCACTCAGTCCACACTCGGGGGCCGAGCCTCTCCCCTGCCCCAGGCAGCGGCCCCCCCCGGGGCGGAGGGGCGCACCTGCAGCCTCCAGACGCTCCAGCTGTCAGTGGCAATGCTGTTGACCGTCTCGCTCATGAGCGCGATGAGCATGTTGAGCAGCAGGATGTAGGTGAGCAGCACGTAGGCCAGCAGCAGCAGCAGCACCACGCCGCGGAAGTGCAGCTGCTCCTGGAAGGCCAGCTCGCCCATGCCGATGGTGAACTTGAAGAGCTCCAGCGAGGCGTCCACGATGCCGCCGTACGGGCTCTCTTTCGCCCCGGCCTCCGTGTCGTTGAGGCCGGCCGCGGCCTTGGGGTCTCCGGCCTCCCGGCTCAGGCTCACCAGGGCTGCGGGAGCGCGGGGCGGGGGGAGAGGGGGCGGCCAGTGGGCAGCCTCGCCGATGCGCGGGGCGGGGAGGCGGGGGCAGGGGGCCGGGGGGGGGCCTTTACCTACAGAGAAGCCGAACAGGAAGACGAAGTAGATCAGAAGGAAACGGAGCAGGTCCCGCAGGATGACCTGGAAAACACGTGCCTGGGTGCTGGGGCGAGGGCCCGCTGGCAAGACCCCAGAGCCCTGCCTTGGCCGGGGCACGCCACCCATGCCTACCCCTGTCACACACACATGTGCATCCAGGTGGCCCATGGAGTCACACCAACTACATCAGTAGTCATCAGGGAAATGCAAATCAAAACCACAGTGAGATGCCACATCCAACACCCACTGGGAAATAGAGCTTATCAAGTACGTGGAGAATCGGGACTTCCATGCGTGGTTGGTGGGAAGGTAAAATGGTGCAGTCGCTGTGCAGAACAGCTTGGCGGTTCCTCGGAAGGGTAAATATAGAGTTACCTATGAGCCAGCAATCCCAAAAGAATTGAAAAAAAGAATATACCCAAAAGAATTGAAAGTGAGGAGCTGATGTGGCTCCAGCAGTTCGGCACCCACCTCCTAAAGAAAATGAGCAGATGCTGAGCTGACACAAAGAGGTGATAAAATGGGAGACTCAATAAGGAGATATAACAAGGAGACACAACAAGCAGGGAGAGGATGTGGCTCAAACAGTTGGGCGCCCACTTCCAACATGGGAGGTCCCAGGTTCAGTTCCTGGTACCTCCTAAAGAAGATGAGCAGGGAAGTGGACCTGGCCCAATGGATAGGGCATCCGCCTACCACATGGGAGGTCCACGGTTCAAACCCCAGGCCTCCTTGACCCGTGTGGAGCTGGCCCACATGCAGTGCTAATGTGCACAAGGAGTGCCCTGCCATGCAGGGGTGTCCCCTGTGTAGGGGAGCCCCACGCACAAGGAGTGCGCCCCGTAAGGAGAGCTGCCCAGCGCGAAAGAAAGTGCAGCCTGCCCAGAAGTGGTGCCGCACACATGGAGAGCTGACATAAGATGACGCAACAGAAAGAAACACAGATTCCCAGTGCCACTGATAAGGATAGAAGCGGTCACAGAAGAACACACAGCAAATGGACAGAGAGCAGAAAACTTGGGGGGGGAGGGGAGGAAGGGGAGAGAAATAAACCAAAAAAAAAATAAAGATGAGCAGACACAATGAACGGACAGCAAGCACAAAACGAGCAGAGAGACAAGAGAGCCATCTTGGGGAGGGCGGGGAGCAGGGGATAAATAAATAAATCTTAAAAAAAAAAATTGAAAGCAGGCACTCAGATAGGGGACTTGTACACCCATGTTCACAGCAGCATTATTCACAAGAGCCAAAAGGTGGAAGCAACCCAAGTGTCCATCAACAGATGAATGGATAAACACAACGTGGCATATCCATGCAAAGGAATAGTATTCAGCCATAAAAAGGAATGAAGTTCTGGTGCATGCTACAACATGGGCGAACCTGAAGACAGCACGTGGAGAGCAATAAGCCAGACCCAAGAGGACAAACATTGCATGTCCTTGCTTATATGAAATACTTAGAATATGTAAATTGATAGAGTCCAAAATTAGAATACAAGTGAGCAGGATCTGGGAAGGGTGTGAGGAATGGGGAGTTAATGCTAAAGGGCTACAGAGTTTCTGTTGGGGGTGCTGGAAATGTTTGGGCCATGGAGGGGGTGACGGTAAAAGGACATTGTGAATGTAGTTAACACTACTCAAGGCTATACAGGAAAGTGGTCAAAACGGGGAAATTTTATGCTGTAACTTTTCTAGACTGATAAAATGAAATAAAGGCGTGTAGACAGCCACGTAGTCCGTGTCCAGGGTGCAGGCAGGTGAGCTCACGTGCCTGGTCTCCGTGCCACCGGCCCCCAGGTGGGCACTTGCAAGCACCCCTGTGCACGTGCGCCTGCACGCTCAGCCGGAGTCCGGGTGGGTGGCACACAGGCCCCGCGCTTCTCCCCCCGCCCGGCTCGCCGCAGTGGAGACTCCCGCCCGCTTCGGCCAGAGGCGGCCCGCGGGGCCGCGGCGCACAGCAGCCCCTCTCACCTTCTGGATCATGACGCTGTAGATCCCGGTGTACTGGAAGCCGCGTGTGTAGTACAGCAGGTTCAGCCAGCCCAGCACCAGCGAGGACACGAGCAGGGGCAACGACCACTCGACGGCCAGGAGAAGCAGCCCCTGGGACAGCAACGTGAGCAGGGCCTGGAGCAGGCTGCACGGGGGCAGGCGGGAGAGGGCCCGGCTCAGCTTCTGGGCCACAGGGCAGAGCTCCCCGGGCCCCCACCGGCCAGGGCAGACCCCGCCGCCTCTCCCACCCCCCCGCCTCGGGGCCTGAGAAGCCGTCCTCCCTCCCGAGCAAGTTATTTAAAGCCTGTGGGCCTCAGTTTCCTCCCCTGTAAAATGGGGGGCGTTGTAATAGCACTTGAACCACAGAGTGAGGATTCAATGAGATCATCGGTGGAAAGGGCCCAGAGGCCTAGAACAAATGTCAGTGTCCAGCTCTTGAGCCACAGACGTGAGGGACCAGCACGAAGAGCCCCCAGGCTGGGTGGCAGCCCAGGGGGCAACTTCCCAACGCCTGGTGTCCTCGACTCTAAAACGAGCTCAGAGGAGGGAGGCCCCACGTACAAGAGGATTTCGAAGTAGTTGTCCATGAAGAAGGTCCAGATGAACAGGCGGCGGCGCCAGAAGTACCACAGCTGCAGTGGGGGGAGCACGGAGCAGGTGAGACATGCTCCCCGTCCCTGCCACAGGGCTCCCCACCTGCTCCCTGCCTGGCAGGGGGGGGAGGCTGGCTGGGGCCTGCCAGGACCGCCCCGGAGGGAGCAGAGGTGGCTCAAATGATAGAGCGTCCGCCTACCATATGGAGGGTCCAGGGTTCAAACCCAGGGCCTCCTTGACCCGTGTGGAGCTGGCCCACGCGCAGTGCTGATGCGTGCAAGGAGTGCCGTGCCACGCAGGGGCACCCTTGAGTAGGGGACCCCCATGCGCAAGGAGTGTGCCCCACAAGGAGAGCCACCCCGCGTGAAAAAAGCGCAGCCTGCCCAGGAGTGGTGCCGCACACATGGAGAGCTGACGCAGCAAGATGACGCAACAAAAAGAGTTGCAGTTTCCTGGTGCCACCTGACAATGCAAGCGGATGCAAAAGAACACACAGCAAATGGACACAGAGCAGACAATGGTGGGGAAGGGGAGAGAAATAAATAGAAATAAATATTTTTTAAAAAAAGGACCACCCTGGGGGTGAAGGCAGCAGCTCTGACTTTTGGGAAACTCATGGATCCTTCTGGTCCACTGAGAATGCTCTAGACCCCCTTTTGCAAAAACCACAGCCACCCACGGATGCCTGGACAATGCCAGGCCCCTCTGGGTCCCCCGGGGGATCCAGATCTAGAACCCCATCGTTCTGGTGAAGCCCTCATCAGCCCCCCTCTTCCTGGCCTCGCAAGGAGCACCCTGTGTGTACCCCAGCTGGCCTGGAATCAGGGCCCATGTCCGGCCTGCTCTGAGAGGGTCTTGATGTCATGGTCCTGCAAACTTGCAGCATTTTCAACTGCAGAGGCCCTGCGGGGGGCACAGGCCCCCCCGCCCCAGCCTCCTGTGTCCTCCTGCCGTGGGACCAGGTGGAAGCGGCTTCCAGCCCGAATCCCAGGGGAGCAGAGCCGGCTCTGCCAGGGAACCACAGAAGCCACCTGCTGCCCCAAGGGCACCCCAAAACCACAGCAGGGAGGGTGCCCAGACCCAGAAGGCAAGGCCAGAGCCCAGAGCCCTCAAACGCGGTGAGGCGGGACTGGGCGAGGCTGGGTGATGGGATTCCGTCTCCCCGGAAATGAAGGGGGCGCGATAACGTGCACCAGGGCCCCTTGCGACAGGTGCTCGGTTTGCTTTGGGTTGCCCCATGGGGTGGGGGGAGACCTCACCTGAGTGGAGAAGAGGTACAGCCCCCCGAGCAGGATCAGGATGTGGCCCAGCAGCACCGCGGAGCTCCCCGCCATCAGGGGAAAGAAGTCCTGCTGGAGAGACCTCAGGTAGGACCTGGGGCCGGGGGGCTCCTCCCCAACCCCTCCCCCTACGAGAGCTGGGCCCGAGGGCCCATTTGGACACTAGGCTGTGGAGGAGGGACAGGGGCTGCAGGGAGGGCACGGGGGCTGCAGGGAGGGCACCGGGGGCAGGGCTTCCGAGGTGGGGTCTGGCCCGGAATCCTGTGGCCACCACTTAACAGCCTGTGACCCTGGATGTGCACTCCCCGACCTCCCTCTGCCCTCCCGTCCTCATCTGTAACCGGGGGACAGTGAGAGTCCATCAGCTCAGAGGGCGCTTTCGAGCATTAAGTTTAACACTTTCTCACGTAGGGCGAGCAGTCAACCCACACGGGAGCTTTTTATTCAGTGACTGCCTTCCAAACCCTCACGGGCCGCGAGAGCCTGGGCGGACCGCGCGGGCGTCTCCAAGCCTCGGCGTTATCGCCCGGGGGCTGGGGTGGTAAGTTCCTCCAGCCTTGTTTCCCGGAGCCCTCCCCGCACCCCCCAGGAGGGCCCCCCCGGGGGCCTGGCCTTTACCAGGGCAGGCTGGTGGTACGCCACAGCCGTGAAGATGCTCATGTAGACCAAGTAACACACGAAATTGAAGTAGAACCTGGGGGTGAGCAGCTCCCACTTCTCCTGCAGCAGCTTGTTCAGCGGCTCCAAAACCACCATGCGGTCGCGGTGCTGGGGCGAGAACGAGAGAGCCGGGGTCCAGCCACCAAGTGGCGGTAAGATATCCACGGTACCTAGAGATCTACAGGAGCTGGAGGGGGCCCCCTTCGTGTTGGGCTAGACAAGGGCGGAGGGGAATGGAGGGGAGATAGGGGAGCAGGGTCCCCCAGGAGCCTCGAATGACCCCTCCCCATCTCCCTCCACCTCCAGCCTCATGGCCCTGAAGTGACTGAGGGCCACTACCCCTTCTCCAGAGCAGGTAGAGCAGGTGTGGGCCACATGCTCTGTTTGGTTGGAACTTGAGTGTGGAATGACCACGAGCCCGGAGGCCAGGGTCAAGGGTCAAACCTGCCTGGACATGCAGCCACATCCCACTAGGCAGGTGTGGCCCGACAAGCGGCCCTGACATGCAGGTCTCGCTGGGAGCCCGGCCCGGCTCACGCACGCCTGCTGAGCTGGCCTCCTCTCTCAGGCCCACACCCACGTCCACCCCGCGGGCTCACCGGGGTCCTGCAGTGGAAGGCGATGATCTCCAGCACTGAATTGTCCTCCCAGCTGTCCACTGAAGCCAGGTCATACAGTGACACACGGACAGGCCCGTAGGACCACTCAGTGAACTTGCGGGAAAGGGGCTGGTACTGCCCAGAGAACTCCCGTTGCAGGATGTGCCTGAAAATCTGCAGGGCGAGCCACCTGAGTGTGACCCTGCTTGACCCCTTCCCGGCCGGGGTGAGGCCAGGAAACCACTCAGCACCGTGAAGAGCCGACCACTGCAGCAGAGCTGCGGCAGACACACGCGCTTTCCCATCCACACAGGTCCTGACGCAGCCCCACGTGTTCAGCTGTGGGCGCGCATCATGCTCACCCATCCCATGTGCCCCCTGCCAGCTGGCCTGTCTCTTCCTTCCCAGTTCCTGCCCCCTAGTTGTGTCTTTCCTGAATCCCTCATGTTATGGGTTGAATCATGTCTCCCCACAAAGACGTATTCATGCCCTCCCACCAGCCCTTTGGATGCAAACACATTGGTGAATAGGATCTTCAGAGATCCCACATCTTTCATCACACTTAGCAGTGAAAGGCTATTAGGATGTCCACTTTCACCGCTGCTATTTAACATTGTATGGAAAGTTCTAGCCAGAGCAATTAGGCAAGAAAAAGAAATGAGTCACCCAAATTGGAAAGGAAGAAAGAAAAATGCCTTATTCACAGATGACATGATCCTAAATCTAGAAAATCCCAAAGAATCTATAAAAAAAGATATTAGAGCTAATCAGAAAATGCAGCAAGGTGGCAGGACACAAGATCGACCCACAAAAATCAATGGTGTTTCTGCATCAGGAATAACACTCTGAAAAGGAAATCAGGAAAATATTTCATTCACAATAGCAACTTAAAAACTCAAATGTCTAGGAATAAATTTAATCAAGGATGTAAAGGATTTTTACATGGAAAACAACAAAACGTTGCTGAAAGAAATTTTAAAAATACCTAAGTAAGTGCAAAGATATTTGGTGTTCATGGATTGGAAGACTATATATTATTAAGATGCCAGTACTGGGAAGTGGAGTTGGCCCAGTGGTTAGGGCGTCCGTCTACCACATGGGGGGTCCACAGTTCAAACCCCGGGCCTCCTTGACCCATGTGGGGCTGGCCCATGCGCAGCGCTGATGCGCGCAAGGAGTGCTGTGCCACGCAGGGGTGTCCCCTGCGTAGGGGAGCCCCATGCGCAAGGAGTGCACCCCATAAGGAGAGCCGCCCAGCACCAAAGAAAGTGCAGCCTGCCCAAGAATGGCACTGCTCACACAGGCCTAGGTGGGCCTAGGAGAGCTGACGCAACAAGATGACGCAACAAAAAGAAACACAGATTCCCATGCCACTGACAACAGAAGCGGACAAAGAAGAAGATGCAGCAAATAGACACGGAGAACAGACAACCAGGGAGGGGGGGAAGAGGGGAGAAATAAATAAATTTAAAAATAAAAAAAATAAAAAAATAAAGATTAAAAAAAAAAGATGTCAGTACTTTCCAAAGTGATCTACAGATTGAATGGAATCCCAATAAAAATTCTGACAGCCTTCTTTGCAGAAATGGAAAAGTCAATCATCAAATTCACATGGAGGGGCCAGGGTCCCTGAATAGCCAAAACCATTCTGAAAAAGAACAAACTTGGAGGACTCTCACTTCTCAATTTCCAAAACTTGTTACAAATCTACAGAAATCAAAACAGCATGTTACAGTCACAGGGACAGACATAGAGATCAATGGAATAGAATTGAGAGTTTAAAAATAAATCCCTACATCTAGGACCAATTAAGTTTTCACAAGGGTGCCAAGTCCATTAAATGGGGAAAGGTGGTCACGTCAACAAATGATGCTGGGAAAACCAGGTATCCACATGCGAAAGAATGAAAGTGGACCCCTTGCACAGCATACACAAAAATTAACTCAAAGTGAATCAAAGACTTAAGATAAGAACTAAAACTATACAACTCCCAGAAGAAAACACAGGGGAATATCTTTAGGACTTGCGTCATGCAGTAGATTCTTTGGCTTTACACCAAAGGCATGAGCAACAAAGGAGAAAAACAGAAACTGGACCTCATCAAAATTAAAAACTTTTGTGCATCAAAGAACATTATCAAGAAAGTGAAAAAGACAACTTACAGAATGGGAGCAAATATTTGGAAACCACATAACTGACAAGGATTTCATACCTAGAATATATAAAGAACTCCCACAACTCAACAACAAAAGGACAGCCCAATTAAAAAATGAGTCAGGACTTGAATAGATATTTCTCCAAAGAAGATATGCAAATAGCCGATAAACACATAAAAAGATGCTCCACATCATTAGCCATGAGGGAAATGCAAATCAAAACCCCAATGAGATATCGCTTCACTAGAATGGCTATTATTTTGAAAAATGTAAAGTAAGCGTTGACAAGGAGGTGGAGAAGAGGAACTAACGCGTTATTGATGGTAATGTAAAATGTTGCAGCCTCTATGGAAAACAGTTTGGCAGTTCCCCAGAAAGTTAAGTCGAGAATTCCCATATGAGCCAGCAATCACGCTTCTAGGGATAAATCCAAAAGAAATGAAGGCAGGATTTGGACGGATATCTGTACACCAATGTTCATAGCAGCATTTTTCACAATAGCCAGAAGGTAGAAGCAAGCCAAGCGTCCATCAACAGATGAACGGATAAACCCAACGTGGCATTTACAGGTTTTGGAATGCTATCTATCGGTAAAAAGGAATGAAGTCCTGAGACATGCGACATAAAAGAAGCTTGGGGACATCATGTCGAGAGAAAGAATTCAGACAACAAAGGATAAATATTGTATGATTCTACAAAATATCTAGGAATAGCAAATTCATAGAAACAGAAGGTAGAGTAGAGATTACCAGGGGACAGGGGTAAGAGGAAGGGGAGTTTGTTGCTTGATGGGTACAACAGAGTGGAAATTGTGGGAACAGTCAAATAAATAACTCTTAATTTTTATCTTAACCTTTAAAACATCGATGTTTTATAACGTACTGTTCATAAATAAACGGGCTGAAAATAGTCTTACTAATTAATAGAAGGGTGAGGTTGGAAAGTGTAGAGCCCACTGCTAGAGACCAGCAAGCCGGGCTCTTTCTGCAGAAATCTTGGGGTGAGTTCGGGCTACCACCAGGAGAGCTGGGGAGGAGGAAAGGGCGGCCGCTCACCTCGATTTTGCCCTCCTTGGCGGCCAGCTTCAGCGGCGTGAGGCCGTCCTGGTTGCAGATCTCCTCGAGCTGCACAGAGGGGCAGAGGCGCATCCCGGCCTGCAGGAGCCGGTCGTACATGCGGGTCACCAGCTCGCTGTTTGCGGCCGAGTTGTCTGCGATCATCACCAGGGCGTGCAGGACCGTGTTGCCCAGGGAGTCGGTGGCCTGCAGGCTGGCGGGCTGATGCGGGTTCTCCAGGAGGTAGTTCACCACCTCCCACTGCTTGGTGCACACGGCCAGAGACAGGGGCAGCTCGCCTGGGGGCCGAGGGGGGCAGCTCAGGCCTCGGGCCTCCCAGCTTCCCCCTGCCTGCCCCCCCGACCCTGGACTGAAGGCCAGGCCTCAGGGAACCGGCTCACTGGGTCTGCAGGGGAGGATGAGGCACTGCCCTGGGGGGCTGCCTGGAGGGGCTCACCCACCTAGGGAGGGCGGGTCCCGGGCCCTGCTGGGCGCACCTGTGCCTTGTCCTGCACTGACCCGTGGAAGAGTGGCCAAAACACTTGCCCTTCCCAGTGAGCAGCATGGGGCCGGCCCACCCGGGTCCCCCATTCTCCCTCTTTCTCTTTTCGTTGCCAGAGCCCATGCTCATGGCTGCCCAGTGCGGGCACCCCTTTCCTCAGGCCCGCCAGTCAAGCCTCACAGTATGCCAGTCCTTACAGACCACTCCCTGCCCTGGTCCGAGCTCGGGTGTGTGCCAAGCATCCTTGGCCAGATGAGAAAAAGGACCTCTTAAGACACATTGTTGGGAAACGGACTTTGGCCCAGTGGTTAGGGCGTCCGTCTACCACATAGGAGGTCCGCAGTTCAAACCCCGGGCCTCCTTGACCCTGTGGAGCTGGCCATGCGCAGCGCTGATGCGCGCAAGGAGTGCCGTGCCACGCAAGGGTGTCCCCCGCGTGGGGGAGCCCCACGCGCAAGGAGTGCACCCATGAGGAAAGCCGCCCAGCGTGAGAAGAAAGTGCAGCCTGCCCAGGAATGGCGCCGCCCACACTTCCCGTGCCACTGACGACAACAGAAGCGGACAAAGAAACAAGACGCAGCAAATAGACACCAAGAACAGACAACCTGGGGAGGGGGGGAAATTAAATAAATAAATAAATCTTAAAAAAAAAAAAAAAAAGACACATTGTTTGTGCAGGAAGCCTAGTGGTTAAAAACACAGGCATCTGCGGTGAGCCTTCCACTGCTTGCACAAATGAATGATTAAACAAATGAATAGAAAAATGAATGAATGAATGAAAGAATGGATAGATAAGTGAATAATGAGTAAGTGAATGAATGGATAAATAGATGAATGAATGGATAAATGAAAAAATGAATGAATGGATAAATGAAAAAATGAATGAATGGGTAGATAAATGAATAAATGAGTAAATGAATGAATGAATGGATGAATACATGAACGAATGAAAGGAAAGAATAAACAGGTAAATGAATAAGTGAATGAATGGATAAATAAATGAATGAGTAAATGAATAAATAGATAAATTATAGACAGATAATGGAAAAATAAAACACGGGTGTCCAGCAGATCTGGGTTTAAGTGTCAGTTCTGCCACATACTGACCACGTGGCCTGGGGCACCTCAACCCCTCTGTCCTCCAATGTACCCCAGAAAGGGCCACTCACCGAAATAGAAGCAGGTGCCCTGGCTCCTCTTCTGGAAGAACTGGCCGCAGGCCCGGGCGTGCACATTGGCCCCGTTCTCCACCAGGAGCTGCACGCAGGGCAGGCTCCTCTTCTCGATGGCAATGTGCAGGGCGCTGTGGCCTCGGTAGTAATCATCCTTGCACTGGGCGTTCACCAGCGGCTTGGGGTTGCCCGAGGCCCGGTCGATCTGCAGCAGCGGCAGGATGCAGGCGTTGGTGCCATCCCGGAGATTCAGCAGCGCCTTCATCAGACACGTCTTCCCCGTGGAGCCCTCTGAGGGGGAGGGAGGCAAGGGGGCACCGGGGCGGGCTCACACGGGGGCTTCGCGCAGTCTGCACCGCAAGCCCCAGCCTCCTAGGGCGCCCCCCGGCAGGTCCACGAAACGACTGCCCCTGCTGCAGCAGCTGCTGAAGGCAGCTCGGCGGTTCCTGGGGGAGCTACGGCGAGAACTGCCGTAGGATCTGGCCATTGCGCTTCTGGGAAGAGGCTGGAAACTGAAAGCTGGATGCGAACAGACATTTGCACACTGATGTTCAGAGCAGCGGTGTTGCCAATTGCCAAAAGGTGGAAACGACCCGTGTCCACCGGCCGAAGCGTGGATTAACAAGATGTGGTACATACATACGATGAAATAGGACTCAGCTAAGAAGAAATGAAGCCCTGGTGCATGCGACAACACGGGTGATCTTTGAGGATGTTATGTTGAATGAAATAAGACAGATATTTTATGGTCTCGCTAACATGAACTAAATATAATGAGCAAACTCATGGAGTTAAGTGCTCCGAGATGTACTGGAAGGGGGGCGGGGCATGTTATAAATCAATGTATTAGGGGATAGATGGCAAGATGCCATTTTGGTGAATATACACCTGATGTATCCCCCAAAGTCAAACCATTAACCGGGCGCAGGATGACAGGTTGTTTTAACCCTGCGCTTTGTGCATTGCCTTGCTGTTTGACTCTCCTCCACCGCACAAATATAATAGGACTTTTATCATCAGCCCAAACAAGAAAGATAATTGGGTTGACGGCAAAGAATGCTGTAAGACAGGTGAAGTGTGTGGGTGTGCGAATTAGATCTCAATGACACTGTTATTTCAAAAATAAAAATAGAAAAGGAGAAGGCTCTGGAGTGCCCACAGGTATTTACTTGGCCCCTGAAATGGGCTGGGAGTGGAGGAGGTGGGAGACACAGACGCACCTCGAAGGGGGCTGCCCCGGGCTCTGTCCACAGGGTCCCCCACAGCCAGGATGGGTGGATGGGTGGATGTGTGGGTGGGTGGGTGGATGGATGGATGGATGGATGGATGGATGGATGGATGGATGGACTCTTGCCCCTCGGCTTCTGACCACAGTCAAGGCCCACCCCGTTAGCCCAGCCCCCCGTAGGACCCTGAGGCTGCAGCCCACGGGACAGGGCCTACCTGTGTAGATCGGGTCGGTGAGGTATTTGCTGGTTCGGCTCAGGTACCCTGACAGCCCCGCCAGCTCCTCGGGGTTGCCGCGGGCGACCACGCCGAAGAGCCGGTCACGGTCAAAGCGGTCTGGCTTCGGCTGGCTGTCGGGGAATGGGTTGTTGGCTCATGCTGGGGACGGGCCACGCACACCCCAGGCACCAGGAGCCCCAAGGCAGGCTCTTCCGAGGGTCTGCGCCCGCCAAGCCCCGTTGGAGGAGGAGGGACCTGCGGGCACTGATCTGCAGAGCCCTACTGGGTCAGTACAGGTGTTTTTCCGCAGCATCTCGTTAATCATTTGCCAGGTGCTTCGATGCATTAGCTCACAACAGAATCATTACCCCATTTTACAAAGCCCTATTCCAGTAGACGGAACTGGAGGTGGCTCTTGGATCCAGGTCTGGAATGGGTTACAGGAGGGGTCCACAGACTGAGTCTGCACCTCTGGCACCAGAAAAGGAAGTCAAAGTCAGATAGATAGATAGATGATAGAAAGATAGAAAGATGGATAGATAGATTAGATGATAGGTAGATAGATGATAGAGAGATGATAGAGATATAGATAGATAGATGATAGATAATAGATAGATGATAGATTGATAGAGATATAGATGATAGATGACAGATAGATAAATAATAGATAGATAGATAGATAGATAGATAGATAGATAGATAGATAGATAGACAGACAGATAGATATGGACAGAAAGAGAAAAAGAAAGCAAATGTGGCTAAATGTTAAAATTGGGTATCTGGGTGTCTGGCTGAGTTCTCTGTATGGGTTTTGTATTATTTTTGCAACTGTCCTCTGAGTACAAAAGTATTTAAAAATAAACAGCTTAAGGGGAAGAAAAAGAAATCAAGCAAACCCCTTCTCCCCAGAGCCTTCAATTTGACTGTTGCAGTGTATCCCTCGCCTCTCATCCTTACTTCAGGCCCTCGGGGCCAGGAATCACTATTACGTCCATGACACAAACAAGGAGGTCGAGTAAACGTGCCCAAGTCACACAGGGGAACCTGGTGCAGAACTGGGGCTCTACTGGGGGCTGTCTAACTGCAGACCCTGACTCGTATCCCCGGGACAGACCCAGGCCGGGCAGCAAGACGTTTCTCAGAGTCTCAGGGTACCAAGTGGAGCCAGCACTGACCTGCTTGTTCTCACTGGAGTTTTACTAAGAAGCCATGCTTCTGGAGAACCTCTTCCCAGACCCCAGAGGAGGCCGTGCAGCACATAAGAATTGGGTGTTGTGTGGTGACGGGGACGGGTTTGTTTTGGGCACTCTCTCCCGTGCCACGTCTCCAGTCGCAGGGGCAAGCTCAGCCCCGCACCAGCAGGTATGAAGGGACAAACAGCGGAGCTCTAGCTGAGGCTCTGGGGCCTCCGGTCCCAGCCTCGCAGCTCCCGTGGGATGGGCTGGCCGCTAGCGTGGGCAAACGGCCAGTGACTCTGACGGGGGGGATGGTTGTTGGGGTGGGTCTTGACTGAAGCCCAATCCACGGGCCTGTTACTCGAACCAGCCCCCTGGCCCCACGTGGGCCAGACGCGCCCTCGCCCGCCCAGCAGACCGCGAGGGCGCTGCCCAGGGCAAGTGGCCGTGTGGACGAGGCACTTCCGTCGCCAGGACGGCGCCGCAGCCCTGGGGCAGGGGGGCCCAAGAAGCCTGCAGATGAGGCACCGGAGGGCATGGAGGGCGCTTTCTGCCTCTGTTGGGCAGTGCCACAGCTCCCCGAAGCTTCCGACTCATCCTCTCCTGCCCTGGTTTTGACCTTGACCACTGTTCTCCAGACTGGGGGCCTGTAGCAGGTTGAGTCATATGCACCAATTTAGACATGTTCTACATGTGGGTATAAGCCCAACGTAAAGAGGACACTGGGGGGCTGTTATTTTCAGTGAAGATGTAGCCAACTGATTAAGAGCAGGTCTTAATCTTACGATCACTGGCCTTACACACAGGCCACAGGCAGAACCCAGAACCCAGAAAAGACAGACGGTGTCACCCTGAGACAAGAGGCAAGCATGGGAGACAAGGGATCTCAAGAATTGTTGCCAATGTCAGCTGAGTAACTTGCAGATACCTTGATTTCAGGCTTCTTAAAAAAAAAAAAATCCCTGTTTGCAACCCATATTTTGGGTATTCACACAGCAGCCCTGGCAAACTAAAGGTCAGTGGCCAAACCTCAGGCGTGAGGGGGAGGAAGGGGTGCCCCGGCAGAGACTTGCCTGGCCAGTGAGGATTCTCTGTGTGAGGCCTCACACGTGGGGGGGCACTGGGCACAGCTCCCTTCTCCCCACCCCAGGACTGGAAGCACCCTCCAGGCAAAGTGGTAGCCAGACCCCCAAGGAAATCACAGAGCAGAGGACTCGGGGGAGAAGCCCTGTACCCCAGAGTCCACATTCCTCGGGAGATGCGGTCGACCGTGGAGCAGAACCAAGGAGTGCGTGGGACATATCCAGCTGTCCTTGACTCTCACCCCACACTGGAGTGTGGGGCCTGCTAGCCTGCCCCACCGGGGGCTGTGACAGGGGAGAAGGCGGGGCTTGAACTTGGGGGTGCAAGGGGCACCTGAGGACAAGGAGCTGGAAGAGCGTGTCCTACTAAGAACAAGATCTCAGATGGAACAAGGCTGAGCATGGGGAAGTTTCCAGAAGGAGCAACCCCGGAGGGCAGAGCAGGGTTCCACCTGTGTAGCAGTTTGAGTCAGTGATGAATTCCAAAACAAATACTGGATTTTGTTTGTAATCTGGTCTGTACCTGGGTGTGATTAAGTTATGATTAGGGCTATCACATCATTAGGATAAAAGGCCTGGCAAAGGACAGAGTTGAGGGCTTTTGATGTTAGAGTTTGATGCTGAAGCCTTAAGCTGGAGCCCCGGGAAGTCAGCCCACAGAGGAAAGAGAAGCCAGCCCCAAAAGAGAGGAACCCTGAGCCCAGGAAGAAGCAAGCCCTGGGAAGAGAGGTAAGTTGAACCCAGAGAGAAGCAAGACCCTGGAAGGGAGGAACCCAGGAGGCCTGAATCCTTGCAGACACCTGCAGCCGCCTTGCTCCAACATGTGAAAATAGACCTTGGTGAGGGAAGTAACTTGTGCTTTCTGGCCTGGCATCTGTAAGCTCCCACCCCACATAAATACCCTTTATAAAAACCAACCACTTTCTGGTATTTTGCACCAGCGCCCCTGTGGCTGCCTAATACAGCCTGCCACGCTCTGGAGGCTTCTGAGCCGCGGCCCGAGGGCTGTGGGGAAGGGGCTGGGCCTGAGGAGGAAGCCCTGGGTTTGGGGTGTTCCGCCTGAAGAGAGGGGCTCCCCGCCCCACCCCGCCCGCTGCCTCACCTGGCATTCGCTCCCTTTCGGTAGTTGAGGTTCACTTTGATCTCAGAGGAAATGTTCTGGTCCTCGCGCTGGTACCGCGACTCCATGGGGGGCGGCCCGGCCCCGCGGCCCCGCGGCCCCCCGTCCGCCTCGGCGCCATCTCCGTCGTCTCCGTCCCAAGTCTCGAGCCTGAAGGCGGGAGGGCTGGAGGGCGAGGCCATGCTCAGGGGAGGCGGCGGCTCTGGGGAGACACAGGCATCAGGCGGTGTCTGGGCAGGTGCCCTGGTCTGGGCAGGAGGCCTGCGCTAAGATGGGTCCAGAAGCCCTGCCCGACAGGAGGGCGAAGGCAGCCAAGACAGGCAGGGCCGGGGGAGAAGGGGACCCTGCCGCGCCACCCCCCACCCTGGAGAGCCCCGACAAGGGCGGCCTCCTCCACGCCATCCCACAAGAAGGGCCTCGGCTGCCTGCCACCTTCCCCAAATCGGAGAGGCCACCGTCTCTTGTCCCTGGGTCACAGACTTTTTAAAAGAAATTACGTCAAATTTGCTTTTATTCATTCCTACAATCGCTCTTCATCAAATAACAAATTAGATGCTAGATTCCTTTAACATTTTGATTTTTTTCATCATTTTTTTACATTTCATTTCAAAATTTCCAAACCCTGTGTACCCACCAAGCACCAGCTCCTGCATCCCCTCTTCCCACATCCCCTGGTGACGTTTGGTATGCTTTCTGTCTCTACGAATTTGCTATTTCTAGATAGCTCATATAAATGAAATCATTTGTCCTTTTTTCTCGGGCTTATTTCACCCAGCGGAATGTTTTCAAGGTCCATCCTGGTAGCAGGTAGCAGAATTGCATTCCTTTTTCATGGCTGAGTAATATTCCGTTGGGTGGATGTACCGCAGTGTGTTCATCCATGCATCTGCAGATGGACACGTGACTGCTTCCACCTTTGGGCTACGGTGACGAAGGCTGTTGTGAACATCGGTGTACAAGTATCTGCATGAGTCCCTGCTTTCAATTCTTTTGGTATATACTCAGGAGTGGAATTGCCGAATTCTATACGTACCTTTTTGAGGCACTGCCAAATTGTTTTCCACAGCGGTTGCACCCTTTTCCATTCCCAGTAATAAACGTTTGCATTAATGGTAAAACCCTCTCTCCAGATAACATCTTGCTCAGAAGCTAATATTCACATCAAATTAAAAAAAAAAAGGGGGGCAGTTGTGGGGGCAGGGCCACTCACTCCAGCTCTCACGGCAGAAGTGGAGTGGGCAGGGGAAACCGTTGGAAAACCCCCGGGCTACTCAGACCGCTCCTGGCATTGCCAAGGCAACTGAGGCTCCAAAAGGGGAAGTGACTTCCCCGGGGCGACAGTTGTTGGTAGAGGCCCGCCTAAAACCATCTTACTCTCCTAGGGCTGTCCTCTTCAGTTCTCAAATCCTTCCGGGCCGGGTCTGTGCTTTCAGTCTGACCTCCAGGTGGCTGGGCCTTCCGGGTGGTCAGGGAGACCCCTCTCTGGCCGCCCCAGGCTCTCGGGGCCCTGCAGCCCTCCCCCCTTTCCCCCCCCCCCCCCCCCCCAGAGCCTAGGCTGAGTTCTGGGAGCTCAGCTGCCAGCACAATCTCACAGCTCACAGGAAAACTGAAACCCCAGCACCCATCACATGGCAAGGAGGTGGGGCACCAGCCTAGAGGGGTGGGGGTGGGGGGAGCACGTGTGCACCCCAGCCCCCCACCAGCAGGCAGGAGCAGACGGAGCCCGGTCAAGGAGAGGAAGTGCAGTGGGTGGGATGGAAGCAGCGCCTGCACTTTCCCCGGCCCAGCTCCGGGCTCCCACTGCCCCCCCACAGCCCCCCACAGCCCCCCGGGGACCTGGGTGAGGCACGTTCCCACAGATGCAGAAGCTCTGACCGCAGCGTTGACTTGCAGCTAGAGACTCCGCCTTCTGCCTACACCAGGGCGTCTCCCCGACCCCCGACCATTTGGCTCTGGGTAGGTCCCCAACCCTCGCCATCCGCATTCCGCCTTCCTGGGTGCCCCAGGCCCCCAGCCCACGGCTCCCAAGTCCCCAGCAGCAGGAACAGCCGTCAGGCCAGCCCCGGCCCTCCCTCCCGGCACCCCTACCGGGTCCTGGGGGCGCAGGACGGGCTGTGGCATCCCAGCCGGGGAAGCGGGAGCGCCGCGCGCACCCCGGCTGGGGACTCCCGCGCCCCGGAGCGCGGACCCTCGGGCGCGCTGGGCATTGCCCACCGACTTACCGTGGCGGCCGGGAGCCCGGAGCCTCTCGGCGCGTCGGGGGCTGCGGGAGGAAGTGAAGCGGGCGGCCGCTGCGGGCGCCGACAGCCCAGGGGCGCAGGGACCTCCCCGCGCCGCGCGCCGAGTCACGCGCGGTGGCTCTGGCCTCCGCTGTCCTCCCCAGCCGGCCGCGTGGGGAATGGGGGCTGTCCGGCCAGACCGGCCACCCGAGACTGACGGCCTTGATCACTGGCCCCACCCTGCTCTGGGGGGAGACCCGCCCCGCCTCCGCTCGCCGGCCCCCGGGTGGAGGTGGGGGCCCCCGGAGGCAGCCCTTGGGTGCGGGGCTTTGGCCTGGGGTGGGAGCCGGCCCGGGGTGCGGGATTCTTGCCCCAAGACCCTGACGTCTCCCGTGGGAGACCCACCACCGCCGCCACCACCGTGCACCTCCCAGCGGCCCTGCGCTCGGGCCTCGGTCCCAGGCGGTTCCTTCGCGGGGCGGAGAGCTGATGGGGGCAGCCCCAGGAGAGGAGAGGCCCCGAGAAGCAGGTGCCGCGGGGGATGCGGCCCCCGGCCCCAGCCGGCAGGTGGCGGGGGTTTTCTCACCTCCGCTGATCTCCCCCCAGCCTCCAGGGGCTCGGCAGCTGTAGAGCTGTCCTCCAGCTCGAGGCCACTGGCGCACGGGCGGCAGGTGGAGGCCGGCAGGCGGCCGGGGCCAGGCGCCAGCAGCTGAAATCAGGCCTCTCTGCTCTGCCCCGGTCTTTTTTTTTTTTTTTTTAACAAATCAATTTTATTGATACATATTAATGAATCATACGATTCTTCCGAAGTGTACAATCAATGGTATTTGGTGTAATCACATAGTTTTGCACACCCCACTTCAATCATTATTAGATCTTTTTCAGTATTTCATTAATAATAATAAACAAAAAGCAGACAAGAAAATTCTTCATCTCACAATCTCTCTAGTTTCCCCTGCTGTACATAGCTGCTATTTCTGGCTACTCTTGTGCATTTATTTATTTATTGCACAGTTTTATTGAGTTATATTCACATACCATACGATCTATCCAAAGTGTATAATCAACGTCTTCCCTGGTCTTGATAGCTGGAAAATGTGCTTATTAAAATTTCTTCATACACGCACAAAGTATGTCACTAGCACAAGGTGGTAAGAATATGGTGATGCATGGGAAAAATACTGTTAATGTAACTTATGGACTATAGTTAACAGCAATATTGTAATATTCTTGCAACAGTGTCAAAGAAGGTACTACCTCAACGCTAAGGGTCGGTAATACGGGGGTATGGGGTTTTTTCCTTTTGGACTAAGGAAAACGTTCAAAGGTTTTCTGGGGCGATGACTGCACAATTCTGTGATGAAAGTGAGAGCCACTGAGTGTGCACTTTGGATAGAACGTACCAGGCGTGGGACCGAACAGCACAGTGCATCCTGTGGTAGAAGAGGGACTGTGGTTAACAGTGCAAATATGAGCGTGCTCTCTCATGAACTGTAACAAATGGACAATACTAATACATAGTGTTAATAACAGTGCTAATAATACTCTACAGTAGACTGTAAACTACAACAAAAGCTGTAATCCACGCTATGCAGCAGTGCTCCCAAATGTACTCATCAAATGCAATGAATGTACCACACTAAGGAAATTAGTTGTTGATGTGGGAGGAGAGGGTTATATGGGAACCTCTTACATTTTTCACTGTGACATTTTGTGTGATCTATGCATCTTTTTTAAAAAAGAAGATAATAAATAAAAATTTAAAAAATAATAGGGGGTATATGGAAAAATTATACCAAGTGCACACGATGGACCACAGTCAGTGGTAATAGTGTGATCGTGCTCTTTCATAATCTATAAGACATGTTCCACAACGATGTAGGTTTTGGTGGAGGGGTGATGTGTGGGAATTCTGCATGATTGTTTTATAAGATCACAACTTCTGTAACAAAATGAAAAAAGAATTCTTCACCCAAGCTTCTAATACTCGAGCTGAGCTGGTTTTCTATTAATCTGCTTAGTTCCCAGATAGACATGAACCTGACCTTATCATTTCTGCTTACAAGAATAAGAACAGCTCAAAGCAAAAACCTCAGAATAGCGTCAAGGACACCCGGTGGTGACTTTCTCCTCGAAAGAAAAAAAAAAAGGACATTCCCGAGGGGTCAGCTGAGAAAGGAGTCCTGAAGACTTTGCAAGTAGGAACTTGCACATCAAAATCTAATCTAAATCTAGGGCGAGGGTGGGAGTATGTTGCAGCTCTCAGTATGGAATTTGTATTATTTTTGCAACTGTCCTTTAAATTTGAATTTATCTCTAAATAAAAACTTTTTTAAAAGTTGTGAAACATATATCTAAACTCTGATTGATGAATCACTGAAATCAGGACAACAGGAGTAAGTTTGGTGTGCTCGAGACAACACAGAATTGAGATATTTGCCCGTGCCCTCCTCACACAACTCTCAAGAGAAGAGAATGCATCGCACAGCCATCGCTTGGTTTTCAACCCCTACCCCTTTCCTCTACCTTTAAAAACCCTTGGAACGGACTGGGGACAATTCTCCCAGGTCCTTGCTTGTGCACTCACAACAGATCACCTTCCCCTTGTTTCTCCTGTGTGGTGCTGGATCAGGCAGGCCCTTCTCCTGGGAACGTGCCATGCTTCTCGTAGCAGTCTGGCATCAAACTTCGGATTGGGGACACAGCCACCACCCTAGCAGCCCTATGATGGCTCATTTTCCCTGGCTCCCTGAGTCCAATCCATCAACCACCCTCTTCCTTCCCGTTCTTGTCTCTTTCTTTTTTTTTTTTTCCTTAAGATTTATTTTATTTTATTTCTCTCCCCTTCCCCCCGCCTCCAGTTGTCTGTTCTCTGTGTCCATTTGCTGCGTGTTGCTCTTTGTCCACTTCTGCTGTTGTCAGCAGCATGGTAATCTGTGTTTCTCTTTTTGTTGAGTCATCTTGTTGTGTCAGCTCTCCGTGTGGGCAGCGCCATTCCTGGGCAGGCTGCACTTTCTTTCACGCTGGGCGGCTCTCCTTACGGGGCTCACTCCTTGCATGTGGGGCTCCCCTACGCGGGGACACCCCATGCAGGGCACTTCTTGCGCGCATCAGCACTGCGCGTGGGCCAGCTGCACACGGGTCAAGGAGGCCCGGGGTTTGAACCGTGGACCTCCCATGTGGTAGAAAGACGCCCTAACCACTGGGCCAGGTCTGCTTCCCCGGCTCTTGTCTCTTTCTGCATCAGCTCTGTAGTGACCTGGTCAAAGCCACCATCATCTCTCCCCTGGGCAACTACAAAGAGCAGCGTCTAAACTGATCTCCTGGTTTTACTTTTGCCCCACCCCTCACCCTCATAATCTATTCTCCTCGCAGCAACTGGAATGTTCTTTTAGAAAAGAAAGCCAGATTCTCTCACTCCCCAGGCATAAAACCCTTTCACGGCTTCACACAGCACTTGGGATAAAAGGAAAAGTCTACCATGACACACTTCTCCGCCGCCACCTTCACCACTCCCTGTCCACACTGTCCAGTATGGGAGTCACTAACCACAGTGGCTACTTACATGTAACCAATTAAAACTAAATTCAATGAGTCCCATGGCCACACGTCACATACGCAATAGCCACGTGACCACGTTCTATTGGACAGGGCTGTTCTAACCATCCTGAATACGCTGCAGTCTCTGAAATACACCATGCCCTCTTCCGTTGCCTTCAAGCTTTTCCACCAGCTGTTTCCTCTGTGAGAAACACTCCATGCGCACACACTCACACACACAGCATACACATACACACACACATGCTCTTGCTCTGGCCAACTTCTTCTCACCCCACCACCTCTCAATTTAAACATCACTTCTGGGTAGCCTTTCCTAGACTCTGGTCTTGATTGGTCTTGCACATACTAACAACCATTCGACCTTCAGAGGAACTGATGGCATAGATGAGGAAACTGAGGTTGGAATGGTCAGGCACCTTGTCCAAGGCCACATACCTGGGAGATGGCCAAAGCCACACCCTTACCCTCCAAGCTCTCCAAGGGAAGAGACCTTGCTTTTCTGCTGTAAACCCAGCACCCATTTAGTGCAAGACAGGATTTTGAGGGACGTGGATGTGGCTCAAGCAACTGGGTTCCCATCTATTATACAGGAGATCCAGGATTCAATTCCCAGGGCCTCCTGGTGAAGCAAGCGGAGAACTGGCCCACGCGGCGTGCTGGCCTGTGCAGGAGAATTGGCCAATGTGGCAAGTTGGCCCAAGCAGAGTGCTGGCACAGTAAGATGATGCAATAAAAAGAGACACAGAGGAGAGACAATAAGAGTTGCAGCAGACCAGGGAGCTGAGGTGGTGCAAGAAATTAAGTACCTCTCTCCCACTCCAGAAGGTCCCAGGATCGGTTCCCAGTGCTGGCTAAAGAGAACACAAGCAGACACAGAAGAACGCACAACGAGTGGACACAGAGAGCAGACAATGGGGGCAGGGGGAGAAATAAATAAACATTTAAGAAAAGAAGAGAGAGCGCTGTGAATGCCTGGGTGGCATTGCTGCCTGCTGGGGGGAAGCTGAAGAGTAAGGGGAGACCCTCCAAGTCCTGCAGAGGCATCACCATACCAGGTGACCATGACACTGGCCAAAAAAACATTTTGCAAATGCAGTTTATAAGTTTATGAAAGGTCCTCAGAAGGGACTTCTGTGAAGATGGCAGATTGGAGAGACACAGGACTCATTTCTTTCCCAGTAAAATAGCTAGAGGACAGGCAGAAACAGCCTGGGGGAAAATGTTCTAGGCTTTAGGACACCAGGGGAAGGCTGGACACTACCCAGAAGAGAGGAAAGACTCTCGATGGAAACACTGTAAATAGGGAAGCGGACTTTGGCCCAGTGGTTAGGGCGTCCGTCTACCACATGGGAGGTCCGCGGTTCAAACCCCGGGCCTCCTTGACCCGTGTGGAGCTGGCCCATGTGCAGTGCTGATGCGTGCAAGGAGTGCCCTGCCACACAGGGGTGTCCCCCACATAGGGGAGCCCCACGCGCAAGGAGTGCGCCTGGTAAGGAGAGCCGCCCAACGGGAAAGAAAGTGCAGCCTGCTCAGGAATGGCACCACACACACGGAGAGCTGATGCAACAAAGGGAAACACAGATTCCTGTGCTGCTGACAACAGAAAGGGACAGAAAAAAAAAAAAGAAAGATTGTAAATAGAAGCTGCATGCAGGCACGCACCCCCTCCACCCTCAGAGCAGACAGCTGTGAGTTTTCCAGCCTCTGACTGATGGCTGTGCACAGATGGGGCTCCAGGGGTCCCCTCTAGGAAAGGGCAGAGAGAGGAACACAGCCTAAGGCTGACTCCCCTTTTGAACAACAAGTTTGGTCTGCTGTGCTCCATGAGCCCTTCCAAAAGAGATTTGACCCTCAGTTACCCTCCCTGCTGAGCAGGACTTGCTGTGGCGGACACAGAGCGGAGTGGAAGTATTTCCTCCCCAGGAGAGGGGAGGGGGCTGCCTGCAAAGGCTGAAGAACAGGCTCTGAGAGAGTTTGATTTTCGAGGCTCTGAATAGGCTCCAGGCAGGATCCTCTCAGGTGGTTGCTGCAGGTGTCCTGGTGAGCACATTCCAACCAGGGTTTCAGCTGAGCCGGCTGCCTAGAGCACCATCTCCTGGCCAAACAAGGAAGTGCATGTGAGGAAATTTTTAAAAATTAGGAGGTATTTTCCAACCTTTACAGCTTCCCACCCCAAGGCCCTTGGATGTGGGTTTGCAACCCATTACTGGGTCCAGGGCCCAGATTTGAGCAACTGAAAAAATCCTAAAGACCCAGAACAGGCTGAACATAGAATCAAAGAACAGCAGTAATAGCCTCCCACTCTACACCCTACAAAGAGCGAAATTGAGTATCAGAGTAAATTCACCATCATGATCAGATGCCTAGACATCAACAAACAATTACAAACCATACTAACAAAATGGAAGAAATGGCCCAAGCAACGGAATATATCAAAGCTGCAGGTGAGACACAGGATTTGAGACAACAAATTGAGACTCATAAGCTTTTCAAAAATCAAATTAAGGGGAAACGGATTTTGGCCCAGTGGTTAGGGCATCCGTCTACCACATGGGAGGTCCGTGGTTCAAGCCCCGGGCCTCCTTGACCCGTGTGGAGCTGGCCCATGCGCAGTGCTGATGCGCGCAAGGAGTGCCGTGCCACACAGGGGTGTCCCCCGCGTAGGGGAGCCCCACGCGCAAGGAGTGCACCCATAAGGAGAGCTGCCCAGCGCGAAGGAGGGAGCAGCCTGCCGAGGAATGGTGCCGCCCACACTTCCCGTGCCGCTGATGACAACAGAAGCAGACAAAGAAACAAGACGCAGCAAAAAGACACAGAAAACAGACAACCGGGGGAGGGGAGGGGAATTAAATAAATAAAAATAAATAAAAATAAAAATCTTTAATAAAATTTAAAAAAATCAAATTAATTAGTTGAAAGACAATATGGGTAAGAAGTACAGGACATCTAGAAGACACTGAGCAAGCACAAAGAAGAATTTGAAAATCTGAATAGAAAAATAACAGAGCTCATGGGAATGAAAGACGTGCAGAAGAGATGAAAAACACATAAGAGCATACAACATCAGACTCGAAATGATAGAAGAAAGAATAATGATATGGAAGACAATAGCTGAAATTGAAGAGAGAAAATAACAGAGAAAAGAAAGGAAAAAAATTGCTCAGAGAGTTGAATGACAACATGAACTCAAGAATATATATGTCATGGGAGTTCTAGAAGGAGAAGAGAAGGGAAAAGGGGAAGAAAGAGTATCTTAGGAAATAATAGCTGAAAATTTCCCCACTCACATGAAAGAAATGAACTTACATACCCAAGAAGTCCACCATACACCAATCAGAATAAATCCGAATAGACCTACTCCAAGACACAGACTACTCAGAATGTCAAATGTCAAAGACAAAGAGAAAATTCTGAGAGCAGCAAGGGAGAAGTAAACCATCACATACAAGAGGCACCCAGTAAAACATGGTACAGATTTCTTATCAGAAACCATGGAGGTGAGAAGACAGTGGTATGATACAATTGGGATATTGAAAGAGAAAAATTGTCAGCTGAGAATTCTTTACCTGGCAAAATTGTCCTTTAAATATGGAGGTGAGGAAATATGGATGTGACTCAAGTGATTGAGCTTCCATCTCCTATACTCGGGAGGACCCAGGTTCGCTCCCTGGGGCCTCCTGGTAAAGGCGTGCCTGCACGCTGCGCCAGGGCCAGGCAGTGAACCAGTGCCCACGCGGCAAGTCATGCAGCAAGATGATGACGCAACAACAACAAAAAAGAGAGACAAAGGGGAGAGTCAAGGCAAGAGGCAACAGAAACCAGGAACTGAGGTGGCGCAAGTGACAGGAAACCTCTTTCCACATCGGAGGTCCCCAGGATTGACTCCCGGTGAATCCCAGAGGAAAAAAACAAGAAGAGAAATAGACACAGAAAATCACACAACAAATGGACACAGAACAGCAAAAACAGCAGGGTGTGAGTGGAGGGTGGGTAAGAATAAATAAATAAATTAATAAATAAATAAATATGCAGGTGAGCTTAAAATATTCACAAACAAACAGAAACTAAGAGAGTTTGTAAAAAAGAATCTGCCTTTGCAGAAAGTATTAGAAGGAAACTTATAGCCCGTATGAAAAAGACAGAAGAGAGCGGCTTGGAGGAGACCAGACTAACAGAAAGGATAACCAAAAGAGTAAAAAGACAGATTAAAAATAAGATATGACATGTGAAAACCAAAAAATAAAATGGTGGAAATAAATAATGCATTTACAGTAATATCATTTATTGTGACTGGATTAAATTCCCCAATCAAAAGATATAGGAGAAAGAATGGATAAAAAAACATGAGTCATCCATATGCTGCCTACAAGAAACTCACTGTAGACCCAGAGATACAGAACGGCTGAAAGTGAAAGGTTAGAAGAAGATACTCCAGGGAAGTGGATGTGGCTCAACCAATTGGGCTCCTGTCTACCATACAGGAGGTCGAGGGTTCAATGCCAGGGCCTCCTGGTGGGTGCCGCCTGCGTGGGAATGCCGCCCAGCATGGGAAAGCCACCTTGTGCAGGAGTGCCAGACGACACTGAAAGGTGGTGCAGCAAGATGACACAATAAGAGACACAGAGGAGAGAAAATAAGACATAGCTGAACAGGAAGTTGAGGTGGCACAAGAGAGTAATCACCTCTCTCCCACTCCGGAAGGTCACAGGATCGGTTCCCGGAGCTGGCTACTGAGAATACAAGCAAACACAGAAGAACACACAGCAAGTGGACGCAGAGAGCAGACAACAGGGAGAATGGGGGAGGGGGAGAAATAAAGAAAACAAATCTTTAATGAAAAAGAAAAAGATACTCCATGCAAACAGTAACCAAAAAAGAGCAGGGTTAGCTGTACTAATATCAGACAAAACAGACTTTAAATGCAAAAAAGTTTTAAGAGATACAGAAGGCCATTATATATTGATAAAAGGGACAATCCCCAAAATACCTGGGACAAGTTCTGGCAAAACTGAAGGGAGAAATAGATATCTCTACAATATCACTGGAGACTTCAACACACCACTCACATCATTAGATAGAACAAGTAGACAAAGATCAACAAGGAAACAGAGACTTAACAATATGATAAATGAGTTAGACCTAACAGACATATACACAACACTGCATCCCAGATCAGTGAGTTCTACATTCTTCTTAAGTGCTCATGGATCTTTCTCCAGGAGAGACCACATGTTAGGGCACAAGGCAGGTCTCCATAAATATAAAAAGATTGAAATTATACAGAGCACCTTCTCAGATTATAATGAAATGAAACTGGAAATCAATAATAGATGGGAAAGGGGAAAATTCCCAAATGTGTGGAGGCTGAACAATATACTTCCAAATAATCAGTGGGTCAAAGAAGAAATTGTAAGTGAAATCACTAAATATATCGAGACAAATGAAAATGAGAACATAACTTATCAAAACTTATGTGATACAGCAAGGCAGTGCTGAGAGAGAAAATTATAGCACTAAATGCCTATATTAAAAAGGAGAAAGAACTAAAATCAAAGATCTAACTGTAAAGCTGGAGAAACTAGAAAAAGAAGAGCAAGCCTTTCCCAAAGCAAGCAGAAGGAAAGAAATAATAAAGATTAGAACAGAAATAAATGTAATTGAGAACAACAACAACAAAACAGAGAAAATTAACAAAATTAAAAGCTGGTTCTTTGAGAAGATCAATAAAATTGACAAACCCTTAGCTAGACTAACAAAGAAAAAAGAGAGAAAATGCAAATAAATAAAATCAGAAATGAAAGGGGGGAAGTTACAACTGACCTCATGGAAATAAAAAAGATCAGAAGAGAATATTATGAGAAACTGTATGCCAACGAACTAGACAACCTAGATGAAATGGACAAATTCCTAGAAACACACAAACTACCTTAATTGACTGTGTAAGAAATGCAAGAACACAAAAACATCTCCCAACAAAGGAAAGTCCAGGACCAGATGGCTTCACAGGTGAACTCTATCAAGTATTTCAAGAAGAATTAACACTAATACTGTACGAACTCTTCCAAAAAATTGAAGAGGAGGGTAAATTACCCAACACATTTTATGAAACCAACATCACCCTAATACCAAAGTCAGATAACTACAAGAGAAGAAAATTACAGATCAATCTCTCTATTGAAATAGTTGCAAAGTTTCTCAACAAAATACTTGCAGACAGAATCCAACAGCTTATGGAAAGAATTAAACACCATAACCAAGTGGAATTTATTTCCGGTATGCAAGGGTGGTTTAAAAAAGAAAATCAATTATGTAATACACCACATTAACAAATTGAGGGAAAAAACTCACATGATCATCTCAATCGATGCAGAAAAGGCAATTGACAAAATACAGCATGCCTGCTTGATAAAAAGTCGACACTTTGAAAGATAGGAATAGAAGGAAAATTCCACTCAATGGGGAAATATTGAAAGCTTTCTGTCTAAAATCAGGAACAAGACAAGGATGCCCACTGGAACCACAGTTACTCAACATTGTGCTAGAAGTTCTAGCTAGAGCAATTAGACAAGGGGAAAAAAAGGCATTCAAATAGGAGAAGAGGAAATAAAACTCACTATTTACAGATGACATGATCCTATATTTAGAAAATTCTGAAATGTCTACAACAAATCTACTTGAAACTAAATGAATTCAGCAAAGTGGCAGGATACAAGAGCAACATGCAGGGGAGCAGATGTGGCTCAAGCAGTTGAGCACCTGCCTCCCACGTGGGAGGTCCTGGGTTCAGTTTCTGGTGCCTCTTAAAGAAGACAAGCAGACACAATGAGTGAAAAACAACGAGCAGACTGCCGAAGGAGTCATCTCGGGGGGGGCGGGCTGCAGGAAAAATAAATCTTTAAGAAAAAAACATCAACATGCAAAAATCAGTAATGTTTCTGTACATTAGTATTGAACAATCTGAGGAGGAAATCAGGGGGAAAATTCCATTTACAATAGCAACAAAATGAATCAAATACCTAGGAATTAATTTAACCAAAGAAGTACAGGACCTATATACAGAAAACTACAAAACAATGCTAAAAGAAATCCAAGAAAACCTAAACGAATGGAAAGACATTCCTTGTTCATGGATTGGAAATCTAAATATAGTGATGATGTCAATCCTACCCAAACTGATTTATGGATTCAAGGAAATACCAACCAAAATTCAACTGTCAGGGGGAGAGGATGTGGCTCAAGCAGTTGGGCACCTGTCTCCCACATGGGTGGTCTCAGGTTCAGTTCCTGGTGCCTCCTAAAGAAGATGAGCAAGATAGTGAGCTGGTGTGACAAGATGATGCAACAAGGAGATGCAACGAAGGGATGCAACAAGGAGTCACAATGGCAGGGTGTAGATGTGGCTCAAGCAATTGGGCACCTGTAGCAGTTTTGATGTGGTTCATGAATTCCAAAAATAGATATTAGATTATGTTTGTAAACTGGTCTGTACCTGGGCATGATTCAATTATGATTAGGGCTTTGATTGGGCCACGTCAGTGGGGTGCTGAGTCCCTGCCCCTTGGTGGGTGGGGACTCACAGATAAAAGACATGGCAAAGGTTAGACTTGGAGATTTGATGCTGGAGTCTTGAGCTAGAGCCCTGGGAAGTAAGCACACTTCCCAGGAGCTTGGTTGTGAGGAAAGAGAAGCAAGTCCTGGGAAGAGAGGAACCCAGGAAGCCTGAACCCTGGCAGATGCCAATAGCCTTCTTGCTCCAACACATGGCAAAAGACTTTTGTGAGGGATTAATTTATGGCCTGGTAACTGTAAACTTCTACCCCAAATAAATACCTTTTATAAAACCCAACCAATTTCTGGTATTTTGCATCAGTATGCCTTTGGCTGACTAATACAGTGCCTTCTCCCACATGGGAGGTCCCACGGTCAGTTCCCAGTGCCTCCTAAAAGAAGACAAGCAGACACAGAGAGCACACAATGAACAGACAGAGAGAGCAGATGGCAAGTGCAAATAATGAGAGGAGGGGGAGAAATCAATCAATCAATCTTTTAAAAAAAATTTAATAGCTGGGGAGTAGATTAGCTCAAGCAGTTGGGTGCCTGCTTCTCACATGGGAGATCCGGGGTTTGGGTCCCAGTGCCTCCTAAAGAAGGCAAGCAGACACAGGGAGCACACAGCAAGCAGACACAATGAGCACAAACAACGAGCAGACAGACGAGGGAGTCATCTCCAAGTGTGGGGGAGGAAAAATAAATAATAAATAAATCTCAAAAAAAATTCAACAGCCTAGTTTATGGAAATAAAAAGGCAATTACCAAATTTATTTGGAGGGAAGCAGATGTGGCTCAAGCAATTGGGCTCCCATCTACCATATAGGAGGTCCAGGGTTCAATTCCTGGGACCTCCGATGAAGGCAAGTTGGCCCATGAGACGAGCGGGCTCAAATGGAGTGCTGGCCCACATGGAGATCTGGTGCAGCAAGATGATGCAACAAAAAAGACACAGGAGGGACAATAAAAGATGCAGCAGACCAGGGAGCTGAGGTGGTGCAAGAGATTGAGCACCTCTCTCCCACTCCGGAAGGTCCCAGGATCAGTTCCTGGTGCCACCTAAATAGACACAGAAGCAGACAACAGTGGGGGAGGGGGGGAGGTAAACAAGGAAGACTTTTTACAAAAATTTATACTAAGAAAGAAGCGCAATGTGGGAGGACTCTCACTGTCTGACCTTGAAATATTTTATAAATTTACAGTGGTCAAAACAGCATGGTACTGGCATAAAGATAGACACATCAATCAGTGGGACAGAATTTGAGAGTCCAGAAATAAACCCTCACCTCCTCAGTCAACTGGTTTTTGACAAACCTACCAATTCCTCCTTAATGGGACAAAACATTCTCTTCAACAAATGGTGCTTGGAAAACTGGGTATGCATAACCAAAAGAATGAAAGAGGGTTCCTATCTCATTTCCCATACAAGAATCAACTCAAAATGGACCAAAGATCTAAATATAAAAGCCAGGACCATAAAACTACTAGAAGAAAATGTAGGGAAACATCTTCAAGATATTGTGTTAAGTGATAGTTTCTTGGATCTTACAGCAAAACCACAAGCGACAGAAGAAAAAATTAGATAAATGGGAAGTCCTTAAAATTAAACACTTTTGCATCTCAAAGGACTTTATCTAAAGGGTGAAAAGGCAACTGACTCAACAGGAGAAAATATTTGGAAATAACATATCAAATAAGTGTTTACTATCCACAATATATAAAGACATACTCGTGAGTTGGTCCTACTTTGGAGTTTGTGTTCCTGAGTGTGATGGAGCTGGACTCAGATATGATCTTTGTTCACAAGCCTCTCCTGTCACTTTTACCAGACCTGTGGTTGGTGCCTGGGTTTAGTGTATACTCAGGGGACCTGAATCTCTGGACTGTCCATGTGACAGCCAGGCCCTGAGCCTGAGCAGACTTGCAACTCCTATCCTCTGGCTCATTGGACTTACCCCAGCCAGCTAACAGGGAGGTGAAGAAGGTCAACCACCACACCAGGGGGCCAAGAGTGCCTACAACTGCAAGCAGGAGAACTGCATCCATCATCCAAGTGGAATCTAAACACCCTCTCGATACAGAGGTGGAGTGGACATAGCTATCCCAGGGTCCACAGAATGGAGGAACAGAGTATGGATTGGAGTGGACTCGCTGATGCCCTATTCTGGAATTGTTGTGATTAGTGATGGAAGTAAATGTGGCGTTGAGGTGGAGAAAGTGGCCATGATGGCTGCTGGGGGTGGGGAGTGGGAGGAAGAGATGAGGTGTGGACGCATTTTCAGGACTTGGAGTTGTCCTGGGTGGTACTGTGGGGACAGTTACTGGACATTGTATGTCCTCCCATGGCCCACTGGGTAGACTGGGGGAGCGTGTAAACTTAAATGTGGACCATTGGCCATGTGGTGCAGCAGTGCTCAAAGATGTGTTCACCAAGTGCAGTGAGTGTCCCATGATGTTGGAGGAGGTGGTGGTTGTGGGAGGAGGCGGGTGAGAGGGGTGGGGAGGGTATATGGGGACCTCATAATTTTTTAATGTAACATTAAAAAATAAATAAATAAAGACAAAAAAATAAAGATATACTCAACAATAAAATGACAACCTGATTTTTAAAAATGGGCAAAAGACTTGAACAGACATTTGTCCAAAGAAGAAATTCAAATGGCGAAAATATACTTGAAAAAATATACAGCATCACTAGCAACTAGGGAAATGCAAATCAAAACTACAATGAGATATCATTTCATGCCTATTAGAATGGCCACTATTTTAAAAAACCAGAGAACTGTAAGTGTTGAAAAGGATGTGGAGAGATAGGAACACTCATTCACTGTTTTTTGTTTGTTTGTTTTTTAAAGATTTATTCTCTCCCCTTCCCCGCCCCCACCCCAACCCCAGTTGTCTGTTCTCTGCATCTATTTGCTGCGTCTTCTTTGTCCGCTTCTGTTGTTGTCAGAGGCACGGGAATCCGTGTTTCCTTTTGTTGCATCATCTTGCGGTGTCAGCTCTCTGTATGTGCGGCGTCATTCCTGGGCAGGCTGCACTTTCTTTCGCGCTGGGCGGCTCTCCTTACAGGGCGCACTCCTTTGCGCGTGGGGCTCCCCTACGTGGGGACACCCCTGCGTGGCAGGGCACTCCTTGCGCGCATCAGCACTGCGCATGGGCCAGCCCCACACGGGTCAAGGAGGCCCGGGGTTTGAACCGCGGACCTCCCATGTGGTAGACGGACGCCCTAACCACTGGGCCAAGCCCGCTTCCCCTCATTCACTGTTGGTGGGAATGTAGAGTGGTACAGTCACTACGGAGGACTGTTTGGCAGTTCCTAAAGAAGCTGAATATAGACTTGCCCTGTGACTCTGCAACACCACTCCCGGGTATACCCAGAAGAACTGAGAGCAGTGACACAAACAGACATAGGCACACCGATGTTCATAATGGGGTTATTCATGATTGCCAACAGGTGGAGACAACCCAGGTGTCCATCAACGGGTGAATGCATAAACAAATTGTGTTGTAGTCACACTATGGAATTTTATGCAGCTGTGAGAGAAAATGAAGACATGAAGCATTTGACAACATGGATGAACCTGGAGGACATTATGTTGAGTGAAGCAAGCCAGACACAAAAGGACAAATACTTTATGGTTGTGCTCTAATGAACTAAATATTTTGTTTAAATTCATGGAGTTAATAACAAGAATATAGGTCACCAGAAAACAGAATGAGGTTAGAGAATGGAAAGCTGAGAGCTAATCTGTGCAGAATTGGTAAAAATGTTGTTTGTTAATCTTTGGAAATGAATAGAAATGATGAAGGCACATCATGTGTTTGTAACTAGCAGAGCTATTAAATGGGTATGACAGTGGTTGAAAGAAAAAGTCTAAAGTCATGTATATTACTGGAAGAAAAGCTAAAAAATGTAATATGGGAATATATAGCATAGTGAAACTTCATATGAAATATGAATATGGGTAATACTGCATATACAAGACTGCTTTTCTTTGAAACTCAACAAACTTATGTAATGTTACAGGATGTTACTGTCAGGCAAAAATATAACCAAAGCAAACTATGGGTGTAGTATATAGTAATATATTAATAATATTCCAGTATGGGTAAAGAAATGAAATATACTAAAGAAAAGAAACTGGATACTAGGTACTACATATTGCTTGACTCAATCTATATAAAATATAAGTCCAAATAAACTAGAGAAACAGAACAGCAGCTATGTATGGCAAGGGAAGCATAGAGAGAGCAAGAGGTGATGAGTTTTTGTCTGTTTTATTATTATTATTATTATTACTGGAATAATGAAAATGTTCTAATAATGATTGAATTGATGAAAACACGACTATGTGATTATAACAAATACCATTGATTGCACACTTTGGATGGATCATATACTTTATTAATATGTACCAATAAAATTGATTTGTTTTTTTTTTTAAGTCCTCTGAGCATCAGCCATCAGGGAAATGCAAATCGAAACCACTATGAGATACCACTTCACACCGATTAGGGTCGTTATATTAAAAAAGATAGATAAACAGAACCCTTGTATATTGCTGGTGGGGCTGCAAAATGGTGCAGCCGCTGTGGGAAACTGGTGGTTCCTCGAAAGGTTAAACATATGACCTAGTAATTCTGTTGCTAGGTACAGAGCCAAGAGAAATGAAAACATACATCCACGCTAAGCCAGCATCATTCATAATAGCCCAAAATGGAAGCAAGCCAACTGTGGCTAAACAAAACGTGGTCTATCCAGAAAATGGAATATTAGTCGACCATAAAAAGGAATGTAGGAGTTTTTCTTTTTGGAGTAATAAAATGGTTCTAAATTTTTTTGTGATGATGAATGCACAACATAGTGATTATACTAAAAACCACTGGTTATCCACTTTAGATAGATCATGTGTTATCTGAATAGATCACAATAAAACTGCTTAATAAATAAATAATTGTGCAAGAGTACCTAGAAATAGCAGCTATGGACAGCAGGGGAAACAGAAATTGAGAGGTGAAGAATTTTCTTGTCTGTCTGTTTTTTGTTTATTATTAGTGAAACAATGAAAATGCTCTAGGGAAGTGAACTTGGCCCAGTGGATAGGGCGTCCATCTACCACATGGGAGGTCCGCGGTTCAAACCCTGGGCCTCCTTGACCCGTGTGGAGCTGGCCCACATCCAGTGCTGATGTGCACAGGGAGCGCCCTGCCACACAGGGGTGTCCCCTGCATAGGGGAGCCCCACACGCAAGGAGTGCGCCCCATAAGGAGAGCCACCCAGCACAAAAGAAAGTGCAGCCTGCCCAGGAATGGTGCCGCACACATGGAGAGCTGACACAGCAAGATGATGCAACAAAAACAAACACGGATTCCAGTGCCGCTGACAACAACAGAAGCGGACAAAGAAGAACATGCAGCAAATAGACACAGAGAACAGACAACCGGGGCGGGGGGTGGGGGGAGAGAAATAAATTTAAAAATCTTAAAAAAAAAAAAAGAAAATGCTCTAATAATATTGAGGCGATGAATACACATCTATGTGATTATGCCAAATACCATTGGTTGTACACTTTGGATGAACTGTATGCTTTATTAACATGTATCAATAAAATTAATTTGTTTAAAAAAAAAAAAGGAATGTAGTACTGGATGTAGTACCTCCTACAACATGATGAACCTTGACCTTGAAAACATTTGCTAAGGGAAAGGAGCCAGTCACAAAAGATCAAACATTGTGTGATTCCCTTTATATGAAATGTCCAGACCTGGCAAATCCATAGAGACATAGAGTAGATTCCCGCTTGCCAGGGGCTTGGGGGAGGGAGGAACCTGGGGAGTGACTGCTAATGGATACAGGGTTTCTTTTTAGGGTAAAGACATTTTTCTAAAATCGATTGTGATGATGGTGGCACAACTCTGTGAATATACTAAAAAACCATGGAATTGTACCCTTTAAATTGGTGAATTGTGTGGTATGTAAACTATATATTTTTTAAAAGTGTCCTTGGAACAGGGGAAATACCTCTTTTTAATGGGAAATGACCAAGCAGAGAAGCAGACTTCCTCAATCCTGGTACCCCTGAACTCATATTTCAAGACGCTTCCCCCATCCGGTCTCCGCAGAAGGAAAATCTCCCCACGCAGCTTTTATGCTGTTATCTTTCCTACTGTTTCATTTCACCCAACACAATGTTTTGTGAAAACATGTTTGTTTCACTTTATTTGGATTTATTTTCAGAATTGATTTTAATAATCACAAAGAAAAGTCACAAAACATTGTAGCAGAGATATCCTCTGGGGAGAGGGACTGGGGGTTGGGGATAGCAGTCAACTTCCTTTTCAGTGTGTATCCTTTTGAATGTGCACCATTTGAATATCCTACCAATAGATCTTAAAACATATATAATATCTCTTGTAAGTTTTTTGTTTTGTTTTTAAGGAGGTAACAGGGAAGGAACCCAAGCCCTCGTACATGGGAAGCAGGCGCTCAGCCACTTAATTAAGCTACATCTGCTCCCCATATGGTAGGGTTTATTTTTTTTCCATTTAAGTATATCATTCATACATGAACATGCATAAACTATAAGTGCATAGTAAAGATTGTGAACTTACAAAATAAACATACGTAACATCACACAGGGGTCTCATACATCACCCCTCCACCAACACTTGGCACTGTTGTGAAACATTTGTTACAAACTATGCAAGAGCATCGTCAAAATATTACGACCAACCGTAGTCCTTATCTTACATTTGGTGTATTTTTCCCCAACCCACACGATTTTTTTTAAAAATATATGTTTGTTTCAGATGTTGTGACCTCGCAAAACAATCATACAGATGTGTAGATTTCCCATACAACCCCACACCCAGGTGGAATCATGTAATAATCATGTGTTACAGATGATGAGATAGATCATCAGACATTGTCACCAATTATGATCCATAGCATCATCTTGTAGGGCTTTTCCAAAACCCAACTCAAATGTGCAAGAGATGTCTAAAGACTGTGCACAATTATGGTGAATTCTAAAGAGAGGTGGGAGAGGAGTTTTGAAGTTGGCACGGTGGGAACAGCTTGGTCTCCGAAGGAAGGGAGGGCAAGGTAAGCCAGTAAGGCAAGTTGGATTTTGGGTCCAGACTTTTTTTTTTAATTAAATTGTCTTTTTTTTTTTTTTGAGATACATAGATCACAAAAAATGATACATTAAAAATATAAGAGGTTCCCACATACCCCTCACCCCACCCACCCCCTCCTCCCACATCAACAACCTCTTTCATCATGGTGGCCCATTCATTGCATTTGGTGAATACACTTTGGGGCGCTGCTGCACCGCCTGGATTATAGTTTACATTGTAGTTTCCACTCTCCCAACCCAAATGCCCATCAACAGAAGAATGGATAAACAAAATGTGGGATATACATACAATGGAATGCTACTCAGCTATAAGAAGGAATACAATACAAACACATGGGCTAACAGGGATAATTCTTGAGGACCTTCTGTTGAGTGAAGCAAGCCAGGCATTGAAGGACAAATACTACACGACCTGTCTGATATGATAAAAGCAAACCAAGCTGTCTCAGAGAGCTAGAGACAGGAAGACAGGCTTAAAGGAAACGGGGGTGGGGGAGGGGGTTGTGAGCTGACACCTAGGTTGGTGAGGTCTGTGATAAAGTGGAGGTGAGTATTTGTACAGGGAAGGGATAAGATGGGGACATGGGGGGACCTTTGGGTGGGGCTTTGTGGGCTTGAGGGGGGCTAGGATTGGGAGGATGGGTCAGATGGGCCCAGGAAATGGGGGGAGGGCTGTGGGTCTAGACTTTTGGTCCTCATTGAGCCATCCCCCAAACGTGGCTGGAGCCGGGGCGGTGCGCGCTGGCTCGGTGGCGCCCCCTGAGCGGGCTGCCTGCGAGACAGGCAGGAAAGGGGTCCAAGCCGGTGTAGTAGCTGCGCAGGCTTCTTGCAGCAAGTGAGTCAGAAGCCGAGAATTGAGGGGACTCATAGCGGAGAGAAGAAATGCTTAACAGACGTGGTCCGGGTCCCCCAGAGGGCCACTGAGACCCAGGGCGCTGTCGGGAGGAGCAGGAGGCCAGGTCCCGCCCTGTCCGCCTGGGGTCCTGCGAAGCGCCCTGCCCCTCCGCCCCGAGAGCCCCGAAGGGCCCTCAGCGGCTGGACGAGCGGCCTCTCCCACGGCCCAGGACAGCCCCAGCCAGGCCTTGGGCCAAGCCCGGGGGCCAGTCCCACCCCAGCCCCTCTGGGAACTCCCCACCTTCCGGCCAGCCTGGGCGCCTTCCCAAGAGCCCGCGCTCACAGTGGTCCTCTGGCTGTACCAGTGGGCGGGGACAGGAGAAAGAGATGTTCGGTCATCTGGGGCCCAGAACAGATTAAAAATGAAAGGGAAAAAGAAAAAAAGGGAAAGCGGGGCCTGGGTGGAGGCGAAGAGGCAGAGAGAGGAGGGGCTGGTCGTAGGGGGCAGGCAGGACAGGCACGGGCCAGAGGCGCAGAGGCAGGGCGGGCCAGGCCAGACTCAGCGCCCAGACACCCCCGTGGCACGTGGGGGCCAAGCATGTGTCAAAGCAGGGGCGGGGGGCAGCCGAAGGACCCAGCCAGGCCCCCACCCCTGCGCTGGCCCCCCAGCCCGGGTCCCGCCTGGCCACCTTGCCTTTTCTCGACCTGAGCGTCCGCCCCACCCCACCCAGGATGCGCCCTGCTCGGGGCAGGTCGTGGCCTCCGGCCGCGGTCCACGCTGGGGGGGGGCGGGTCAGGGGTGGGAGGACGGCAGGTTCTTTCCTCGGGCGCTCCTCAGCCCCCCACACGCTCCGCAACCCCCCCTACAGCCACAGAGGACTGCGAGGGAGTCAGAGCCGGGTCTGCAGCGTGTCTCTGTCTCTCCTCCGGGCACAGGGTGGGTGCTAAGGGGTGCGCCCAGGGCGGAGGGACAGAGTCCCAGCACCGCCTCCCTCCGGCTTGGGTGTAGCTGGAGCAAACCCGGAACTGAGCGCCTACCCGGAGCCAGGCGCTCTTCGGGCGTTTTCTTTTTTAATGCTTTCAGCGGAGGTAGATCCTGTTATCATCTCTAGCTCAGATCAAGGCACTTGCTTGCTGTAGGTGACAGCAGTTTGCAAGTGCTGGAGGTAGCATAGGAACCCAGACGTCTGGTTTGTCCAGGCTGCACTCAGCTATGTTCTCTTCCTTTATGTTCCCTTCCCTCTCTCTCTCTTTCTTTTTTTTTAAAGACAGGTTTATTGTGGCATAATTAACACCCCTTTTAAAGTTTTCTAAAAATTTACCACCTTTTAAAAAGAGTACAGTTCAGTAAATTTTACAAAAAGATACAGTCTCATGCCCTTCACCACAGTCAAAATATGATATAGAACATTTTCTTTTTTTTTTTTTTTAAGATGTATTTATTTATTTCTCTCCCCTTCCCCCCCACCCCCGCCCCGGTTGTCTGTTCTCTGTGTCTATTTGCTGCGCCTTTCTTCTTTGTCCGTTTCTATTGGTGTCAGCGGCATGGGAATCTGTGTTTATTTTTGGTTGTGTCATCTTATTGTGTCAGCTCTCCATGTGTGCGACACCATTCCTGGGCAGGCTGCACTTTCTTTCACGCTGGGCGGCTCTCCTTATGGAGCGCACTCCTTGTGCATGGGGCTCCCCTACGCAGGGGACACTCCTGCGTGGCAAAGCACTCCTTGCGCGCATCAGCACTGCGCATGGGCCAGCTGCACATGGGTCAAGGAGGACCGGGGTTTGAACTGCGGACCTCCCAAGTGGTAGACGGACGCCCTAACCACTGGGCCAAGTCCGACTCCCTAGAGCATTTTCATCATCATCCCAAAGCGTGCTCAGACTCCTTTGCCTTTTCCGTTCCCCCACCCCCCTCCCCACTAGCCATCACTCTGATTTCCATCCTTGTGGCTTTGCCATTTCCAGACAGTCACATAAGTAGCCTCTTGTGCTTGACTTCCTTTAAGGCTTCATATTTCCTGTTCTTGCAGCATCCCCCTTGACATTGTCTGAGCCCTGTCCCAGTCCCCATGTATTGCCTGGTGTATGCAGTCCTGGAAAGGGAAGGCTGCCCTGGGTTCATGTTTTGAGGGCATGGCAAGGTGGCTAAAGAAGCAAGGGTAGTAGTGCAGAACAAGAGTGGGAAATCTCAGAAATGCCATTCAAAGAAATTGAGACTTTCATCCTCACGTAAGTTATGGAGAGCAATTTAGAGGTGAGTGTTAGACCCTCCCTTGGAGACCGTTTCTCTCCAGAGAGAAAAGTTGCTGACCCCTCCAGAACTGGATGCCTTGGGCTGAGCACTGCCCCAAAACAGTGGTTGGTACCCAGAGAGTTAGAAAGAGAATGGAGGAAAGTTCAACATCAGAAGTTTTCTTCTGTTAACTGTGTTGTCTCTTTTTGCCCCAGTCCCTTCTTTTTTCTTCTGTTGTTTTTGTATGTATGTACATGGTCTCTGCCTTTCAAAGTCTGTTACCAAAAAGTCAGATGAGTGGATATGGGGCTTGTCTGAACATACCCCCAAGGGTGATGACAAGATTCCCAAACTTTAATATGGAGATTTCCACTTTATTCTCCTTGGTCAGCAGGGTCTCCTCTGGCTCTCATCTGTGCTCGAGTCCCTAAAGTACTAAAGTTTCAGAAGTTTCTGTAATAAGTTGTGAACAGTCATCCTCAATCCATTGTGCAAAACAGTTGGCCTTTCTCCTCTCCCACTCTTTGTCCTTGTGGTTTTCCTTTTGGAGGTACTGGAGATCAAACCCAGGACCTTGTATATGGGAAGCAGGCACTCAATCACTGAGCTACATCCACTCCCCTGTCCTTGAGGTTTTATATCCTTTTTATTATTTTAGGATGATTTTAGAAAGGTTTGGGGAGGAAGCACACATAAACATTTGTTCAATATGCCATTTTTAAACTGGAAGTCCAACCATAAATGTGATGTTTCCTTTCTTTTGTAGAGACAATCAGTACAACAACAACAAAATAAGTGTAGAAATTGAGAGGGTGTGTGCTGACAACGCTTTGGAGCTGTTTCATTATATGCAAAAGCAGAGAAGTGGAGTACTAGCTGGAAGGGGAGGTGGATCAAGGGAAGGTGATTGTTTTATAGATCAAAGATACAAGACTCAGATACTTGTACATCAATGTTCCTAGCAGGATTATTCACAAGAGCCAAAAGGTAGAAACAACCCATATGGCCATCAAGAGATGAATGGATAAACAAAACGTGCTGCACACCTGTAACGGAATATTATTCAGCCATAACAAGGAATGAAGTCCTGATACCTGCTACAACATGGATGAACCATGAAAACATTATGCTACATCAAATAAGCCATATACGGGAGGAGATGAGAAGTGGAGGCGTCTTTGGGACATGGAGCTGCCCTGGATGGTGCTTCAGGGGCAGTCACCGGACATTGTAGATCCTCCCAGGGCCCACTGGATGGAATGGGGGAGAGTATGGGTCATGATGTGGACCATTGACCATGAGGTGCAGAGGTGCCCAGGGATGTGCTTACCAAGTGCAATGGATGTGTCATGATGATGGGAATGAGTGTTGCTGGGGGGGGAGAGGTGGGGTGGGGGGGTGGGGTTGAATGGGACCTCATATATATATATATTTTTTTAATGTAATATTATTACAAAGTCAATAAAAATAATAATAATAATAATTTAAAAAAAAACAAATAAGCCATATGGGGAGAAGGGGAGAGAAATAAATAAATAAATCTTGGGGAAAAAAAAATAAGCCCTAGACAAAAGGTCAAGTACTGTATGAGTCTGTGCATATGAAATAGCTACAATAAGCAAATTCATAGAGACAAAGTAGATTAAAGGTTACCAGGGGCTAAGGCAGGAGTTCTTTAACCTTTTTTGTTCCATGGACTCCTTTGCCAGTCAGGTGAAAACCATGGACCCCTTACTAAGTCCACACTATTCTGTGTATTATTTAATAAATATCTCACACCCACACCAACTCATTCCCACAAGAATAATGTTTTGTTTTTTTTAATTTTTAATTCAAGCTCAGGGATCCCCTGAAATCTTTCCATGGACCCCTGGTTAAGAACCCCCAGGCTAAGGGGAAGGAGGAATGGGAGTTATTGCTTAATGAGTGCAGTTTCTGTTTGGGGTGATGGCAAAGTTTTGGTAATAGATGGTGGTGATGGGCGCAGATATTGTGAGTGTAATTAATGCCACTCAAAAGTGGTTAAAATGGCAACTTTTATGTCTTATATATATGTTACCACGATAATGTTTTTTAAGAATTAAAAAATATGTTCCTTTTTCAAAAGATATAAGAAATATTCTATTTATATGCTGATGGAAATGATCCAGTAGGCAGAAAGAAACTGATAATGAAGGGGAGGAGGAGATTAAGTATAGGATCAAAAGTCTTTGAGAAAGTGAGAGAATGGTCCAAATGGAGGAGTTCATCTCTTCATTGTAGCAGAAGACAAGGAGGCAAAGTGTACCCAAATGTGGGGAGGTTTCAGGTCAGTGGTGGGACAATGAGGGTGCTCCCATCCAATGGCTCCTTTTTTGTCAATGAAGTATGAGATTAAGGTCACCCGATGAGAGTAAGGGGGAGGGTGTGGGAATGCTGAGAAAAGAAGATACAGCATATTGACTCTTAGAGAAATGGAGTAGAATTGCGGGGAAGTGTTCAGAATCCCTTCTTGATTGAGATCATGAATTTGAAATGAGAATTGGGCTCATCCAGGCTTGGGTATTTGCTAGGTGTTTCTTTTAGGGATGTTCTTGGGTATTTCCAAGGGAGGGACTATATTGATGAATCAGAACTTTTCTGCTCTCCCCTGAACAGAGGTGCTATCCAGACCTCGGGTTGACCAGTAGCTTCCAGGCCCCCGTATACTCCAGGGACAAAGGAGTCCCCTGCCTGTCTTGTAAACAAATCACCTGGCGCATGACAGTTGGCGCATGACAGTTGCCTGAGCTGAGAAATCCAGGGCAAGCCTCAGAGAAGGAAATAGATGAAAGCTTTCCAAAGGTTGAAGCAGCGGCTGTAACCTTTAACTGAGGGATACGATGGTCCCAAACAAAGGGAATCATACCAGGAGATAGGCAGGTGGGGGTGAGCTGGGGGCTCTGAATTCATTTCTGTATCTCTAACCCATAGACGTGCAGAGGTCTTTCCTTGTTGCCCACCCACTTCTGAACTTTTGCAGAAAAATTATTTTAATTCCGCCTTTAATGACGGGTTTTATGGATCTATTTCCTCTTTTTCTTTGATCTTAGCTATTTTAAAACACAACAATAAACTTTATAAGGTTTTAAGTTACCTTTATATATGATTACCTTTTTATAAATATCTCTCACAGTATCTCCTGAATTTTATCTCCTTTGGTTAATCAACTTGACCAAAATTGTTTTTAATGTGGGTCTTTGCACAGAAAACATACTGAAGCCGTGTATGCCTAAGAATACTTTTATTATGCTCTAACATTTAATGATAGTCTGGCTGGATGATAGTCTGGCTGGATATAAAATTCTAGGTCCTAAGATCTTTTCCTTCATTATTTTGAAAACACTACTGCATTGTCTCATTGTATCTGTTATTTCTGTTGAAAAATCTGATGTCAATACATTTCTTATTCTTTTGTGAGTGATCTGCTCTTTCTCTCTGGAAAGTTTTAGAATATTTTCATTTCCCCAAAAGGTTTCTAGCAGTAGGTTTTTTCCTTCTCTCTCCTTCTTGGCACTCTATGGGACCTTCCAACCTAACATACTCCATCTTTTAAAAAAAATTTTAATTAGGTATAATTTGCATGTCATGAAATGCACAGATCTTAAGCATTCATATTTCATCTTCTTTCCCTCAATTTGGGGAAATTCATCACCATTATTTTTTCAAATATTTCCCCCTTTCCATTTTTATCCCTCTCTTTCCAGGTCTTCCATTTTCTAAATTTTACTTCTTCTACTTTTATCCTCTGTGTTACCTAGATTTTCTGTTCCTTTGTTCTGTCTTTCTTCCTTTTTGTGATTTCTGTTCCCCCAGTTTGCCAACTCATTCCACGACCGTATCTGTTCTGTCATTTATTCAATCATTGTGGTGTTTATGCCAATTATTATATTTTCACCCTAGTATTTCTTGTTGGCTCTTTGTGATGTTTTTTTCATGTTCTTGTATCATAGTTTTAATATCTTCCTTTTAAAATGTTTAATAGGCTAATTTAACATTCTTACTGAGTTTATAGGTTTTCTTTTGAAAGTGAAGATGTTCTTGAAATAGCTTGTTATTTTGGCCTGTGAGCTTATTTCCCTGGGGAGTATATTCTGTTCTATTCTGTTAGGTAGGCCACAATGAGCTCCGGGCACGTGGGGAAGATGAGCCCCAGAGAGAAGCACTAGAAAAACACTGCCCATCACTCCCCACCTCCTGAAATAACTCCTCACGTCAGGCTTTTACACTTTGCTTTCCAGAGAGAAACAGCATTAAGGCCTCACTCCTTAAAATGTCATATCCCAAGGATGTGAAATGGTGCAGCTGCTGTGGAAGCCAGCTTGGCAGTTCCTCAGAAAGTTACCATATGACCAGGCAATCCCACTTCTAGGTAGATGCCCAAAGACTTGAAAGCAGGGACTCCAACAGACATTTGGATGCCAATGTCCATAGCAGAGTCGTTTACAAAAGCCAAAAGGTGGAAGCAATCCAAGTGCCCATGCACAGATGAATGGCTAAACAAAATGTGGTCTATCCATACAATGGAATATTATCAGATATAAAAAGAAATGAAGTTCTGATACCTGCAACAACACAGATGACCCTTGAAAGACATCATGTTGCGTGAAATAAGCCAGACACATATTATATGATCTCACTTATATGAAATAACTAGAATATGCAAATTCATAGGAACAGAAATTAGATTACAGGTTACAGGGTGGGGGGTCGGGGAGGGGAATGGGAAGTTACTGCATAATGAGTACAGAGTTTCTGCCTGGGGAAATGAAAAAATTTTGGCAATGGAAGATAACGATGGTAGCATCACATTCTAAATGTAGTTAATATCGCTGCATCATATACTTGAAAGTGGTTACAAGGAGAAATTTTGCGTTGCATATATGTTACCACAATAAAATTCTTTTTTTAAAAAGTCATTCCCCAGGCTTGGGAATCTGGAGGAGGAGGAACAAGCAGTGAAATACTGGAAATGAGTTTGTCCTCACCTGTTTTTCTCAACATCTCACAGTCACAGGATGTCTGGGCAGCCCTGATTTTATCCCAAGTAAGCCAGGCACAGAGATCAGAGTCATTGCAGAGGTGTGTGTGTGGTGGTGTAGAGAAGTGGGGCGTATGCGGTATTGAAGGCCAGGAGATGAGAACTCTGAGAAGAAAGTTGATTTATTTCGACCAGCTGGTCTCTGCAGACTCCTGTCCTAATAAAAACCGAGTCCCAAATAGAGTTTTTCGGTCCCTTTTATACAGAGGAAATAAGAGCAGGGAGACAAACGGTGCTTGTATGCAAAAAGGCTTTTTGTTAGTTTCTTCAGTGTTTTATCTGAGTATCAGATAGGCTGTTTCCTCCAGGTAAGTTTGATTTAACACATATTGCCCACATTCCAAGCCAGCTTGAATTTAGCATATCCTCCACATTCTGTCTGGATGCAACCTTGAATACACATTCAGTCTTACATCCTTTCTGAACATTCAAAGACTGTAGAGCCTATACTACTTATTTGGATTTCTAGAGACTAGGTATACTTGGAAACAATTTTGAATTTATGCACAGGCTATATTAGTTGGGGGGGGTGGTTACCACTCGCTGCAGAGGGAGAAGAGCACGACCCGGACTCCAAGAGACCTCCCACCTTTCTGTGTTCTTCCCCATTCGTGGCCGGTCCCTCTCTGGGGAGGGGCTGGCAGCTGTGACAACCCAGGATCTTGTTCAGCGTCTTGTTTGGCCCTGACCTGGCGTTGGGTTTATCATTCCATCTGACCAGTGCTTGTTGACGTGTCGGTCTCAGCTCTAAGAGTGAGCCTATTTGCCTGGGTAGCCCTAGCACTCTGCAGAGCACCAGACAGAGTAAGAAAGACCAAGCTTATTTCCACAGTTATGAGACTTGAGGAGTTGGTCGTTTGGGACCGAGATTCTGATGGGGAACTCACTTCCCATCCAGAGCTATTTGGCCCCACTTTTCCAGAATGGAAATATTTGCCCCTTTGGGGGGCATACCCAAACCATGCCCCATGGGGCATTGTTGTCTCCACCTCCTCCCCGCCACATGCGGTGGTTTGGGGTTACCCAAGGGAGTCTGCAAGGATGTTGTTCGGACTTTCTGGCATGTCTTTAAGCACAGGCCCCTTCTTTCGTTATTGTAAGAGCTGTTTCAGAACCTGCTCGTCTTATGCCCAGCAGACAGAGCTTTGAGTCATGCTTACACTGCTCTGACCTGAAATTCAAATGATGGGGACAGAGCCCAAAGGGAAACAAGTGAATTATTTAAGATTCATGCAGTCAGTCTGCAGAGAAGCAGCCACTTAGAGGAAATCAGCACATTACTGGAAGCTTTCAAGCAGTGCAGCCTCCGTCCTTGCGGTTCTGCAGAAAAGGGACGAGTCAGCAAAGCCATCTGCACACAGAGACGGCCGGGCCCCTGCAGGCATTTCCAGACTCTTCTGGCCCCCACTTTTGCACCCTTAACCCCTACCCTCTTCATCTCTAGAGGTCCCTATTTTTCAAAACTCCCCTGGCCAGGCGCCTGGGTGGCTTAACACCTTCCTTCTCAAGGTCTTGGCTGGTATGCGGGTAGGAGCCATGTTCCCGTAAACCTCACCAAGCTGCTTCCGGGAGCTCAGGGAGGAGGGGCAGGAGGGGAGGCAGGAGTGCATCAGTCTGAAAGGTAATCAGAGTTTCTGAGCTCAAGTGTTGGCAGCAAAAGGATAGCAAGCCACTGCAAGCTTCTAAAGGAGCTGCCAGTCAGGCCCGACATGCAGAAGCTTTCACGTGCTTCTCGGGAAGCCACGAGGAGACAGAAAAGAAAGGGATGAGCTAAAGGCTTCAAATCTGCAACTTAACCGCCGCCTGAATGATGGGCAAGTTTCTATGTGTGCTTTGAAAGAAAATCTTGTTTCATGCAGCAACAGACTTGAGACCTCTGGAAACCAGACTCAGAGTCTTGTAGGAGGAGCAGAGTTACAATGGAAACTAAAATCTCAGCCTTGCAGGGTGTCTGCTAGTAGAACCCTGAGGCCTGGGATGGGGACATATGGGATGATGATGATATCAGTGGAGGTACTGAAATCCTATATTCCTCTGAGACTTTGTCACCTGCGATGGCCCACCCTGTGGAGACCACACTTTGTCAAGCTTGTATCACCCAGCCTCCAGCCTGCCCAGAGGAATCTGCCTTCCCACCCCTGCCTAAAGAGATTAATCCTTTCTCACCCGATGAAAATGCAAAGGGATGCCCTGAGGTCAGTAGCTTGCAAGACATTTCTTTCTTTTTCTTTTTTTCCGAGACATTCCTAATCCTCCTTCTCCACTCCACCACCCCTCTTCTCTTCAAAGAGACTTGTTACTAGACTAAAATCACAACAATTCCCCAAAGGTGAAGTACAAAGTGTGATGACCCATGAGGAAGTACGTTATACGCTAAGAGAACTGCATGAGTTTTCCAGTTTATATAGACAGAAATCAGGGGAATATGTGTGTGAATGGATATTAAGGGTATAGGATAATGGTGGAAGGTATAAAGTTGGTTCTGGCTGAATTTGGACATGGGCCCACTAAGCAGAGATTCTGGATTCAACGCTGTAGCTCGAGGGGTTAGAAAGGGCTCGAACAGTTTGTTAGGGTGGCTGACTGAAACATGGGCCAAAAGATGGCCTAGCATGCCTGAGGTTGAGATGCTGGATATGCCCAGGTATACAGTGGAAGAGGGAATTCAAAGGCTTAGAGAGATTGAAATGCTAAAATGGATTTACCATTTGGGAGCTGCCCACCACCTCAGGAATGTCCAGAGGGCACACCTTTAACCAGGACTGTGAGGAATAAATTTGTAAGACTAACTCTATCTTCCCTGAGGAGCTCTGCGGTTGCTCTTCTCTGTAGTCTAGATATTACTTGGGAACTGCTGTCATGGAACCAGGACCCTTAAACATTGTGGTATGATTGGAACTTGGGCTGGTAAAAGCCAGGGTATCAGCAGTTAATCACCAAAGACTAGGAGGGCGTGGCTTCCTCAATGAAAGGCAGACTCAAAGTGGCAGTCAAAAGAGACTGAGCCGCATAGAGCTATGATGTTGGCTAATAGATCATGGGGTACCTAGAAGTGAAATACATGGGCAGTCTACTAAATTCCTACATGATCTATATAAGCAGGGGAGTTCTAGGTCAAATGAACAAAACCCTACCGTGAATTACAGACACAGGAAATCATGGTCCTGTAATCACTTTCCAGACTTGAGACAGTTTACAGACCCCGAGCCCCTTGAATGAGAAGGCCAGGTCCCCTTGGGGAAGGATCCTGTTACACTGCCAAAAATTTGTATTGCTAATCTTCCTCCCACCTTTCCCCAAGGAGACCTATAGCCTTTTACCAGAGTGTGCATTGGGGAAAAGAAAGTGATCAGAGATTTCAGGGATTATTAGACACTGGCTCAGAAGTGACATTAATTCCAGGAAACCCAAAATGTCACTGTGGTCCCCAAGTCAGAACAGGGGCTTGTGGAGGCCAGAAGATTGATGGGGTTTTAGTTCAGGTCCATCTCACAGTGGGTTCAGTGGGTCCCTGGACCCATTTGGTGGTTATTTCCCCCGTTCCAGAATGTGTAATTGGAATAGACATACTCAGTAACTGGCAGAATCCCCACACTGGATCCCTGACTTGTGGAGTGAGAGCTATTATGAAAGGAAAGGCCAATTGGAAGCCACTAGAACTGTCCCTACCTAGCAAAATACTAAGTCAGAAGCAATACTGGATTCCTGGAGGGATTGCAGAGATCATTGCCACCACCAAGGATCTGAAGGATGCAGGGGTGGTGATTCCCACCACATCCCCATTCAACTCTCCTAATTGGCCAGTGCAGAAAACAGGTGACTCTTGGAGGATGACAATAGATTATCATAAACTTTACCAGGTTGTGACTCCAATCATAGCTGCTGTCCCAGATGTGGTATCATTGCTTGAACAAATCAACACATTCCCTGGTACCTGGTATGCAGCTATTGATCTGGCAAACGCTTCTTTCTCAATTGCCGTTAGAAGGATCACCAGAAACAGTTTGCTTTCAGCTGACAAGGCCAGCAGTATACCTTCATGTGCAGCCTTAGGGGTACATCACCTCTCCAGTCCTACCTCATAATATTTTCTGCAGGGACCTTGATCATCTCTCCCTCCCACAAGACATCACACTGGTCCATTATATTGATGATATCATGTTGATTGGACCTAGTGGGCAAAAAAGTAGAAATGACTCTAGATTTATTGGTAAGGCATTTGCATGAGAGAGGATAGGAGATAAATCCAACAAAAATACAGGGGCCTTCAACCTCAGTGAAATTTCTAGGTGTCCAGTGGTGTGGGCATGTTGAGATAGCCCTTCTAAAGTGGAGGATAAGCAATTGCATCTTGCCCTTCCTATGGCCAAAAAAAGAGGCACAATGCTTAGTTGTTCTCTTCAGATTTTGGAAACAATGCATTCCTCATGTGGGTGTGCTACTCTGGCCCATTTACCTAGTGATTAGAAAAGCTGCTCATTTTGATTGGGGACCAGAACAAGAGGAGGATCTGTGACGGGCCCAGGCTGCTGTGCAAGCTGCACTGCCACTTGGGCCATATGGTCCAGCAGATCCAATGGTGCTGGAAGTTCCAGTGGCAAATAGAGATGACTTTTGGAGCCTTTGGCAGGTCCCTAAAAGAAAATCACAACACAGACCCTTAGGATTTTGGAGCAAAGCCCTGCCATCCTCTGCAGTTAACTACTTCCCTTTTGAGAAAAAGCTTTAGGCCTGCTACTGGGTCTTAGCAGAGACTGAATGCTTAACCATGGTCCATCAAGTTACCATGAGACCTGAGTTGCCTATCATGAGCTGGGTATTGTCTGACCCACCAAACCATAAAGTTGGATGTACACAGCAGTTTTCCATCATAAAATGGAAGTGGTATATAAGAGACAGGTCTCGAGCGGGCCCTGAAGGCACAAGTAAGTTACATGAGGAAGTGGCCAAAATACCCATGGTCACCACCCCTGCCACATTACCTTCTCTTTCCCAGCTCACAGTTAAGGCCTCTTGGAGAAACCCTTACAATCATTTGACTGAGGAAGAGAAAACTCGGGCCTGGTTTACAGATGGTTCTGCATGATATGCAGGTACCACCCGAAAGTGGACAGCTGCAGCACTGCAGCCCCTTTTTGGGATTCCCTGAAGGAAAGCAGTGAGGGCAAATCCTCTGTCCAGTGGGCAGAACATTGAGCAGTGCACCTGGTTGTATATTATGCTTGGAAGAAGAAATGTCCAGTTATGTATTTGTACACTTATTGTGGGCTGTTGCCAATGGTTTGGCTGGATGGTCAGGAACTTGGAAGGAACGTGATTGGAAAATTGGTGACAAAGAGGTCTGGGGAAGAGGTATGTGGATAGACATTTCTGAATGGGCAAAAAATATGAAAATATTTGTGTCCCATGTGAATGGTCACCAGAGGGTGACATCAGCAAAGGAAGATTTTAATAATCAAGTGGATAAGAAGACCCACTCTGTGGCTAGCACTCAACCTCTTTCCCCAGTCACTCCTGTCATTGCCCAAAGGGCTCATGAACAAAGTGGCATGGAGGTAGGGATGGAGGTTATGCATGGGCTCAGCAACACGGATTTCCCTTCACCAAGGCTGACTTGGCTACAGACACTATTGAGTGCCCAAACTGCCTGCAGCAAAGACCCACATTCAGCCCCTGATACAGCACCATTCCCCAAGGTGATCAGCCTACTACCTGGTGGCAGGTTGATTACATTGGGCCACTTCCATCATGCAAGGGGCAGAAATTTGTTTTAAATGGAACAGACAGATACTCCAACCATAGGTTTGCCTTCCCTGCATGCAATGCTTCTTCCAAAACTTCCATCTGTGAACTCACTGAATGTCTTATCCACTGCTATGGCATTCCACACAGCATCGCTTCTGATCAAGGAACCCACTTCACTGTAAATGATGTGTGGGAATGGACACATGCCCATGGAATTCACTGGTCTTACCATGTTCCCCATCATCCTAAAGCAGATGGATTGACAGAAGAGTGAAGTGGTCTTTTGAAGACTCAATTACGGTGCCAATTAGGTGGGAATACCTTCTGGGGCTGGAGCAATGATCTCCACGAGGCTATGTATGTTCTAAATCAGCATCTACTCTATGGTGCTGTTTCTCCCATAGCCAGGTATATTAGTCAGCCAAAAGGGTGCTGATGCAAAATACCTGAAATCAGTTGGTTTTTATAAAGGGTATTTATTTGGGGTAGAAGCCTACAATTACCAGGCCATAAAGCACAAGCTACTTCCCTCACCAAAGTCTTTTGCCATATGTTGGAGCAAGATGGCTGCTGACATCTGCCAGGGTTCAGGCTTCCTGGGTTCCTCTCTTCCTGGGGCTTGCATCTTTCCTGTCTCAGTTGCTCTGTTATCGCCACAAGGTCAACTGTAGACTTTCAGGCAAATGACCCTGTCTCTCTCTCCAGGGCTTCTGTCTTGTCTAAGGAGTTGTCTATATTCCTCTGTGTTCTTCTCCTACATATTCACTTCCAGGGCTCCAGCTCAAAACTCCAGCATCAAAACCTCCAACTCTGTCCTTTGCCATGCCTTTTATCTGTGAGACCCACACAACAAGGGGTGGGGACTAAACACCCTACAGATGTGGCCCAATCAAAGCCCTAATCATAATTTAATCATGCCCAGGTACAGACTAGTTTGCAAACATAATCTAATATCTATTTTTGGAATTTGTAATGGTATCGAACAGCTACACCAGGATTCACCAGAAATCAAGTGGTGATCCACTAAGAAATTTTTTGCTTCACGTCACTGCAACCTTAAACTCTGCTAGTCTACAGGTCTTAGTTCATTAGGGAATACGACAATGCTTCTACTGAACTGTAAGTTAAGACTGTCACCTGGCCACTTTAGGTTCCTTGTGCCTCTGAATCAACTGGCAAATAAGGAAATTACTGTACTGGCTGGGGTGATTGATCCTGACTATCAAGGGAAAATAGGACTGCACTTACATAATGAGGTAAAGAAGAGTTTGCCTGGAATATAAGAGATCCTGTAGGGCATCTCCTAGTACTACCATGCCCTGTGATTGAAGTCAATGGAAAATTGCAACAACCCAGTCCAAGCAGGACTAACAATGGCCCAGAATCTTCAGGAATGAAAGTTTGGGTCACCCCACCAGGCAAAGAACCATGGCTAACTGAGATGCTTGCTGAGGGTAAAGGGAACTTGGAATGGGTAACAGAAGAAGGTAGTGATAAATACAAACTTCAACCACATGACCAGTTACAGAAATGAAAACTGTAATCGTCATGAATGTCTTCCTTGTTCTGTTATGAGTGTATATGTACATGAAACAAATATATTTGTTTTCTTCCTTAACTTTTGCCCTTATCATAAGACATAAGTTGTATTTGTTTTATGTCATGGTACTTAAGGATAAATATTACCCAAGGATTTGTACCCTATTCTGGAGGAAATTAGTGTGTTTCTGGTTGTACACAGGATAGTTGAATATTGTTAGGTAGAAAAAAATATATATATATATATCTGTTATTTTTGTGGGTTTTTTTAATCCTCCCCCCCCCCTTTGTGGCCCTTGCTTGCTGTCTGCTCTCTGTGTGTTCTTCTGTCTGCATTTAATTTTATTTATTCCACCCCCCTTTGTGGCTTGCTTGTTGTTTTGCTCTCTGTGTCCATTTGCTGTACACTCTTCTGTGTTTTTTACGTCTCTCCTTTTTTTTGTTGTTGTGTCACCTTGCAGAGTCAACTCTCTGCAGCGCTTCAGGGCCGGGCAGCACTCCTCAGTGCTTGCAGGCCAGCAGCTCTCCACAGCATATAGGCGAGCCTGCCTTCACAAGGAGGCCCTGGGATGCAAACCCAGGGCCTCCCCTATGGTAGACAGGAGTCCAACTGATTGAGCCACAGCCACTTCCCTGTTACTGTTTTTATTTAGAGACTAAGTATGGTTTAAAGTGGTGTGCACGGCTGCCATCTTGACAAGGGTAGACTGTGATGGTTAGGCTATTGTTTGCTCAAGCAAGCCATGGGCTAAATGTAATACACGGATATTTCATTGACTTTAATCATCAGTGAGTTGATTGCATAGATGGCTGATTACATCTCAATCAACCAAGTAGATTGCCATCAGCAATGAATGAACTCTCATCTCATCAGTTGAAGGCCTTAAAAATGCTGAATGTATAACATAGTAACAAAAATGTCTTATTGGATTTTAAATGGGAGTAAGAATTAAGATGCACAAAAATGATGGCATATACAACCAGCAAGACGGTGGCAGAGTAAGGAGTTCCTAGAACCAGTTCCTGCTATCGAGCAGTTAGTAAATACCCAGAACTCTCAGGAGACCAGAAAATCATCTTGCCATGTCCTTGAAGGAATGGAAAGAGGAGACTGCCCGTCTGCAGAGAAGACGCGTAAGTAGAGGCTCCACGTCACAGAGGCCAGTGCCCATCCTCCACTGGAGGCACAAGCCACCTTGGGAGCTGTTCTGTGGCTGGAATTGAAAGCTCCACTTCCCAAAAACGGGGGAGGAAGAGACAGTTGGGCACCAACTTCAGCTACTGATGAGTAAATTTGGCAGGCTAAAGTTTAATCCTAAGAAGAGGTAAAGTTTGAGCCTGTCCAAGTCAGAAAGAGGTTGGGAACCACCATCTTAACTCAGTGCCTGGCACGAGGGGAAGCGGGACGGACTGAAAATCACAGTCCTGGTGGGGACCAGCTTCTTTCCATCCAGATCAGATTGCAGCTCTAGCATAAGCCCCAGCCTCACCTCTGCAGGGAGGAAGCTGGGGGTCCTGCACCAGTCTCTCTGGGAAATTACAGGCCAAGCCATGCCTGCTGGTGATCATCCTACTTTGGCAGCACAAGCCGCCCCAGGAGCTATTCTGTAGCTGAAATTGGAAGCTCCATTTCCCAGGAAGAGACAGTTGGCCACCAGTTTCTGCTACTGATTAGTAAATTTGGCTGGCTAAAGTATAACCCTAAGAACAGCTAAAGTTTTAATCTGTCCAAGTCGGAAAGAGGCCAGTAGTCACTTTTTTGACTCCGACCCCAGCATGAGGGGAAGCCTGGTGACTGCAAATCACAGTGATGGTAGGAACTGATTTCTTTCACCCATATCAGCCAGCAGCTCCAGCCTAGGCTTCAGCCCCTCCTCTGGCAGGGAGGAGGCTGGCGGGCCCTGCACCAGCCTGTCCAGGTAACTGTGGGTACCTTTGGCTGGCACAGACTGAATAATTGGAAGTCTGCTGGGGCAACTGTGATCATCTTAGACCCACACCGCATAGACTGTTGCCCACACCTGCAGCTCCATCCTTGCCCCAGGCAGGGAAGAAAGGGGCAGGACGCTTCATCAGTCTCTCTGGGCAACAACAGTCCAGGCCTGCAAGGCTTGGATTATTCCACACAGCTGTGACTGTCCCTACCCCTGGCAAAGGAGAAAGTTGGGAGAAGCTTCATCAGTCTCTGGCACAAGGAGGGCAGCTTGAGCCTCCACAGCTTATAGCACCAACTACATCCTTGGCTCCTACTGCATAACCAGCAAGGGAGAAAGGGCAGGAAATCCTAAACTAAAGAGAAAAACTGCACCCAGAATAATCTAGTAAGCCAGATGCCAAGACACCAACAAAAATTTACAATCCACACCAAGAAATAGGAAGATATGGCCCAGTTAAAGGAATAAGATAAGCCTCCAGATGACATAAAGGAGTTGAGACAACTAATCATAGATGTTCAAACAAATCTCCTTAATAAATGAGATGGCTAAGGAGATTAAGGATATTAAGAAGACAATGAGGGAAGCAGATGTCGCTCAAGTGATAGGGTTTCCACCTGCGATGTGAGAGGACCCGGGTTCGATCCTTGGGGCCTCCTGGTGAAAAAGAAGAAGAGGAAGCATGCCTGTGTGGAGAGCCAGTGCCCACGTGGAGAGCCAGTGCCCACATGGCAAGCCATTGTCTGTGTGGCAAACTGAGTGCCCACCCAGCAAGAGTGCCTGTGCAGTGAGCCAATGCCCATGCAAGTGAGTCACACAGAAAGATGATGAAGCAACAAAAGAGAGACAAGGGAAACGGACTTTGGCCCAGTGGTTAGGGCATCCGTCTACCACATGGGAGGTCCGCGGTTCAAGCCCCGGGCCTCCTTGACCCGTGTGGAGGTGGCCCATGCGCAGTGCTGATGCGCGCAAGGAGTGCCCTGCTACACAGGGGTGTCCCCCGCGTAGGAGAGCCCCACGTGCAAGGAGTGCACCCATAAGGAGAGCTGCCCAGTGCGAAGGAGGGAGCAGCCTGCTGAGGAATGGCGCCGCCCACACTTTCCGTGCCACTGACGACAACAGAAGCGGACAAAGAAACAAGACACAGCAAAAAGACACAGAAAACAGACAACTGGGGGAGGGGAGGGGAATTAAATAAATAAAAATAAATCTTTAAAAAAAAAAAAAGAGAGAGACAAAAGGGAGAGTCAAGGTGAAGTGCAGCAGAAGGTGGCACAGCTGACAGGGAACCTCTCTCCACATCAGAGGTCCTCAGGATCAAATTCTGGTGAATCCTAGAGGAGAAAAAACGAGAAGAGAGGAACAAAAAAAGAAAAAGATACAGAAGATTGTACAGTGAATGGACACAGACAACAAAAACAGCAGGGCAGGGTAGGGGAAGGGGGAAAATAAAATAAATTAATAAATAAATCCTTAAAAAAAAGAAGACAGCAGAGGACTTAGCCCTGTGGTTAGGGCATCCATCTACCGCATGGGAGGTCTGTGGTTCAAACCTCGGGCCTCCTTCACCCGTGTGGAGCTGGCCCATGCGCAGTGCTGATGCACGCAAGGAGTGCTGTGCCACGCAGGGGTGTCCCCCGCATAGGGGAGCCCCACACACAAGGAGTGCGCCTTGTAAAGAGAGCCACCCAGCACGAAAGAAAGTGCAGCCTGCCCAGGAATGGCACCGCCCACATGGACAGCTGACGCAAGATGACACAACAACAACAATAAAACAGATTCCCATGCTGCTGACAACAACAGAAGCGGACAAAGAAGACTCAGCAAATAGACACAGAGAACAGACAACCGGGGCGGGGGGCGGGGGGGACAAGGGGAGAGAAAAAATAAATAAATAAATCTTTAAAAAAAAAAAGAAGACATTGGATGAGCAAAAAGAAAAATTTGAAAGCATATGTAGAAAAACAGCAGATCTTATGAGAATGAAAGGTACAATAAATGAAATTTAAAAAACATTGGATTCATATAATAGCAGATTTGAAGAGGCAGAAGAAAGGATTGATGAGCTTGAAGAAATGGCCTCTGAAAGTGAACATACAAAAGAACAGATGATGAAAAGAATGGAAAAAATTGAACACGGTCTCAAGGAACAAAATGTCAGCAAAAGACATGCAAACATACATGTCATGAGTGTCCCAGAAGGAGAAGAGAAGGGAAAAGGGGCAGAAGGAATATTTAAAGAAATAATGGTAAAAAATTTCCCAACCCTATTGAAGGACATAGATATCCATGTTCAAGAAGCACAACATACTCCCATCTGAAAAAAAAAACAAAACGAATTACTCATCAGAATGTCAAATGCCAAAGACAAAGAGAGAATTCTGAGAACAGCAAGAGAAAAGCAATACATAACATAAAAGGGATACCCAATAAGATTAAGTGCTGATTTCTCACCAGAAACCATGGAGGCAAGAAGACAGGGGTATGATATATTTAAGATACTATCAGGGAAAACTTCCAGGCAAGAATCTTATATCCAGTAAGATTGTATTTCAAAAATGAAGGCAAGGGAAGCGGACTTGGCCCAATGGATAGGGCATCTGCCTACCACACAGGAGGTCCACGGTTCAAACCCACGGCCTCCTTGACCTGTGTGGAGCTGGCCCATACGCAGTGCTGATGTGCACAAGGAGTGCTCTGCCATGCAGTGGTGTCACCCACGTAGGGGAGCCCCACGCGTAAGGAGTGTGCCCCATCAGGAGAGCTGCCCAGCACGAAAGAAAGTTCAGCCTGCCCAGGAGTGGTGCCGCACACACAGAAAGCTGGTGCAGCAAGATGATGCAACAAAAAAGAGACACAAATTCCCAGTGCCGCTGACAAGAACAGAAGCTGACACAGAAGAACACACAGTGAATGGACAGAGAGCAGACAACTGGGGTTAGGGGGGCAGGGAAGGGGAGAGAAATAAATAAAAATAAAATGAAGGCGAGTTTACAATATTCACAGATAAACAGAAACTGAGAGACTTTCTAACCAAGAGATCAGATTTTCAGGAAATATTAAAGGATGTGCTAGAGCCTAAAAAGAAAAAACAGGAGAAAGAGGCCTGGAAGAGTCTAGAAATGAGATTATGTCAAAAAAAGTAACTAAAAGTATCAAAGGAGTAATGAAAATAAAATGACAGATAAAACTCAAATGTGAATAAACTTAGCCAATGATGTAAAGCACTTGTGTTCAGAAAACTGCAAATCGATTTTAAAAGAAATCCAAAAAAGGCCTAAATAACTGGAAGAACATTCCATGATCATGGATTGGAAGACTATCATTTAGATTTCAATTCTACTCAAATTGATATACAGATTCAATGCAAGCCTGATAAAAAATTCCACCAGCATTTTTTTAAATTGAAAACATGATTATCAGATTTATTTGGAAGGGTAAGCGGTCCTGAATAGCTCAGAAATATCTTAAAAAGGAAAAGTTGAACTCTCATCCCCAGACTAAATCATATTACCTAGCTGTAGTGGTAAAAATAGCATGGTACTGGCATAAAGACAGACACAGACCAATGGAACCAAATTGATGATTCAGAAATAGACCCTCACATGTACTGTCAAGTGATTTTTGACTAACCTGTCAAACTCACACAGCTCTGGCAGAACTGTCCATTCAACAAGTGGTGCTGAAAGAACTGGATATCCATAGCTGAAAGAAGGAAAAAGGACCCCTATCTCAGACCTTATCCAAAAATTAACTCAAAATGGATAAAAAAACCTAAAAATAAAAGCAAGGACCATAAAGCTTCTAGAAGAAATGGTAGGAAAATATCTTCAAGATAGATGGTGGATTCTTAGAGGAGACAATAGTACTGAGATGGAATCCTGATGTTTAATGTATGTAAGAGTTGTAATTAGCTTTACTGTAAAAGTATGGAAATGTATAGAGTGGATGGTAACAAATAGTGAGTAATAGCTAGTTTTTAAATGGGATGTAGCTGAATATAGTAGTCTGGGTATGTAAATGTCAATTGACAATGCTAGGGAATAATCTAGGAACTGAATAGCACCGTAAATCTAGAGGTGGATGAGAATTGTGGTTAATGGTACAGATGCAAGAGTGTCCTTTGCGAGCTAGAGCAAGTGTACATCACTATTGCAGGGTGGTCGGAATGTGGAGAAGCATGGGAAAAATACAACTGGAGTCTGGTTAGTAGTAATAATATAATATTCTTGCATCTATGCCAAAGATGTAGTGTTGATAAAGGGGCAGTATGGAAAATGTGTGCCAAATGTACACTATGGGCATGGTAACAATCAGATGATATTATCTTATCTATAACAAATGTTCCACCACAGTGTGGTGTACTGATAGAGGGGTGTTGTTTGGGAATTCTGTACATGTGCATGATTGTTTTATACATTTACAACTTCTGTCATAAAAAATATATTTAAAAAATAATAATAGGGTGGGCTGGGGGAAAAATACACCAATATAAGATAAGGACTATAATTACAATAATAGTAGTAAGATTTTGACAATATTCTCGCATAATTTGTAACAACAAACGTCTCATGACAATGCAAGGTGTTGGTGGAAGGTTGATGTATGGAACCCCTGTATGATGCATATTTACTTTGTAAGCTCACAACTTTTACTACACACTTATTGCTTATGTATGTTCATATGTAAATGATATAAAGATAATAATAGAATGGGATGGGGAACATACTTTGATTTGTAGTAATAAATTTGACAATGCTCTTTAATCATTTGTTTAAAAGGTTTAACAACAGCGCAAGGTATTGGTGGTAGGGTGAGTTATGAGAGACCTGTATGATGTCATATATGTTTGTTTTTTTGTAAGTTCACAACTATTACTATATACTTATTGTTTATGTATGTTTATGTATGAGTGTTGTACTTCAATAAATTTTTTAGATGTATTTTTTTAAAGAGATATTTTTTATTTCTCTTCCCTTCCCACCTGTTGGAAACTGAGGCACAGCAGCCTCACAAGGAGAGACATACTGTCTCCATGCTAATGTTGTCTCCATGGCTATGCTTGCAACCTAAGGAATGTGGTAATTAAGAGTTCTGGGCGAAAGGGATGAAGCTGTTAAAGGCTGAAAGAAAAAATAAGCACACACCTTTTGTAGTGAATAGAAAACTTAGACTTTGTACCTTGAGATAAAATTTTTTAAAATTCCTTAGAGTATGGGTAATGCTGATAGTTAATGGGTGTTGCTGCTTGATGTCACGTAGGCTACATTTTTAAATGCTTATTGGCACGTAGGCTACGTATGCCATGCCTGCTTCTTGTCACATGTGCCTGCTTCTTGTCACGTACACTGGGGTATTTAGAGAGCCCCTTGTAAACAACAAAAGTTGTCTGAGGAGTCATTACTCGCAGACTCCCTGATCCCAGCTCTCTCGCTCTTTCTTTCTGTTTCCTTCTCCCTTCTCTCTTTCATTCCCGATGTCCTTTGGGTCCAAATCTCCAACACCCCGCCCCCGCCCCAGTTTTCTGCATTTGTGTCCACTGGCTGTGTGTTCTTCTGTGTCTGCTTGTATTCTTGTCAGCGGCGCCTGGAATCTACGTATCGTTTTGTTGCATCATCTTGCTGTGTCAGCTCTCCATGTGTGTGGCACCATTCCTGGGCAGGCTGCACTTCCTTTTGTGCTGGGCGGCTCTCCTTACGGGGTGCACCCCCTGTGCATGGGGCTCCCCTACGCGGGGGACACCCCTGCGTGGCACGGCACTCCTTGCACGCATCAGCACTGCGCATGGGCCAGCTCCACACGAGTCAAGGAGGCCCGGGGTTTGAACCTTGGACCTCCCATGTGGTAGGTGGACACCTGATCTGTTGGGCCACATCTGCCTCCCTTAAAATGTATTTAAAAAGGGGCAGGGGGGAATGATTTCAGCATTCAAAGAGAATTTCCAGCTCTACTTTGGATAACCAACATTTCCTGAGAACTCATTAAGGACCTTCATCGGGACCCCTGGTTTGCAGCATGCCCTGAGGAATTCAGACTTCTGCATCCCCATGGTTGCGTTAGAGAATTTTATAAAATCTCATACTATTTACAGATATCTCCTGTTGGTTCTGTTTCCCTAGAGAATCCTAATACAGGAGGCCAAGCAATGGGGTGTGTCCATTACATGAGGTCATCTCCTGAGTGGCCTGTCAAAGCAGATGGACCATGTTCTCTCTGGATCCCATAAGGGCCAAGGTGAGGAAATCTGGGGACTGGAGACAGGAAGAAGCCTGTCTAAAGTTTAGTCAAGCTAAGGAGAAGTTCCAGGATCAGAGAGTTCAGGTAAAATTCAACAAATAAGCACTGAAGGCCCTTTTCTCCACGAAGCGTAGAAGACCTTTGCTGAATGGTCAGATGCTTCCACTCTGATTCAGGGTGAGCAGAGCAGGTCTAGCACCTGGGAGCATTACCTTTATTCCTTCCTCAAGGTCAGCGTTTGGGAGGCCGGGGCCCATGTACTGAGAGTCAGAGGAGCTGAGCTGCTGTGCTCAGCCTGTTGTTCCCAGCAAGACCACCCAGGTCCAGCTCAGACCCTGCCTCCTTGCAGCAATGAGTTCACTTGAGTTCATGCCCATTCCCACACCAGGCTCTAGACAGCAAGGCTTACGATGCCTGGCTGCGCTAAGATTCACCTTCCAAATGGCTCCTTTCCAGCCACGCCAGCTATCGACCAGGGGCTTGCCCTGGACCCTTGCCGCAGTGCCAGGGAGGTTGAGAAGTTATTAAACTGTTTATTCTTTATTTGCAGAAGTTCCATATGTATTGAAGAAATGAGTCCTTTCTAATATGTGTTGTAAATTATCTTTTGACAAAAATGTGAAAAGATGCATTTATAAAACTATAGATCATAAAGTGATTATAAACACCCCTTTATTTTTTAAAATTTCTTTCCCCTTCCCTCCTGTTGTCTGCTCTTTGTGTCCACTTGCTGTGTGTGTTCTTCTGTGTCCGCTTGCATTCTTGTCATGCAGGACCAGTAAATTATGTTGCTTTTTTGGTTGCGTCATCTTGCTGCGTCAGCTCTCGGTGTGTGCGGCGCCAGTCCTGGGAGGGCTGTGCTTTTTTCGCACGGGGCAGCTCTCCTTGCAGGGCACACTCCTTGTGTACGGGGTTCCCCTACACAGGGGACACCCCTGTATGGCACAGCACTCCTTGCACACGGTAGCACTGCACATGGGCCAGCTCACCACACAAGTCAGGAGGCCCTGGGTACCGAACCCTGGACCTCCTATATGGTTGGCAGATGCTCTATCAGTTGAACCACAACCACTCTCCACAAATGCCCCAATGATATGGAGTAAATAAATTATGATACATAAATAAAATAGAATGCTATGCATCTATTTTATAAATGAGAATGTATGTTTATTAATATAAACCAATATTAGAGGTGAAAGGAGATTTTTCACTTTTTAGTGCACATTCCTATATATCATTAGATGTATTTTCATCAGGAAATATATCACTTCGGTATTTTCAAAATCAATCAGATAATGTTTGAAGACAAGCCAAGTAGCAAGTACCAAATGGCTGAGAATTGATGAAAGAAAAATTTAACATGAGAAAAGTTTTAACCATTTCCCTGTGGTTTGGGGGGAAATATTCACATTGTTCTATTTTAGCAGTAGAGTTGGTGGCAGGTTCTTGGATCTGCTGCTGCCCATTCCTGCCATGAAAGAGGCCTAGGACCCAAGAGCAATCAGCAATGCTAGATATCCAGACAGGGGAGAGGTCACGGCTTGAACAATGTTCCTCCAAGTGTGAAGGATGTTAACTGATCTAAAAGGTAAGTGAAAGGGAAGTGGATACGGCTCAATGGATGGAGCTTCTGCCTACAATACGGGAGGTCCAGAGTTCAATACCCAGGGCCTCCTGGCCTGTGTGGCGAGTTGGCCCACATGGAGTGCTGCCATGCGCAAGGAGTGTTGCCCCACACAGGGGTGCCCCGCCCCCCGCGCAAGGAGTGGCCCCCGCACAAGGAGTGCAGCCCCGTGCAGGAGGGCAGACTGCCCAAGAGTGGAGCTGCCCACATAGAGAGCTGATGTAGCAAGATGATGCAACAACAACAAAAGAGACAGGGAGAAGAGACGATATGAGACGCAGCCAACTAGGAAGTTGAGGTAGAGCAAGAAAACGATCACCTCTCTCCCACTGTGGAAGGTCCCAGGATGGGTTCCGGGAGCCACCTAATGACAATACAACAGACACAGAAGAACACACAACGAATGGATAGAGAGAGCAGATTAACAGAGGAGGGGGGGAGAGAGAAAACAAAAGGTAAAGCCTCGGAAGGGCTGTAGCAGTGGGTAGTGTTTCCCAACATCTGCTGGTCACAGCAACCTTTTTCATAGTTGATGTACTGTTTGGAAGACAGTTTGGGAAGCACTGACCTTGAAAAGTTCTGAAGATAAAGGTGTTCCTTAAAAGAATTCCTGGGGAGCAAATGTGGCTCAAGCTGTTGAGCAGCTGCTTCCCACATGGGAGGTCCCGGGTTCTGGACAAAAAAAAAAAACAACTTAGAGGGAAGTGGTTGTGGCTCAATCAGTTGGGCTCTTGTCTACCATATGGGAGGCCCTGGGTTCGAGTCCCGGGGCCTCCTTGTGAATGCAGCCTCGCCCCGTACGCCGTGGAGCACTGCCTGGCCCACAAGCGTCAGGGAGCACTGTTTCAGCAAGGTGACACAACAACAACAAAAAAGGGAGACAAGCAAAAAACACAGAAGAGTGCACAGTGAATGGACAGAGCAGACAGCACGCAAAAAGCCACAAGGGGGAGCATAAAAAATTAAAAAAACAAACTCAGGGGAGCTGATGTGGCTCAATAGTTGAGCACCAGCTTCCCACTTACAAGGTCTTGGGTTTAATTGCTGCCCTCCCCCACAAGAAAAGCATTCCTGGTTGCTGTTGTGTGATCAAAGGAGTAGGTGCTAGAATTCCCATCAAACTTGTGATGACAAAATAAATAAAAGCAGGTGAAGATGGCAATGGGATCAAGAAAAAGAAACTTCAAAATTTATTAAGATTGTTGCACTAAGTGCAACATCTTTTCCCAGAAATAAATATTTGTCTGAAGCTTCCATTTGCAGTTGCCTGAGACTCATGAAAGGGGAATCCTGATTTGACTCCTCAGACTGAGGATGGGCAAGGTATTACTAAAATGAACTGCTGAGGTTCAGAAAGTCTCATGAAATATAGTTTTTAGAGGCTTTGTGGCTTCCATAGGAACTCTGGACCAGACTTGGGGAAAATGAGTCTAACTCTATTCAATCTGTGAACAGTCTGATTTCAGGGCAGAATTACATTGCTGGCTGTTGTAAACAATACTTATGTAAATGAGTTAGTCCTCCTGGAAGCCTAGAGTCTCAGATTTGAAAACATTTAGAAAGGAGTTGAAATATCCCTTTCACATCAAATCCTCTATCCTCCCGAAGCAACCAGTGTTAACAGTGGCCTACCCTTCTACGTGCATATGCACAGTGTTTTTTCCCTATGGTATTTTTCAGTCTTGAATATCGCTGTTGCAGTTCCCATTGCCTTCCTTTTATTTCATTTTGCCCTCTTCTTTGATTGGCAGTTAGAGCATCTCCTATTGCAAAAAAGTGTAGTAAGCACTTTTTTCTGCATTTTTTAAGCATTTCACACCCAATCTTCCTAAGAAGTCTTAAAATAGGTTTAATTATTCCTTTGTAACTGAGGACTCTGATGTACTAACAGAATAAATTAGTAGTCCCAAGTTATAACCTAAGTGGGACAACACATTTGAACTCTAGTTGTCTCCCAAGTCACACTCTGAACCACTACATGTGCTTAGATGACATACTCTTCTAAATTTAATACTTTATGTAAAACCCACAGTACTGTTCTCTTCCACTGAAGCCTGGGGAAAGGTTTTTCTTGGAGGGCAGCACATCCACGTGCTTTCAGTATACCAAGCTAATGCCCTAGTAAATCTTTGCACACAGGTGCAAGTCCCTGACAGTTGGGGGAAATAAATACAACTTGTTAACTAGATTCATGAATTCCTTAAGGTTAAGAAGAGACCTAGACAGTTCTAGATGGAAAAAACCCACCCAGATTCAGTAGACCTATAGACAAAGATTGGAAAAAATTGACAGTGGGAGTTGTACTACTGAAAGAACCATTAAGTTTTCATTTAACTCGTCAGTGAAGTATTTTTATTCCCCAGGCTTGATGGACTTTTTAACCATAAAGGACAAAGTGTGGGGACAATCAGGTTAAACTTGAGACCCAACTTTACCTAATGAAAGGCCTGTTTTCAAATACCTTTATGAATGTTATCCAGCAAAGTGTCTGCTAAAAAAAATTAGCAGCTGCAACACAAGTTCCAGTCCTAGGGCAAATCCCAGCGAAGTTTGATTTGTACACTGTATAACGAGTGTAGTATGCCACCTTCCAATCCCAATAGTGAAATGTGTTCCCTGTAGTTTAAGGAAAGCTTCTGAAAGGTTTGATCTTTTATTACCACCTGACGAAGGTTTAAATGAAGTATCCTTTCCAGCCGATTTTACCACTCCAACGCATTGGAAACATACACTCAGTGTGGTTTGTCTATAAAACTATTTCCAATGCCCAACTTACCAAGCAACCCAGAGCTAAGTACTCCTTCAATTTAACATTTTATACTTTACATGAATTTCTAAGAATTTTAAGGAGCTATTACTGGGTTCCTAAATATATACGTTCTCAGATAACTCTGGAATTATAGCATATTTCTAATGCTTGGTTTTCTACATCTTAAGGACCCCTGGGTGACTCCTTCCACCCTAGACCACTCCCACTAGAAATTAAGTGGACAGTGATTTAAACCGACCTCATCCAGGACACCGCATTTGAGATAGCACCAGTTTTACCAAAGTAGCGGTTATAGTGGGTATAAAATTGACAATACCGAGGGCTTCCCCCCATCTTACATGCATTCCCCACCTCATTCCTTTTTGTCCCAAGTTGAAAAGCACTTTACTGAAACTTCTAAGGGAAATGGTGAAGGAAAGACATCCTGTCCAAACAGTCTTTCTTCCTCTAACGTTTCCTACTTAAACTGCCAATCTACCACCTAATCATTGGTAGGTATTAGCAGTGTGAGAATTGTCAGACTTCAACAGGAATGTTTTTATAAGCCTGAAATTTGGTAGACTCCACTGCTGCAACCTTAATCTTTCCACTTCTAAGTTATCATTAAGAACCTCTTTCAAGTGTTGCTAAACTGATCAGCCAGCCAAGTTGCCTTACATCAGGATACCCTGGAGTCCTGAGGCTTTTGCCCTGGCTTTTCAAAATTGACTAGGGCTGCACTTGTTCCTTCGCTCAGATTGTTACATACAGCAAACAGGATTAGGGTTCTACTTTACTACCTCGGTCTTACTTCAAACACATAGCAGCAAAAGAAATAAAAGCTCTCAGACCAAACAGTCAACCAATTACAAGTCATGAAAAAGCACAATTCAGCACCCTCTCAAGTATACTCACCAAACTTACTTTGGTTCTCCCTAAAGGTCTTGATTTCTTAATCATTTGCTTACTTTTTATAGATCTAAACAGGTTATGTACTTCCTCAATGTAAGAAATACCTCTGCCTGTAGTCACGTTTAAAAAAAAAAAAAAAACTTCTTAAATGATTTAAAATTAATCTACAGAACTCCAACTTCTAATTGGTCTGGAAGCCAAGTTCCCCCACCTCAGGCAAAACCCAACCCAAGTGTTACCAAGGTGACTTAATTTGGTTTTATTGATCTTCAAATTAAATTTCATTTTTAACCAATAGGGTCCCCTACAGATATCACTATAGAATTTCATTGACAACAGACACCAATTATGCTACCATGCAACAAAACCTTTATTAACATTTTGAACAGGTTCAGCTATTACTGAAACTGGTAATTTCTAAACTTAAATTGGAGCAAATGGCTATAGTGCAGAGTAAGGCCTTCATTGGGCCTCTGTGAATGCAAGACTGAAGACTTAACAGCCACCCCTCAGGCGCAGGACCAGGTGCAGGGTGGACTCTTTCTGGATGTTGTAATCAGAGAGAGTGCGGCCATCTTCCAGCTGCTTGCCGGCGAAGATGAGCCTCTGCTGGTCAGGGGGGATGCCTTCCTTATCCTGGATCTTGGCCTTCACGTTCTCGATGGTGTCACTGGGCTCCACTTCCAGGGTGATGGTCTTGCCGGTCAGGGTCTTCACGAAGATCTGCATGCCCCCTCTCAGGCGCAGCACCAGGTGCAGGGTGGACTCTTTCTGGATGTTGTAGTCAGAGAGAGTGCGGCCATCTTCCAGCTGCTTGCCGGCGAAGATGAGCCTCTGCTGGTCAGGCGGGATGCCTTCCTTATCCTGGATCTTGGCCTTCACGTTCTCGATGGTGTCACTGGGCTCCACTTCCAGGGTGATGGTCTTGCCGGTCAGGGTCTTCACGAAGATCTGCATGCCCCCTCTCAGGCGCAGCACCAGGTGCAGGGTGGACTCTTTCTGGATGTTGTAGTCAGAGAGAGTGCGGCCATCTTCCAGCTGCTTGCCGGCGAAGATGAGCCTCTGCTGGTCAGGGGGGATGCCTTCCTTATCCTGGATCTTGGCCTTCACGTTCTCGATGGTGTCACTGGGCTCCACCTCTAGGGTGATGGTCTTGCCGGTCAGGGTTTTCACGAAGATCTGCATTTTGACCTAAAATTAAGAAGTGAAGCATGTGCAGAGTCTCAGAACCTTTACTTCTTACTTTCGCATCTCAATGAATTCTTAAACACCATTCAGTTTTACTCCATTCTTCCCCAAATGCCTCAAGGTACATACTTAAACACCTCAAACTTCTTCCGATTTTTGCTTAACCGGGCTTAAATTAGCCACCGAACACAAAACACGTAAATGAGGGTTCAACTTAAAGCAGCCGGATCGTCAAAAGTACTTTTTAAAGCTAACATCCAGAGCTCCCCTCATTAACTACTCAGGATACTTCGCTAAATATCCCCCTGCCCCCACTGCGACTTTTCCCAAAACCAACTAGTACATGTCTTATGTAGCCCTCCGCCCCGAACCGGAAAATACATAAAATTCCCGTGTAAAGAGGAGACCAAACACAGTCCCCGCGTTTGGGGCTCGAAACGCAAGGTTTCCTGCAGCCGTACCTGACTACCTCTTTTCCGCCTCCCCCCCTCTGAAACCGACACGATGGAATCTCCATCGGTTAAATCCGTTAGCGTCTCCAGGCGCGCGCGCCAGGCGCCCCCGGCTGCCCCCGCGTCAACAAGGCCCCTCTTCCGGAAGGGCCGGGGCCGCGTCACCTCGTCGTCCCCTCCCCCACCCCTCCGCCGCCGAGGCCCACCCAGCGCCCCAACACCGCTCAGACGCCTCCGGCTTTATCCCCCGGAGCACACCCTCCAGTCCGCCCCGCTCCCACAAACTGCCGGCCCCTACCTTCTAGTGAAGACCGCTACACCACGAATCTCGCCAAGCCACCTGAGTGCCCCAACGCAACCACTCTGCACCACCAGTCGCCTCTGAACGCTCCGGCTCGGCGCGGCTGATATTTATGCGACGTCTCTTGCGTCACTATTCACCGCTTACGTAGCTCCCGTCTCCGTGCGCCGCTGAAAGTAGTTCGCGCGGCGCCACATTCTGCGGCCCAGTAGGGATCCCTAACTGAGCCCCAAATTCCTCCGAGCCGGCCAAAAGGATTCTAACAAATCAGCCTTCTCATCTCCTGGGCGATCTTTCCTCGCCTTTAGAAAAATGTCGGAAAAGTACCAGGCGGATGAATTCGAGACCTAGGGCCTTGCCTCTCGAAAGCTCTGGAAACTTCCTTGAGGCGCCGGCGCTGATTGGTGAGACGTGTGAAGGCGAGGCCGGCGTTGATTGGCGGGGGCCGCGGCTCTGTTGTTGCTGGGCTCCCGGGTGGGCAGGTTCAGCAGGTGTTGCTAGGTAACTCAGTGCGCGTGCGCCGTAGAGGCACACTTTCCTTAGAGAGGGGGCTTCTGGGTGGGGACGCGCGGGGGTGCCTTGGCTCCCCTTTCAGAAACCCCAGTCCATTGGACGCGGTGCTTTCGGGCGTTTGGAGAAGGAGGAGCGGGCTCCACGGCGAGTTCCTCGGGCAGGCTGGAGGTGCCCCCTCACACCAGCGAGTTTCTGTTTTCGCTCTTGGTTGTGGCAGGATTGTGAAGCGGGGCTTGGAGTCTGGACTTCAGGAGCGGGTCCCTCTCTGGGGATCCCCGCCTCCAAGCCCAGAGAAGCCAAGCTCCGGCTTAGCCCTGGCTCCCGCCGTACCTGCACACCCACCCTGCCCCCTTTGCTGTTTCTCCATACTTTAGTGGGGGGGAAAAAAGAGAAGTGCGGGTGAGGGAGCTGAAAAGCCGCTCCAAGAGACGGGAATGTGTCAACAAAAAAGTAGGAGTTTTTCCGATAAAGTGCTTGTTGTTAAGGCGACACGAAAGGTGGGATTAACTAGCTGGGACCACGCAGGTGGTTGGTTTCCCTACACTCTTGGTGGGTGTGCCCGTCCCTTAAAGGAGATAAGCAGGCGACGCGAGTAAGGCAGGGTGTTTGGATCTCGGTGTCACGTGTCGCTGTGTCAGAGTCCTGGTAGTGGGAGTGTAAATAAACTGGTTGTTTTTCACGCAGTACCATCCTTCTCAAGTAAATTGTCCAGAGATTTAGGTATTAATGTAAATTAGCCTAACATCCCTTGGAAAAAATACCTAGTCGTTTTATTAAATGTCAACATTTCTAAGGTTAACAGTGAGAAACTGGATAAATATGCAATATAGACAGATATATGATGAGTTGCTTCTTAGCTTTAAATGACCTAAAACTTGGTAAGGTCTATTGAGTTGGCAAAGCAGCAGATGGAAAGAAAGTTTTCTTTCAGGTAATTTTGAAAGTGAATTCAGTTCTAATGACAGGCTGTTTATAAAATGTTTATTTTACAAAGAATGGATTTGTATTTTTGTTAGCTTAACGATGACTCTAAACTGGTTTCATCAACCAGCAGCTCCTTCTGAGTCATAACTGGTAGAATGAGCTAGAATGCAGATCTCATGACTCGTCCGACTTGACTGAGGGTTCTAGCAGTTGCCAGAACTAAATCAGTCATCCCACTTTCTGGTTTAATGTTTTCCCAAAGTAGGTCATTTGCTTACCCCAGCATAGCAAAGTGCTGTCAGAAGGAAGGCATATACTGTCCTTATTGTCCTTGTACAATAAACAAGATGAATTCTATGGTCAGTTTATAAATGAATAACACATCATTTCTGGCAATAAATGTAAAAGATTATTTGTAAACAAACTAAAGAATAGAACAACAAAATCCCTGAGATCAAGGATTGGGTACTCTGGCACTGTGCTTGATAAATGTTTGTTCAATGAATGAAGTGCAGTTTCCCCCTCTGTTCAATTGGGTTAAAAAAAAAAACAACTGTTTTGTGACGGCCTTAGGCACTAAAACACAAAGCAAAAAGGCAGCGCTGTGTTTACGCTCCATAAGCAAATGGTTTTTGCCTAGGCAGTTCTGAAAGAAACAAAGAGGAATTGATTCTGAGATTCTAAGTGATTTTACTCTGCCAGATGTCTTGCAATAATAGTCTGTAAGAAAACAGCAAAAACTATGGTTCCAATTATACATTCAAAATTGTCTCTTGACATTATCAGCTGATCTTTAAAAATGGAGTTAGACTGGTTTGGTTTGTCCTTTCCTTTTCTCATGTTTGGCTATTAATCTCAACACCATTATGTGCCTAACTCCCAATTTATTACAAGCAAGTTAGATACCTTTATGTTGAATGCTGCCCCAGCAGATGCAGAGCACAATTCTGTACTGTGTTCATATGGGATCTCAGGGTTACAGAAATTTGTCCATTTAGAAATAACTTTTTAAATATTTTCTTATATTACCTAATATGTGAAAGTTGGAAATAATATAGCAACACCCAACTTTTATTAAATCTTAATGTTTTGCCCATTTATTTTAGTTTTATTTTGTAATAATTATAGTTTTACAGGAAGTTGCAAAAACAGTGCAGAGAGGTCTCCTCGACCCCTTCACCCAGTTTCTTCCAGTGGTAGCTGCTTCCATAGCTGTTGTAGGCCCTGAGCAGACGAAGGCAGCGAATGGAGTGATATAGCCCCAGCCAAGGAATGCCAGGAATCCCCAAAGCTGGAAGAGGCAAGGCAAGATTTTTCTCTGGAGCGTTCAGAGGGAGCACAGCCACATTGATTTGGGACTTAGGGCCTCCAGAACTGTGAGAGAAGAAATTTCTATTGCTTTCAGCCACCAAGTATGTGGCTGCCCCAGGAAAGTAATATAGGGTTGAAAATTTATTTCAACCCTCTCTCTTTGCCTTTTTACACAGTTTCCTTTGCTTTTCACATAGCAGGTCTTGGAAGGACTTTTTCTATGTACCTTTCTAGGGAATTCCCAAGCCTAGTTAATGAACCAAGAAACTGAGGGTTGCTGTATCAATTTTCAAACCTGTTAGAAAATTGTATTAGGTATCCAGAATTGGTGAGGCAATAGTAGCTATTACATGCTTGGATAAATAAATTGATTTTGAATCATTCCTTTAGACTCCGAAGAGTTATTCCTCTTTTTTTTTTTTTTTTCTGATTACCCTTAATCACTTCCCAATTTGCGTTTTAAAGGCCATGAACTTTTTCTGAGATTTAAATGGCATTTTAAACTTTTATATATTTTGCCTAGTATTTGCTGTTAAGTGAAAGAACAGAATAACTGGAAAAAAGATTAACATTTTTATAAGCTGGGGTGTTATTTTTGTTGGCTGTTTCACTTTTAATCGTGGATTAGATTATGGAACCAGTCCTGAAAAAGCCTCTTTGCACCACTTTTGTTGCCAGAGTGGTTGGTTGGTACATATTCTCATCTTAACAAATAAAGGAATTTGCTTATTTCACATTTGAAATACAGTTCATATGCATAGTCAGCCTTTTTATTACTCGGTTCTCATTGTTGTGTATTTACTGTAATAGATTTATAATCCATTATCTTAAATCTCTCCAATCAGCTATTCTTGGACACTGTAGTTGTGCTTAAAGTTTGAATCCTGAATCAAGAGAAAAAGATGATGAAAACAAAAAATAACCAAAAAAAACAAAGAGATGAAGTCATTCCTTCATTCAGCAGGCATTTCTTGGGCCACATGTGGGTATGGGAGGCACTGGGATTGCTGACTGGGACAGGACATGGGTCCCACCCACGAGAGTCATGGCTTTGGCATCATAAGGGGATGATTGTGAGGACTCTTGACCTCAAAGAGTTGTTGGAGGATCCAGTGTGTTAATTCACGACAGGAACTTAAAAGAAAGCCTGGCATGTAGCGAGTGCTTGATAACATCACGTTAGCTACTTTTATGAATCCTGACAGACAAAAGGGCTTAATGGCTAAACTGGGCTGCCTGGACTTAAATCCTGGCCCTCCCATTTATTCACTGTGTAATCTTGGGCCAACTGCTTACCTTCTCTAGGCCTCAGGTTCTCCAGCTATGTGGTAGAGATAGTAATAGCACTTACTTAATTCAGAGTTTTTTGAGTATTAAATGAACCTACCTCCCAAAGTTGAGTTAATACAGGCAAAGCACTTAGAACTGCGCGTGTTAGCTTCATTAAAAAGTACATGGCGACCTTTGCAGATGTCCAGAGGAGGAAAGAGCAGTTTCGCTGCCTACAGGAAGGCAGGAGGGAAACTGGCAGGCTTCAAAGATCATATAATTTAGCAACCCGGTCACAAGGATGAGGAGGGCTGTGCAGATAGGAGGGATTTGCTCCCTCCCCTAGATATAAACTCCAGAAGGATGCAGGGCACGTCTCTCTGGTTTAGCACCATATCCCCACTCTCGGCTACCTAGCATAGTGCCTAGTATATATCAGCACTTAGTAAATATTTGTCGAATGAATGACTGGTGAAGGGCCTGCCTTGCTATGCTAAGGATTTTACATTTCTTCCTTTAAGTGTTTTGTGTGGGAATGATATATCAGATTTCTAATTTAGAATTATAACTCGGTGACATCATAGGTGATGGAATAGCATTCAGAGATTGGGGCAATTGTCCAAGCAAGATATGATGAATATCTCTGTCAAGCAAAGGTCAGTGTCCCTAAGGAAGGGAGGAGAAGAGAACCAATAAAACAGAAACAGAGCATATTTACTTGCACTCGTCCTTGTTGCTCAAAGATACAAGGTGACTGACTTAAATGTGTACAATAAAACAAAATAAAATAAAGCTATGTAGGTGGGAGATGTATAACAAAGGGAAGGCAAAAGAGAAGATGAAGTTAGGAATGAGATTAGTATGCAAAGTACTGATTTTTTGATCTGTCCTGACCAGCTAGAGCTAGGTCATAGATCTGGTGGGTTCTTCCCCTAGCCAATGTAAAGAGAGAGGCATAATCAGCTGCATAATTCAGAAGTCCATGTGATGAAAACAAAATCATTGAGATTGAATTGAGAAGAAAAATAATTTCCTAGTATTGAACTACAGCAAAATTTCTACTATTGGAAAAATAGAAAGAAAACGTAATTAAGTAATGTTGACCACAGTATCCTATGGTAAATGCAATTAAATGATCATGCATATATATGTTTGTGATAAATGCAGAAAAACAATGGAAATAATAAGTCCAGTAACTTTCCAAGCAAATTAACAGGAATATAAAATGGTACAGCCACTTTGGGAAACAATGTGGCAGTTTCTTAAAAGGTTAAACATACGCCTACCATATGACCTAGCTATTAAAGCATATATCCACACAAACACTTGTACATGAGTGTCCATAGTAGTTTTATTAATAACAGCCCCAAACTGGAAACATAACACATATCCACCTGCAGATGAATGGATAAACAAGCTGTAGTAAAGTCATATGGTGGAATACTATACAGCAATAAAAAGGAGCAAAATATTTATACACAGAACTAAATGGATGAATTTCATATCAGAGTCTAGAAAATCCAAACATAACTTTTCAAAGAAAGTATCATTATTAACAATAATGAATCTGTGACTACCAAGGGTGTTGCACCTCAATAATGAATGCTTCGATCAGGATACATCTTTTTCATGGCTTCCTAATCTGTCAGACCTGTAAGATAGTCTCCCTTGCTATCCTGAGTTGATAGTGAATGCTTAGGGCCAGTCTAAGCTTAGCAGTCTTAGCTTAGCTTTCCAATAAAATCACTTCCCAAAGTAAGATTATGCCCATTGCACATATGCTTGGGGAAAAATAGCTTGCCAATAGTCAAATGGCTCAGAAGTGGCAGAAGTGAGATTTGAACCCAGGTTTGCCTGACTCCAACGCCCAAACTCTCAATTGCTATGCTGATTGTCTTGAATAGTCCATTATGGTTACTAGAAATAGGCTGCAAATTCTACCTAAGTGGCTGTGGTGGTTTGGAGCTATATGTACCCCCAGAAAAATGTCTTCTTAAATTTAATCCATTCCTGTGGGTACGAACCCATTGTGAGTAGGACCTTTTGGAGAGACTACTTCAGTTAAATTGTGGCCCATCACAATCAGGATGGGTTTTAATCCTATTACTGGAGTCTGTTATAAGAGAATGAAGTTCAGACAAAGAGAAAGCCACAGACAGAGTAGCTAGAAACGGAACACCAGCAGAACCCAGAGACGTGACCACATGCCTTGCCATGTGACAAAACAAGGACCAAAGATTGATGACAGCCAGCCCCAGAAGCCAATCTTCAGGGAGAAAGCAAAGCCTTTATGATGCCTTGATTTGGACTTTCTTTTAGCCTCAAAACCATATGCTAATAAATTCCCATTATTTAAACTGAACCATTTCATGATATTTGCTTCAGCAGCCTAGAAAACTGAAACACTGGCCAAAACAAAAGGGAAACATGATTAGACATATATCACACTATCCCTAAGATATAGACAAATGGAATATTCAGGAGAAATAGAACTTTTTTCCTGAGAGAAATATCTCTTGCGGATTCTTACAAAGAACATGCTCTCTGATGACTGGATGAAGTCCTTAATTGCATGCCTCTGTTGGAACGAATCAAGAATTTTATTACAGCTGCTTCCTTAATGGCCCTCATGTAAACCTGTGCCTGGTTGTTCTGTGAGGGCCCAAACCAATTTGTCCAAAATTTCAAATGGTGTAGCTTGGAACAACAGTAAAAAATCTGGGCCAATAGATGGGGGCCACGTGCCCTTTGGTCAACCCACCATCAATATTGCTTCTCAAGGGAAATGGACTTGGCCCAGTGGTTAGGGCGTCCGCCTACCACATGGGAGGTCCACGGTTCAAACCCCGGGCCTCCTTGACCTGTGTGGAGCTGGCCCATGCGCAGTGCTGATGTGAGCAAGGAGTGCCCTGCCACACAGGGGTGTCCCCCGTGGAGGGGAGCCCCACACGCAAAGAGTGCGCCCCGTAAGGAGAGCCGCCCAGCGCGAAAGAAAGTGCAGCCTGCCCAGGAATGGCGCTGCACACATGGAGAGCTGACACAAGAAGATAACGCAACAGAAAGAAACAAAGATTCCTGTGCCGCTGACAACAGAAGCGGACAAAGAAACAAGATGCAGCAAATAGACACACAGAACAGACAACGAGGGGGGGGGGTGGAGAAATAAATAAATCTTTTTAAAAAAAGTCTTTGTTAGTGATGGGACAGCAGAGAGTTGTCTCCAAGAACCAGTCAAATGCCTTAGGTATTCAAGGTTGTCCTCAAGTGAATCCCATTCAAAGATCTAACCTAACCAGTGATCTGTGCACCAACAACTGTTTCCCCATCACAAGCCTAGACTCAAACTTGGTACCTGTCCCAATACAGCTTATAATCTAGTTAAGCAGAAAACATGTAAATAGCTACAGTACTATAAGAGAAACTCTATAATAGAAGAGTTTATAAGAAACAATGATGATTATAAGAAACAACGGTGGACATGCTCAGGCTAAGCTGATATGGATCAGGGAAGTTTTCCCACAGTAGACTCTTAAAATGGATCCACCAAGATGCCAAGGTAAAGTCCAAACCTCCTAGTTTGAAGCCAGAGCCCCAGGCCTGGCTGATATCCACACAGGTAGCTACTGCTGCAAGGTTATGCTGACTGTTACCGGGAGGTCTCTCTCATCTCGCCATTGTAGGATTCTAGCCATCTAGAAGATGGCTTTTGTGATGCCTCTTCTGTTTTCAGGGATCCTAGTCCCAAGCCGAGCTCAATTTAATTTAGAGTGGGCATCTGCCATTGCTGGAGAATCCAGGAACTTAAATTACATCCCTATCTACGTGTCACTCCCTCAGAGTAAAATCTAGATAACCTTACCATGGCCACAGGCCCAGCAAGGCCAACACAAGGTCCCTCTCAGCTTCAACTCCATGCACCTCACCTCAGTCACCTTAGTCCTGACATGTCAGCCTGCCTTCTATTTATTAGATACACCAGATTCCTCCTGGGCTCAGGGCTTGTGCTATTCTTTCATCTTGGACTGCTTATCCCTTGGACATTTTATGTGGCTGCCTCTTGCTCGGCAGTCAGGTTTCAATATGATAAGGGGGAAATATGAAAAACCCACCACTAACAAACTCAGTTATGAAAGACTAAAAGCAACCTTCCTAAGCCAGGGACAAGGATGCCTGCTCTCACCACTGCTCTTCAACACTCTACTGGAAGTGTGAGCCAGAGCAATTAGGCAAGAAAATTAAATAGCAGGCATCCAAATCAGAAAGGAAGAAGTACAACTCTCCCTTTTTGTAGGTGATATGATCCCACATATAGAAAATCCCTAAAAATGTACAAGAAAGCTACTAGAGCCAATAAGTGAATTCAGCAAAGTGGCAGGGTCCAAGATCAACACCCAAAATTCAGTCCAGCTGGTTAACAATCCAAAAAGGTTTTATCTCAAGAGTCCCCTCCTTCGGAGGCCTCCAACCACCCCCTCCTTTCTGCACTGCAATATTCTTTTATCACTTTCAGAGCACTCACTTATCAATACCTGAAGTTATCTGAGGCCTTCCGTTTTCTACCCCATATAGACCGGAATTTCCATGCAGTCTGAGACTCTATTATTCACGGCTGCCCAGGACAATGCCTGACTCAGAACAAGTGCTCCGTAGGCACGTGCTGGATGATAACTTGGAGAAGATACGTGCACCATGTATGACTCACAAGGACCAGTATCTAGGATGGGGCTGTCCCACAGAGCATTCTGCAATGAAGGAAATGTTCTGTATCTGTCCTTCCCACCCACCTACAAGAAAGGGTCCTTCAGCATGAGTTGACCCCTGGACTCCAATAGAGGGCGCTGTGGCACGGGCAATATGGCTTTCCCAGGGTGCCTGGAGGAGGCTCCAACACAGAAACGTGTCCGCTCAGACACCAGAGGCATCACCCAGGGCCAGTGGCCCTTTCCTGCCCCTGATTCCCAGGAGACACTCTGCTCCAGCCCCAGAAACCACCGCTCTAGTCTGGCTCATCAGAAGGCCCTGCCCTGCTCCCACCCTGCGCTGCATCCCAGGACAAAAGAAGAAGGGGAAGAGTAAAATGGATGTTTGGGGCCCTGATGTTGGAATGAATTACTGTGGGGCAGAGGACTGGGATGCTCGGCTGAGCTCAAATCCCTGTCTCTCAGAAGAAGTGTAGAGATTTAGGCACCAAAATGGCCTCAGAGAAACCCTGGGGTAAATGGCCCTCAGAGACACGAAGGTGTTTCCAAAGGAGAGGCAAACTCTGACCTGTTTGAGTTGGAGGTTTTTGGTGATTTTTTTTCCCAATTGTTAGACATCAATTTTTTCAAAATGAAGATTTTAATAGAGAATGTCAATCTATTTTTCCAGAGATTTTCTTTATTTTATTTTATTTTTCATATCAATGTTACAAGTTACTCCATTAAAACAAGATAATAACTATGATAACAACAAATCTGCTTTTGTCCATGGTTGCACTCCCCCTCTCCTTGATTTTATATTCATTGTTAGGCATCTGTTGAGGTCTGAAGGCAGGAATAGACATGGCCCAATAAACTACACCTGTTGGTCCCCAAACAAGCTGAAATAAGAATAAGAAAATAAACCTATCCATTGCCCAATTGGAGAGACATACCATGTTTATAGATTGAAATGCTTAATATTGCTTCCCCCAACTGATCTATAGATTGAATGTAATCACTATCAAAATTCCAGTAGGTTTTATTTATTTTTTCAAAAAACTGACAATATGATTCTAAAATTTATATGGACATGGAAAAGACCTATAATAGCATATATGTATGATGAACAAAGTTGGAAGCTCACCAAATTTCAAACTTACTGTAAAGCTACAAATATCAAGACAGTGTGATGCTGGTGTGGAGACATAGAGACCAATGTAACAGAATGGAGAGTCCAGAAGTAAACCTCCCCATTTATCTCCTGATTTTCATCAAAGCCAACAAGGCAATTCAAAGGGGGAAAGGATAGACTTACATGGATGGTGCTGGAGCAATTGGATAACCATATGCAAGCAATAAGATATATTTAGACTTTTACCTCACACACCAGGCACAAAATTTAAATCAAAATGGATCACAGATCTAAATGTAAAATGCGAAACTTTAAAACTTCTAAAATTAGAAAACAAAGGAGAAAATTCTTGTGGTCCTGGGTTAAGTAAAGGCTTCTTAGATAGAACACCATAAATGTAACCCGTAAAGAAAATATTTGATAAACTGGAATGAATTAAAAGCAGTCTGCCTAAACCCTGACATAGAAATATGATGAATGACATATTTGGAACTAGGACTCCAAAATCATCAGGTGCTTAAACACTGTTCTCCCTAAGATATCTGCAGGAATAGTGGCCAGTTTGGATGGAGATTTTATGGATAAGTGTGAACCAAATATTTCTAAGACTTTAAACAGCTGTGTCTACATAGTATCAACTTGGAGGCAGTGGTTTTTCCAAAGTCTCTGGATCATTTGTCTGGTTTTGCTTCTTTCATTTAGTCAATACATTAAGCAGCTACTACATTCCAGACACAGATCAAGGCTCTGAGGATATGACAGGAAACAAGACAGACAAAGTTTCTGGTTCATAGAGCTTATTTTCCAGGTGGGGGAGCAGACAAAAAACAAACACATAATATGTGAGGTGATGATGAGTGCTATGGAGAAAATGAAGCAAGGGTTAGAGAGAGATGGCCACTGCTGTTTTAGATAACATGGCTTTTTCAAAGGAAAGCTAATAAAATTCGTATCAGACTTCATATTTTCTACTGTGAAAACTAGTAGACAGTGGACCAATATCTACACACTGAAGAAACTATGATTAAGGACCAAGAATCCTATTCCTAGCCAAAATGTAATTCATCTGTCATGGCTAAAGATAATTTTAGACAGTCAAGTGCTCAGTGTATCACCCATGTACCCTAGCTGAGGGAAACATTCAGAGTTCTCTAATCAATATATAATTATATTAGAAAAGAGATCTCAGTATTTTGGGTAGCTGAAGAGGGAAGTATTTGTCATGAACAATGGATCTTATAATAAATATAGTTATAACTAAATGGATAATTTATTTATTTGACAGACATTTTGAGTGCCAGGTGCTGTTCTCAGAGTTGAGAACACAAGAGCAAATAAAACTCAGCAGTGAGGGAAGAGGATGTGGCTCAAGCAGTTGGGTGCCTGCCTGCCATGTGGGAGGTCCTGGGTTCGGTTTCCAGTGCCTCCTAGGGAAGCTGAGCAAGATAGTGAGCTGACATGATGGGCTGGCTTGGCGAGCTGATGCAACAAGATGACTCAAGAAGATGATGCAATGGAGAGACACAGTAAGAAAACACAATGAGAGACACAACAAGCAGGAAGTGAAGGTGGCTCAAGCCACTGGGCACCTCCCTCCCACATGGGAGGTCTGGTGCCTCCTAAAAAAAAAAACAAAATAAAATTAAAAAACCAAGCACACAGTGAGGAACAGACAGCAAGTGCAAAAAATGGGGTGGGGTGAGAAATCTTTAACCAGGAAAATACAAAAAACTCAGCAGCAAGTCTTGGTGCTGACATTACAGTTATGATACTGAGGAGATAAGAAATACATAGTGGAGCTTTTAAGTAAGGAGTTTTTAAATAGGACATAGAATTAAAAGGTAGCTTAATAATATCTGGGAGTTGGGTGTGGGGAGGTAAAAGTCACGACTTCTAAAATGTTCAACCATGCAAAAGGGTGGGGTATGTGTAATATATCTTGGGAAACACAAATATTAATCAATTTTGAAACATTTCTAGAAGGATGCAGGTTTCATTATTACTGATAAATATGGGAAGGAAAATAACCGCATTATGGAGACACACAATAAAACTTTCAAATCAACAGGAGGTCCAAAAGGGAAGGAAGAAAAACTCTTCCAAGCCAAAACATGTAAGAAAAAGAATCAACAATAGAGTAAAATATAAAATGAATGTAAATTAATGGGTAGAATACAACAGAAAGATTCCAGTTTAATAATTAATGATTACAAAAGAGCTCAATTCTATTACAAAAAAAGATAAGTAAATTGGGTGTTAAAGAAATCCACCTATTTATTATTTGTTGTTTTGTTTTTTTTTATTTCTCTCCCCCCCACCCCAAGTTGTCTGCTCTCTGTGTCCATTTGCTGTGTGTTCTGTGAATGCTATCTTTATTCAGCGGCACCGGGAATCTGTGTTTCTTTTTGTTGCGTCATCTTGTTGTGTCAGCTCTCTGTGTGAGCAGCTGCACTTTCTTTCACGCTGGGTGGCTCTCCTTCTGGGGCGCACTCCCTGAACGTGGGGCTCCCCTACGCGGGGGACACCCCTGCGTGGCACGCTACTCTTTGCGCATGGGCCAGCTCCACACGGGTCAAGGAGGCCCCGGGGTTTGAACTGCGGTACTCCCAGGTGATAGGTGGACGCCCTATCCATTGGGCCAAGTCTACTTCCTTATTATTTGTAATAAATGCAGTTTAAAGTGATGAAGAGTGAATGCAAAGGGATGGTAGATATAGATCATATAAACGCAAGCCAAAAAAAGCAGGAATGGGTATTGCATCAGATAAAGTTGAAATCAAAACCAGGTTCATTATAAAGAACAACTATTATTTAAGAAAAACATAATATCATTGTACACATATGTATAACATAAAATAATATACATTATCCATAATTGTAATAAAATTCATAATTCTACATAATCCATGAAGATAACATAAGAGTCACAGATGTTGATGCACCAAACATGGACAAATAGGTAAATAATATTCATTTCAGAACTTAAATTTGGCAAAAACAAAGCAAAACTATAGAGGATTTGAAGATTACAAATTGTAAGCTTAATTTAACACAGATAATTTTCTAAACCACAAAAAACACAGAAATCATGCCCATAGATATCAATTATGTATCTGGCCATAAAGAAGACAACAATAAATTCCAAAAAATACAAGAGATTTTATAATACATAAACTTTAATTATAGTCCAATATTTTTGGAAATCAACCACAAAAAGATCATTGTTCGGAAATCAAGAAACAGTCTAAGGAAGTGGATGTGGCTCAAGTGATTGAGCTCCTGCCTACCTCATGGGAGGTCTGGGTTTGGTTCCCAGTGCCTCCTATAGAAGACGAGCAAGACAGTGAGCTGGCGCAGCAAGCTGATCCAACAAGACGACACAACAAGCTGACATAACAAGAGACACAGAGGAAAACATAATGAGAGACCAACAAAGCAGGGAGTAGAGGTGGCTCAAGCAATTAGGCATGTCCCTCCTACAGGGAGTTCCCAGGTTTGGTTCCCGATGCCTCCTTAAAAAAAAAGAAGACCAGCACATAATAAACAGACACAGCAAATACAAAACAATGAGGGGATAGGGAGAAATAAATCATAAAAAAAAAAAACCAGTCTAACACTCGGATCAAAAAGGGTATCAAAATTACTAGAACTAACAAATGAATTTAGCAAGGTCATAAGATGGGGGCAATATATGGACTTGGGTTTATATAAAAAATCTATTGTTTTCTATATACTAGCCATACATAATTAGAAAACAAAATTTTATAGTACCATTTACAATAGCAGCAAAATAGCAAATACAGAGAAATAAATTGAACAAAAGATATATTAAATTTATCAGAAAACATTTCTGAGACAAATTAACTGACTTTATAAGTGGAGAGATACACCAAATTTATGGATTGGAAGACTCAATATTGTTAAGAAGTCAGCTGTCCCCACATTGATCTACAGATTCAGTGCAACTCCAACCCCAAATGCCACCAGCCTTTAATTTTTTTGTACAAGAATATTCACAGAAGCTTTGTTTATAATAGAGAAAAACGGGAAACACCCTAAAATTCCTTGCACAGTAGAAAGTAAATAAAATCCAGTACATTTGTTCAATGGAACACTCCATAGCAATGAAAATGAACGAACCACATGCAATACCATGGACGATCTCCGACATAATGTAGATTAAATAACTCATATGTAAGAGTACCCACTGTATGAACATTTTTTTTGAAGTTCAAAATCAGTCAAAATTATTCCATGGTGCTAGAATGAAGAGTAGTGGTTATGCTTGGGGAAAGAACACAAAGGAATCTTCTGAGATGCTGGAAATAGTCTATTTCATGATCTGAGAAGTGGCTACGGAGGTGTGCCTAGATGTAAAAATTCATGGAGCAGTTGCACTTAAGATTTGTGCACTGTTTGTGTGAGATACAACTCAATTTAAAATGAAAAGCATGAACTGGGGTTTTATTATAAGGACAGAATACCACTAAGTTGACTTGAGGTGGAAAAAATTAGGTAAAATTATTGAAAATAAAAAACCTAAGAAGGCAATTAAAAAGGTGTATGCCTCAAGGAACAGATGGTCCTCGAGTGGTTGAGCACCTGCTTCCCACATATGAAGTCCCAGGTTCAATTCCCGGCCCCAGTACCTCAAAAAACAAAACAAACCAAAACCAAAAAAAGTGGGCCTGGAACACTCTGGCTCTAACAAACAAGTCGATTTGGGAAATCCGGGAGGAACTAGAAAATTATGAAAACTATTAGTTGGTTTAACTCTCAGAAGAGAAATAATGAAAGAATGAAAATTAAAGGCATGAAGTCAGGAGAATTAAATTGGAGGAAGTGAGGGATTTTCATAGCAGAATGGTAGAGGCATAGAGTATTACAGCAGGGTTTTTGTTTTTGTTGTAGAAATTAACAGGTGATTCTATACTTTATATGGAAATGCACAGGATTTAAAAGGGCCGAGATAATCCTGAAGAGAAAGAACAAAGTTGGAGCACTTACTCTGATTTCAAGATCAAAGAATTAAGCTAAGTAATGAAGACAGTGTGGTATTGGTGTATGGATAGGCAAAGAGACTAATGGAACAGAAGAGCCACTTGAGACACAGATCCACACATGTGTACAACGGTAACAAAGTAGTCCTAGGGGAAAGGAAGATCTTTTCAATAAATGGAGATGGAGCAACTGGATGTCCTATGGGGAAAAAAGGCCTCGCCCTCACACCACCAGCAAAATTAATTTGAGGGGAACCTAAGTATGAAAGCTAAAACTGTAAAGCTTCTACAAGATAGGAGAAAATCTTCTTGACCTTTGGGATAGTGAAAGATTTTTGAAAATGTGACACAAAAAGTACTAACCATAAAAAAATTCATAAGTTGAATTTCATCATCCTTATATATCCCTAAGGAAAAAAATCATTAAGGAAGGGAAAAGGAAAATCACAAGTGGGGGAATATATTCTTTCTCTCCCTCTCTGTGTGTGTATATGTATATATATATACATATATATATATATATATACACATATATATAGTCAAATAACTAGGATCTTGGTATATAAAGAACTCTTATGAATCAATCCACCCAATTTATAAAACAGACTTTCAGAGTTAGATTTTACCCTGATGTTTATCCAGAAGCACATGAAAAGGTGCTTGACATTGCTACGTACATCAAGGAAATGCAAAATAATATCTCAATTGGATATCACTACACACCCACCCGACAGGCTACTATATAAAAGATTGACAATACCAAGTGTTTAGAAGATGTGGAGCAACTGGAACACTCATATATTGATGGTAGGGGTATCAAATAGTACAGCCATTGTGGAAATAGCAGCTTTATTCATATTTGCCCCCCTAATCGGATACAACCCAAATGTTCATCAACAGGAGAATCAACTGTGATATATTCACACAATCAACTTACACAGCAATACAAAATATTGATATTTGCAACAACATGGCTGAGTGTCAATACATTAAGTTGAGTAAAAGATGCCAGACATGCTATTTTAATATGATGTTAAAGAATAATTTGGGAAGCAGATTTGGCTCAATGGATAGAGCATCTGCCTACCACATGGGAGGTCCATGGTTCAAATCCAGGGCTTCCTGACCCATGTGGAGCTGGCCCATGCGCAGTGCTGATGTGTGCAAGGAGTGCCCTGCCATGCAGGGGTGTTCCCTGCGTAGGGGAGCCCCACACGCAAGGAGTGTGCCCCGTAAGGAGAGGTGCCCTGTGCAAAAAAAGCGCAGCCTGCCCAGGAGTGGGGCCACACACATGGAGAGATGACACAACAAAAAGAGACACAGATTCCCAGTGTCGCTGACAAGAATATAAGCAGACACAGAAGAACACACAGTAAATGGACACAGAAAGCAGACAAATGATGGGGGGAAGGGGAGAGAAATAAAGAAAAAATAAATCTTAAAAAAAAAAGAAAGAATAATCTATGGTGACAGAAGTACTGTTCACCACATTTAGGGGGGTATTGATGGGGAAAAGGTATGAGAAGCTTTCTGGAGTGATGAACATGTTGTAAATTTAAGTTGGTGATGGCTACATAAACTGTACATTTAAGATACGTGCATTTTGTTGTATGCAAATTATATCCCATTTAAGAGAAAGGCCAAACCTGAAAGGTACAGATTATGTAGAAAAATTTCAGAAAATTTCATATAAAACCCTAATGGATACAGCTAAAGTCATATTCAGAGGAAAATTTATAGTCATTAATATATTTTGATTTTTCCAAAGAAAACACCAGAAATAAATGAACTAAGTACTTAACTCAAAGTACTAAATTAACCATGAAATAAACCAAACTGAGGGATTAAAGAAGAACGCTGAAATTAAAGAAATAGAGAATAAAAAGGGTAGAATGCATGAACTAAAATGCTATCTAAAGACATGCATAAAACAGATTAAATGATAGGTTTAGAAAATCCCTGCGTTCCATCCGCGGTTCTCGTGATTTTTGTTTGTGAACTCTCCCTTATTATGGTTCAGCAAACCCATAATAAGGGAATTGGGTGCCGGGGCGTCGGTTCTTCCACTCATTTCATCAAAACGAAAAATACCTGTTGATCACGAATACCTTCGGCACGCTGCTTTAAATTCTGGCAGGAGAGACCAGGTTTAAGAACTGTGGTTTCGGCTGCCTGCGTAGCCAGCAGGTAGCAGGTGCCGGGCACTGCCTTAGCTCATTTCAGGGGCACGATGTCACCTGCCAGCTAGGTAAGGTCCCCGGGCTGCCTGCTCGGAGGGGGCTGTGAGTTCAGGCCTGCGCTCCCCAGGGCAGGCACGTACGAAGCAGCGCTCCAGATTCCGAGGGACGGAAACGGGCCCCAGAGCGCGGCGAGGCCTGCAGGGCGGCGGGGCTCAGAGCCGAGCAGGTGGCGGCCCTGCGGCTCGCGGCGCCCCCGGGCTCGCGGCCAGGCGGCAGGTGCAGCCGGGCGCAGCGCCCCCTGGGCCCGACGCTGGGCGGCGGGCGCGCGCGGGCCGGGGCGGCGGCGGGGGCGCGCGCGCCGAGGCCTGCGCGCCTGGGTTGCGGGAGCCATGCGGCGGGCGAGGAGCGGCGGCGCGGCCTCGGCGCGCGGGCAGAAGCGGCCCAGGGCTCCCGCGGGCGCCGCCTCGGCCCCGAGCGCCAGCCGCACGCGGCGCCCCGCGGGCCAGGCCGGGGGCGGGGGCCGGTCGGCGGGGCGGCAGCCGTCGGCCAAGCAGCGGCCTAGGCTCCCGTCGCCGCGGGCCCAGGAGGCGGGCTCCGGGGAGCAGGCGCCCGAGCGCGAGCCGGCGCTGTACCCGCCGCCGCCGCCGCCGACCCCCGCGACCCCGACGCCCTCGGCGGCCGCGCTGGACCTGGGCGAGCAGCGCGAGCGCTGGGAGGCGTTCCAGAAGCGGCAGAGGCTCAACTTCGAGGGCGCCGCCAAGCTGCTGCTGGACACCTTGTGAGCGCGCGGGGAGCGCAGGACGCGGCGCCCAGGACGCGGGGGGACGCCCGTCTGTCTGCAGCCCGGATTTGGGCCAGATGCCAGGGTCCGCGGCTGGCGCGCGCAGGAACCGAACCCGGGGCTCGTTCCTCATTCTCCCGGCCGAAATCGGGGTATCCCCCAGAAGAGGGGGTGGAGGGGGGCCGCTGCCCAGCCGCCTGTCTCCAGAAGGCGGAGAGGGCCCGCGCGGCTGTCCTGGGCACAAAGTTCTAACCCCAAGTGCCCGCGACGTGGTCTCCGGTCCCGGCGCGCGAAGGGAGCAGGGGGTGGTGGAGAGGGTCGGCGGGGCCTTCCCGGCCGGAGAGGAGGCCTCCCACGACTTTTCCTGACCCCTCAATCTCGTTTGCACGTTTGCACGTGTTGGGGGGGAGTGGAGGTGGGTGGAAAACTAGTGGGGGGCTGAGAAAGGGGTGAACAGTTTGGAACCAACCGGCGAGAGCAGTCCCGTTATTGTTCCAGCCGCTCGGGAGCGGGAGCTGGGCGGGGGGCGGGCGTGTCGCTTCCCGGGAGGAGGCAGGCTGGGGCTCTCCAAAGGCGGCCGAGTGCCGAAGGGGAGGGGGGCTTTCTGGGCTCCGTCAGCAGATGCTCCCGCGTGGCATCCTCTCCTTTCCCGCCCCCAGCTTGGCTACAGAAGAAAGAGAACTTCCATCCACTTAGGATGACCCGAGAAGGGTTTCCGAGTGTCCATCGCAGTAGAAATGAGCTATTAAATAACTCAGGCAAGGACCTCCTGTTCTCTAAAATGTGCCAGCCTTTGGGTCCCTGTCCTGTAGAACGAATGGGCTACAGAGAAATATTTTAACATCCTCATAATATATATCTTAAGTGTCGATTATTTTTTGAATTCAAAAGAGCAATCAAAACTCTTTTTGATTGGAGGGGAAAAAAAGAACGATTGCATAACAACCTGATAACTAACTCACACCCCGCCTGTCCGGACGAAAACTCTCCTTTTTCTTTGTTTCCGGAAGAAGTTCTCTTAATTAGGATGTGTTTTCTCAGAGATGGGCTCTTTGGTTTTCTGCGTGCTTAACTCTTTTGCTTTTTCATCTCGGAAGGAACATTTTTATGTTTTTCGCGGGTCAAACATTTCTTCAGCACCTCTACCAGCCACTGCTAGGTATAGGGGATATAAAGATCCTCAGAAATGTAAAACTCAAATCTGAGGTTGATTTAAAATAAATTGGGGCGCATATGGTCGAGTGCGCGTTTCCGGTGTATAAGGTCCTGAGTTGGATCCTGGTACCTCCAAAAACAAAAATTAAAAATTAAAAAAGATTTAAAACAAATTGGTAAATGGGCAGAAAAAGATTTTAAAATGTTGCTGTAAAAAAAATGAGATCTTTTTACCTAACCAATTGGCATGAGTCTGTACTTACTTTTAGCAAAAGAAAATAATCAAAACCCATTAAATTATGTGCAAAAGTATGTACAATACTGCATCATTTTTGTTAAAATATTAATGTAAGAAAAACGTCTGATAGCAAATGGTTAACTGGTTGCCTCTGGGTTAAGTTAGGGTTATAGAGACTTTCACTTTTACTATTATCTAATTTTGTATTGTTTGAATTTTTCTACAAAAGCATTATTTGTGTCAGCAAAGAATTTTTAAAGTACATAAAATTAACTGAATTCGACTTTAAAGAATGCATGGAAAGAGCCTTCAGGCTTAATAAATCTAATAAATGCAAATCAAAATGCCAGAGAGCTACTTTTCCTATAATTTTGCTTGAGAAGGTACAGTGAAATGTATTCAATAAAAGGGTTCAGCCCTTTTGGAAAACCATTTGATGGTATTTATCAAATCTTAACAATGTTCAATTATGGATCGAAATTGTAGGTAATGTACCTCTATGTAAAGAGTTAGGTCTATGAAAAAATACTGTAGGGAAATATAAAAAATATTCTGAGAGCCTTTGTTACTTTCTCGGAAGGCTTTTCTGAACCAGCCAACTCGGTCCGTCACCTTGTCTTCTTTTCTTCATAGCAGCCTGTTCCGCCTTTATCCCAATCATAATTAAATGTTATTTGGGTAACCTGATCACAGTTTAAGGCTGGTAAGGATCGAACCCTCGTCTGCTGTGCCTTGCTTACCCTGCTGTCTCTCCAGTGCTTAGCTCATAGCAAATTCTCTTCAAGCATTTGACATGCAAATGAAAAAGTTTGGGTGGTGGGATTAGGATACTCTCCCCCGATATCTTCCAGATTTTTGTAAATGTAAAAAAATTTAAGAAAAAGGAGAAAAGCGAACTCAGGAGCAAGGAAGGCATGGAATTCTTTCTTTTATAAAAACAGCAGTGCCTGCTTAAATGCAGAAATGCATAGGGCTGTCGGGGAGAAAAGACTTTTGTCCTATCTTGCTGCTTTCTTTCAGCAGCAGAAAGAGCGGGAGCCTGTGTGAAAGCTCTGCAGTAAGGAAGACCCCTGCCTGACTATGGAGAAAGCCTTACCATGCTGATCTTTGTTTCATTTAGCGAGTACCAGGGCCTGGTCAAACACACAGGAGGTTGCCACTGTGGAGCAGTTCGCTTTGAAGTTTGGGCCTCTGCAGACTTGCATATATTTGACTGCAAGTGAGTATTCTCTTCCCCGATTGGGTTCAAAGGACTTAAAAGTTTAAAAGAATTCCCTCGAAATGATCTAGGGAGTAGGGGGCTGGGTGAAAGAACCCTGGTCAGGAGATGATAATTGTTGGAGACTGATACTGGGTACCTAAGGGTTCATCGGCCTGCTCTTTCTCCTTTCATGTGTGTTTGAAATTTCCAGTAATCATTTCTTTAAAGATGGGGGGAGGGTCAAAATAACCAAGCCCACCGTGTGTGTTTGTGCGTGTGTGTGTGTTAATGGGGGGATGTCACAGCTTGCTCCTGCGGCCCCATGTGACACAACACAATCCCTTCTCAGACGGATACTGTTGATAAGGGGTCTGTTGATAAGGGGTCGTGGGGAGGGGCGGGTGGGTCAGTCTGGGCACTGAGTGAAAAGCCTCAGTTGGAATCTTCTAGGGCAGAGTTGGAGGGTAAGTGAAGGTGGGAGGTGTGGAGCCCTGGAGGCAAGCAGTGCTCCCTAATTCCAGATCAGGCAGGTGGTGCTGCTCAGTGCCTTCCCAGGCATGTGACCCAACAGGGACGACACTCTCTGGCTTCAGGGCCTGCGGTTGGCGTGTCATGAATTATTCAGCAGTCCACAGTCCTTTCTGCCCCTAGATGGCACCCGGATTATATATAAATACATACACAAATGCCATGGAATCGCCCCAGTGGAGAAGTGCCCAGACCACCAACATTTGAATCTGATTGGGGCCGAAGCCCCGTGGAATAATTTGTTAGAAGAACCTGTACTAACTCAGAGATTTTAAAACAGTGAACGGAAAAGAAGGGCCATAGATTTAATTCCCAAGACTCTTACTTCTGAGGGCCTGTTCTACTTGGAGCTAGGGTTTCTGTGTTGTGGAGACGAGGAAAGAGGGAAACTTGTACCCCTTTGTCCACTCTGACTGTGGACAGCCAGGAGGGCTGAGTGTGGCAGTATCTGGAAATTCTTTTCTGAGCGTCTCTGGAATCCAGCGTTTCTTTCCCCTTCACTGTGGCGAGCTGGGGGTGGGCAGTGGGCCCTGCCTTTGTGGGGGCTCTGCGGCTTCTGGACACGCAGAGCCGAGGTTCCAGGCAGTCAGTCCATCTGCTGAAGCTCCTCTTCCCGGGACGGTGCTGAGAGGGGCTTCCGTTGGGGCCACCTGGGGCCCAGTGGGCACACACAATGTGCACATGGCTGTTGACCATCTGGAATGTTCTCTGTCTTTCTGTAGCTGCAGCATTTGCAAGAAGAAGCAGAACAGACACTTCATCGTCCCAGCTTCTCGCTTTAAGCTCTTGAAGGTTAGTACTTGAGAGCAGGGGCAAGGAGCATAGAACACTCCGTGAGGCTCTCTGCACCACGTGGTGGGGTGGGGGGCCTCCCAGCGGGCTGTAATTTCCTTCTGTAATTGGGCTTCATGGTTATTTTGTCAAAGGTTTTGCTATTTCCCCCTCCACCCCCCTTTTTCTTTTTCTTTTTTTTTTTAAAAGATTTATTTATTTATTTAATTCCCCTCCCTCCCTCGGTTGTCTGTTCTCTGTGTCTGTTTTGCTGCGTCTTGTTTCTTTGTCCGCTTCTGTTGTGGTCAGTGGCACGGGAAGTGTGGGCGGCGCCATTCCTGGGCAGGCTGCACTTTCTTTCGTGCTGGGCGGCTCTCCTTACGGGCGCACTCCTTGTGCGTGGGGCCTCCCCTACATGGGGGATACCCCTGCGTGGCAGGGCACTTCTTGCGCGCATCAGCACTGCGCATGGGCCAGCTCCACACGGGTCAAGGAGGCCCGGGGTTTGAACCGCGGACCTTCCATGTGGTAGACGGACGCCCTGACTGCTGGGCCAAGTTCATTTCCCTCCACCCCCCTTTTTTTGACGTCCCGGGGCCTCATGCAGGAGGCTGGCCCTCAACCCCTGAGCCACATCAGCTTCCCCTCTCCTTTATTTTTGTTGTGAAATGTTGTGAAAACATTTTCAATCCTAAACTAACAAATAAAATAGGATGCAAGTAATGATACATAAATAGTAAAATGAGTAAACGGAGTCACCCAAATCCTGTCAACTAGAGGTAACACTTAATGTTTTCAGTCTAACGCTCTCCCAACTGAACTATTTCAGCTGCATCACTTAGTAGTTTGATGTAGGTCTTGGTAGACTGTGTTCTACACAGATCATCACATCTCAAGATCTTGTATATGTTTTTTCTCAAAGTAGGATTTTAGCATTCCTTCTGTTTTATAGCCTGTTTTTATCATTTCCCAATGAAAATTTTTTAAATAATTTTTTTCTTTTTAACATTAATTTTATTATGGGGAATTATTTTGGACTAAAACTCAAAAGGTACAAAAGTTTCTGTACAGGGAAAAGTCTTCCTGCTGCCCTCGGGTCTCCCTCTCTCCCACACCCAATTTCCTTGTTCACTTGCGCTGCGTTCCTGAATTTGCCTCACGTTTTGTCGTGTGAAGGTACCTTAAGCAGTTTGGGTATTTGGGCTTCTAGACTAAGTCCAGTTTTTCCCTGATGTAACCAAAACTATGATGAACGTCCCCCTGCGTAGCTACCTTCAACAATTTAGAAAATATTTGTTTACGATCATTTACCTCAAAAATGAAACCCCCGGCTCAAAGAACACACCTCTTTTCAAAAGGCCCGCTACTGCCGATGTGGGTGGGGGGTGGGCTTTAATCCCACCTCCTCCCTCTGCCCCTTCGCGGTCCGTTCCAGTACCAGGTGTAGTTGTTCCTTTCCTCACCTGGGTGGTGAGTATCTGCGAGGCAAGTACCACCTTTCTTTTTTCATGACTGACCCAGGGGTTTGAAGCTGAACAGGCCCTTGGTGGGTGTGTGGAAGGAAAGGCACACTCGGTGGGCCTCTGCCTGCGTCCCACTCTTTCTGACTTGATGAGATTTAAATCCCCAGAAGCTTTAGGCTAGTTCCTCTCCATTTTCTTGTCTACCCCTCCATCCTGGCACATGCCGATTGCTTTCTTTTTTTTTTAACGATTTATTTATTTATTTATTTATCTCTCCTCTCCCCACCTCGCCCCCTGCCCCGGTTGTCTGTTCTCTGTGTCTAGTTGCTGCGTCGTCTTTGTCTGCTTCTGTTGTTGTCAGCGGCACAGGAATCTGTTTCTTTTTGTTGTATCGTCTTGTTTTGTCAGCTCTCTGTGTGTGCGGCACCATTCCTGGGCAGGCTGCACTTTCTTTTGTGCTGGGCGGCTCTCCTTATGGGGCGCACTCCTTGCGCATGGGGCTCCCCTATGCGGGGGACACCCCTGCATGGCACGGCACTCCTTGCACGTATCAGCACTGCGCATGGGCCAGCTCCACACGGGTCAAGGAGGCCCAGGGTTTGAACCGCGGACCTCCCATGTGGTACGGGGATGCCCTATCCATTGGGCCAAGTCTGCTTCCCTGTATAACTTTTTTTTTTTAAACTTTATTTTGTACATTTAATAATTGAATATATAAGCAATAATTTAGAAAGAAAAAGAAAATACTGTTGGGTAAAAACATACGTTTCTCAGTTAAATGTACTGGATACATATAAGTTTTTTAATCAAACAATATGTTACTGGGAGGTCCGCGGTTCAAACCCCGGGCCTCCTTGACCCGTGTGGAGCTGGCCATGCGCAGTGCTGATGCGCGCAAGGAGTGCCGTGCCACGCAAGGGTGTCCCCCGCGTGGGGGAGCCCCACGCGCAAGGAGTGCGCCCGTGAGGAAAAGCCGCCCAGCGTGAAAAGAAAGAGCAGCCTGCCCAGGAATGGCGCCGCCCACACTTCCCGTGCCGCTGACGACAACAGAAGCGGACAAAGAAACAAGACGCAGCAAATAGACACCAAGAACAGACAACCAGGGGAGGGGGGGAAATTAAATAAATAAATAAATCTAAAAAAAAAAACAAAACAAAAAAAAAAACAATATGTTACACAATACATTTGGTTCATAGTAATTCAATCATACAGTATTTGTCCTTTTGTGTCTGGCTTGCTTCCCTCAACATAATGTCCTCCAGGTTCATCCATGTTGTCATATGCTTTATGACTTCATTTCTTCTTACAGCTGCATAATATTCCATCCTGTGAATACACCACAGTTTCTGTATAACTCTTTTAACATATAGTTGAATTCGGTTTGCTAGTATTTTGTTGAGAATTTTTGCATTTATATTCATAAGGTATTGATCTGTAATTTTCTTTTTTCTTTCTTTTCAAAGATTTATTTATTTATTTCTCTCCTCTCCCCCCTCCCCCGGTTGTCTGCTCTCTGTGTCTATTTGCTGCGTCTTGTTTCTTTGTCCGCTTCTGTTGTTGTCAGTGGCACGGGAATCTGTGTTTCTTTTTGTTGTGTCAGCTCTCCGTGTGTGCGGTGCCATTCCTGGGCAGGCTGCACTTTCTTTGGCACTGGGCGGCTCTCCTTACGGGGCTCACTCCTTGCGCGTGGGGCTCCCTTACACGGGGGACACCTCTGCGTGGCACGGAACTCCTTGCGCACATCAGCACTGCGCGTGGGCCAGCTCCACACGGGTCAAGGAGGCCCGGGGTTTGAACCGCGGACCTCCCATGTGGTAGATGGATGCCCTAACCACTGGGCCAAGTCTGCCGCCATATTTTCTTTTTTCAATCTGGCTTCAGTATTAGGGTGATGTTGGCCTCATAGAATGAGTTAGGGAGTGTTCCCTCCTCTTCAATTTTTTTGGAAGAGTTTGAGAAGGACTGGTATTAATTCTTTGGGGAATGTTTGGTAGAATTCTTGGGTCACAGTTTTTTGCTTTCAGCTCTTTGAACCTGTCTTCCCACTGCCTTCTTGCCTCCATGGTTTCCAATAAAAAATGAGCATTAATCTTATTGTGGCTCCCTTTTATGTGCCACATTGCCTCTCTTTCGCAGCTTTCAGAATTCTTTTTTTTTTTTTTAAAGATTTATTTATTTATTTAATTCCCCTCCCTCCCCCCGGTTGTCTGTTCTCTGTGTCCATCCGCTGCGTCTTGTTTCTTTGTCCGCCTCTGTTGTCGTCAGCGGCTCGGGAAGTGTGGGCGGCGCCATTCCTGGGCAGGCTGCACTTTCTTTCGTGCTGGGGGCTCTCCTTAGGGGGTGCACTCCTTGCGCATGGGGCTCCCCTACGCGGGGGACACCCCTGCGTGGCGCGGCACTCCTTGTGCGCATCAGCACTGCGCGTGGGCCAGCTCCACACGGGTCAAGGAGGCCCGGGGTTTGAACCGCGGACCTCCCATGTGGTAGATGGACGCCCTAACCGCTGGGCCCAGTCTGTTTCCCAGAAACAGTTTATCTTTGGAATTCAGCAGTTGGTTATAACAGGGTACAGTGAGAGGGTGTATTTGAATTTATCCTATTTGGAGTGCATTAAGTGTATTGAATGTGTTTATTCATGTCTTTCATTAAATTTAGGAAGTTTCCAGCTTTTATTTTTTTGACTGTTGTTTCTGTTCCTCTTTTGTTGTTCTTTTTTTTTTAAAAAATTCCATTGTGATAATGTATAAACAGAACAACATTTACCATTTTTTGTTTGATTTTAAATTAACTACAAAATTTATTGACTCAGCAAGTATTTATTGGGCAACTGCTGCATGCAGGGACCTGTCCTTGGTGCTGAAAGAGGGCGGGATGGGGGTCAGGGAAAGGGAGGCAGGACCAGAAAAGGAGACTGAGTTTAGTCTCTGTGTAAGGCTTGAAGCAGGGTGCTGACGAGACCTGATTCACCCTTTTAAGAGCTTGCTGCAGGGAGCAGAGGTGGCTCAAGCCATTGGGCAGCTCCCTTCCCACATGGGAGGCCCCGGGTTCGGTGCCCGGTGCCGCCTAGAAAGAAGACGAGCACACAACAAGCAGACAGCGAGCGCAAAGAGTGAGGGTGGGGGAGAAATAAGTAAGTAAGTGAATAAATGAAGAGCTCACTCACTGCCAAGTGGAGACTGGATGGCAGGGAGGCCAACCTGGAGGCCGGGAGGCAATTAGGAGGTTGTTGCAGGAGACCAGGCGACAGGTGACGGCAGCTTGGACGCCGGTGGCAGTCATGGAAACCGAGAGACAACAGGTGATTGGAGAAATGGTTTCGAGCGGTGGTTCTCAAACAGCCAAGCACTCACAGTCACCTGAAGGGCCCATTAAAACGCAGATTACCGGGGCCCATTTCCAGGTCAGGAGGTCCACAGCTGGGGCCTGAGAATTTGCATTTCCAAGTTCTCAGGTGATGTTGGAGCTTCTGGTCCAGGAGCACACTCTGAGAACCACTGTTTTAGAGGAAGGGAGGCAGAACTATGTAAAGTATTAGATGTGAAGGCGAGGCAAGGAGAGGAATTGGTTATATCCAAATTGTTGGGCCCAAGAAACTAGTTGAATGGAGATGCTGGATCCTGGGGGAGAACAGGTGTGGGGGCTGCTGGATTCAAGAGTACTTTTTGTGGGGAGCAGGTGTAGCTCAGCGGCAGAGCGCCTGCTTCCCATGTACGAGGGCCTGGGTTCAATCCCCAGCACCTCCTAAAAAAAAAAAAGAAAGTTAAATTGAAGGTGCCTTTTGAACATTCATGTAGTGATGTGAAGTGGGCAGCTAGAGTTACAGAGGGAGATCAGAGCTGGAGCTGGAGCCCCTGGTTTGGGAGTTGTTGGCATCTTGATGTCGTTCATTGCTGTGGGGCTGGGCAGACGGTGTAGCCAGAGAAGGGAACGGGGCCTGTGAAGAATGGCCGGTGGGGAAGGAGAAAAACTGGGGAAGGAGAAAAACGCAGGAGAGGGAAGCGGACTTGGCCTAATGGTTAGGGCGTCTGTCTACCACATGGGAGGTCTGCGGTTCAAACCCCAGGCCTCCCTGACCCGTGTGGAGCTGGCCCACGCGCAGTGCTGATGCATGCAAGGAGAGCCCCATGCGCAAGGAGTGCGCCCGGTAAGGAGAGCCGCCCAGCGCAAAAGGAAGTGCAGCCTGCCCAGGAGTGGCGCCGCCCACACGGAGAGCTGACACAAGATGATGCAACAAAAAGAAACACAGATTCCCGTGCCGCTGACAACAACAGAAGCGGACAAAGAAGACGCAGCAAATAGACACAGAGAACAGACACTGGGGTGGGGTAGGGAAGGGGAGAGAAATAAATAAAAAATAAATCTTAAAACAACAACAACAACAAAAAAAAAACAACGCAGGAGAGTGTGGGTGGCCTCAGAGGCCAATGTTCCAAGATGGAAGGCGAGCCATCGAGAGCTCAGAGGAAACAGAGAAGTGACGGTTGGATTTGGCCTCATGGCAGTCAGGGGTGATTTCCAGCCGGGCAGGAAGACGGGTTATGATAAGAGAGGTCGAGCACATGGCAGAGTTCACTGACAGGACAGGCCGGGCGGATGATGGGGAGACGGGGGTGCGGCCCGGCAGGTGGGTGCACAAAACAGCATGGACCGATGAGGATCTGACGGTCAGGCAGTACTTCTGGTAATGAGTGCGGCATCTCACGGTTCTTGGGGGGGGGGCATTAATCAAGTAACTCTGGGACCACTTGGCAATTGCTTTTGCTGCTTCTCTGTGGTGTAGGGGCTAGGGAGGGAGAAAAGGCCCCCGGGGAACTATTTTCAAATAGAGCTTTTCCTCTCTAGTGGCTGGTGAAGAAGCCTCAGAAGGCAGAGAAGTGGTGAGAAACCTCCAGCCCTTACCCTTCAGCCACCCCCTTGCTCTCCCTGGGAGCAAACCACGATTAACCGTTTCTTGGCCGCCTCTTCAGAGAGAGATACGCCTATTACAGCACATTCAAGTACATAGCCTTTAAGAAAAAAGACAGACAGTAGTGTACAGCACACTTGGTTTTACACCTGGTTTTGTGACCCCGAATTTGTTCCTTGGTATTTGTAGAGCTGCTTCATTCTTTCCGAGAGCTGCAGGGTATTGCATTTTCTGAGCATCCCATCTGGCTTTATGCCGTATCTTCCTGGTGGACGTTTTAAGTTTTTACAATCTTGAGCCTTTTTGAGTAGTGCTGTCGTGTCTGTGTTTTTGTCATTCGATGCCTAGGGGATTATATTTGTAGGATACATGTCCTCAGGTGGAATTGCTGTGTTAAGGGATATGACCATTTTTTAATTTGGTAGATATGGTCACATTTTACCAATATGCATCCCCTTGAGCGACATCTAAGAGTACACATTTCTATGCTGTGTTAACCAACTTGTTGGTCTTTGCCCACCTGACAGTGAAAAGTACCTCGCTGTGTGTCACGAGCGCAGGCATCTTTTCCTAAATTAAAGAGCAATTGATTTTTCCTAGTCTCTGAACTCTCTGTTCCTATCCTTTACCCATTTCCTGATTTGTATGACCTGTTAAGAAAATCGGCCCGTTGCCTCTGACGTGGAGCAGATATTTTCCCCCTCGTTGGTCCTTTTTACGTGAATTAGGTAGAAGCAAGTGTCCTGAAGGCCTTGGGCAGTGCCGCTGGGGACGTGGTGCCCATTCTCCCCGCCTGGGCCCCGGGAGGCAGGCATTGCCACGCCTGCCATCGTCAGGGCGTGTGCTTGCCGTGGATCAGGGGACACTGCGGCTGCACTGTCCCACATGCAGTGACCTAAATAAGAGAAGCCGTGCGCTGTCAGGCTGGAGCGGCCCTGCCCTCGGGACCTTCCAGCCTGGTGTGGGGACAACACGGGGAGCCCTGCAAATGCCCCTCTGCAGTAATGCTCGGAAAAGATGCGGGTCTTGTTTTTTTAATGATGTGTTTTTAAATTCTCTTTGTAAAAAGAGAACACCTGCCTGTTTCTTTCCCCTCAGGGAGCCGAGAGTATCACCACATACACGTTCAACACGCACAAAGCCCAGCACACCTTCTGTAAGAGATGCGGGGTTCAGAGCTTCTACACGCCCCGCTCCAACCCCGGCGGCTACGGTAAGTCCGGGCCGGCCGGCCGCACCCTTGGGAGGGCCTGGAGGGGCTGCTGGGGGGCTAGATACTGGCTGGAAGGGTGGCGCCGACATGGAGGGGAGCCTAGGGCCCCCACAGAGCTCTGTGCAGACGGTGGACTGCGCGGCCAGGTCTGCTCCGGGGGACAGCCGCGTCCCCACGTCCACTTGCTGGCGCCGCAAGGGCCGGAGGTGGCTGTGGACAACGTCAAGAGCGAGGAGGGCTGGGGAGGCCAAGGAGGTGAGGCTGAGGAGCAAGGAAAATGCTCGTTTCTGAAAATCAGGTTTGCTCCAAACACGCTCAGAAGAAGCCGCGAGCTCCTCTCCAGCTCCTGCTTGGAGCTGGGGGGACATAAAGCCCCCAGACAACTGTGGGGTGGATGTTCAGAATGTCCGTGGCAGCAGTGCAAACTAGGGGTCGAAGATGGTCCTGAGGAATCTCGCTCCCTGCCTGAAAGCGGCCTGCGGGGCGCGGCGCCTGGCGCCCCCATTCCCCCCATTCAGCACACAGAGGCCCTCCTGCCTGCCTTGTGGAACGGGATGGGGGGTTGCACAGTTTTAAGTCCTGTACAGTCAGGAGCGGGTAATGCTCAGTGGTTGAGCGCCTGCTTCCCACGTACGAGGTCCCGGGTTCAATCCACTGGTACCTCCTAAAAAAAATAAAATCCTGTACCGATGGGGAGACATTCAGTCCTTGGAAAAGTGTCTGTGTAACCACAGGAAAGGCCTGCGGTCTGGATATTTCCGGGCTCGGCCTGCCTGCTGGTCCGTAGCCTCTGCTCGGTGGTGAAGGATGTCTGACCTGGGCTACGATGGAGTCTCATCACCCTCCGAGAGCTAGAGGGCTTAGCCTGTGAGCTCCGGAGCGCACCCCAGGAAGCCGGAGGGACAGCGAGGGGTGCTGCAGAGGCTGGCTTGCCCCGGTCTCACCCCGGGGCCCCCTTCTCCCTGTCCCCCCTTCCAGGAATCGCCCCCCACTGCCTGGACGAGGGCACCGTGCGGAGCGTGGTCACGGAGGAGTTCAACGGCAGCGAGTGGGAGAAGGCCATGAAGGAGCACAAGACCATCAAGAGCCTGTCCAAGGAGTGAGCGCCTCTCCCGGGGGCGCGGGCGCAGCGGGCGGCACAGGGAGCTGCTCCTGGACGCCCCCCGGCCCGCCAGCAGCGCCTCCCCCCTCGGCTCCCAGCTTTGTTCGGCAGCTCTCCGACCTTCCCCAGCCCAGATTTTGATGTAGGCTAGTTGACGACCTTCCTTTTCTTCCTCGACTTTTGTGTGATCTTTTAGACAAAATAAAATATTTTTAACATTTAAACATTCACTGTGTTGGCATCATTTTCTTTGCTCCATGGAGTTTGCTTCTGAGATGAGTCAATTCATAGCAGGTATTTACAGAGCGCCCCAGATTGGGAGAGGGAGATGCGTGAATGGTTATAAAACATAGAATCTCCTGAAGTATGTTACAGCCCCTGGGGGTAGTAAAGATCTGAACCCTGAGCGACCAGAGGGGTGGGGTGGGCAGGTCAAGGAAGACTGTGTGTGTGTGTGGGGGGGGAGTTGATTGGAGTTTATGCTGTTTTTTCTTTTTCCTTGAACTTTTTATTTTGAAGTAATCTCAAACTTAGGGGAGGACAGTTGCAAATAATACAAAACCATACAGTGAACTCCAACATGCCCCTCCTTCCCAGCCCCAGTTCACCAATTTTAACATTTTGCCACATTTGCCGTGTTATCCATCCACCCACCCATCCACCCATCCATGTCTGTCTATCTGTATCTTCCAAACACTTGACTGTAGGTTGGACACATCATGCTCCTTGAACACTTAATACTGCCATACACATTTCCCAAGAACAAAGCTACATAACCACCACAAGTGCATTTGCCAAGTTCAAGGGCTTTAATGTTGATCTAAAGCATCAGTCTGTATTCCAAGTTTTGCATATTAGTTTTAAAGGAAGCAAGGCTTGGGAAGCTAGAAGGGATAAGTAACTGTAAACAGAGATGCAGCTAAAGCCTGACAACAGGAAGCTTAGGACGGGAAGAAGTTTACGAAGAGTCAGAAAGGGAGGTCGAAACCAGACTGGACGATCTTAGATATTCGACTGAGAATTTGGCCTTCGTTTCAGGCATTGGGGAAGCCCCAAACAGCTCTGAACAGGGAGTCATGCCCGGCGTCTCCCCGAGCCTTCCGCTGGCTCATTCTGCTGCATATTTCTATTGGATTAACATTCCTAAAACAGCCCTTCCATTACCAAGCAATGAGAATAGAGCATTAGCATTTCTAAAACAGCCCTTCCATTACCAAATAATGGCACATGTTTAATAAATATTTGCTTGCTGCTTTAGGAGGATGAATCATGAAATGATCAGTCATGAAGACTAGACAAGGAAAAAAGAACGGGCGAGGCGATGGAGGGGTGAGCCTGGTTTGTCTGACTGATGGTGCAGTCACCAGCACCTTGGAATGGTGCTCAGGCATCAAGCATTACGCCTAAGACCGCAGGCATTAAGGTGGGAAGGAGCTGGGCTAGCCAAGGGAAGCAGTTTCTCAGAGCCAGAACTCCAGGTATCCTGAAAAACTAAAAACTGTTTAAAATTGCACAGGTGAAACATTTAATTAGGCACAGTAAAAGTCCCCCCGGGTCCCCCTTTTCCATTTGCAATACTATGTAGAAACACATAGCGTTAGGGAGCAGTTGTGGCTCAAGGGATTGCATATCCCCCTCCTACATGGGAGGTCCCAGGTTTGGTTCCCCGTGCCTCCTGCAATAACAAACGGAAAGAAACCCAGCTCACCTCACGGGTGCTGAGGTGGCTCATCAGCGCCTAAGCACAAGCTTCCCACAATGAGGTCCCGGGTTCAATCTCTGACCCCCAGTACCAAAAAATAAAAAAAAAAGACATAGCATTAGGCATCTACTATTCAGCCGAAGAGATGCTGATGCAAAATACCAGAAATTGGTTGGTTTTTACAAAGGGTATTTATTTGGGGTGGGAGCTTAACAGTTACCAGGCCATAAAGCATAAGTTACTTCCCTCACCAAAGTCTGTTTCCATGTGTTGGGGCAAGATGGCTGCTGATGTCCATCGGGTCAGGCTTCCTGGGTTCCTCTCTTCCCTGGGCTCGGTTCTCTCCCGGTTCAGCTGCTTTTTTCTCCACAAGGTCAGCTGTAGACTATGAGGCTCTCTAGGCTTTGCCTCTCTCCACAAGGCCAGCTGTAGTCTATCAGGTGACTGGCTCTGTCTCTCTTCAGGACTTTATTCTCCCTGGGCTCAGCTGTTCTGCTCCTCTGTGTGCTTACTACCCAGGCTCCAGCTCCAAACTCCAGCATCAAAAACTCCAATTCTGTCCTTTGCCATGCCTTTTATCTGTGAGTCCCCACCCACCAAGGGGCAGGGACTCAACACCCTACTGACATGGCCCAGTCAAAGCCTTAATCATAATTTAAACCCACCCAGGTACAGACCATTTACAAACAATCCAACATTTATTTTTGGAATTTATGAACCATATCAAACTGCTACAGCATCTTAAAAAATATTTTTATTAAAGTTGTGAACTTACAAAACAATCATGCACATGTGTGGAATTCCCATACAACACCCCTGTACCAACACACTACATTGTTGTGGAACATTTGTTACAGATGATGAGTAATATCATTAGACCATTACCACTAACTATGGTACATAGCGTACATTTCATATGTTTTTTCCATAACCCCCCCATTATTAACACAACATATCTTTGGCATTGATGCAAGAATATTAAAGTATTGCTGTTGACTACAATTCATAGGCTACATTAATTGTATTCTTCCCCTGCCTCTCACATTCTTACTACCTTGCAGTAGTGATATTCATTTGTTCTAGTTCATACAAGGACATTTTTTTTTTTTCCCAAAGATTTATTTATTTCTCCCCACCCACCTTGTTGTTTGCATTTGCTACGCCTTTTTGTTCTTCCATGTTTTCTTTTTAGGGGCACCGGGAGTCGAACCTGGGACCTCTGATGTGGGAGGGAGGTGCCTAATTGCTTGAGCCACCTCTCCTCCCTGTGTCTCTTATTGTGTCATCTTGTCAGGTCAGCTCGCTGCACCTGCCCATTCGCACTAACCAGCTGTCTTCTTTAGGAGGCACGGGAATCCGAACCAGCAACCTTCCATGTGGTAGGCAGGAGCCCAGTTGCCTGAGCCACATCCACTTCCCAGGACATTCTTGTATTTGTACTATTAACCGCAGTTCTCATTCACCTCTATGTTCACTATGTTATTCAGTCCCCAGATTATCCTCTAGCTTTCTTTCAATTGACATTTATATCCCTAGACTACCCTTTTCAGCCACAATCCCATTTATAAACCAGCTGTGTTAGTTCTACTCACTATAGTGTGTCACCATCAACTCTATCCAGTTCCACACTTTTACAGTCAAGTTAATTAAAACTTAATGTTAGCCATCTTTTAAAAACATAAATGGCATCATACTGTACCTTTTGTTCTGTACCTTGCATGTTTTATTTAATGACATGTTTTTTTTTTTTTTTTCCAAAGATTTATTATTTTTATTTATTTAATTCCCCTCCCCTCCCCCGGTTGTCTGTTTTCTGTGTCTTTTTGCTGTGCTTGTTTCTTTGTCCACTTCTGTTGTCGTCAGTGGCACAGGAAGTGTGGGCGGCACCATTCCTCGGCAGGCTGCTCCCTCCTTCGCGCTGGGCGGCTCTCCTTGGTGCACTCCCTGCGTGTGGGGCTCCCCTATGCGGGGGACACCCCTGTGTGGCACGGCACTCCTTGCGCGCATCAGCACTGCGCATGGGCCAGCTCCACACGGGTCAAGGAGGCCCAGGGCTTGAACCGTGGGCCTCCCATGTGGTAGACGAACGCCCTAACCACTGGGCCAAAGTCCGTTTCCCAAATGACATGTTGATCCTTTCATCTCAATATACGTATCCTCATTATTAACCATTACATAGAATGGGTATAGTTTAACCATTCTTTTTCCACGAAAATTATGGTTATTTCCAATTTTTTCCTATTATCGGAGGATATAGACGTAGAATTGCTGAGTTGAAAGGTATGCATATTTTTAAAATTTATTTATTTTTCTAGGTACCAGGGGCTGGGAATTGAACATGGAACCTCGTATATGGGAAGCCGGCACTCAACCACTGAGCCACATTGGCTGGGTTGGTTTTTTTGTTTGTTTGCTTCTTGTTTTTTTCATTTTTTTATTTTTTAGGAAGCACCGGGAACCAAACATGGGACCTCCATGTGGGAAGCAGGCACTCAACTGCTTGAGCCACATCTGCTCCCCATATTTTAAATATTACAAATAAGGCTAAATTGCCCAAGAAAATACACTGGCTTAAAACACCCATCAACCCTACACACAGGAAAGTGTCTACACCCTCGCCAACACTAAATGCTATCGATTTTTATAATGGCAACCAATCTGTTCGTCAAAATTTTTCATTTCTTAAATTTCCATTTTCCTGATTACTTGAAATGGAGGATTTTTTGTGTTTTCTTGGCCACTTTTATTTCCTATCCTGTCAGTTGCTTGGTCATGTCCTTTGTCCATTTTTCTTTTGAACTATTTTGGGGTTTTTTGGTCCGTCTATTAAAAAATATTAGTAAGTAAATGTTTTAGATGCTATTTTTAAAAATTAACTTGTAGGAGTTCCTGATGTTCAGGATATTAACCCTTTGTTACATGTTTTGCAAATATTCTCTTCCAGTCTGTCATTTGTTCTAACTTAATATATGGTTTTAAGTTAAGGGGTCAAATTGTATCTTTTCTTTTCTTTCTTTCTGATTTTCTGACTTTTGTGCTTTTGACTTTTGTGATTTATGTCTTATTTAAGAATAATTTTCTTGTCCAAGCATTTAAACATTTACCTATATTTTCTTTGACTGCTTTCATAGTTTTTTCCCCACATATAGCTATTTTTAATCCATTTGGATTTTTTTGTGTGTGAGTGGCTTTTAGTTTTTATTTTTGTAGTGGCATGAGATGTAGGGTGCTGCGACCCGCGCAGCTGAACAGGTTCCTGAGGTGGGAGGAGTGTGAGGCTGAGAAAGAAAGACACAAAATAGCGGGGCCAGGTGGGCCGTGAGCAGCTCACAACTACCTCAGGCACTTGGCTTGAACATGCAATTCGTTTTATATTGTAAGGGGAAACCGCACATTCAGAAGGTTGCATTTCTAGGTCACTACAAACACAAAAGTTATTCTTCTGTCCATAAGCCTGCAGATAACACAGTTTCTTTCTTTTCCACACTCAGCATATTCAGCTCAGCACATGACCTTGCCCAGCCCGCACCTCCTATTTTATCTCCAGACTCTCCAGGTGCACTTTATCTACCTTCTCACTGTGAACCTGGGAGCCTGCTTTGCAGGGCTCCCCACATCTCCTCCTCCTTTATTATAGAAAAAGGCTGCCAGCTATGCCTGTGTCTGTCTTAGGTTGGCCCCCTCTAGGACTCTTACCGTCATTGACTACCAGCCAGTGAGGACAAGAAACTTGTCCCAGGCAGCTCTTTTTCTAGGGGGCTGTTCACATCTTATCCTACTGTAAGGTCTTTTGAGTCAGACGTAACTGGGTGTTTTCTGTTTGTGTGCGGTGTATCTGCTGTTGTAAATGTGCATGAATTATGGGCAGTAAGCATCAGAGAAGCAGCAAAAGACAGGCCAAAGCCAACAAATACCATAAATTGTAACGGAGGAGGTCCCAAGGGGCAAAATTTCGTAAACTGCTTAGCAGATTATAAGCAATAGTTTCAGGATATAAGGTAGCAAGATGAGCTAATTGGAGGGCCAGGATTTCATCATGTAAGCTCCGTAAATCTAAACTAATATTTTCATGATTCCAAATTCCTAGCAAATGGAGACAGACAGCAGTCCAATTCCATTTTGTATAATTGAACACTATGGGGGTAACACAAACAAAAGAATACCGAAGACAGCACTGTAGGTGCATCCGATATTGTAAAGCGTCTAGTTGATTACCCGAAGAGATAACATTTTCCTCCAAAGCATTAAATTTTGTTCTAATTTACGATCAATGTGTTCTTGATCCCGCAGAGCTAGGGAAGTATTTTGTGCTAAAGAATTAATAAAATGTGCAGTTTGAATACTTTGAGAAAGGGCAAGTCCGGCAGTAATAGATGATGCAAGGACTGTTATGAGTATGATAATAATGCTGGCTACCATTAAACCTAGAGCTTGAGGGCAGGCGGGGTGGGGGTGGAGGCTAATTGTTGTAATTGTTGTTGGGTAATTTGCAACACTCTTTCCGGGGTGTCACTATACCAGGGGGTATCTAAGTAGGGGAAGCATCACAAAAGTAGGCTGTTGAACTATCAAGAGATCATCTTCCCAACTAGCAGTAGTAACACAGTTAAATTACAATGCAAACAATATACATAATATTACCCTTCTACCTTTGAACTGTTACCAGTTCCTGCTATGATAGCGTATGGGGAGGGCACACAGGCCCAAGCTGCAAGTTCATAGTTCCAGGATTTGTTAAGTTAATGTGATGCATGGCAGCTACCAATTGCCACAGGTCTCGCTGGAGTACTCGTCCTGGGCTGGTGAAAACATTGCCGGCAAAACCCCCTGCAGACTTAGGATGGACATGCAGATGCTTACCACACTGTGCCCGGGTATACAGTACCTTACGGAGTCCAATGATGTAATGAACATAACCACGTTGCCACTAAGAGTGAATAACGCAGCCATCACGCGGTGCTGTGGCTTGTTAGCTTTTCCCATGCTTCTTCCCCTTTTTGTTTTATTAAGCAAAGTTTTGCGAGTGTTACTGGCTCATTTAATGCTAGTCTGTCCATGGGGATTGTATGGAATGCCAGTTATATGCCAAAAAATAGCTGTTTTGTTATAAGGGTTCTGATGCAGTGTCTGTAGCAGTGAAAGCATGTCTCATCCCTCCCAAGAGCAGGAGGGGTCCGATGTCACAGTCCTTGGAGAGAGCATTAAGGACACTCACCGGTGAGGTTCATGAGCTGGTGGAGCCACTCAGCTTCTTCTCAGGTCTCAGTGGTGTGGCTCTGGATCTTCACAAAGGCATCTGCCTCAATAGTCCTGAAAGGGGTGTTAGAGGAGGGGACAGAGACATGACAGACAGTTACCTGTTACTACTAGCAGGTATTCCAGATGTTTGTCCATAGGTCTGAGGGTGATTTACAACAGCCCTTCATTTCTGTCTTGCTTTTAGTATTGCAATCCACCCCTGGATAGGATAGGCAGTCTTCAGAGTGACCAGACACTGTTGGGTTTAATCTTTCACTTTCAGCAGGGCCTCCCATGCTGCACACAATTGCTTTTTTATATTGTACTTTTGGCCTCTTTCCAGAATTGTGATTGAAAACCAAGGGGTACTTGTTTAGAATTTTGCCTTTGCCACAAACCCCACCCAAATCCAGTATTGGGGCTGGCCACATCCATTTCACAGGCTAAGTTCATGTCCACCTTCTCCCTCCCTTTTATTATTATTTAAAGCAGCTTCCTGGAGGTTTTCCTACTTCCATGAAGGACTTTTCCCAATTAGTACATACAATGGTTTTAATATTTGAGCTAAATGAGGGATGAAAGATTTTTAGTATTTTACCAATATTACAGACTCTCTTAACATGAGAGAACATTGTATTTTATCAATTACAGCAGAGTATAGTTTTGTTTTACCCAACCAAACAACATTTAAGAATTTGACAGAGCAGCATGGACTTTGCAGCCTGTTTTAATAGTTTGCCTATGTTAGGCTTTTAAGATAAGATATTATTATTTCTGATGTTTCTTTTAATTTTGGAAAAAGATTACTGGTTAACATAAAGTCTTCAGTAGAGTTTCAGTCGCAGATTTGTTTTTCGTTTGTTTGTTTGTGTACGCAGCCAGAGTTTTGTCCCCAGGCCAGGACAGGTGCTTGGGCTGTGCACACAGCCTCGGGGAGGCACGGCAAACCTTCCTTGTTGGCTTTTCTACAGGTGGAAGAACGCGGGCTGACTTGCCTCGCCTAAGGAAATACTAAAGAAAGTTGTGGGAAAATAGCTTGAACGTGACGGTGGGAACCTGGCTTGAAGTGTGGGCTTAGGAACACCGGCCTTGACTAGAGGCGACACTGTCTGGTCGGCTGGAAAATTATTTGCGTGTGGCGGCGTGTGAACTTTGTATGGCCTGCTCCCTAGCAGTGCAGGTGCCGCAGCTTTAACAACAAGCAGCCTTGAAAATAAACAGATAACGACTGCTTTGTAATTTCTAATAAATACGACGTGGAAACTAGGGTCGAGGCTCTCCGTTCCAGAAACTGTTGAGTACCCTGGTTCCGTCTTTATTTTCTCTCTTGTGTCTTTCTTTCTGTCCTTTTATTTCTTCAGTTCTGCGCCGCCTTCCCTTCACGCAAAAAGTCTTAGCAAGTTTTAAAATAAAGTGATAGTGCACAGTTGGATATTAATTTCCTGCAACAAACTAGCAGTATTTGGCATTGCTGCATACTACAGTGTTGTTACTTTAATTGATAAGAGGTTGTTTCTGTGACACACTTTTTTATAATAATTAAAACCATAATTAACCATATTGTACTTTTGTTTAATATTATGCAGAAATATTGGTAAATTTATACACTCTTAAGTATTCAAATGAACCTTTTACTCATATGACTTTAATTAACAGAGGGTTAAAAAATCCTGTTAATTTTATAACACTTTTAAACAACTTCCATTTAATTTATAGCATAATAAATGAACTCAACTATTTTATTACTTTAATTTTTCTTTCAAGGTAAAAGAACAAATTTCTTGTAACCAGTTTGAAATAAAACCTACTTTTCAGGATTTGATTTTGAGAAAGCAGGTTTGAACATTGTTTCTTTAAAAGAGGTAAGACCTTTTCTTCTTCAAACACCACACCAAGGAAATGATAAGGTTAGAGCACAAGAAGCTATTTAGATAAAACAGACTTTCTTTGTATACTGATTATTCAGGATAAAAACTTTTTATAAACGTTTACTAAAACCAACTAATGACTTGAGAAACTGAGAAAGAACAAAATTTTAACTTTGCATTAGTATACTACTTGCTACTAAACCTTTTAAAACTTTATAGATAGACCCATCAAATCTTACTTAACTTTTTTTTTTAAGATTTATTTATTTACTCCCCCCTTCCCCTTGTTTGTTCTCTGTGTCTATTTGCTGCATCGTCATCTTTGTTCGCTTCTGTTGTTGTCAGCAGCACAGGGATCTGTGTTTCTTTTTGTTGCATCATCTTGTTGCGTCAGCTCTCCGTGTGTGCGGCGCCATTCCTGGGCAGGCTGCACTTTCTTTTGCGCTGGGCGGCTCTCCTTACAGGGGGCACTCCTTGTGCGTGGGGCTCCCCAGTGCAGGGACACCCCTGCGTGGCAGGGCACTCCTTGCGCGCATCAGCACTGCGCATGGGCCAGCTCCACACGGGTCAAGGAGGCCCGGGGTTTGAACCGCGGACCTCCCATGTGGTAGACGGACGCCCTAACCACTGGGCCAAGTCCATTTCCCTAATCTTACTTAACTTTAACCATAAAAATTTCTTTTCCACAAACCTTTTGCACGTTCAGGTTTAGTCCCACATTTTACCTTTTCTTAATAACCAATCATTTTATTTTAGGACAAAATTATTTTCTGTTTTCTTAATAATAAAAACACATCCTATACATCTCACATACATAAGTTACCAAAACAATTTTGGAAACCGTCTCCAGGCAAACTTCTTCCAACATACAATTACCATCAACACTAAACAAACTTGTTAAAATAGTGAACTTTTCTTCACTTTAAATATTTAGTAGCATGCAATACCAGAAACAGTCTTTTAGAACTAAGTTGGCAGGGCAGGCTGGCTGCCAACATGTTTTCCTGTTATAAAATTACCTTTTTTATTATTATCAATTCAGGTTTTGTTTAATAATGATTTTTGGAATTAGCCATTTAAATACCTTAACTTAAACAATGCTTCTATAAACTTCCTATAATTATTTATAACTATAAAGACTATAATTATATTATTTTAAGACAAATTTTACCTCCACAGAACACATTCCCTTACTTAAAGTTACCACAATACCTTTTACAATTCGCCACAGGCATTCAAGTTCCATCCTGCATATGTTCATTTCCATTTTGAGTTTATGAAAATTAGCCATCCTATTTTAGGACAAAACACACCTTTTTTAACAAACTTTTAAAATTTCAGTCAGCATTCCCACAGACTTTTAACCTTTTTTAATATTCATTTAAGTTTTACATCCTTCATTTTATCCTGTGAAGAAACTGAACAAACTGTTCAATTTAGGCAAGAACTATTTTTTATGAAGAGGCTTATAGTAATTTCACAATTTTTATCATTGTAGAGATCTCTAACATTTAAACTTATATATTAATATAAGCACTTATTTAATTTTTGGCCATTTGAATAGAGCTCTTTTAGAAATTTTTATTTATCAATTTATATTACCATCTGGAGGTTTTAAAATACACACTGACATTTAACAGACAAACCCAAAAACACGTACAACACAACAATAGAAAGACATAAAGTTTACAGTTTGACTCACAATTCTTATCCTTATGGTTTAGTTGTTTTTAAGCTCACCATCATTTTACATCCTAGATTTTACTGCTTTTAAAATTTCTTTTGGAATCTGTGTTGCCTGTAACATGTAAGCTTGTTTTTGGAAACACTTTTATTAGTTATCAGCAACCAGTTAAGATAACTTGAGCAGCATAAATGTAGTTAAGCTTTTTATTTAGCAGTTTAGACAGACCGTTAACACATTTTTTTGATTACTACTCTTTAAGACTACACTGAGACTTGAAGTGCAAGAGTAAACTATTGATTTAAAACCGAAAATTCCTTGATAAAAATTTTGTACTAATTTTATTATCTTGGTTAAATAGGCCCAATCAGAATTAGCATGGAAACAAAACAGAACACCAATGTTGCCACGTGTTTCTCTTTTTCCAGTGACTGAACTCTATTACCCCCACGCGCCCACAGCTGCATTGTCATGTAGACAGTAGGGGGTTTGCAGAGTTGCTGCCAGAATAGTTTCCTTATCTTAGTTAACACTTTAACAGAGATTTCTTACAAGCCTAATTTCACTAACAAGGACTGTATTTAGCATTTGAGCCTGTGCGGGATGTGGTACTTGTTGCAAAGGCTCATAGGCTCCAGTGCCCGTAAGCACGTCCCCAGTAATAGCGACACTGTGAGGCTGATTACGTTTAGCCAGAGCACTGCCTCCTTTAAACCAATGGCTTTTCCATAACAAATAGTGGCCTCCGTCAAGCAAGCTTTAGCTAAAACCATCCCATCTTTGGGACAAAGGATTTTGACTTACCGATTCTATTAAGGAGAAAGTGAATGCGGCCGTGGGCCGCTGTGTGCTACAAGCAGATTTCAATGAATTCTTTTAACAACTTGAAAGGAATGGGTTCAAGCAGAGGTACATATTGGCCAGGATTATTGGGATCAGGGTGCTCTAGGACAGGAAGAAGGAAATTCAGAAATATCCTCGCCCTCCACCAGGGCGGACCGGAGACCGGCTTGCAAAGGAGGTAGGACAGGAGGGGACACAGCTCCAGGAAGCACCAGGGAGGAGAAGCCACGTGAGGGGGAAGGCACTGGGGACCGACAGAGGCGGCCTTCTGCCTTAAAGACTACGGTGACAGCTGCCGCTGGAGAGCTGGAGGGGAAGACTCGCAGTCATCTTCCTCACCTTTCTCTCACCCTCCAGGTCTACAGGAGGAGCAGAGAGCTGTTGTAACACTTTCCTTACCCTGAGAGCACTTCTTGCACTTTCACAAACTGGATCCAATGAACCACGAATCAAAGTCCACAAAGTGGAAGTAGTTACTGCGACATTACTCGGCCCCTCAGCGGCACAGCGGTCTCTTACGTCTTGACCACCTTTTGCCAAATCTCCCTATTAACCGTACCCTCCTCTGGAAACCAAGGACAAGTGTGCTGGACAAAATCTAAGAACTGTTCTAACTGTTGGGTGGCGACTTGGAGCCTCGGTCAGGCAACAGGTTCCTTAACACGTGAACATACAAATTGTGCTGGAGGAACTGCGGTCCCCCGAGCTGGACGCCCGGTGCTTCTGTCCCCGTTACCGGTTTCGCTCAGCCGACGACCTCCCCTGGGGTAGACCTCACATCTGAACTGATTCCGTGTTGCTCCTTTGTTGCTCCTTGTGTGTACGACGTGGTAAAATGAGTGCAGTCCTTGTATAACCCCAACCCCGGGAGATGGGTGCACCCTTCCCCCGCGCCTCAGGTCCCTGGTGGGTGCCACTTGCTGTGACCCGCGCAGCTGAACAGGTTCCTGAGGTGGGAGGAGTGAGAGGCTGAGAAAGGAAAGACACAAAATAGCGGGGGCCAGGTGGGCCGTGAGCAGCTCGCAGCTACCTCCGGCACTGGGCTTGAATGAGCAGTTCATTTTATGTCATCAGGGAAAACAGCACATTCAGAAGGTTTGCGCTTCTAGGGCACTACAAACACAAAAGTTATTCTTCTGTCCATAAGCCTGCCGATAACACAGTTTCTTTCTTATCCGCACTCAGCATATTCAGCTCAGCACATGACCTTGCCCAGCCCGCACCTCCTACTTTATCTCCAGACTCTGCAGGTGCACTTTGTCTTCCTTCTCACCGTGAACCTGGGAGCCTGCTTTGCAGGGCTCCCCGCAGTGGGGGGTTAGCTCCCCATTCAAAGTGGATAATCGATTGGGTCAATGCTTTTATCGATTTATCTATCCATTCCTCACTCACTTAAAATCTGTTGTTTTTTCCTAGACTCTTCATTTGTTCTTTCACTCAGTTTTTCTATAGTTGCACAAATATTGCACTATTTTAAATCCCTAAAGCTTTATCATTTGTTTTTTTAAAAATCTGATAGGCAATTCCCCCCTCATTATTATTTTTTTGTGAATTTGGTTTGCTAGATAAATTTTAGAATTAGTCAAGTGCCATCTAAAATCATGTTTGGCTTTTGATTGGGATCGCATTGAATTTATGCATTAATTTGGGGGTGAAGAGGCTTCTTTGCATTCCTTAGGTTTATCGTCTAGCACTCACCAATTGGTTTCCTTGATGCACTTCAGTCACGTTCTAACATATTTCCCATAGAGAAGCTGTATAAACTAGCATATTTCATCTTAAGTTTACTCCTAGGTATTTTACTTTTTTTTTTTTTGGTCGTTCCTGTGAATGGCATCCTTTTTGTTGTTTTTACACGTTGCAATTGTCTGTTGCTGGTAGAGAGGAATGCTGTTGCGTTTGGTTTTTATCAGGGCACCTTGCTGAATTTCCGGTGACTTTCTCGGGCAGCTCACTGACATTCTCCCTCAGCCGCTGAAGCCACTAGCCCAAGTCAGAAACTGCCACTGGCCTGGGTGTGGTAATTGTCCTCGCCTCCTTAGCCATCATCTTCCAGGCTGGTACTTTCCCATTTGATGGGGCTTAGAGGAAGCAAGGATTTGATACCAGGAGGAGTCTGGTCAAGACGAATGACTCGGAATGCTGGACGCCATCAGTCGCAGCCGGAGCCTGGGGTGACGCTCCACTGGAGAGCGGGCCAGTCTGGGGTCCTCCTGCACGGGGCGCCTCGCCCCGCTGGTCTCCAGCCTCCCCGCTCTCAGCCAGGAAGCTGCCTGGCACACAGTCTTCCCAGACATGCCCTGTCGAGGAGCTGGCTACAACTTCGCTTTGTATTTTCTAAATTCATAAAGGAAGGAAGCGGTTCTAAACCCGCGGAGAACGGCTCAGCATCAGGTTCAACTAGCTGTCCTTAGCGGAAATCCAAGGAGTCACGTCTTTCAGGCCCCTCTTTTGAGGTCATTACGGTTCATGGCACAGGGGTTGATGCCAATCCTTGTGACCCCTAAAAAGCTCCAGGATGACCTGTTAGCTCCCTGTTGCACCTCCATCGCTCTCGGGTGGGAGGTGAGTGGTCCAAGCAGCCGCACCCTACAGTCGCCTCAGTCCCAGGTTATCTGACAGGGTTCCAAGAGAGGACACTTTGCCCTTGACTGGTGCTTTCCTTCCAGGCAGTAACCCTGCCGCCATGTGATGCCTCCCATGGACTTGACCTACATCAGCAGAACTCATACTTTGGAGATTCCGAGCTCATAGGCTCAAATGGACTAAATCTTTATAGAAAAATAAAAGTCTTTCCCTTAGGACCTCATGGCTCCCCCACTCTCCTCAGAACGTTCCCCAAGGTGGAATTAATTAGCGCACGTGTCAACGGGCTTTTAATTACCGTGGCCTTCATCTGCAGCTGGATTTTCATTATAATAGTCTCAGCATGGATGGGAGAACTGGGACCCACTGGTGGGGGAGTGAGGGGGGGATGGTGCCAGGTCCAGCTCTCACCAAGACCTTCACCAAACTACTTCGTATTTTTGGTTCCAAGAAGAGAAACACCCTGTGGGTGCCGTGGCGCCGCAGTCCTGTTCTCTCTGTCTCTCCACTGAGGTTTGACTAGTTCACTTTCCACGGCCCTGCACTGACTTCCCACCTTCTCTTCCCACCAGCTTTCCATGCTCTTTCACCACTGACAGACCAGCAGGCTCCAGGGTGAGGTGGACCTTCTTCAGGAAATCTCAACAAGGTCCACTGTGACGTGGGAAGGAAATATTAGATTTCCTATGTGTCTTTCATCCTTTCTAAATTTCTTTTTAGTATGGGTTTTATAATTTTTTAGGTCGTGTTTACGTATATATATCATGTTTCTTTTTACATTTATTAGCACTTAGAATATATATGTGTGTATATATATATAATTGAAACACCCTGAGTGGGAGCCAATGGCCCTTGCCAGTAAGACTGTCTTTGTTTTCCCTCTGATCCGTGCACCCATAAGGCACAGGTGAGTATTCTGGTCATCTGAGACCTGAGTCACTTTAGGAGACAAATTGCAGCTAACTCTGTACATACAATTCTGTGCCACTCCCTGGTTTCTAACACTAGATTCATGGAAATGGAATTTGCAGGGTCAAAAGCAGGCAAAGCGGATTGGCTCAACGGATAGAGTGTCTGCCTACCACACGGGAGGCCCAGGGTTCAAACCCCAGGCCTCCTGACCCATGTGGAGCTGGCCCATGCACAGTGCTGATGCGCGCAAGGAGTGCCATGTCACGCAGGGGTGTCCCCTGCATAGGGGAGCCCCACGCGCAAGGAGTGCGCCCAGTAAGGAGAGCTGCCCAGCACGAAAGAAAGTGCAGCCTGCCCAGGAGTAGCGCTGCACGCATGGAGAGCTGACACAGCAAGATGACACAACAAAAAGAAACACAGATTTCAGGTGCCGCTGACAAGAATACAAGCAGACGCAGAAGAACATACAGTGAATGGACACAGAGAGCAGACAACTGGGGGGAGGGGAGAGAAATTTAAAAAAAAAAGCAGGCACACTTTAAAGATTTTGGGTGCACTGCCAAATTGCCTAAGAGGTTGTATTAGTCAAAGGGGTGCTAATGCAAAATACCAGAAATCACTTGGCTTTTATAAAGGGTATTTATTTAGTTACCAGGCCCTAAAGAGTCCAACTCAAGGTTACTTCCTTACCAAACTCTGTTGCCACGTGTCGAAGCAAGATGGCGGGCGAAGTCTGCGAGGGTTCAGCCTTCCTCTTCCCTCTTAAGGCTCCAGGGTCCCAGCTTCTTCCAGTCTCAGCTGTATCTAATACAGTCAAAGGATTATCACACCCAGAGGAACAGACCTGTTTTCATATATAATCTATATATCTTTTTGGGATTCATAAATAATCTCAAACTGCCACAGAGGTTGGACCATTTATATGCTCTAGACCTATAGAACACTGGGCATTATTATTTATAAAAAGCTTCTCAAATTGGATAAGTACAAATGGCATTTTCTTCTACATTTTATCTAAAGTTTATCTTTAATCAGTAGTGTGATTTAGTTTTTCACATTTACTGCCCGTGTAGGTGTGTGTGTGTATGTGTGTGTGTGTGTATGTGTGTGAAATACCTATCGATGCCCTCTGTAGTCTTTTTAAAAATATATATTTATTTTATTTCTCTCCCCTTCCCTCCCCCCCCCCCCTCAGTTGTCTGCTCTCTGTGTCCATTCGCTGTGTGTTCTTCTGTGACCGCTTCTATCCTTATCAGCGGCACCGGGAATCTGTGTTTCTTTTTGTTGCATCATCTTGCTGTGTCAGCTCTCCGTGTGTGCGGCATCATTCCTGGGCAGGCTGCACTTTCTTTCGCACTGGGTGGCTCTCCTTATGGGGTGCACTCCTTGCGCATGGGGCTCTCCTACACAGGGACACCCCTGCGTGGCAGGGCACTCCTTGTACGCATCAGCACTGCACGTGGGCCAGCTCCACACGGGTCAGGAGGCCCGGGGTTTGAACCCTAGACCTCCCATGTGGTAGGCGGATGCCGTATCCTTTGGGCCAAGTCTGCTTCCCCTCTGTAGTCATCATTGCCCCCACTGCTAAGGCCCCTGGGAACATCCTCGCCCAGCCTGGATGCAGGCAGGTGGAGGGGGCAGGCTGGGCCTATGCCAGCTCACTTGGCCCCTTCTCACGGCGGCCGGTCAAGCCTGGGCCTTGTGCCTCAGTGCAGGAATTCACACTCTTACCTGTCCTCTCTGAGTGTCCATTTTCCCATATCCTCATCAGAGTTGCTGTGGTCCCTTGATAAGCTTTTATCTATATATGAAAAATGGGTTTTCAGTTTTGCTTTAAATTGTGTGCCCTGGAAAGTGGATGTGGCTCAAGTGATAGGGCCTCTGCCCACCATATAGGCGGACCCAGGTTCGATCCCTGGGGCCTCCTGGTGAAAAAGAAGAGAAAGCGTGCCTGCATGGTGAGCCAGTGCCCGCACAAGTGAGTCCTGCAGCAAGATGATGATGCAATGAAAAGAGAGACGAAGGGGAGAGTCAAGGTGAAGCACAGCAGAGACCAGGAACTGAGGTGGCACAATTGGCAGGGATCCTCTCTCCACATTGGGGGTCTCCAGGATTGAATCCTGTGAACCCTAGAGGAGAAAAAGTGAGAAGAGAAGACAAAAAGAGAAATGAATACATAAAATCACACACCGAATGGACACAGCAAAAATAGCAGGGTGGGGGGAGGGGAAGAGGGATAAATAAATAAATAAATCTTAAAAAAAAAACCACCATGTGCCCTGACTGCTCCCGGAGCTGAAGAGTTTTCTGTAGTTTTTGGCCCTTTGGATTTCCTCTTCTTGAATGGTCTATCCTTAATCCTTTGTTCTTTTGGGCAGTTTTCTTACCAACAGAACTTCTTGTATATTAGAAATATTAACACATCTATAATCTGTGTTACAACCTTGACATTTTTTAAATTGTGAAATGTCTTTCTTTTCCTTGTCTTATGGATTTCCAGCCCTGCCTGGTAAGGCCTGCCCCACTCCAACATATATATGCATTTAGTCTCAAAAATTCCTTACATGATACTTTAATTGCTTTGGATTTTGGCAGTGAAACTTTTAATTCATCTGGAATTTATTTGTGTATATGGTATGAGGTACAGAGTCTTTGTTTTCCTCAAAAATGAAGGCGAGAGACATTTCCAGATAAACAAAAGCTGAGGGCGTTTGTGAACACTAGCGCAGCCCTGCAGGAGACACTGAAGTTCTGCAGGTTGACAGAGAAAAATAATAGACAACAGTCTGAGACCACACGAAGAAACAAAGATCAGTGGTCAGGATAATGACAGGGTTAAATATAAGTGCCAGTACTAGTATATTTTTGGCTTGTAACTCCACTTTTTACTCCCTACAGGATCTAAAAGGCAAATACATAAAATGTAATGATAAGTCAGTAGCTTTGGGCTCATAATGTATAAACATGTAATTTGTGGCAAGAACTACGTAAAGGTGGGGAGAGGGAGGGGTTTGGGAACATGGTTTGTGTAGACTATGGAAGTTAAGTTAGTATCAAAACAAATGAGATTGTTATGGATTTGGGGTGTTAAATTAAGTCCCATGATAACTACAAGGAAAATACCAGAGATTGTGTAAGCTCATAGAAACAGTGCAGACTGCCAAGGGCAGGGGACGGGGGGAATGGGATTTAATTCATGGTGGGTGTAGGATTTCTGTTTGGGGAGATGGGAAAGTTTCAGTAACGGAAGGTGGTGAGGGTACAGCAATATTGTGAATGTGACTAATTCCACTGAATGGTATGTTTGACATTGGTTGAGATGGGAAAATTTACATTCATGTATGCTCCCACAGTTTTAAAAAAAGAACAACTAAAGAGATAATGCCAATTTAAGGCAATACATAATCCTGGATCAGAACTAAGTAGGGAGGAGAGAAGGCTCAAAAGGACATTAGAGGGAAGCAGATGTGGCTCAAGCAGCTGGGGGCCCTCCTACCACATGGGAGGTCCCTGGTTCAGTTCCTGGTGCCTCCTAAAGAAGACGAGGAAGACCGCGAGCTGACACAACGAGATGATGCAACAAGGAGACACAATGAGAGACACAACAAGCAGGGAGCAGAGGTGGCTCAGGTGATTGAGCACCTCCATCCCACATGGGAGAGTTCAGTTCCCGGTGCCTCCTAAAAAAAGAAGATGTGTGGACACAGCACGCAATGAACAGACACAGAGAAGAGACAGCAAGCACAAACAATGAGGAGGGGGAGAAATAAATAAATAAAATAAATCTTGAAAAAAAAGGACATTAGAGGGAATATATGAAAAAATTGGAATATAGACTCTAAGTTTTAATCAGTGTTAAATTTCCTGTGCTTGATAACTACACCCAAGGTGATTACAGAAGTAAATATCCTTGTTCTTAGGAAATGTACATGGCAGTATTAAGTGGTGAAGGAGCATGATGTATACAACCTACACTCAAGTTTTCATGAAGTGGATTGATAAATAGATGGACAAATTGGATAGATGAATGGATAGTTATAATGATATGGCAAATGTGGCAAAAGGTTAAAATGGTGGAACTGGGTATCTGGGAGAATAGGGATATATTGGAGTTCTCTGTACGGGGTTTGCATCAAATTTTAAAAAAATAAAAAATATCACCTTTATCAAAAAGTAAGTTCTCATGTAATTTGGGTCTGCTCCTGGATTTCCTGTTCTGTTCAATATCTGTTTGTCCTTGTGCCATTCCCCTACTATTTTGATTGCAATGGCTAAGTTTTAATCTAGAAAGGCAATTCTCACATCATTCTTCTTTTTCATATTTTGGCTTTCCTTGGACATTTTCTTTTCTAATAGATCTTTTTTAAAAAATAATATATTTTTATTTTTAAAATGATATGTAGATTATATAAATGTTACACAGAAAATATAGGGATTCCCATAAGCCCTGCTCCCCACACTTCCCACATAAACAACATCTTTCACTAGTGGGGCACATTCATTGCAATTGATAAAAGCATCTTGGGGCATTGCCACTGAGCATGGACCATAGTGCACACTGCAGTTTACACTCTCTCCCACACAATTCTGCATGTTATGGGAAGATATAAAATGGCCTGTATCTGTTGTTGCAATGTCTTTCAGGAGAATTCTCAAGTCCCAAAAGAGCACCCATGTTACACCTGTTTTTCCCTCTCTCTGCCCCCAGAGCCTCCAGTGACCAATGCCTCCACATCAATGTTGTAATTTCTTCCATTGCTAGAATTACAACAAGTATATAGTAGAACACCAGTAAGTCCACTTTAGTTCATAGTTCATTCCCAAATCCTCTAATAGATCTTTAAAATAATTTTGTGCGGTCTCACAGAGTCTCCATTGAGGTTGTGACTGGATCTAGATTTCCAAGAAAGAAGAGGTTTTACATATAAATATATAAGTGGAAATATATAAATTTATAGATTGGCATTCATGTATGCTATATCTATAGTGTTAAATTTGTATGTTAACTTTGTAAAGATTTTTATTATATGAAATCTCTTCACTAAGGAACATGGTATAGCTCTCCATTTACTCTTTCTTGTTTTATGTCCTTCATTCAATTTTTAAAAATTTTAAAAGAAAAGCTGTAAGTACTAAAAAGCTGTAAGTATTGGTATTTTAATAATACCTTTGGTTTATAGGCTAGCATGTCATTCAAGTACCACTGGGTACCAAGAGTGATCCTCAGATTTATCACGAGCTTATACTTTACAGTGAGCTAACACATTTTAATGCAACTGTTTTTACGCTCTATTTTAAAAGTTGAGATATAAATCACATCCTACAATGCATCTTTTTAACGTGTACAAATTCAGCGATTTTTAGTATATTCATAAGGTGGCCCATCCTTCCCACTATTCAGTTCCAGAACGTGTCTAATCACCCCAAAAGGAAATCCCACACTCATTAGCAGTCTCTACCCAGTGCCCCCTCTGGCAGCCACTAATCTGTTTTGTGTCTGTATGAACTTGCCTCTTCTCGACACTTCATGGCAATGGAGCCATAGCAGATGAGGTCCTTGGTGGCTCCCTTCTTTCACTCAGCGTGTTTTCAAGGTTCGTCCACGTTGTGGTAGGTATCAGAACTTCTTTCCTTTTTTATGGCTGAAAAACAGTCCACTGTACGGATATGCCACAATTTGTTCATCCACTCATCAGGTGATGGACATTTGGGTTGTTCCCACTTTGGGCCATTAAGAATAGGGTTGCTGTGGACATTTGTATACAAGATTTTTTTGTGGACACGTTTTCTTTCTCTTGGATCTATACCTCAGATGGAATGGCTGGGTATATGTTAACTGTGTGTTTAATCTTTTGAGGGACTGTCAGAACCATTTGTTTTCCTAACTGGCTGCACCATTTTATATTCCCGCCGGCAGTGTGAGAGAATTCCAATGTCCCAACAGCCTCACTAGTACTTTTCTCTAACTCTTTGATACTAGCCATCCCATTAGCAGTGAAGAGGCATCTTATGTGGTTTTGTTTGTCTTTTTTTTTTAATAGTCTGAAACAACTTTATTATTAGAAATGTACATACATCTGTAAATTAAATGTCCTTTACATGCCCTTTGCCTTAGGATGACTGATTTGAAATTATGTCTTGGTAAGGATGTGCTATATTTGTTCCTATATTCTATTTCCCTTATATTCTTGAGCAGTTCTTTAATTTTCTTTATGTAAGCCATTAACATTTTAACTTTTTTTTTTTTTTAAGATTTATTTATTTATTTAATTTCCCCCTTCCCCCGGTTGTCTGTTCTCAGTGTCTATTTGCTGCGTCTTGTTTCTTTGTCCGCTTCTGTTGTCGTCAGCGGCACGGGAAGTGTGGGCGGCGCCATTCCTGGGCAGGCTGCACTCTCTTTTCACGCTGGGCGGCTTTCCTCACGGGCGCACTCCTTGCGCGTGGGGCTCCCCTACGCGGGGGACACCCTTGCGTGGCGCGGCACTCCTTGCGCGCATCAGCACTGCGCATGGCCAGCTCCACACGAGTCAAGGAGGCCCGGGGTTTGAACCGCGGACCTCCCATGTGGTAGGTGGACGCCCTAAGCACTGGGCCAAGTCCGTTTCCCCATTTTAACTATTCATCCCATCTGGGCTTTCACTGTCCTTCAATTTGCCAGAGACGTTGCATTGGTTCTTCCTTTTCACATTCTATTCCTTCCTTTTCTCTTTTCTTCTTGTCATCCTCTACTTGTGCCCTTTGCAGTTCCTTCTGGTGGTTCTCCCTAGCCTTACCTTATATCTGTTGTACTTCCAATAGGATCAGCCTTCCTTCTTCATGTGTACAGTTTATGCCTCCCCATATATAAAGCCAAAATCCATTTACTGATTCTCAGGCAAGGTGCATAAAAATTAAAATCAGATGCCCTTTTGTTGATTAACTTTTTGCTTTCACTCCAGGAGAAACCAATCTTAGGTATTAACTTGTTAGCACGTTCCTAAATATTCAGCCCCAACACATCAATGCCTAGTTTCCTTTTTATTTTTTATTTCAAAATAGTTGACCCCATACATTTCTAGAGCTTGTGCGAGCTTCAGGTATTCCATTAAATAATCTTCCCTTACTGAGCATTCTTCTGTGTTCTTCCTGCCAGATCTGTATTCTTTTTTCCCGTTGTTCTTTTGTCAGTTTGTGTCGTTCCAAAACGCAATGGGGTAGGAGACTATCATTAGCCAGGTAGCCCTGGGTTAGGACTCTGTTTTCATCTCCATAATCTGCTAGGGCAGCATAGGAAGCCAAAAGAACTGCAGTTTCTGGGAGCACATGTAGCTCAAGTGGTTGAGCACCTGTTTCCCATGTACGAGGCCCGGGAATCAATACCTGGTACCGCCTAAAAGACCAAAACAAACAAAAGAAAAAACCAACTCAGCGGTGAGTGTATGTAGCTCAGGGTTGCATGCCGGCTTCCCATGGAGAAGTCCTGGGATCAATCCCTGGTACCTCCCTAAAAAAAAAACACTGCATTTTCTGATGGGCAATGTATTTCATCATTTAAGATGGCTTCATTAACTTGCATGAAGTTATTTCTTGAATTAATTCCTTAGAAATACCGTCAGGAAAGAATTTAGTGCTAAACTTAAACTAGAAAGCATTTTCTTTTTTAACATCATACTGTGTCACCTTTTTGTTGAGTTTAAGCCAACTAAAATAACCTTTGCTGTCCATATACTGCAATCAAAAAAACACAGACCTCAACACAAACCAACTCTTTTCACCACCAAAAAGTTGTTTGCCTGTTGCACCAGGCTGAACAGCGAATCCCAGGTGAGCATCCTTTGTAGTTAACTCCTGTGTTGATTGTTTTCAGCATTTTCCTTCTCTTTTAAAAAATTCTTTACTTCTGTGAATTCTGTGGTCACCTTCTCAAGAAGAACGGCTCCCTCCTGCCTGATGTGATGCAAGACAACGGCAGAGCTGTGGCAGGGAGGGAGAGGTGTGGCTTTTGTCTGTGGTTTTGATTTGAATTCCCTGATAACAAATAATGTTGAGCATCTTTTTATGTTCTTTTTTTTTTAAAGATTTATTTTATTTATTTCTCTCCCCTTCCCCCCCATTATCTGCTCTCTGGGTCCATTCACTGAGTATTCTTCTGTGTCCGCTTGCATTCATGTCATGAGGCACCGGGAAACTGTTTCCTCTTTTTGTTGGCGTCATCTTGACGCGTCAGCTCTCCGTGTGTGTGACATCACTCCTGGGCGGGCTGCGCTTTTTTCACACAGGGAGGCTGTCCTTGCACATGGGGCACCCCTACCCAGGGGACACCCGTGTGTGGCATGGCATTCCTTGCGCATGGAAGCACTGCACATGGGCCAGCTCACCACACCGGTCAGGAGGCCCTGGGTATCGAACCCTGGACCCTCCATATGGTAGGCGGATGCTCTATCAGTTAAGCCACAACCACTTCCTTTCATGTTCTTTTTTTTTTTAAGATTTGTTTTTTTTACTTATTTCTCCCCTCCATCCCCCAGTTGTCTGCTCTCTCTGTCCATTTGCTGTGTGTTCGTCTGTGACAGCTTCTGTCCTTATCAGCTGCACCAGGAATCTGTCTCCCTTTGTTGCATCATCCTGCTGCATCAGCTTTCTGTGTGTGCAGCACCATTCCTGGGCAGGCTGCACTTTCTTTCGCGCTGGGTGGCTCTCCTTACGGGGCGCACTCCTTGCACGTGGGGCTCCCCTACGTGGGGGACACCCCTGCGTGGCACAGCACTCCTTGCACGCATCAGCACTGTGCATGGGCCAGCTGCACACGGGTCAAGGAGGCCCGGGGTTTGAACCGTGGACCTCCCATGTGGTAGGTGGATGCCCCTTCCATTGGGCCACGTCCGCTTCCCCCTTCATGTTCTTATTGGCATTTGTTTCTCTTCTTTGGAGAAATGTCTATTCAGATCCTTTGCCTATTTTTAAATTGTGTTATTTAGCTTTTTATTGTTGAGAGTTATTGAAAGAGTTCTTTATATGTTCTCAATGGAAGACCCTTATCGATTATATTCAATTATATAATTTGCAAATATTTTCTCCCATTCTGTGAGTTGTCTGTTCAATTTTTTGGTAGTTTTTTTGTTTTGTTTTTGAGGTACCAGGGCCAGAGATTGAACTTGAGACGTCATGTGTGGGAAGCTGGTGCTCAACCACTGAGCCACATCAGCTCCCCTGAGTTGGCTTTTTATTTGTTTACTTGTTTGGTTTTTTGTTTTTGTTTTTAGGGGGCATCAGGGACTAAACTTGGGACCTCCCATATGGGAAGCAGATGCTCAACTACTTGAGCCACATCTACTCCCCAGTAGTATCTTTTGACACACAGAAGTTTTATTTTTCTTGAAGTTCACTTATCTGTTTTCCCTTTGGTTGGTTATGCTTTAGATGTCATAGATAAGAAACCACTGTATTATCCTGTGTTTTCTTCTAAATGTTTGCTGTTTTAGTTTTCATATTAGGTCCGATTCATTTGGAGTTACTTTTGTGAGTGGTGTGAGGCAGGGGCTCAACTTTATTCGTTTGCATGTAGCTATCCTGTTGTCCCAACACCATTTGTTGAAAACACTGTTCTTTCCCCATTGAATTGTCTTTGCTCCGTTGTAAAAAAATCAATTGACCATAGATAGATGTACGGATTTCCAGACTCTCAAGTCTATTCCATTGATCTATATGTCTGTCTTTATGCCAGTACCACACAGTCTTGTTTACTGTAGCTTTTTAGGAATTTTTAAAATGGGAAGCATGAGTCTTCCAACTATATTCTTTCTCAAGATGGGTTTTGCTATTCAGGATCTCTTCCATTTTCATATGAATTTCAGGATCAGCTTGTCGGTTTCTGCAAAAAGACAGCTAGCATTTTAGTAGTGACTGTAAAATTTAAACAGATTTTTTACATCTTTATATTAAACTTTTTCCTAGGTATTTTATAGTTGGATGGCAATGTTTTTTCCATTTTCATTTCTGTCACATTATTGCCAATACAGAGAAAAGCTATTGATATTTGTAAAACTGTTATCCAGTTATTTATTAAATTCTCTCATTTATTACAGTAGATTTTATTACAGCTCTTAGGCTTCCAGCTACATAAACACAGCTGTCTCTTCTAATATTTATACCAATCATTTTATTGTCTCACTTCATCTGTTTGACCCTCCAGAACAGGGGTTCTTAACCTTTTTTGTTCCACAGACCCCTTTGCCAGTCAGGTGAAAACCACAGACCCCTTACTAAGTCCACAGTACACTGTGTATTATTTAATAATATATCACACCCAAACCAACACGTTTCCACAAAAATAATGTCTTTTTTGAATTTTCAATTTAAGCTCATGGACCCCTGGTTAGGACGCCAGCTACACAACAACCTTGTTGGGAAACAGGTTTTTATTATATTTATTTTCTTCTCTCCTTTTTTTCTTAAGAGTTGCTGTTAAGAAGAGTGGTTGAATTTTGTGAAGTTATCTTTCAGCATCTACAAATAAAAGAATGTGGTTTTTCTTCTTTAATCTCTTGATGTAATTAATTATGCTGATGGATTTCCCAAAGTGGAACCATTATCGCATTGGGGAATAAACCTAATTGATTATGGAGCAGTAATCCTTTTCTTATTTTTTAGGTTAGGAAGTTAACTGTCTTTCATTAACCTTGCAATAATGCAATCCTGCATTTTATGGGGTTGAAAATGTTTGACCCTAGGAGTCCAAATTTTTGCTAGGAAATCACCTGATTCCTCTTAGATTTTCTATTTTGTTTCCATGGAGTTGTGTATAATCGCTTATAATTTTAAAAATCTTTTTCATATTTGTAGCTGTATATCTATTCTAGTCCCAATAGCTGTATTTTTATTTTCTTTTTCTTCATTACACTTGTCAGGTATTGACTTATTTTATTTGAGTTTTCAAAGGAAACCTGTTATCCTTTCCACTAACTTTTTGTTAGGTTTATTTCATTTATTTTAAATCCCTCTTCCCTATTTTTTTTTTTTGTTTCTATTGTTGATTTTCTTAAATTGAATCACATAGTTCACTTATTTTCCATCTTTTCTAAAAATAAAAGTATTTAAGACTACAAACTACCTGAATACAGTTCCCACATAATTTTGATTACTTTCTAGATAATTTTGATTTCCCCTTTGATCAAGAGGTTATTTAGGAGGGGGTTTCTTGATTTCCCAGAGTTTTTAATGGTTATTTTATTTTTTATTATTTTCTTGTGATCAGTTGTGCAAATAAGCAAAATCTCTACTTTGGTGAATTTACTAAAGATTCCTCAGTGGCCAATAAATAATAGATTCTTGTAAATGCTCTAATACATAAGAAATGAATTTGGATTTCTATCATTATATATAGATTATACATCATATATATATTGTTCAAACGCACTACGGTTTTGCTACCTCAATTTGTCAAAATTCTAAAAGAATATTGGAAAATTTCTTCCATTATAATTGTTTTTTTTTCCTTTATAAAGATGTGCTTCTGGGAGCTTTACTTCTGTGTGTCTGGCTGCTGGTGGTGTTTGCATACTTTCTCATGGAGTGAATCTCTTATTATAAAATATCCTTCTTTGCCCAGTTTAATGCTTTTTGATGTCATGTTCTGCTTGCCTGGATTTATACTGTCACTCTCACTTTCTTTTTGCATGCCAGTCTGATTTATTCATCCCTTTATTTTTAGTCTTTCTTTGTTACTTAGCTGTAGCTAGGTTTTGTTTTCTAACTCAGTTTGATCATCTCTGTTTGGTTAGGGAAATTCAGCCCATTCACGTTTGTTGAAGTACCTGATTTCCGATTTTATTCTTTTGGTTTACTTTCGTTATCTTCTTTTACGTTCTATACTTTGTTACCCTTTCCTTTTTCCCTTACTTTTGCAGGCTTTTAAGATTTTTGGTTGCGTTGTAACATTTAAACAATTTGCCCACACAACTGAAATTGTAAAACTCAAAATTGTCCTAAGAAGCTATGTTAGAAAAGTCAAAAAAGTACATGACAAAAGTAATTAGGACTATAACAATAAAAATGAACAACACATCTAAAGTTTAAAACATTAATATTTACTGTATAATTTCTTTGTATATCCAAGATAAAAGCTAAAACCTTATTTTTGCTAAGAAGAATAACTTTTAATACAGGTGATCTGATAATTTTATTTTTAATATTTATTGATTATTAAATGTTCCACAACAATGAAAGGTGTTGGTGAAGGGGTGATGTGTGGAAATTCTGCACATTATGCATGATTGCTTTATAAGCTCACAACTTCAGGTGATCTATTTTACTTCTAATAAAGATTTATTTATTCCCCCGTTGTCTGCTTTGTTTCCATTCGCTATGTGTTCTCCTGTGTCTGCTTGTCTTCTCTTTAGGTGGCATTGGGAACTGACCCTGGGACCTTCTGGAGTGGGAGAGAGGTGCTTAATCTCTTGGGCCACCTCAGCTCCCCGGTCTGCTGCATCTCGTATTGTCTCTCCTCTGTGTCTCTTTTTGTTGCATCATCTTGCTGCGCCAGCTCTCCGTGCGGGCCAGCACTCTGCGTGAGCCAGCTTGCCTTCAGCAGGAGGCCCTGGGAATTGAACCCTGGACCTCCCATATGGTAGATGGGAGCCCAATCGCTTGAGCCACATTTGCTTCCCTGATTAATTTAAATAGTTAAAATTTCCTAAAATTTTTTCATTATTACTTTAAATACATTTCAACATTTGTTTCCAAGGCAAAAACCACAGTACTGAACCAGTGAAATATTCTTCATGATAAAGCACAAATGAGACTATTTGAAATAGCTAAAATCTCAAATGCAATTTTAGGTACATACTTTGATTTGTGAAAGGCTTACATGAACACAACTTGAAGACACTCAAAAAAGAAAACCAAAGGCAAAAATAAACTTATTTCAATAATCTACTTGAAAAGAGACTAATTCAAAGCAAGTTTAAAAAAAAGAAAAACAATTTAGATGGAAGAATTCACAAAAAGAGGCATTAGGGAGTGGGTGTGGCTCAAGCAGTTGGGTGCTTGACATGTCAGGTCCGGGGTTCAGTCCCTGGTGCCTCCTAAAGATGAGCAGACACAACGAACAGGCAGTGAGCAGGCAGACAAGGGAGCCATCTTGGGGGCTGGGAAGGAAGAAACATTAATCATTGAATGTAATTTTTTGCCCTTCAAATATGGCAATTTTAGATTGCTGTTTGTAGCAGTTTAATATTATTGATGAATTCCAAAAGGAAATATTGGATTACGTTTGTAAACTGTAACTTTTCCTCTGGGCATATGAGATTATATTGCCAGTAGGGCATGGGGAGTCACAGATAAAAGGCATGGCAAAGAACAGAGTTGGGGTTTTTAATTTATTTTTTATTTTTATTTCTCTCCCCTTCCCCACCGCCCCTCCCCACGTTGTCTGCTCTCTGTGTCCATTTGCTATGTGTTCTTCTGTGTCCATTCCCATTCTTGTCAGCAGCACTGGGAATCTGTCTCATTTTTGTTGTGTCATCTTGTTGTGTCAGCTCTCTGTGTGTGCGGCGCCATTCCTGGGCAGGCTGCACCTTTTGTCCCTCAGGGTGGTTCTCCTTACGGGGTGCACTTCTTGCGTGTAGGGCTCCCCTATGTGGGGGACACCCCCGTGTGGCAGGGCACTCCTTGAGCACATCAGTGCTGCACGTGGGCCAGCTCCACACAGGTCAGGAGGCCCTGGGTTTGAACCTTGGACCTCCCATGTAGTAGGTGGATGCCTTAACCATTGGGCCAAGTCCACTTCCCCAGATTTGGGGGTTTTTCATGTTGGAGTTTTGATGTTGGAGTTTAATGCTGAAGCCTTAAGCTGGAGCCCTGGGAAATAAGCTCACAGAGGAAAGAGAAGCAAGACCCTGGAAGGGAGGAACCAAGGAAGCCTGAACCCTCGCAGACGTCGGCAGCCATCTTGCTCCAAAACATGAAAATAGACTTTGGTGAGACAAGTAAGCTTATGCTTTATGGCCTGGTATCTGTAAGCTCCTACCCCAAATAAATACCCTTTATAAAAACCAACCAATTTCTGATATTTTGCATCAGCACCCCTTTTGCTGACTAATACACTGTTCTTTTTGCCTCCTGCTTGCTTCCCATGAAGGATGAAGAGGTAGCTGTAATTGCTGTTTTGTATTTTTTTTTTTAAGATTTATTGTATTTATTTCTCTCCCCTCCCCCACCCTGTTGTCTGCTCTCTGTGTCCACTTGCACCCTTGGCAGCACTGGAAAACTGCGTCTTTTTTGTTGTGTCATCTTGCTGCATCAGCTCTCTGTGTGTGCGGTGCCACTCCTGGGGCGGCTGCGCTTTTTTCACGAGGGGCGGCTCTCCTTGCAGGGCGCACTCCTTGTGTGTGGGGCTCCCCTACGTGGGGGCGCCCCTGCATGGCCCAACACTTCTTGCGTGCCGCAGCTCTGAACATGGGCCGGCTCACTACATGGGTCAGGAGATCATTTGAGCCACATCTGCTTCCCTGCTGTTTTGTATGTATTAGTCCTCTTTGTGCACTCTTATTAAACTGATTCTTGATCAAAGGTTCATTTTGCTGAAAACCTGGGATTTTGCTTTTTGGATCCTGTTTTCTGTAATTTCTTCTAGACCTTTTAGATCTAGATAAAGAATGGAAAAATACCAATTCAAACTTGCTGGCTTCTTTACTCGGCTTGTATTTGTCATTTCTTTCTTTTTTTTTTTTTTTTTTAAAGATTTATTTATTTATTTAATTTCCCCCCCTCCCCTGGTTGTCTGTTCTTGGTGTCTATTTGCTGCGTCTTGTTTCTTTGTCCGCTTCTGTTGTCGTCAGCGGCACGGGAAGTGTGGGCGGCGCCATTCCTGGGCAGGCTGCTCTTTCCTTACACGCTGGGCGGCTTTCCTGACGGGCGCACTCCTTGCGCGTGGGGCTCCCCCACGCGGGGGACACCCTTGCGTGGCACGGCACTCCTTGCGCGCATCAGCACTGCGCACGGCCAGCTCCACACGGGTCAAGGAGGCCCGGGGTTTGAACCGCGGACCTCCCATATGGTAGACGGACGCCCTAACCACTGGGCCAAAGTCCGTTTCCCTGTCATTTCTTATATCCCAGTGGGTTTCAAGTATTTCTTCTTCAGGTAACTCTTCTTGGGAGGATTTTTGTTCCTTACCTGAAGAATGGGAGTTACTTTCCTTCTTTTGTGTCCTTCTGGCTTTCCCAATGAAGATGTCATCACCACTCTCACTATCCTCAGACAAGGGAGACTGTAAATCCTTTCTTCAATGCTATCATCAAATATTCCTTATCTTCGTCATGCAGTTCTTCTCCATCCCTGCTTCCATCAGGTGAGCTACTGGGACCTTTCTTTTCTTTAGTTTGACTTAATGTTTTCATTAAGGGTTCAAGCAGGAAGACAGAATCCTTTTCAGAAGGTTTTTAAGAATTTCAAATGTTTGATGCTTTGAGTCCATGTTCCATTTTTCCCATTTTTTTCTTTTGTATTATTTATTGATTCTTTGCCAATATTTTGGCCTCTTTCTCTTTTTTCTCACTGATAATATTTTAACCTACTTGTATCATCATGTGACCATGAAGTGTCCCTGGAGTGATTTTCTCCTGAAGCCTTTATTGATTTAACTTCAGCAACATTTTGTCATGTATCAGGTTTTGCCAGCAGTTTTTAGCACATCAATTTTTTTCTTCAGAAGAGGGTGTACTGCTACTCTGACAGTTGCCCTTCAGTTGCAATAGAGCCTGGCATTTTGCAGATGCTTTCCAAGTCAAAATCATCACCAAGAGCAGATTTAGTTACTACATTAGATTTCAATTTGTTCATGCCATGGATTTCTTCAAGTAATCGCTGTGCACTTTGGTTTTTTAACAGTGCATCTCAGTACCCTCTCTTGACTTCAGTCTGGTAACACACCTGACAAGTTTTCAGATAACCAAAACTCGGATTCTCTTCACTTCTTTCCTCAGCTTCACAACTCGTTATTAAGGTTCAGAGTGCCCGGTTCAGCCATGCGGGTTGAGGAGGAATTACTGCTTAGGGATCTCAAAAACAAGTCCCGGAAATAACTCCCTGCGCTACGCAGAACCATGTCGCTGAGACCCGGCTGTGTTGCCACGCCCCCTCAACTGCGGCCTCTTCTGCTCAAAACTCATGCAATATGTTCTTAAAAGTGAGGCTATGGGCGGCAGACTTGGCCCCGTGGTTAGGGCATCCGTCTACCACATGGGAGGTCCGCGGTTCAAACCCCGGGTCTCCTTGACCCGTGTGCAGCTGGCCCATGCGCAGTGCTGATGCGCGCAAGGAGTGCCCTGCCACGCAGGGGTGTCCCCATGTAGGGGAGCCCCACACGCAAGGAGTGCACCCCGTAAGGAGAGCCGCCCAGCGCAAAAGAAAGTGCAGCCTGCCTAAGAATGGCACCACCCACACGGAGAGCTGACACAAGAAGACGATGCAACAAGAAAAGAGACCCAGATTCCCATGCCGCTGACAACAACAGAAGCGGACAAAGAAACAAGATGCAGTAAATAGACACAGAGAACAGACAATGGGGGGGAGGGGAGAGAAATAAATAAATAAAAATCTTAAAAAAAAAAAGTGAGGCTATGGAAGCAGATGTGCCTTAAGTGATAGAGCTTCCACCTACCATATGGAAGGACCTGGGTTCGATCTCTGGGGCCTCCTGGTGAAAAAGAAGAGAAAGTGTGCCTGTGCGGAGAGCCAGCCCACGCAGTGAGCGCGAGTGCCCGCTCGGTGATCCAGTACCTGCGGGAGTGCCTGCACGAGTGCCTGCGTGGTGAGCCAGTGCCTGCGCAGGCGAGTCATGCATCAAGATGTTGACGCAACAAAAAGAGAGACAAAGGGAGAGTCAAGGTGAAGCGCAGCAGAAACCAGGAACTGAGGTGGTACAATTGACAGGGAACCTCTCTCCACATCAGGGGTCTCCAGGATCAAATCCTGGTGAATCCTAGAGGAGAGAAAATGAGAAGACAAAAAGAGAAATAGATACAGAAGATCACACAGCAAATGGACACAGATAGCAAAAACAGCAGGGCGGGAAGAGCGGAAAGGGGGGGATTAAAAAAAAAAAGTGATCCTGAAGCTTTCAGGATAAGAATGGAGTGCATGATTTTTAAAACTTCACACTCTAGCAAAAATGTTCGCTCACATAAACTAAAAAGAATTCTTTAAGATTGTAAATGTTCACTGTTTTTAGTTTTTGGGCATATATCCTGGGATATATTTATCTATACACTTATATTTGTGTGTGTGTGTATTCATTTGCCCCAAATGGGATTGTACATATTTCTAATGCTTTTTAAAATTTCACAATATATTGTGGACATTTTTCCTTGGCACTAAATATGAGTGCATCACTTGATTTTTTTCATTTTGTTTATTAGAAATAATACTACAATGAAGTCTGTGTAGACAATTTTATCTTTCTAAATACTGCCTTCCGTCAGAGTAGGAGTCATTTCAAAACTCCTAATATGGATTGGGAATTGCTTTCCAGAAAAGCTGGCTCTGTGTCCATATCTTCCTAGCAGCATGGTAGACGTCAGCTGGTCCTACCACACTCTGTCCAGGGTTAATGGTTTTCTCTGGGCAGACTTTCAGATGAAGGCTCTTAGGTCAAACTTTAAGTAGTTCTGCATTTTCGATTTCAGCTTCAGAGCATCCTAGCTCTGTCTGGCTCATTTGGCCAGTAGGAGACTTTGATGATGACAGTGGCACCAATCCAAGGGGGTGGAGAGCCTGAACCAGCAGGTTTCTGACCTGTTGCTATGAGAAAGTCATCCAGGACATCATGGTCCTGGGGGCAGAGGCTGGTAAAGGAATCCTGTGGCCAATGCACACATTCAGATCTTTCATGCCCCTGGACGTTTACGTAGGCCAGTCCCTCCGCCTGACACCTCCTTATTTTTCAGGTCTCCGATAGCTGAGGTTTCTTGAGCACTTCGCTGTGCACCGTATGCACTCCTCTGAGGTTGGTACTGTCATTTTGCAGATGAGAGAACCAGGCAGAGAAAGGTCAAGCACCTTCAGATCCGGGGCCACCTGCGTGCGTGCAGGGCCCGGGCTCCTCCCTGCCGAGCTCTGAGCTCCAGCGCCGGGTGACGCAGCTTCCCAGCCAGCCCCCTTGGGTGCTGTTCTTTGCAGGACGATTTGAAGGCATCACGTTCTTGAGAGTTAAAAAAAGCGGGGGGGTGGGGGGGCTGACTTGCTACTTCTCCCAGAAGAGCGAGTGCTGGGACAGTTGGCTGTGAGCTCCTCGAAGGCAGGGCCCACATCATAATCATCTCTGTGTGAAACAGCTGGCACTTGGGGGCTCCGGTATGGGCTTGTGCTCTTAAACAGAGGCGGGCCCCCTAGATTCCAGTGCTGACAAACAGACCACAGAGATAAATCGAAAGGAATTATGGTTGATCTAATTCAATATAGACAGTTCTTGTGTGTGTGTGTGTGTATGTGTTTGTGACACCAGTCTTTGGAAACAATGTCAAAATACTGCATCACCTCTGTAAAGTGTTTTTGGGCACTTTTACATTCATTTATAATAATAGCTACTATTAATTAAGCACGAATCATGTGCCAGGCTCTGTACTAGGTGTTTGACATACATTATATCATCACGTAATTTGTTTTTTAAATTTTCTAAAACTTTATTTTGTACATTTAATAATTGAAAATATAAACAATTAAAAAAGAAAAAGAAAACACAGTTGAATAAAAACATACATTCCTCAATTAAATGTACTGGATACCTATACATTTTCTTTTTTGAATCATACAATATGTTACACAATATATTTTGTTCACAGTAACACAATCATATAGTATTTGTCCTTTTGTGTCTGGCTTGCTTCGCTCAATATTATGTCCTCCACATTCATTCATGTTGTCATATGCTTTATGACTTCATTTCTTCTTACAGCTGCATAATATTCCATTGTGTGAATAGACCAGTTCGTTTATCCATTTATAAGTTGATGGATACCTGGGTTGTTTCCAACATTTGGCAATTGTGAATAATGCCGCCATTCGTTTTTCCCAAGACCTTGAGAAACTAGCAGGAAGCAATTATTCTCCTTGTCTTTTTTCTCTCTTTGGGTTTCTTTTGGTTGTCATCGTGTTATTTTTTAATAATTTTTTTCCCAGGGGAGGAAGCTGAAGTCTGGACAGCCCATTGCCTCCATGGCTTCCCTTTTATTAGGGACTGAACAGCCAGTGGGAGGCGCAGGCTGGGATCTCCTCTGGCTCAGGGAGATCACGCCAGCTCCAGGCTGGGCCCCCAGGTTTCCTGGTCCTTCCCCTGCTTTGTGTTCTTTGGACCTGAAAACTTCAAGCTTCAGAGGAAGTTCAGCGAGTTGATCCTCATGTACCGGGAAAAGAGAACATAGAGGTGGCGGAACCAGAGGAGCTGGCTGCGATGGCAGGACATGGCTCTCTAGAAGAATCAAAGAGGACCACCAGTTAGAGGGCATTTGCACTTGAGCTGTTTCTGTGATGTTCAGTTCTGGCCCCCTCACCTTCTCCCTCTGGCAGCCCTCACGCTGTAGCCATATCTGGCCTCTTCCTGTAACCCCTGAGCCCCTCTGGCTTGGCTGCTCCTTTACTGCCTTCTACTCGCCCCCTGGGATGGCAGCAGGCAATGACAGTGGTCACCAGTGCCCTCACCAGGGGCTGCCAGGAAACCAGCAGAATAGTTTACACGCCTTGTCTCAATTTTAAGAATGCTGTGTGCCAAGTGCTATTGCTATTATACCTAAAAGAGAAAATAGATGAGGAGACTCTGATGAGTTTTTCAAAAAGCTAGTAGGTGGGGAAGCTGATATTTGATCCAGAGCCATTGGGTTGATTCTAGAGCCTATGTTCTCAATCACTTTTTTTTCCTACTATCTCCCATTAACAACAAGGCAAGGAGATGATGAGAGATTGAATCACTCCCCCCACAAAGTCACGGCCAAGTTCTAACCCCCAGTCCTGTGGATGCAAACTCATTAGTAAAGAAGATCTTTGACAAGGTCAAAGCCAAAATGAATCGGAGTGGGCCTTAATCCAGTATGATGGGGGGCCTTAAAAGCAGAGGAAATTCAGACCATGGTCAGCCAGTAGCAGCCAGAGTAGGAGACACAAGGACACAGAGTGTCATGTACAGAGGTGGAGCTGCATTTACAAGCTAACGAGTGCCAGGTACAGCTGACAGGTCGTCCCCAAAACGCTACAGACTTTGGAGAAAGCGTGGACTTCCTGAAACCTTCCTAGATTTTGGACTTCTAGCCCCCAAAACTGTGAGTTAATAAATTCCAGTTGTTTAAGCTGATCAGTCTGTGCTATTTTGTTATAGTGGCCTTGGCAAACTAAGACAGATATTCTCCCCAAACTTCATGAGTTAGGTAAGCATGTAAGATTGAAATCACTATTAGAAGAAGAAAAAAATGGAATGGTACACCTGGGGATGGGTTCTCTTTCCCACCTAGTGGGGGAAATGCACCTTATCTAATTCAGACCTAGTGTAGCTCAGTTTCATTTAAGCAGAATAGATCATAGCAACTGATTTAACTAAATATAACATATATAAAGCCCTTGCCTGTTTTTTTCTAAGCACCACAATTAAAACTGCCTCTAAGCTAATATTATTGCAAACCTTTTATATCAAGGTTTGAACTCATTTCAAAAGGTAAGTACTTGGGGGAAGGGAGAAGGGGTAGTGTAGCAGTTTGATGTTATCGATGAATTCCAAAAAGAAATAATGGATTATGATTGTAAACTGGTCTTTTCCTCTGGGCATATGAGATTCTATTCGATTCAGTATCCAATAGAATACTGACCCTCTTGTGTCAGTAGGGTGTTAAGTACCTGCCCCTTGGTGAGTGGGGGACTCACAGATACAAGGCATGGCAAAGGACCGAGATGAGGGTTTTTGATGTTGGAGTTTTGATGTTGGAGTTTGATGCTGAAGCTGGAGCCCCAGGAAGAGTGACAGAGCCATTTGCCTGATAGTCTACAGCTGACCTTGTGGAGAAAACAGAGGAGCTGAGCCCAGAGGAACCCAGGAAGCCTGGACCCTGAAGACGTCAGCAGCCATCTTGCTCCAACATGTGGAAATAGGCTTTGGTGAGGGAAGTAACATATGCTTTATGGCCTGGTATCTGTAAAATAAATACACTTTATAAGATCCAACCAATTTCTGGTATTTTGCATCAGCACCCCTTTGGCTGACTAATATAGGTGGGATATATGGGAATCCCCTATATTTTTAAATAAATATTTTCTTTTTTTGTTGTTAATTTTTTGCTGTTTTCCCTATATTTTTGATGTACCATTTATGTAATCTAAAGCATCTTTATTTATTTATGATATATTTTTATTTATTTTTAAAAGATACATAGATCACATGAAGTGTCTTTAAAAATAAAAAAATTTAAAAATTTTTAAAAAAGGTAAAGAATTCATTTCATATTCATTGTAAGAAAATATATAACTTGAGAGATGTAAACATATCTGTGATAATCAAGCTTTAAATGATAAATGGAATTGGGACATAATTATCATCATAGAATATATTCAAGTAAAAAGCAAAATGGCATACAGGAAATAGCCAACTGGAAATACAATTTAATTTTTTAAATGAAATTTATTATCAGAAACAAAAAAAATGGATATGCAAGCTCACACAATGTGTTAAAATTTTGATGGCCATATAAAATGAAGTGTTTACTTTAGAAAAACACTGGGAGTAAGGACTGAATTTTGTAGTCCAAACCACACTTGATTAGTCTACTTGTAGTACTTACCAGGTTACAAGAGTTTCCCAAATTAGGCTGCCTAAGTGGGTTATTTCTTTAGATCCCTAATCTTTAAATGAGTTTTAGCACTTTTTCAAAAAGATGGACACTTGTAGGAATTACATATTTAATGTCAACTTCATTTTTTTTATAAACTGTAATTTTTGGTAAGTGGACTTGACCCAATGGATAGGGCGTCTGTCTACCACATGGGAGGTCCGCAGTTCAAACCCCGGGTCTCCTGGACCCATGTGGAGCTGGTCCATGCACAGTGCTGATGTGCACAAGGAGTGCCCTGCCACACAGGGGTGTCCCCGCATAGGGGAGCCCCACGTGCAAGGAGTGCGCCCCGTAAGGAGAGCCGCTCAGCGCAAAAGAAAGTGCAGCCTGCCCAGGAATGGCGCCGCACACACAGAGAGCTGACACAACAACATGACGCAACAAAAAGAAACACAGATTCCTGGTGTTGCTGATAAGGATAGAATTGGTCACAGAAGAACACACAGTGAATGGACAGAGAGCAGACAACTGGGGGGGGGGGGCGGGGAAGGGGAGAGAAATAAAAAATAAATCTTAAAAAAAAAAACCCCAAACTGTAATTTTTATTACTATATTGTATTTTATATTTCAAAATTTCCAAGGGAATACTAAGAAATATATAAATTATATATAAAGTTTTCTATTTCTGCTCTCCCCCTTAACATTGTATTAGGAGCATTTCACTAATTATCCTTCAAAACTATGATTTTGCTGGTTATATGGTACTATATTGTTCACTTGCCAAATACTAATTTCTTTTTTGGCTATCATAAATTATACTAATGAACATCCTTCCACATAAATTTCTGGACACATCTTTCTTTGTTTCCTTAAGATAAAATTGTGAAAATAAAAACTGTTGACTCAGGGTAGGTATAAATTTATTTGAATTATGCAAGCAATACACTATTATATTATTAGAAAAAATTTTAAATTAAAAATGAAATCCCACCACTCAGAGGCCATCACTGTTAATATATTTAGGAAGTTCTTTGGCTTTTTTGTGTGTTGTGTATAGAAATGTATCACACATTGTATATACATACATTGCTCTCTAACATTTTTGTTTTTTCGCTTAATGTATCAAGAATATCGATGGGTAAGTACAATTTCTGAGAAGACTTTTGGCTTGTATAAGACTATTTCTTCCCAGGCAGGTTTTACAAAATTTCCATACCAATATCCTTTAACTCTCCGAAAATATGATTCTTTCTACTTTCCTAGCAAAAAAAAAAAGTTATTACTTTTAATTTTATCACTGAAATAATTCAGATGTTCTGATCTCGTCAAGATGAAGCAGTAAATTCATGTTTCCTGTTCCAAACACATACCAATGACAGAGAAAAACGTAAAGGGAAGACACAGAAGACATGAATGGGCTCAAAAATCAAACAGCGCTTTGAACCAAAGAAACAGAACCATAAAGTGCAGCTGTGGGCTCGGGGTGTAAAGAGGCTCAATGGAGGCACTGGGCTGGGCGGCCGGACAAGGGCCCCAAATGCAGCTTGGAGCCAGGGCAGGGTTCCCCCACCCTGTGAAAGGAGGCTGGGGGTAAGTGCTGCCACCTGCTGTCGCTGGCTGGAGCTTACAGCCTGTTGAAGGACTGCAGGGCAGCACTCAAGCAAGTAACTGCTGGCGCTGTGATTGCCATTTTAAGACATTTCAATTCTGGCCTTCTAAATTTATTTTATTTATTTATTCCCCCCGCTTCCCTCGTTCTTTGGCTTGCTGTCTGCTCTCTGTGTCCAATGGCTGTGTGCTCTCTGTGTCTGCTCTCAATTCTGGCCTTCTGGGAAGGATAGGATAGGATATCTGCCTAACACATGGGAGGTCCAAGGTTCAAACCCCGGGCCTCCTTGACCCGTGTGGAGCTGGCCCATGTGCAGTGCTGATGCGCACAAGGAGTGCCCTGCTACACAAAGGTGACCCCCGTGTAGGGGAGCCCCACGCGCAAGGAGAGCTGCCCAGCACGAAAAAAGTGCAGCCTGCCCAGGAGTGGTGCCACACACACGGACAGCTGATGCAGCAAGATGATGCAACAACAAAAAAAGACACACAGATTCCGGGTGCCGCTGACAAGAATGCAAGTGGACACAGAAGAACACACAGCAAATGGACACAGAGAGCAGACAACTGGGGGGTGGGCGGGGAGGGAAGGGGCGGGGAAGAGGAGAGAAATGAGTAGAAAATAAATCTTTAAAATTCTGGCCTTCTAGCAACTGCAAAATCTCTCAACAGGGAGGGAGAGCACAGAGGAAGAGGGGAAAATCCTTAAACTCAAACTCAACAACCAAAAAATACCTTCATCCTAGTTGCAAATCAAAATTCCCCCAAAATTAAAGTAATTTAATACAAAAGAAGAAAGCCAACAAAATCTGCAATCAAACCACAAATGTATTCTAGATGAAAATCTTACAGAACAGTCTGTCAAAGACCAAAAAGAATTATGTTTAGAATGTTCAAAGAGCTAAATAAAGGAATGAAACCTGAAGAAAGAATACTACATTACGAAATTAAAATGAGACGTGAAATGAAAGGGATGTAAGATTAAAAATTAGAAATTTTGGAAACAAAAACAAAATATGAAACAGAGAAAATGTTTGAAAGAACAATTAAGCATAAATCAAGAGGCCTCAACATATATTTAATAGGCATCCAGAAGAGAATGGAGGGAATTTCATTCAGGGGCTATATGGAGAGAAAATAGATGAGGATTTTCCAGAATGGCTGAAAGACACAGGAATAAATATAAACAGATCTACCCTGGACATACTGCAATAAGACGGCATAACCCAGAAATTCAGAGAGAACCTTAAAAATTAACTCATAAGAGAGAGAGATTACCTACGTATGAATAAGATTATGCTGATAGCAGTAGATCCCGCCCAAAGATGGGAAAAATAACTATCAAACTAAACTTTTATTTCCAGCTAAACTCATTTAAAAGACAGGACATTCAAACATTTAAAGGCTAAAAGAATTGGCTTTCCTTAGACCTTCACATGAAGAATTCTAAAGAATATGCATCAGTAAGAAGACAAGTGAACCCAGAGGGACTGTATTGGGATATAAGAACCAAGTATAATATTTTAAACCACAACAAGAGAATGGGGAAAGGGGGTTGACGAGTGGGTAGTTAAAATATGCTAAAGTGTTTGTGGTGGGGAGAACAAATACTGAAAAACCCTGTTATGGATGACATTAAAATGTAAGGAAGTAGCAATGCTTCACTATGTGTTTGTTAATTGTAGCAAATGTACCACAGTAAGAAAGGATGCTGTTTAAGTGGGAAAGTGTAGGAGAGGGAAAGGGTCAGGCATATTGGGAATCCTGTATATTTTTTATGTAACATTTATGTAATCTAAAGCTTCTTATAAAAAAAGGAAAAAAAAGAAAAAATTTAGGGTAACCCCAGAAATTCCATCGATAGCTTCTAAAGCAGCAGGGAGAGAAAGAGAAAGGCTTCGAACAGAAGGCAGGGAAGGTGTATGTGTGAGGGGGTATATCAGTAATTACAAATAAAAATGGATCAAATATATCTTATATTTATATATATTTCATAGCAGAATTTTAAAAAAATCTAATTAAATGCTGCTTCCAGAAAACACAACTAAAAATCACAACCAAATGTTGAAAATAAAGGGATTAAAAAATAAATTAAGGGGAAGCGAATGTGGCTCATGTGACTGGGCTCCCGTCTGCCGTATGGGGCTCCTGTCCCAGGTCCTGTTCCCAGGGCCTCCTGGTGAAGGCGTAGCCAGCCCACACTGCAGGGAGCTGGCCCATACCACAAACTGACGCAACAAGATGATGCAACCAAAAAGAGAGACAGAGGAAAGACAAGGAGAGACACAACAAACCAGGGACTGAGGTGGCTCAAGTGACTGAATGCTTCTCTCTCATGTTGGAGGTCCCAGGATCGGTTCCTGGTGCCTCCTAAAGAGAAGATGAAAAGACAAGCAGACACAAAAGAACACACAGAAAATGGACACAGAGAGCAGAGAGTGAGCACAGGTGGTGGGAGTGGGGGGAATAAATATAATAAAATAAATCTTTAAAAAAAAGCATGCAGATGCTAACCCAAAGAAAGCAAGTATAGCAATGTCGAAGGACAGAAATAAAGGTAAGAACAGAAATCAATGAACCATAAAATAAACAAAATTAATAAAACTGTCAGCATCTAGCAAAGTGTCTATTAGTATGTATAATTTTTTTTTTTGTAGAAAATTTAGAAAATAAAGCTAAGCAAAAAAATGGCAGACATATCAGTATCTTGAATTTCTAACAAAACAACTCTCCCCGTGTTTACTCATTGCTACCTTTCTCTCCACAGTGGCCTGAGAAGTGCACTGGGGATTGATTCTCCTCAACCTGCCTCTCTCCAGCTCTGGTGCTCAGAATCACTGACAGCTAAGAGCGTTCCCTCCCACAGCACCAAGGCCTGGCTCTTCCTCGGCAGGCAGAGAGGCTTCTCCCCACCTGCTCCTTCCAGGGGATCCCCGACAATCTGAATTCCGCTGAGACTCCAGCTGAGTCATAGCAAAAAACCTACAAACCGAAATGCCCATTACTGAGGGATTTGTTATCTATTTTATAGTACCACTGTGCCATGGAATAAGAAGCAACCATTGCAATTCTCTTTGTAGAATACTTAATGACATAGAAAATGTTCAAATACACGATTAAAGCAGATTTTAAATAGTAGGGACTGTGTGATCCCATTTAAAAAAGTATATATATATATATATAAAACTAAAAACAAAAACAAAAAAGGAAAAAAATAAGAAAATAAAAATTAAAAAGGAGGATGTGTATGTGTGTGTGTGTGTGTATAATAGAAGGACATATTCTTAACATTTTGATTACCTCTGAGTTGTGGGATTCCAGGTAGTTTTTAATTTTCTGTTTGATGCTTTGATGTATTTCCAGATTTTCTACAATGAGCACATCTTATTCTTTACTTTCTAAAGCATGTATTATTTTTATAACCAGAAAAAAAGGTAAAAGTCATTTAAAATACGTGAACCCCAGGGTTTTGCTGGCAAAGGTCTAAACCTCTGGGGCTGGGAGCACATAGGGCTCAGGCAGTTAAGCGCCTGCCTCCCACATGGGAGATCCCGGTGCCCCCTGAAAAAAACAAGTACATACAACAAGCAGAAAGTGCGGGAAGACTGAATCAGGGAAGCCACCGTGACTCAGTGGTTGAGCACAGGCTTCCCACAGAAAAAGGAGGTCCTGGGTTCAATACCTGTCTCCGGTACCTCAAAAAACAAAGTAAAACAAACAAAAGACTCTGGGGCAGATGCTGAGGCCCCGAGGAGGGAATTTCGAGGAGTCAGGGGTCCTGGGGCACAGATCTAGAGTCGGGGGTGTCCAGGAACTTGCAATCCTCACCTTGGCTTGTGTCACTTCTTCTCTGGTGAGCACGAAGAGGACATCCTGGGCGTGAAGCAGCGACACAAGCAGGTCCAGGAAGGAGACGTACTTGCGTAGCACGTTCACGGACTGGAGTGTCAGCACGGAACACCCTGGGGGTGGGAAGAGAGGGGAGAAGAGAAGAGTCTCCTGGTATCCACGCAGATTCTCCCTTGAGCACCCCTACCCTCCTGCTGAGATTGAGTCACGTCCCCATAGAGACAAGTTCAAGTCCTAATCTCCGGAGAACTGTGGGTGTGAATCCGTTTGTAAATAGGACCTTTGAAGATGTTAAGGTGTAGACTCATTTGGGAATAGGATCTTTGGAGGGTCCTTTTGAGATGAGGTCAGACTGAATCCACATCACGAAGTCCTCATACACAAGAGGAAATTCGCAGACAGTCAGTCCTTAGAAGACACGAGTCAGTGGAAATCATGGGAGCAGACACAGGAGAGAGGAGTGGCCATGTAATGGAGGATGGCCGGAGTGCTGCAGAATCCAGGGGAAACCGTGACACAATAGATTCTTTTTTTTTAGTAGGTACCAGGGATTGAACCTGGGACCTTATTATGGGAGGCAGGCTCTCAACCATTGAGCTACATCTGCTCCCACAATAAATTATTGTTTAATTTGCCGATTGTGTGGTATTTGTCATAGCAGCCCCATCAAACTAAGACACATACCTCCCTTGTGACTCAGGGCAGTGGCTGTGGAGTTACCAGAAGCCTCTGCAGAAATGAAGCTATTCTTTGCCCATCATTCTAGCAGACAGGAAGGGTGAAAGGGCCACTGCAGACCTGGCAGACTGCCTTCTAACCCTACATCCCCTAGCAAGATAAGGTTGGCTGCTAGAGGTTGGGATCTGGCTACTTCAAGGCCAAGGGAAAGGTGAGGCACACAGGAATTTCTCACTGGATGGGGAGGCCAGAGACCTGGTTCTAGCTCTGTCATAAAGAACTGACAAAATAAAAAAATATTAAAAAAAAAATTCAAATTAAAAAAGAACCGCAAGACTTGGGCAAGTCCCCTGACCTCTCTGGGACTCGATTTTCTCATCTGTAAAATGGCGCTGGAGTGTGGAGTCTGCCTGTCTCAGCTGATGAAGGAATCAAATGTTCCAAAGACCTCGCAGGCTTGGTCAGCTGGGGATTGCCTAGCTCAGTGCCCCACTCAGATAGAGCATGCTGCTTTCAATTCTTTTAAGGTTCTCTGAACTCCTGCGAGGGGTGTATAATAGCCCCATTTTACAGTGTCCTGCAGTAAAGGGCCAAGTGGGGCCAACTACCTTCTGGTGAGTTAGGAAGAGGTAGGGGAAGGCTGTGGTGGGCGGGAGGCACTACGGTGGTTGAGCACAAGAACACGTGGTCCAGAAATCTCCTGTGCATGAAGTTTATGAAGAAGGGGTTGGATTCAGAAACAAAGAAACAACTAGAAGAGGAAGAGAAGAAAATCATTGGGAAGCAGATTTGGCTCAACTGATAGAGTGTCCACCTACCACATGGGAGGTCCAGGGTTCAAACCCAGGGCCCCCTGACCCATGTGGAGCTGGCCCACACGCAGTGCTGATGCGCGCAAGGAGTGCCATGCTATGCAGGGGTGTCCCCCGTGTAGGGGAGCCCCACGTGCAAGGAGCACACCCCATAAGGAGAGCCGCCCCGTGCAAAAAAAGTGCAGCCTGCCCAGGGATAGTGCCACACACATGGAGAACTGACGCAGCAAGATGATGCAACAAAAAAGAGACACAGATTCCCTGTGCCGCTGACAAGAACACAAGTGGACACAGAAGAACACACAGAAGAACAATGGACACAGAGAACAGACAACTGGGTGTGGGGGAGGGGAGAGAAATAAATAAAAAATAAATCTTAAAAAAAAAAAATCATTAGTGAAGTGCACTGGTACTTGGATTTGCCAGAGTTTAAAGAGAAAGAGAGTCTCATAATAGAAGAGTAGAGCAGTATGCTGTGTGAAGATCTTCTCTTTGGAAGAATGTCATTCGGAGGATTTAATCCTGAGGCTGAGAAATTAATGCATCAGATGAATGCTAAGAACAAAGCAGAAGACACTGAAGAGCAAACAGTTGATCTCAATGTCTCCAATGAAGAAAGGGCTAGAAGAGACAAGACCTTGGTGGGAACAATTGGGAAAAAAGGTGGCCAAGAAAAGAGATTATGAAGAAGACAAAAATGAAAGCATAAAACCAATTAAAGCAAAGAAGATGTTCTTAAAAGCCCCAAGATTGAAAAAGAATGCCTTAAGTTATGGTTCTGGGATGCCTCATGAAAGTTATATTTTGTAACTCATTCCAACAGTTTCTCTGTAGTTACTAATACTACAGTCTTTATTTGTAAAGAAACGTACCATTTTATAATATATAACAGATGTGTGAAGGATGTTATACATCCTTTGCTTAATAATATTTATTGGGAATGGGTTTTTAGCCCCTGATCTTCAAATGTACATGGATATGTCCTAAAGACTTTCTGACCCCAGCTTTTAAAAATATAGCTCTCTAATCACTGACTTGAATTAACTCACATAAATTAATATCAGTGTTTAAATTGCCCTTATGTTTCTATTTTCAGGTTAAGACCAATACAGGGAAGCAGATATGGCACAAGTAATTGAGCTCCCACCTACCACATGGCGGGGGGGGGGGGCGGGGGGAGGTCCCAGGTTTGGTGTCTGGGGCCTCCTGGGGAAGATGGGCAAAACAGCAAGCTGACCCGGAGGGTAAATGCAGCAAACTGATGCAAAAAGAAGACGCAACAAGAGACACAAGGAAAAGGTAATGAGAGTCACAACAAAGAAGGGAGCAGGAAGCAGATTTGGTCCAGTGGTTAGGGCGTCCGCCTACCATATGGGAGGTCCAAGGTTCAAACCCAGGGACCCCTGACCCGTGTGATGAGCTGGCCCACGCGCAGTGCTGATGCACACAAAGAGTGCCCTGCCACGCAGGGGTGTCCCCCATGTAGGGGAGCCCCACGCGCAAGGAGTGCGCCCCGTAGGAGAGCTGCTCAGCATGGAAAAAGTGCAGCCTGCCCAGGAGTGGTGCTGCACACACGGAGAGCTGATGCAGCAAGATGACTCAACCAAAAGAGACACAGATTCCCAGTGCTGCTGACAAGAATATAAGTGGACACAGAAGAACACACAGCGAATGGACACAGAGAGTAGACAACTGGGGCGGGGGGGGGTTAGGGGTGGGGAAGGGGAGAGAAATTAATTAAAAAAAGAAGGGAGCGGAGGTGGTTCAAGTGATTAGGCGCTTCCCTCCCAAATCAGAGGTCCCATGTTCCGTTGTTTCTGGACACAGCAAATGCAAACAACAAGGTGGTAGGGAAAAATAAATAAAATACATCTTTAAAAAAATAAAAGACCAATACATACAATTTTTTAAAACATCCATACAATTTTGAAGCCAAATGTCTATGAGAATTTATTCTATGTAAATTCTTTGTAAAGAATGAACATGCCACACCGACCTCAAGTATTTGCATGCCGCTAAGTCATTGTCAGTTTATGGTATTACAGTTACTTGTTTAAAGCCCTTAATTAATTAATTATATATGTATAAATATAATTCTGAAATAAAATGTTTTCACATTAAAAACAATAACTAAGAAGAAGTGGGAACTCAGTTTAACTCGAGCAGGCAGGCACTCATCAGTCTTTCACAACCTGCTTAATACATTGGGGGGTGGGAAGTGGGTTTGGATGGGAGAGACCTGTCCTCAGCTGAGGAGAGGGGAAAGGACCTCCCTGAGAGAAAGGCCCAGGTGAGGGGCAGGGCCGGCCTCTCCTCGCATCGGAGGAGGCAGCAGGACACACAGCTGCCTCCAAGCTGGAGCAGCACTGCCAGCCGAGGCACGGCGGGAGCCCTGGCCCTGGCCTGTCCGCCCGCCCTCCCTCGCCTGCCCTCCCACTCCCTCCCTCCCTGGCTCTGCTTAGCCCCGGGCAGCTTTCTGTCTTTGCCCGTTTCCCCCTATCGAGTTCTTAGAAGGCCAGCAGCTAGCGGCCTTGGGCAACAGGGCCAGGCCTTACCTTCAGGTAACTTCCCTTCCAAGTGCAGGGTCCTAGAGGAGGGGAGGAAGAACGAGAGTGGGTAAGAATCACAGTGTCCCTGGGGAGTTGACAAGAGGGGTCTTCCCAAGCAAAGCCCACTAGGCCCCCTTCCAAGTAGGTTTCCAGGTGGTTTCTTCTACGTAAATCACCAGAGATTTCTGGGAGTCCAGACCTCTGCCCACAGCAGAAGGCCCCTGCTCAAGGGCGGCCCACCCAGAGGCTTGTGAAGCACCCCGGCCCACGCAATGCCTGTTAGAGGTGGAGGGAACTACACTGGACTCGCCAAGGTTTTCTGCCTTTGAAGGTGTAATATGAGACTGGTGGGAGAATATTTTTCAAATACAAATTGATTTTTTTCCCCCTGATAGTGACATTTCTTTTTCCCTCTTTAACTCTCCTTTCCCCAGGGCAAAGGCAGTCATCCCCGACTCCCTTCCAGCTTTGCTGTTTTGAAAGCTGGGGGATGGAGAAAGATGGGATGGGCAGTGGGGAGTGGATGTGGCTTAAGCAGTTGAGTGCCCACCTCACACACAGGAGGTCCTGGGTTCAGTTCCCAGTGCCTCCTAAAGAAGACAAACAGCAACGTGCAGACACTGAGCAAAAACAAAGAGCAAAAAAACCAAACAAAAAAATCTGAGCAGGGAGTGCACGTGGCTCAAGCAGCTGAGTGCCCGCCTCCCGTATGGGAGGTCCCTGGTTTGGTTCCTGGTGCCTTCTAAAGGAAAAAAACCAAACAGACAATGAACAAAAACAATGAGCAAACAGATGAGGGAGCATCTAAGGGGGGAAAAAAGATGGCATCGGGAATTCTAGATCCAGCTGTGCCTGCCCCAGCACACAGATGCACGTGCCTTAATAGGAAAAGGGATTTTTAGAGCAGAGTCAAAGAAGAGAAGGTGAGAGAGAGCTGATAAATGTATAGAGCTGACTCCCTGGCAGAGCCCCGAGAAGGAGAAAAACCTGAAAGAGGATGCTGGGATCGCGAGGAGAGAGGTGACTCTGCCCTGTTCTCTGGACAGAGCCCAGGGGCATTTTCCGAGTTTGAAGTGGTCAAGGTTTCTCTCAGTTGGGAACGCAGGATCTAGATTAAGGAATGAGGTGGTCCTGGGGACACACAACTCAAAACAGAACCACAGAGGAGTGGGCCTGAGAAGGGCCTGGGGTTGGGAAGGGAGCCCTGGACCCAGGAGCAGGAAGGGGCCTTTCTGTGGAGAGGAATCAGGAGGACAAGAAGCAGTGGCCAGGGAAAGAGGAAGGAGGATAAATTCCAGGGAGTGACAGGCAGGGTCAAGAGCCACAGAGAGGTCTGGAAGAAGCCTAATGGCTCCGGCAGCCAGGAGGCCACTGTCACCGTAGAGAAGATAGTTTTTTTTTTTTTAAGATTTTAAAATTTTATTTATTTCTCTCTCCTCCCCCCGCCCCCAGCCCCAGTTGTCTCTTCTCTGTATCTATTTGCTGCGTGTTCTTTGCCCGCTTCTGTTATTGGCAGCAGCACGGGAATCTGTGTTTCTTTTTGTTGCGTCATCTTGCCGTGTCAGCTCTCCGTGTGGGCGGCGCCATTCCTGGGCAGGCTGCACTTTCTTTCGCGCTGGGCAGCTCTCCTCATGGGGCGCACCCCTTGCGCGTGGGGCTCCCCTACGCGGGGGACACCCCTGCGTGGCAGGGCACTCCTTGCGCGCATCAGCACTGCGCATGGGCCAGCTCCACATGGGTCAAGGAGGCCCGGGGTTTGAACTGTGGACCTCCCATGTGGTAGATGGACGCCCTATTCACTGGGCCAAGTCCGCTTCCCAAGAAGACAGTTAGTAGGCTAAGGAGGGTGGAAGGCAGGTCCAGAGGGAAGGAAGGACGGGCTGGGAGGTGACCGGCTGGGCCTCTAGGAGGGGAGAAGAATGGAGAGAGCCACCGAGGCCCGAAGGCGGCTTGCGCCTGCCTCGCGAGGGGCTCCCAGAGGTGACCACAGATGACATGAAACAGCCTCTGGGCTGCCCTCTCCAGCTCTTGCGGCAGTCATGGCGGTCAGCCAGTGTGTCCCTGGTGTGTCTGTGCGCTTTGGGTGGCTGGGCAGAGGTGCTCTCCAGGGAGCTTCTGCAGGGAGCCCACACGACCACCCATCGGACAAGAGTACAGGAGAAAGGGCCGACTCCTGGTGAGCTCACCCGAGGCAGAGGGAGGAGGTGGAGGCCGTGTCCCACCCCACTGCTTGCTTCTGGATCCCTGCTCCCCCTGGGTGTGTGTGTGTGTGTGAGCATGTTAATTTTCTATACGGAAAAAATGGACAAAAATATCTATGGAGAAGTATTTAACTGCAATAAACTGGCCTCATGTGGCCCATGTCAGAAAAAAAAAAAGAGAGAATGCAAGGGCCAGAACAAGGGCACTTGAAAAGGGAGGGAGGGAAGAGGAAAACATGGACCCTTCTCTGTTAGATGTCTTATTTCATCTAATTTCCTCAAACCCATCTACAGGCTCGGTGTGACTATTTCTCATCTCTCAGATGACAAAACTAAGATGCAAAGAGGTGAATTGATGGCCTCCCAGACACACAGCTACTTACTAACGGAAAGTGGCGATGAGGGCTGCGCAAACCACTCCACTGCCATGGTGAACAGAGGCGGTCAGACTCAATGACGAATGAGGTGGATTCCCAGGCCCCGTGTTTCACTGTTTTAGTCTGAGAATGCTGGGCATCTTTAGAGGAAGGTTATCAAATAAGTCCTTCACTTCGCATTGCCCCTTTCCTTCCTCCTTGGTTGGGACAGGGTCACCACCCTACTGACGCTGAGGCCCAGGAGAAGTGCCTCCCCAGAGGAGAGGAAACGTGGTCTAAGCTTGAATGACCCTGTGTAGGACACATTCAATCTTTTTACCAATAAAATGGAGATAAATGTCTGTAAAATAGGTGGGCTGTGAAGAACAAATGAGATTTCATATTATATATGTATATCCTCCTCACCCACCCCCCCCAAATTTGAGGTAACGTACAAAATGCACAATGTCAGGTAACAAAATAAGTGAAACTCAGGGGAGGAAAAAGAAGATAAAGCCCAGAGGGACACTGATTTACAGAACTCACGCCTTCAAGTCTTGTGCAATTGTTACAAGGGGTTGCAAATTTGGCCCTAACAGCTTTCTGCAGCCAAAGCAAAGAAGGAAATAAAATTGGCTACCTTGGGAAGTAGATGTGGCTCATGTGACTGGGCTCTTGTCTACCATCTAGGAGGTCCAGGGTTCAATTCCCAGGGCCTCCTGGTAAAGATAAGCTGACCTTTGTGGCAAGCTGGCCCAAGTGGCAAGCTGGCCTACGCAAAGTGCTGGCCCAGAGAGAGTGCTGGCCTTGCAAGATGACATAACAAAAAGAGACACAGAGGAGAGACAATAAGAGATAAAGTAGACCAGGGAGCTGAGGTGGCACAAGAGATTATGCACCTCTCTCCCTCTCTGAAAGGTCCCAGGATGGGTTCCCAGTGCTGCCTAAAGAGAAAACAAGCAGACACAGAAGAATGAACAGCAAATGGACACAGAGCAGACAGTGACACAAAACAAGGGGGGGGGGATAAATTAATTAATTAAAAACAAAAAGGGCTACCTCATTTCGGTACCTGTAGGGTGGAAAACTTCAGCTTTTAGGGGGCCAGCATTCCTACAAATAAGATTTGAGGGAAATTTCCCCACAGGAGGCACATGGTGAGACAGAGAGAGCAACCTGGCCAATGACAGGTAAAGAAGAATTCACTGGAAAGTTTCACAGGGATCAGAGGATGAGTGGGGAAGCACTTCAGAAACCGGAAACCCTAAGCCAATGAACAAGCCCCCTCCTACCTCCATCCCCCAGGATCCTACCTTGCAGCTGCATAGAGCGCAACATGGTTGACGTGGCCACTTACTCCCCACGCGTCGAAAGTCACCACCTGGAGAGAAGCACAGGGCTTTGACTCGTGACCGCCTTGCTCATAAAGTGGGAATGCCCTCCACTTCCAAGGGACTGTCCCTGTTTGTTTAGGAAGGAAGGGAGCCAGCGGGACTCTGGAGCTCTCCAGTCCTGATACGCCTGGACTGCATCTGAGCAGCCCAGTGTCAGTGGTGTGTGACGACTGACTTGGCTGAGGTTCCGTGGAGGTTACTGTTCACGCTTGCTCCAGGCCAGTGGAGCAGAGCGGAATTCAGCTATGACTGAAACCTGGGTTCCGAATATCAGAATATATCTGCTTGGCCATCAGGGCACTGTTTTCCCGGATGGCTGCTGCATGAACTCGGGGCGCACAGATGCTGCCTGGTTTATGTGGTTTCTTTTCCTCATGCCAAACTGAGCATGTGAAAAGTTTTGAGGGATGATGTCTACATGGTGTCTCTGAGGTAAAATGAAGTTAAATATCTGTAGAAGAGGGTGGTTGTGAAGAACAAATGAGATTTCATAGCATGTGTATATATCCTGAAAAGCGGCTATTGGTTTACAGATTGCTTGTTTCCATTTCCACAGATCTGTGTATCTAGTTTCTCACATTTCATTTCTGCACATGGATTTTAAAAGGTAACCATTTTTTCTAGCTGGGAGGAAGAATGAAGCTGACACACGGTGCCAGGACAGAGAAGAGTCCTGGCAGGGGTCCCTTGGGCCCATCTGTATCTCCACCCTCTTGTGATCTGTGAGTGAGCCAGTCACGTGCCCCATTTTGACTGTAGGTTTCAGCTGTTTTCTGTCATCTGAAAACAAAAATGGCTGACGAATGCACGGGTGGAAATGTGCTCTTAAGAAAGGTCTAACTGGGAAACGGACTTTGGCCCAGTGGTTAGGGCGTCCGTCTACCATATGGGAGGTCCGCGGTTCAAACCCCGGGCCTCCTTGACCCGTGTGGAGCTGGCCATGCGCAGTGCTGATGCGCGCAAGGAGTGCCGTGCCACGCAAGGGTGTCCCCCGCGTGGGGGAGCCCCACGCACAAGGAGTGCGCCCGTGAGGAAAGCCGCCCAGCGTGAAAAGAAAGAGCAGCCTGCCCAGGAATGGCGCCGCCCACACTTCCTGTGCCGCTGATGACAACAGAAGCGGACAAAGAAACAAGACGCAGCAAATAGACACCAAGAACAGACAACCAGGGGAGGGGGGGGAATTAAATAAATAAATAAATAAATCTTTAAAAAAAAAAAAGAAAAAAAGAAAGGTCTAACTAATCGATCCACTCGTGAAGTCATCACTGATAAAAACGAAATATATTTTTCCGCCAGGAGGATTTGTATTAGAATGAGGATTAATCAAAACTTAAACCAAAGAAATGGAGCTTTAAATAGTGGAATTTTAGACACCTACTATATTAGTCAGCGAAGGGGTGCTGATGGAAAGTTCCAGAAATCTGTTGGCTTTTAAAAGGGTGTTTATTTGGGGTAGAAGCTTACAGTTACAAGGTCCTGAAGAGTCCAACTCAAGTTTGCTTTCTCACCAAAGTCAGCTGCCACATGTTGAAGCAAGATGGTTGCTGACCTCTGCCTGGTCTCAGGAATTCCTCTATCAGAATCTGGCATAGGCTCATTTCTCTCCAGGCCTTCTCAGCTGCTCAGCTGCTCTGTTCTCTTCAGCTGCAAACTATCAGGTGAATGTCTCATCTTTTCCCGGGGCTTTAGCTGTTTGAGCCTCCGTTCTGTCACCTCTGGCATCTATGGCACTCTCTCACTCTTTCCGTGTGCTGTCTTTAGTGAGTGTCTTTATATCAGCCCATCAAGGGGGAGGGGATTCAGCCTGTGTTATGCCTCACTGATGTAGTGCAATCAGAAGTCCTAAACTGATTTTATAAAGTAAACCTGAATCCTTTGAATTTAATACAATCAAAGGGTATCTGTAGCAGTTTGATATGGTTATGAATTCCAAAAATAGATATTGGATTATATTTGTAATCTGGTCTGCACCCGGGCGTAATTAAGTTATGATTAGGGCTTTGATTGGGCGACGTCATTAGGGCATTGAATCCCCGCGCCTTGGTGGGTGGGGACTCACAGATAAAAGACATGGTGAAAGACAGAGGTGAGGGTTTTTCATGTTGGAGTTTTGATGTTGGAGTTTGATGCTGAATTCTTAAACTGTAGCCCCAGGTAGTAAGCACACAGAGGAAAGAGAAGCAAGCCCCAGGAAGAGAGGAACCCTGAACCCAGAGAGAAGCAAGACCCTGAAAGGGGGGAACCCAGGAAGCCTGAACCCTCGTAGACATTGGCAGCCATCTTGCTCCAACACGTGAAAATAGACTTTGGTGAGGGATGTAACTTATGCTTTATGGCCTGGTATCTGTAAGCTCCTACCCCAAATAAATACCCTTTATAAAAACCAACCAATTTCTGGTATTTTGCATCTGCACCCCTTGGCTGATTAATACAGTATCACACTTAGAGGAATATATTAGTTTATAAACATAATCTTTCTCTTTTGGGAATTCACAAATAATCTCAAACTGCCACACCCATGAAGGTTTTTTTGGACAGGTAGACAGTGAGCCTCCTTGGCAGCCTTAAAATCTTCCGTCTTCTGGCTAAGACGGTACTCTTGATTCTGGTAGAGCTGAGAAGGATGTTACTAGGCTTGTCTACCTTTGCAAGTAAATGCAAAATAGAATCTCCACTATTGTTCTAAAGTTTTCCCCTGGAATAATGATGCTGTTTCCACCGAATTGTATACTTGAAGGTGGTTAGAATGGGAAAGCTTATGTTGTATATCTGTTACTGCAATAAAAACAAAAAACAATGATGTTCTAATTGTGACTAGACTCTTCTCCCTGCAGTGGGCTTGAAATTTTCCATATGGTATCTGGAGTGAGAATTGAGGATTAAAATGCTACATTCACTACTTGCCTACCTTGGGCAAGCTGCTCGGCCTCTGAAAACCTCAATGTCCTCAGTGTAAAAATGAGAATGATAATGACATTTACCTCTGAAGTTAAAATGATGCTCTAAGTGTGAAAATGTTTGTCAAGAGTGCAGTTTTTGGGGAGGGGATGTGGCTCAACCAATTGGGCATCCAACTACCACATGGGAGGTCTCGGGTTCGGATCCCGATGCCTCATAAAGAAGACAAGCACTTGCTCCGAGAGCTAGATGGCGCGCCCCATTGCAATGAGCAGATGCCTAAAGGAGCAGATGCCACAGCCAGCAGATGCTGCAGCCCACGGGAAGCAGGTGTGGCTCAGGCCACTGGGCACTCGCCTCCCACGTGGGAGGTCCCGGGTTTAGTTCCTGGTGCCTTCTGGAGAACGCGAATGAACAGACAGACAAAGAGAACCATCTGGGGAGGGGGGATAAATTAAAAATAAATAAAAGTAAAAAATAAATCTTTTAAAAACTGCAATTTTGTACAAGTGTGTCATAGTGCAGTGTCTGGTGACTTGCATTTTAAGGGGGCAGGACAGAGGTGGGGGGGAGGGCAATAATTAAAGAGGATGCAGTTTGGAACACTCCTCTACCTGAGCACTGATTCATTGAGCTACACACTCTTAACACCGACCTAGAAGGTAATGGAAAGGTGCCTCTGCTCCTCAGTAGGTTTAACAGAGAGCACTGGAGGTCTTGGCTCTTTACGGAGTGGCCTTTGGAAAGGACTGTGGCAGTGGGAGGGCAGCCACAGCCAAGGCGGCAGAAACCCACTGGCAGGACGGGTTCCCAGGCTGTCCACTGGGGGCGCTGTTTCCTTACCAGGTTGATGCTGTTAGCTTCTATGTGCAGGAGGAGAACGCTGGCCACGTGCCCAGTGTCCCATTGCACACCTGGGTCATCTGGGAAACACCTGGAAGGGAGAAGAACAACTTAAGACCTTTTCTAATCAGGCACCAAACTCTCCCCAAGCTCCAGGAAGGGTGTCTGGTTTTGGGGCACGAGGCAGGGGAAGCCCCCCCTATTCTTAAAGCACTTTAGATGTCAGTTAAAGAGATAAGATTTACAAGCAGGAAACAATTAGATATCAAGGTACAATTCCACACAATCTGCTTTGGGAGCTTTGGGTGGCTCTTGTGGCTGAGGGGAAGGAATAGTGAGACAAGGCTCTGTCCACAAATGGGAGGACGGATGTGTCAGAGACACACTTGCCCACGAGGCAGACTCACATACTTTTTTTTAAAGATTTTTTAATTTATTTCTCTCCACCCCCCACCCCCCAGTTGTCTGCTCTTTCTGTCCATTCGCTGTGTGTTCCTCTGTGTCCACTTGTACTGTTGTCAGCGGCACCGGGAATCTGTGTCTCTTTTTATTGCATCATCTTGCTGTGTCAGCTCTTGTGTGTGCGGCACCACTCACGGGCAGGCTGCCCTTTTTTCATGCTGGGTGGCTCTCCTTATGAGGTGTACTCCTTGCGCGTGGGGCTCCCCTACGCAGGGGACACCCCTGCATGGCACACTCCTGAGTGCATCAGCACTGCGCATGGGCCAGCTCACCATACAGGTCAGGATGCACCGGGTTTGGACCCTGGACCTCCCATATGGTAGGCGGATGCTCTATCTGTTGAGTCAAATCTGCTTCCTTCATACACTCTTTGTAAGAATGACGGTAACAGCCCTTTGATAAAAAGTACAAATGTGCATCCCTTCATTTGACGTCACGAAGACCTCTTGAAGGAGTTTAGAAATGAAGTTCTAAGGCTGCTTACTAGGTTCCTAGGTGGATTTGACCCAGGTTTTCTGACTGCAAAGGCAAGATGTCCGAGTGCCAGGGAGCCACCAGGGCAGAGCTGCACCCTATTGCTGGTCTCGGAAGTACAGGTCTCCACTAGATCACTGTGGCCCTGGGTCTCCTCAGACCTGTCTCCCTCTCCTGGCTGACGTTCTTCGGGTCCTTTTTTTTTTGGTGCCTGGATCTATTGCATCAGCTGAGACGAGGCCCCCCCTTTTGGGGAGATGATTCATAGTCTCACAGATTTCCCTCGCTCCTCTGCTCAGATCCTCTGGCAACACGGGTCACGCTCCTGTGAGGACACATGGGCTCTGTCCTCGCAATGCGGGAGGCCCAAACTTCTCTACGTAAAGGCTGTTAAGTGACCGTCTTCAGACTTGAGGCAAAGGAGAGTCACTGGAGGTTTCTGAGCAGGAACACAACAAGAGCCTCAGCAGTAAATAAAGGAGTTCTTGGTGTCCCTAGCTACCTCCACCAAGGTCCTAGGCTGCTCGCTGTAGAGGGCAGCTTTTTACTCTCCAGAGCACAGTCCTGTTGTCCTGTCAGCCAGTCCATGTGTTTCCCATGGTGGTGAGCAAGGCCCACGGCTCGCCCAGGGGGAAAAGGATAGGGAGAAAGTAGGGACCAGTACGAAGTCCAGTCAGTTGCCCTGGAAACAGAGCTGACTAGGGTGGGAGTGGACTTGACCTGCTGAGCTCAGGCTGCTGAAGGAGAACCCCTGGGGAGCCAAGAGCCATGTTTCTGTTCCCAGCCTGCGAGTGTGTCAGGTCGTCACTCGTGCAGGCTGGACATCCCCATGTGTTCACGGGGGTCTTCAGCACACAAGATGGGGAAAGGGGCTGCTGGCGCCTGCCAATTCTTGGTGCTGAAGTGTGGAAAGAGAATCCCAGAAGGGCGAGAAGCGCCTCGCTGCCTTTCATTGCTCCTCCCAGAACCAGGATCTGCCCTTCTCCGGAAGCTCACCTAGAGGGAGGTTCACAGGAAGAAATGTTACTCCTTTCTTGCCTGGTGACCTGGTAAAGAGGCCAATTACTCAGGGGACCCTGGACTGTAAAGAACCCCTTGCTCGCCTGATACAGCTGTGTGGTGTTCAGGTTGTGCTTCTCCCTTCCAGGTGTTTGCCAGATGACCCAGGATAAAGTCCAACGTCCTCTTGGTCAGGTATTCAAGATTTCCCAAAATCTGTCCACTGACTTTGATCCACTTCATTTCTCTTTATTTATTTGAGAGATCAAGTGAGATAACACACGGGAAAGCACTTAAAAACTGTAAGGAGATATGCAAATGTCCAAGTTGTGACTATTCAAATTTGTAGTCAGAAACAAAAATACAGGTTACCAGGGGCCCGGGAGAGGGTAAGGAAGGGGGAGGTAATGCTTAATGGGTACAGAGTTGCTGCTTGGGGTGATGGAAAAGTTTTGATAACAGAAAACAGACAGTAGCACAACCTTGTGAATGGAATTAACACTGCTGAATTATATATTTGAATGTGGTTAAGAGGGGAAATTTTAGGTTGTATATATATTTCTAGAATAATAAAAATACAATACCATAGGACTGGAAAACACAAACCATGAGCCCTAATGTAAACTATGAACTCTAGTTAATAGCATAATTATAATAATATCGTTTCACCACTTGTAACAAAGCTATCACATTAATGCAAAAAAAAGGGGGGGGTGGCTGTATGGGAACTCTGTATTTGCGGCATGATTTTTTGTACACCTATAATTTCTTTTTTAAAATTACATATAAAAACGAAGAATGATCTTTGGTACATAACATAACAAGGATGAACTCGAAGACGTTGAGTGAAATAAACACAAAGGACAGGTATTGTATGATTCCACTTACATGCAGTAACTAGAATATGCAAATTCTCATCTTCAGAGGTGGAGTGCCAGCTACCAGTGGCGGGGAGGGGAACGATGAGGTCCTGCATCAGGGAGCTGAGCTTCTGCTTGAGGTGATGGAGTGTTTTGGCAATGGATGGTGGTGATGATAATAATGTTGTGAATGTGAGAAATGGCACTAAATCATAAGCTAAGGAGTGGCTGAGATGGGAACTTTTATGTTGTGTGTATTTTACCACAATTAAAAAACTAGAGAGACTAAAGAGATGGGACAACTTGATGTAATATATGATCCTGGATTGCAACTAATAATGGAGGAGAAAAATGTCCCCAAAGGGCATTATTGAGACCACTGAAAAAATGGAAATATGGACTGTATGCTTTGTATAAATGTTAAATTTCTTGAACTTGGGAAGCAGATTTGGCTCACCTGATAGAGCATCCGCTTACCACATGGGAGGTCCAGGGTTCAAACCCAGGGCCTCCGGACCCGTGTGGAGCTGGCCCATGCACAGCTAATGCACACAAGGAGTGCCATGCCACACAGGGGTGTCCCCCATGTAGGGGAGCCCCACATGCAAGAAGTGCGCCCCCATAAGGAGAGCCACCCTGCACGAGAAAAGCGCAGCCTGCCCAGGAGTGGTGCCACACACATGGAGAGCTGGTGCAGTAAGATGATGCAACAAAAAGAGACACAGATTCCCGGTGCCACTGACAAGAGTGCAGGCGGACAAAAAAGAACATGCAGCGAATGGACACAGAGAACAGACTATGGGGCTCGGGGGGGATGGGGAGAGAAATAAATAAAAATAAATCTTTAAAAAAGAAATTTCTTGAACTTGATAGCTGTATTTAAGGTGGTTACACTAGCGTCTTTGTCCTTAGGAAATGAAGATGGAAGTGTGAAGTGTTAGAGGAGTATGATCCTAGCAAGACTACTCTAAAATGTTCAGAAAATAGACAAATGATAGTTATAAGATAGATGTATATATAGAAAGATGATAGATTAGATACAGAGATGATAGATATATAGACAGACAGATAGACAATGATATATGTTACAAAATGCTAATAGCTGGTATATTTGGATAGCTACATTTAGGTTATATTGGAATTCCATGTTAGCTTGTTTTTTTGCACCTTTCCTGTAGTTTGATGTAATTTCAAAATTAAAAGTTTTAATAATTTTAAAAAAGTAGTGCTGTTATTGCTTATTAGTTTAATTTAAGCCCCTTCAAAAAATTAAAGGGAAGCAGATGTGACTCAACCAGTTGGGCACCCACCTACCACATGGGAAGCCCCAGGTTCAGGTTCTGGTGCCTCCTGAATAAGACAAGCAGATGCCATATGTGCTGCAACAAGCCAGACGCCACAACAAGCAGATGCCACAAGCCAGCAGATGCCGTAGCTCACAGGAGTGGAGGTGGCTCAGGCCACTGGGCACTCGCCTCCTGTGTGGGAGGTCCCGGGTTCGGTTCCCAGTGCTTCCTGGAGAAGTCCAGCAAACAATGGACAGACAGATGAGAGAACCATCTGGGGGAGGGAGGGACAAATAAATAAATCTTTAAAAAAAAAAAAAAAAGAACGAAACCTCCCATTTTCCTGTCTAGAAGTCCCCTGTAGAGCTCTTTCCTGATTTCTTTCATTGGTTTTAAAGTGGGATATAGGCATCCAGGAGGTGCATAAGATGATCCACTAGGGTAAAGCAAGAAAACACCAGAATTTCTATTTAAATATATATTCATTTGTTTTCTATTTTGTACCTATTTTATAAGGTATCATATACTAATATAGTTTTACACATATGTAACTTATAAATAAATAAGCCTACAAATAAGGAGGGACATATTCAAATTTTGTTTATTGCTCGTCAGGGATGTATGATAAAAAATGTTTGGAGATCACTGGCCTAATCTATATACTCTACATTTTATTTCATTTTTTCCTGGATATTTCCAAATAACTTTATTGAGGTGTAATTCATGTAGCATACAATTCTCTCACTTAAAATGTACAATTTAATGATTTTTAGTATATGTACTAAATGTCTACGTTTTATTTTACTAGGTTTTTTTCTTTTTTTTAGGTACCAGGCCCAGGGATTAAATGCAGGACCTCATATGTGGGGAAAGTGACGCTCAACCACTGAGCCACATCGGCTCCCCTGAGTTTATCATTTGTTCGCTTGTTATTTGTGTTTTTTTTTTTGTTTTTTGGAAGCACTGGGAACCAAACTCAGGATTTCCCATGTGGGAACAGGTGTTCAACTGCTTGAGCCACATCCACTCCCAACATATTTTTAATTCTTGAGTCTCCAACCTATCATGAATTTTTGATGACCAGATGTTATATTTAACGGGTTGGGTCCAACCAAGAAAAACAGAAACCATCAGGTATTTCAGAAGGAATTTAGTATAGGGAACTATTGGACCAACTGATGGGAAGAACTGGGAAGCTGAGAAGGGCACAATGAAGCAACCCCAAGATTGGCAGCAGCAGGAAGCTGCTATCACCTCTAGGGCTGGGGCAGCAGAGCCAAGGAGTGGAAGCAAGGGCGGAAACTGGAAGGTAGTAGAGTCAGGGAAAACCCTTGGCTGCTGACTGAGATGCCACCCAAGATGGAGAGAGGGGGAAATACCCTGGTTTTCCCCTCCTCCTCCCTTCCAGTCTATCATTATTGCCAGATCCTATGCAGGAGTCAACTGGCAAGGGAGCCTGCAAAGGGGGTTCCCACTGGTCCAGAGCAAAGGGCTAAGGTGTCTGGCAATGTCTTGCTCACAGCAGATGCTCAGTGGATATTTACTGACTGATGGGAGCTTTTGGTTGCTGCTCAGTCTTGATCCAAAACCTTCAAGGGACAAATAGACTTTACAGCAGCCTTGTCACTTGCCTTAGGAGGCCAGTTTCCCTTCCTTTGGGTCTGCAGTAGCTCTCTGGGTGCTCAGGTACCAGAGGGAGGGACATGGAGGCCACTGCAGGGTAAACAGGATTCAAGGCTCAGGGTAGGGAGGTATGGGGAGGGTTAACAGCCAGCTGGACCCTAGGAGCCCAAGGACAGAGTACTTGATAGAAGAACACTGGGTAGGGCGATGAAAGGCACCCCAGTTCTAGCTCCCCTGCTCATCAGGCGACCAAGGGGATGAGATTCTTTATCCCTAAAGCTGGGTAGCACCTGAAGGCCTCCCGAGAGCCCTGCTAGATGTGAAGTCTGAGACTAAAGGTTGTAAACAATCTGAGTGATTTAAAAATACTGACCCAGAGACAGAGTTTTTGGAAAGAGGAGAGGTCTTGGGTAGTCAATAGCAAACGAGGCTGCTGAGCGCCTTCTTTCTTTACTTCCCTAGCACTCAGTCAAGCTCCCGGTATTTCCTGACGACTTGTTTTATAGTTCGGTATTTGTCCACGATTGTGTACACTGAACTTAGAATAGTGCACATGGTAGGCACTCATTGAATACTGTTTTCCCCTTATCATTTTGTAATAGTTTCTTCACCCCCTCTGGTAGCCAAGTGAGGAGAGAGATTATTCATCATTACTAGGAATCATCAAAATTGACTTTGGATATGTGTCATTCATGCAGGAGCTGCTGATTGGTGGCCTTAAAGAAGGGCTGAGCACACACAGGAGTTCTCTCCAGCAACTCTTGTGCCATCTTGCTCTAAGCCTTTCTGGGAAAGAACTCTAACATGATCAGCATTCTCAAAGAAATGAAGATACTGATGTCAGCAAAAGAGCCTCCTGCTCTGATGTCCTCCTTTCACATTGAATGCCTGCTTCTGACCCCCGAAAATATGGGATTCTTCCCTGCTCTTCTTACTACTGGCCAACTCCATCACATCCTTTAAGGCCTGGCTTCAGTCCTCGCTCCTTCATGAAGACTTCCTTGCGTTTGGGACCCTTAAACTGAGCTCCTCTACCAATTATGGCCTGAACCCCACCCCGCTTATGCCTAATTAGATATAATATTCTACTATGTTCTGTTTTATGTCTCTCCCTACCTAAAATCAAACTATGAGCCTTGCCCTCCCCAGGCATACAAAACCAGAGCCTTGGGCAGGGCCGTGTGAGAGAGGAGTGTACATCATGCCTAATGGTGTAGATGATCCCACCACTGGTCCCTTCAAACACATCAAAGCTGTTCATCTCAGTCACAGTCCAAAGCGGTACTGAGTCTACCTAGGACACCTCCCTGGGCAGCCAGGACCAACAGAGGGGAGATGACGAACAACTCATCACATAGCCTGGACTGCGGTACTGACCACCCAATGAAAAAAGAGGCAGAATTGCCCAGCCCTTGAGGTTCCCAAGCCACTCCCAAAGCATGCAGCTCTGAAGAGTGACCAGGGGTTGCTGACCAGTTCTGAGTACCATCCCAAAGCCATCCCCAGAGGAAACTGTCATCAATAGGAATACAAGTTGACTGCATTCAGTCAGGGTCAAATTCAAGTCCACTGGAGTTCAGGTAGAGGACAATTGAAGAAGTACTTCCTCCCACAGCATGTCCTCCTGATGAGACACTGACTCGGATACCCTGGACACCAACAACTCAAGCTGTACAGATGCCAACAACTCACCTGAAAGGAGTTTCCTGACTTTACCCCACACCCCAGTTCTATCAGCATTGACGCTGGCCCTGGGCGGCCCCCAAGATTGCCCAGATAAAGCACAACCTTTCCTATGGAGACAACAGTGACCCTGCCTTAGTGGTGTCCTCACTGCCCCCATCTGACCTCTAGGCTCAAGAGCTCCTCCGGCTTTCCAGCAGAGCCAGCACAGCCAAGGGCTTGCTGCCAAGATGGTTGCTGGTTCTTGAAGCAACTTTAGGCCCAGATGGAGCGGCTGGAAGACTGGTGTTGCCAGATGGACAAGGAGACCAAAGAGAACAACCTCTCTAAAGAAGTCTTAGGGAAAGTCCTCAGTGCTGTGGGCAGTGCTCAGCTATTAATGTCCCCAAAATTCCAGCAGTTTTGAGGTCTCTGGGAGCAAAACTTGAAGCCTGACACCAACCCCAAAGTCCAACAGCCCAGGACCTGGCAGGGTTCTGGGACCTGCTACGGCTGTCCATTGAGGACATCAGCATGGCGTTTGATGAGCTCTATCACCTCAAAGCCAATAGCTGAGAGCTGGTGGAGACCACCAAGAAGAGAAAGGAAGAGAAGTAACTATGCTTTCCAGTCCCAAGGAAGGCAGCCGTATGTGAGGTGGTCACGAGCTGCAACAAGGCCTCAGGTGCCCGAGACAAGCAGTACCTGGAGGCCTGCGAGAGCTTCCTGGTGGCCAAGAGGCAGCTTTGTGTGGCAGAACTCAGCCATAGAGTATCAAGATTTATGTATCAGAGGCCTAGACCCAGTTCTGAGACAACGAAGGAAGATTGAAACTATCTCTTAAGTCATTAAAAACAGACAAAAACAAGAAAAAACAAACAAACAAAAATCAAATTATGAGAAGAGACTCGGGTCTCACTTACGTTTCACATTTGATTTTCAGTATAATTCAAACCAAAGAACAACACATTTAAATAAATAGTTAACAACAAGTAATTGAGCTTCTACCTAAGTGGAAGGCACTAGGTTTAACCAGCACTGACTGGTTAACAGAAATAGTCTTTATTTGGCTGAACCAAAGGCAGCTAGATCTGACTCTGGGGGTTGGTATGTACAAGTTAGAGCTCTGGAAGATGACATCTTTATAAAACAGACTAGTGGTGGAAGAGGATGTAGCTCAGTGGTTGAGTGCCTGCTTTCCATGTTTGAGGCCTTGGGTTCAATCTCCCATACCTCCTAAAACAAACAAAAAAACAGATTAGGGATAAAAATGTGAATTGGGCAGGGGGACAAGGCATCCCAAAGGTACCACCTCACCTTAAAGAAGGAAAAGAAACAACATTTAAAAATTAGAAAAAGTAGCTCCTTTCAGACCAACTAATTGCCTGCATTGTCTTTTGCCCAAAGTTCAGCCCTAGTCAACCCAAGACCTGGGTCTAAGTAAGAGATTTTGCATAGCTCCTTCTTTTCTCATCTATTAAAAAATCTGCTTTTGCTAAGCAGGTGAGCAAAAATGTTGTGACACAGCCTTTGGGACTCTTCCTTAAGAGTGGGGAAGCAGATGTGACTCAAGTGATTGAGCTCCCTCCCACCTACCACATAAGAGGTCCTGGGTTTGGTTCCCAGTGCCTCCTAAAGAAGATGAGCAAGACAACGAGCTGATGTGCCAGGCAGGCACGGTGAGCTGACGAAACAAGATGATGCAACATGAGACATGAGGGGAAAACATAATGAGAGACACAACAAAGCAGAGAGTGGCAGTGGCTCAAGCAATTAGGTAGGTACCTCCCTCCTACATTGAAGAGGTCCCGGATTTGGTTCCTGATGCCTCAAAATAATGAGGGGATGGCAAAAAATAAATAAATAAAATAATTAAAAAAAAAAAGTTGGAGAAGGACCTTTCCCCTTATTTCTTCATATGTATTCTCTTTTAAAAAAATCTTTATTTTCAAAGTTTTTATTGTGGTAATATATATAACATGGCATTTTCCATTTTAACCCCCTTCAAGGGTCCAATTCAGTCATGTTAACTCCACTCACAGTGTTGTGCTACCATTACCACCATCCGTTACCAAACCTGAATGCACTCTTTTTTGCATCTCTCATTATTCCTTGTCTGCATCTCTTATTATTTCTTTGGGATGAAATCCTAGAAATGTCATTTCTGGGTCAAAGGCAAAGTGAAGAGAACAAGTGTAGCTCTATCTTAGACCCCTCTTATGAAGAGCAGATGGAAAGTATGTTAACTTACAGGGTGGGCATCACCAACAGAGTGTTTTTGTTTTGTTTTTTACAATGGGGATTTATTAGCTTACATGCTTACAGTTTTCAATCTGTGAAAATGTCCAAATCAAGGCATCATCAGGATAACATTTTCTCCCCGAAGACTGGCTGCTGGCAATCCTGGGCTCCTGTCACATGGCAGTGTTTGCTGGTCTCTCCCTTCTCTTCTGTGTTTCATTACTTGCAGCTTTTTGCTTCCGTGGCTTTCTCTTCTCTTGGTCTGAATTTCATTCCCTTTTAAAGGACTCCAGCAAGAGGATTAACATTCAGCCCGAACGAGGTGGATCACATCTTGACTTGAGATCCAACTCACCAAAAAGACCTACTTACAATGTGTCCACCCCCACAGGAATGGATTAACTTCAAGAACCTTCTTTCCTGGGTGCATACAGCTTCAGTCCACTACAACATCTCTTTTTCTTCCCCTTCATCTCCAAGTTCTGGTCACTTCTTCTCTCCCTTTACCCCTTCAGGATAGTAACAAAACCTTGTTGTTACTAGTCACTGGGTAATGCAATATTCCTTTGAATCCTGCTATATGTAATAGAGTGTTTCTAAAAGGGAGTGAGAGGGAAGTGGATGTGCCTCAAACATTTGGGCACCTGCCTAACACATGGGAGGTCCCAGGTATGGGTTCTGGTGCCTCCTAAAGAAGATAAGCAGATGCCACGCCCGCTGCAATGAGCTAGATGCTGCAGACACGTAAATAAGCAGATGCCACAAGCCAACAGACACCTCAGCCCACGGGGAATGGATGTGACTCAGGCCACTGGGCACTCGCCTCCCATGGGGGAGGCCCTGGGTTTGGGTCCTGCGTTCAGGTCCCAGTGCCTCCTGGAGAAGGTGAGCAAACAATGAGCAGACAGATGAGAGAACCATCTGGGGGAGGTGCAGGATACAAAAAAAAAGGAGAGAGAGAAAGCTTTCAGCTTTCAGCTCAGAGGAGGCCATGGTGCAACTTTCTCCGCTTGTCCTGCATCCAAGTTCATCTGACACCAGCTGCCTCTGCCATGCCACCTATGATGGGCAGGCTCATGTGTCAACTTGGCCAGGTGATGGTGCTAATTGTAATACAAGGACATTTCACGGGCTTTAATCATCAGTAAGTTGGTTGCATAGATGGCTGGTTACATATACCATCAACGTGCCCTCAGCAGTAAGTGAAGTCTCATCCAATCAGTCCAAGGCCTTAAAAAGGGAAGTGATTTCAGCATTCAGAGAGAGAATTTCCATCTCTACCTGTGACAGCCACTGTCTCCTGGGAACTTATCAAGGACCTCCATTAGAGCACCTGGCTGGCAGTCTGCCCTGCAGAATTTGGACTTGTGCATCCCCACGGTTGCATGAGAAAATTTTATAAAATCTCACACTATTTACAGGGATCTCCCACCAGTTCTTTTTCCCTAGAGAACCCTGACTAATACACCATTCAAGTTCCACCCCACTGATATCAAAGTCATGTATCTGTGGTACACTCGCGGGGAAGTAAGTGCTACCTCTGCCCTGGCCCCCAAGAGCGGCCCCCTGGGTCTGTCTCCAAAAAAGGTGGATGAGGACACTGCTAAGGGAATTGGTGACTGGAAGGGTCTAAGGATTTCAGTGAAACTGACCCTTCAGAACAGAGAGGCCCAGATGGAGGGGGTGTCTTCAGCCTCCGCCCTGATCATCAAAGCCCTCCGGGAATAATCCAGAGAGAAGGAAGGCAACAGAACACAGCATAGTGGAAATATCACTTTTGTTGAGGCTGTCAACATTGCCAGGCAGATGTGGCACTAATCCTTAGCCAGAGAACTGTCTGGAACTTTGAAATAGATTCTGGAACTGCCCAGTCTGTGGGCTGCCATGTCGATGGCTGCCACCCTCATGACATCAGAGATGACATCAGCAGGGGAGCAGTGGAACGCCAGCAAGGTAACCACCACAGAGAAAACATTTCAATAAAGGATCATCTGACGACCCCATCCCCCCACAAAAAAACAAAGGAGTGTATACACACACAAAAGAGATTTGTGCATTTTATAAGTCAGAAAGAAAGACCAAGTACAGCTCCTACCAAGACTTCCATTCTTCCTGAAAATCTCAGGTGCTTTGACACTGATTGTCATCTCCTTATCAGTCCCTTGAAAAGTCCAGGTCAGGAAGCAAATGTGGCTCAAGCAACTGCACTCCCACTTACCACATGGGAGGTCCTGCATTTCGTTCCTGGTGCCTCCTAAAGAAGATGAGCAAGACAGCAAGCTGACACAATGGGCTGGCACGGCGAACTGATGCAACAAGAGGCACAAGGAGAAAAATGTAAGGAGAGCCCAATAAAGCAGGGAGCAGAGGTGGCTCAAGCAATTAGGCGCCTTCCTCCCACATTGGAGGTCCTGGGTTCAGTTCCTAGTGCTTCCTAAAAAGGGAAGATGAATAGACACAGCAAGTACAAACAATGGAGGGAGGGAAGGGGAAGTGGTAGAGAGAAAAAAATAAATTAATCTTTAAAAAAAAGAAGGGAAGCAGATTTGGCCCAATGGCTAAGGTGTCCGCTTACCACATGAGAGGTCCAAGGTTCAAACCCAGGGCCTCCTGACCTGTGTGATAAGATGGCCCATGCGCAGCGCTGATGTGCGCAAGGAGTGCCGTGCCACACAGGGGTGTCCCCCGCGTAGGGGAGCCCCACGCGCAAGAAGTGCACCCTGTAAGGAGAGCCACCCAGTGCGAAAAAAAGTGCAGCCTGCCCAGGAATGGCACCACACACATGGAGAGCTGACGCAGCAACAACAACAACAAAAAAGAGATACAGATTCCGGGTGCCGCTGACAAGAATACAAGTGGACACAGAAGAACACACAGCGAATGGACACAGAGAGCAGACAACTGGGGGGGGGGGCGGGGAAGGGGAGATAAATAAATAAAAAATAATAAATCTTTTTTTTTTTTTTAAAAAGAAAAGTCCAGGCACTTCTTCTTTGCAGATGGAGAGACCTGATAAGAAGAGAATTATTGTGCTACACACGAAGTTATATAGGTACCAGGACAGGGGTTCTTAACCAGGGATCCATGGAAAGATTTCAGGGGGTCAATGAGCTTGAATTGAAAATTCAAAAAAACATTATTCTTGTGGGGATGTGTTAGTGTGAGTCCGATGTGTTTATTAAATAATACACAGTATAGTGTGGACTTAGTAAGGGGTCCATGGTTTGCACCTGACAGACAAAGGGCTCCATGGAACAAAAAAGGTTAAGGGAAACGGACTTTGGCCCAGTGGTTAGGGCGTCCGTCTACCACATGGGAGGCCCGCGGTTCAAGCCCCCGGCCTCCTTGACCCGTGTGGAGCTGGCCCATGCGCAGTGCTGATGCGTGCAAGGAGTGCTGCCCCACGCAGGAGTGTCCCCCGCCACGCAGGGGTGTCCCCCGCATAGTGGAGCCCCATGCGCAAGGAGTGCACCCATAAGGAGAGCCACCCAGCGCGAAGGAGGGAGCAGCCTGCCGAGGAATGGCGCCGCCCACACTTCCAGTGCCGCTGACAACAGAAGCGGACAAAGAAACAAGACGCAGCAAAAAGACACAGAAAACAGACAACCGGGGGAGGGGAGGGGAATTAAATAAATAAAAAATAAATCTTTAAAAAAAAAAAAAGGTTAAGAACCCTGCACTAGGGGGAATGACTGGGAATAAGAGAATCTATCTGTGCAGAACACAGATATAGGAAGGACTCCAGTTTCATCTTGTAAACAATCCTCCCCTTGGGTAACCACATGTACATAACTCAAACCAGTGTGAAAATGGAAGAACTGAAGTTTTCAAAGAGGAGTCAAAGTTTACATTCAAAGAATACTGTGTGTTTTGGTATAGAATATTTTTATTAAATAAGAACATGTACAATTACATAAAGTGATAATCATATGCCCTTTCCTTTTTCTAATTACATATCTGTATAAGGCAATATTTTATTCAGATCTTCTAATAAAAAAACGTATTGCAATAGGAAAAAGCCCCCAAAAAACAAACAAGAAAGAAAACTGGAAGTCCCCTTCCCCATCTAGAGCAAATATGAGCCATGTGGGGAATTTGTTTCAGCAATAGATAAGTATTCTAAAGTAATCCCCTTGCTGCTTGTGACTTCCCCCAAATCCAGATCTTTGCAGGCCCACGGGGAATGGTAATAAAGATAATGAGCTTAGAGTTCCTAGAAATTTCCTTTACTATCAGCCAGGTCCTTCACAGCTTTTATGGCCATTTTAATGACAGAGCATGGAAATCTCTCAGCTGCTAACAACTCTGGGTAAGTTTGCTAAGACCTAAAACTATAACTCTTTCTGTCTAAAACCCATGGGGGTGGTAGACTGAAACCAAGTTTTTGGCCAAGTTTTAGTCAAGTAAAGCAGAGACAACAACTCCTGAAGGATTAAGTGGGACAAGGGAGCGGTAGATTCCAGGGTTTCGACAAGGATAACACATTAGGCAGTGTTGAGTCACCATTATTTGATGCTTCTGTTACGATAGGCCCACAAAAATTAAGATGAAAGGACTAGCAGATTCCCGTGCCCCACCTCAAACCCCCCTGTGCATATGCTCGTTAAATAGAACTGGCATCCGAATCACCTGCATTTGACCCTTACTCCTCTCCTCTCCCAGGCTTTATAATACAATGTGTATTGGTTGATTGCACATGTGGTATCAAGCCACTATAATCACGTTCTCTTCTTGAAGTGTATGCCTGTGGGGGGCAATTGTGAAAGAACTGTCCATTTTAGGGAGTGTGGCTGTTAGAAGCAGATAGCACGAGTATTAGGGCCACTGGTAACAGGTCCTTTTAGAGTTTATTATAGTGTGGCTGGGAGGAGTTTCATTAGAAAAGGAGCTTTCGGGAAAGTGATAACAATGGAAACTGAGGCACAGAGGAGCTACACAATACAGTGTTTTCAATAAACAGGAGTTCCCTTCCCCTCTCCTTCCTTTTCAGCGAGTGGGGTTACTCCCCTGAACTGAACTGTTAAGCTCAGAGCTCCCGCCCTGCCTCCCCTCTCCACCCCCCAGCTGAACATTCTAGCAATAGGAAATCAGAGCTCCCGCCTCCACTCCCTCCCTGAGCATCCCAGTCCATCTGAAAGTAACAACCCAGGTCAGAGGGCCGGTAACACCTAGGACAGACGCAGGTGGAACTACAAAGCCGGTATGACTTGTCACATCCTGACCCTGAAACTACAAGGCTAGCACAAATCATCACAACCCAGCCCTTTGTGGTCTAGCCCCAGAACGAGTTATAAAAATCCCCTTCTCCCCCTCCCTCGGGGTTGCAGTCTGTCAAGACTCAGCCCACCTGCTAAGCTCACGCTCATTAAAAACTTGACTTGGACTGGCCTAGGCTCCTGGTCTGATTTCTGAGACACCTCCCTTCCTCGGCTTCCCCTCAAACCCGACATGAACTCTGCCGAAGAATATGAAAGCTGGGAGAGGGTGGGTGATGCGGGAATCCCCTATATTTTCGTTGTAACATTAATATACTCTAAAGCTCCTTTAAAAATAAAGGGAAAAAAAAAGAATATGAAAGCTATTGAACCTGTGAATAAGTTCAGATTTTGATGCACTCTACAGAATTCCGGTCTGTAGTGTTCATCTGATACAAGCCTCTCAGTTTGCAAGGGATAAAATGAAACCTCTGAAATATCTGTGCAGGGTCAGAACTGCACCCAGCCCTTTTCATTCTGAAAGCAGGGGCCCTTCCACTTCATCACTCTCTATCTCAAATCGTTAGGGTGATGTTTCCTGCGAATGAAAGGCAGAACTTCCAAGGCCGTTGTTTTGTGAATCCTTGCGAGAGACTCTGCTTGGCCCTGTCCCTTGTCCAAGCTTTGCAAGAGAGACTTGCCCAAACTTTCTGTGGACTTCCTTAATGCTAAACCATGTCCCTGGGTTGAACCTTGACCCCAAACTGAGCTCTTACCTAAGATGAGGCAATACTATTTAAACCACGAGACAGTCTCAGGAAAACGCACAACTGCCTGGTTCCTTATAGCAAGTCCACGGCCAGACCCCCTGACCTTTTTCAGACCCTCTGAGCAATTTTCCAGTTCTCCTTTTCCCTTCCCTCCTGTGCCCTTAAAAAAAAAATCTAGCTACCTCCATGATAATGGGAGTTAAAACTGGCTGCTCTGGCTTCTCTTTCTCCAGTCATAGCAGGTTTTTATTTTCCTACCTGGTTGCATCACCATCTTTTTGGCACATTGCTTTGCTGGCGCGTGGGGTCTGTGCCTCTCCACACCAGTCTGGGATGCCTATTTTCTTTTCTTTTTTTTTAACCCAGGTAAATGGGAGCTCAATTGCTTGAGCCACAGCTGCTTCCCAATAGCAGTTTGAATAAAGTCTGTCCTGCCACTTTAACTCCTGGCCATTGCTTTTATTTGACAGTAGACAAAGGAAGCCTGAGGATGATGGGAAACATAAAAAGGCCTAACAAAGATTGAAATAAGCAATGGACAATGGAAGAAATGCAAACTGCCTGCATATATTCTTCCTTAGAAGATAATGAAGAAATGCAAAATTAAAGCCAGATACCTACGTGGAAAAGAGCAAAGGGAAAGGGCAGCTTACATACAGCCAAAGTGAGCTTAAATTGCTACATCTCAGTAAGAAGGCAATTTGGCAATATGTGATTACTCATGCCTTTAACCCAGTACTTCTTCATATTTACCCCAAAGAAGTAACTAGAGGAGCCAAAGTTAGGTCAGGCATCAATATCACTTTCACTGCAATTATAGCGGAATCACTTTCACTGCAATTATAGCGGAAAGAGGGGAGAGAGGTAGACTTGGAAAGAAAAGAAAGAGGTAGATTTGACCTTTTCCCGGGTCAGGTGCTCTGCCACCAGAAAGCAATTGCTCTAACTTTCTGAACTGTGGCTTGTGAAAAAATGCTAAAGATGATTCCGAGGTGGTTTGTTTTTTTTTTTGATCAGGTTCAAAGTAAAAGCAAAGAAAGCCCAGATACACCCAAGGTAAGGGATATTAATGCCTGACAGGAAAAAAAAACAACAAAAAACCACAGAAAACAAGAGTTACTAAACTTTAATTTTGCCTCTCGTTTCTCAGTCAAAAAGGAGACCCAGATGAGAGAGAAATAGAAACATATGAAAAGGAATTAAATTTTGAAAACAAAATAAGTCTGTAAGAGAACGTCGAAATAAGGGGCTCTGAATGTATTCAGGCCTCCAGATGGCCTCGCCTGGGTTCCCCAAAAAGTGGCCCCCAGGAAGAAGATGTAAGTGTTCATCCTTCATGGGGAGTGGGATTGCTGGTTGATTTAGTGCCAGGAGGGAAACGGTGGGCCACCAACACAAGGATGCTTCATCTGCTTGGTCCCATGGGACTGCCTGAGCAGTCTGAATAAACACTCACCTCTGAACTGTTCATCTGTCCAGAAGAAAAAGGGAAGTATTTTTCTTTTGGCTCCTGTTCCCCAATGGTCAAAGATTGACTGCATAGGGTGTTAACTCTCCACTACCTCAGGGCGGCACAGGCTTGGCGTCGGAGACTCTGAGTAACAGCAGAGAGACCTGGAGGAGCAGCTGTCAGCGTGGAGTAGCTGAGGTCGGTAAGAGCGTGTACAGGCCTGCTGGCTGGCGGGGCCGGGATTGGAGAGAATGAAGGAACTGCTGAAGATGCTGACAGGACTAAGCACACACGCGCTGGGCTAAGCTTTGGGGTTACAAACACGAACACAAATCATGGTCCCTTTTCCTCAAGAGGCTGAGGCCTGGCAGGTGAGATTTTGGCTGCTGCAGGGAAAGGAGAGAGGGGCCGGGGGTGGGGAGGAGTAGGACCTCCCAGCCAGCCCGGGGCACTAGCATTACCCAGTGGTCGTTGAAGCGCACGAAGCACCTCGGGGAGGCGATGGGCCCAAGTTTGGCTCTGAGGACCTCTGAGGAGCATGGCATTGGTCTTTTGGAAGCTACTAGACACCGCAGAGGAAATTGACTCTTGCCAGTCTTTTGGTACAATAGCCTGACAACCCTTTCCCCAGGCCGTATTTAGCAAACACGGGGTTAATACTGCTGGAAAAGGTCCCAAATCCTTAGCCCCGCCCTAGACCCTAGTGTTCAGTAAACAGGCTCGGCCAGCTCAGCCCGAGAGAGTTCAGAAAAATAAGGTTTGTTTTCAGGCTGGCTGCATATCCTCCAACTCTGACCTTTCCTACTGTGAGAGGTTTGCAATAATTAACAAGCTGTAGCTCAGTTTCCCCTGATATGCATTGGGAAAAGGCAAACCCCCTCCCCTGTGTCTGAGGGCATGGCAGGCACTTTCCCACAGGTTAAACAAAGAAACCTCATAGAGACAGGAGTAGAGGGAGAGAGAGATCTTCACCATCTATGTATCAGAGGGAGATGGAGATCTTTACTACCACTACCTGCATATCAGAGGGAAACAGAGATGGAAATCTTCACTATTTACATATCCTTTAATTCCTACAGATGAAAAGAAACACATGCTCCTGCAGCATTCCAAGAAGCCACAAACTCCCTCAACCCCTCCCACTACCTCACTCGGACCCTCAACCCCCCTCCCACTAACTGTCATTTCCCCGCCTAGGAAAGTTCTGTGTAAATTCAAATCCCTCCCTTCCAGGAGTGGGCTGAAGTCTCTCCTCAGACCCCCATCATGCTGGTGGGGGGACTGAAGTCTGTTCTTCAGACCCCCTCCATTGGGAGAGCTTCTTAATAAATAAACTCTTTGCTTATGGTCAATCAGTCTCCGTGTCCCAGTAAGAGCTGTATTTTCTCCAACACCTACACATTCTAATGACTCACCCTGGCCAGCACTCTTAAACCCTGTCTGGAGAATCCTGGAAATGCTTCGTGAAAATATTTGGGGAGTTGGGGTGGGGTGTGGTGAGAGGGCTGTCAGGGCCTTCAGTCACCAGGCTCTGGGCAAGGGGAACCCCCCTCCTGCCCACCTCAGGGGCGTCAGGTCGCCCCTCCCTCAGCCCCAGCCCTGGAAGCCGAGGCAGAATCCACAGTCACTGTGGCTGGCACCCAGCCAGGGGTGGTTAAGAGCTTGTCTCTTCTGAAAACCGAGTCCCACTTCTGCACACTGCACTCTGAACTCCAATACAGTCAGGGGAGGCTCGCACGCCCTTATTTGGCCTTGTGGCTTGCACCAAAGGAGCTGGAAGGTTCCGCTGGCCCTCCTCGCCAGATCCCCACCCCCAGCACATTTCACAACTCAGAGGACTTCCTTTGTCATCCAAAGCAGGGCAAAGGTCAGTTGAGTTCAGTGCTAAGGCCCTTGGAGAGCAGAAAGCTGAAAGCTGAAAGCCGAAAGAAAGCCGAAAGGGTGGCAGATTACCTGGGGCCTGTGCGGTCCCAGGGGGTCTCTGTGGGCTAACACTGCACCCAGTGGGCCGCTCTGGGAGGCCACGCAACTGCCTTCCAGCCTTGAGGCCAAGCTAGAGGGTGGCTGCTGGGTTGCAGGAGAAACCAGTTGTTAGACTGCAAAGAAGTTAGATAAGCTGAGGAGTAGTTTGAGACAGGACATACTAAAGCAGGGAAGGCTCATCGTGAATCACCATTGACTAGTCTAAAGTCAAGCACAGAGAAGAAATGAAAAGGGGGGAGTGGAAAGAGAAAGGAAAAGATTTGAGAAAAGGAATCAGGTGGAAAAAAGAGGTATATAAAAATCAGTCAATTGTTATTAAGTATTTGCTCTGATGGGGCCCTCATTCTCAAGCAGCTGAGGAGCCCAGACATAAGACCAAATGTCCCACTAAGGTTTTAAGCTCCCAATTCTAACCGTAAGATTTTTCCTTTCTCGAAGGAAATAAAGTCACAACTTCTAGGAATTATATTGAAATTGGTTACCCTACAACCTGGGCCCACCTTTCTCAGAAAGATGCACTTCATATTATCTTACAATTGCAAAGTTTTTGTGAGAAATGCTTTTCCTCAAATTGCCCATTTACTGTTTAGCTATGGGAGAACAGAAAAGAACCTGTTAACTGAACTCAGAGGTCAGAGGTCAGAGTTCTGATTGCCCTTCACCAGCCCAAAAAGGTGGTTTAAGAAGTGGAAGCCTGTATCCTCTCTGCTCCCTCCTTCCACAAAGACAGTGCTGGTGGGAATGGGGTTGCAAGGATTCTTGGTCCTATGAAAACAGAGAAGAAATCTCCTAAGCAGAAGGTGAAGTCGGTGTGGGCAATGTTTGAACACTGTGCAGTATTTTTTTTGAATGTAGAAGAAAGAGCCATTGGCATAACTTTTTGACTGGTCTCTAAATCCAGTGTCTGAGATTTCTGCCTCATTTTATTTTTGTATTTTTTAGAAGGTACAGGGGATTGAATCCTGGACCTCGTACATGTGAAGCGTGTGCTCAACCACTGAGCTACACCTGCTCCTCGTGGTTTGTTTTTAAAGAACCACCATTAGTGTAACCTCAGAGAAAGGGTTCATCCCTGATTTTGATAAGTACCTGAAACACCTTCAAAAGCCAAGAAACAAGACAAGACAGAAAGCCAGAGAGCAGAGCCCTGGATCCCTCTGTGCTATGCAGAGCTTTGCTCACAATGAACACTAGACACTCTGGGTGCCAAGCACCCACTGGAATCCTTGAGAGGGCACGGAAACTGTGGACAGGGGAGCTCGGGGAAGGCTTTCAGGTGGAAATGGTATTTTGTTATTTAGATTTCACTGAGCTGCAAGGCACTGTGAGAGATGACATGTGGGTGACAAAATCCATTGAGACAAGCAGTTCAAATAGTGAAACCCAGGGCAAAATACTATGTGGTGGCTTGGGGCTATGTACCCCAGAAAAACATGTTCTTAAACTTCATTCATTCGGGGGTGTTAACCCATTTTAAGTAGGACTTTTTGATGAGGTTACTTCATTTAAGGTGTGACCCACCTCAGTCAGGACCCGTCTTAATCCTATTACTGGAAGCCTTTATAAGCAGAATGAAATTCAGATGGAAAGAAAAAGTCACAGAGGGAGGGCCAGAAGCTGACAGTCAACAGAACCTGGAAGAGAAGGGAGAGGCCAGGAGAGGCCACCATGTGCACTGCCAGGTGGCAGAGGAGCCCAGGACCAAGGATCACCAGCAGCAGCCCCAGAACGCCAGTCTTTGGGAAGAAAGCATGGCCCTGATGATGCCTTGATTTGGACCTCTCCTATCCTCAAAGCCGAGAGCCAATAAATTCCCTTTGTTTAAGCCAACCCATTGATTGCATGGTATTTGCTTTAGCAACGAGGAAATGGAAATACTCCCATTTGAGAAAGACCCCATCCCTTATAGAGCCAAGTGCTGTCACTTTATTTAGTGGGGAGTTGCTATAACAATCAGAAGTACCAGAATGGGCACTGAAATTGGTGGTCCTCAGTGATAAAGTGCTCATCCACACAGAGCTCTTTGGTTTTGTTTTAAGATCATCAAGATTAAAACAACATGTTGAAACATTTCTCATCATGAAGTCGTGGCCATGGGAAAACTATCTGGGACATAATTGTCAAGAGTACTCAAAAAATTCTTGAAGGTAAGCAGATGTAACTCAGTACTTGAGTGCCTGTTCCCATGTATGAGGTCCCAGGTTTGATCCCTGGTACCTCCTGAACAAACAAACAAACAAACACCTCTTGAGTAACCACAGGGAAGGCTGACAAGTTTGAAGACAATAAGGACAGTGCTATAAAATGGAAGAGAGAGATGAAAGGAGGGGGCAGTCAGTATCGGTACTGCCAAGAAGTTGAGGAAGATGGGTACTAGGACTTGACCAATGGATTTTAACTCTTAAAAAGACAGTAGTGACCTCTGAAAGCAATGCTAGTGAAGCAGGGTGGGCAGAAGCTAAACTACAAGGACAGAGGTCAGTGGGTGGTGAGAAAGCAGCATCTATAGTGCCTTGCAAGAAGCTTGAGAATGATAAGAAAGTGAGAGATTAAATAAAAACGTTAAAAAATAGATTTTTTTTACAATTTTGAGTTGGTAGAGACTAAAGCTACCCAAAGGGATAGAATTACCAAGAGACAGGACAAAAGGAGATAACGGTAAAAGAACAGGGCAGTTTGGGGCTGTTGAAGAGGGACAGATCAAGTGGAGATCAAGCCAAGGTTTTAACTGGGCTAACTCTTTCCAATGAATGGATTAAGCAATGGGGTAGGAGACAAAGAACTGGTCAGCGAACCGTAAACAGTCCTGTGTGATTAGATTGCAAAGTGTGAAGGAGAGCAGAGCCAGGCCACGGTGGCCTTGAATGCTCTGTGAACTTGACTGGATTATTGCTAGACACAATGGGGACAAAACCAATGGGGATTAAAGGTTTCTGAGGAAAAAGACAATAGAAAAAAAAAAAAAAAGTTCCTGAGGAGTATCTGCAACAGTCCAGAGAGCAGATGGCAACGGTCTGAATTAGAATGGTGGGACTAAAAAAAATGGAGATACCGATGAGCAATAATGTCGACTTAGCCTCATTGTGACTAGAGGGCCCACTAGAAGGAGGCAAGGAAGTGGTCTGGGATGACCGGAAGCATCCCTCCCTCCAAGGGACTAGTCTGGGAGGAGGATGGTGCTAGTCAGACGGGGAGAACTGAGGCCTCGGTGCTAAGTGAGACTGCCTGGAGCAGGGAACAAAGCCAGAAGAGGGTTGAAGGCAGCTCTGAAGATCTACAAAGAAAGGGCTAGCAAGAAGAGCCAAGAAAGGAGACAGAGAAGGAGCAGCTGGAGATGGCCCGTCCAACTTGTCTGGAGAGTACATAAACATTTATCAGACACCATCTACGTGCCAAGGCGCGGCTAGGTGCTGGTAAGTGAACACATGACAATTTATAAAAGCGGCTTTCTTGAGCCATATCCTGGCGGACTTCCAAGCTGATGAGGCACAGATACAGGATGTGATCTCCTCCCTCTGAAGAATTCTAAACACTGTGAGGAAGGGAGTACAGAGGCAGCAGTGAGTTGAATGACTGGCCAAGAGCAGTGAGTGGGTAGCAGCTGAGCTGCTGAGGATGTCAATAGGAAGCGTCAAGAATACCTCAGGGGAAACGGACTTTGGCCCAGTGGTTAGGGCGTCCGTCTACCATATGGGAGGTCCGCGGTTCAAGCCCCGGGCCTCCTTGACCCGTGTGGAGCTGGCCATGCGCAGTGCTGATGCGCGCAAGGAGTGCCGTGCCACGCAAGGGTGTCCCCCGCGTGGGGGAGCCCCACCTGCAAGGAGTGCGCCCGTGAGGAAAGCCGCCCAGCGTGAAATGAAAGAGCAGCCTGCCCAGGAATGGCGCCGCCCACACTTCCCGTGCCGCTGACGACAACAGAAGCGGACAAAGAAACAAGACGCAGCAAATAGACACCAAGAACAGACAACCAGGGGAGGGGGGGAAATTAAATAAATAAATGAATCTTTAAAAAAAAAAAAAAAAAAAAAGAATACCTCAGAAGCTGTGATGGGTTTGCAGGGCAGACCTGAGGCAACCTGACAGACCAGTTGGTGAGGCAAGGCTTCAAGCTCGCTCCATGGACTCTGATGGAACTGAAGCAGATTCTTATGCTAATTCAACAGTATTATTCATCATAACCATTACGTCCTTCATAGTTCAAAAGAGCTTTTGCATAATGAGTGATTTAAACTTAAAATTTTCTTTTTTCTTTTAAACAAAATGCTCATACTGGTCAACGACTTAGTCTAGACTAACCTCCCTCACAATGGCGGTGAGTCTTGAATGAGGGACTGTGCTCCTCACTAGCATCCTTTGAAGTCGGCATTATTCCTAATTCCCTGTTTAGCCGGACTCATAAAGGGGCCTGAGTCCCATGACCAGTTTGGACAGCTTGCCCAGCTGCCTGCTAAGTGCTAACATCAGGACATCTGCATGGACTGCATTTTACATCGACTCTTTGGCCAACCTAAATGCACAGCACTCTAGACTCCTAAGGTGGTTCTTAGAGAGAAGAAAACCTCCCTCCCAAAGGGTGGATTCATTCACCAGAGAAGGAAAGAGCTAGGGATGTTATCAACTACCGAAATGGTCCTGTTAGTTGTAGAAAGAGTCGAACTAGGGCTCTTGATGAAACCAACCCTGATTTAGTATATTGTGGGGAAAATGGCTTCCTTTCCAAGGTGCCTAGGTGTTGATACTAGGCTACACAGAAATGGATATTTTCCATAATAGTATCAACTACTTGGGGAAATAAAAACCCAGACTAGCTATGTTCTCTAATTCAGCATTTCATTGTGCCATGTCTTTCCTAAAACATGGGCTTTTCTAAAGTTATAAAGAGCAAATATATGGATTCTCTCGACCCCTGACTCTTCATGTACTCTCTGTCTGAGACCCTGGTTATTGGGGTTAACAAGGAATCTAAGCCAAGGGACTCTCAGCTGCTCCCCTCAAGATTGATTCTAATTGGTGTTGTTACTTCAAAGTATAAAAAGCACACTTGGAGTGCTGGCCAGAGAGAGTCTAAGTTATTGTGAATGTTGTATGTATCTGGGTTGGTAGAGAGGAAATGCATATACATGTTGCATATACATGTTGCATGTTGCATTGGGGTGGGGGTGAGGTTTATCAATAACCTCAGTCTCTGACACATCGAAGCAGGTGGTGTTCTTTCAGAGCAATTAAAAAGTACTGAGACTTTCCTTTGCCAAATGAGGTCCACAAATCTCTGAGAGTCTGTGGCTAAATTCTCAGGCATCCACAGGTTCTTAGAAAAACCTATTTATTTAGATAATAACCCAAAAACGTTTATGGACTATTTCACTGACTACTTAAAGTGAATACATTCTCGTGATTTTATTTCCTGTATTGACGTGAGTGTACTCAACATACCTGGGATTTCTGTTTTTGAAAAAGGACTTATTACATAAGCTAAATATGAACAGAAAATTAAATTGAAAGGAAAAAAAAAGATCCATGAGCACTGGCAGTTGAGAAAACTCGCCCCACAGTGTTGTGGATTGAAAAGCAGCCCCAATTCTCTAGGCAATGAAGGTTTACCTATCTGGATCAAGTCTGTCTTTCCCCAGTCTCATAGGATCCTCAGCCCTTCTCCTGTCTGAAGTCAAAGTGGACCCAGGCAAAGAACCACATGTTGAGACCATCCCCAGGAACTGACAGGGCCTGTAATCACTACTGTGATGGCATATTTAGACTCTGTATCCTAGGGACCATGGTGAGTCTTAAGCTTCTGTGTGAGCCTTAAGCTCCAGTCTTTCCCTCAACAGCTCCAACGGTGTTTTTTCAAGTCCATGTGATTGGGCTTCTGCCTTGCTCTGCTCATCTGTTCCTCTACTGAGAGTGGAGCCAGTCAGATCAGGAGCTCCAGAGGGTCTGGCAAGATCTAAATGACATGTTAGAGCTGACTGACTTGACCTAGTTTCCTGTGCTAGTTGCTGGTTGTGGTCTAACTCTCAATAGAAGGTCAACTCAGAACCACAACAGGGCCCACCTGCTTGACTCTGACCATCCTCCTTACCTGGAAACTCTTGTTGCAATGGCTTACCCACTTGAGTGGGCCTCTTTGGAAACAAGACACTAGTTTGGTTCAAGCCCGCATTCACCCCACCCAGGGCTAATATAATCTGATGGCTGGCTTACTGGCCTGGGCTTTTGAGGTCCTCAGACCTATGGGACACATGCCTGAAATATGACAATCTGGGGGGGTGGGGGGAGGGGAGATGCCATGGAAACTGAATTTAGGTGGAATAGGAATGAATTAGTAAAACTTGTAGAAGAGCCTCTCTTGGGAAGTGATGTGAAATAAAACAGAAATGTAAACGAAAATACAGAAGTTAGAAATACACATAAATTTGTTAAAAGATAATCCTAAACCTGAGGCCATCCTAAGTGGGTCTCAATGGCCTCTCAGTCAAAAGACCTCTTTACATGCGCACTGTCTAGAGTGCAGAGTCCTCAGATGCCAACAAAGCTCAATCTCGACAGAATTAGCATGGACAACATTTTAAAAGCTTTTAAGAACTGAGTTTAAAACCAACTGTGGTGCTACCGCATTGTTTTCCAACTGAGATCTGCAAGAGAACTCTAGCCTTTCTTCTTGGCTTCCCTTCTGAACAGCTGGTCCTGACCCATTTCTGGCACTGTGTTCCAGCTGCCTCGCCTCTGCTTCCCTCTTGATCTGCTGGACTTGTCCTGACTTCCAGACATGATAGCTGACACTGTCTTCCTGGCAATGACCTTGGTTCCCAAGTGGCCATGATTTGGGTTCTCCATTTGTGATAAGCTGCTACAGAACACTTTAGATAAACACCTTTCCCAATAAAGTGTAGCCAGAAGCCCTGGACATTTGATCCAGTACCAAGAACTCTTCGGAGGCCATCTATAGAGGCTGTTGCTCTGCTAATGAGACTCTGAAAATCATCAATGGCTGGGAGAACCCAGAGATGCTGCTGCCTTGGACCAGAAGCCGAGTTGTGGCTCTGACACTCCTACCCCAACAGTTTCCAAGGGCTCTGTGTAGTGCTAGGGAAAACTCTTTCTTTCTTTAGGCAGTGACATTTTTGGCATACAGTCTGTCAGGGATAGTGAAAAGATGAGCCATTTAGTGGAGGTGATGTACACCAGTCCCTCAGTCACTGGCCTCCTCTCTGCCTTATCTGACAACCAGACGGTCACCAAGTCCTCTAATGGTTACTTCTGTCATAGCACTAGGAACCATCTCTTCCCCTCTATCTCCTCCACCATTGTTTTATTTCTGACCTTAACCACTTCTCACCTGATGAATGGTCCCACTGCTTCAAGTCTGAATCCCTCTCCTGAGGCACTCTCTATACAATATTGTCAGAGAGATTTCTAAAATGCATATCAGATCAAGTCCTGGCCCCATTTAACATACTTCAAAGCTCCTTATAGTTTTAAGAAAATGTTTAGGTCCCTGATGCATGACCTTTGTGATCTGGCATTGTCTAGCTCACTCACATCCTCTTGTATCACATTCCCTGAAGTACGTTCTACTTCACCTATCAGGAAGAACATTCTGTCTAGAATGTGCTTGGCTAATCCCTATTTGTCCTTCAAGATTCAGATCACAGGGAAGTGGACTTGGCCCAATGGATAGGGCATCCGCCTACCACATGGGAGGTCTGCGGTTCAAATCCTGGGCCTCCTTGACCCATGTGAACCTGGCCCATGTGCAGTGCTGATGTGCGCAAGGAGTGCCGTGCCACACAGGGATGTCCCCCGCGTAGGGGAGCCCCACGTGCAAGGAGTGCACCCCGTAAGGAGAGCCACCCAGGGCAAAAGAAATTGCAGCCTGCCCAAGAATGGCGTCACACACATGGAGAGCTAACACAACAAGATGATGCAACACAGATTCCCAGTGCCGCTGATAAGGATAGAAGTGGTCACAGAAGAATACAGTGAATGGACATGGAGAGCAGACAATGGGGAGGGGGGAGACATAAATCTTTAAAAAAAAAAAAAAGATCGAGATCACAGGTGTCTTACTTTGCCAGGGCTGCTATGACAAATACCACATACTGGTTGGCTTAAACAACAGGAATTTATTGTCTCACTATTTTGGAGGCTGAGACAACATCAAGGTGTCAGCAGGCCCTGCTTTCTCTGAAGTCTGTTGCATTCTGGTGATGACTTTACAGCAAACTTCCATCACATGGTGAGCTCTCTCTGTCACTCCCTCTGGTTCCTGCTCCCATGTCCATTTCTTCTGCATAGAAGACCTTCAGCCATATTGAATCAAGGCCCATACTCATTCAGGTTGGGCACATATTAATGAAAAACATCTTCAGGGAAACAGACTTGGCCCAGTGGTTAGGGCGTCCGCCTACCACATGGGAGGTCCACGGTTCAAACCCTGGGCCTCCCTGACCCGTGTGGAGCTGGCCCATGCGCAGTACTGATGCAGGCAAGAAGTGCCCTGCCATGCAGGGGTGTCCCTGCGTAGGGGAGCCCCATGTGCAAGGAGTGCGCCCTGTAAGGAGAGCTGCCCAGCAAGAAAGAAAGTTCAGCCTGCCCAGGAATGGCGCCGCACACACTGGAGAGCTGACACAACAAAATGATGCAACAAAAAAATAAACACAGATTCCCGTGCCGCTGACAACAGCAGAAGCGGACAAAGAAGAATACACAGCAGATAGACGCAGAGAACAGACAACTGGGGTGGGGGTCCGGGAGTGGGAAGGGGAGAGGAAATAAATAAAAATAAATAAATCTTAAAAAAAAAATCTTTAAAGGTCTTATTTACAAGTGGGTTCACATCCACAGGACTAGTGGTTGGGACTTGAACTTTTGTGGGTGTATTAGTCAGGGTTTTCCAGAGAAAAAGAACTGACAGTTTATATATATGTAAATACAATAGAGATAAATTGTAGGAATTGGCTCACGCAACTGTGAGGATTGCAAGTCTGTATTCCTTAAGGTAGGCTCAAGTAGAAACTGAATGAAATCAATGTTGAATTCCCCAGAAGAACCTGCAAACTGGAAACTTTAGGGAAGGTGATGATAAATTCTCCAGGAGAAGCTGGTCCATGTGCAGTGCTGCTGCATGCTAGGAGTGCCATGCCATGCAGGGGTGCCCCTGCCTAGGGATGCCCCACACGCAAGGATTGTGCCCTGCTAGGAGAACCGTCCTGAATGAAAAAAGTGCAGCCCACCCAGGAGTGGCACGGCACACACGGAGTGCTGAGGCAGCAAGCTGATGCAACAAAAAGATGATGCCATTTCCCAGTACTGCCTGATAATGCAAGCAGACGCAGAAGAACACATAGCAAATTAACACAGAGAGCAGACAATGGGTGGGGGGGGATGGGGAGAGAAATAAATAAAATAAATCTTAAAGAAAAAAAAAAAGCAACCCATAGAACTGTCCAACACAAAATGAACTCTAATGTAAATTACAGACTCTAGTTAATAATACCATTATAAAAATACTGGTCCATCCATTGTAACAAGTGTACCACACTAAATACAAAATGTTGATAATTGGGAAAAGTGTATGTGTGGGGGTGTGGGGAGTATATGGGAGCTCTGTACTTGGTGCATGATTTTTCTGTAAACCTACAACTGCTCTAAAAACATAATTAAATTAAAATTTTAAAAGAAGCAAATAACAAATGAAAATTTTCACTCAAGCATACTGTGGGTATATCAGATTACGTGGGCTAGGTCAGGCTTACTGAAGAAATGTGAGTAACTTGGGCTGCACATAACAGATGTCCAGGTGTGGGTCTGGCAGTATTTCCCACAGCTAGTTCTGGGAAACAGATCACTGGTCACTATGCTAAGTTCCTGGAATGTATTACATAAGTAAGATAATGGAGTAAGCAGTAATTTGAAATTAACCACCTGTTTCAGTCTAAGGATAAAAAAAAATAGCAGGCTTACAGCAGGGAAGTAATGAAAACAGGCCTTCCCAAAATGAAGTAAAAGGGATGGCTTTTGGGGTTAGTAAGGGTTGTCAGGTTTAGCAAATAAAAATATCAGATGCTAGTTCAATTTAAATTTTGGATAAACAATGAATACTTTTTTTAGGTAGACATACGTCCCATGCAATATTGAAAAACTACTCGTTGTTTATCCAAAATCCAAAAAATTTTTATTTTTTCAAAAATTTAAAAATACTTATTACGTTCATTAACAAGTATCAATGCTAACACATGTTAACATAAATAACATGCTTTAATGAAAATTAATATTTTCCAAAACCAGTTTCCTGGGAAGAGTGGCATTGTTTCATATTTTTGCAAACTTCTTTAATGCCTGACTCTACTACACTTGGAGAAGAACCAGTCATTAGAGGATGGAACTCCTGCTGAATGGAAGGATATGCAAATTTTCATCTTTACGTGAGATGAAAGAATTGCTCTCTAAAAAGAATGTACACAGACTCCCACCAGCAAGCAACACATGGGTGGTTCCCAAGAAATTAAAATTGAACTGGGTGCCCTGAATTTATCTGACAGCCCTGTTTGGGATCCCTACCTTTCTGCAGGGCATTTATTGAATAATAATTTTTTTAAAAGTTAGTTATGAAAAAGATCTTAGAGATAATCTAATGCAACACCTTATTATAGGAGGGAGGATCTGAGTACCTGCTCTGCCCTGCCCAGATCAGCCAGTGCTGGGGCCCATCTTCCCAGCCACTCTGCCAAGAGAAGGACAGGGGCTGAAGAGTAATTCCTAATTTTTTTTAAAAAAAGATTTAATTTTATTTATTTCTTTCCCCTTGCCCTCCCTCCTCCCTGTTGTCTGCTCTCTGTGTTCATTCGCTGTATTCTTCTGCGTCCACTTGCATTACCTGGAGGCACTGGGACACTGTGTCTCTTTTTCGTTGCATCATCTTGCTGTGTCAGCTCTCCGTGGGCTGACTCTGGGGCGTACTCCTTGCGTGTGGGGCTCCTCTACACAGGGGTGCCCCTGAGTGGCACGGCACTCCTTGCACATGGCAGCACTGCGCGTGGGCCAACTTACAACACAGATCAGGAGGCCCTGGGGCTCGAACCCTGGACCCTCCATATGGTAGACAGACGCTCTATCAATTGAGCCCTGTCTGCTTCCCTCCTAATACTATTTTTCATGCTGCTTCAGGAGACACAATGCAATTCCCTAAGATGCCTTATGATCAAATTCATTTTAACAGACTTTTTTAATTTTAAAAAAGGAATCCTGTATGCTGTGATTTCTTTAAGAGCTATTGAGGAAAAAATGGGTTGTTAAATCGAGGAACCCATTCATAATATACCCCAATTACAAAAAGGTTGAGAAATAATAGTTTACACTAGAAATAAGTCCAAGGGAAAGGGTATGTCTACTTAAGTTTTTTGGGGTAATGACTGGCATAATTTTAAAAATTAAAAAGATATATATGTTTGTAAGTTGGTCATTGATAATCATCTAGTGAAAAAAAATACCACATAAATTCTTCTCAGGTTCTCTTTAGTAATTTGAATCACAGATGATCAGCCCAAGAAATTACCTGCCAAATGAGAACACTGGCAAGATGATGAAAACTAGGGTAGGTATTAAATGTGGTAGTGGAAAGTGTACTGCATGGACCACGACTGCAGGCTGGCATCTGATAGTAATCTTAAAAGTACAGGTTAGCGCTGAGGAAACCTCTGCTCTGCCATGGAAACCTAGCCTTGACAAGGCTCAGATATCTTCCTTCCCTCCAGAGAAGGTAGACCATTCTCACCTAATCCCAAGCCCTTAGATGGTATCTCTAGGCTCTGACCCTCCAGCCCTTCCTGATTCCTTTGAGCCCTGGGGAGTCTGGATTTCCTGAATGTTTCTGGCTTGGTAAGTGCCTCTGGTGCTGGCATCTGATATTTCCTGCCCCACCTGGAGGCTGAGGCATTAAAAATGCTCACAGCATCACCTAATGCTCCCTTACTGCAGCTGTGCTCTCCAGACCCTTCTCTGCCAACAAAAGCCAGGCGATGGGGTGGTTTATTAGTATTATTTTAAATTTATTTCTCTCTCCTTTCCCTTGCCCCTCCACTGTTGTCTGCTCTCTGTGTCTATTCACTGTGTGTTCTTCTGTGTCTGCCTGCACTCTTGTCAGGCAGCACCGGGAACTTGGGTCTCTTTTTGGTGTGTCATCTTGCTGTGTCAGCTCTCTGTGTGTGCGGTGCCACTCCTGGGCAGGCTGTGCTTTTTTTTTTTTTGCACAGGGTGGCTCTCCTTGCGGGGCGCACTCTTCGCGCATGGGGCACCCCTTATGGCATGGCACTCCTTGTGCATGGCAGCGCTGAGCATGGGCCAGCTCACCACATGGGCCAGGAGGCCCTGGATACCGTCTGGACCTCCCTTGTGGTAGGCAGACACGCTACCAGTTGAGTCACATCTGCTTCCCTGGGGTGGTTTAAAAGGAGTCATGAGGGCCACGTTGATTCTTCTTCAGTTCAGCCAGGACCAATGGGTAAGATAAGATGTGCTTCCCTGCCTTACCTGAGAGATGCAAGCTTTTTCTCTAAAAAAAATAGGGTGCCAAAGTGAAGACACTGTATTGGAGGGTAAGAAGGGGAAAGGAATGGCAGAGAAAGAGTAAATTGGAAGTGCACTGTTGTGAAAACTCCATTCTCATCTGTTAGGCAGGAGAAAGCTGTGGTGGGTGTGAGGGGCTGAGGGAACCAGATCTGAGAACCAAGAACCAAGAACTGTTAGTTGCTTCTGTGGACTTGTAAGAAGTAACTGAGCTCCCACCTGACCAAGATGACAATGTAAGATGCTCCAAGGTGCCATTCCCATCACAGAATCTTTGAACAACTAGCAAAAACTGGTAGAGACATTTTCCTTAAAACTCAAGAAAAAAGGTAAAAGGTTGCAGTAACTGATTAAGAAAATGAAGCTTTAAAAACAGTAGGAAAAGAAAAAACAAACCAAAATAACGATAGGAGAAGCTCCTGGCACATTTGCTGGCCCCCTCCCCCCCACCCTCCCCAGCGTGGTATAGAGCCAGCTCATGCTCCCACTGTGGGTCCCTGACGCTGTTCTGGAGGTGGGGAGTAACCGCTATGTGCATCCTGGGGTGACTGTGTGTTGGTGTGGGTCTATCAGGGGCAGCCTCAAAGACTGAACCAGGAAGCTCTTCTTCAGCTTGCCCTCCAGATTTTGCCCTGATGACAGAAGCAGTTTATGACAGCTGAAGCACTATAAGAAGCAATTAAGTCAAAGCTGCCTGGGGCAAAGGATTAAGCCTTACAATACAACACTCTTGAGGGGGGAAGAAAGTCTATTTCATAGAAAGTAGAGGGGGAATTCCTAGAGGCCAGTGGCAAACAAGCCCAGGGCAAGACAGGCTCAGAAAAGATCGAGAAGACTCTGCACTACACATTTGCCTTGGGCTGATCTTCTTAATAGGAAGGCTAAACTCTGAAAGAGTCCACCAGCCAATCCACAACCAATTTGTAAAGACTATGAAAGGTGCTTTTCTGTGTTTGTTTCTGTTAGCTCTTGGCACTCAAGGAAATCTCTGTTGTATCATTAGCGCCATACAAATTTAAGGAACAGGCATCTCAGGGACTAAATCCCAGAGTTAACACTTTAAAATATTAAAGGGAAGCAGACTTGGCTCAATGGAGAGAGTGTCTGCCTACCACATGGGGGGTCCATGGTTCAAACCCAAGGCCTCCTTGACCTGTGTGGAGCTGGCTCATGCACAGTGCTGACGCACGCAAGGAGTACCATGCCACACAGGGGTGTCCCCCGTGTAGGGGAGCCCCACGTGCAAGGAGTGCACGCCGTAAGGAGAGCCGCCCAGTGCGAAAGAAAGTCCAGCCTGCCCAGGAGTGGCGCCGCACACACGGAGAGCTGACGCAGCAAGATGACACAACAACAAAAAGAGAGACAGATTCCCAGTGCTGCTGCCAAGGATACAAGCAGACAGAGAAGAACACACAGCGAATGGACACAGAGAACAGACAACTGGGGTGGAAGGGGAGATAAATAAATAAACCTTAAAAAAATAAAATCAAATATTGAAATGTACAATGTGCAACAAAAGATTATAAGATGAACAGGAAATAATATCCCATATAAAGGAACAAGATAAAAATCTAGAAACCATCAATGAAAAAACCAGACCTTGGACAAAGACTTTAGAAAAATGATCCTCAATATGCTCAAGGAGAGAAAGGAAAACATAGAGAAGGAAATAAAGGATATAAAAATCATGAAGAAACAGAACAATATGAGATTTTTAATAGAAATTTTGAAAAGAAAGCAAACAGAAATACTGGAGTTGAAGATCACAACTGAAATGAAAATCCCTAGATGGTTTCAACAGCAGAATGGAGTTGGTAAATGAAAGAATCAGTGTACTTAAAGATAAGACAATTGAAATAATTTGGGCCTAGGAATGGAAAGAAAGAAGAATTTTAAAAAAGTGAACAGAGGGAGCAGATGTGGCTCAAGTGGCTGAGTACCTGCCTTCCACATGGGAGGTCCCGGGTTTGGTTCCCAGTGCCTGCTGAAAAAACAAACAACAAGCAAAACAAATGAAAAAACCAACTCAGGGGAGACAATGTGGCTCAGTGGTTGAGCACTGGCTTCCCACATAATGAGGTCCTGGGTTCAATCCCTGGTACCTCAAAAAAAAAAAAAAAAAAAAAAAAAGCAAACAGAGCCTGAGACCTGTAAGTCACCATCAGACACATCAATATACACATTATGGAAGTCCCAGAAGGAAAGGAAAGAGAGAAAGGTGCAGAAGGAATATTCAAAGATGTAATGGCAGATAACTTCCCAAATGTAATGAAAGACATGAATATGCACATTCAAGAAGCCCAACAAACCCCAAACAGGTAGAGACAAAGAGAACCATGCCCAAGCACATTATTTTCAAACTGCCAAATGCCAAGGATGAGCAGAGAATTCTGAAAGTTGCAAGAGGAGAGTGACATGTATAAGGGAGACCAAAAAGATTAAGTGTCAATTTCTCATCAGAGGCCACTGAGGCAAGAAGGCAATGCGATGAAATATTTAAAGAGCTGAAAGAAAACAATTGCCAACCAAGAATTTTTTATCGGTTAGACTGTCTTAAAAAAAAAAAAAGAGCCCTCTGGTCACAGGAAACACATGCACAAATGGCTCCCCTAAACATGGAGACTTGTAGCTCAGGTGTTACCTAAATGAGCATAAGGGAGTGGTGGGTCCAGATGGAGCTACTGACTATGGCCCTATTTGCTGCATATCTGCATATCCTGCCCCCTCAGTCTTCCTCTACTTTTCACTCATGGAAGTCTTTTAGGCAAATTTTTCACCTTCATAGTCTTTTTACCAAGACTCAGTCAATGGGTTTGGTGGGTAGTCCAGAGGTAGTTGTGCTTTTACATAGCTTTCCAATATCCAACTATGACTGGTATAAGATTTGGGAAGGTCTGACTCTGAGGTTTCATCGAATGATTGCCTTTACTTTCTCAGACTTTGGTTTCAGTGACATCTGGGGCTTTAGAACCATAGAATCCATCTTTGGTCTTATGATTAAGGAGGGATCATTACTCAGGAGCTTTTCTATAGGTGCAAGCAGAATCACCTAATTGGCTTACCAGAAAGAGTCTGTCAAAGGGACCATCTTTTCTGAGATTCACCTTCCTCTCCTTCTCCAGAAGCTACTCAAAGACAGAAGTGTGCTGTCACCCATCCTCTCATGCTTGATGAAATTCTTTGTATTCTCTCAAGGTCCCTCTGGGCCATACTCCTGACTCTCTAAGAGTGAGCTGTGGGACAGGTAGGCAGGGATATGCCATCATGATGGGAACTTAAGTCACTGATGGTTTCTTACCATATATTAACCACGGGAAGAAGTTTAGAAGATGCAGGGTGGGGGTTCTTGCCTCTGCAACTATTCCCATTCATTTTATCTCAATTCCTATCATAATTGAGGGACAAAAAAGGGATGAGACTCACAAAGATCAAATAGCAAAATGACAGAATAAAGTCCTGCATTATTAGTAGTTACTTTAAATGTAAATGGATTAAACTTTTCAGTCAAAAGGTAGAGACTGGCAGAATAGATAAAAAGCATGACGCAGCTGTGTGTCTTATATTCAAAGACATGAGTAGGTTGAAAGTGAAAAGATGGAAAACAATATAGCATGCAAATAGCAACCAAAAGAGAGCTGGGGTAACCATATGACTGTAAGATAAAATGGAATTTAAGTCAAAACTGTCATAGTCCCATTCCTAATAATAGAGTACAGAGGAGAAGCTGCTTAGGGTTGGAATGATTCTCAATAGGATATTCAGGACCTTTACTATGTATGATAAAGTATGTGTAGCAGTTTGATATGGTTATGAATTCCAAAAATAGAAATTAGATTATGTTTGTAATCTGGTCTGTACCTGGGCATGATTAAGTTATGATTAGGGCTTTGATTTGGCCACATCATTAGGGCATTGAGTTCCCACCCCTTGGTGGGTAGGGACCCACTGATAAAAGATATGGTAAAGGACCGAGTTGAGCATTTTTGATATTGGAGTTTGATGCTGAAGCCTTAAGTTGGAGCCCCAGGAAGTAAGCTCACAGAAGAAAGAGAAGCAAGCCCCAGGAAGAGAGGAACCCTGAGCCCAGGAAGAAGCAAGCCCTGAGAAGAGAGGAACCCTGAACCCAGAGAGAAGCAAGACCCTGGAAGGGAGGAACCCAGAAAGCCTGAACCCTTGTATATGTCAGCAGCCACCTTGCTCCAACACATGGAAATAGATTTTGGTGAGAGAATTGACTTATGCTTTATGGCCTGGTATCTGTAAGCTCCTACCCCAAATAAATACCCTTTATAAAAACCAACTGATTTCTGGTATTTTGCATCAGCGCCCCTTTGTTGACTACTATAGGATGGCTGCTTGTGCGTTTACTGTCATATCCAACAAGTCTTTGCCTAACCCAAGATCATTTACTCCTATCTTTTCCATTAAAAGTTGTATAGTTTTAGCGCTTATATTTTAGTCTTTGATCAATTTTGAGATAATTTCTGTGTGAAGACAAGGATACCCATGTCCTAGCACCATTTGTGGAAGAAACTATCTTTCCCCCATTGAAGTCTTGGCACCATTGCAAAAACCATTTGACAGTCAGTGTATTTTTTCAAATTAAAACATTTTTTTTTAAAAAGCAAAAATGATTAAAAAAAAAAAAGCTGTATGTCCCGCCACTACAGAAACTAGCCATTTAAGCTTTGCGTCAGCCTTGAGGAAGTAATTCTGTTTAACTAAGACCATTTTACCAAACCAATAGAGGTAGCACCACATCATCTTAAAGTACGACACACAGGAAGCTGCAATTTTTCTTTACCCAAGGACACTCTGGAACATCACGCAAATGACTAAGAATTATGTCTTGGAACTTGGTGAACCAGGAGATAATCTGAAAGACCAACTCAATAACATTCATATTATTCATCTATGAGACTTGCATTTTCGAAAACTAATCAGCTAATATCCAAAGTTTTTGGTCCCCAGTACAATTTTTGTAGAGGCAAAGGTGAGCAGTCCAAACTGATTTTGGTTAATAAAAGATCTATTTCTGAGTTTTCTTTATGTCCCTATTTGGTTTTCTGAAGAGAGGGCTTCAGCTGGTCACAATGAACATATTCTAATGTGGATATGTCATTAACCATAAACGTGTTTGGTATATTAAAATGGGAAGTTCTTAAAAATATCAGATATATTGCTGAACAGAGCATGTGAATCTCTATTTATAGAACAGCCACAGTTAAATATGTCCTGCTCTGATCCTGAGGAAGACCTGGAAACTCTAGTATTAGAAGCTTTGGGTGAAATCACTATCTCATTCAGTCATTTCACATATAAGAAAACAGATACTCCAAGAAGAGAACTTATTTGCCAAAAGATACACAGGCAGAATCACACCTTGAACTCAGGTTTTGTGACTCCTGGACCAAAACTCTTTCCACCATACTGTACTTTCCTCACTTTCATTTTTCTTTCTTTGTCCGCCTCACATTCATTACTCCTTCAACTGCCAGTAGTCACCTGTCTGAAATGTAAATCTAGGCTTCCAGTTACAGCGCGAGTAACATTTTTTACATTTTTACTGTTTTCCCTCAAACTCCAATGGAAAAAACAACAAAAGAAATACAAATTAAATAGCATCAACTTTGATGATGCAAGAAAACTACCACAGCTCAAAACCACAAACCATGAAATATCCCTGCAAAATACTGTGAAATCTGCCCCAGGAAAAGGAAGCATATATAGCCAGCCAGCACATACTGCACCTTGGACTTTCAACAGGATATGGAAGTACCTCAAAATCAAGCCTCACCATCCTTAGAGGCATCCAGTGGTCTTTGATTAGCACCACAATATTGAAAGGGACGAATGGAAACATAGTTCAAAGGAGAATTACAACAAAATGCTATTCCTAATGCCTACATTAAGTTGCCTTGCCCCAGAAGTGTACCAAGAGGTAAACAAGAGACCACACCAAAAATATGGGGGAGGTGCCTTCTTGGTAAAGGAAAGAGACGATTTGATGAACCTGTGTTCAAGACAATAAGATTCAGCAGAAGCCTCAGATGGCCCCAACCTGACACCTATACCCTCTCTATTCTTCTAAAACTATTCTTCAGTAGGTAGCTGGCCCCACTCAAACCTAAGAAACAACCAAAAAAGAACCAATAGGGGATATCTTTACATGTGACAACTATGAAAATAAAAAAAGAAGGAAGGGAGGGAGGGAGGGAGGGAAGGGGAAAAAAAGACAAGCAAAAGGTAGATTAAAAACCTATGTAGGGGGAAGCAGATGTGGTTCAAGCAATTGGACTCCCGTCTACCATATAGGTCTAGGGTTTGATACCCAAGGCCTCCTGGTGAGGGCAACCTGGCCTATGTGGCGAGCTGGCCTACGTGGAGTGCTGGCCCACACAGGAGTACTGGCTCACGAGGAGAGATGGCGCAGTAAGATAATGCAACAGAAAGAGACACAGAGAAGAGATAATAAGAGACGCAGCAGACCAGGGAGCTGAGGTGGCACAACAGAATGATCATCTCTCTCCTAGTCTGGAAGGTTCCAGTATTGGTTCCTGGAGTTGCCTAATGAGAATACAAGCAGACACAGAAGAACACACAGTGAATGGACACAGAGACAGACAATGGAGGGAGGGGACAGAAAATGGAGGGAGGGCAGAGAAATAAATAAAATCTTAAAAAAACACAACTATATAGGGAGTGGATGTGGCTCAAGCGGCTGAGTACTGGCTTGCCACATAAGAAGTCCCAGGTTCAATCCCTGGCTCTAGTACCTCAAAACAAAACAAAGCAAAACAAAAAAACAAAACAAATAAAAAACCTTATGTAATTTCAAAGTGCCTTCCAGGGCCTCAAAATTATCTTCAGCCTGATGTCCAAAAAATGGGAAGGAGTTTAAAGAAAAGAGTTAAAGTTTCTAAGAAGTTTTTGCAAAGTACAAATGGAATTTAAAGTAACTTGGCAAATAGGCAAGGAAAAAAAAAATACACAACTATTAAAAATAAAGTCAGAGACACAATGGAAGGTTTTTAAGAAATCTCAAAATTGAAAAGAATATCGACTTAATTGCCACAAGAGATAGTTATGGAAGACAAGTAAGAGCCAACATGCATATAAGTTGTTTCTGAAGAAAAGGACAAAGCAAATGGAACAGAAGGACCAGAATCTACAGACTGAAAGGACTACCATGTCCTAGGAAAAACTGATTTAGAATAATAAGTACAAAAACATAACATAGTAAAGTTCTGGAACCTCAAAGGATAGAGAAAATTCCTAGGGTATTGTTCAGGTTGAATCATGTGCCGCACAAAAGGCCTATTCAGGTCCCAACCCCTGGTCCTGTATATGTGAACCCATGTGTAGTAGGATCTTTGAAGATGTTATTAGTTAGTTAAGGTGTGCCCAAAGTGAATGCAGGTGGGACTTAATTCCAATATGGCTGCAGTCCTTATAAGCAAAGGAAATTGGACACAGAAGGAGAACCAATGGGACAAACAAGCATCTGGAAGTCAATGGAATCTGGAAGAGAAAGAAGAAAATTCTACGGTGTGCATTGCCATGTGATAGAACAGCCAAGGAACCCCAAAGATTTCTGACCAGCCAGAAGATACTGACCCTGGGAGAAAGCCAGCCTTCTAGCTTCTGAAACCATGAGTCAATAAATTCCTTTGATAAGCCAATTTCATTGTCTGGTATTTGTATTACAGTCAAAAAACTAACAGGTATCCAGGTGGAAAAAAATGTCATGGGAAGAAATAAAGGTTAATATCAGTGGTCTCCACATGAACATTTATTACCAGAAGACAGTGAAGCAGGGGCTACAGAGGGAGAGGCAGTACAACCTGATAATTTTGTAGCTACCTGTAGCAGTTTGATATTACTGATGAATTCCCAAAAGAAATACTGGATTATGTTTGTAAACTGATCTTTTCCTCTGGGCATAATAGATTATCTTGGATTCAGAGGTTTACTTGGTTAAGTCATCATGTAAACCTCTTGTGCCAGTAGGGCATGGCAAAGGACAGAGTTGGGAGTTTTGATGTTGGAGTTTGATGCTGAATTCTTAAGCTGTAGCCCCAGGTAGTAAGCAACAGAAGAAAAAGAAGCAAGCCTCGGGAAGAAAGGAACCTTGAACCCAGAGAGAAGCAAGACCCTGGAAGGGAGGAACCCAGGAGGCCCGAACCCTCACAGACTTCGGCAGCCATCTTGCTCCAGCACATGAAAAAAGACTTCAGTGAGGGAAGTAACTTATGCTTTATGGCCTGGTATTTGTAAGCTCCTACCCCAAATAAATACCCTTTAAAAAAACCAACCAATTTTCTGGTGTTTTGCATCAGCATCTCTTTGGCTGACTAATACACTACCTAAGGAGTCCTTTAAGGGAAACGGACTTTGGCCCAGTGGTTAGGGCGTCCGTCTACCATATGGGAGGTCCCCGGTTCAAACCCCGGGCCTCCTTGACCTGTGTGGAGCTGGCCATGCGCAGTGCTGATGCGCGCAAGGAGTGCCATGCCACGCAAGGGTGTCCCCCGCGTGGGGGAGCCCCACGCGCAAGGAGTGCGCCCGTGAGGAAAGCCGCCCAGCGTGAAAAGAAAGAGCAGCCTGCCCAGGAATGGCGCCGCCCACACTTCCCGTGCCGCTGACGACAACAGAAGCGGACAAAGAAACAAGACGCAGCAAATAGACACCAAGAACAGACAACCAGGGGAGGGGGGGAATTAAATAAATAAATAAATCTTTAAAAAAAATAAAATAAAATAAAATAAAAAGGCAAGAAATTTCTTTAAAAAAAAAAAAAGGAGTCCTTTAAGTAGAAAGACAGCAGATTGACACTCTTAAACATACATAAGTACAGCATCCATGAGTTGCTCTTCAAAAAAATATTGACTGGTGAACTCTTGTTGATGAACTCAAGTCAGGGATGAAATCAAAACAATGAATTGAGGAATGGGCAAACCACAGTAAACAGACTGATAGTATTATGGCTAAGTAAAAACAGGAACAAGAGCAAATGACAGGAAAAATCATGTTTTTTGAAAAGAATTTAAGTTTCCAAACCTTAACAAAGTAAAAGCAATAACAATGGATATTTGGGGAGGAAGTTATCTGGGAAGAAATCCAAGTATGCTTACTTCTTCAAGGCAGTCCGTAGATGTAGATAATTTGAAATTTGGGTTAAAAAAAAAACCACCACTACCATCTCACTAACTGCAAACTTAACACATTTCAGTATCTTTTCTTCTTATCTTTGGACCCATCTTACAGGAATTAATGCATTACAATGAAGAAATACTTATCTGGAGTTTGTCTGAAGTTAAAGTCCCTGGGTTTCTTTTCAGCTTCTTTTTGTAATTCAAGTAACATTGAATTTGATTTATTTTATTGAAATCACAGTGCCTATGGAACTATTTCCATTCTTTTAAAAGTGTATGAATTCATTTATCGTTCTATGTGCAGATCTGCACAGAAGGAAGGCTAGAATAATGTTCAGTGAGTACTGGCAATTGTTATTTCTATTTGGTAGGATCTGGACAATTTTTCTTGTCTTTTGTTTTTTATGAGTATTATTAAAAAATAATTATTTGAAAAAGACCTATGTATACAAATATGACCATGGTGCTCCTTGGTTCAATTTAAAAAACAAATACAATGGCTAACAAAGATGTACTTGGAAATAATATATTTTGAAAAATCGAATGAAACTTTAGTTTTACAATTAATGTACCCTCATTGTGAAAACAACTAAGCAGATGTGGTTCAAGCAGTTGGGTGCCTGCCTACCACATGGGAGGTTCCAGGTTCCGTTTCCAGTGCCTCCTAAAGAAGATTAACAAGGCAGTGAGCTGATGCGAGGGGCTGGTGTGGCAAGATGATGCAACAAGATGATGCAATAAGGAGACACAAAGAGAGTCACAACAAGCAGGGAACAGATGTAGCTCAAGCAATTGGGCACCTCCCTCCCACATGGGAGGTCCCCGATTTGGTTCCTGGTGCCACCTTAAAAAAAGACAAGCAGCCAGAAAGAGCACACAACAAATAGACACAGCAGATGGAGCACAAACAACCGGCGGGGGCGGGGGGGGGGGGGCAGGAAGAAATAAAAAAAAAATCTAAAAACTATGGGGAAAACAGCAAAGTGTAGAGAATAAAGTAGACATTGCTTTTTAAAACTCAGTACTATACTACAAACATCTTTCAGGGTTGTTTAATATGCACAGAAAGTTCTGAATGGTGGTATAATATTCTGGACCATGACTACAGAGTTAATCACCTACTGCGAGACATTCAGGTTGCTCTCAATTTTTTGGCTGTTATAAATAGGGCTGTAACAGATATCATAATGGACAAGGGCATTTTGAGTCCTATTTCTGTGGTGTGCTTTCTTAAGAGTATCTCTCCCTGTTCCCACTTTGCACCTAAGGCCCAGCCTCACTGCAGTTCCTGGAGTAATCTGACTTGGAAGTAGTATTTCAGCGGCTGTTAGTCTTCACATAATAGCTCCATATCTGCAAGGTCCCTCTTCGTCTCCTTCCTGGAATTCTTGTCCTTCGCACCCTTTGGGAGGACTGGAGCCCTGCCTTATTCTTGCCAACAGGGACTGGAACCAAGCCCTTGAACCTCGGCCCAGTCACTTGGTGTATTTGGAGAAAAGGAGCTTGGGAGGCTTTACTTTAAACTCTTACAGTAGCGAGGACACTTGGTCAGACCCACGTTGGCAGTGAGCAAATGATCTATTCTGGGTTTCGTAAGGGGAAGGGACTTCCTGCGTCTCAGAAGAGGGGGTTTAATTACCAACATGACCCCAAGAGTCCCAGACTCTGCTTTGTGCCTTCTCACTCTCACTCTATGATTTGCCTGGATTTATTGGAAAACACAGAGACTTCCAGGAACTGCTAGTAAGCCAGGCTCATTTGTGCTTCCTAGTAAGTATTGGATTCTGTTTCTTTGTTCAGCTAAAATTAGTCTATAAAAGTCTTGGGCTTTTGAACACCAAACTGATGTGAAGACAAGCACTGGAAGAGATGAGATTTTTATTGTGCTGAAACGTTAGGACCATGTAGCTGAATCTATACAATGGCAAGATAAGTAAATGTAGAAAAATACTTCCAAACCAAGGTACTCACTTAGAACTTTCCAGAAGATTAAAAATAACTGTGCAAGCCAGTGATCCAGACTGCGTTTAGAGTTCTCAGAGACCATACATTTCCATCCTGGCCACAGAAGAAAGTTTATGGTATAACTGGAGTCATTCATTTATTCAACAAACATGTACTGAGCAGCTGGGATGTATCAAGGATTATGATAGAGGATGGAAATACAGGAATAAAAGATATGGAGGACTAGTGGCCTAGAGTAAACCCATTAGTGTGTATACTAGGATATAATGGGACAAAAGGCATGCAAAGAAAGTGCCCAAGGAAATGTGGGCAAATCAAGGATGGCGCCACCGAGGCTAAGGTCATCCTGGAGCTGAGGTTTGCAGGATGAATAGGCATTTGCTGGAGGGACAAGGTAAAGGGTCAACACTGGGAAGTGGAGAAGGCATGACAGGGGGATGGAATAGCATGTGCAAAGATGTGGACCTAGAAGAAAGCAGGGTGTGTTTGAGGTATAGCTTAAATATGAGACTGGAGATGCAGAGAACCACAGATTGGGGTTCTGGGCAGTCCCACCTATTTTTGTTACGGGAATGAGGTATGTGCGCGTGTGTGTGCATTCCTTGGGAAGATGAGACTAAACAAGTAGGCAGGGGTCAAACCATGAACAGCTTTGAGACCTTGTAAGTCTTGCCAAGCAATAGGTCACTGTGCCCAGGGCACGTTAATGGGCAGGGATTATAATTAGAGGGAAGCTGCTTTTTTTATTCTATCACAATCAGGTCTCTCGCTAATCCCCTCCCCCTTATTCCAGTTAGAGCACTTAGGAGCAGTGTATCTAAACCTCTTCCCACTCATCCCGTAACAAGACCACAACATTTATAAAAAGGCTTAAAAGCATTGGCAATATCTTTTTCAAGGAGCTCTGTTGTACGCTTTGAATCAATAGGGACAGGGAATGATTTCTCATCTACCATTCACTTGTGTGACGACAACATAAGTAGAGAAAGAATGTTTATGTGGGATGGTCTTTTTAAAAATTATAAATGTAATTTAAAAAGTAATATAGATTTGCTTAAAACACACACACATAACTACACAGAATTGGGGGGAATTAAAAAGTGAGTGTCCCCATTCCCCAGCCCCAGTTGCTCAGAGGTAGCAGCTACTGTTCAAGCCCCATATGTAGCCTTTTAGAAATCACCTCCACACTTAAGACTCATGCGTGTGCTTTTTGTTTTGTTTTAGATACAATTGAAATAATTCCATGGACTCTTCCTTTAATGTTAAGAAGCACAAAGGTAACAGATGAATACTAAATCTGTGGGTTTCATTTTCCAGCCCCCCCCACACCTCACTCCCAAGCACCCCAGTGAGGGTCTCTGATCCTACTTCTAGGCTTTCCACAAATGGAGCTGCCACCACTGTCCTGCTAACACCCGTTATCCGTGGCCTGTACCTTTAACTGTTTTTCTGTTTCTGTAACGTCCAGCAGAGTGCCTTGCCCATTCCAGGCATTTAATAATTATCTGTTAACAACAGTGGATCATGCATGTTAATATCAGAAAACTCATTAAGTTAGCAGAATGGATAGCTGTTAGGGAATTGCGTATTGTCTGACTGAGATTATACTTTCCTTTCTGGAGCACTGATTTTTCTGTGTTCCTCTTTCAGGGATTAAATAAGGGGTCTACTTGGGTGAGTTCCTCTGGCTAAATGTGTCCCTGAATAAACTGGTGACCCATTTTCCTGCAGAAAGTAGGGAAGCAATTCCATTTTCCTTTCTGTTTTTGAATCCTAGCGCTGCCATTTTTAAAATGTGTGATCTCAGACAATTTTCATAATCCTTCTGGGCTTTAATTTCTTCATGTGAGGGGAAGAAAAGTAAACATAATAAACCTGTCCTGTAAAGTTAGTCTAAGAAATAAATGAGATGATTTGGGAAAATATGTGTCAGGCATCGAGTTGGTATAAAATAAAGTGGAAGCATATGCCCTAGAGCCAGTCTGCCTTACTTCAAATCCCACTTCTACTGTTTATTAGCTAGATGACCTTGGGAAATCGTTCACCTTCTCACAATGCCTCAGTTTCCTTATTTGTAATGTGGGGAAAATAACTGGATTATTTTAAGGATGAAGGAAGATACTGGGGAGCGGGCATAGCTCAAGTGGTTGAGTGCCCACTTCCCATGTATAAGGTCCTGGGTTCAATTCCCAGTACCTTCTTGGAAAAAAAAAGAAAAAAGAAAGGTAACATATTTAGTATAGTTTTGGGCACCAACAGTCATGATTTAAAACACATTCATCATTATTATAGTGAACATCCTCTATAAAACGTCCCTTTTTCCCTTCCTCCCCTTCATTATTTTCTTTGACTCATCCAAATAACCTGAAGTAAGATTGCAAAACTCTTGTTTTTTTCTGGGTTATGAAATGAGAGGCTGAAAAACTGAGGGTTGCATGTTTCCCTTGAGTCTTCAAAATTGATTTTTGTATTATTTTTAACAAATTTTCTATCCCTCTCCTGTAGCATTTCATAAGGAGGGACTGCTAATGAAGCTGCATGATCTTCCCAGGGTACATGGATATTACAATGTAATGAATTAAGACAGATGACAAGAGACAAGAGAGTCAAGATCTTGATAATCAAGTTGAGCTCACTGGTTTGACTTTGGGCCTCAAAACTCAGCAATGGCCCTGAAAAAAAAGAAAACAATTTGCAATGCCGAGCCAAAGCAGACACTGTATTCAGTAATGTCAGTGAGAAAAACTGCAATATACACCCACATTTGTGGAAGGGTACTTGGAAAACAACTGAGCAAATGATTTCTTCCACGGATTGACTTCAAACCATATACCTATCAAGGGTTACAAGGGAGGAATTTTAGAAACAGAGAGATTAAGTGACATAAATTGCACAGCTAACTGACAGAGCTGGCGCTGGAGCTGAGCTCTTTAAAGCATTATGAAATCCACTGGCACAGAGAGAAGTTAACCCATCGTGATCCCAAAAGTTTACTCTGAACAGAGCAAAACTGAGACTAAATCTAATCTTTTTCCTTATTTCTTTGTAGGACTCTGATAGAAATAAACAGCTCCCTGCCCCCCCACCCCACCCCCAATCTGATACAGTATTAGTCAGGTCCCAAAAACGATGCTTAACAATAAAGAAAAGCTTTCTTAACTAGCAGCCAAATCACAGTTAATAGTAAAACACTACAAGTGTTCCCAATCAACTCATTAATATAGATAAGGCTGCCTGCTCTTATCACCATTATTTAAGAGTTCAAGGAATGGTAGCCAAAGCAATAAGAAGTAAAATAGTAATAAGAGGCATGTGCTGAAAAATAGAAGACTACATTTTTATTATTTGCAGATGATATAGGTGTTTACTTATGAAACTTCAGAGAATCAATTGAAATACTGCTAAGCTTTTTAATGAAGTTTCTTAAGGGGCTGAACATAAAAGAAAGACACATAAAAATAAATAAATTTACAACCAGCAGTAAAATTCTTAGAAAAAGTATCAGAAAAAAATCTTATTTACAACAACAAAAAATTTTTAAAAATCAACATAACCTTAGTAAGAACTGTTTAGGACCTAGATGAAGAAAGAAGAAGAAGTTCTATCTTTTGACCCAGTTCTTACTCATCTAAGAGACAGAACCTCAAAGCTTTATTAATAAAGCTTTGCATAATAGTAGAAAATTAGAAAAATATAAATATATCATAACAGGAGAATGTTAAATAAGTTATGGTATATCCTGATGATGAAATCTTTTTTTAAAAAATTAGTTAATTAATTAATCTCTCTCCCTTCCCCTCCCGTCGTCTACTTCTGTGTTCATTTGCTGTGTGTTCTTCTGTGTCCGCTTGCATTCTTGTCAGTGGCACCATGAATCTGTGTCTCTCTTTGTTGCGTCATCTTGCTGCGCCAGCTCTTCGTGTGTGCGGCACCACTCCTGGGCAGGCTGTGCTTTTTTTGTGCAGGGCGACACTTCTTGCGGGGGCGCATTCCTTCCACTCCCTATGCAGGAAACACCCCTGCATGGCAGGGCACTCCTTGCATGCATCAGCACTGCGCATGGGCCAGCTCACTATATGGGTCAGGAGGCCCTGGGTTTGAACCCTGGACTTCCCGTGTGGTAGGCAGACGCTCTATTGATCCAAATCCACTTCCCTGATGATGAAATCTTTACAACCACTAAAAACTTTGGAAAATGCTAAACATGCTCTTAAGTGGAAAAAAAAAAAAAAAAAGCAGGATACAAAATTGTTGTAACTGTCTGATGCTAATTTTGTTTAATCCCGGTGCTGCTTCTCTGGGCAGGTAAATCTCATTTTCCTCACAGTTCTCTGAAGTATTCCCATTTCTACCCCTTGTCTCCTCATTATCTTCTGTGGTTTTCTCATGCTCTGGACCATCCCTGGTCCCCAACTGTCTACGGCTCCAGCTGATCTATGGGCAATTTCATCTATTCCAATGCTTTAATCCTCCTATATGCTAAGGACTTCTAATTTGTTATCACCCTGTGTTGGGGATTGAACCATATTCCCCATAAAGACATGTTCAAATCCTAACCCCAGGTCCTGTGGGTGTGAACCTGGTTGTAAATAGGATATTTGAAGATGTTATTAAGTTAAGGTGTGGACTCATTTGTGAAGATACTATTTAGATGCGGGTGAACCGAGTCAGGGTGGGACTTAATTCATGTGGTTAAAGTTCTGATAAGCAAAGGAAATTGGACATGGAAGTAGGAGAAGCCAGAAATGAGTAGAAACCACAAGTCAGAGGAAATTGTGGAGAGGCAGACACAAGAAGAGAGAGAGAATGCTGTATTAGCTTTCCCACTGCTAAAACAAATACCATACAATGGGTTGGCTTAATAACAGAATTTATTGGCTCAGGGTTTTGAGGCTAGGAGAGGTCCAAAATCAAGGTATCAGCAAGGCGATGCTTTTTCTCTGAAAACTGTGGCATTCTGGGACTGGCTGCCGGTGGGTTTTCTGTTACATCCAATGAACATGGCAGCCTCTTCTCCTTTCTCTTGCAGGTCCTGTTGACTTTTGGCTTCCAGCTGCTCCCTGTTACTTTCTCCTTTGGTGTCCAATTTCCTTTGCTTATAAGGACTTCAGTCATGTTGGATTAAGGCCCACCCTCATTCAGGTTGCACACACCTTAATCAACAACATCTTCAGAGGTCCTATTTACAAATGGGTTTGCAACCACAAGACCAGGGGTTGAGACCTGAACATGCCATTTTGTAGGGGATCTAATTCAATCTCTGATAACTGCCATGTGATGGAGCCTTGCCAGAATGCTAGACTCCATTAGGAAGCAAGCCCTGCCAATAGCCTGATTTTGGACTTCTGGGCTCCAAAACTGTTAGCCGATAAATTCTTGTTATTTAAGCCAACCACTATATGATAGTTATCACAGCCACTCTTGCAAGCTAAGATCCCTTATAACCCAATTCTCCTTTGTGCATTATCCCAGCTAATCTTTTATCTGTTTAGATGTTTATGTCTGGAATTTCCATTATCCTAAATTTTCTGTTCCTTCATCTTCCACATCTTTAAATAGTCACTAAATCCTGACATTTCAACGTCTTAAATGACATTTGAATTCATCCCCTAATCTCCACCTCAAACACTGCTGCTCTAAATTGAGACATTCTCCTTCCACCAGTTCAAATGCAATAGACTATTTGGCCTACATCTTCATCTTTTCCATCCATCCTATCTCCAGAGTGACTATCTTCAAGTGCAAATCTCCCTTGCCACTATTCTCCCTTGCCACTATTCAGTTTATGTTCCTATGTGATGTCATTAGGAAAAGATGGATGTCCCACCAAGCTTAATTCATACATCTCACATGAACTAACTAAATTTAACTGAATCATTTAAAATTTAAATAACTAAAAGGACAGAAAGGATTTTTTTCACATCTGAAATAATGTAAAATGCTGATACACATGTATAGAAGACAAGAATGGTGTGTGTTTGGCAACTATTCTGGCAAACTTATCAACTGTAAAAGTGTAGGCAAGTATCTCTGAGTAACTTTTTTTTTTAATAAAGATTTATTTTATTTATTTCTCTCCCCTTCCCCCCTATTGTCTGCTCTCTGTGTCCATTTGCTGTTTGTTCTGTGTTTACTTGCATTCTTGTCATGCAGCACTGGAAAACTGTGGTAGGAGACAGTGGTAGGAGACCCTGGGTATCGAACCTTGGACCCGCCATATGGTAGGCAGATGCTCTATCAGTTGAACCACAACTGCTTCCCTCTGGATAACTTCCAATTGGCCTTTTACACAAAAGGATGGGTTGCATTCATCAAACTGATCAAAAGTTTCTGAGGAACAATTTTGGAACAACTTGTCACTGTACATGTAGAACTAGCCAAAAATCACAAACCTCCATTCTCAGCTAACTAAAGCAATGAAATAAAAAAGGAAACCCTGGGAGTATGACTCAGCCCATGGGCAATGTGTGGAGCCAATCCAAGCCTAACAGTCATTGGATTTTTCTCCCCAAAGTGGTCTTAACCAGCCTAGGGCCATTAATAGCTTCTTCCCATCCCCCGGCTCTGCTACCCCTGTTCTAAAGGTGCTAGACAGGTTTCCGGGTGCAAGCCACAGAAGCCATTCTGTCTTTCTGACCTGTTTTCCTTTGCTTGCCTATTTTTTGTTGTTGTTGCTACTCTTTGCTGTGGACTTGACATGTGAAATCCACGTATCTCTGTATACTCCATATCCTAAGAGTCCTCTAGACTCTAGCCTAGGCCAATGCCCTAGGCTTTCACTAACCTAACTGAACAAAAATATAAGCCTACATGATATGCTGGGTATGACACATATAGGCTTTGACACAGTGAGATGAAATAAGCATATTTTTAAAAAATTCACTGGGTTAGAAGCATTTGGGCACTATTTTACATAAAGACTGTTGTGGAATCTACTGTATATGTTCCTGCTTAATTAAATGAAATACCCTAATAATTACTATTCCCCTTTTTTGAGAACTCATGCATTGTATCAGTCTTCATACTAGGTGTTTTTTTTTTAATTTAATTTTTTATTATTTTTTTCTTTTTTTTTAAAAGATAACATAGATCACACAAAATGTTACATTAAAAAATACTAGGTTTTAATACAGATATGCACTATGAGGTTACTGAGTGCAGAGTTATTCCTCAAATTATTGCCCTTTTCCCCTGCTATTTTTTTTTTAAGATTTATTATTTATTTCTCTCCCCCCCTTCCCCCCCCAGTTGTCTGCTCTCTGTGTCCATTTGCTGTGTGTTCTTCTGTGACCGCTTCTATCCTTATCAGCAGCACTGGGAATCTGTGTTTCTTTTTGTTGTTGCATCATCTTGTGTCAGCTCTCTGTGTGTGCGGTGCCATTCTTGGGCAGGCTGCACTTTCTTTCGTGCTGGGCAGCTCTCCTTATGGGCTGCACTCCTTGCACGTGGGGATACCCCTGCATGGCACAGGACTCCTTGCGTGCATCAGTACTGCGCATGGGCCAGCTCCACATGGGTCAAGGAGGTGTGGAGTTTGAACCGCCGACCTCCCACGTGGTAGGTAGATGCTCTATCCATTGGGCCAAGTCTGCTTCCCTCTCCCTTGCTATTGATTTCCTGCCTACAGCCACTCTCAGCACTCTTCATTGCTGACTGATGTTATCTCCCACTTTGAAGGCTGAAAATACTACAGACAGGTTTTCCCTGTGTCTAGAGGCTACAAGGGGTGGGCAGGTAAAAAGGTGGTAGTGGTGTGCCACGCTGGGCAGGAGACTGGAGACCAAATTTGTTGGAATGATGTATCAGATAAGAACAAACAACAAGCTGTGTGTAAGGGAAAGTGGGTGCCTTCTTTGTGTAAAGATTTGGCAATCTCTATCTTGGCAGCTCTTTTTTGGTCCGTAGCTGTGTATTTAGAATGTAGATGAGAGAAACCAGTAACTAGACAAGTGAGCTGTGTCTTCCTTGTAGACTTTTCTTGTATGTTCCAGAATATAAGGTCAACTGTTTAGTAAGAATAGCCCTATGCACTCAGAACCTCAGAGTGCATATCTGTATTTTAAAAAATGGTCAGCGTTTACCTATTTGTAGATATTTACAGTGTCCAAAATGGGGTTAGCTCCTGGACAAAGAGCGCTTGACAACTGTGACAAGACTAGATATGGATTATAGAAAAGATAAAACTTCTTCCCCTAGCTCCTGTCCTGTAAAAATAATAGAGCCAATTTTGTTTTGGAGGAATGAATTGAAAACATCAGCAAAATTAATATTTACTTTGGTCCTTGATATATATCTAGGGTGACTGTAGTTTTTTGCTGTTTTTTGGTCTATACTAAAAGGAACTTGTCTCATCATCATGTTTTAAATTGTACTATCACATTCTTGCATATTACCTAATAATAAAAGAGGCAAACCTCTGTAAAAGGAAGCAAGTAGAAACTGATTTATGATAAACTCCAATAGCTATGTCATTGGAAAGAAACAGATTTTTAACCCCCAAACATTGTGAAACTCAGAGGGCGGACAAAGCCCAGTTGCTGTTAGACAGATCTCTGATTTTTTGTTTTTTACTAACTGAAGGGGTGGGTCGACAATACAGTAAAACATAACAGAAAAGTTAAAAGAGTAGTACAATGGACACTCACATACCTTCTACTAAGGTTCAAATTGTTAATATTTTACCATTTTCCCTTAGTCTATATATGAATGCATTTTTTCTTTTCTGAATCATTTTAAAGTGAATTGCAGGCATCATGATCAGAGGCATATATTTAGTCTTGGTTTTCAATATCTGCTGTTCTGAGTATACATAATAAAAGCCCCGTTTCAGTTATGGTTTATGAAAACCTTAAAAACATTTAAAAAGCAAATAAGGAATTATGTTACTGTTGTTAGAAAGCAAGATTTTCAGCACAGAGGAAAGATATAAAGTTTAAAAATCAAAGATGTTACATGAAAACCTGGAAATAGCAACTCTGAATTGTAACCATAAGTGTTTTTTCTTTAACAAAAACAAAACCATATATCCTACCTCTGTCCAAGCAGCAAAGAGAAATAATAACACTGTAGTGATGAACAACTCCTAGTACCTGCTTATGGTCTCTAGATACCATTCCCTACTTAGGAAACCAAGGATCCTTGGAGGAATGACTGATGCCAGGACTGGGCTAGGAACGAGTACTAGATTATACTGGAAACTACTGTTGTGCTTGAAAGCAAGAAAACCGTAATACTACACAGGTCCCCTAAAAAGGACATACGATCTAACATGAAGAGGTTTCCTTCCACTGATCAAAGATGAGATCATCTGGGCATCAAAGAACATACTGTCTGAAACTGAAACAACAAATATAAAAAATACATATACATTCCTAATGATATTAAAAAGCATTCCCTCATTCAAGAAACTAAAAATGTATGGATAACCAGTGGAGACAACTAGGGTATCAAGTCTTTAGTCTGAAAATGGCAATTAAAGGGAAAGAATTAAGCATTTATCCTGTGTTTCTTTCTTTTTTTGTTGAAATTATATATTAGGGATATTACTAAATAGCTCTAATAGATAGGGAACACTCCGCTTTACAGAAGACTTACGACTAATACATGTAGGATGCCTGATAGTACTACAAACTCACCATTTTGCAAGTTCTAGTTAATTAATGATTCAGGTAATAATCATGTAACCATTACATGATAGGGGACTTTTAAAATGAAGGAAGATGCCACTCCCATCTAACTCACTGATCAATTTTAGAATCAGATAGCATTTATCTCCAGATATGATGCAATATAAAGTACATAGTACAGCTTCTGAATTCTTTTCTATCCCCCCAACAAAGTTAGAGCTAATGAAGCCTGTAGAGCTAATTTCCAGCTAATAAGAAATATTAAGGATAGAAGAACAAGTTAGAAGATACAAGGAGGAGGCAGATGGACAAATTCAGAATGTGATATGTTCTATTGGATAATTAAGCCAGTTTCTTCAACAAATTAATAGCTTGGTGGAAGGGAGAATTAAATGCAGACTATCAACCAACTACAATATGTGTTCCTTGTTTAGATCCTGATTTTAACAAACTAGTTGTAAAAAGACCTTTTTGAGCTAATTGGAAAAATTTCAGTTTGGATTGGGTGTTAGATGATGTCAAGGAATTACTGTTAATTCTGTTAGATGTGATAATAATGGCATTGTGGCTGTATGAAAAAATATCCATCTTCTTAAGTATGTGGGATAAAATAACTTGATGACTAGCATTTTCTTCACACACATAAAATAAGTGGGGATCAATGAAGTACAGCAAAGTCTTGATAGTTGTTGGGATTAGGTAATTGGCGTGTAGAGGGTCGAAACACAACACTCTTCTATTTTTTTGTGTATTTGTGATATTTTTATAATAAACTTTGAAGATGAAAGAGTAGTTATCTTAAGATATAAAACTGGAATAGAAGTTAAAATTGTTTTTACATTAGCTGTCATTTTTTAAAAAAAAATGTGAAACTATTTTAAGCAGACTTCTCAAATAAGATGTTCTTATCCACCCACATTATTTTTTTTGTGTCTTTTGAGTGTACCATTGCCTATTTATTACCACTGAATTTCTACACTGTTAAAAGGTAAATTACCTGTTGTCAATAATTGTTATGCTGGAGGGTGGAATTCCCAAAACACCACAGCTCTGCAAAAGTTCTTTCTTACGAATCTCTCCTTGATTGTAGTAATTTCCTGAGAATAACAAATATATCGTGGTAGGTTTCTTTAACAGTATAGACCTATCTATTCACCCATTCTTTTCTCATCATCTCATCTTGATCCTAGCTGAAAGGTTTATGGTTATGATAAAAAGGTGAAGAAAATACATTAAGGCTATTATTAGATACTGCTCTGAAAAGTCTACTAGCACCACAATCTTTAGAATCACCATTTTAAATTTTCTCCATGTGTTATCTTTATCTCATCTATCTATCCATAATCTATCCATCCATCTCTATCATTTATCTATCCATTTATCCCTATCTATCCATCTATCATCCATCCATTCATTCTTCTCTTACCTGCATTTTAGCCAAATGCTAGAGACAGCATGGTATAGCCACTTAGAACAAGTGGGGTACCTAGGTACACTTAGTTTGGGCCCCTTAAAATAGCTATACCTCAAATACCCATTTAATACTTAAAGAAGGGTCTGCTAAAAGCTAACAGGTACTGCAGCACACTCCTGGGATATTTTCCAAACACTTTCACTATACTCCTCAGAATAGTGCTGATAAATAACAACTACTTTGTTTTCTTATATAAATAGTATGTACTGACTTTTTTTTAATTGATTTTGTAAAGATATCACATTAAAAAAGAATATATATATATTCTTTTTTAATGTGATATCTTTATCTCACATTATTATCATATATATATGAGGTCCCATTCAACCCCACCACCCCCACCCCACCACTCCCCCCCCAGCAACACTCACTCCCCTCATCATGACACATCCATTGCACCCGGCAAGTACATCTCTGGACATCTCTGCACCTCATGGTCAATGGTCCACATCATGGCCCATACTCTCCCACATTCCATCCAGTGGGCCCTGGGAGGATTTACAATGTCCGGTGATTGCCCCTGAAGCACCATCCAGGGCAACTCCAAGTCCCAAAGGCGCCTCCACATCTCATCTCTTCCTGCCACTCCCCATATCCATCAGCCACCATGTCCACTTTTCCCACTCCAATGCCACCTTTTCTCTGTGGGCCTTGGATTGGTTGTGTCCGTTGCACCTCTATGTCAGGAGGAGGCTCAGATTCCACATGGATACTGGATGCAATCCTCCTGCTTTCAGTTTTAGGCACTCTAGGCTCCATGGTGTGGTGGTTGTCCTTCTTCAACTCCATCTTAGCTGAGGTGAGTCCAACAAATCAGACTGCAGGAGCTGGAGTCTGTTGATGCTCAGGGCCTGGCTATCATATTGTCAGTCCAGAGATTCAAATCCCCTAAATATATCTTAAACCCCAACACCAACTACAATTCCAGTAAAGTAGGATGAAATTCTTATGAAAAGAGATCCCATCTGAGTCCAGTTCCATCACGCAGAAACACCAGCTCCAAAGAAGGGCCATCTGACATGGCAGTGAACCCTGTCTGCCATAACCATAGAACCCGTGGGTCTCTTTAGCCCTCAAAGGAACCAATACCTGGGGATTGTATCTACTTTATCTGTCTCTTAGACTCTGCTCAGTTGTGCATAAGGGCAATCCTTCTGACAGCCTCCAGACTCTTTTTTAGAGACTCGTAGCCATATAAACTCATTTCTGCTTTCCATTTCCCCCTTACATTAGGTCAAACAGCATTTTAAAGTCATGTTATTATATGTAGACAGGGATATTCTGCTGATCTGCATTGAACCTTTAATTCAAGGTCATTTTCTAGTTCCATCTTCAGCTGGTATTTGGTAGTGATCCCTCGGTGCCAGGGAGGCTCATCCCCGGGTGTCATGTCCCACGTTGGGGGGAATGCACTGCATCTACATGCTGAGTTTGGCTTCGAGACTGGCCACATTTGAGTAACATGAAGGCTGTCAGGAGGAAATTCCCAGGCACAGTGCTGCTCTAGGCTTTGTTCTTATTTCAGGCATATTGTACTGACATTTTGGTACCACTTAAATTGCACTTATCATGAGCAATCATCTAGCTAATGCACACTTTAATTCAACTCCCCAGCAAATAACTGCAAGTGATTTGTGCATGTTACACCACTTTCCTGAGCCACAGCTCTTCCCATAAGGCTTTCCTGAGGATTACATGAGATACATATCAAAGCAGGAGGTTTAATGCCAAACACGAGAGGTACTCAGGGTCAGTTTTCTTCTTCTCTGATCTCTGTATCTTTACCTCCTCCCTTCCCTTCTTTCTTTTCTGCTGGAATTACAACTCATCTCCATAGTCCAGATCAAATGTCACTTCCTTCTGGAAGCCTTCTCCTATTTTCCCTGGCAAGTAGTCATTTCCAGTATTCTGCTAAATGTGATCAGATTCTCCATGATCAGATTATTAATTTTGAAAGGTCACTGACCACCAAAGTCACCGTCTCATTCCCCTTTGTGTCCTCCTGGGTGTCTAGCATATTGCAAGCACTCAGGAAGGACTCAACAAAGAGAGACTCTGCCTACTGCTCCAGACAATTCAGAAAAACTCCCAGGAGAAACCTTTCAACTTTGGCCAGGGTTACTCTAGTGCTAGCTTTGAACTGTTTGAACCCAGATAGGAGCTAATCATTACCTTGTACCCTGCAAAGAAACTGACCCTAGCTAACGGCCTTAATTTTATATTGTTCTCATCACAATGCTTTGAGTTTATTTTTTTTTAAAGATCCCATAGAAATGATAGGTAATTTTGTATGGACTTTGTTTTAGGTTCCTCTCAAATTCACACACATACCCCCTCTCATTTTGTCTCAAGACTGCTTGGTCTTTGGTGATAAATGAAGAGCCCAACACACAAATGATGCAGGTCCTAAGTTCAGAGATTGTGTATATTGTCTAATTATGGTGGTGAGAAACCCCTTAGATTTGAGGCTAATGTGTTTATGGAGCTGGTTTTATTGCTTTGGGTTAAGGAACAACTTAAAACAGGTTGGGGAGTCGAAGCCTAAGAGCATTTTATACTTTTTCATTAAGTTTGGTGAACATGTAGATGCTTCAACAGAATGTGTCTGAGATCCTTTAGCAATTATTTACTGAAAAATTCTAGAATCCAGAACAGCGTCAGAGTAGGGTGGGTGCACCCTGGGATGTTGGGGCAGAGGGAAAACATGAGAACTTCTATTTTGTCCTTTATAAATGTCAATTTTGGTTATTATTTTATAATATACATATTACACATAATTTAATTATAAATAAGGATAAATATAATGGGAGTTCATGCTCATTTTTAACCAATAAGAGAATGTGACCAAAAAGTTTGGAGATCATTATTCTAGAAAAGAGAAAATAAATGGGAATAATGTAGACATCTTTATATAGAATTGCATTATTTGAATGTGTGTCTACAAGCTTATGCATAATTATATGTTTTTGGAAGTCTTTTGAAACTAACATTTCTCAGTCAGAACTAGAAATTGTAATGGCTTTTTTTTTTTGAAAGATTTATTTTATTTATTTCTCTCCCCTTCACCCCCCACCCCGGTTGTCTGTTCTGTGTCTATTTGCTGCGTCTTCTTTGTCCACTTCTGTTGTTGTCAGCGGCATGGGAATCTGTGTCTCTGTTTGTTGCATCATCTTGCTGCGTCAGCTCTCCATGTGTGCGTTCCCATTCCTGGGCAGGCTGCACTTTCTTTCATGCTGCCCGGCTCTCCTTACAGGGCACACTCCTTGTATGTGGGGCTCCCCTCCATGGGGGACACCCCTGCGTGGCACGGCACTCCTTGCGCGCATCAGCACTGTGCGTGGGCCAGCTCCACACGGGTCAAGGAGGCCCGGGGTTTGAACCGCAGACCTCCCATGTGGTAGACCGACGCCCTAGCCACTGGGCCAAGTTCGCTTCCCATAATGGCTTTTAATAGTAGTTAGTCACTTCAGAAGGGCTCAAATTCAAATGCCACATGTATAGAGAAATTTTATTTTACTTAATAAATTTTAATTTGATTTATTCCACATACGATAAATACATAAATAAATTTACATGGTTAAAAATCAGAAGGAACAAAATCATAGATATCAAAAAAGACCCTGGCCCATTCTACTCCTTTAGTAACTTAGTTTTCTGCCGGGGAAATTTCCTAGTTGGAATGAGCAGACTGGGAATCAGGCAGCATGGTCCTTATATCTGGCCTTCTACTAATGCCTTGAACTTGGAGAAATTCATTAAAGTTCCTGGGTTTCAGTTTCCTCAACTAAAAACAAGGGACTTTCAGTTTGGTATCAATTAGGGTCTATCCAGGACAAGAGAATTATATTAGATATTTTCAACAGCAAGAATTTAAGGCAGAGAGTTTGTTACATGGCTGATGGAGGATCTGAGGGCCAAATGGGGAGCAATGAAATGATCCAGAGATTAGTGACAGCAAAAGTGACTAGCCAGGGAAGCAGATGTAGCTCAAGCGGTTCAGCTCTTGCCTCCCACATTCCATTTCAATGCCTCCTGAAAAAACAAAATAAAACAAAAAAGCAAGCAAAACAAATGAAAAAAAAAAACACACACACCAAAAAAACCAACTCAGGGAAGCCGATGTGGCTCAGCAGTTGAGTGCTGGCTTCCCACATGAGATGCCGGGTTCAATCACTAGCCCCCAGTACTTCAAAAAAAAGATTAGCCAGGCTTGGGTTGGAGAGATAAAGGAAGCAGGCAGTTTAACTGAAGCCCAAAGGCCTGAGTTCTCCAAAGAATGCTGAAACCAAGATTGGTAGGACCCCGCTCATTCAAATGTGTCAGCAGAGCCGTTTGGAAAATTATTTAAAAATGGGGGAAGCGGATTTGGCTCAACGGATAGAGTGTCCACCTAACACATGGGAGGTCTAAGATTCAAACCCAGGACCTCCTGACCTGTGTGGAGCTGGCTCACGCACAGTGCTGATGCGCACAACAAGTTCTGTGCCACGTAGGAGTGTCCCCAGCGTAGGGGAGCCCCACGGGCAAGGAGTGGGCCCTGTGCAAAAAAAGTGCAGCCTGCCCAGGAGGGCACTGCATACATGGAGAGCTGATGTAGCAAGATGATGCAACAAAAAGACACACAGATTGCCAGTGCCGCTGACAAGAATACAAGCGGAAACAGAAGAACACACAGCTAATGGACACAGAGAGCAGACAATTGGGGGGGGGGCGGGAATAAATTAAAAAAAAACCTTAAAAAAAAAACGGGACTAGATTTTTATCAAATAAAGAGCTTTCAATTCTAAGTTATCACTGTAAAACAGAAATTATATCTTTAAAATTGGTAAAACAATTGTTTAAAATGTGAAAATTTAAATATTTAAAAAAATACAGAGCATGTGTCTAAATGGCCGAGAATAAGAAACACTATCATGTGCTATTATCAAACAATAAAGTTCTACTTGTGAATACTATGTTTTTTCATTATTCACACATGGACTGAATTATCATTTTGGAAAACAGATATAATATTGACTTTTACTGATGGAAATAGTCAAACCTTGTTATTCACAGATTCTTTATTTGCAAATTTGCCTACTTGCTAAATTTATTTTCAACCCCAAAATCAATACTTGTAGTGTTTTCATGATCTTTCGTGGAAATGTGTAGAGTGATGGAAAATTCCAGTAAACTGATCTGCACATTCTCAACCCAGGTCAAACAGCGTGATGCTCTGCCTACTTGTTTCAGCTCTCATACTGTAAACAAGTGTCTATTTTGTGGTATATTAGTGTCACTTTTCGTTCCTTCATTTCTGTGCTTTTTTTTGGTGATTTTGTTGTTTCAAATGGCCCTGTCTAGTGTTCCTAAGTGCAAGGGGGCTGTGATGTGCCTCACAGAGAAAATATGTGTGCTAAAGGAACTTTGTTCAGGTGTGAGCTAAAGAGCTGTTGGCTGTGAGATCAATGTTAATGAATGATCAATGTAGATGAAATAAAATGTCCTTAAACAGAAACACATAGAACAAGGTGTATTTATGGGCTGATGAAAATGTTGTGACTGGAGGCTCGTAGGCATCTAACCCTGTATTTCCTCTAGGAGTATTTGCTAATTCAATGTTTGCTTTGATCTGTAGAATATAACCACTGCAAATAATAGAAACCGACTGTACTACTTTTCATCATTTCCTCTGATCTGTGACTTGCAGATGGTCACCAGTGAGGCCACACCTATGGGAAACTGTCTTCTTTTGGAATATCCAGGTCTAGTGTATGGAATGAGATGTATGCACTGCATAGAAAAAGGTCCAACCCATTGCAGTGAGCACAATTAGAACATGTATTTCCAATGCTAAGCTCCTCAAAATGCATGATATTTGTTGATATTCCCATTTGATCAGATTAGTTCTATGACATTTCTCTCTTTTTTTATACTTGTATCTTTCCTTTTGATTGTTCACAGGCAATCTTTGTCATCATGGAATTCCTTTTTGGTCTCTAGTGTTTCGTTAGTATTTCTTTTATGGCTTCTCATAGTTCAACTGAGTTTTATACTTACATCTTCTGACTCATTAAGTAAATAAAAAATCAACAGTGCAAAACATTCTTTAAGGAAATACTTAGCAAGGCATAACTATTTTTATAAGTACAACGTTAAATTCAAAATAGGGGATGTGTATAAAGTTACTTGGCATATTAATTCAAAGCTTAAATATGAGAAAAATACTTACATACAGTTATTATCTACCAGCATCATCATTTTAAACAAATTAGCCTATGTATTCTTTTAGTTGGTGTGATTACATGGAAATCATATGTACCTGAACCTTAAAGAAAAGTACCAGAGTATTTTTATATAGATAAAATTACAAAATAGGGCCTTTGAGTCATGTTCAGAAGTTGCTATAATTCTTAAAGAAATACAATTTATATTTTTAAATACTAATTTATTCCATTCTTAGTAGGATGCAGTCTATACTTAAGATGATATTTCTTTAGAAATTCCAAATGTTTTGGGTCAGAGAGGATACAGTTAGACAGATGAGACTACCACTTTGAGGCTGAATCTAAATATAGCTCAATAAGAAAAACTTTAAAGGATTATTCATGATTAAAAAGCATTATTAAAAATAACAAGTTCTATTTTAGGAAGCATGGTGAATCAGAACCCTCTTAGCACAGAACACCTAAACAGGTGAGATAATGACAAACATATTTTAAAGTACATGGCTGAATTAGTGGAAAAGTCCAGGCTATCTTTGGAGGCCTGAAATAATAGGTCAGCATGAATGCATAGAGGTATGGGGGCTGAAACCAGGGTGCTTTCAGAGCATCTGCCTCTCCCTGGTAGCCTAAAGTCAGTGGAGCAGGAGCTAAAGCTTGGGCACAAATAAGGAGAACTTCACTTTAAGTCAGAACCTTCCAAAGGCAACACTTCTGTTGGGTGAACTAGAAAAAGGCTGCTGCTAGATAGAAATGGGTTACAACCCTGTTTCGGACATGGTTCTAGTGAAAGGGAAACTAAGAAAAATGTCACCTAAGAATTGTTAACCATATACTTGCCTTCACTTGGAGTGGTAGACGGTAATTTCCAAAAATAGCTAGAGCAGTCTTTCCAGTCCCACATGTACTTCTAGAAACTTGCTGCTTCCCAGCAAGAGGTAGAGTCTGTTTCTCTTCTCCTTGAACTGAGATGGGACTTGTGACTGTCTGGTTAAAGAGAAGGCAGGCAAAGTGATACTGCATGATTTCCAAGGTGAGGTCCTAACAACCAGCATGTACTCTACTCTCTCTAACACCTGTCCCTGGAACCCAGCCACCATGCTGTGAGGAAGCCCAGGCCACACGGAGATACCATGTGGGGATGTTGTGGCTGACATCTTTAGCCAGACTTCAGCTAAGTCTCCATCCAACAGCCAGTATCAAGCGGCAGACATGTATGGTAAATAAGCCTTCAGGTCCTCCAGCTGAGGTATTTTTTTAAAGGTTTTATTTTTTATTTATTTCTCTCCCCTCTCCCCCCCAGTTGTCTGTTCTGTGTCCATTTGCTATGTGTTTTTGTCTGCTTCTGTTGTTGTCAGCAGCACGGGAATCTGTGTTTCTTTTTGTTGCACATCTTGCTGCGTCAACTCTCGGTGTGTATGTGGCATCATCCTTGGGCAGGCTGCACTTTCTTTTGCGCTGGGCGGCTCTCCTTACGGGGCGCACTCCTTGCGCATGGGGCTCCCCTATGCGGGGACACCCCTGCGTGGCACTGCACTCCTTGCGCGCATCAGCACTGCACATGGGCCAGCTCCACACGGGTCAAGGAGGCCCGGGGTTTGAACCGTGGACCTCCCATGTGGTAGACGGACGCCCTATCCACTGGGCCAAGTCCGTTTTCTGAGCTTAGGTATTAAACATCACGGAGAAGAGGCAAATCTTCCCATTGTGCTCTATCTGAATTCCTGACCCATAAAACCACTGGAAACCATAAATTATTATTATTGTTGTAAGCCACAGTGTTGAGATAGCTTGTTGCACAGCATTAGACAACTAATATGCTTGGGTTTGGACCTTGAATTCAAATTACCTCTGTGGCCTGAGAAAACTCAATTTTAGTTTAAAGTCTTCTGAGGTAGATAATGCCTTTAGCTACCTGGCTAAAACAAAAGCAGATCATCAAACAATTTCTATAAATCTGATTCCAAAGAAACATGTGTTCACATTAAAAAAAAAATCACAAAATGCACATGGGAACAAGTCATCCAGGATGAGTTCCTAGAAGAATACAGAAATTATCAGAGGCTAATATAAGTATATTTAGTATGCTTAAAGAAATAAGAAGGGGGAAGCAGATTTGGCTCAACTGATAGAGCATCCACCTACCATATAGGAGGTCCAGGGTTCAAACCCAGGGCCTCCTGATCCATGTGGTGAGCTGGCCGATGTACAGTGCTGACGTGTACAAGGAGTACCGTGCCATGCCAGGATGTCCCCTGCATAAGGGAGCCCCATGTGCAAGGAGGGTGCCCGGAAAGGAGAGTTGCCCCATGCAAAAAAAATCACAGCCTGCCCAGGATTGGTGCTGCACACACGGAGAGCTGACACAGCAAGATGACCCAACTAAAAAAAGAGACACAGATTCCCTATGCTGCTGACAAAAATGTGAGCGGACTCAGAACACACAGTGAATGGCCACAGAGAGCAGACAATGGGGGAGGGGAGGTGGTAGAGAAATAATAAAAAATAAATCTTAAAAAAAAAAAAAAAGAAATAAGAGAGCATCAAAGTATGAGAAAGTAACAAGAGGATTTGTAAAAGGAATTTCTAGATATGATAAACATTTATCTTAAGATATGTGTAACACTTTTATTATAAAACTGTATTAACAGACATTCAAAATGGCCAGTAGAAGTGGAGACACCATAAAATCATAGATGGGAAGACTTTATATAGTAAATATGTCAGTTCTCCCCATATTGATCAAGATTTGTGAAATTCCAATAAAAATGCCAGTAAGGTTTTTTCTTGAACATGACCAGGGAAATATACCATACTGTATTTAGAAGAAAAAAAGGTCGAAGGCAGCAAATGCACCCTGAAGAATAATGAATGAGAGCTGGCCAAGCAGATAACAGTGCTATAAAAGCTATGGTAATTAAGACACATAATATTGGAACAGAATGCACACCAGAAATACATGGAAATCTGATATATGACATAGGTGGAAGTAAAGTCTAGAGGGGAAAGGATGGGCTGAATTGGTTTTCCTGACTCCAATCTTTCCTTCCAGAACATTCTCCACATTGCTACCAGAATCTTTCTAAAATACAAAACTGATCATGTTACTTCTCTACCAAATATATTCAAATGATGTTCCATGGGTATTTCAGTGATTCCATAAATGGAGAAATATATGGTTAAACAAGTTTTTCTAACAGTAAGGCTTCTCAAAGATGTTGCTGTGCTAATAATGACTGTGAATCTCTACATGGAGGCTAGCACATCCAACTGAGTTCGCCGAACTTACAGGTCAAGGCATTCTTTTCTTAAGAAACCAGCGCTTCTTATGACATATGGTGGGACTCAAAGCGGTTATTTCTTCACTTGATATGGCATCCAAGGCAAGGTGCAAGGCAGATTGGTGTAATGGTCTTTAGCGGGCTAGAGCCATAGCCTCTACCTTCTGGCTGATCACTAAATTATTTAATCTCTTTGTGATAACATTTTACACACTTGTAAAATAAGAGTGCCTGTCTCACAGGATTGCTTAGAGGATTAAATGGGCCATAAAATAATTGCCATTTTTTGCCCCAAGTCTCTCTTTACCCCTTAAAACTCGAGATCTAGTTAGAATGAATTATTCATAAAAATCTAAGACTTACTGATGCTATTACTAGGTTTAGAATGACTCACCCCACTACCTATATATCTACTCCTATCTTTAAAGCCCAAATGGCTTGGAAAAAACCTCTTCAAAGATGCCTTCCCTAACCACTCTACAGAGAATTAATGTTTTTCTCCATTTTGCATCCATAGCACTTATTTTTGCCATCACACCATTACAGCTTTAATTATATTGTCTCATAAATTAGCTTTCTGTTCTTCATGTTAGAATGCGAAGTTAGTAAGTGTGGGGAATGTTTGATTCATACATTTTTGAGTGAGTTGGGAATTTTAAAAGTAATTAAAAAAACATTAGAGAGTACAAGAGAGAATAATTTAAAATGCCAAGTTCAGTTCAGAGGAAATAATGAAAGATAATAAAAATATTGTGTGCTTATTATGTGCTAAGTGCATGCCTTTAATTTTTTATTTGAAAAACTTTTGACTTCTGGTCCTGTATTTTCATGGGCTGATTGAAAAAGGAGGAGAAATTTATTAAAGAATCCACTGCACCTATAATGCTTTGCAAATAAAATCCAGGCTTCTCTTTCAGGTTTTGAAACAAACTTGCTTATAACTGGACTCCCATGGTTGTAGAATAAAATATAAATAAAATTTAAAGCAAACAAAACGGGTGGGGTTATCACTTGCAATTTGCAATTTAATACTTAGTAGAGTATGAGAAGTGCTAGATACAAATTCTCAATAAACATACGGAAAATGGTTTACTCTTACCGGAAATAAAAGATTTTGAGGGAAAAAAATTCATAGTAACATAATTAGTAAGTATTAAAAAAAATACTAATCAATGCTAGAAAGAAGATACTATATTTAAAACAGGCACACCATCACCTGCAAGTGAGAACATAATTTGGTCTGTTTTAGGGAATGCAAATGGCACGCAAAGCCTTAAAACAGTTATATCCCTTGACCCTATTAATTCCAATTTTAGAAATCAATCCAAATTAAATAATATGAAATACATAAAAATATTCACTATTATATTCATATATTTATATATATATATATATTCACTATTGTAAGGAACAAACTAGAAATCCCCCCAAATATACATACAATAACCTAGCTAAATTAAAGTTTACTTCTATCTATCTATATATCTATATATATCTATATAAGGCTATATATCTAGTTCTTACCAATGAGCAAAAGTTTAAATTATAACTTTCATGATAACAGGGTACTTGTCTAGCATGTCTCTCTTACTGTATCCTTTAGGGATAGAATAAGGTCTAGCACATAAATGCTTAATATTTGCTAATTTTTTTTTTATGTATTGAAAATTTTTATTGTTCATTTTTTTAAAATAAAACTTTATTTTTATGTCAATTTTACAAGTTATTTAGTTAACACAAGATAACTGCAATAACAATATATCTGCTTTAGTCAGTAGTTACATTATCCCCTTTTATTAACAATTCAATTTTATTATTAGTAAAACATATATCCATCCAAAAAGTTTACTCAATGTTATTTGGTATAATTACATAGCTCTGGATCTCAATCATTTCCTAACCACTTTCATTATTCCAATAATAATAATGAACAAACAACAAAGGAACAAGAAAAACTCATCACCTCTCAATCTCTCTCTGTCTCACCTGCCTTACATAGCTGCTATTCGTTTTCTTCTATCTAGTTCATTTGTATTTAAAATTTGTAAAAAGTGTTATATATGCGATATCACCCATATTTGAGTTTAAAATGAGGTTTTACTCTCTTATAGTTATTTGCTAAATTAAAAAATAATATTAAATGATAAGAAAAGGAATATGAAATTGAATAAAATGTGATTCCGTGAAAAGTCTGTATAGAAAAAGAACTGGAAGGACGCAATCAAATGGGAAAAGAGGTTATGGGTAATTTTTCAACCAGTTTTACTGAGGTACAATTTTACATACTTCACCCATTGTATATACAATTCTGCATTTATACATTTGTGCAATCATAGCACCATAATCCAGTATCAGGGATCATTTTTGCTTTCTCATTTGCTCTTTTCTGAATTGTAAGGGAAGATCTATTTGGAAAAACGCTTCACTGAATGTTGGGTGGAGCTAAGTTGGAATACACATAAAATTACTTTTTAGTTTAATGATCTGTGAGTCTACCTCTTTAGTTTTACACGTGCATCTTTCTTGCAAAAAAAAAAAAAGGTAACAGGAAGGTCCTCTGCTATTCTCAGAAGTAAAACTTTAAGAGTTAAGCAGGCAAGACATGGCATAGATTCTGTCTGATGTACTACAGTGAGATCACTATTTTTGGCCCTTCTGCAAATAAGATTCCGCACAATAACAAGTACAGTGGCAGTTAGAAAAGCAGTTACTGAATGGAGCCAATTCTTTGCAGCTCTCTTGTGCTTCTCAATCCTATCATTGGATAGCGAGTGAGCAAGCTACGGATGGTCGCTCCATCACCTAGTAAAGTGGCCTACTCAGGTCCCCAAATTTGGACCACCGATTTCCCCGTGTGGGGTCCTGCGAAGGACTTCCGTGTATTCACCAGAAAGCCCTCCGGGAAGAAGGCGTCAGAGATCAGTTAGCACCTAAATTCCCAAAACAGCCCCGGCTTCCAGGGCCCGGCCACAGCCTCCTACCTGCGGAGAAGCAGAGCAGGGACACCTGGTGCCTCAGGCGGACCAAGCCTAGCACCGTTGGAGCAAAGAACATGGCTTCGTCGTCCGGGTGCGCGATCACCAAAAGTGTCCGGCTGTCGACTCCCAGGAGGTCCTGCTCCCGACTCGTCATTCGTTCCGAAAAGTTCCAACTCCAGAGGAAGATCCCTGCCAGGATCACAGCCGCCGCCGCCGCACACAAGGGAAATACCGCTTCCATGCTGGAAGTGGCGCTGCGCTTGCGCAGTAGGAAGCCTGCTTTCCACTCCGGCTCCGGTGGGAAAACTGCACCCGCGAAAATCGCGTTCCGCTGTTAAAACTGCTTCCACGGACCGGCTGCGGAGGCTTGAAGTTTCTTTAAATGTCATGTTTCCCGTGTGCTTCCGACACTTCTTTATGGAGTTCTCTTCACTTTTCGCAGCATTTACTAAGTCTTTTTGCTCCAGATCGGGTTTAGAGCTCAACCGAACCTCAAGTCGTCTAATTGCCCACCCTTGTCCTCTTCTTAAAGAGTACAAAGGGTATAAAGCAAACGCTTCAAAAGAAACTCCCGTATCTCGTAGGACTCTTCCCTCTATCATTTCAAAACTCATTTCTTAAGATCCACGACCTTCTCGTAATTCTACGGTTAGCCAGTTTTCCAAAAACGGCCTTTCTTAATTTCTTAACTGAGGGATGTGGAGTGGTGGCTTTTCTACAGTAAAGCTCCTTTCATTTCATGAGACGAGGAAGGCGAAGAGGGCATTTAGTGGTCGCGAGGGCCATAAGGTCCTCTAGCGAGCCAGTTCAGATTAAGGCTCGGCAGCGTGGACGAATCGGCCTCGCCCGGCGTGGCAATGAGCTCCTGGTGCCAGTCACTGCCGGCGCCCTCGAAAGCATCTTGGGTAGGTGGGCGCGCAGCCCCTCCGGCTCCCAGGCACGCGAGGGGCCGGGCCGAGGAGGCCGCCTTAGTCTCTCCGCACCGCGTGGGGTCGCGGGTCCGGTGGCCTGGCGCCCTTCCCTTTCCCACGCCCGGGGAAAGGCCCGAGCGCCCGGAAGCGGGTGGGCTTGCGGCGGGCGCCCCCGCCAGGGTGCGCGATGGCAGCCGGGGCTCGGCCCTGGACAGTCTCCGCCCGAGGGGGCCGCTGCCGCCACCGGGCCGAGGGCAGAGGTGAGGAGGGGACCAGACACTGCGCGACCCAGGAAACTCGCCAGAGGTAGGAGCCGCGCTCGGCCAGCGGAGGGAGTTGGTCTCCCAGCCCTCCGGAAGGAGGAGGAGCCGCCTCAGCCGCGGCCACCCGGGCTAGGGGGAGGGAGAGGGGTTGAGTCAAGATGGCGGCCAAGGTGGCGAAGCAGCAGCCCCGGCGGCGGCGGCGGCGGCTGGAGTGAGCTCCTGGTACGGCGGCGCCGAGCGAGCTCCGGGCTGGGGACGTGCGCCCGGGCCGCGTCCTGCTCCTCGGGCCGGGGAGCGCCCCGGCTCCCACGCTCCGCCAACTCCCGGTGAGTAGGCCCCGGCGCCGCCGCAGCCCCGGCCTCCGGGCCCCCGCTCGCCCGGGGAACGCCGAGGGCTCTCGGGGTGCCGGCCGCGGGGACGGCTTCTCGGCCGGGCGAGGGGTGTCGCGGGCCCTGCTGGGGTTGGGAGGGAGGACCCGCCCCAGCCGCGCGGCCCCTTTCCTTTGGCCGCTTCATGGGCGAGTCGGGCGCGGCGGAGAGCTCGAGGTGGACGAGGGAGGCTTATGGAGTTTGGGGGAAGAATGGGCTGTGGCCAGGCCGGGGCCAGGACAAGGGTGTCCGGTGGAGAAGGGACGTGCCGAGGCCCGAGGGCCGGTGTCTCCGGGTGGGTCGGGACAGGTGGCGGGCCTGGGCATACTCCGAGGCGGAGTTGGTGGTGGTCTTGGGGAGTGTCGAGAGGGGTTAGGAAGGGTGACAGCCAGAAATAAGTGCGTGAAAAGCAAACTAGTTTACCCCTCTAACCACTTAAGGGTCTAATGGCGCAGGGTGGGTGGTGGTGGAGTCGGCAGAAATCCGAACCCTGTGCTTTGCGCCGTTTAGTATTGACGTTTTAAATATGCGAAGTAGGTGAGTGCACCCCTTTTTGCGGGAAAGAGAGATTTGTCTTAACGGAGAGGAAACGGAATTCCTTGAATTAACTGGATTGGGGTGGTCATGGGTTAAAAGTAGAAAAGGTGTGGGAATAAGTGATATTTATAAAAAGTGTTTGCTCAGGTTGTGTCAGTTTTCTTTTTGTGTTGTTGCATGCTACAGTGCCTCTTCAGCAGAGCTACCCTTGGAGAGCAGCGGTGTGGGTAAATCTAATTCTTAGGATTAGTATATTCTCCTGCATTAGATTTGCTTCCCTAATTAGTTTATCGTGGTTATATTTAAATTTTGCATTCCTCGGATGCACCCTGGCAACGCAGAGGAGGGACGTGGAACATGGCAGTGTGCAGAGAGCAACAGGCCTGGGATTTTAAAATGTCTACAGAAAGATATTCATTCATTCCTATATTCGACATATTTTGATTGAAGAGCTGCTCATATTGGGACACACTGTGAATGTCTTGTGGATAAGTGAATTGATGGCATTATTTAATCTTTAATAGTTTTTTGAAAATATGTTTTTGAACCCTTTCATGAGGATATTTATTGGATGAACAGGCTTTGTGCTTGACTGAGCTCAGGAGCAGACCAGTTTTAGAATGTTATTAAGATGTAATAAAAATTACAGAAGAAATTGCCATGAGAGGGAAATGTCTTATTTTCTTATTTCAAAGTTGCTTTGCCTCACTTTAAGCACATGTTAATGAAAATAAAAATTAATAGATTCATATAGAAAGATATCTTCTTTCTTTTTACAAAAACCTTTCCGTAAGTTGCACTCTAGGGGTGAAAACACAATGCAAAGAATCTTGGTTCTCCCTGTTATTGGCTAGGTGACATTATGGAAGATGAGCAATCTTTCTGTGCTTCAGTGTCCTCATCTGTAATAATAGGAAAACATCTGGTCTCCTAGGGTTCGTTGTGAGCCTAATGGGAGCAAATAGACATGAAATGGCTGTAAGTAGTTTGAAAGAGTAATATTTCTATAAGGTAGTAACAGCTGTCTCTGCACTCCTCTATTGCTTTATCTGCACATCTCACATGATACCTACGCTCACCACCTTGTACTATCTCGGTGTTTATGTGCCAGTTTTATCTCATCTTAGAGGGCAGGATCCGCCTTTCTCTGATTTTATCTTTGTTTACAGCATCACCTAGGATTTTTTTTTTCCCAGTGTAAAATATTGACAGAACAAATACTTGTCAAATGAAGAAACTTTGGATTCTAATCAAAAGTATTCTAATCAAAAGTGTATTCTAATCAAAATCAGAATACACCTGCAATCTGCTGTGACCTATCTATGTAGCTGTGATTCCATGGCCTCTGGAGAAATAGCCTGGATCTCTTGTTGGATTTACTCATATAATAAAATAAGTGTTTTTGGCCTGTCCCTTTTAATTCAAAGAAGAAGAAGAAATATGAAAGGCTGGAAATTAATTCATTTTTCTTTGAATTTAATTGAGTTAAAAGCTTGTCCCAAGGCTAGGCAAGTTGGATCCATAATTTGTTTTCAAGCTTTCATTTTAAATTTGTGAAGTGATCATTGCTAATACTGTAGGAAAGGCCTTTAGGTAGGTCAGGGGTTGATGAGGGTAAATGGCGGGCTGTTTGTTATTGGGTTTATTGTTTTGTTAATTCAGTTTCTTTCTTTCTTTTTAAGGAGGTACTGGGGATTGAACCCTGGACCTTAGACATGGGAAGCAGGAGCTCAACCATGGAGCTATGCTCACACCCTGTTAATTCAGTTTTAATTGTATTTTGTAAACCAAGTTATAATTTCAAATTCTTATTGATGCTTGAAAATGATAGAGGTCTTGCATATCTAATGACTTTATCTGTTTTACTTTGGATATTGGATTTTACTAAAATATGGTACCAAAGCCCAGTCAGTAATAGAGGTTGATCAGAATTTATTACGTACAAACTTATTTGTAGATTAGAGATTCTTGTATTTTAGTTCATTCACTTGTTCCATGGGGGTTAAGCACTTTTTATGTTCAGGGTACATTGTAAAGGCTTCAAACGTACAAAGCCCAGTCAAGTAGATCAATTATGTGCATAAATAACTCCGTCTATAGATTGCCCATATATTGTCCTTTTTCAGATTCGAGAATACAAAATTTAAGTTTAGATAGGTGGTTTAGAAAACATTTTGTTTGTCTCTTTCATCAGGACTTCTTAGGAGTATTGAAAAAAACTGTAAAACTTCTACCATGTAGAAATAGCTGTGTGTAGAGCATCTGTTTTTTATTTTGGTATTCTTGTGGTGGTGTTTTTCTTTAACATTTTTACTGTTCTCCTGCCATTCTTTCTAACCCAGGAACTTGTGTGGTCAAAATATTATTTGAATAGTCTTCAGATGCAACCTACTTTTTTTCTTTTTTCTTTTTTTTTACTCTTTGCATTTCAACATCTGAGACCATGCAAAACTGTGAATATCCCTGTGGAGCTCTCAGGCAATTTGCTTCTTCCATGTGTGCTACTATTTTTACTTAGCAGTGATCTCCAAAACAAATCTCAATTGGTTAAAATAAAATGCTAATGATTTATAGAATATTGAGTCATGTAGATTATCTAGCCTTACTTGTTTTACTGGTGAATGAACTGAAGCTCACAGAACTGAGGCCACCTGCCCTTGTTGCTGCAATTGGGCAGGAACAAATTTCAAATCTTCTGACTTCGAGGATAGTGCTCATTCATTACCCCATATCATCCAGAGGATGAGTCAACATGATGTTGGACATTTACTTAAAACAAAAATCAGGAGGGCAGGGAATGAGAGAGACCATTTTGGATCTTCAGCTTAGATACTGAATTTAAAATACTTTTAAATTTTAAATTTCTGCAATGACAATATAGTTTGAAAAAATTAGCATTGATCCATACCTCTAAGTGATTTCAGTGATTACTGGAAATTATTTAATTGCCTGTTTTTTTGTTTTAGGAGGTCCCAGGGATCGAACCTGGGACCTTGTACATGGGAAGCAGGTGCTCAACCACTTGTACTACATCTGCTCCCTATTTGTGCTTTTTTTTTTTTTTAAGATTAAAAAAAAAAATTTCTCTCCCTTTCACTGCTCCCTCCCCTGTTATCTGCTCTCTGTGTCCATTCACTGTGTTTTCTTCTGTGTCTGCTTGAATTCTTATCAGGCAGCACCAGGAATCCTTGTCTCTTTTTGTTGGGTCATCTTACTGCGTCACCTCTCTGTGTGTGCGGCACCACCCCTGGGCAGGCTGCACATTTTCACGCAGGGTGGCTCTCTTTCTGGGGTGCACTCCTTGTGTATGGGGGCATCCCTACATGGGGATGCCCCTTGCGTTATTTGCTTTATTTTTAATCTGCTTTGGTGAATGTCTTCTTAAACAAAAAAAATCTTTGATGTTATTTAGATGTAGTGTCATTATATGGAATTTAAGCACAACAGTGATGGAAATTTTATTATGCCAGTGGTTAGGTACCTTTAAGACCTAGACAAACAGGTAAACTATTTTGTAAATTAACTATTGCTTGCTTTACCTGCTCTCAAACTCCTGGGTTTTTTTAAAGTATGGGATGGCACTTCAATTCCTATCAAACTATACCATGTCTGCCAGATTTCTGTCTAATTTTTAAGGGTTTACACCTGTCAGATGCAGGAAGAAGCCTCCAGTCTACTCCCATCTTCTCCAAAGATGTGTATTTTTCAATATGGAAATTCTTAATGCTTTATCTGTACCTCTCTTGTAACATCATTGTTATTTATGTACATGTCCATTTGGTCTCCATTGGCCCACGAGGCCTTTCTGAGCTTGTCTGTTTCTGAGATAGTTTAAAAAATTTTTCTGTTTTCCTCACTTGCAGAATAACCCTCTGCATTCAGAAAGTATGTAGTAGATGTTGTTGATTGCATTAAAAAAAGAGCCTGCCACCTAGAGATATTTGGTGCTCAGAGTAAAAAGCTCCTAGTGCTTGTTGTAGGTGATTGATACACATGCAGCAACTTGATGACTGATTGGTTTTTTTAATGTAGCTAATAGGTAGACATTCACCAATGACAACCAGATAAAATGCCTGTAATCAGTGAATTATCAAAGTATTTCTTTGAAAGAAAGTTTTCTGTCATTTCACTGGGATTTGGGGAAGAAGGGAAGGTAAACATTGGAGTGGTTCATCCCAGAGGCCCTATAAATTTCCAGATAATATGAGAACAAGAATGTGTTCATTTATATATGTAGGGAATTTTGGAGTAGTTTCAATGGTAGGAAAAAGTATAAATTAGAAATATGGAATGTTTGATTGATAGGATTATAATAGAATTTGTGAATCCTTTTGAAAGAATGTATTGATTAGCTTACTATTAAAAATTAAATTTTTAAGTGGATTGGTCAGGGTTGAAGAGAGAAGTTAAGATTCCCAAATTGTGGGAAACGGACTTTGGCCCAGTGGTTAGGGCGTCCGTCTACCACATGGGAGGTCCGAGGTTCAAGCCCCGGGCCTCCTTGACCCGTGTGGAGCTGGCCCATGCGCAGTGCTGATGCGCGCGGGGAGTGCAGTACCACGCAGGGGTGTCCCCCGCGTGGGGGAGCCCCACGCGCAAGGAGTGCGCCCGTGAGGAGAGCCGCCCAGCGTGAAAAGAGAGAGCAGCCTGCCCAGGAATGGCGCCGCCCACACTTCCCGTGCCGCTGACCTCAACAGAAGCGGACAAAAGAAACAAGACGCAGCAAAAAGACACAGAGAACAGACAACCGGGGGAGGGGAGGGGAATTAAATAAATAAATAATAAATCTTTTAAAAAAAAAAAAAAGATTCCCAAATTGTTTTATTTTTCTCCTTAGTGTCTACTTGAGGAATGTCTACTTGGGCTGTTTTGCTGTTTTTTCTTTGTTATATGTGAATAAACATATTAAAGCAGAATATGTTTAGCTAAATTCTTTTTCTTTACATTTTGCTATTAAGAGTAATTGTTTTGGGAAGTAGATGTGGCTCAAGTGATTGAGCTCCCGCCTACCACACGGTAGGTCCCAAGTTTGGTTCCCGGTGCCTCCTGGAGAAGACAAGCTGGCACGATGGGCTGATGTGGCGAGCTGACACAACAAGATGATGCAGCAAGAGGAAACAGTGAGAAACACAGTAAAAGAGCAGAGGTGACTCAAACTATTGAGTACTTTTCTCCCACATGGGAGGGCCCAGGTTTGGTTCCCAGTGCCTCCTAAAGAGAAGATGAACAGTCACTGACAGCACAGAATGAATGGACACAGAGAGCAGATAGTGAGCACAAAACAAGAGAGGGACAATAAATAAAATAAAAATCTTAAAAAAAGTTGTTTTAGACACTTCATTTTCCTTGGTGATATAATATAGACTTATTAATTTTGCAAATGCTTTTAAGTTATAACCATCATGTCTTTGAGCTCATTTTCAAAAGTGTTCAACTTCTGGTACTTCTGACTAAGTTCTTTTAATTCATTTTTTTTTTTCTCTCCCTTTCCCCCCATTGTCTGCTCTCTGTGTCCATTCACTGTGTGTTCTTTTGTGTCCGCTTGCATTCTTGTCAGGTGGCACCAGGAAACTGTGTCTCTTTTTGTTGCGTCATCTTGCTGCATCAGCTCTCTATGTGTGCGGTGCCACTCCTGGGCGCCACTCCTGGTTGGGCTGTGCTTTTTTCGCATGGGGTGGCTCTCCCTGCAGGGCGCACTCCTTGTACGTGGGGCACCCCTATGCAGGGAACTCCCCTTCGTGGCATGGCACTCCTTGTGTGCAATAGCATTGCAGGTGGGCCAGCTCACCACACGGACCAGGAGGCCCTAGGTAGGCCAGCTCACCACACGGGCCAGGAGGCCCTGGGTATTGAACCCTGGACCTTCCATTTGGTAGGCAGATGCTCTGTCAGTTGAGCCACATTCACTTCTCTCATTTTTGAATTAACTTTTATGTAGTTAGAAATATTTGGAATAAAGCCAAAATTTGTGCCTTCCAGGAGTTACAGCCTAAAATACACAGTGTAAATATATAATGCATAGGGAATATATATATTCTCTTTACCCTCGTGTGTGTGTGTGTGTGTGTGTAGGAGCATGAAGAGGAGGGGTTGGGTGGAGGGAGCAGTTAACTTCATATTCACAAGAACCATTTTAATTAGCAAAGGAAGATATATTTTAAGAGTTTTGTTTGCTTTTCATTTATTATAAAAGCAATCCATTGTTTTATATAAGTACAGTATAGAAATATATGTAGAAATTGAAATTCTCTTCTGTACCACTTCCTAGATAAGCTGTGTTTGTTACTTATTCCAGGTTTTTCTGTGTGCATGTAATTTTCTGCCTTGTTCATTTATAAAAATGAGATCATAGTTCATTTGTGTACTACTGTTTGTTTCATGTTTGTATATGTAGTGCTGCCTTTCATTTATAGCTGTATATATTCCACTATATGAAAACATCATTATTTGTTTAATCAATTTGTGACCACTAGTATTTTTACTAGAAAAAGCTGTGATGAATTGTTTGTACTTATTTCATGTACTTATGCTAGCAGCTTTTTAAGATAGATTCGAAGCAATGGGGTTGCTAAGTCAAAAGTAAAATTAGGTAGAAATTGCATATCCCTCCTGCCCCCCTCTCCCCCAGTTTGTAATGTTATGTAGTTAGATATTTCCAATCCAGCCCTGTGCTTGCTGTGTAGTTTTGGGCACATTACTTAACCTCTCTCAGCCTTAATTTCCTCATCTGTAAAATGGAGATCACATAAATACTACATTTAAACATAGTGACAGGCACATAGCAGTAAGTAATAAATGCTATCTGCCTTCATTTTTAGCCTATATATGGCTTCTGGGTTTCATGTTTCACTTAGAAAGCCCTTCCTCTACCATTTAAAAATTTTCACACATCTATTAAATTAAAACAAAACAAAACAAAGTGAGGAATATCATGTAATAGTATGCTACTATTTGTTTTTAAAGATGAAAAATAATGTATATATCCTTGCTTGAATATCATAGGATATTTCTGAATGGATACCCAAGAAACTGAGTGCTATTGGTTATCAAGGAGAACTGGGTGGCTAGGGCAAAACAGTTGAGAGGAAGACTTGGTGTACTTTTTTGTATTTTTAAAACAAAACCAATAATCCCAGATTTTAATTTAATACTTTTATGATTTCTTTTTCTTTCTTTCTTTCTCCTTTTTCTCTTTTTTAAAAGATTTATTTATTTATTTATTTCTCTCCCCTCCCCCCCCCCACAGGCTGCCTGTTCTCTGTGTCTATTTGCTGCGTCGTCGTCTTTGTCCGCTTCTGTTGTTGTCAGCGGAATGGGAATCTGTGTTTCTTTCTGTTGCGTCATCTTGCTGTGTCAGCTCTCCGTGTGTGCGGCACCATTCCTCGGCAGGTTGCACTTTCTTTCATGCTGGGCGGCTCTCCTTACGGGGCACACTCCTTGCGCGTGGGGCTCCCCTACGAGGGGGACACCCCTGCGTGGCAGGGCACTCCTTGCGCGCATCAGCACTGCGCATGGGCCAGCTCCACACGGGTCAAGGAGGCCCGGGGTTTGAACCGCGGACCTCCCATGTGGTAGACGGACGCCCTAACCATTGGGCCAAGTCCGCCGCCTCTTCCTCTTTTTTAAACTTCTAATTCTTTGACTCTATTTGGAATTTATTTCTGGTATGGGAAGTGAGGCAAATATACTTTCAAATAAGAAAAGTTGTAGGTTTACAGAAAATTCATGTAGAAAGTACAAACTTCCCATATAACCCTCTTTCTTACACACAGGTTTCCCTATTAATATTTGGCATTAGTTTGGTATATTTGTTAAATTGATGAGACAATATTATTGTAATTAGACTGTTAACTATAGTGCATAGTTTACATTGGAGTTCATGGTTTGTTTTATACAGTCCTATGTTTATTTTTAATTTTTTTTCTTGTAACGTATATACAACCTAAAGTTTCCCCTTTTACCCACGTTCAAATATATAATTCAGTGGTGTAAATTACATTCACAGTGTTGTGCTACCATCACCATCATCCATTACTGAAACTGTTCCATCATCCTGAACAGAAGCGCTGTACCAGTTAAGCATTAATTCCCACTTCTCTACCTCCACCTCAACCCCTGGTAACCTGTGGGCTAGTTGCTTTTCATTTTTAAAGATTTATTATTTATTTCTCTTCACCCCCTTGTTTTTTTTTTGCTTTTGTTGGTCTGTTTGTTATCTGCTCGTCTTCTTTTTTGAGGAGGCCTGGGGAAATGAACACAGGACCTTCCACATGGAAGGAAGGTGACTAATCGCCTGAGCAAATTCCACTCCCTGCTTAGTTGTGTCTCATTGTGTTTCCTCACTGTGTCTCTTGGTTGCATCATCTCACTGATTTAGCTTTCTGCATCTGCCGTTGTGCCAGCCCACTGTCTTCTTTAGGAGGCATCAGGAACTGAACCTAGACCTCCCATGTTGTAGGTGGGAGCTCAGTTGCCAGAGCCACATCCGCTTCCCTGTAGGCTAGTTCTTGACTCTTAAGAATTTGCTTATTATAATTATTTAATGAATGAGATCAGTGAGTTCATACAATATTTGTCCTTTTGGGTTTGACTTATTTCACTCTACTTGATGTTTTCAAGGTTCGTCAGTGTTGTCACATGTATCAGGGCTACATTCCTTTTTACACCTGAATAGTATTCCATTGGATGTATGTATCACACTTTGTTTATCCATTTATCTGTTGATGAACACTTGGATTACGCCCATCTTTTGGCAATTGTGAATAATTCCGCTATGAATGTCATTGTACAGATGTATCTGTTTGAATCCTTGCTTTCAGTTCTCTTTTTTTAATAGTATTTTTTTTTTAAAGATTTATTTATTTTATTTAATTCCCCCCCTCCCCCAGTTGTCTGTTCTCTGTGTCCATTCGCTGCGTCTTGTTTCTTTGTCCGCTTCTGTTGTCATCAGCGGAACGGGAAGTGTGGGCGGCGCCATTCCTGGGCAGGCTGCTCTCTCTTTTCACGCTGGGCGGCTCTCCTCACGGGCGCACTCCTTGTGCGTGGGGCTGCCCCACGTGGGGGACACCCTTGCGTGGTATGGCACTCCTTGCGCGCATCAGCACTGCGCATGGGCCAGCTCCACACGGGTCAAGGGGGCCCGGGGTTTGAACCGCGGACCTCCCATGTGGTAGACAGACGCCCTAACCACTGGGCCAAGTCCGTTTCCCTGCTTTCAGTTCTTTTGGGTATATACCTGGAAGTGGGATTGCTGGTTATATGGTAATTCTGTACTTTCTGAGGATCTACCAAACTATTTTCTACAGCAGCTGTACCATTTTACAATCCCACCAACAATGAATGAATGTTCCTATTTCTCTAACTCCTTTCTAATACTTGCTATTTTTAAAAAAATAGTAACCATTCTAGTGGGTATGAAATGGTATCTCATTGTGCCTTTTTTTTTCTCTTTTTCTGAGGTACCAGGGCTGGAGTTTGAACTCAGGACCTTGTGTATGGGAAGCTGGTGCTCAACCAGTGAGCCACATGGGCTCTCCTGAGTTGGTTTTTACGTTTCTTTGCTTGTTGTTTTGCTTTTTTGTTTCTAGGAGATACTGGGGAGGAAGACTGGGACCCCCCCTATATGGGAAGCAGGCACTCAAGCATTTGAGCCACATCTGCTCCCCTCAATGTGCTTTTGATTTGCATTTTCCTACTGGCTAATAATATTTGAGCATTTTTTCATGTACTTTTTGGCCATTTATCTTCTTTGGAGAATTAGCTATTCAGATATTTTACCTGTTTTTTAATTGGGTTGTCTTTTATTGAATTGTAGGATTTCTTTATATATTCTGGATATTAAACCCTTATCAGAAAAGTGGGTTCTAAATATTTTTTTTCCATTCTGTAGGTTGTCTTTTTACTTTCATGATGAAGTCCTTTGATGTACAAAAGTTTTTCATTTTAATGAGGTTCCATTTATCTGTTTTTTCTTTTGTTGTGCTTTGGGTGTAAAGTCTAAGAAAGCATTACCTAACACACGGTCCTGAAGATGCTTCCCTATGTTTTCTTCGAAGAGTTTTATAATTTTGGTTCTGATATTTAGGTCTTTGATCCATTTTGAGTTAATTTTTGTAGACAGTGTGAGGTAGGGATCCAGCTTCATTCTTTTGCATATGGATATCCAGTTTCCCAGGTGCCATTTGTTGCAGACTCTTCTTTCCCCATTGAGTGGATTTGACACCCTTGTCAAAAATTAATTGGCCAGGAAGCAGAAGTGGTTCAAGCAGTTGAGCACCTGCTTCCCACTGGGTTTGATTCTCAGTGCCTCCTAAAAAGCGAAAAACAAACGAAACAAAAACCCCAAACAACAACAACAACAAAATGATAAAACCAACTTGGGAGCCAGTGTGTCTTAGTAGTTGAGCGCCAGCTTCCCACATATGAAGTCCTGGGTTCAATCCCTGGCTCCCAGTACCTCAAAAAAAAATTAAGTGGCCATAGATGGTGAGGATTTAATTCCAAACTCTCAATTCTATTCCATTGGTCTGTATATTTGTCCTTGTATCAGTACCATGCTATTTTTATTACTGTGGTGTTGTAATAAGTTTTTTTGTATGTGTGCGTGTGTGTGTGTGTTTAAAGGAGGTACTGGAGATTGAATCCAGGACCTCATACTTGGGAGGCAGGTGTTCAACCTAACCACTTGAGCTACATCCACTCTCTTGTAGTAAGTTTTTTTATTTTTATTTTTTTATTTTTCCCCCCCAATTGTCTGCTCTCTGTGTCGATTCGCTGAGTGTTCTTCTGTGTCTGCTAGTATTCTCATTAGGCGGCTCTGGGAACTGATCCTGGGACCTTACGGAGTGGGAGAGAGGTGATCATTCTCTTGCACACCACCTCAGCTCCCTGGTCTGCTGCATCTCTTATTATCTCTCCTCTGTGTCTCTTTTTTTAAAAAACATTTATGTATTTATTTATTTTTAAAAATTTATTTCTCTCCATTTCCCCCCGCCCGTGTTGTCTGTTCTCTGTGTCCATTCGCTATGTGTTCTTCTGTGTCCACTTGTATTCTTGTCAGCAGCACCAGGAATCTGTGTCTCTTTTTGTTGCATCATCTTGCTGCATCAGCTCTCCATGTGTGCAGCACCACTCCTGGGCCAGCTGAACTTTCTTTCACGTTGGGCGGCTCTCCTTATGGGGCACACAAATTGCGTGTGGGGCTCCCCTATGCGGGGGACACCCCTCCATGGCATGGCACTCCTTGCGCACATCAGCACTGCACGTGGGCCAGCTCCACACAAGTCAAGGAGGCCCAGGGTTTGAACCCTGGACCTCCCATGTGGTAGGTGGTTGCTCTGTCCATTGAGCCAAGTCCACTTCCCTCTGTGTCTCTTTTCGTTGAATTATCTTGCTGCGCCAGCTCTCCATGTAGGCCAGCACTCCTGCCCAGGGCAGCACTCCTGCTCAGGGCAGTACTGTGCATGGGCCAGCTTGCCACACGGACCAGCTTGCCCTCGCCAGGAGGCCCTGGGTATCAAATTCTGGACCTCCTAAATGGTAGACAGGAGCCCAATTGCTTGATCCACATCTGCTTCCCTGTAATAAGTTTTAAAATCAAGAAGTGTGATCTTCTCACTTTGTTCTTCCATTTCATGATTGGTTTGGCTTTTTGGGGCCCCTTACTCTTCCATAGAAATTTGGTGATTGGCTTTTCCATTTTTGAGATATATATATTTACCTGTTGGGAAGTATATGTGTACATGTTTTCCCTGTATAGGCAGTTGGGTAAGCAACTTTTGGTGAATCAGCCCTCTTTTGCTCCACCGATTAGAAGTGCAGCTTTTATCACTTACTAAATATGCTTGATATTAATACTTTTCTGTTATGTTCTCTTGTTTTCTTTGTGTGTTTCAGAGCCATTACCATACCCTTTAAATTACTGTAGTTCTGTAATTTTAATCCTTGTAGGGTAAGTCACCTGTATACATTACGCTGCTTTTTCAGACATGTCCTGACAATTCTGCCTGTGTATTTTTCTGGATGGCCTTTGGAATCATTCTGTGACGTTCACAGAGAAACCTTGATGCGAGTCTTTATTGGCAATACTGAATATCGATTGGGAATACTGAAATTATAGATTAATTTTGGGAGAATTGACATCTTTACCTTCTTCCTATCCTTTTGTTCAAATAGACTTTTCTGTGACTCAGTAGATTTTTAAAAAACTTTTCTTCAAACAAGTCCTGCACATTTCTTGCTTATTTCTTTAATCCAACAAATATGGTAGGAATCAAACAAGGAGTTTATATTCTAGTGGAAGACAATATAATCAAGTAAAGCAGACAAGTCCATTTCAGGTTTGATAAATCTAAAAAGGAATGACTGAGAGTCTCCCGTGGGAGCCTACCTTGAGTAGAGAGCTCAGGAAAGCCTCTTCTGAGGAGATGGCGTTTTGACAGAGACCCTGTTTGAGGAGGAGCCAGGAAGAGCATTCCAGGGTCTGAGTAAAGAACAAAGGCCCAGAGCCAAGGAAGGGCTGGGCTGAGCAGCGGAAAAACAGAAAGCTGGGCCTTGTGAGCTGTGGGAGAGGACTCAGGCCAGACCCGTGGTTCTGGGATCATGTTCAGTGGTTTAGATTTTATTTGAAGTGCATAGGAATCCTTTGGGGTGTGTGAAGCAGAGGAGTGATGTATTTTGATTTAGATTTCAGAAGAACATTCAGCCATTTGAGTGGAGAAAGTATTGAAGGTGGGCGGTCCAACTGGGAGTTTGTTGGCAGTAGCCTCATCAAGAGATGATGATGATAGTCGAGGTGGAGAGGCATGAGAGTATTCAGGGAGAGTTTTGAAGGAAGAGCAAATAGGACTTGTATTGGAGTTGGTATGATTGAGAGCTAAGCACTGTTAGGTGCTGGGGAGACATGGGGAGCAAAACAGGTGGTCCCTGCCCTCACAGGTGTCTTGTGTTTTTTTTTGCTTTTTGTTTTGTTTTTACCCTCCTGTAATGAACTCAAAACCCTTATTTAAAGGCAAGTACTTTTTTCTACTTTAATTTGATGTATACCTCAAAATAGAATCAGTTCATTAGCCTAATTTTCTTTTGCTTAATAACCTTTAGTGGTCTTGGTTAGTGGGTCAAAAGGGGAGGGGCAGCAGACCATGATCTGTAAGATAATCTAAGAGTTAAAATTTAGGTTGGAGAAGTTACTTTGCCTCTAAAGCCTTAATTAGAGATGATAATGAAACCAGTCTTGTGGGTGAGCTCATTTGCGCTGAAGCTCTTTGTACAGTGCCCAGTTCATACAAGGGCCCAATAGGTGGTAACTCTACTATTATGTATTGTCAGACCGAGCATCTAAGGTGAAAATTTTTCTGATCTCAATAAAGTGCTTTCTTTTGTGGTAATGAAAGAGAGAATTAGCAAATAGCCTTCCATTTTGCCTTTGATTTGCTCTTATAGTTGAATGTGGGAGTATAGTTCACTTCAGAGAATAGTTCAATATAGTGAAAGTATACTACAGAGTTCTCACTTGAGTTGTTATTTAGTACTGCTGTCTTGGGAAATTTCTCCTTTCTCACTTTACATAGGTATAAAGCAGCATCATTTATTTTTTCATTGAAGAATTATCAAATGTCTATACCTATGAATTTCATTAAATAATTTTGCCCTTAATAATGTTCTTTCTTCAACATCACCCTTTATTGGGGGTAGAGTAGTTTAACTTATAGGGCCTTCTTCTTTATTTCCCATTCATCTATTTTTTTTTCTTAAAGATTTAATTGTATTTATTTCTCTCCCCTTCCCCTGCCCCCTGGTGTCTGCTCTCTGTGTCCACTCGCTGTGTGTTCTTCTGTGTCTGCTTGCATAATGTCAGGAATCTGTGTTTCTTTTTGTTGCATCATCTTGCTGCATCATCACTCTGTGTGTGCGGTGCCACTCCTGTGTGTTTTTTTTTCCACACGGGGTGGCTCTCCTTGTGGGGCACACTCCTTGCATGTGGGGCTCCCCTTCTCAGGGGACACCCCTGTGTTGCACAGCACTCCTTGTGCACGGCAGTGCTGCACATGGGCCAGCTCACTACATGGGTCAGGAGGCTCTGGGTACCAAACCCTGGACCTCCTAAATGGTAGGCGGATGCTCTATCATTTGAGTCACATCTGCTTCCCTATCTATTTTCTTTTCTTTTAAAAAAATATATATATTTTTAATATATTTTAAATTTATTTTTCAAAGATACACAGAAAATGTTATATTTAAAAAACAGGAGATTCCCATACCTCCCACTTTTCCCACATCAGCAACTTCTTTCATTAGTGTGGTACATTCATTGCAATTGATGAATACATTTTGGAGCACTGCTACACAGCATGGGTTATAGTTTACATTGTAGTTTACTCTCTCTCCCAGCCCATTCATTTGGTTATGGCAGGATATATAATGTCCTGCATCTGCCCCAACATATTTTTTATTTATTTTTAAAAGATACATAGATTACCTAAAATGTTACATGAAAAAATATAGGGGATTCCTATATGCCCCATCCGCTCATGTTCCACTTTTCCCACATTAACAGTTTCTTCCATTTGTGTGGTACATTCATTGCAATTGATGAACACATTTTAGAGCATTGCCACACAGCATGGATTATAGATTATAGTTTACATTGCAGCTTACACTCTCTCCCACGCCATTCGGTAGGTTATGGCAGGATATATAATGTCCTGTATCTGACTACAGTGCATTCAGGACAATTCCAAGGCCCCAAAATACCCTCATATTACACCTCTTTTTCCCCTCTCCCTGCCTTCAGCATCTCCAGTGGCCACTGTCTCCAAATCAATTGTATAATTTCTTCCATTGCTAGAATCACAATAAGTCTATAGTAGAACCAGTGAGTCCACTCTAGTCTATATTTTATTCCCCGATCCTGAGGATTCTGGGATGGTGATGCCCACTCCACCTCTAATTGAGAGGGGGCTTTGATCCCACATGGCTGATGGATGGGACTCTCTTGCTTGCAGTTGTAGACTCTCTTGGTTCCTTGGTGTAGTGGTTGTCCATCCTCATCTCTTTGTTAATTGTCCTGGGTGAGTCCAGTGAACTGGAGAGTAGGTGTTGCAACTCTGCTGAGGTTCAGGGCCCACTTGGCACATGGACAGCCTAGAGATTCAAGTCTCTTGACATACACCTACCAACTCCAGTGCCAACTATAGGTTCAATAAAAGGAACAGAAGAGGTCTGGGTAGAGAAGTCACATCTGAGTCCACCTCTGTCACACTCAGGAGCACAAACTCCAAAGTAGTGCCCAATGGCAAGGCACCAAACTTCAGAGCTATCTGCCATGGCCATAGAACTTGGGTGTCTCTGTAGCCCTAAGAAGCCCCACCATTTCGCGGTAGTATCTATTTTGACTGTCTATGAGATCCTGCTGAGATGTGCATAAGCGTTACCTCTGTGATGATCTCCTGACTCATTTTGAAGTCTGTTAGCCATATAAACTCATTTGTCTTCCATTTTCCCCTTTTATTCAAGGTCTTTTTCCAGTTGCATCACAAGCCAGTGGTTGGTAGTAATCCCTCCGTGCCAGGGAGGCTTATCCCTGGGAGTCATGTCCCATGTTGGAATAATGCATTTATATGTGGAGTTTGGCTTGTAGAGAGTGGCCACACTTGGGTAACATGGAGGCTCTCAGGAGGTAACTCTTAGACATCCTACAACACTAGGCTAAGTTGCAATTTCAAGAACAAAAGACTCATAAGCATAGTCTTAATACCAAGAGCCCATCAATGGACCATCCTTCTTCACTGCTCATTGCCCTGTACTTGAGGAATTGTTGCTTTTCCATTAGGGAATGTGGCAGAGCTCCCCAGCATGAGAATTCAGTATTCTTTTGGTTGTTGTGTGAATTTCTACTTACTGTGGCAATGCCCCATGAACATTTGAATAGCATGAGAATTCAGTATTCTTTTGGTTGTTGTGTGAATTTCTACTTACTGTGGCAATGCCCCATGAACATTTGAATATATTTATATACCTTGTGTGTATGTCCAGGTGAACTTTCTCTCATGTAGCTCCTGACACTGACACCCCACACCAGTGCTCCTCCCTTGCCACAGTTGAACACTTCTGTGATCCAGAACTTCTTTAAAAATGAAGCCAAGTATATGGCCAAATTCAATTAATAGGAAAATGAGATAGTATCAGTCATCTATTTTCTAACTAGGATGTGATATAATATGAAAAGAAACTCTCTGCTCTCTTGGAGGCTGGACTCTGAGGGAGGCTGAGGATGTCTTCTGTTTTCTTCTTTTCTTTTTTGTGGTACCAGAGCTAGGGATTGAACCTGGACCTTGTATTGTTGGAAGCCGGCTGTCAACCACAACCAGCTTCCCTTAGTTGATTTTTTTTTTTTTTTTTGGCTCATTGTTTGTTTGTTTGTTTGTTTGTTTTTTAGGAGGCACCGGGTACTGAACCTGGGACCAAACCTGGAACCTTCCATATGGGAAGCAGGTGCTCAACCACTTGAGCTACATCTACTTCCCTCTTCCATCTTCCATCTGTTTTAAGTATTCCCAGTCTGGAGAGTCTTCTGTGGCTGGGATGCCCCAGGGAGTGATCCTTCTTAGCCTCTCCTTGTCTATTATACTTCTAGAGTTGGACTGGGTCTGGGATGCTTTGTGTGGATTAGTTTGACATAATTTATCTTGGTATAGCAACTGATTTTTTGGCATCTGCAGTGCCTTAGAGGCCATTCCCGTATCCTGTATCATTTGATCTCTTAAAAGAAAAGGGGACCTATGTATTTTGTAGGATCCTTTCCTGTTTTGGTGGAATGTGGGCTTCACCTCTTCTGTGACTCTTTGTGGATTGTTGTTATTCCTTTGAAGAGACATCTGCAGTCCTTCCACACTGAGGTATGCTTTTAGCCTTTTCCCTAAGATAGCTTAGGCCACCTTGTAAACCTTTCCAAATATATTTTGTTTATGCAAAGATTATAGGCCAAAAGCCAGGAATTCCTTGTGAGAGGAATATTGGATTTATTTTTATTTTTGGAGAATTGTGTTTGAAATTTTGTTGTTGCACTGTGTTTTCTCTTGAGTAACTGTGTGTGTATGTGTTTGTGTGTGTATTACTTGAATGGGGAAATAAAGAAAGAATATAAATAAGTCAGTTTCATTTTGCTGTATCTTATTGCCTATTTGTAAAATATAGATTGGTTCTGAATTTATCTATAGAATTCAGATAAAATGTGCTCTTGTCACTTAACGACAATTATGTCTAGTTTTGGTATATTATTCCACATCCTAAAACATGATTATACTTGCTTATGCTTACTATACTAGATGGTTGCTCATAAAATCTTGATCAGGTTCTTAAACGTTTCATTGAATTTTTATATTTAATTAATCAAGCGTGTAACTAACCCTAAGTTAATGCTGAGAACTGAACTTAAAATTGGAAATTGTCACTTAAGGTGTTCCCTTTTTTTTTTAATTTTTATTTTTATAAAGTATATTTATTTGGGGTAGAAACTTACAGTCACAAGGTCCTAAAGAGTCCAACTCAGGGTTCCATAAGAGGTACTTTCTTACCCAAAGTCATTGGCCACATGTTGGAACAAGATGGTGGATGATGTCAATGAGGGTTCAGCCTTCCTTCTTCCTCTTAAGGCTCCGTGGTCCTTCCCTTCAGTCTTAACTTCAGACCAGGATCTTTTATTTCATTTTTGTGCAAACTGTAAAGTGTCCTGTGGAGCTCTCAGTGAGTTAGGACTGGAGTGAGAGTGGAGGGAGGGGCATAGGGAGAAGGAGACTGAAAAGATGGATTCTAGGTTCCCCAGTCTCTAGAATCAGAGTATTTCCCCTTTGTATCTTTTTTGATTTGCCTGCCAGGTAAGGCGTTTGAGGAAAGTGTGCTGCTGTATGTCTGATGAATAAATTTGGATCAGGATGGCAGCTGTGGCCTCTAGGCTACCAGCTACGGTTGTGGTGACCATAGACCTCCTTTGACCCATAAACTTGTCAGCCAGGAGAAGCTAATCTCCTGGCTTTTGCTAATGTTTTACTCTCTCCTGTGTTAGATGGGCTGATAGTACTTGGAAATAAATTTGCCTTATTTTATTTTGGGGATGTTCAAGTTAAATTTCACTAAAATCATACTGCAAAACTAGGACAGCAGGAGATTGCTGACAAAAGGGAAATATGGATAAATCACTTGATATATCTTGGTACACTTAAATATTTTTAAGATCTTTTTATTTATTTATCCCCCCCCTTGTTGTTTGCTCTTGCTATCTGCTTTCTGTGTCTGTTCATTGTGTGCTTGTCTTCTTTAGGAGGCTTCGGGAACGGAACCCAGGACCTCCCACGTGGGAGGAAGGCATCCAGTTGCTTTAACACCTCCACTCCCTGCTTGATGTGTCTCTCATTGTGTTTCCTTGTTGTGTCTCTTCATTGTGTCATCTTGTTGTCTTAGCTCACCGTCATGCTCGTCATGCCCAGGACCTTCCATGTGGTAGGCAGATGCTCAACTGCTTGAGCTGCATCCACTCTCCCACTTGACACATATTTGAGTGACATTATGTACAAGTGTTGAACTTGGGACTCATTGCTGCTGGGGAGAAAAATCCCATACCACATGGATTTCTTTTTTTAAAGATTTATTTATTTATTTAATTCCCTCCCCCTTCCCCCGGTTGTCTGCTCTCTGTGTCTATTTGCTGCGTTCTGTTTCTTTTTTGTCCGTTTCTGTTGTCGGTAGCAGCACGGGAAGTGTGGGCAGTGCCACTCCTGGGCAGGCTGCACTTTCTTTCCTGCTGGGCTGCTCTCCCCACAGGGCGCACTCCCTGCACGTGGGGCTCCCCTACTCGGGGGACACCCCTGTGTGGCACAGCACTCCCTGTGCGTATCAGCACTGCGCATGGGCCAGCTGCACACGGGTCAAGGAGGTCCGGGGTTTGAACCGCGGACCTCCCATGCGGTAGACGGACGCCGCAACCACTGGGCCAAATCCGTCTCCCCACATGGATTTCTAATCATGTAGACCACTCTTAGAAAAAGTTCAGATGACCCTGAGCTAAGATCTTCCCTTTGGCTCTCCATTCCATTTATATCTTTATTTATTTTTGGCTTGTATGAGTTGGGAGGAGAGTTCATAGATAGATTGCTTAAGTATTTCTTAGGGGTGCAGATCAGAATGACTTGGGCAACTTTTACAAAATATTCATGAAAAGTTATATTGTGAAATATGTAAAAAGAGAACGGAGAAGCTCTTTACTTACTCATGAGAATGATTGCCAAGATATTAATATATTAAGTGATAAAAGTGAGTAGAGCAATGTTGAGTATGCCATCATTTGTTAGTGGGCAAAGTGTGTGCGTGTGTGTATACAATATTTCTAAAGGATAGGCTAGAAACTAGTAACTTTGGCTCCCCATGAGAGGGCAGTGGGGTAGCAGCTGGGGGACAAGGATGTATGTATTCCGTGTTACTTTAGAAAACAACAAAACAAAATGAAACCACTGTGGTGGCTCTTTCCTGTCTCCCCTGGAGCAAGCGTGGATATAAAGCTGAGGGCACAGCTTCGGGTGGTTTTAATGTGCAGTCCCACTGAAAATCTCGACTCCTCAAGACTTGGCCATGACCTTCAGAGAAAGCTGCAGAGCATCGTAGGAAGTGCTGGCTTCAGCCATTTTTGCCACTGACACTTGTGAGACTGGAGGAGTTATTAAATTCACTGTGCTTTAGATTCTTCACCTGTGAGGGGGAAAATTGGTGTTGGTTGGTTAATGTCAAAACTTCCCAATTCTAAGATTTTCTGACTTCCATGCCTCAAGAGGAAACAGGAAGAAAACAGCCTCTCTGACGGCACAGCTAGTTGTTCTCTAATTCTTGCCCTGGACAGTTTCTTCTACAACAGGAGAAGTTTGAAATGAGTCGTGATGAGGGTGTCTTATTTAAAATACTCATGTATTGCAGTGTACCACCTAAATTTTTCAAAGTTCTTTCACTTTTTTCCTGTTTTGTTTTAAAATTAGAATGAATGACAGTTCTCTGGAAAATTTATTTTCTGAACATAGCTGGGTAAAGAATTTATTGATTAAAACGAGGAAATTGGATCAAGTTGGCATACGGAATGTGTGTCTACTTTTGTTCTCTTCAAAGATCCCTGAAAATGATGTAAACAGAGACTACTAAAACTTTACAAAGGGACATAAAATCTTAAATGAGGGAGACTATATAATGCCCATCTTAATTATATCTACATATATATGTAAATAATTCCTACCCTAAAACGTGAGTGTGTACACACATGTGCGAACACACAGATGTAAGAGTCAACATGGAAGTTTTACATATTTTGTATATAATTGAGATGGGAGTTCTATATGTATTTCCATTATATGTATCAATATAATATTCCTATCATATATATGTAAAATATCCCCATCTTAATTGTATGTAGCACACCTAAACAAGTTTATTTCTCATCCTAAGACATAAGCATATATAATCAGTTTTTAGAATGGGAATACACAGTAATATAAAAGTATCTGTTCTCTTTAACCAGTCTAAGAATTCGTTATTTATATATTCTCATCCAGAATTTTTTTGTGGGACTTCATAGTCTGCCTCCGGGTTTCATGAGGACGAGGAAATGTGCTAGAATAGCTCCGTAAGTTTTGAAAGTAACACCACCAACAAAGCACAGTGAGGGAAACTTGCCCTGCCCGATATATAGACATTGTAATGCTACAGTAATTGGAAATATGTCATTGGTATAGGAAAAGACATAAATCAAATTCATGAGTCTAGAATTGTGGATCTGTAGGAATATACAGTATATTAAGATGCATTCTTTTTCTTCATGAACTATTTCAGATCTGTAGAAATGTGCAGAGAGTGATATAATGCCCATCCATACCACCCATATTTAAGACAACTTAATGTTTACCATACTTGCTTTTTGTGTTAGGAAATAAAGTGCTACAGAGTGTACCCCATTCCTAAATCATTATTCTTCCTTAGACGTAACTCTTGTGCTAAAGTAGACTTGTATCTTTTATGTTTTTATGCTTTCATTATATGTGTGTATATATATAATGTATTCTTTTCTGTGTTTTTAATATATTAAGCACTTTTTTGAGGTTTATCTGTTTTGAATGGTGTAGCTCTAGTTTACTTATTGTAGCTGTTGTATAGTATTTTATCATATGACTATCACAGTTTATCCATTGTAATGACTGAAATTTAGGTTATTCTCAATTTTTCCTGTTACTTTGTTGCATTATTTTTGAATATAAGTATGTGAGTTTCTATAGGGCAGGGGTTCTTATTAAGGGGTCTGTGAGCTTGAATTTAAATTTAAAACATTCTTGTGGGAATGTGTTGGTGTGCGTGTGGAATATTTATTAAATAATACAAGTATAGTGTGGATTTCATAAGGGGTCCATGGTTTGCACCAGACTGGCAAAGGGGTCTATGGAACAAAAAAGGTTTAGAATCCCTGCTCTAGGGTATGTACTACCAAGTGAAATTGTGGGATTGTTATAAGAATGGCTTATCAGATCAATGTGGAAAGGCAAAAATGTTCAGTAAACATTTTGGGACAATTAACTATTGATTGGGAAAGAAAATACAGCTAGAGTCCTTACCTTGCTATTTTTTAGAAAGTAAGTTAAGGTGATTAAGGAGGTAAATATAGAAACAATACTCAAAGAAGTATTATCATTTGATAATGGAGAAAGTATTTAAAAAGGTGAAACAAGTTAGGAATTCTAGAAGAAAAATTTTTTTATAATATTCTTTTTTTTTTATAAGATTTTATTTCTTTCTCTCCCCTTCCCCCCCCCCGGTTATCTGTTCTCTGTGTCTATTTTGCTGCGTCGTCTTCTTTGTCCGCGTCTGTTGTTGTCAGTGGCACGGGAATCTGTGTTTCTTTTTGTTGCGTCATCTTGTTGTGTCAGCTCTCCGTGTGGGTGGCGCTCTTCCTGGGCAGGCTGCACTTTCTTTCGCGCTGGGCGGCTCTCCTTACGGGGCGCACTCCTTGCACGTGGGGTTCCCCTACGTGGGGGTCACCCCTGCGTGGCAAGGCACTCTTTGCAGGCATCAGCACTGCACATGGGCCAGCTCCACACGGGACAAGGAGGCCTGGGGTTTGAACCGCGAACCTCCCGTGTGGTAGACGGACGCCCTAACCACTGGGCCAAGTCCGCCGCCAAGAGGAAAATTTTTTTAGCATAAAGGCAGAAAACGGATTAGTGTTCAGAATATGTATGCGTGTGTATGTATGTAGAAGAACTGATCTGAGTTTCTAAACAAGAACCCATGTGCTCTCCCTTACTCTCCTCCCTCCTGCCCCTCCTCTCCCCCCCTTCCCCTCCCAGCCCTCCTTTTCTCTTGACTAGATTTCCTCTGGCCTTAGGGCCTTTATATAGTTCCACTTCCTTGAATGCTCTTGTTTTAGCTCTTCACAGGCTTAAAATAGAATTTATTACTCAAATTGGGACACTTTTGAGAATGAAATGGGGCATAATTAATAATTGCACTGGGACAATAGGTGTAAACTAGGACGGTTTCAGGAAACTGGAATGATGGTCACACTAGCTGAAATTGGCTCTTGGGGATCACCCTCATCAGAAATGGCTCCCTTCCATCTTTTCTCCTACCTTGTCAGCCTTATTTTATTTATAGCGCTTTATTTCTTACCTTATATTATTTATAGCACTTTATCATAGTATTTCATGCATATTTGTTTATTGTCTATGTTACCCCACATAAGATTGCATATCGCGGTCACTCTTCTGAGCAGGGTTTAGAATTGTGTTAGTGCATAGGAGTACTGCTAGAAAAGTTTCTTGTTGAATTTTTGACATTTCTGCTTTGGTCTTAAAATCCTACTGTGAAGATACAACAGACACATGAAAAATTGATTACCAATGTAAGATACACTGAGAGACCCAAATTATACCTTTTTTAATCAAAATGTTTCATTTATACAAACTTTTTCGTGGCAGAATCTAAATAAAATTTCCCATTGGCTAAACTTCCTTTAAAACATAATTTCTTTAAGCTCATGTATTGCATATTTAGGAAGTTGCTTGAGGAACATTCCCAGACATTTACCTTTGGGTATCTCTGTAATTGAATAATCATTGGATTTGCTGTGGTAGAGGATGTGTGTATTTTCAAGGCTTAGGATATATTTTGTCATTCTTCTTCAGAAAGCCATTTGTACCAGTTTACATACACATCAACAGCAGTTAAAACCCTAACTAACGGGAAGCGGACTTGGCCCAATAGATAGGGTGTCTGCCTACCACACGGGAGATCCACGGTTCAAACCCCGGGCCTCCTTGACCCGTGTGGAGCTGGCCCATGCGCAGTGCTGATGCATGCAAGGAGTGCCGTGCCATGCAGGGATGTTCCCCGCGTAGGGGAGCCCCACATGCAAGGAGTGCACCCCGTAAGGAGAGCCGCCCAGCACAAAAGAAAGTGCAGCCTGCCCATGAATGGCGCCGCACACACGGACAGCTGACACAACAAGATGATGCAACAAAAAGAAACACAGATTCCTGGTGCCACTGATAAGGATAGAAGTGGTCACAGAAGAAAGTACAGCGAATGGACACAGAGAGCAGACAACTAGAGGGGGGGTGAGGGGAGAGAAATAAATTTAAAAAAATCTAAAAAAAAAAGACCCTTACTAACACTAGGCATTATCATCATTTTTTCCCCTTTTATTAACACCTTGCATTGGTATGGTACTTTTGTTAGAATTGATGAAAGCACATTTTTATAATTGTACTGTTAACTATATTCTATGGTTTAACTTAGCACTCATTGTCTTATGCAATTCCATGGATTTAAAAAAAATGTATTTTATTACCATATATACAACCTAACATTTTCCCTTTTATTCACATTCAGATACGTCTCATATTTGTTTTAATATGTACCTACATGTTCATAATGTTGTGCTAAGATCAATGCCATTCATTTCCAAAAACATTTCCATCATTACAAATAGGAATTCCATGTATTTTAAGTTTCCTCAGCTCCCTCTTTTTTTCTCACTAAAACTAGGAGTTATAATTTTCTTTTAATCTTTTGCCAACTTGTTTGGAAAAAATGATTTTGTCCTGATTTGCATTTTTGTGATTATTGATAACATTGACTTACTTCGTTTCTTTAATTTCCTTTGTTTAACCCCATGTTCTTGTCTTATTTTTATGTTGTGATTATATTTTTCAAAATTTTGCCATTCCACTTTTTCTAGTTTTTGGTTTGCCTTAGTATATCTAAGTGTATATACACACACACATTTTCCTCCCTCCTTCCCTTCTCCCCCTCTTGTTGTTTTGCATTTGCTGTGTCTGTTCATTGTATGTTTGTCTTTCTTTTAGGAGGTACTGGAACTGAACCCACGACCTCCCATGTGGGAGGTAGGTGCCTAATTGCTTGAGCCACCTCCACTCCCTGATTTGTTGTGGGTCTCATTATGTTTTCCTCCTTGTGTCTCTTAATTGCATTATCCTGTTGCATCAGCTCACCACCCAGCCCATCTTCCTCATCTTCTTCATCCTTCTAAAGGATTCAAACCTGGGACCTCCCATGTGGTAGGTGAGCGCTCAATTGCTTGAGCCACATCCACTTTCCAAAATGCACATTTTAACTTATTATTCTGAAATACTTTCAAATGTACAGGACAGTTACAAAAAAATAATACAAACCCTGCACAGGGAACTTCAGCAAACCCCTACCACCCTGATACCCAGCTCCACCAATTTTGACGTATTGCCACTTATTGTATCTTTATCCATCCATCCATTTATCTATCTATATCTATCAGTCCATTTTCTGAACACTTGAGCATAGACTGTATATATCATGCCCCTTGAACACTTTTTTTTTTTAGATTTATTTTAAATTTCTCTTCCCTCCCCCCACCCAGTTGTGTTCTCTCTGTGTCCATTTGCCGTGTGTTCTGTGTCCGCTTGTATTCTTGTCAGCAGCACCCAGAATCTGTGTCTTGTTGTGTCATCTCGCTGAGTCAGCTCTCCATGTGTGCAGTGCCACTCCTGGGCAGGCTGGACTTTCTATTGCACTGGGTGGCTCTCCTTTCGGGGCGCACTCCTTGGGTGTGGGGCGTCCCTACGTGGGGGACACCCCTGTGTGGCACGGCACTCCTTGTGTGCATCAGCACTGTGTGTGGGCCAGCTCACCACATGGGTCAGGAGGCCCTGGGTTTGAACACTGGACCTCCCATGTGATAGGCGGATGCCCTATCCATTGGGCCAAATCCACTTCCCTAGATTTATTTTTATTTATCCCCCCCACCCGTTCCCCCCATTGTCTGCTCTCTGTGTCTATTCGCTGTGTGTTCTTCTGTGTCTGCTTGTATTCTCATTAGGTGGCTCTGGGAACTGATCCTGGGGTCTTCCGGAGTGGGAGAGAGGCGATTACTCTCTTGCACCACCTCATTTCCCTGTTCTGCTACATCTTCTTATTTTTCTCTCCCTTGTTTCTCTTGTTGCATCATCTTGCTGCGCCAACTCTGCGTCAGCCGGCACTCCTGCGGGGGGGACGGCTTTCCTGCACAGGGCAGTCCCACACAGGGCGGCACTCCGGCACAGAGCTGCATTCCTGCGTAGGCCAGCACTCTGCATGGGCCAGTTCACTGCGTGGGCTAGCTTACTCTCACCAGGAGGTGCTGGGCATTGAACCCGGGACCTCTTATATGGTGAATGGGAGCACAATTGGTTGAGCCACATCCATTTCCCCCCCCTTGAACACTTAATATGTCCATCTACTTTTTTTAAGAACAAAGATATTCATGTATGTTACCACCTTAAGTACCAGTGTTCAGTTTAAGAAATTTAACATTGATATAAAGCTTACAGTCTTTATTATAATTGTTTCACATGTTTGAATGATGGCCTCTTGAGCCTTCTCTCTTCCTTTGTTAGATTCTGTCCAGGATCACATATTGCTTTTGTTGCCATTGTCCCTTTAGTTGTTCTCTTGCTCTTGCTCTCTCTCTATTTAGTTGTGAGAACATATATGCAGCATAAAGTTTCCTTCCTGTCTCATCAACTCCTAGGCATACTATTCATTGGGTTTGTTCACATTTACAGCGTTGCATACAGTACCCTCACCAGCATCCATTACTAAAACTTTCCCATCTCCCCAAATAAAAACTGTAAACCCGTTATGCATTAACTTCCCATTCCTCTGGCCTTGGCACCCTGTTCTTAATTTCTATCTTTATGAACTTATGTATTCTCTGATATTTTTTTTATAGTTACCATAGGGCTTGAATTTAACATCCTAAATCTATAACAGTCTTGTTTGCTTTGGTACCAGCTTCACTTCAATAGTATACACACACCATGTTCCTGTATACTTCTGTCTCCCCCTCCCCCCCAATGTAGTTCTTGTCACAGATTACATGTTTGTACATTGAGTCCCTTACGAAGTAAGCCAGTGTCTAAGAGGCAGTTACCTTTTAGATCCTGTAGGAAGTAAAAAGTAGAGTTAAAAACCAAAAATTCAATAGTACGGGTATTTATATTTACCCTTGTTGTTTCCCTCACCAGGGTTCTTTACTTTTTCCATGCAACTTCAGTCTGTTATCTTGTTACCTTTCCTTTCAACTTGTGGAACTCTCCTTAGCAACAGCTACCAGTCACATTGGGTCAGGCATACATGCTTCCAGAACGTGCATGAGGATTACTCTGCTCCCTCCAGAACTGGGACCAGGGACCAGTGCTGGGAGCACAGGTTGCCCTGCACCAGGCTGGTGAGGGGATGGGGAGGGGAGCCAAGGCCCCAGAAGACCTTCCTGCTTTCAAGTAGCCGTTTTCTTGACTTCAGCACCTGCCCTGTTTCTGCAAGCCTTTAACTGTTTTCTGGAGCTTCTATGGGGAATGGTTTTTGATCCTGGTTTTCCTTTTTAAGGTGTATTTGCTGAACAGAAATGTAAAAATATATTTTATAACTAAAGGATTTCATTGTTATTCCTCCTGCTTTTGGAGTTGTACTTTAGGATGTCTGAACAGAAATGTAAAAATATATTTTACAACTAAAGGATTTCATTGTTATTCCTCCTGCTTTTGGAGTTGTACTTTAGGATGTCTTTCTGTGTCCCTGGTTTATATGTGTTTCTGTTAGGAAAATGAAAATGCTACAGACATTTTCTGTTTGGTACCTTAGATTAGGAATCATGTTGATAATATTAGTCTCCTTTATTTCCTTGTCTTGCTAATATAGTCAAGGAGCAAATTAAAGGAAAAAACAAATGGTTATTTCTCTAATGTGAACTTTTCAGGGTAAGATTTAGGGTAGAATCCAAAGACTTAGGGATGTAATGCCTCTCGAATACCATATTTTACCAAAAAAAGTTGTATTTGTTTATAAGACACTGTTATTTACCTCTAAGGTAAAGAAAAAGTACTGGTAGTTACACTGTAAAGTGCCATTTATTGAGCTTCCTTTATTGGCAATGATCCAAGCACGCTTTCACACATTGATACTGGGAGAGGAAGGCTGCCTATGACTCCATGCTGAGAGGACACTTGGAAGTGCCTTGTCTGGAACCCTCCTGGTCTCTGCCCCATGTGCTTATTCCCTTGACTGATTTGAATCTTTTTACTCTGAGGCTTCTCTGAAAGTACATTGCAGCCAGCTGCAGATCAAAGCTCAGAAAAAAGGAAAAAAGGAAAAAAAAGAACTTTATACAAGAAGCAAGACAAGCCTATAAATTATGTCCTACCTGTCAATTAACAGAACCCTGGTAAGAAGATCAAGGTAGGACATGGTCAGGTGTCTGAACAGACAGGGCCTTTTGAATATCTTGAACTTACTTCTATGGGACATAAATGTGTCCTTGTTGCCATAGGTAAATTTTCTAGATAGATAAAGGCCTTTACAGTACCTGACTAAATAGTAAACTTCCCTCCTGGGGAAGTCCTGTTACTTTCTTAAATAAGATAGCCCAAAGCTCTGGAATATCTAAGCTTTGCCTAGTAAAAGGGAATAAAGGCCAATAAGCTAAGTCCTTGATCTTAATGTTAATACTTAGGAACCTTATTCCTGTAATATGAAACCTTAAGTCTAATTATAAATGCCTAAGAGTTACCTCCTGAAAACCTCCTTGTTATTCATATGTGGCCTCTCACTGAGCCAAACTCTGCAAATAAACTACCATCTTCCTCCCACCCCTCTGTCTTGGGACATGACTCCCAGGAATGAGCCTCCCTGGCACTGAGGATTATTACCAAGCATTAATCAGCAATGCATTTGGAGAAAGACATTGATGAAAAGGAAAATATTAAATAAAAAAGTGTTTTTACAAGTAAGAGATTTTAAAGCGAGTTGGGAGGTCATTCCAGAGATTATGCTTATGCAGTTCTCAGCTGGATTTCACAAACTGCCACAGTAAACAAAGCTTCAAACAAAAGTGCTCCTGAGGGTCCTAGGGACATCAAGACACCAAATGCAAACCACATGGCCACATGAAATCACCCCCTCGGCAGGCTGTATCTGGGAATATATGAAAAACTATTTCCCAATATAACATACTCATTTATAATTCCCTTAATCATGATTTTTTTACTTTTATTTGAACCTATAATTTTCATTTTACCTATTAAGTATATTCCTCAGAGACTTAAAGCATTTGGATTGTTCTGTGCTGGTGGTGCACTGAAACCCAGCAGTTGCAGTGAATTCATACTCTCCAGTTTTTTGTTCATACTCTGGACAAATTAACAAAATGATGATGATGGAATAGTCCCATCCCAAAAGCAAGGAGTATCTTCAAATGCAGGCAAAACAGTTCCATTTTTCTGCCTTTTAATATTTTTGTCTTTTCTCAGCCTGGAGCAGTCGGAGTGGACATGGTCCCAAATCCCTTAAGATTGAGGAATGAACAAAAATAAGGGGGGGATGTAACCACTGAGTAAAGAAGATTTATTGTTATTGTAGTTATCTTGTTTTACCTGAGTAACTTGTAACATTGATATAGAAATAAAATTTTAAATTAAAAAATGCTAAAAAAAAAATGCTGTTTACTGTAGGATACATAGTGATTTCAAGAATTATTCAAATTTGGGTCTTAGATTTCATTGTGTAAGGCATATGTTAATTTGCCTTACGATCATTTTTAGGCCCTGTAGTTGGTCTTGTATTATTTTGGGTTTTCTTTTTAAATTAGTAGATATTTTTTTAAGGTCAGCTTTATTGAGATACAATTCGTATATTGTCTAAGTCGCCTGTTCAAGTGTACAGTTGAATGGTTTTTAGTTTATTCACAGATATGTGCAACTGTCACTGCAGTCAAATCTAGAACATTTTCATTACTTCATCACCTCAGAAAGAATCCTGTATCCTTAGCTATCAATCTTCTATTCTCCCATCCCTCTCCCCCAGCCCTAATCAACCACTAATCTATTTTCTGTCTTTGTGGATTTGCCTATTCTGGATAGTTCATGTAAATGGAATCATATTATATTTGCCCCTTTGTGTCTAGCTTATTTCACTTAGCACAATGTTTTCAAGTTTCTTCCACGTTATATAGCATGTATCAGTCACTACTTCATTCTTTTTTATGACTAGTCAGTCATAAAAGATATACATCATATTTATCTGTTTGTCAGTTCATGGTTATTTAGGTTGTTTCTGAGGGTTGGGACTTGATATTTTGGGACTTGGGTTGAGATCATATGATTCTAAGAAATGGAAACCTACTCTGGCTTTCTTAAGTAAAGGAGGACTTACTGTAAGACTGTAGGCAGTGTAACAGGTATCCAAGGACAAGAAAAGAAACATAGCTGCTTCGTGTGGAGACTGTACCGGGAATGGGAGTCAGGAGCCAAGCCTGCCTTTGCTGTGTCTCTGGGGACCGCACAGTCTCTTGGCTCTGCTTCTCTGCATGTCTACCCCTGTCTCTCTGTAGACTGGCACTCTCTGCTGCCCTGAGCTTCTGTGGCACACACTTTGGCTCGTCTTGCCACCTTCTCTGGTCCCCTTGTAGCCCAGGTTGAGAGCATAGCTGATGTTCTCAAGTCTGAATTCCTGGAGAAGAATCTGATTGGTTCATTCGTGCTCCCATGTAGTTCCCTTGATGTAAACATGATGTCCTAGCCACATCTTTTATAGGGGCATCTTCTCTAGAATGGATATGAGCATGGGTCCAGGTGAGAGTGGCCTGTGTAGGTAATAAATAAGACCAATGAGTTTACCTATGACCTAATGTTCTCGGCCAGTGGTCATTAAACTTTTTGGTCTCAAGATTCCTTTACACTCTTAAAAAAGTATTTAGAACTCTAAATAGCTTTTGCTTATATGGGTTATATAAATTAATATTTATCATATTTGCAAGTGAAATACAGAAATTTAAAAGATGTTATTTAAAAATAATAAACGCATCGTATGTTAATGTAAATAACATTTTGATAAACAGCTGTTTTCCAAAAAAACCCACAAAAAACAAAATCTAGTGAGAAGTGAATTTCTTTTACATTTTTGCAAGTCTCTTTAATGTCTATCTTAATAGAAGATAGCTTGATTCTCTTATCTCTGACTGCATTCAGTCTCTTACAATATGTCATTTTGATTGAAATTTATGAAGAAAATGTATCCATACACAGATACGTAGTTGGTAAAGGGGAGGACATTTTAATTACCTTTTTAAATAATTGTGGATATTTATTCAGTGGTACTATACCAAAGCCAGACAAGTGGTAATTTTTTAAAGGTTAGTTGCAGTATAGAATCTGAAACCATATCAATGAACTTTTCATACTCTATTACTTTAAAATCTGTTGGTGTATCTTTTACATTAAATATATCTTTCACTCAAACATAATTTTGCAATATTCTGATTTCATCATTTGGAAAACATTGGTCCACTGAATTATGCACTTATTTCAGATGTTGACATATTTCATTATATATTACCCAAAATTCAAAATTGGGAATATCACCACCAAACGTACCCAGAAGTCTTTAAATATGGGAAAGGTGTCAGACTCACTGTGGCAGATAGACCTTTTCCCAAAATTTTGTTTTCTCACAACAAACATTGGCGGTTTTCCTTGAAGAATCAGTTTCACTTTGTTCATTTTCAAGAAAAGCCTGCCACAAACCAAGCTTGAATAACTGTAGCTTGTCATTCTTACAAGTAAAAATGCTATTCCATGAAAACAGTAGTTAGTTCAGGTGACAGCTTAGTCGCTCACGTGCTTTTCCTGGAGATAGCCGTTGTGCTTCGGCATTCAGCAGAAGTGCCTTTTGTGTACTTCTCATTTCATCACACAGAATATTAGGACGATGTGCTCAGGGGTTGAAATTGGGTAAGATTAATCATTTTTACTGCTTTACTTTTGTTTGTTTTTGTTTTTATTGCAAGTGCAAGATGATATTATAGCTGCCACTGCCTCAGTTTGTGCCTGTCACACCAGCTACGCAAATAGCAAAACAGACATTCCAGGGTAAACCTGAGATTGAAAACAGTTATTCAGTACTTTGTGGTGTTTGTTGTTAAGCATTCAGTCAGAGAAGATTATCTTCAATTATTAGTCCATACCCAAGATGTGAAAGCAAAAAACTAGCAAGTTCTGCCAAGTCTCTCTCAGCTATTGTGTGTACCTTTCCATCCAATGTGATAAAGTAACTTACCCTGTAAGATGCTTCAGTGGCTTTTTTTGTTTCTAGGTTATCTAATTTTGATAAGCAATTTTTGACTTTCAAAGAACTCATCATCTCTCTATATAATCTTTTTTCCTTAAATTACTATACTCAGAATGGTATTGGAAACTATTTGGAAATGTTCTCTTGTGTAAGATGCAATAAAGTACGTTATTAACATCTGTAAATCTGAGGGAGAGATAGCTTTCATCATATTTTTATTTTTTATTTACTGTTTTCCCCAGTATTTTTAGAGTCACTTCTTCCATTTAATGAGTTAGAGAACTGTTTGACCTATCAGTTTGATTTTTTTTTTCCCCAGCATCTTAAGTATTGGAGGGTATATCTGTGGGTTGAGAAAATGGGTCTTCTTATCTCCTTTTTTTATGATAATTATCCATCCTTAAATATAAGAAAATAAATAAAAGAAAATAAAAGTAAATTTTACTTTGGAATAAAATATTGAATTCTAAAACAAGTTTTACATAATTTAAATTTTTTGAAAAAATTGAATTATCATTGCAAAACAAGATGACAAAGTATATTTATTTCTTGTGTTTCCATGTAATAGGCAGAAGGAAAACTTCAAGATTTTAAAAATACTGATTCATTGGGTGAAAATAATGTTATAGATATTATAGCAGGTATGACTGAAACTACCATAGTAAGAGCATGGTAGAAGTATTTTTATTAACAAACTTAAGAAAATGAACTTATTTATATCCTAACCTCCTACCTTAGAATATTCTAGAAAAGATACATTCCATTCGCTGTCAGATGGATGACTGTCATACTTCATGTAGACTGGACAATTCCACTGTACCCTCATGAGCAAATGAAAGTGAAAAATGAATTGCTCTCTTAATATCATCATGAAAATAGTTTTGACCTTGCAGACTGCCAGAAGAGGTCCTAGGGGGCACAGTGTGAGAACCTGAGACCTCAGGAAGGAGTGGTGTGTCTGTGCACTTCAGATTTTAAGAAGTCTTGCTTAAAATTGTCTTTGGGCTCTTGGTTTGTATCCTTGTAGCTTTTTCTTTAGCATTTATCTTTGTGCCTTTGTGCACAAAAAAACTCCAGATTTTTTTTTTGTTGTCATTTTTTGCTTAGTTATTTTTGAAGAGCAGTTTTAGCAGTTCCCTTTATTTCTCACCAACTCTCCCTTGTGTTTAGTCACACTATTAAAGAGGCTCTTTTGATTGGCTATCTGGAGTTTATATTTAACAGTCCTTTCCCTCATTTTGGTCTCAAGTTTTTTTCATTGTGTAAGTCAGTTAACGATCTTTTTGTTCATCTTGTATATAATGAGATATTTCTATCTATTGGATAATTTAGCATTGTGAGCTTATTAGAAACATAGAAATACCAACTGATAGAACCTCCAACCTCTCTATGTGAATCAAAGGAGAGAATGCCAAATCTGTAAACATAATCCAGTTTTATTTGGGATTCTGATGGGACATATCCAGGGAGAATTGATCTTATGTCTTTTTCTAGGAGTCAGTTATTAATTATTAATTACTCTGTCAAATTGAAATTCACCCCCTGTCCTGGCTCTTGACATGATTGTCCCTTTCTCAGTTTTTACTATAATTGTAATGACAAGATTTAGGATTGACAGGGCCTCAAGTCTGCAAAAATCTCTCTGATTCTTCAAGCAGCCTATGAAATAAATGCAAAATATATAACAGTACTTCCACTTGCCTTTTGAGGGAGGGAAGCTTTCCTTTCAGTCACAAACCAGCTGTTCTTAGGAGCTTGTAACCAATCTGTCCTTACCCGTGTTTGAACACATGGGAGTCTTTCTTCTTCAGGCTTAGCTTTTGATTTGATGACTAAATATATATCAGTATAAAGCGAAGCAATTCACAGAAGAAACAATACTCAGAAACATTTAAGATTCAGAATCCTTTTACTGGTATTAGTTGCCCCTTCCTTCCTCTTCCCAACACAATAATGGGAAAGGGGGATGTAGAAAGGGAGACTTCTTGAGAGCATTCCCTTCCCCAGTGCTTTCTTAGACTATATTTAATAAAGACAGTGTTTTTCTGCCCACATGCTTTCCTTATACTTGCAAATCCTTTTTAAAATGGATGTTTTCTCAACCTCAGATTTTGGACTTTTATTTTTTGCAATAAGAAATACTTGTTTTTTAGACATTATAAATGTAAGACTGCATTTTTTTGAGCAGCTGCTGTATGCCTGCGCCTATGCTAAGGTTTTATATACATTTTTACTTACAGCTACTTACATTATTTTTGGTGAAGTAAAGAACTTTTTAAAGCGTAAAGGAAAAAACCTCGATAACGTAAGTAAATACATGAGAGAAAGCTTTTACTGGTAATAATGGCTTTTATTTCTGTAACTACAGCTATAATTTATTAGAAGAACACCTGGTGTTTTAGTTCTTATCAATTCTATTTTTTCCCATCCTGTTTAGGTGGTTTCCTAGAAACATGATTGTTTATTGGACTTGATCTCACAGCCTAGTGAGGACTTCTTTACTGATAATGTCAAGTTCAGGTTATCCTCCCAACCAAGGAGCATTCAGCACAGAGCAAAGTCGTTATCCTCCCCACTCTGTCCAGTACACCTTTCCCAGCACCCGTCACCAGCAGGTAAGGAACAAATACTATGCAAATTGTATATGTATTATCTGTTTTTCTTTACTTTTCTTAATACATTGGTTGATGTCAGAAACCAAATGTAGGGGTTTTTGTTTGTTTTTTTAAATGTAAAGAACCATTCTTAAAGAAGGAACGTCAAGTTGAGAATTATCTCTGTCTCCTTATTATGACTTTATGTCAAACTTTAGGGTTTAGATAACGTCTCTGCTTTTGATTATAGGAGTTGTTGATAGAGAAGTATCAGTCACCTGGAGTTTTTAGGGTTAATGACCTATATTTATGTTCCAAGTTCTGGTTGACTATTAAGCTGGGGTACTGATGAAAGCTAATGTGGCTTCTCTGGTGTGATGGCCAGGATAAGGACCTCTACCTTCCTAAGAAAGTTGATGGTAGGAAGATGAGAGAGTTTGTATGATTGGGTCACCTTGTGAAAAATAAAATATGAGTGAAGTTAGCACCTCAGAGAAGGCCAGGGTTAGGAGTAAGAGGTTTGGAGTGAAAAAGAAAGGAAGGGACAAAATGGTCATTTCAGAGAATAAGAAAACAAATTTACCTGTGAAATATAGTTGAGTCCTGCTGGGTGCTACTGAGGACTCCTTTGAAGTGTGGTCATGATTACAGAGTAGGATTGTATATCCTTACCTTGTTCCTAATCTTGGGGAAAACAGTCTTTCACTATTAAGTATAGTGGTAGTTGTGTGTTTTTGAAGATGCCTTTTTCTTAAAAATATATTTTTTATTTATTTTTAAAAGATACATAGATTACATAAAATGTTACATTAAAAAAATATAGGGGATTCCCATATGCTTCACTCCCCACACATTCCACTTTCCCCCACATTAACAACTTCTTTCATTAGTGTGGTACATTCATTGAAATTAATGAACACATCTTGGAGTATTGCCACACAGTATGGATTATAGTTTACATTATAGTTTATACTCTCTTCCACTCGATTTTGGTAGGTTATGGCAGGATATATAATGTCCTGAATCTGACTTTACAGTGCATTCAGAACAATTCCTAGTCCCCCAAATGCCCTCACATTACACCTCTTTTTCCCTCTCCCTGCCTTCAGCAGCTCCAGTGGTTGCTGTCTCCACATCAATGGTATAATTTCTTCCATTGCTAGAATCACAATAAGTCTATAGTAGAATACCAGTAAGTCCACTCTAGTCCATATTTTATTCCCTAATCTGAGGATTCCGGGATGGTGATGCCCACTCCACCTTTAATTTGAGAGGGGGGCTTCGATCCCACGCGGCTGATGGATGGGACTCTTGCTTGCAGTTACAGACTCTTTCGGTTCCTTGGTATAGTGGTTGTCCATCCTCACCTCCTTGTTAGTTGGTCCTGGGTGAGTCCAGTGAACTAGGGAATAGGTGTTGCAACTCCACTGAGGCTCAGGGCCCAGCTGGCACATGGGCAACCCGGAAATTCAAATCTCTTGGACATACTAGGGAGTATGTGAGTGTTCATCTTGTCATAGTATGTTACATCAGTGCGTGGAAACCCATGTAATGAGCAGGAAGGTGTTTGTATTCTCATCCTGGAAGGCCCGATATGTTCTGAAACAGAGGGGAGGTTGTCTTTCAAGAGCATGGGTGGTTCCTAATTGGGGAGGACAGACTAGTGTGTCAAGCCCTCACGGTTGTTGCAAGTATCTATGAATCTTGTCCTTCAAGCAGTGAAACCTGGCTTTTGTGTGGGCCCCAAGGAGAGGGGGAGGGAGGAATAGAATAGATGGAAAATGGAGTAGTTAGGGGGCAATGGAAGTGCTCTACATGATCTTGCAATGATGGATACAGGCCATGTTAAATTTCACCAAAAATTTATAGTAGTGTGTGGTCTAAAATGTAAACCATAATGAAAACTACTGACCATGGTTAGTAGCTATGTTTTAATATTTGTATATCAGTTGTAACAAATGTACCATCCACATGTAAAAAGATCATTAATAGGGAAGGGAGAAAGAGGGAGAATAACATTCTCCCCTGTATTCTGTATATGACTTTACTGTGACCTAAAACTTCTTTGAAGACATCATGAAAAAAAAAGTAAGACATTGAGGAAGATATGGAAGAAATTGCCAGTGTACATATAGGACAATAGTTATTATAGCGATGAAAGGCAAAACGTAAAAAAATTTTTTTTTCATTTTTTTAATATCTCAGTTTTTTAACTTTATTTTAGTTTTTCTGAATTAATATATATTGTATTTCCTATGTTTAAACCTATCATTACTCTCTCATTTTCCTATAAATTGAATTTGCCAACATACTTGGCTTCATTTTTGAAGACGTTTCAGATCATAGAAGTGTTCAACTATGGCAAGGGAGGAGCACTGGTGTGGGGTGTCAGTGCTAGGAGCTACATGAGAGTAAGTTCACCTGGACATACATATAAGGTATATAAATATGTTCAAATGTTCATGGGGCATTGCCACAGTGGGTAGAAATTCACACAACAATCAAAAGAATACTGAATCCCATCCTGGGAAGCTCTCCCACATTCTCTAATGGAACAGCAACAATTCCCCAAGTACAGGGGCAATGAGCAATGAAGAAGGATGGTCCACTGATGGCTCTTGATATTGAAGACTAAGCTTATGAGCCTTTTGGTCCAGAAATTGCAACTTAGCCTAGTGTTGTAGGATGTCTAAGAGTTACCTCCTGAGAGCCTCCATGTTGCCCAAATGTGGCCACTCTCTAAGCCAAACTCGCCTATCAATGTATTACCTTCCCCCCGACGTGAGACATGACTCTCAGGGATAAGCTCCCGAGAGCACTACCAAGCACCAGCTTGGGATGCAACTGGAAAAAGACCTTGAATAAAAGGGGGAAATGATAAAGACAAATGAGTTTATATGGCTGAGAGACTTCAAAATGAGTCAGGAGATCATTACACAGGTAACACTTATGCATGTCTAAGCAGGATCTCAAAGACAGCCAGAGTAGATGCTGCCCTATTAAGTGAGGCTCTTGAGGACTACAAAGACACCCAGGTACTACGGTCATGGCAGATAGCTCAAGAGTTTGTTACCTTGCCAGTGGGCCCTACTTTGGAGTTTGTGCACCTGAGTGTGACCAGAGTTGGACTCAGATGTGACTTCTCTACACATACATCTTCTGTCCCTTTTATTTGAACCTGTAGTTGGTGCTGGAGTTGGCAGGTGTATGTAGGTGTCTCTCTCTCTTTTTTTTTTTTGGCTTGGGAAAGTTGCCTTCTATTCATAGTTTGAGAATTTTAAACAAGATTGGGAGTTGAATTTTGGTTATGTCTGCCCTTTCCCCAGTGCTATTCATTTCTTTACTTCTAAAGTTTTTTTTTTTTAATCAGCTTTGATGTTTGTTCATATATTGAATGCATTCATTTGAGGTATTCATTTGACAAGTTTTGGCAAATTTATACAACCATATAACCACCACCAGAATGTAGATATGTGGGTCATTTCTGTCACTCCAGAAATTTCACTTGTACCGCATCCAGGTTAGTCATCATCCTTCCTGATCTCACCAACCTCTAGTCTCAGGACTCCTGCTTTCTGTCAGTATAGATTAAATTAGTCTTTTTTAGAGTTTTCATATGAACTTTTTGTCTTTGGCCGCTCCTTTCACATCCCATAATATTTTTGAGATTTATTGATGTTGTGGCATGCATTAGTAGTTCTTTGTTTTTTATTAATTTGTTTATCTAGTCATCTATTCCAGTGTTTGGTGATTATAAATAAAAATATTTGTAAAACATGTATTTGACAAAAAGAATTGTATCTAGATTATGTAAAGAAGTCTTATTTTCTCAACAGTGTGTTTTTAAGAGTGTAAGTCTTAAAATTTTGGCCAAGTCCAGAATACTGATTTTTTCTTTTATATTTTGTGTTTATTGTATCACTTTTAAGAAGTTTTTACCAAATTCAGGGTCAGTAAGATTTTTCCCTTTGTTTTCTTCTATAAATTTTATAATTTTAGGTTTAACATTTAGGTCTACAGTCTATTTTGAATTACATTTTGTATATAATGGAAAGGTTAAGGTTTATTGTTTTGCCTATGAGTTGTTTTAGTCTGCATAAGGCTGCCAATGCTATATACGAGAAATGAGTTTGTTTTTACAGGGAATTTTCTAGGTTAAAAGCTTTCAGTTCAGAGGCCATGAAAGTGTCCAAATCAAGGCATCATCCGGGATGCATTCTCCCTGAGCTGCAGCTGTGGGCCGTCAGGCACATGGCAGAGTCGCTCATCTCTCCTTTCTTCTGGCCTCCAGCTGCTCTGTCAGTGGCTTTTCTTTCTCTGGAGGGTTCTCTCTAACTCTTCAGCCTTCTTTCTGTGCCTATGGCTTTTTAGTCCTCCATTTATAAAGTATTCTAGTAAGAGGATTAAGATCCACTCTAGGTCATGCCTTACTAAAGTGATCTAATGAAAGGGAGTGTCCCTTAACTGAATCTAATCAAAAGATCCCATCTACAATAGGTTTACACACACAGGAATGGTTTGACTCTAAGAACAGGATTTTCTGGGGTCCACATAATACTCAAACTGCCGCATGGGTTTTTTGATTGTTTCGGAAGCCATTTGTTATCTCCATTTGTTGGAGAACCATTTGTTCTCCACTTCTTGGTACCTTCACTGAAAATTAATTGAACACATACCTGTAAGACTATTTCTGTTCTCTCTGTTCGTTTCTGTGGTTATATTTGTTTCTCTTTATTTCACATCTATATAATGTTCTGTGTAGACAATCATTCAAAGCACTCTGTACCTTCTTGATTAGTATAGCTTTATAGTAAGTCTTTTTTGTTTGTTTCTATTAGTTTTTATTACACAAAGAAAGGGGCTCAGTCTTTCTTGGCAGCCCCTTTCCTCATGGCAGCCAGGACGTTGCTCATATTATTTTTGAGATTTATCCATGTTGTGGCATGTATTAGTAGTTCATTCCTTTTTATTAATTTGTTTATTTAGTCATCTATTCCAGTGTTCGGTGATTACAAATCTGATTTCTTTCACTCAGCATAATCTTTTTTTAATCTGATATTAACATCTTGTAGTGTTAACATACATTTGTTTAGTTTCAAAGAAAAATGGTCTTATATTTGTAATATTGCTCATATTTATATTTCACATGAGGTTTTACTATGCTATACAGTCCCATGTTATATTTTTTAGCTTTCCTTTTAGTAATATACATGACCTTAGACATTCCCTTTAAATCACTGTCATACCCATATAATAGTACTGCTACTTACAAACATTATGTTTTGCTTTCATCTTTTCTATTCATTTCCAAAGAGTAACACACATCCTTTTTACCAATTTTGCACAAGTTAACCCTCAACTTTCCATTGGTATTGTTTGTTTTTTTTTTAATAATTTCTAATCCAATATAATTTGAATGCTTTCAGTGAATGCATATCTTTTTTTTAAAAAAAGAATTATTTATCCATTCCCCTTCCCCCCTTTACCTCTTGCGCTTGCTGCCTGCTCTCTGTTTCCATTTGTTGCTCGTTCTTCTGTGTCTACTTGTCTTCTTGTCTTTTCTTTAGGAGGCACTGGGAACTGATCCCAGGACCTTCCAAGGTGGGAGAGAAGCTTGAGCCACCTCAGCTCCTTGGTTTGTTGTATCTCTCATTGTCTTTCCTCTGTGTCTCTTTTTTGTTGTGTCATCTTGTTGCGTCAGCTCTCTGTGTGGGTCAGCTCACCTTCACCAGGAGGCCCTGGGAATCGAACTCAGGGCCTCGTATGTGGTAGATAGGAGCCTAGTTGCTTGAGCCACATTTGCTTCCTAGTATTGTTTTTTGAATTTCAGTTTTCAGTTGTTCATTGCTAATATGTAGAAAGTTTGTTTTTGCATATTAATCTTGTGTCCTGCAACCTTGCTCATTACTTCTTGCTTCTTTTTTGTAGATTGCACAGGATTTTCTACATAGATCATGTTATCTGAGATTAAGGACAGTTTTGTTTCTTCTTTTCCAAACAGGATGCCTTTTTTCTTTTTCTTCCTTACTGCACTGGCTAGAATCTAGTATAATATTGAATAAAAGTGGTTAAGAGTAGGCATCCTTACCTTGTTTTTGATCTTTGAAGGAAAACATACAGTCTTTCACCATTACAATTGATGTTAGCTCAGGAAGTGTTCCCTTCTCCTGTATTTTCTCAAATAATTTGTGTAGGGTTGTACTATTTCCTCCTTAAATGTTTGATAGAATTTATAGGAGAAGCCCTCTGAGCCTAGAATTTTCCTTGTGTGAAGAATTTAAATTGTGCACTCAGTTTCTTTAAAAGATATAGTCTATTCAGATTTTCTGTTTTTTCTTGAGTCAGTGTAGATAAATTCTGTTGTTCACTGTATCTCATTTACTGTCATAATATTTCTTCATCCTGTCAGCATCGTAAGATCTATTATAATGTTCTCTCTTTCATTCCTGATGTTAATAAGATTTTTTTCCTTTTTTTCTTTGTCTATCAATCTGTCTAGGGTTTTATCAATTTAATCATTTCTTTTCCTTAAAGACATAGCTTTTGGTTTCATTCTTTTTCAATCTTTTCTTTTTCTCTTTCATCGGTTTCTGCTATTTTACTGCTTTTTCCTTCTGTAATTTGCCCACAGATATCTGGCAGCCTTCATTCCTTACCCAAGTTTCCTTCTGATAACACTTTTTGCCTGAAGAACTTAAATTCTTTTAGTACAAGTCTTTTTGCAGCAGGTTCTCTCGGCTTTTATTTGCCTCAGAAGTTTTTATTTCAGTTGCATTTTTTTTTTTTTAAAGATTTATTTTTATTTATTTAATTCCCCTCCCCTCCCCCGGTTGTCTGTTTTCTGTGTCTTTTTTCTGCGTCTTGTTTCTTTGTCCGCTTCTGTTGTCGTCAGCGGCACCGGAAGTGTGGGCGGCGCCATTCCTGGGCAGGCTGCTCCCTCCTTCGCGCTGGGCGGCTCTCCTTATGGGCCCACTCCTTGCGCGTGGGGCTCCCCTATGCGGGGGACACCCCTGTGTAGCACGGCACTCCTTGCGCGCATCAGCACTGCGCATGGGCCAGCTCCACACGGGTCAAGGAGGCCCGGGGATTGAACCGCGGACCTCCCATGTGGTAGACGGACGCCCTAACCACTGGGCCAAAGTCCGTTTCCTCTCAGTTGCATTTTTGAAGGATGCTTTCATTGGATATAGAATTTTAAGTTGACAGTTTCTTTCAGCACTTTGAAAGGTCATTTCATTGTATTTCAGCTTGTATGGTTTCTGACTAGAAGTCTGTGGTAATTTTTATCTTTGTTCTGTTATATGTGAACAGTCTTTCTGTACTCTGGTTACTTTGAAGATTTTTCTTTTTATCACTGGCTTTCAGCATTTTGATTATTATCATGTGCCTTTGGAATGCTTTTTGAATATATGTTATCATTCTTGACATTCACTGCTTGCTTCCGTGGATTTATAGTTTTCATGAAATTTGGGCAATTTTTGGCCATTATTTCTTCAGAAATTTTTCTGTTTCCTCTCCCTCCTTGTTTACTGCTGGGAACTCCATTACTGATATTTCATATTATCCTATAGGTCATTGATCCTCTGTTCATTTTGTTACTCTATTTTTTATGCATTTGTTTCATTTTACTATGTCTTGCAGTTCAGTGATCATTTCTTCTCTAGTTTTCAACCTGCTGTTAATCTCATGCATTGTAATTTTCATCGCAGATGTTGGATTTTTCATTTTCCAAAGTTCCATAGGTTTCCTTTTTATTTTTTATTTTTTTAAAGATTTATTTATTTATTTTTGCCCCCCTCCTCCCTGTCTGCTTGTCTTCTTTTTAGATGGCCCCGGGAACTGATCTTGGGACCTTCTGGAGTGGGTTAGAGGTGCTCAGTCTCTTGGCTCAGCTCCCTAAATCTGCTGTGTCTCTTTTTATTGTGTCGTCTTGCTGCACCAGCTCTCTGCTCAGGCCAGCTTGCCGCGTGGGCCAGCACTCTGCACGGGCCAGCTGTCTGCTTGGGCCAGCTTGCCGCACGGGCCAACTTCCCTTCACGAAGAGGCCCTGGGAGTCAAACTCTGGACCTCCCCTATGACGGGAGCCCAATTGCTTGTGTCATATCTGCTTCCCCATATGGTTCTTTTTTATATCCTCAGTTTCTTTCATTCTTCTCATGTGTTTTATAAAATACTCTTGAGCAGTTGAATGATAATTTTGATAGTTGTCTTAATGTCCTTCTCTATTCATTCCACATTCCAATTTTAGTAATTTTTTTTTATTGATTTTTTTATACCCACCCCCTTTGCGGCTTTTTGCATGCTGTCTGCTGTCTGTGTCCATTTGCTGTACGTTCCTCTGTGCCTGTATTTATTTCTTTTATTTCCCCTCCCCCTTTGCAGCTTGCTTGCTGTCTGCTCTCTGCATCCATTCACTGCGGGATGTTCTGTGTTCTCGCTTGTCTCCCTTCTTTTTGTTGCATCACCTTGCTGAGTCGGCTCTCCGCGGGGCTGGGCGGTGCTCCGCAGCATGCCAGGAACCGAGGGCCTCCCATATGGTAGTCGGGAGCTCATCTGATTGAGCCACAGCCACTTCCCTTTTAATTGATTTTTCCTTCATATGTTTAATAATTTTGGAATATGAACTTTGTGAGTTTTTCTTATTTTAATTCTACCTTATGTTGTATTCCTTTAAAGAATGTTGAGGGGAGCGGAAGTGGCTCAAACCATTGGGCACCTCCCTCCCACATGTGACGTCCTGGGTTTGATTCCTGGTGCTTCCTAAAATGACGAGTACACAACGAACAGACACAGAGATCAGACAAGGAGCGTAAACAACAAGGGGAGGGGAGAATTAAATTTTTTTTAAAATCCTTTTTTAATTTTAAAGAATTCTGGAGTCCTTCTAGTAGACAATTAAGTTACTTTTGAGGCTAGTTTTTAAAAATTCTGTTGGGGCAAGTCTAGAGTACACTTTATTTTAGGTCTAAGTTTGTCTTTCCTGGTGTATCTACTAAAAGGCCCTTATATTCCATGAAGCCTCTTTACTCTAGTTGGAGGGAATTTGAATGAGATCCAGTCCTGTGTGAGCACTGGGAATTGTTTTGTAGTTCACCCTAATTGTTCTTTCCCTAGAAGTTCTTCTTAGACCAGCCTTGTGACATTTCTCTCATTGAATTTATAGATTGAAATTCAACTGAAGACTTAAGGAGTCCCAAGTTCAAACTTTAAGAAATCTTTCTCTATGTAATTCCCTTTGTCCTGGAAGTCTTCTCCAGAAATTCTCTCTGGCCTCCCCAAACTTGTACCTTTCTTCTTTAATCACCAAGATCATTTAGGATTCTTTCCAGAGCCACAATCTGGAAATCACTTCTGGGCAGAAAGCCTGGAATTTGGAGGGCTCACTTAACTTTGTTTAATTTCTCTTAGAGAGGTCAGGTTTTGTGCTACTTATTTTCCAATGTCTGATAATAGTTCCTACATTTTGTCCAATTTTCTGGCTTTTTACTGTGGGAAGGTACTGCTGGACAGAGTTACCTCCTCATAGATGAAGCTGAAGTGCACTGTTGCTTCTTGTGTCTCACTCCTTACTCTTGGAGTATTTTGTTACTGGTCCATCTTCTAGAAGTTCTGTCAGAGCCGGTGGTTGGTAAATTTTCTAAGTTTTTGTGCTGAAAAGTTTGTAGTCAAAAAATTGGAATGATGATCTGGGTATTGAATTTTTGGGGTCATCGTTTTCCTTTGAACTTGGAATATGTTGTTTCTCTGTTTCCTTCCATACCAGGTTGCTGATGAGGAGTCTGATACTTTGTAGGAGATCTAATTTTTATTTCTTAGAACTTCAGTTAGTTTTCTCTCTTTCCTTGGTTTTCTGAAATTTTGATGTGTCCAGTATGGATTATCTTTTACATTTATCCTGCTTTTTTCTTAAGCCCTTTTAAATCTGAGGACTATGTCTTCTGAGAAGTGCTGTTTTATTATTTGTTAGGGTATTGTCTCTCACCTCTGGATATTGGATGCTGGAAATTTTTATTCTTGCTCCTATTTTTACCTCTTCTCTGTAGTTTCAGTATCTTTGTGCATTACTGTACGCTGAGAGACTTCCTCAGGTCTGTCTTATCTTTAATTTGTTCTTCAACTGTGTTCTATTGTGTACTTTCAGTAGTCAAATTTTTAATTTCTTTGTTTTCTCTTTGCTGTTAGTTATATCTTTACCAATTTCCTTGGGTATAAATTCCTTATTTTTTGAGTTTTGGCGTCTTAAAAAAAATGGCTGTGGCTTTTCTTAAGTATTTTGTTTTTCTTGATTATATTTTCAATTCTATCTGAAATTTCTTCTTGGACTATGTATGAATTATGTTTTACTGTTACCTGCTTATAGAGAAAGTTTCTGGACCTTACGTACCTTATGTTTAAGCATGAACAGCTCAAATTGATCTGTTTATAATTTTTAAAAACTTTTAAATTGAAACATAATTCACAATTTTAAAGTATAAAATTCAGTAATTTTTAGCATATTTACTGTGTTGTGCAACCTTCATCACCATCTAATTCCAGAACATTTTTGTTATCCCAAAAGGACACCCCATACCTATTAGCAGTTAGTTCCTATTCCCCCTACTGCCCCATTACCTGGCAACCACTTATCTGTGTCTCTAGACATTTAATATAAATAGAATCATGCAATATGGTAGCATTCAGTGTCTGGCTTCTTTAATTAAGGGTAATGTTTTCAAGCTTCCTCTTGTAGCATTACTTTTTATGGCTGGTTAATAGTCCATAGTATGGCTGTACCATTTTGTTTATTCACTAATTGGTTGATGGACATTTGGGTTGTTTGGAATTTTTGGCCAGGATGAATAATGCTGCTATGAACATTTGTGTTCAAGATTTTAATGAACTTACGTGCTTTTTTCCCAGTTCTCATAATTTGGTGTACTTATGTCCTTTGGTTGTAAAACAGAGTAAGATTTCATGTAAGTTATTGTTACTAATACCTTAATATACAGGCCCCCACCTTCTTACTTTTTATCCCAGAAAAAGTTCTTTTAGTTCAGAAAAAGCTACTGATTATTCTGCCTGACTTCTGGGCCCTTTTAAATAGCAGACAACCCTTCCAATTAGGAGGCAGGGCTGTGGTTTTTATGATTCAGAATCTGCAATGAGGACACAACACTGAACTTTCCCTGCACACAGATTAGGAATAAACTACTAATAACTTCCCTCTTTGTATTTCTGCCATAAGTAATATACAAATGCAGTATTTTGTTTAAGTATTTGATTGAGTATCCCTAATAAATTTTATTTTTTTAAAAGGGCAAAAGAGGAGACTTGGCCTTGAGTAATAAGGGAAAGATACTGAATTTGATTATTTGTGTTAACCATTTCCCTTAAAGTGTGAATTTTCTTATAAAGTTATAATCCCAGAAGGTATTCTGTATACTAAGGAATGTGTGTGTTTATGTTAATTGTGTGTTGAATCATCCCTACATAAATGGAAAAATAGAATTGAATTTTAATTATGAGATACATATGACATTATGAAATATAAATAATGTAATAAATGGCACATGTTTATACCACCCAGCTTTGAAATGAAATTATAAAACAATGAGAAACCTGTGTTTGTCTCATTCCTCACTCCCTAAGAATTAATTTCTATCCTGAATTTGTATCTCTTTGTATTTTTTGTTTAAACAGCACATAACAGGTTTTTAAAAAATTTTTTTATATGAATCTTACCACAAATATGTTTGCACACCTTGCTGTTTTGCAGTAAACATTATGTTTTTGAGATTTTGATATGTGTGCCTCTGTTTATTTACTTCGTTGCTTAATGACATTCCATTTTATTAATTCACCAAGCTTTGCCTATTCATCTGTTATAAAACACTTACATTTTCTTAAAAAATGAAGTACTGGGGATTGTACTCAGGACCTTGTACATGGGAACCAGGTCCTCAAGTACTGAGCTATACCTGCTCCCTAACTTTTAAATTATTACAAACATTTGCTTTTCATTCTCTTGGGTATTTCCTAGGAGTGGAATTGCTGGGTCAGGTGGGTAATTCTGTGTATTGAGATGGTAGCATAGATTTCTTTGAAAAGATGCCTTTTGGAAAAAATCAACAACAAAAAATATAGGAGGCAGTGTATTACATTGATTCTCTCGGCTTCTAATTCTTCATTTGTAGAATATACATGGATTTAACTAGATGATCTCACACCTCTGTGACCTCTACCTTTCTCATTTTGAATTTAAGATTGAAATGTCTTTCTGAATTCAGTATTGAACACATGATTTTGAGATTTTACTTATATGAATAATATAGATTGGGAGTTTCTGTAAATGCTATTAGAGGAATGAATCGAATTTAGATTGCCCTTGAAATTTCATTTTGAATTGTTTTGAATGATATACAGTCAAATGTTGATTGCTTTAGGGTAATTGGGAAGAATTAGATCAATGAGGAATTGAAATCATCATTGATGTTTTGTTCCATATTTAGTGACTGATAGCTACCCTTGTGCAATTATGTTTGGTTTGATTTCGTGATGCTGTTCACTTTTTGATTACTGATTAATTTTTGATTATTTTAATACTAGGAATTTGCAGTCCCTGATTATCGTTCTTCTCATCTGGAAGTCAGTCAGGCATCACAGCTCTTACAGCAGCAGCAGCAACAACAGCTGCGTAGACGACCTTCTCTGCTTTCAGAATTTCACCCAGGTTCTGACAGGTAATGGGGTTCCTTCTGTGTTTCCATCTAGGACTGTGAGTATTCAGGTGTGTGTACATATAGACAACTATAAATTGTCTTATTAACTGAGCTATAAGTAGTCATTTATGGTATGTATTTTGAGCTTTTTAAATAAAGCTCCTTTAGAATAGTTGCCATAATGGTTATCAAACTCTTAACACTTGTTCTCGTTTGAGAATGAATTTTACTGAGTAGGATGTCGGTTGGACCTGGTTCTGAATTCTCGTCAGCTCTGTGGCTGTGGTGGTCTCAGCTTGGGCTGCCTGTTACAGCTTGGGCTGCCTGAGGAGCCTTTAAAAATTGGTGCCCAAGTCCCATCTTAGAACTGTTAAGTTAGTCTTGGGTTGGGCCCAGATATTAGTATGGTTCTAAACTTTCCCCAGTGATTTCAGTTTGTAGCCAGCATTGCCGATCACTGATTTAAACTCTTCAAGCCTTAGTTTTCTCACCTGTATAAATGTGGCTATAAATGGAATTGTCCTCATGGGAGAATAAGTTCTCTATCAGGTAATGTGGTCCTTCACGTGGTAGGCATCCTATCAGTTCTTTCTTTTCCCCTATGTCCTTACATCTCTGCTTTCTTTTACTCCATTCTTACTCATAATCTAAAATACTTTAAAATATAGCTACCTTTATTAAATCACTTTTCTAGCTGTTTTTGCTTTGGCAGTTTCATACGGAACCTGGTTTCCTATGTTAAAAATATATTTACTACTTAGGTTTTAAGATAATAAAACATTTGAAATGATTTGACTACATTAAAAAATCATTATAGAGAATATTTCCTAGTAAAGGTTGTGGAGACCATTCAGATCACTCTCCCCCAATACCTAGCAAAATATTCAAAATAGTTTAAAAAAAGAAAAAGGCTATATGTACCCTGTATAAACAAGGAAAGGTATACAGCTAGTACCATAAACTTGGAAAACTGGCACTCAAGGAATGCGTGAGAAAACTCTTTCATGACTTGACCTCCTGTTCCCTACTCCCAGTCTCAAAGAAGCAGTGTTGGGAAAAGAAATAGAATCAGTAAAATGCTAAGATTTCTCACGAGTACACCCTAGTTTGAGAAAATTTAAACATGGTGGGGAGGGAGTGGTGAATGGTTTGCTTAGAATCCCCATGATGCTGTCTGGGTCTCTCAGCAGCTGCAGGGAGGGCCGACACAGTGTGCCGTTTTCCAGAGTGATGAGCCAGAGCTCTTGGCAGTAGTTTTCATGTCTGGCTGGTGGAGTGGGCCAGGGTCGTGAGCAAAGGCTTTGGCAGCCTTGCCAAATATTCACTCTTTCTCCACTCTACTGCCCCCTGAGACTGTAGAAGAATATATAGAAAGTCACGTCCAGTCCTCCCTCTGTAGCTCAGGGAGAAGACAGACACATGCCAGGCAAAGTGTGAACAGCCAAGGACAATCCACTCACTGTTCCATAACTGAGAGAAAGTCAGCAATGGGCTGCCCTCAGTGGAGCTGAGCACAACAGGAGGAGAATGGGGTGAACAAGGCAAATGTATCCTGGAAAAGAAATTAAAGGAAGCAACACAGTGTGGCAGGAATAAAGCGCCCTTTGTGTATGAAAATATAAACCAAGAACCTGCCTTATGAGCACTGTGCACTACAAAAGAACTTAAGATACGAAGTCTTCAAAAACAAAATGATAAGACAGCCAAGGGAGAGAAAAATGCCACCATTATAAATTCAACATGTAAAATGAGAAGGAACAAGGAATAAAATTGGTGTGGTTAAAAGTCATACCTGCTATGAAAAAAAGTCTTGATTTTCATCCAAAGAAGACAAAGATTAAAGCAATTAGAATGAAGTGAATAAATATGGGGGACAAATGAAGACCATTCAACATGTGATAAGACATGAAGGCTGGTGTTTGGGGCTGACTGCCTGGATTCTTGGTCCTTAGCTTTTCTGTCACATGGTGATGTCTTCTCCTTTCTTCTCAGGGTTTCATTGACTTCTGGCTTTTTCCTGAAGCTCTCTCTGTCTGAATTTCACTCTGCTTCTAAAGACTCTAGGTATCTGGATTAAACCTGATTCAGCTGGGCCACACCTTAACTGATGTAAGATCTTCAAGAGATCTATTTCCATGGCTCCACACCCATAGAATGCGGACCAAGAACATGTCCAAATTGGGGTTCATTTCTTTCTACCACAGAGTAAAGGATATAATTTGTCATTGAAAATTGACATTTTACAATAAAACTGCTACAGTACTTTTTTAAAAAAATTAATTTGCTGCAATACTTTAAAAAAATTATCCAATGGAGAGTAAATACCACAAGGATTTGAAGCTCATCATTGGTTTAAAACAGTACTATATATGAACAGACTTGTCCTTAATAGTCACAGCTTCTTCATTGTTTATTTTTCTCCTGAAACTCATATTCCTTCTCTTTTCATAACCTTTACCCTGATGTGATATGCTTTTATTTTTCAAAGTCTTTTATTAATCAACCTATCATACAATAATAAAAATAGATGAAAATTTTCTATGTCCATAAAGTGTCTTATCTTAAAAAAAAACACTTCTGGGTTGAAATATCATTATAATAATTATTATTATTGTATGATTGATCAAAACAAGTCATTTAATGAAATGAGAAATGAATTTATTAAACATATGTAAAATTTCATAGAATTGCATCCCTTAATGAGATTGAGATACATGAGGCTGTTTTTGGAATATTGCTTATTGTAAGATGGGTGGAGGCGAAAATGCCGAGGAACCTCGTTCACAAAAATGATTTCTTTTGAATTATATGCCAGAAATCACATACTGATATAAGATTAAAATATCAGTTAACAACTTTGGTTTAAGGCAAATTTTGTTCAGTTTCGTTCAAAGCAAAACATTATGAACTATATTGGCATCAAAAGGGTTCGTTTCATTTTGGTTCACTTTGTTTTTTTACTGCTCTGGAGGTGTTTCCACCTCACGGGAACAGTGTTCCACTGTAAGATCCAGGAAGGGTGAGAAGCATGTTTTTCTTTTGTAAAAAAAAAAAAAAAAGAGAGAGAGAGAGAAAGGGAAGAGCAATTGTGAAAGGGGAAGAAGGGAAGGGAGAGCCACAGGCTCACTGTCTGGTAGTTCAACGTAAGAAAAGTGTATATGGATTTTAAGAATCTGAAAGTTGATTGTGACAGCTAGGGAATATAATACCCCAGAAACCAAGAGAGTGGAGAGTTTGGAGAAGTAAGGAGTAGGCATAAGATGTAGCAGATTGGGCCAACATATGTCTGAAAAATTTTCTTTGTTTCTGGCAATGGGTGGTTGTTGCTGTCCTTAGTAATTGATGAGGCATTTGAATAAAATGATGGGGAGTTGAGCGAGAGTGCAGCTGCTTGAGTAAATGGAAAAGAGTGGTGAAAAAAGCATAAACCACCCTTTGAATTTGTAGTAATCTGATATAAATTTTTATACCTGTGTTTGAGATCTCCCTTTATTTCTTTTTTTTTTTTTAATTTATTTCTCTCCTCTTCTCCCCCCCCCCCCCCCAGTTGTTGGCTCTCTGTGTCCATTTGCTGAGTGTTCTTCTGTGTTCGCTTGTATTCTTGTCAGCGGCACTGGGAAACTGCGTCTCTTTTTTTGTTCCATCATCTTGCTGCGTCAGCTCTAGTGTGCGGCACCACTCCTGGGTGGGCTGCACTTTTTTCGCTTCGGGCAGCTCTCCTTACAAGGCACACTTCTTGTGCTTAGGGCTCCCCTACGTGGGGGACACCACTGTTTGGCACGGCACTCCTTGCACACATCAGCGCTACACATGGGCCAGCTCACCACACGGGTCAGGAGGCCCTGGGTTTGAACTGTAGACCTCCTATGTGGTAGGCGGACGCTCTATCAGTTGAGCCAAATCTGCTTCCCTCCCTTTATTTCTTAGGCTACTCTTTCTTATTAATGATTTTAAGAATTAACCTGCATGTGAATTTTAAGAAGATAATGGGATTCTATGCCATGAATGAAATTTCAGATTTTGAAGTAAATAATAATTCTGTAGACAGTAGGGTTTATTTTATCATCTGTCCTAAAAAATGAAATCCAGTGGTGATCTTTTCAATGAAATATTGCTTTGGGAGATGTTAATTTAAAGCTTGGCCATAAAGTAAAATGTAAATACATTGGTAGAAAAAGAAAAAATCAAATTGAACACTAATAAACAGTACTCTGTCCAGTTTATCATGTAAAAAAATAAAAGAATCTTGAAGTTCAAGAGTCTTTCCTCTTAGGGAAACTAGACAGAATACATGCTTGGTGGGTCAGAATGATGAGTCGGAATCTGCTGAATTCCCCAGTTAAGAGGCTTGTCCTTAGGTCTTCATGATACTACACAACTCTGACCTAGGGCCTGTCTCTCATCCTTCCGTATAGCAATAGCTAGGAGATTTTCTCCCCCTACTTGTTTTTGTTTTTGGTTGAAATATCATGGCTCTTGTCCAAATTATCCTGTATTTAACTGTTACAGGTAACATTGATTTGAAAAGATTTTATGGATATTCTTTTCTGCAAGTTGAAATCTTCTGTTATGCTTTTTACTTCTAGGTTGCTTGTTACCCCATCCCCTACCTCAACCCAAGCAACTTTGTTTTTTAGAATTAGAAGTTTACCAGATAGTAGAGCATATATATTTTTGGGGGTGGGGGAGAGGGCAGGGATTCACTTTGAAAGTAAGCAGAGATTTTTCATTTATTTCAAAATCCAACCAAGGAATTTTAGCAGGGAAGTTGTGCATCACTTAAAATTTTTAAGTGTTTATTTTCTTTGTCTGGACCAGGCCTCAAGAAAGGAGAACTGGATATGAACAGTTCCACCCAGGCCCATCCCCAGTGGACCACGATTCCCTGGAATCTAAGCGACCTCGCCTGGAGCAGGTTTCCGATTCCCACTTTCAGCGTGTCAGTGCTGCCGTCCTGCCTTTAGTGCACTCACTGCCAGAGGGCTTGAGGTCTTCTGCGGATGCTAAAAAGGTAAATATTTGGGCTCTTAATCTGTGGAGTTGTAGGTCTGTAGTGTTTATTTAGCCATATTCAGACATAGCGCCTGAAGGAAAGTCCAGTTAGGCCAGTCCATAAAGGTTAGTGCTATGGGACAGTGCCAATTTTGTTAAACTAAAAGCCACCGACTTAGTGCTCTGACTTTTAAAGGCAACACATCTGACTTTTTGATTTGTGAAAACAGTCTGAGGACTGGAGTAAGAAAAATTGCTATTGAGTAATTTTTAAGCATATTGGTATTGACTTGCTGGGTTAGAAAATATAATCAGAGAAACTGAAGACTTCCACAATTTTGTTTAAATTTTAATTAAATTTTAAATAAGCCACTTAAATTCGTTAGGTATCTGTTAACTTGCTACTTGGGAGAAAACATTTTAGGTAGGCTTGACTGTGCCTAGAGCTTTTATATAGAAAAGCAATTTTTGTTTCTATTTATTTCTTATAGAAAACTTGGAAAATACGGGGGGGAAATTATATGTAATTCTATAACTTGGAGATAGCTATCTTTAATCTTTAGCTGTATTTTGTAACATTTTAAAAAGTGTATTGTAAATTTATGAGAATTCTGTTCAGATTGAATCTTACCCCTATTTATCTTTTGCATTTCTTCTTTTGTGAAATGCATGTTTGTATATTATGCCTTTGTTTTGTTGCTTTGTTTACCTTTTTAAAAATCTCTTTTGCTTATTAAATCTGCAGGTTAGCAAGTACCTGGTACTTAGTAGATTCAAGTACTGAATAAATAAATATTTTAGAAGGAATAAAATAATTTGTAAAAATTAAATATTACTCTCTTTACTCTCACATGTTAATATTTTTTTATCAGTTTCCTTTTGTCTAAGTTTCACGTATTACTTTGAATATACTAAAGTTTTTGTTGTCAAATCTTCTTTCTCATAAAGTTTGTTTACCTTTATGCCTATGGCCCTTTCCACCCTAATATCAGATAAATATTAGTACATTCTCTGTGAATTTCTATGTGTTGAAAGTGATTTAAATCATTGATGTGGAGACAGTGACCGTTGCAGTTGCTGAAGGCAGGGAGAGGTAAAAAAAGTATGATATTGGAGCATTTTTGGGACTTGGAGATGTCCTGAATAATACTGCAAAGACAGATGCAGGACATTGTATATCCTGCCATAACCCACCGAATGGACTGGGAGAGAGTGTAAACTACAACATAAACTATAATCCATGCTGTGTAGCAATGCTCCAAAATGTACTCATCAAATGCAGTGAATGTACCATGCTAATGAAAGAAGTTGTTGATGAGGGAGGAGTGGGGGGTGTGGGGAGTGGGGTATATGGGAACCTCTTATATTTTATAATGTAGCATTTTGTGTGATCTGTGTATCTTTAAAGAAAAAAGTAGGGAATATGTCTACAACTTATATTCAAATAGTTTAGCCCCACTCCCTAAAAAGAGAGAGAGAGAGAGAGAGAGAGAGAGAGTGTGTGTGTGTGTGTGTGTGTGTGTGTGTGAGAGAGAGAGAGAGAGAGACAAAAGAAAACATATACAGCAAAATATTAACACTGGTGAATCTGGGTGAAGGATAAATGAGTGGCCATTATACTATTCTTTCAAATTTTCTGTAAGTTTGAAATTTTTCAAGATAACAAGTTGCGTGGGGAAAAACTATTTGTGATAAACCAAAAATTAGCTAAGCTTCTGAGAGTTTTGAGAACTGCCTCACAATGTGAGATATCAGTATCATAACCTATGGATTTATAAAGAATGTTTTGCTGCATTTAAAAAAAAGAAAGAAAAAAAACATGTAGTGGCTAATGTCTCCTAACTGAATAAATTATCAGAAATGTAATAGCCATAGATTTTTTTTGAACAGGAAGTTTATTCATTAAAATGTGACATGTTGGATATTAAGTATACCCTATTTCCATTTTATTGTTGAGAAAAGAGATAGATGTTAAGGAAAATTACGTGACCTGTCTATTGCTCCTGAGTTGGGATTAAAAACTTTGACCTCCTTACTCCTAATCCTGGCATTTCCTCCCACTAATACTAAGTCTTTTTAAATGGCTTGGGGGATAGGGGCAAGAGATAGGGATTTTAAATGAATTAACTTTAATTTTTTAATTTTTTTATGTTGTTAAGCCAGGCCTATCACTTGTAGAAGGAGTAGATAAGACTGAAGGAAAAAGTTACCTGTAAGCAATCTCACCATTTAGAAATCATCGATAATATTTCGGTGCTTATTCTTCTGTGTTTATGTGTGTGTTAGTATTTTAATGTACTTGGCATTATACATATTGCTTAACTTTATTGACTGATTGTATTGGGGGCCCACCCAAGATTGAACCTAGGATTTTGTATGTGGGAAGCTTCCCTGAGTTGTTTTGTTTTTCTGTTTTGCTTGTTGTTTGCTCCTGTTCTTTCAGGAGGCACCAGGAACTGGGTCCTCTCGTGTGAGAAGCTGGCGCTCAACTGCTTGAGATACATCTACTCCCTATTTATTTATTTATTTATTTTATTTAATTTCCCCCCCTCCCCCGGTTGTCTGTCTGTTCTTGGTGTCTATTTGCTGCGTCTTGTTTCTTTGTCCGCTTCTGTTGTCGTCAGCGGCGCGGGAAGTGTGGGCGGCGCCGTTCCTGGGCAGGCTGCTCTTTCTTTTCACGCTGGGCGGCTTTCCTCACGGGCGCACTCCTTGCGCGTGGGGCTCCCCCACGCGGGGGACACCCTTGCGTGGCAAGGCACTCCTTGCGCGCATCAGCGCTGCGCATGGCCAGCTCCACACGGGTCAAGGAGGCCCGGGGTATGAACCGGAGATCTCCCATATGGTAGACGGACGCCCTAACCACTGGGCCAAAGTCCGTTTCCCTCCCTATTTATTTTAAAAACAGTTTTATTCACATACCATACAGTCCTTCTAGAGTGTACAATCAGTGGCTCTTACTATAATTAAAGTGTTGTGCATTCATCATCAGCTGTCAACTTAGAACATTTTCTTTGCTCAAAAAAGAAAAATCCCATGCCCCTTAAACCCTCCTATTATTAACACTTAGCATGGGTGTAGTAGCTTTCTTATTGATGAAAGAATATTACAGTATTTATGTTAAATGTACTTGTGTATTTTAATATACTCACAATGTACATACATATTGCTTACTTTTATTTTTGCTTAAATATGTCATGAGTTTGTTTTTGTGTCAGTAAGTATATAGCTATTTTTAATGTTTTTTTGGCAGTCTGTATATGGATATAAAATAATTTAAATCGCCACACATTTAGGTTACTCACTTGGTCATTATAATAAAGTTGTGTACTTTTTTAGGCTGATTCTTTGTATACATTCTGAATTACTTAAGTTAAATTCTTACTAGTATAATTAATTATGGGCCAGAGTTGGCATTTTGGTGGGTATTTCCAGAGTGCCCTACAAAAGAGTAGGGCCAGTTTTTATTCTAGACAGCAGTGTATGAGGATGTTCAGGTCTCTTGCATCCTTACTGACACCACCTATTAGTTGTTGGAAAAAAATTGTCAGTTTGAGAAGAGAGAGTTTTTGACTTACATTTATTTGCTTTTTAGTGATGTTTAATATTTTTTCATGTGTTTATTGGTCATTCATCTTTCCCATATTGTGAATTGTTGTTTCATGTTACTATTTTTCTGTCAGTGTGGTATATTTTTTATTGTATACTGGATTGTTAAGAATTCATGATTTGCCAATGTTTTTTTCCCCATTTTATCATTTGCCTTTTAATTTTATTACTACTTTTTTAAAACTTTATTTTGTACATTTAATAATTGAAAATATAAAGAATTAAAAACTAAAAAGAAAACACAGTTGAATAAAAACATACATTTCTCAGTTAAATGTACTAGACACCTATACACTTTTTTTTGAATCATACAATATGTTACATAATATATTTGGTTCATAGTAATACCATCATATAGTATTTGACCTTTTGTGTCGCTCAACATAGTGCCCTCCAGGTTCATCCATTGTTACTACTCTTGATAAATAGAAGGTTGTGTTTTTTATTTAGGTCTATTAATGTCTGCTTTTTTTTTTTCTTTTTTTTTTTTTTAATTTCTTTTCCTTTTGGCCTTCCTGAGCCCAAGATTAACTGAATAGTGTTTGTTTGTTTTTTTCACTTGAGACTGTTGGCAATTTGCTTTTAAGCTGCATATATATGTTTGCTGTTATTTGGCTTTTATTTTTATATAAGATATGAGTTAGAAATCTAACTCTCTTTCTCCAAAATAGCTATCTGGATATTCCAAAACAATATTGTAAGTGGTGTGAAGGCTTGGATCACATCTCTTTTTTCATCATTCTGTATATTGCAGACAACTGAACTAATTTGTTTTTTGTTGTTGTTGTTAAGTATTTAAAAAGAATGGAATTCAGTGGAAAATATTGATTTTGCAATTGCAGTTCTTCGGGTATGCACTGGAATCATCTGGGGGATATTTTCAGAATATTTAATTAGAATATAGTGTGTTCCGTGTTTCTACATACTTCTGTAACAGTAGCTCATAGGCTTATGGTAGAATGATAGTGATATAACATGGAAGCTTTAGTGGTTCATAAATGATTGTTCCCTGCATTTTAATGCTTCAGAGCTCTCCACGGCAAGCTGACTTACAATTAAAGAGCCTTAGCAACATAAGAAAAGCTCAAGAAAATTAGAAAATTCCGTAAAAAATGTCTTCATTTAGTGAAAGTAGTAACTGGTTTAGTAAAATGCTATCTTTTCACAAATGTGAAGTGTTGAGTGTTAAGAAGAAACTTTGAAAACATTTTTCTCTGTATTTTTGCTTTAAAAACATTGAGAAAGAAGCTTATATCCTAAATCTGATTTTTATTTTGATGAAACTGTTTTCTGTTGGAAGCAAATGACCTCAAGGATCGACATCTTAAAGAAGGAAGCATGGCCTGCAGGGTTTAAGGCTACCAAAGGTTGACTGTATGCTGAGTACAAGTGAGGTAGAGATTGAACTACATTTTTACTTTCATTAGGATTACAATTTTCCCTAGAAGTCCTGTTACATTTAGTGTACAATATTGTGGAATATAATGTTTTTCAGGAATATATATGTTGTATTTTAGCTGAAATCTCTGTAGCAAGGTATTTTGTAAAAAGATTGACGTGGAATCTCTTAAGTGCATTCTTGGTACAGAATTACTGATTTTTCAGTTATTTAATATATTTTAGGGTTTTACAATCCTATGAATTATGTTCATTCTAGGCTTCATTATACCCTAAAGAAAATTAGTACCCTAATTTAAAACTCATCTGTTTTACAATATTGCTTATATCTTCACCTCAGATTAGAAATTATTAGGATGAGTGTGTTTGTGTTGGGGGGGGTGCTTTTTCTATTAGAGTTCTCTTGATTTGGAGGTACAGTTGGATGATGTATTTGGCATAAAGAGATTGTTGTGTATGCTGTGGCTGGACTTGCTTAATTATCCCTAGGCTCAGACTTGGATTTGCTTTTTTGCTTACGCCCAGTGTTAGTAGAAGCCCAGTGTTAGTAGAAACAAAAGTTCCTCAGGGCATTTCTCTGACTGCTGTGCCTTGGGTTTGGTTCTGCAAAGCCCGAAAGCTTTTTGATAGGAACTCTTATCCGTGTAATAGGTATTAAGTTGGGTGGCACACAAGGTTTTACCAGGAGTAATAATTCAGTTTCCCAGCCCATGTGTTTAGACCTCTTGAAAAGCTAATGCAAGGAAATAGCAAAGAAATTGGTATTTTCTTTTGTAATGGCTACACTGTTATTTCCCTAGAAATTTGCTATCATCCCGGATTGTTAGTGTAAAGGCTGACTAGCCACCTAACCACCTCGTTCTGTATAGGTTTTAAGATCTTCAAAATAATGACTAAAGTGACTAAACTATAAAAGTGATATGAACCCTTAGTAGGCAATATATGGGTATGGGTGTGTATGAAAATTGCTTCTAAAGAACTACCGTATAGAGAAATAGCACATATACCTCTGCTATGCTTTAAAATTGATTTTTTCATTTAAGGGAATCTTGAATGTAACACTGGCCATTGGTGAGGAATAAATTGTTGCTCTTGATTTTTCTTCAAAGGAGCCTGCATTTGGAGGCAAACATGAAGCTCCATCCTCTCCGATCTCTGGGCAGCCATGTGGTGATGATCAAAATGCTTCACCTTCCAAGCTTTCAAAGGAAGAGTTAATACAGAGTATGGATCGTGTAGATCGAGAAATTGCAAAAGTAGAACAACAGATACTTAAATTGAAAAAGAAACAAGTAAGTGGTTATTCATACTGCTTAATATAAAGAATGTATGTCTCTCTAAATAAAATAATGTTGAAATTCTCCGTATTTTTGAACTTTATATAAAGGGAATTGTGCCTTATGTAGTCTAAATATTTTTTCTTCCCCTCCCTTTCCCGTACCCTGCTATTTTTGTTGTCTGCGTCCATTCGCTGTGTTATCTCCTGTATCTGTTTCTCCTTTTGTCTTCTCATCTTTCTCCTCTAGGATTCACCGGTATTCAATCTTGGGAACGTCTGATGTGGAGAGAGGTTCCCTGTCAGTTGCGCCACTTCAGTTTTGTTCTCTGCTGCACTTCACCTTGATTCTCCCCTTCGTCTTTCTTTTGTTGTGTCATCATCTTGTGTGACTCATGTGTGCAGGCACTTGGCTTTACTGCGTGGGCACTCGGCTTACCACACAGGCACTCGGCTCGCCACGTGGGCACCCAGGCGAGCACTCGGCTTTCCGTGCAGGCACTGGTTCACCACACAGGCACGCTTTATCAACTTTTTCACCTGGAGGCCCTAGGAATTGAACCTGCGTCCTCATTCCCATATGGTAGGCGGAGGCCTATCACTTGAGCCATATCCGCTTCCCTATATAGTCTGTAACATGCTGTTTTTTGCTGTTAGGTTTCATAGTCTGATCCAATTATTTCCACTGCTGTACTGTCTGATTGTATGGTCATAGCAAAATATTTTTAATCTATTTTTGATGTTGCTTTGATGGCTTATTTCCAGTTTTTTTTTCTATTCTGTATAATGGTGCTATGTTCTTGATAAAGCGTTTTTCTAGGGCATATGCCCAGGAATGGCATTGCATGGCCAGAGAGAAGGGTCGTCTTTCAGTGTAGTAGGTGATATCCAATTTGCTAAAATGGCAGTACCATTTTCCATTCTGTTGGCAGCCTGTAAGAGTTCCTGTTTATGCACACATCCTTATCTTTACTTGATAATTTTTTTCACTTGGGTGTGAAATACCTCTCAGTGTTGTTGTTGTTGTTTTAGGAGGTACTAGAGATTGAACCCAGGACCCTGTCAAGTGAACCATGCACTCAACCATTGAGCTAAACCTGCTCCATTGTTTTTTGTTTTAAAGCAGTTTCGTTGAGATATATTCACATACCAGGAGATCTATCCAAAGTATACAATCAGTGGCTTTTAGTATAATCACAATGTTATGTATTTATCATCACAAAAAATTTTAGAACAATTTCATTAATCCAAAAAGAAAAACTCCACACCCTTGAGTAGTCACTTCTCAATCCCTCTACCCTTTCCCAGGCCTACATCTGTTATCATTAATATTTTTTAATTACATTTTCTTACTGATGCATTTGAGGTTTTTATATTGACCAGTAACCTCCCTGTATTATATATATATTTTTTAAAGATTTATTTATTTCTGCCCCCCCCAGTTGTCTGTTCTCTGTGTCCATTTGCTGTGTGTTCTTTGTCTGCTTCTGTTGTTAGCGGCACGAGAGTCTGTTTCTTTTTGTTGCGTCATCTTGCTGTGTCAGCTCTCCATGTGTGTGGCGCCATTCTTGGGCAGGCTGAACTTTCTTTCGCTCTGGGTGGCTCTCCTTATGGGGCGCACTCCTTGTGCATTGGGCTCTGCTACGCGGGGGGCACCCCTGTGTGGCACGTTGCGTGCATCAGCACTGCGCGTGGGCCAGCTCCACACGGGTCAAGGAGACCCGGGGTTTGAACCATGGACCTCCCATGTGGTAGAGGGACGCCCTATCCATTGGGCCAAATCCACTTGCCTGTATTATATTTTTAATGCTAATTATTTATAGTTTCTTTTGGACTTTATTTGTACGTAATAGTTATATGAACAGTGAAAAGTATAACAGTTGTGTTTCTTCATTTCCAGTTCTTACAAATTTACTTAGTTTTCTGTTACCTTACTGGTCTGGTTAAGATACTAAATAATGTTAAAAGTAGTCATCCTGGGAATCGGATGTGTTATAACTTTTTATCTTCATTTTTGTTGTCTAGAACTGAACTACCACTGTGTATCAGAATTTGTCCATTTTTCCATGTGGTTGTCAGTTTTTTTCCTATGTATTTTTGAAGGTTTTTTTTTTTCTTAAAGATGTATACAAATATAAATAGTTACTTTCATGGTCAATTGAACCTTTTGTTATTACATAGTGACATTCTACCTCTAGCAATGCTTTTTCCCATAAATGTTGTTTTGCCTGATATTGATAAAATTAAATCAGCATTCATTTGTTGACAATGGTTGGTTTATCTCTTTCCTTCTGTACCCTTATGTTTAAGATATATAGTTGCTTAGGGTGTATAGATTATATAGGTAAATAGCTAGGTTTTGTTTTTTATCCAGTCTGAAAAGGTGTTTTCAACTAGGATTATTTAGTTCTTTTATATTGATTATGATGATTGACAATAGCTCAGTTATTTAAAGCACTGTTTTATATTTTCTTTCTATTTCTTCTCCCTTTTAAATTTTTTATTTTGAAATACTTTTAAACAAAGGATAATTACCAAAATAATACAAATCCCATACAGACAACTCCAGCCTACCCCTATCATCCCAGATACCCAGATCCACCAATTTTAACTTTTTCACGTTTGCCATATCATTCTGCCAGTCTGTCAGTCTGTCCATTTATTTGTCTAGCTGTCTATCAGACTGTCAATCCATATTTTAACACTTGAGTGTAGGTTGTATATATCATGCTCCTTGAACACTTAATACTGCCATGTACATTTTCTGAGGACTTGGATGTTCACTTATGTAACCCCTTTAAGTGTAGTTACCAAGTTGAAGAACTTTAATATTGATATAAAGCTTACAGTCTATATTCCAGTTTTTTTTATGTCTCAAAGTGTCCTTTTGAACCTTTTCTCCTCCTTTGTTAAACTTGTCTAGGATTATGTATTACATTTTTTTTCTTTCTTTTTCTTGTTTTTTTTTATTTTTTCTTTTTTGTTTTCTTTTTTGTTTTCTTTTTTGTGTCTTTATGTATTACATTGAATTATCATTGTGTCTTTAGTAGCACTTTTAAAAAAAATTGTGGTAACATATAAAACGTAAAACTTTCTCATCTCATCTCATCCACTCCTAAAATAGCATTCAGTGGGATTAATCACAGTTACAATGTTGCCATACTTCACCACCTTCCATAACTAATGCTTTCTCAAACAGAAATCTCACAGGCATTATGCTTTAACTCCCCACTTGCCCTGCCCTTTTCCCCTGGCAACCTATACTCTAACCATTGTCTCTGTGAGCTTGCCTATTTGCTGATATTTCCTTTGTAGTTACCATGGAACTTAAATTTGACATCATACATGTATAACAGTCTTGTTTGCTTTGATACTAACTTAGCTTCAGTAGTCTGTACAAACTAGGTTCCTAAATCCTTCTATCCCCCACTTTATGTAGTTCTTGTCACAAATTACATGTTTGTATGTTGAATCCCAAACCACTGATTTATCTTTACATTTTATCCATTTGCCTTTTAGATCCTGTGGGAAGTGAAAAGTGGAGTTTAGAACCAAAAATAGAATAGCACTGGCATTTATATTTACCCCTGTTGTTACCATTACCAGAGATCTTTATTTCTTTATGCAGCTTCAATTTTTTGTCTATCGTCCTTACCTTTCAACCTGTAGAACTCTCCTTAGCATCTCTTGCAGGGACGGTCTAGTGTGACAGACTTCCTCAGCTTTTGTTTATCTGGGAATGTCTTAATCTCTCCCTCCTTTTTGAAAGACAGTTTTGCCAGATATAGAATTCTTGATTACTTTTTGCTTTCAGTACTTTAAATATGTCACCCCACTGCCTTCTTGCCTCCGTGGTTTCCTATGAGAAGTTGGTACTTAATATTGTTGAGACTCCATGACACATGCTTCTCTCTTGTGGCTTTCAGAATTCTCTTTATTTTTGTCATTCAACAGTTTGATTTTATAATAAGCCACACCGTGGGTCTATTTGGATTTATCTTGTCTGGACTTTGTTGAGTATCTTGGATGTGTATACTCCTATCTTTCATTAAATTTGGTAAGTTTTAATCTTCTCTAAGATTAAAAAAAAATCAAATATTTGAATATCCCAATAGTCTATGTTCTTTTCTCTTGTCTCCTTCTGGGTCTTGAGGAGCTTATCTGTTCCTGTCTCCACAGGTAATGCCTTGGACATGAGCATGTAGCCCTAGGAATTCTCCTGTTTGCATGGCTGTGAATGCCCCTGCTCCCCTAAGAAACAGTTTCCTCCTTGACTGTGTCATTGCTCTTTATGTGCTCCAGCCAGCAGTCCTTGCTCCAGGAAGCCACAACTTTATTGCTCGCCCATCGTATTCTCTCAGATACTCTGTGAGCTGCCTTATTCACAGGGCAAGTTCTGGGATAGTCAACCTGCCAGGAGCGTCCTTGTTCATTCTCCCAGGCCACTACCAGAGAGCCTGGGTTGGGGTGCATGCTCTGAAGCGTCTCCCTCTGCTATCTTGATTGGGGAGGGTTAAGTCCTGTCTTTTCAATGCTGATGTTTTTTAAAAAACTATTGTTTGTTTTTTAAGATTTATTTTTTATTTATTTCTCCCCCTTTAAGTTGTCTGCTTTCTACGTCCCTTTGCTGTGTGTTCTTCTGTGTCCACTTGTATTCTTGTTGGTGGCACCAGGAATCTGTCTCTCTTTGTTGCATCATCTTCCTGCGTCAGCTCTCCGTGTGTGTGGCGCCACTCCTGGGCAGGCTGCACTTTTGTCACGCTGGGCTTCTCTCCTTACAGGGCGCACTCCTTGCACATGGGGTTCCAGTGTATGGGGGTAGCCCTGCATGGCATGGCACTCTTCGTGTGCATTAGCACTGCGTGTGGGCCAGCTCAACCCGTGGGTCAGGAGGCCATGGGTTTGAACCCTGGACCTCCCATGTGGTAGGCGGATGCTCTGTCTGTTGAGCCAAATCTGCTTCCCTATTATTTTATTCCGTTCTTCTTTTGATTCACTATTTATCTTACTCCATTTTCCCTTGCCCTGGTAGATTGGATTTTATTCTTTCGTTTTTAATGATTCCTCTAGAAATGTTAGCATGCGTATTTAATGTAAAGGTACTAATTAGTATCTTCACAGTCCTCTTAAGTACAAGGGCGTAGACCATTTTGATTTCTTTTTCTTTTCTCCCAACTGTTACGCTATTGTTGTCATGTATTTTAGTTCTTTCTTGTTTGTTTTTTTTAACCCACAGAAGCCATTATTATTTTCATATAGTCACTGTTCATTGTTTGCCCGTCCTTTTGCCATCTTATTTACTTGCCAGCTCAGTCCTTCCATCTGGCAGTTATCCCTTTTGCTGGAAGAATATCCCTTAGAATTTCCTTCAGTGTAGTGAGGGTCTTTTTGAGGCGTATTCAGCATATGTGGTTGAAATGTCATTTTATTTAAACCTATTTATTGAAAGATATTTTCCTATGGTATGGAGTTTTTTTCTAAGTGTTTTCTCTTTGTATACTATCTTCTAACTTCCATTTTAAAGCATCTTTAATTTTTTTTTTTTCCTTTTGTGGATAATCTGAATTTTCTCTGTGGTTGCATTAATAAATTTCTTTTCTTTGGGATCTCTTGTTTTACTGTGATGTGTTTTTAGGGAAGGATTTTTGAGCTGTTGAACTTGAGATTTCATTGGGCTTTGTGAATTTGAGGATTGGAGTTTTTCATCTGTTCTGGAAAGTTCTTAGCCATTATCTTTTTTTTTTTAGCTTTCTATTTTTAAGATAATTAAAATTAATATCTACAATTTAAGATAATTATAGATTCATGCAGATGTAAGAAATAATAGAGATCCCCAGTAACTTTCATCTATTTTTCCCCAATGGTAGCATCTTGTTTAACAATATTACAATAACACAACCAGGAAATTGACACTGATACAATACATTGATCTTATTGAGATTTCACGTTTTTCTTGCACATGTGTATTTACGTGTGTGTATTTACATCTATGCAAAATTACGTTTTTTACTCTCCCTTTCCTACAGTTTCTTTGTTCTCTTTTTTGAAATTCCTGTTAGGTATAAGATCCTATCACCCTTGCCTTTCATGTCTCCGAATTGCTGATTTTCATTCTTTGCTTCTTTGGATTTTATTGTGGGTGGTTTCTTTAGTTCTGTCTTCTAGTTTATAGTTCTTTTTTTCAGTTGTATATAATCTGTCAAATTCATGTTAAATTTCCATCACTCTGTTTTTTCCTAGAGTTTCTATTCTTCCCTTTCAAATCAGTGTTTTGTGGGTCTGATATTGCTGAGTTTTTTCCTTTTCTTTCCTTTTCTTTCTTCATTTATAAATTGGTAATAATACTACAACTAACATGAGTTATATCCTGTGATTGTTGTGCGAGTTGAGATAATGTAATTGCATAGTGTGTAACACATAGTAAGTGCTAAATAACATGTGATCCATTTAAATAATTAAAAATATATTGTCTGGCCATTATGAGATATATAGAAACTGCCAGTTTATGGAGAGATAGATAAAAAAGACAACTTGAGTAAATAAAGAAATATACTATGCCTACATAGAAACACAGTATTAATAAATAAACTGGGAGCTCATCTCGTGTTAATTCAGATGTTTTGTACAATTTCAGTAAAAATTCCAACTGGATGTCTTTTTAAAATTCTACAAAATTACTTTAAAGTTCATGTAATAGGATAAATAGGTGAGGGGAGTTGTTTTTTGTTTGCTAATTTTTAGCCTTCCTTTTATAGTGATTTAGTCCCAGGGCAAATTTCTTGAAGATTGTTTTATTTTCTCTACATTCTGAAAGAAGATCCTATAAGCATGAAAGAAAGGGCATGATTGAAAAACTCATTCCCTAAAAAAATGATGTCACAACTCAAGTGTCTTTCTTGGACTTAGACAGATAGCAGACGGCAAGTGAACTCCTTATGCATTTCCAAAGGGGAAGCTTCTTTCTTGGAGGACTTTTTATTTTAACTTTATATTATAGTAACATATACACAAATAAAAATGTCCCACTTTCAAGAGTACAATTCAGTAGTGTGAATTAAATTCACAATGTTGTGTTATCATTACCAGTATCCACTCAAACAAGAACTCTACCCATTGAGGAATAACCCTCTTCCCCTCCACCGTGCCCATCCCTCCTTCCGGCCCCTGATGACCTATTATCTAATATATGTCCCTATGAAGTTTCTTTTAGGCATTTCATATAAGTGAGATCATACAGTATTGGTCTTTTTGTGTCTGTTCTGGCTTATTTCTTGGAAAGTTTTTATCCTTTCATTTGCATGTGGTCTGACTTACATGACTAGGAGCCTTGACTATCAGACTTTCTTAGTACCAGTAATTTTTTCCTCTAGGCCTTATACTACACCTGACATGTGTCTAAGCTGATAAGATAAGCAGTGAACTTATCTTGTATTTATTCATGTGGATATTTATAGAGCATTTACTTAAGTGCCAGATACTGGTTTGGGTACTGGAAAACAGCAGTGACCAAATCAGGTTCTCTTCAGTAATCACAATAGGTAATATTTATTGAACATTTGTAGTTGTAACGTGCTTTATATGCTTTATATATAGCACCGCATTTAGTCCTTTCAGAAAGCTCTTTCATGGTTTCTACTGTTATTCTCACTTTACATATGAGTAGTTTAGAAATTTAAGATTGAAGGGCCTAGAAAGGTTTTTAACGATCAGTAGAGTTGTAAAATGTGACCCTAAGACACAAACTGAGGCAGGCTGATATACATTTTCCATTTATAATTTCACATACCAGCAGTTTATTTAGTACTGCCAGTACCTCTTGATTGGAAGAGGAGAACTGCAAAATATAAATTAGGGTGGAGGTATGGGTGTGGGGGTGTGGGAAGTTAAGGGTTAAACTGTTTGTCAACTGTACTTTCTCCACCAGGCATTAACACATACTATGTATTTTTTAAAAATATATATGAGTGTTTTTCCCATGCCATCAAAGGTCATTGTGATATATGTTTAATTTCTTTTAGGATTTTGCTTTGAATTTATCAGAAGTAAAATATAAATGAATATTTTCTCTTAGTTATATATGCATCTTGTGGTGATTTGTGCTATTTAGTTAATAGTCAAATAAATTGATTTTCTTAGAGCCCTTAGGTCTGTCAGCCCCTAGTAGGTTAAATGGTTGCCCTGTAGGATAAGCAAAACCTTGCTGAGTAGCATGGGTATCTCTGGCGATTAATTACTGGTGGGAGTGACGTGCAGCGGATGCCTGACTCTTCCCTTCTGGTCTCTTAGCAACAGCTTGAAGAAGAAGCAGCTAAACCTCCTGAGCCGGAGAAGCCTGTATCCCCTCCTCCTGTCGAGCAGAAACACCGCAGTATTGTCCAAATAATTTATGATGAGAATCGGGTAAGCTCATGCCATCTTTGACAGTACTAGCCATTAAACCCATTTTATTGTACATTTTGTAGTCCTGAATCTTCTGTCATAAATGCTACTTATATTAAAACTAGGATTTCTGTTATAATTTTTAATGGTCTTAAACTTTGGTTTACTGAACCTTGGTTGTTTTCCTTATCGATTGAAAGAAAGTTGAAAGTTGTGCCTTAAATTATCTTTTATATTATTTTTATAGATTGTATTTTATAAATATTATCTCATGAGAGTAGAATTTTTTTTATACAAAAAGCTATTCTGTATTTTTAACTTTATAATGGGCATTTACTGCTAAATACTAATAGCATTCCAGTAGAGATACGTCATTGGATATAAAATAAATTTCATTATGAGCTTCAGAATTGGTAGCTGGACTTTCAAAGAGGCTGCAGTTTGAACCTTAGTTATTAAATGTGAGGCTCTTGACCTTTAGGTAAACTTTGACTCTTTAGGTTCATTAAAACAATTTTTTCTTTCATAATCCTAACTCAAAGTGTCCATGGATTTAAGAAAGCAAGATCTCAATTCTTGAATACTTCTGTAATGTCAGAGTTAATTTTGGGGTAGAACTCAGCCCAGGAACTAGCAATTAGAGAAAATCGATCTCATCTCAATATAAAGAAAATTCTCCCAGAGCTTAACAGTGGACTGGTTAGCCGTGTGAGGTGTGCCCTCCAGTCACAGTGTTTAGGTAGTGATCATGTGACCAGCATCTCTGGTTAGCTAAAGATGATAATGAGGTAAAAGTTGAGATTATTGTTTCAAGATTGTACTGCATGGATTCATGAGGATCGCACCGTACACACTACCTATAAAGTTCATAATATCTCAGATACTAAAGGAAAATGGCCTTAAGAGTAACATCTGTGAATTAGTAAGTACATAAACATTTAGAGGCGTGATGTTGGACTCATACATATGTATGTGTGTATGTAGATAAGAGAGTCCTTAAATACATAATAATAATGACAGTGGTAAATAACATGGACAAGTAAAAATGTGCATGATTAATTTTTTTTTTTTGGCTAGGTACAAAATTAGTCCAATTTATTGAATGAACAGTGCAATCTACATGGAGATAAATCTTAGTGGGGCCAGGGCAGTAAGGGGATTGAGCATAGGGCCTCACGCCATGCCGGAGGGCAGTGGCTCTTAGATAGGGGAGGGCCCACAGGTGCTCCCTTGTTTCAGAGAAGCCAGGAGTAATGGGGTTTTATGTGAAAGTTCCTGGGTTATAAAAATATTTCCTAGAACAACAGAATACTTTGGGTGGGTTGGTGGGCTTCATGGCCAGTTTGTGACCCCAGGGATCTATTAAGTGGAGATTAGAATTGATAGCAGTAGATAATTTGTCTTTTTGTTTTGTTTTGTTTTTTGAAAGTGTCCTGTAAAATAAAAAGTTGACTTTTTTCCTTAGAGAGTATGAATTTATTTTCAAAGCGATTGAATTCAGTGATGTTAATTGATTGTATTTGTTTTTTTTTTTTCTTAATTTGAGAAGTTGTGAATTTGCAAATCAAGCAGACTTTTCATACAGGATTCCCATACATTGCCCCACCACCAACATCTTATATTGTTGTGACACATTTATTACAATTGACTAAAGAACATCGTCATAATATTACTGCTATCGATAGTTAATCAATTTCATTTCTTAAGGAGCCTTGTCTTACATGGCTTAATAAATACTTTCACTGGTAGTAAATTTTGGGCTTCCTTTTCTAGGCCATGACGACTGAGAACTAAGAAACAAGTTCTGGTTGAAAATGTAATTCATATTTAGATTTTGTATATAGATTTACTTTAATTAGTGTCATAAATATTTCTTGACAACCATCAACAAAAGTGAAAATGGCCTTCAGACCTCTTCTGGCCATTGTAGCATTTACATATTTGATTTGTTCTTCGTTCTATGGGGGGAAAACACAACAAATTTGAAATCTGCGTTAATATTAAGTTGATCTTTCAGGGAAGATTCTTTCTAATTCACAGTTGCTGTGGGAACCATCTCTTCTTTTATGTATTCTTGTTGTGCACCTGGCTACCATCACTTGGCTGTGCTGTGTAGGTCTATAGCAGAGGTTCCTGGAGGGAACGTGGTCGGAGCATAGCTGGGCCTAGAGTGTCCTCCCAGCCAATGCTCCAGTGCTTTTTCTGCTGTTCCATGCTACCTTTTGTCAGGTTTTGGCAGAGCTGTCTTTAATGAATACCCCTATCTGTTTTGACTCTAAAGGCATTGAGGGATGGGGTGATGACAGAAGTACATCTCCCTCATTCAGCCCTTGTTTGGCTAGGCTAGTTGGGAATTTAGCCCAGTGTGGCTTAAAAGATAGTGGCCATTATCATGTACAAAACCTCTTTCCTTTATTTAGAATGGTAGTGGGAGGAAGAAAATTGCCCGGAAGTGACTGTTAATGTTAAAATTGGCCTCCCAAAAGAAAAATGGACTTGTGTCAGATTCAAAATTCAGACTATGATTTGTTTAGTCTCTAAAACAGACTAATTTTCCTGGACTGTTTTACTAGTTTAATCTGCTTTTATCTAACCCAGTTGAATATGATATAACTTCAAAATAATACAATATATAGAAACATGGTCGTGCAGAGAAATTTTTAAAAATACCCCTGTTTATATTTTGACTGGATGATTTGCAGGAGAATATGATACCAGAAGAAAGAGGTTAATAGTAGAGAATATACTTAGCACCCACACCCTCTGGTTGCCTAGGACAGTAACTTAGAAATTCTCTCTTTCTCTTTGTGCTCTACACATTTGCTTAATCACCAAAGATCATCATTTCCACATCTTAATATATTGATCTCGTCAATTGATTCTCTCCTCTCCTTTGCATTACCTTAATTGAAGCCCTCTTCTGTCACATAGTTATTGAGCCTTCTGCCTTCAGTCTTTTTTCTCTCTAATCCATCTTTCATATTTGAGATCCATCACACAGTTGTCCAAATAAAACCCTTAGATGACTTTCTACTTCCTACAGAGTAGCCCCAACTTTTTATCAGTCCTTATGTGCATACCTCTTTGGTCCTTGCCCCATACTTATTTTTTCTTCCTGATATCATTCCAGAGCAGGCTTTGGATATTCTATATGAAGTTTTTAGAACCTCTACCCTGTGATGTCTCTCCTGCCTTCTGGTTGACTATTCCTCTTAATCTGTGTGTTCTTGATATAGACTTTAGTATAGAATGGCTTTAAAATGCAAGTTTAAAAACTGGTAAATGCTGGGGTGATGGGTGCTAGATGTTTCCAAATTTATTTTCTATGATAATAATGTTATTTGTATGCTAAATAATATGCCTAAAGGTAATAAATTTGAATTTTGTGATAATTACATTTTGGCTTCTTGAGATTAATAGTTGTCTTTAGAACCGTTGTTCTCAACTGGTCTTTTCTGGTTGTCATAACTAGGCTGGGGCAGGGGGGGGTTGCTACTGACATTTAGTGTGTAGAAGTCAGAGATACGGCTAAATATTCTACAGTGCCCAAGAAAACCCTCCATGATAAAGAAGTATTTGGCTCAAAACATTAATAGAGCCATGATTGGCAAACCCTTGTATCTGTATAATAGTTATGTAGACTGTATGTATGTGTAAATAGTTGTATCTATACAAATATGTAAGTTGGGTCATATAAAGTGTATCCATAGGATTTGCTCTGCAAATTTATTGGCCTTTTTTATTTTAGTATTTGAATTTTTGATACATTAATTTCTTATCTTAATAACATTTTAAAGTTTCTTAGAGTTTGGAAAGTGTATTATACTATTTTGTACCTCCTACACTAGTTAACATAGTTATTTTCATGTAATAGATACTAAATAAATACTTGACTGATTGTGATTGATAAATTGAGATGAAAAGGAGAATGCTTATTTGAGGGAACTGCTTTCTTTACATTTGGTGAATATTGATTGATAGCTATTCCCATTCAAGGGTAGGAGAAGTCTGTCACATCAGAAGCCCCGGAGAGTTTCCCATGCCACAAATGCATTGAGGTGGGAGTCCCTGCAGCAAGCAGTGTACCGTTGTTACTAATAGGAATGTGTTGGGCATAAGAAAGAGTTGAGAGCCACTGACACATGTGCTAGTCATATAATTCCTATTTAAACAGATCTTTAGTATTACATTTTGTTGTATTTCATTTGTCCATTAAAGAAAGATTTCTGCTAGATAACACTTTGGTCTAGATTATTTTGCCTTTGAAAATGGCATTTTAAAAAATAGAATTCAACATTTGAATACTGACCATTTTTGAATAATTCAAACTAGCTGTTTCCTCTATTTTTCGGTATTGCAAAGATTTTTTTGTAACTAGAAAATAAGCTTGTTATAAGCTTTTCTTCAAAGAGATCAAGTTGGCCTAACAGTAAAGACTGGTCATTTATGATATGTTATTTAGTTTTCATGAAAGACATTGTGAGTTAAAGTAGTTAGAATGTTTGGGGAATTCATTTATTTTTTATTTTTTTAAATTTAATTTAATTTACAATTTTTTGAGGTACTGGGGGCCAAGGATTGAACCCGGGACCTCATATGAGGGAAGTTGGTGCTCAACCACTGAGCCACATTGACTTCCCTGAGTTGGTTTTTGTTTGCTTGTTTTGCTTGTTGTTTGTTTTTTTGTTTGTTTGTTTTGGAACCTAGCCCAGGACCTCCCATGTGAGAGGCTCCCATCCCCTCGAGCCACATGCACTCCCTGGGGAATTCATTTTTAGTAGTGAATCCCTGTTCTCTCCCAGTACCTTTCTTTCTCCAGATTCTTAGTATCTGTTTGTTTAAAGAATTTAAAAATTCTTTAGATATTGCCTTCAGTACAAATGTTAGGCTTTCACTGAATTTGGTGAGGAAAGTTATGAAAATAAAACTAGAGAGTATTTCAATCTTATCACCATGTAAAAGAAGAATGCTTGGCAATAAGGATAAGTCACTTGTAGTTAGTCTTAGATAAATATTTAATGTGTAGTTATTTTGCACAATTATTGTAATTTTTAATTATATAAGACAATGCTTTTATCTCTAGAAAAAAGCAGAAGAAGCCCATAAAATTTTTGAAGGTCTTGGCCCAAAAGTTGAACTGGTAAGTCAGAAATTTCTTTTTTCATTTCCGTGCTTTTTTTTTTTTTTTTGTCCTTTCCAGTGCTTTTCCATTTCTAGTGTTTCTTTTCTTGGGATAAGATGGAAAATGATCCATTTATTTTGGGACTGGAGGGATGTGGCTGGGCAGAAAGTTTCTGATAAAGTTTAAAATAATGCTACATGAACTTGGTTACCTTTGCAGAAGCATCAATCTGAACATGTTTTTGCCTGAGCAGCCTGTTTCATGATAGGAGGAGGGAATGTGAACAGAAATAGAAGGCTCTTTGACTCATGCTAGTAATGTGGCAATGCTTACTCTTCCTTCTCTTTTGAAATTAAGAATTATGAACAAATAAATTTATTATGGGACATAGTGGAGTTAAACTTTCTTAGAGGAATGGCATTATTAGGAGATGGGACAAGCAGAGATTCCCAAAGACTGGAGGTCTTGATAGAGCATGTCATTGTGCAGATCGGTTAGTACTTTGCATAGGCTTAAAAATTGTTTCTTTGTTTCTTCATAGGCCTAGGTATAACCTTTTATACATAAATGTTTGATTTGTTTTGTAGCCACTCTATAACCAGCCTTCAGATACCAAGGTGTATCATGAGAACATCAAGACGTAAGTATATATCATCTTTGGAGTTCTTCAGTTAAACATCTTATATATTCTATAACAAGATCATTTTACCTTATCTACTGACATAATATTATGATATAGTAGAGGTGTGTTTTTAGATTTGTGTAATTTGCTGCTGTTTTACTATATGTTATCTTCCTCTGGCTTTTTGGGGGTTGGGGTAACAGCTTTGAGTTTCCAAGGCCAAAAAATGAAATAAATTATTGCATAAAACTAGCTGGTTTGATAATCTGCTAGTAAAAAAGGTGGATACTTAACATTGAAATGGCTTACCTTGAGGCTTGAATTTTTTGCCTCCTGTTTTGTCTTTTTTTCAGTGGAGTACCTGCAAGGCGCATGATGAAGTAAGATAATGAAGCTTTTTCATTTAAGACTAGTGATGACACCGTCCCCCACCAAGCCACATCTGCCATTGCAAAGTAGAAGTGCCACGGATCATTTTATCATTATTCAAAATCCTATTCTAGGGAAATCCCTTCCATGACTCTTGCTAATGACGGTATTTGTAGACCCTTCTGCCATTTAATGTCCTGGTGCCTTGGAGGCGCTCAGTCACCCTCACATGGGTGAGGAGGCTGCTCCAGAATGTAGATTGCTTAGCCATAATCCTAATACCAGGCCTTTACAGATGGATGGAGATTTTGGAATAAGAAAAAAAGTGAAAAGAAAACCTAATTTCTTGATCTGATTGAAGAGAGGAAGCTAGATAGGTATCTTTTTTTAAAAAAATTATACTTTTAAGAGAATTTCAGGTGAATTATTTTTAGTTTATGACAAAAATGTGATATTTCTACTTTGTATGTTAATTTATTAAGTATTACCAGAACAATATAATTATCTACTAGTACAGTTAATGAGCGCATTGCTTTATATATATATATATTTTTCTTTTTTTTTCTTTTTTAAATTTCTTATTGAGAGTATGTACAGTCATTGACTACTTTGCAGAACTGGTGGCAAATATAATTTGCATGGTAGTGTGCATGAAAGATTGAAATTTGCATAATTTTAACTTTGGTTAAATAAGTGGTTCATAATAAAAGTCATATACCTAATGAATTTTTCTGGGAGATGATACTCATGATCTTGAACAACCCGTAGAAGATATAGGTTAGGCAAAACCCATATAAAAATTACTTTACTTGCAACTGTTGATCTGTTTTAACATTTTAAAAAAAGAATAGCAGATAAAAGTCTCGATGGCTACTTTGAATGATTTTTTTTCTTTCTTTTTTTTTTTTTTTTAAAAAAAGCTTTAGCTATGTTTGTGTTCTTTTTTCCCCAACATAAACCAGAGAATGGCTCTTTGATTTATTTTATGTTACCTACATTACCTACATTGCCTACTGCAGTGCTCAGCATGCTGTGGGTTACTGACTGGCTGACTTGTTCATTTAAATATTTAGGAAGCATTTTAAGTTGGGTTTGTTGATTGTTACTTGCTTTTGAGTAGTACGTCATTATAACCAGAGCAAACTGAATCCATGGTGATGTTCCCATTGTACCCCATTGTACATCACCTTTTGAAACATTGTTTACTCAGCTGCCTGCCTCTGTATGAATTGTCGAATCAGTGTTCTTTCATCACCATCATTTGCTTTGTATGAAATAGCAAATGTACCCTTTAATAACTGTTTCCATCTCTTGGCTACTTTTTCATGTAGCCAGTTCCTGATTGTGCCTCTTATTTGGATGGGGCCAGTTTACTGATAGTCCGAGTGGCAGATAATCTAAAAGAAAAATTACTCCTACTTGCCTTGGCATTGTATTTATATTTGAGTAATTAGCTTGAAATCCTTACCAAAAGTAGGTGGGGTATAAATATCTGAATATTTAAATATATTTGAGCCTCCATGTCATTGTATTTGAAGGTCACAATGCTTCAAATCTGAAGTATGAAACTGTTACGTTAAAATCTAAGAGAAATACTCTTGTTTTGTCACATTTCCCTCCATTACTTCCTAATTGTGTTGTCTCTGTGACTGAAGTATATTTATTTAAAGCAGGAGTCACCTGTCTCTTAACTATGTTGATAACATTCTTCTCATAGAAGGGAGGTCAGCACCTTACCTGAAGTGGGCAGGTATCTTTAAAAGTTTTTCCTTCTCTCCTGCCTCCTCTTCTCTAAGAGGGAACAGAGATGTTTGTATCACTAGAGTTCTTAAGAGGAATTAGAAACTGTATAATTATAAGTTTAGGATAATATTTGCTTTGTAATTGGGTGTAGTTATTGGAAATTATTTAGATAAAGTCTTTTGCTGTAGAATGGGAAGAATTTTAGTCAGTTTTAATTATTACAAAAATCTTATTTTGCAGGATTAACTGATTACATCATAAACTCTTAAATGATCTTACTCATGTTCCATTGTCTCTGGAAAAAAAAATAGTCACTGCATTATTAAATTGTGCTCTTTCTTAATGTCATGCAACCATATTTTTCTCTTCTAGAAACCAGGTGATGAGGAAAAAACTCATTTTATTTTTTAAAAGAAGAAATCATGCAAGAAAACAAAGGGTGAGGCCCTATCCTTGTTAACTGAAATTTGTACAACTTTCCCATTCGTGCTCACTGAGGCATTCACTTTCCCATTATTAACAAGAATGATTCTTGATTATATTTGAGAAAAAGCGCTGATTTAAAAAGTAACTAGATGTGACTGAAATATCAATCCAATTCCAGCAACATTTTAATAGTATAATTCACATTTAATATTATTATCAAATTAATTTATTGATCATCTATGTATAACATTTTCATCTAGCCAAAATAAAGAAAATGGTGAGTAGTTTAACAAAAATGTGAAAGATAATAGTCTGATCTACATTTAGTCTCCTAATCCTCGAACAAATGTAGGTAAGTTCTGTTCATGCTGATTAGATTCGACTGTTCTTTATTAAAAACAGGGTCAGATAGGTTTACCTTTTTCAAATTCTCATAGTTTTTCATGTTGTGCTATATGATATACAGTGTAAAAGTTTTGTGATCATAATCCTCATGGAAATGAAATGATAGTAAATATTATGCCAGAGTTCTTATTTTTATAACATGTTCATTAATTTTGTAGACATACTGTTGCTACATTAAATTCAGATGTTTAATAAATAAAAGATTGTCTTTAAATTTGCATCAAAAATTAATTTGGTACCTTACATTAATGACCTGACAGTGTAATGAATTTTAAGGCTCAAGAGTCAGCAACTTTGTTTAGTGTAAAACTTCTGATGTTCTAATTTGCCAGTCTAGTTCTCAGATATTCTCTTAAATTTGTCTTGAATTTTTTTGCCAAGAACATAAAACTATCAAGTAAGAATTTAGCTTAAGCTCTTTTTGCTATATAGTGATTTTACTGTAATTATGGTATTGGCTATGTCGGTATTGGGTAGTGCAGACTCGGGAGTATTTCAGAGAATAATTACAAAGTTTATTTGTTCACTGATTTCTTGGTTCTTTACTGTGTCACATATATTGTTTTGCAAAGATGAGCAAGACTGCATGTGGTTTTAGCCGGCAGGGAACCTAAGGTTTAAATGGGGGCAAGTCAGCAGGCAATTACAGTATTATGGTAGTGCTGTGGGAAAGGGGATGCAGATGGCTGTGAGAGTGTACTTGAGGGACACCTAATGCAGATGTGTACACGAAGAGAAGTTCCTTAGGAAACCAGAACTCACAGAAGGCCTGCCTTTGTGAAGATTTGGGAGGCAGAGGGAGCAGGGCAGGCTCAGGCTTGACTGGGCATGGGGTAAGAAGTGAGGTGCTGGGGAAAGCCAGAGCCAGACGCTGCAAAGCCCTGGGGGAACCTTGGGTTAGAGCCTGAAGGCACCTTTTAAATTTCTAACCTGGGGTTGTGAAATGATCAGGTTTGTATTTTAATAATTTGCATTTGGCTGCAGCATTGAGAATGCATGGGAAACATTTAGGAGGCTATTCCTTTAACCTAGGTGAGAGCTGATCTTGGCCTGGACTAAAGAGGTGGCAGCAGAAATGGAAAAAAGGTTGGAATCACTCCTTTGAGTGTTATGGAAAAGATCCCTAACTCTCACAGGCATTGAGAAGAGGGACCAGGAAGTGTGTGTATGTTGGGGGGGGGAATGTGAGGAAGAGAATAGAGAAAAGGCCTGAGGAACACAGGAGGAAGAGCCTTTTTAAAGGTTGTTTTCCCCCCTCTAAGAGCTATTTTAAAAATAAGTTCTAAATGCCAGTGGTAACTAGCCCAGCAATACAAAAGTGCATAAAGAAAAAGCTAACGGTCTCTTCTCCAGTGTCGCTGTCCTGAGGTGACCAGTGTGAACAGTTTGGCGTGAGTCCTTCCACACCCCTCTCTAGTCAGACATGTACAGTGTTCTCTGCCCATGACAGAAGGTTCTTCTCTTTTCTGTGTTTTAAAAAAAAAATGGGATGATACTTTACTCATTTCTCTAAAAGCTTTAATTCTTGTTTCATGTAGTTCATTGGATTTCTTTTTATCAATAAAGTACAACCAATTTCTGCCTTTTCCACACTGTCAAAAATGTTTATTATGTAGTATTATTTATAATAATTAAAGCAACTTAACACCTTCAGGAACTGAGGAATGGTTAAAGCGTGTATGAAAATGATCTCCAACAGATAGGAAGGAAAACAAAATGAGGTTGCCTTTCAGCGATTGGGATTATGAACTATTTACATGTTCCATTTTTAATTTTCCAGTGTTTTGTTTTAACAATGAAGGGCATACATTATCAGGAAAATAAGGTAGCTGGTCAGCTACCAATAGTAGCTCACCAGTTTGTTTATTAATTTGTATAGTCTTAATGTTAATGCACAAATCTAGCCAAAAATATGCTCTACATATTGATCTGTGTAGAGTTCTGTTTCTCTCTCCTCTTTCAGATTAAGAGCAGCTTTTCATTCACAATTGAGTCATATGCCAAATATACTTTCGATTTAGTCTTAAGCAGTAGCATTTATTTTAAAATATTAGGTTTGTCAGAATCACAGTTTAGTTTATTTTAATTATTATTAATTTACTACGGGTATTTAATAGGAGCAAAAAATCTGCCAACGTTATGATCAGCTCATGGAGGCATGGGAGAAAAAGGTGGACAGAATAGAAAATAATCCTCGGAGGAAAGCTAAAGAAAGCAAAACAAGGGAGTACTATGAAAAGCAGTTTCCAGAAATTCGAAAACAAAGAGAACAGCAAGAAAGATTTCAACGGTATGTGGTTTGATGTTTTATGGCTGTATTTTTCTTCAAATTGCACTTTGTGCTTTTACTTAAATATTACCTGAATTACAAAAGAGCTTTTATTTTGAATATAAAACTTTTATCAACCAGTAAAGATTATATCTTAGTAAATTTAATATTATTTTTTATATTTAATCATGCTCTAAATTTAAGTGAATGTTTGAATCATGAAAATAGCCATTCCTTTAGAAATGACAGTTAATAAGAATAGACTTGAATATCTTAGTTCTTCATTAGCAACATAACCACACAGTATTAAATTGATCACATATTAAGAAGTTTTTCAATATTGGTAGATAGTTTCTGATCTGTATTTATTTTTAGAGAACAGATATTTAGCAAAGGCTTTAAAAACTTCGTTTTCTTCTCCACTAATAAGAAAGTAAGACTCATGTAAGTTTTGGATGGTGTTGGGGTTTTCCTCCTGCCCCCTTTTTAAAATATTTGATTGTATTTTTATGAGTCTGCTATGCTATTATCTGGAAGGTAGGCAAGAAACTGAATTGGCGTCAAGAACAATGGTTTTGTAGAAGTTTCCCATAAATAGTTCTACCATTTGAACCTGGACATGTAACCTTTAAATCTTAATCTCAGCATTTAAACCATTACTAATTTACTACGACTCAAGCATATTACTTAGTTACTCATACAATTTTTTATTTCTCCTGTCAGTTGGTTAAAAAAAAAATCTGTTATTAATTGAATTGATGTGTTCTTTATGAAAAGCCTTCAAGTACATTTATAATTTCTCCCTTAAATTTAGAGTTGGGCAGAGGGGAGCTGGTCTTTCAGCCACAATTGCTAGGAGTGAGCATGAGATATCTGAAATTATTGATGGGCTCTCTGAGCAGGAGGTAAGAAACTTTTAATTGATTTAATTCAAATTAATTCATTAATTATTCAGACATTGAGCTGCCAAGGGTTTATTTATATGTAAATGAAGGGACTTTAAATGCTGGTGTTTGGACTGTTCCAAAGACTGTGACCAACCATAGAAGGGTTTTAAACAAGTACAGCACGTGATCACACTGTCATTTTACAAAGATGACTTTGGCAGCAGGAGACCAGTAGAGAGGTAAAGAGGCTGTTTTAGTGAAAATAAGCACCAAGTCAAGGCAACAGTTGTAGGGATGGACAGGAGGGGACTGATGGGAGAGCTTAGTAGAAGACAGAATGCATAGGACTAGAGGGATTCAATGTGGGGGTGAGAAAGAAGAGGAATGAAAAGCGACTTCTGGTTTTCAGGTTAGAGGACTGAGCTAGCGGTACCATTGCTAAAAGGGGGAAAGGAACACATGGTGAGCAAATGGCCATATGTTCAGTTGTGGCCCAAAGGTGCTGGTGGGATCTCCAAAGGGTGCTCTTTAGTAACCAGGTGAGCTTGGAAGAGAAAATTGGGAGAGTGAGATGAACTGGAGACATGAACATGTCAGTCACATGTATACAGGTGACACATCCCCAGGCATGATTGGTAATAAGCAAAAGGGGCAGGTGATTGAGCTTGTGAGGTTTGAAACTAAATACAGGGGGGATTCATTTATGGATGAGAATGCCATTTCACTAATTTTTAAGGGGACGATACACTTTTCTAGTAAGTGGGATTATTTTGTCATTATTCGGGCATTTCCTTGCCTATATCAAAAACAGAATTAATAAAGTTCTGAAACAGAATTAATTATTAGAGACACGATATACATTTGAAGACTATCTCATCCAAGCCCAACAGCAATATTTCTACCCCCATCCACTTTCCCCAAATACAAACTAGTCAATATCTGGTTAGTCTCACTTTAAATTTATTTCTCTTATTTTTCTTTCTGTTTAAGAATTGTTTATGTATCAGTTTGAGTGTCATCTTCATGAGTATAATTATTATATCCCTGGGGTCATCTTTGAATTCCTAGTGCCTAGTGTTTAGAAGTATATTAATAAATATTGAATAAGAATGAACTTCCGTCCCTAGCATTGAGTTGTCTTAGCCATGTTCAAACTGTCTCTTAAGGTTTACCCAAAGCCATCTACTATACTCCTGAGTTTTGTCAGTTTGGGTTTTATAATGTGGGTTTTTGTTTAAAGCTCATCTCTAAATTCTGAGAATCCAGCTTATTTAAATGTGCCAGCCCCCTTAAATAATGACCAGAGATAATGATCACATTGCTATCTATTTCAAAATAAATGCTAAGGGTAAATAAATATATAAATATATATATTTTTAAAACTCCAGTATGCAATTAATGCCTTCTTTGCAAAATTAAGTGGAGCACAGTAGATTTAATTTAAAATGTTGACTGATTTAGAAATAATTTAGATAAGTAAAGTCCCTACATTTGTATTGCTTATGACTAGCAGGGCCATGACTCCTTTCTTTTCCACCCTTCAGTGCTATTTAACCTAGCCAATTATTTTTCTCTTTATGTGGATATTGTTGATTTTGGTTTCTTTGAAGAGGTGAATGTTAAGGAAGGGTTAAGGGTGGTTGCTACTTAAAATTGGTAACTGTTTGTATGCATTATCTTACTTAATTTACACAAAACCCTGTTAAATGGATGCTCTAGTTGTTCACCACTTTACCAATAAAGAAACTCAATTGTAGGTAGAGGTTAAGTAATTTACCCAAGGTTACAAAAAATACAGTGGAAGGAGATGTAGGACCTAGTGAGGGAGGTAAAGATTTCTCATCAGCTTGCACCTGTATCCTGTATATTGGTTGTTCAGTATCCATTTGGATTATCTTTTTGAAAAGACTTTCTGTGAGTTTTCTTCTCAGTTGTGAAAATAGCCTATTTGTATGGAGTCTGTCTCTATATTAATATTTGTGGTAGAAGACCATCAGTGTTTGATTGTAATACTTGTTTTGCATCTATGACTGAATATGGGTATTTATGTTCTTAGAATTTATCATGTTTCAAAACTCTAGCCACACTAGCTCTGGCGGAGCTGGGAAATGAATTAAACTTGCATCTAAGCATTTCTTGAGCCACCTCATGTCTCAGATTCTCAGATTATTGGTGTCCCAAAGTAGACTTTTGGTTTTTCCCCCTCCTTTCTCACTTTCAGTATCCTCCTTTCCCAAAGAGAAGATCCAAAATGTTTTTTGATCCATTAGAATATAGAACCTTTTAAGGACAATAATAATATCCAGTCACACAGACATTTAAAATCACAATTTTGTGGATTGGTTGTACTCAAGCATTACTTGTCAGTGCTTCCTTACGTAAGATTAGAGTTTTAGTCTTTCCTGAAACTGCTTTTAGCATTATCTAACACAGTGTTCTAGAACACTTCAGCCTCACTTCTGTCCAGGTTATTTGAGAGAGAGTCCTTTTGGATGTATTTAAGTTGCTGTCACTGAAAATTTTCCCTAAAGCCACAAATATATGATATACATAATATTGTATCATATTAGAGCAAGTGGATTTTTTCATTTGTCTTGAAGCAATATATTCAAGATCTTTAAAACATATATGGTAATTCTATATTGTTTTCAAAATCACCTCTTTTTAAGTGGTTACTTGGAATGACATCCAGCCCTTGGAATGTATGACCATAACCTTTGCCATAATGGCTAAATTTATGTTAGATTTCCTTTCTTGCTTTTTGAAAAGACTTATTCCATTGGGGACAACTGTAAGCATCCAGTTGAGGTGATTTTGAGCTAATGTGTCTGCCCCACACTGTACTTCTAGTATTCAGACCAACTGAGAGTACCCTATAAATTTAGACTTTATAAAGACTGTAATATAAGGCAGTATCCATTTCTATGAGGAGAATTTTTAGGAAAAATCCTTACCTTATATTTAGGTAAATACTTGTAATTTTGCTAAAAGCTTTCTCATGGGAGTTTGTGCTTCTAAACTAAGTCGAACATTGGGGGAAAAATAAGTTGTATAAATGTAACAGTTTTAGTTGAAACCAGCTTCAAGTCTGCGTCTTAAATTATCAGTGGAAAGACTACATAAAATTAGGAAAAATGTATTTAATATATTAATTTAGAATAAATTCCTTAAGATTTTGGTGCCTGTTTGCTTACTTTTCTATTATTCTCTAAAATATTGTTAAAATTATCTTTTAGATAAGACGATATCACAATTAAAAGCCTCACAAGGTCATCACTACTTCAGTTAGCTTGACTTAACTTTGTGTTTTCTATGTCTAAAATTCCATTGAAGTATCATTCTCATTTAAATAGGAAACTCTTCTCAAATGAGAACAGTTGATAAAAAATATGTATACTTCTGCATAATAATTCATAGCATAGATGAGTAGTTACTGTTGTGGTAGGTGCACCACTATTGTTATTAAACTATGTAGTGTTTTTTTTTTCCTTTACTGTATATTAAGACAGTTTGTTGACCCCCCTCTTTAAATTTCTGGTTTAAATTTAAGTAAATTGTGTTTCTTTCTTGCAGAATAATGAGAAACAAATGCGGCAGCTCTCTGTGATCCCACCTATGATGTTTGATGCAGAACAGAGACGGGTCAAGTTCATTAACATGAATGGACTTATGGAGGACCCCATGAAGGTTTATAAAGATAGGCAGTTTATGAATGTTTGGACTGACCACGAGAAGGAGATCTTTAAAGACAAGTAATTTAAATTTTAAATTAACCTCTGATGGCTTACATAAATTAGTAAAGAGTATTTGGCATTGTAATTTGAACTGTTTCCATAAAAGTTTGGCTCTATTTATGCATTTGAGTAGATGCTGTGGAGAATAGAGATTTCATGCGATCTACTCATAAATTTATAGGAGGGAATTTAGGTAACAGATAAAGGCTGGGGTTACGGCAGATTGAGAGTGGTTCATTAACTGGGGTGGTGCCCCTGTCACCTGGGGGAGCTTTTTAAAGGCACAGATTCCTGTGCTCTTCTAGCTCTGCCACTGACCAAGGAGATGGGTTTAGGAGGTGTGGTGCCCGGAAATCGGGCCCTTTAAAGGTCTCCAGGTGGTTCTGCAGTTGTTCCTCAGAGTGGCCATTAGGAATCACTGGGAATTAGTCTGTGCATAATATTTCTGTTCCCAGTTTTTTTCCTTTGCCTTTTAAGTTGTTAAAATGTTGTGTGTGTGTTTTTTTTTTTTTCTATTACTCAGGTTTATCCAGCATCCAAAAAACTTTGGACTAATTGCATCCTACTTGGAAAGGAAGGTAAGAAATGGTTTACATTGGAAACATTTATAGATTTGTGATAGTGGTTGCTTTGAAATTTTTGTGCTTTAACATATACAAAGGTAGTTAATTAGAATTGATTTTTGCAAAAGTCTAGATATAGAAAAGTACCTTATGGGATATTTACATTTATAACAGAAATCCTGAGCACAGAAAACAGAACTAATTTTCCCGGCTAATGTAAAATGACCTAGGACCTGACATTTCCCTAAAAACTCATAGATTACAATGCTTTTTGAACCTCATTAAATTTCTAATTAAAACTGTTAGAGTTTCAATTTGCCTTAAATTTTTTTCACAGTGCCTTGGCTTTAGTGTCTTCTAGCAAAATACATGAAGTGACATTTTGAATATTTACCTATATGTAGTTAGAAAGGGAAATTATTTACTGGTTGATAAGAAAAGTGCTTGAATGTTTGTATTAGTCTCTGATAACTTTTGTACACTGTCCATTAAAATAGTAAATATGTCTGTATTTTTAGTCTAGATATACCTTAAAATGCTAAACATATGTGTTTCTCTTCTGTTTATACTTGAAGATATCCAGAACTTTTCCTTAAAAACCTTGTCTGATCTTTTAAAAAATATCATCCATTGGGTCCTTAAAAAAATAATGTTTTTTTTTTAGAGTGTGCCTGATTGTGTTTTATATTACTACTTAACCAAGAAAAATGAGAATTATAAAGCCTTAGTAAGACGGAATTATGGAAAACGAAGAGGAAGAAACCAGGTATGTTTCATTACTGTAAGGAAGATGTTTCAGGGTTGGTGGAAATGTGATGGTGAAAAATGTTAAAATAGGAACCTCAAATTGAATACTGTATAGGGATTGATATTTCTCTTAAATTAGTTAGGATGTTATGACTATGTTTATTTTTATTTTTTTTAAAGATTTATTTATTTATTCCCTCTCTGTCCCCCCCAATTGTCTGCTCTCTGTGTCCATTTGCTATGTGTTTTTCTGTGTCTGCTTGTCTTCTCTTTAGGCGGCACCAGAAACCGATCCTAGGACCTCAACTCCCTGGTCGTTGCATCTCTTATTGTCTCTCCTCTGTGTCTGTTGTTGTTGCATTGTCTTGCTGTGCCAACTCCGCTCAGGCCAGCACTCCTGTGTGGGCCAGTTCTCCACTCAAACCAGCTCGCCACATGGGCCAGCTTGCCTTCACCAGGAGGCCCCAGGAATTGAACCCTGGACCTCCCTTATGGAAGACAGGAGCCCAGTTGCTTGAGCCACATCTGCTTCCCAGCTATGTTTATTTTGAAGTTAATATATATTTCGTATAGTACATCTGTTTTGAATTTAAGTTTTTAGTATGATAAAATCAGTGTTAATATAGTGCAATTAAATTTGGTGCCCTTAATACATTACCTAATATGCCATCTTTACCAGTTCTTTTGTCTGGTGAGGGGATAGGTTGACCCAGGGAGAAAAAGGCGTTGTGATGCCTGCAGTGGAGCATTCCTCACTGTAAGACCTATGACTGATCTTATTTCAGATCAGCCTCATTCCTAGAGTTTAGATATTTTAACTCTTTGTAAGCACATTACCTAAAGAGGTAGGTGTTTGTGTGTGTGTTGTTTTACTTTTATTTTTTGCGATTGTAAAAAAACAAAACCGCTTTTTTGAGATAAAATTCACCCATTCAAAGTGAACAGTCCAGTGAGTGGATGTGGCTCAAGTGGTTGAGCACCTGCTTCCCACATGGGAGGTCCTGGTTTCAGTTTTCAATGCCTCCTAGAAAAACAACAACAAGCAAACAAATGAAAAAAGCAAGTTAGGGGAGCTGGTGTGGCTCAGTGGTTGAGCACTGGCTTCCCACACTTGAGATCCTGGGTTCAGTCCAAAGCCCTGGTACCTCAAGAAAAGAAAAAGTTTACACTCCAGTAGTTTTTAATATATTCACAGAGTTGTTGCTACCTTCACCACAAACACTTTTCTTAATCAGTTTTATTGAAACATAACCATATAATATAGTGTAGTCTGTATTTTCACAGTTGCAATTCAGTACTTTAAAAATGGTTTCCAGTTTCTAACTAAACAGCAGCTGTCGCAGCTCATGGCTGCATTCCTGCTGGGGCTGCTGAGACCATGCTCCCCTACCTCCAGTGCTCTGCGGTGTGCAATCGATGGTTGGTCTTTGGAAGCTGGGACAGCTGCCAGCTGTTTATTAGCATTCCTAAATCTTTGCTGGTTTTCCCACCAGCCACCCTTCCAGTGGGCCAGGGCCTTAGCCCCTTCCTCCTTGCAGTAACCCTGGCTATCAGGTCAAGGTTATTCAACCCAGTCTGCTCATTATTCCTTGTTGTAACTTTACTTCATGTGCTTTCCAGGTCATTGTTTCCTACAGAACACTACTACCTACACAATGTGATTACATGTCCTTTGGAAATGTTCATGTACATTTATGTAACAGTTCATGGTCAAGAAAGTATAAGGAGTGTTTCATGAAGGGTGAAATGTCCAGCTGTGGAAAGGCTGCTTGAGGTTGAATAAGCCAAGTCATGCATTTTCAGTGGCTTGTTGGGGGGGAGGGTGGAAAAATAGGACTTCACTGAGTTGAAAAGAATATAGAAGGTATGGAAGTGGCAAGAGTACAAGTAGACCCTTGTTTGTAAAACTTTTAAGGAGAACAGAGAAATGGGGTGGTAGGACTGATTAGGAGCAGAAGGGAGGAGAAGGGCATACTTGTACCCAGATGGGAGTCAAATTGTGGAGACCAGGAGATTGTGATTGTAGAGTACAATAAAGATTTATTTATTTATTAAATATGCAATTACTGTGCTTGTATCAGTACATTTTTTTTTAAAGATTTGTTTATTTCTCTCTACCCCCTTGTTTGCACTCGCTGTGTCTGTTCATCTTCCTTATTTCTTTATGAGGCACGAGGAACTGAACCTTTGACCTCTCATGTCAGAGGGAGGCACCTAATCCCCTGAGCCACCCCTGTTCCCTGCTTTGTGGTGCCTCTCATTATGTTTTTGCTTCTTGTGTCTGTTGTTGCGTCACCTTGCCATACCTGCTCGTCTTCTTTAGGAGACATTGGGAACCTCTGCTTCCTGCTTTGCTGTGTTTCTCATTATGTTTTTTTCTCCTTGTGTCTCTTGTTGCATTACCTTGTTACATCAGTTTGCCACACCTGCCTGTCATGCCAGCTCACTGTCTTGTTTAGGAGGTACCAGGAACCTAAGCATGGACCTCCTATGTGGTAGATGGGAGCTTAATCACTTGAGCCACATCTACTTCCCTCCATAAGATTGAATAACTGAAAAGGAGCAAATTGAGTTTGGGTAGTGAGTTAGGATGCACTGTTCCTTTAAAGGAATATCTTGCAGAGAAAATGGAATTAGGCTTCTCTTCACCCATTAGCTGGATATGCTAGAAACCATCGCTGTTTTAAACAAGTTTCTACTATGATTTTTAAAAAATATAAAATAGCTTAATTTCTCATTATAAAATAGTATTTACTACTTTAATTTCATTTTTATTAATTGTATATGTCACTGTTTGAGTTTCTCAATCCCAGATAAAGTAATAGAATACACTGATGTTTTTTAGACCTTACCATTGCTGGATTAGCTGCCCATTGCCTGTGATGATAGAGAAGGAAGCTCTAGCAGGAAGCCCTGTGTGGCAGGGAGTGTCTCTGTTACGCTGAAGCATTTGTTTTCCATCCTAAAGTTATCAGGAATACTGTTTCACTCCTCTCCATAGCAGACTTGTCCTTATTAAGATCCAGCTGTGTCAGTGTTTTCTTCTGCACATTCTTGTTCTGTGTGCTAGCACTCTTAGCACTTCCCCACCCCAGAATGCTTTTATAGAACTGAGATTTTCCATTTGCACCCTCACCTTGACCTAACCTTAGGGTACTGCCCCCAAATGGGCTGAGTTTTAGTTTGATCAGCCCTTCTAACAGTGTAGTCCTGCCCACATTAGATTTTAAGGAATTATCTTGAAGATTTTTCTCTAGTTTTATGTCTCTGATTATTTCACTGGGAATTAAGGAGAAGAGAGTGTTAGATGATGGACTTAGACCACCATCTCAGACCAAGAGAATCTTTTCTCTGTTTAATTCCTTGTGCACTTTACTCCACTTATTCATGTCAAAATTGATGGCCAGTTTTCCAGAAACTGGGTCGTGTTGATTAAGGGCTCCCTTATATAAAACTGAATGAGTAAAGCTGATGCCAAGTGTGCAGGGAAGCCCCTGGGGGCTTTGGAGCAGAAGAGTCCTATCAGATTTCAGTTGAAACAGGATCCCTCTGGTGGCTTGGAAGGGAGGCAAGGAAGGAGGGGAGGGGGTGGGGGCCTCAGGAGGTTATTTTAACAATCTCAGTGGCGTGGACTTGGAGAGAGCAAGGAGGTGAGAAGAACTGGTCAGTTTCTAGATATGATTTTGAAGGCAAATCCAATAGGATTTCCAGATGATTGAGTATGGAGAATGAGAGGACTACAGTAAGAAGGATAACACCAAGTTTGGGCAGTGGATTTGCTATTTGCTATGATAGGCATGACTGACGGAGGAACAAGTTTTGGGGGAAATCAGGACATGCTGAGTTTCAGCTAAGTGTTAGACATCCAAGTAGAGATGTAGATTGCACTATTAGATGTGCAAGTTGGGAGTGTAGGGAAGATGGTTAGGTTGGCGATAAGAAATTTGCTGTATTGGAAAAAAAGTTTCAGGAAATTTTTTGAACTTTCTTTTTTAAGGCCATAATTACAATGTTTAAGAAATTTAAACTCTATTGTGTCTGTCCTCTTGATTTTATTCTGGTTAAGAGAGAGAGGCAACTAATTTGAAAAATCACTTTTCCTGCTGTATTATTCAATCAAATCTGAATCAGTGGGATTACCTCAAGTAATCCCAGAGTGATTAGAAGTTTGATAGGTAAGTAGTGACTGAACCCCAGGCAAGGTAATAAAATTTCTTGGAATAAAAATATTGCTAGGTCAAATTTATTTCATGACTCTGTAGAGTTCTGCAGAAATGTGTGCTTTATCTTTTCAATTTTTACCTCTTCCCATCTCCCACTTCCAACTTCCTGCCTGCAGGAAGTAATTTTTATTCAGCAGATGAACATGTAGTATGCAGTTGATTGAGAGATTTCAAGTTTGTGAAGTTTACTTTCTAACCTGCTCTTGCCATGGGGAATCTTGCCATAGGGGAAATGAGATTTGATTCTCGAATGATAGAGAAATGACATAGACTGTCATATTTTTGTTAAAATTGTATTTAGAGTTAGATACTGCCCAAACCATATTTCCAGATCAACTTATTAGCATCCCATAAGGAGACTGATTGTGGTTCTCTGTAAATTTTAGTTTGAAGCAATGAGATTAATGTTGGCAATTGAAAGCCAAAAGCCGCTATGACATGCCGAGTAGTTATTTGGGTCTCCGTATAATGTTTTTGTTAGAAATAAAAATTCCTTCCCTTAGGAAGTGAGGGACGTTATAGGACAGACTCCCATCTTATAAATCTGTCACTATGTGGTTGTAATTACTGTGGTACCTGCTGGTAACCTACAGTGAAGTGGGCCATAAACCACAGCCTTCATTTCCAAATACTTGATTGCTTCTCACAGGAATTCGTGCTCTTCTTTTACATTGACAGTTTCCTCTTGAATGTGCCAGTGCGTTTTTATCACCTAAAGGTATTTAGGAAGCCTGTCCTTTTACATTTATGTAAATGTGGTCACTTTGATTTGGACGAGTTTTTGACTAAATTGTTAGTCACTAGTTGGAAAGAATGTTCTGGACAGGTTAAAAATCTTGCTATAATAGAAAGAGGTTTGGGCTTTGAAAGTTGTCTGTAACCCTCGACAAGTCTCCTCACCTGGAGAGCCTCATTTGTCCCATCTGTGAGCATGGGACAGTGATACTTACCTTGCAGGGTTACCGTGAAAATTGGATATGTGTGCAAAGGCCCCCTCCTAATGTCCAGCACATAGGCAGTGCAGAGAGCATGAGTCAGTGGTAACAGCTGTTATTTTTATATTTTTATTATTACTTTATTACTGGATTTTGTCTAGGTTCTTGACTATGCTGGAGAAATGAATTTCAAGAGCACGTTGGGTGAGTAAGGCCAGTAATTTATTAAGGTAGGGAGAGAAGAGAAATGGGAGAAAATAACAGCATGGGTCCCAGGTAGAAAAGAAGGGGCTGAAGAGTGAGAAAGTAGGCTGATTTACAGAGTGTAGTTCTCCACTATAGATTATAAATGCCCAGGTTTTACTTGTGTGCTGATCCATGCAGGGGGAGAAGGTGGCCAGAATCAGGGTCCAAAGGTGAGAGAGTGAATTCAGGCCTTGCGCCTGCTTTTTGAACTGTTAATTATTCCGCCCCTTTGCTAATGGCATAGGGGGGGTCCCAGGTGTTTACTGCTTTGATTGATTACCCCACCCATCAATCCCCCAGGAGGGCCCAGTGATAAAGTCCTTGGGGAATATCCGGGGCTCCTTCTGGCAACTGGAGGAAGTCTTGTTCTGAAAGGCAGGATCTTGGGGAGGGTCTTCCAGCAGCCATCTTGGGGGTGATTGATGTCCACATGGACTTCTGCCAGGTTCCAAACCCATCTATTGATTCCCTATCTTGGTAGCCAGCTTCACTGTGATGTGTTTCTTGATGGTTGACAACCTTCACTCTTCAGAAAAGGAGTCTGAAATTCAACTGGTTTGAAGTACTTGTCAGTAAATTTTGATACAAGAAGTATAAGATAGTTTCTATTTATTGCCATTGCCTGAAGTACTTGAAAATTTCACCCAGTGGCTAGAATAGTACCTCACCTTTTTTTTGTCTCACGAATATTTTCAGTTAAGTGTAGCTGCTTGTTCTTAAATTTAGTCATTTCATTTCTTGGCAATTTCAATTTCTCCTAAGTGGAAATTCACCGATATTTATCTGTTTTCTAAAGATTTGAACATGTTAACATATGTAAATAAACTGTTAGGTATTTAAGTATTCGGTATAAATCTGAGCATAAACTTTTTTTGATCTTCCTCTAAGAGGATCCTGCTGAAAGCAAGCTCTGTGTTATCGTGAAGCGATACATGTACTTTTCACTTTATTCATTTAAATTTTCATTTTGCTTTGTAATGTGCTCTTGAATTTATAGTGAATAGCTTGTTTGGCAGAAATGCTTCATGCTGTGAGAACCTCCCTAGCAGAACGAAACTGTTAGTTGTTTATTATCAGGTGTTGGGCTTGATGATCAAGAGAAGGGCAAACCTAGACAAGGAGCTCTTGGTAATGTCTGTGCCCGTTAAGGGTCCTTTAGAAGGCTTCTCCTTTGAAAGCCTAGACTAGCTCCCCTACTCCTGCCAGCCTGCTAAAAGGGATTAAGGACCATTTACCCTAAACCCCCACTTGTAAAGAGGAAGACCTCTTCACAGATTAGCCTGAAACAAAAGTAATTGCTTCCACCCTTTTAAACCAGAGAGGATTCTTTATTCCCTTTAAGGCCATGATACCTGTTACAATGGCTGATGTTGCCCTCAGCTGCAGGTCCTCCATGCTGAGGTGCCCAGGCTGTGGCTGTACTCACTGGCCTGCAGTCCCCCTTTCCACTCACTGCTGCCAGTGCACAGTGTGGGTTGGCTCTCCAGCCTCTGTTAGCATAAGGAGCTGTGATGGAGTGGCAAGAGGCTGGTATTCCACTGTGGAGGTGGCATACGGTTCTACAGACTCTAATGTCAGCAACTCCATCCATTTCTTTGGGTCACTGTCAAACTTTCTGCAAAACTGGGAACTGTTTTTCAGAAGGGACCCTGCCCCCTTCTTCCTGTTGACTGGTCTAAGCAGGTGCTGCAGTTTCTTCTTCATTTCCTAGCAGTAGGGAGGGAAGTGATGGCAGCAGTTGGTTAGCCCTCCCGCGGCAGGGAAGGTGTGGGGTCGCTCACTGTCCTTAAAGCCCTGGCTGGCATTAGAAGCCGAAAGTTTCAGGGGGAATACGATGACATGTATCATCTAACTCTGAGGGAGCAACTAACCTCATTCCTTACCACCTCCCCATCATATCTTAGGGTTCTAAACCATTTTCTGGGTTACTGAGCTCCCTTAGTAGGAAAAGGGCAGGTTTGTCATTGGTATGTCCTCTAGAGGCTCAGAATGGCAGATGGGTGCGACATTTGTGATGGGGTCAGGTTATTAGCTTTTAAAACAGTTCATAGGACTGCTGTCGTGTGCTAGGGAGTTAGCTAAATAAGGCATTCCCAGTTTTGTTTTGTTTTTTTTGGGGGCAGGGGAGGGAGGGATAAAGCAGTAAGAGGTTAATCTTTTTATTTATTTAAATTTATTTCTCTCCCCTTCCTTGCCCCTCGCCCAGTTGTCTGCTTTCTGTGTCCACCCACTGCGTACTCTTCTGTGACAGCTTCCATTCTTACCAGCGGCACCAGGAATCTGTCTTTCTCTGTTGCGTCATCTTGCTGCGTCAGCTCTCTGTGCATGCGGCATCACTCCTGGGCAGGCTGCACTTTCTTTCCCGCTGGGTGGCTCTCCCCACGGGGCACACCCCCTGTGCATGGGGCTCCCCCACACGGGGGACACCCCTGCATGGCAGGGCACTCCCTGAGCGCATCAGCCCCGCCCATGGGCCAGCGCCACACAAGTCAAGGAGGCCCGGGGTTCGAACCATGGACCTCCCATGTGGTAGGCAGATGCTCTGTCCATTGGGCCAAGTCCGCTTCCCAGCATTCCCAGTTATAAAGCAGGCCTAGTCATGGTTGGAAAGTATAAACTTGAAGATGTTCCTGATTTCTCAATTTTCTCTAGTAAGTAATGCCAGGATAAAGGGAAACTGGCAGTTAGCCATGGTTAAAAATAGGCAAGGCCAGATAAAGTGAGTGAATCAGGTACTGAAATGACTTAGCAGGGGTTCAGTGTAGATTGGTAAATACAGTTCTTCCTTATGGACTGGGAAAATTGGATAGAGTACAGGGAGTGGAGGTCTTAGTGAGAACACAGAGGAGGCTCAGCAGCCGTGAAAGCTCGGGATGGATTCAGCATGTGTGGTGGTAGTTAGAAAGACGACTTTCTACTTTAAGGATCTCAGAGGTAAAACAGTGCCAGTGATGAAGAAGTCCAGATTGTGACTTCACAATTTTGGGGGGTTTCATTTCATGACCTAGAAATAAGTTTATGTGTGGGATGTTATGTTGATTGAGGGGAGGGTGTTGGAAAAATCATTCACGTGAACTTTGAGAGCTGAAGAATGGCAGGGCATATGAGCCATGTGAGAAAACATTCTGTATGGGACAGGGAGTATTCAAGAGGTAAATAGCACCAAAAGAAGGAGAAAGTGTTAGAGGTAGATTTTGAGAAATTCAGAACAGGACATACTTTTAAAACAGCATTGTTGGGAAACAGACTTGGGCCAATGGATAGGGCATCCGTCTACCACATGGGAGGGCTGCAGTTCAAACCTCAGGCCTCCTTGACCCGTGTGGAGCTGGCCCATGTGCAGTGCTGATGCGCGCAAGGAGTGCCCTGCCACGCAGGGGTGTCCCCTGCGTGGGGGAGCCCCATGTGCAAGGATTGTGCCCCATAAGGAGAGCCGCCCAGCGCGAAAGAAAGTGCAGCCTGCCCAGGAATGGTGCCGCACACACGGAGAGCTGACCCGGCAAGATGACGCAACAAAGAGAGACACAGATTCCCGGTGCCGCTGATAAGGATAGAAGCGGTCACAGAAGAACACACAGCGAATGGACACAGAGAGCAGACAAGTGGAAGGGGGAAAGGGGACAGAAATAAATAAAAAAATAAATCTTTAAAAATCACACACACACAGAAACAGCATTGTCCAGCAGTAATGAGCAGGGAAGATGCAGATTCTTCTTCCTCCCTGCATTAGAAGGCGTAAGCAAAGGTGGGACACCTTTTGGGGAGGCCAGTAGGCCTCTGTTTCTTAAGGAAAAAGCCAGGTTTTAGTTTTGCTGATAGTTAGAAAAGACTTTGGAAAGCTGTTAAGAATTAAGGGAAACTTTACTTACATGAGGAGCTCCATGTTGTCTGGTAAAAAGAACAGGTAGCGTTATTACGGAGCATAATAGACAGTTAACCTGCGTGAGAATGAAAGATTGGGTGCAAGGGCAAAATCTTTTCATAGAAGCAGGATAAATGAGTTTGATTCATGCTGTCTTAAACACCTGGAGATACCTATTATGGTCTAGATGCCCTCCTAGGAGCTTGGCATACTAAGAAGATGAAGGATTTTAACACAGTGAGCTAGCAGATCTTGGTACCCGATACCTGGAGTGGGAGCTGGTGGGGCCTCAGGATTGGGGCTTTTCTGTGGAAATCCAGAAGAACTTCACAGGAGAGGTAATATCCTGACCAGAATCTCAGAAGCTATGTAGGAGTTTACCAGGCCAGGATAGCTAGAAAGGGTGCCCAGGCAAAGGAATGAAGGCAGAGCAAGTTTAGGTGAGACCAGAGTGGCTCCAAGCAGGAAGGCAGAGGCAGGGGGTGGGCAGTGGGCTGCCTCCTGTAGTGCTGAGGGGGAGCTTGATCTGAAGTAGGTCAGAGAGTCCTGGTTTCTGAATTAAAAATGATACGTAACACAAACTTGTGTATTTAATTTCACTTTTTTTCTTTTGAAGATTAACAACTTTAGCAAATGAAGACAGCGAAGAGAAAAGATCTAAATCTGACTGCCCAAGCAATCCCTTTCTTCATTATTCTCTTCCAGTCTTTGTCTGTGTACATATTTATTCAGCTGTTATTATAGCTTCCAAGTATTTGACTCCTTGACTCCTTTTTACCTTATTATACACTTAGTATTTTTCTAGATGGGTTAAGTCTTGATAATGACCATACCTGTTTACTATTTCATTCAGTGGATGTTCCCCCCAAAAGAATAAAAGCATAATGATGATAAAATTGGGATCATATTGATTATCTAATACTAGGGGGTTAGTTTGATAAATTAGGTATGCATTATCAAAGCTGAAGGTACAATCAATGTGCTTGAGAGGGAGATTAAAAGTGGGCTTTGCAAAAAAGAGGGGTCCAACCTCAGTTTTTAAGTGGAATCTTAACATCTTTCACCTCTCTGGTAGGTCCATTACTATGAGTGTTTTGCCTGAGTCTGTGTATCCTTTTAAGCAGTAAATATGGACATATTAAAAAGCACTAGGCTGATTTTTAATACATGACCATAAGTTACATTGCAAAAACATTACTAAATTAATAAAATAATCATTTATTAATGCTTTTTGGATAGATTTTTAAAATTATAATTCATCATCACAATTTAAGGAGCTATTTCTCTTACCTTTGAATTTTACAAATGATGGTTCATTCTAGCAGCAAATTGCCCGGCCTTCACAAGACGAAAAAGTAGAAGAAAAAGAAGAGGATAAAGCAGAAAAAACAGAAAAAAAAGAAGAAGAAAAGAAAGATGAAGAAGAAAAAGATGAGAAAGAGGATTCTAAGTGAGTTAAATAATTAGGGACATACTAAATATTCTAATTATTTTTAAATAATGAGATTGGATATATTGAAGGTACAAACTTTCAAATAAAAGAATCAGTGGGGTATGTACTCTGATCAGCTGACAGTCATTTGACATGATTAAGGAATGAAATAGTCCAGTAAATATAAACTTTTGGTTTAATGAACTTATTTTTCTAGATACAATTTTCAGAAAGGATAGGCTACAGTAATAGACACTTACCCCTAAGATATATTGAATGTAATTTAATCTTTGGTTTCAGAGATACCGAGGATCTTATTTTGAACCTCAGATAGTGTACATTAGACAGTATAAAAATTTGGATAAATGAAGAATTTTCATTCATATAAACCTTAAGTTCCAGTTTTATTCATTTTATTCATAATATAAAATAGAGTTTGTGTTTTTTTTTGGTGGTATTGTCTTCCTGCTTATAAAAGGAAGTCTAATTCAGTATAGAAAATTAGAGGGAAGAAAGCAAAATATGAAGACAATTATCCTAAGATTCTGCCACTCAGAAACGGCTACTCTTGGGGACGGGGGCTCGTGGCATTGATTGTTTTTCTCCCAAAGATCAGTTTTATTGAGATACAATTCACATAAATTGAAATTCACCATTTTAAAGTATAAATGTTGATGACATTTTGACACATGAATACACAATGTATAACTATTGCCACAATCATGATATAGAATATTCCCATCGCTCCGAAAGTTCCCTCACGATCCCTTGCAGTCAGTTTCCCTTCCCTATTCCTTTGGCAACCACTAATCTATTTTGTCTTTTATCGAGTTTCATATAAATGGAATCATACAGTATGATCTTTTGTGTCTGGCTTCTTTTACTCAGCATAGTGCTTTTGAGATCCATCCAAGTTGTTGCATATAGCAGTAGTTTTCTTTTTCGTATTTATTGTGTTATTTCTATAATCCTCTTAGAAATACTTAAGATTGGCTTAGTTTTGTGGCAACTAAAGCAGCATAAGTCTATTGACATGGTTTTGTAAAAAAGTCATGCTGTTCTAATGTTACACTTTAGAAAGAGAACCATAAAGCAATAACTTTTTTTTTTTTTTTTTAAGTTCAAATTTAACATTTATTTCCCCCATGCAATCTGGTTCTGCTCATAAGGACTTTCATATCCTGGTTTTACTCTTTTCTTAAAATTTCTAATTTATTTAACAAGTGTTATTACCTGTGTGAGCTAGGTCTTTTGGGGGATGCCAAAATACATAAGTTATGTACTCAGGTAGTTTATGATCTAGTAGGGGAAACTAGTAGGAAAGATAAAAGTATTATTAAACAAAAACAGCAAGCTGGAGGTAAGAAATGAGCAGAACCAATAAAGAATGTGGGAAGATTGGGAAGAGGTAGCGGTTACTTCTCTCAGGTAGTGTGAAGGGCTTTGTACAAAACTAGCGTTCCATGCACGGGGAAGTAGAGGGAGCAGCATGACTAGATGTGCCACTCGGAGAAATGGCAGATCTTGGTTCTTAGAATGGAACCTAGGATGCCTGAAGAAAAGAAGGAAGTAGTGGCTTGGGACTAGAGTACATAGAGCCTTAATGGAAAGCTAAAACGTTAGACTTCTTTCAGGAGGCTGTGTGGATCTGTTTGGGAATAGGTAGGTAGGGATTAGAATGGATGGAGTGGTTTATTACTAAAGCTGCTCTGTGAAAATATCAGTGTAGGCAGAATTGGGGTACAAAAGGACTGCATGAGTACAGTGGTGGTGGAAATAGAGTGTTAGAATTAGTGGAAGAAATATTACTGAGATGAAATTACCAAAACTTAGTACTAGGTTGCCTGTAGGAGGTAAAGGAAAAGGGAGAGAGCTGAAGGGAATGTCAAACTTGTGTGATCCTGAGCATGATGGCACTGTTAGTATCAGATGACTGGAGAATGAGGCGGCACAGGAAGCAGAGTGATGAGCATGAGGCTGTTTCTGGATATGTTGAGTTTGCACTGATGGGCAGTCCAGGTGGCTGTTCGAGCAGGTATTTGGGAAGACAAGCCTGAATCTCAGAAGATAGGGTATGTCTAAATATATGGATTGGGAGTCATCCCAGTGGAATTGATGTGAGTGGGTGGCCTCGTGGAGCTCTAGGGCCAGGGAAGAGCCTTGGGAAATCCCTGTGTTAAAGGATGGAAGGAGACATGCAGTTCCCAGGAGGCGAGACCAGAGCAGCTGTAGGGAGTGTGAAGTGCTAAAGGCTGAGTTAAAACGGACGTAAAAAGAATTGTCCATCATATCTATTGCAGCAGAAAGACCAGTGGGCGAGGACTGAATGAAGATCACTTGATTGTGCAGTTGGAAGTCGATGACTTTGACAAAACATCTTTGACAGGAGGCAGGGGAGAGGAAGCCAGATTAGTAAGGGAATAAAGAAGAAGGGAAAGAGCTATGGCAACTGAAAGGGTCATTTAAGACCAAAGGGGAAAGAATAGGATTCTTTAAGCTAGTAAATTGCAACAGGTCTTTAGTTACAGTAGCTAAAACTAGAAAAATCTTTTAAAAGTTTGCATTAAACAAGAATAGTTGAGTGTTTGAATATTGCCATCTATCAATTCATTTGCAAAACTGGACCTTGTTTTAATATGTGAAACCAAGGGAAATAAGTAGTGCAGAGAATGGTCTTCCCAGATTACTTAACAGTGCTATTGCTTTGAATAGTAACTACCATTTATTGAGTTTTCCTAAGTGCCTAGGACTATGATAAGTACTTTATACCCTGAGAGAGATTTAGCATTCATATTCTGGGCACTGTCCTGAGTATTTACATAAATTTACTCATTAAATCCTTACAACAAACCTATGAAATATGCTATTATTATCCTCGCTTTACAGATGAGGAAACCAAGGCCCATGGAAGTATGGCAGTTTGTCCAAGGTCAACCAGTGACTAACAAATCACTGAGCTTCAGACAAACCCTGGCAGTCCAGCTCCACAGGCCGCCCTACTAACCACAGTGCCACACTACCGACTTTGCACTTAATTAGGACCAGTGCTGGTTTATAAATGGGCCTGGCTTAATAAAACAGTTTCGTGGGTTATTATTACAGAAAGGGCATCCACTGTAGAGATCGTCTGTCTTAGTCTTTTCATTTCACAGTTGAGAAATCTTCTGTCAAACAAAACCCCCAGACTCCCGCCTTTAGGAATATCCCAGTGGCTCTGGATCCCAATTACAGGGGTCTTTCTCTCACCGTTGATTAGTTCTTCATGGAGTGTTCTGTTGATAGGAAACTGGTTTAAATTTTAAATCCATTATTTGTGAACAGTAGGCGTTTGTGAATTATCTTATTTTGAACCAAAGTTTTTCAAAATTAAGACCTATAGAATTTTTTATAATTTTTTTTCAAAATATCACAGATTGGGTAGTTTTATTCAGTTTCTGCTTAAAGTATTTTGTATTTTTAAAGCTGTAGCCTTTGATATATGTATGCTTTAACTAACACATATTTTTCATTTGCTTTTGTTTCCAGAGAAAATACCAAGGAAAAGGACAAGACAGAAGTTGCAGCAGAAGAAACTGAAGAGAGAGAGCAGGCCACACCCCGGGGTCGAAAGACTGCTAACAGCCAAGGCCGCCGCAAGGGCCGTATCACCAGGTCCATGACCAGCGAGGCCGCAGCTGCCAGCGCTGCAGCTGCCGCCGCCACGGAGGAGCCCCCGCCCCCTCTGCCCCCACCACCAGAACCCGGTGAGTGGACACCGTAGGTGGCAGGTGGCAGGCCACGGGTTGGTTTGGGATTTGTTTTGGTGCTAGGGAATGGCAAGAGGGACTTCTAATATTGATAACCTAGAAATAATCTTAAAATTTGACCTTTGAAATTCTTTTAATGCCAAAGTCTTTTGAAGGGGAAAAAAAATACATCCGTAATCTCACTGTGTAATACATTTATGTTTTTCTTTTTACTTAGCTGTACTTCTAGTGTGCATACCAGTTTGTCTTCTGATTTTTAACTTGGCATATATCATAAAATACTTTCTGATTTCTAGAAAATCTTCATTTAAAAATTTTAACAGCCTTGTAATTTGGCGTCGTGTTGCTGAGGCATGATTTATTGAAACATTCCCCACTTGATGAATGATTAGCCTGTCTCCACTTCTCTTTTAAATTACTATACATAGCACCATAATGAAAATAATCTTTACTCACAGAGCATTTTCTGTTCAACTGTTTTTTCATAGGAATAAATTCTCAGGCAAAGAAATACTGGGTCTAGGATTCCACGTGCCTCTGTTTCTTATTAGGTATTGTCTTGGGTCTCACCTGGTGTTCAGTGGCCACCACCCTTACCATAACAGGAAGTATGAAAGCAAATGCACATTCTGGGAATGGTGAGAATGATGATGGGAAATAACAGGACAAGAAGGCTAGGGACAGATCACGAGTCTTGTTCAAACTCTACCCTGTGAGCTTACAAAGGTTTTTAATATAGAGGAGTGCCATGACTAGATTTATGTGTTTGAAGGACAATTCTGTTGACAATTGTGGAGGTCAGATTAGAGAGGGCCCAGGCCAGAGGTAGAGGGACCAGCTAGAAGGACATCGTAATGAATTGCAGGGGATGGATTCAGGAGGTGAGGATTGACCGGCGTTATTGGATATGAGGGGTAAACGAGAGGGAGGATTCAAACACTAGTCCAAGGATTCTGTTAATAATTCGAGTGACTGTGTAGATAGTGGACTATAGCAGGAGCCCATTTCAGGAATGATTTTCTCCATTTTCTTTCTAAAGTAATAGAGTAAGTGTGGAATGACCCACTGCATACCTACTAGGTACCAGGCACTGAGGGGCTCACAGAATGGCATATGGGAGTTAGGAGGAGAGGGGGATTCGGAAATCAGGAGAAGGCATGGTGCCAGCGCAGGAAGGAGCAGAATTGTTTCTTATTCTGAACAAGTTGCAGAAAAGGAGAGAAGGAACACAAATCTAGTAAGTGCAAAGGTACTGAGAGAGGCAGGACATTTTAGAAAAAAGCTCAAGGCTTTAAAACATGTACATGTGGAAGAAATATTAAAAAACACTGACAAAGGTCATAACAGCTGAAAGGTGTTGAATTTTACCGTCTAGTTTGGTGTGGTAGAGGCTGATACCATCCCATTTCCATAGTTGTCTTCCACTAAACACCTTTTTTTTTTAAGATTTATTTATTTTTTTTATTTCTCTCCCCTTCCTCCCTCCAGTTGTCTGCTTTCTGTGTCCATTTTGCTGTGTGTTCTTCTGTGTTTGCTTTTATTTTTATCAGCAGCACTGGGAATCCGTGTCTCTTTTTGTTGCATCATCTTCTTACATCAGCTCTCTGTGTGTGCAGTGCTACTCCTAGGCAGGCTGCACTTTTTTCACATGGGGCAGCTCTTCTTACGGGATGCAGTCCTTGCACATGGGGCTCCCCTATGCAGGGGACACCCCCATGTGGTACAGCACTCCTTGCACGCCTCAGCATTGCACATGGACCAGCTCACCACACAGGTCAGGAGGCCCTGGTTTTGAACCCTGGACCTCCCATGTGGTAGGTGGATGCCCTATCATTTGAGCCAAATCTACTTCCCACTTTTTTAAACAGGCTCAATGTCAGATAAATAATTAAAGATTGTTTGGGTGATGCTGAATGAAGGGGTCAGCATTATTTTTCTTTGCCTGATGGAGTTCTCTTTATTTCAGTTTCCACAGAGCCTGTGGAGACCTCTCGATGGACAGAAGAAGAAATGGAAGTTGCCAAAAAAGGTAATAAGAGTAGTTTAGGTTCTTCAGTGGTTTTTAATATTTAGTATTATTATTATTTTCTAGGTTTATTTGTAATGAATGAGGAACTTTTTTTTCCTAATTGGAAATTTTAAAAATTCCAATTAAAAAAAAAGTTCTTCCATAAAGGTAAATTGAATTTAGAAGTAAATGTCAGAGTCCTTTTTGATGGTGTGGTACCCAGTAAGGTACCCCAGTGTGCCTTGTTTAACACAGGCACATTTTTGAGGGTTTTAAGGTTCTCTCTACAGTACTATTTTGAATATCATTTTATTAGAGAGCAAGTAGGCATTTCTACTTTTCCATAAAAGTTGTGATTATATATTAAAATTACTTTGGAGGTGTTTGATTAAAAATTTGTATTTCTATTAAAATTTGAAATTTGCAATTACTAGAATGATAATTGCTCGGTTTGTCCTTGGTAAAGTAATATGATTATAAACCTCTAAGAAAATGGCACTGCAATTTAGAGGAGTGAGTGTGAGCTTTGTGGCCAGACAGACAAAGGCTTGAATCCTGTCTGCCACTTTCCAAGCTATGGTCTTGATCTTATTCTGGAACTTTATGGACCTTGTGTTTTGCTATTGTTGCTTATTAATGTTTTATAATTTGAAATCTATCTAAATTTCTGATAGGAGAAGTAGTCGGTAGTTAATTGAGGAAAGATTATCCTATTCTTTTGGAGGTTAAATATTTACCTTGTAGTGAAGAGAAATTTTTATAAATAATTTGACCTTTTAGTGACACTTTGACGTTTCTTATTTAAATAGTAGCTAATGAATGATACACATTTTTTAGAATAATAGATAAGCCAACTTTGTAAAAAAAATAAAGCAGTGTAAAAACATCTGTCTTCAAATTATCTCTATTGACATGTATTTACCATTTTTAGCTAATGTTAAATTTGTATAACTTTTCAAAAGATTTATATTTATGATCATGGTGAAATAAGTAGGTATTAGCCTATGTCACAGAGGGATCTTTTTAGTCTCTACTTTTTTCATCTCCGTACATATAATAGGCAGGATTTGGAAGTGATTTTTCACTACAAATAATTAACCTTGAAAAACTGGTGTCTTCCTATAAAACATCAAATTTATACTAGAAATTCCTGCTTTGGTATATACCTCTATCCAATGTATTTCTTTGTAAAGCTCTCTACCTATGTTATATATACTTATATACCTGTATTCCTTGCATCTCTGTGTGTGAATGTATGCAAATTTTCTTATTTCATTAGAGAAGTGTCTGGCTGCATTGGTTAGCTGCATTGGTTTCTGTGAGGCATTGTATTACAACAGACTTTTTTTGTTTTTGTTTTTTTTTAACTGTTTTTTTTGAGGGCATTACTTGGTTTTGAGCTGACTGAAGACAAATTTGATTATAAAGCATTTTATCTTAATGTCATATATCTTCAGTTACCTTATTAACTTGACATCAATATCTCCAAGGATCCAGAAATTCCTGGTCACTCATTTACAAGTGCTTGGCATTGTGAGATACATAGCAAGGATAGAATGGAATCCCTTCCATTAATGAGCATGTTTTAAATTGAGTGGGGTGGAGGATACAAAGATGTAAATGAAATGCATCAGTAAAGATCAAACACAATATTTAAGTTAATTTTATGATTTCTCTTGTATGCTTTTTCAGGTGACTGTTCAATTAATGTTTGATCTGTTTTTTCAATACAGGTCTAGTAGAACATGGTCGTAACTGGGCAGCAATTGCCAAAATGGTAGGAACTAAAAGTGAAGCTCAGTGTAAAAACTTCTACTTTAACTATAAAAGGCGGCATAATCTTGACAACCTCCTTCAGCAGCATAAACAGAAAGTGAGTATACCAGGGCGGGTGAATCTTTTACCTGTTGTCTTTTATTTATAGCTTTTTTGAGCTTTAGAGATTGGTTTTAAGAGAAACTTCTTTTGTATCTGCTATTTTTATTGCATTTACCTGTGAAGGCTATGCTAATTTCTTGGCACAGGTTGAATAGTTCTCTGTTTACTGCCCAGGGAGTAAGTAATGTTTCTATTTGTGGTGATGGAACTTCAGTACTTTTGAATTACCATACTTGAATTACTGTATTTGAAAAGTATAAGCATTTTGGAGTTTGAGTTAAAAATTTTAGTTGACTTTCTCTTGATCATGTTGTTGAGTTAATTTGATATGTTAAAGAACATTTTTTCAGAGAGAAAGATTCCATGGATAAATATCTAAAATGAGGTAGTATAAGATAATTGAGGGAAGCAATGTGACTCAACTGATCTAGCATCCGCCTACCGTATATGAGGTCCAGGGTTCAAACCCAGGGCCTAGCGGCCTGTGTGGCAAGCTGGCCCACATGCAGTGCTGATGTGCACAAGTTGTACCATGCCACGCAGGGGTGTCCCCTGCCTACGGGAGCCCCATGTGCAAGCAGTGCACCCTGCGTGAAAAGCGCAGCCTGCCCAGGAGTGATGCCGCACAGAGAGGTGACGCAGCAAGATGACGCAACAAAAAAGAGACACAGATTCCCGGTGCTGCCAAGAATGCAAGTGGACACGGAAGAACACACAGTGAATGGATACAAGAGAGCAGACGGGGGGTAAGGGGAGAAAATAAATAAAATTTAAAAATCATTTTAAAAAAAGAGACAAAGCTGATGTTTAAAAAGAAAAAAAAAAAGATAATTGAGAATTCCTTAGGAAGTTCTAATGTCACAGTTCTCAAAACCCACAGAGCCCTTTTGAGGGTTTTGTGAGGTCAAAACTGTTTTCCTAAATCTCTTCAGCTGTCATATGCATTTTCCCACCATTTTGACCTTTTTACCAATACTCCTGGCACCTACCTTCACCTGGATCATGGCAGGAGCCCCAACTTGTGCTAGTAGTCGATGCATTTGTACTTCATCCCCAAGCCAGTTAAAAAAAGGCCAAGGTACTCAGTGTCCTTGATGAAGCAATAAAATTAATAATTGTATTAAATCTCAGCCCTCAAGTCCTTGTTTTTTTAAAAAATATTTTTATTTATTTCTCTTCCCCCACCCCCTCCAGTTGCCTGCTTTCTGTCCATTCACTGTGTGTTCTTCTTTTGTCCACTTGCATTCCTGCCAGCAGCACTAGGAATCTGTGTCTCTTTTTGTTGTGTCATCTTGCTGTATCAGCAGCTCTCCATGTGTGTAGCACCACTCCTGGGCAGGCTGCAATTTTTTTGCGCAGGGCAGCTCTCCTTACGGGCGCACTCCTTGTGTGTGGGGCTCCCCTATGTGGGGGACACCCCTGCGTGGCATGTCACTCCTTGCATACATCGGCATTGCGCATGGGCCAGCTCACCACACAGGTCAGCAGGCCTGGGTTTGAACCCTGGACCTCCTAAATGGTAGGCAGATGCTCTATCAGTTGAGCCAAATCCACTTCCCTCAAATCCTTGTCCTTTTAATACTCTGTGTGAGGAAATGGGGTGTATGCATAAAGTCCTGCTGCAAACTAAAGTGTGCTGATTCTCTCAGGGAAAAGCACTTTTGCAATAGTGTGAGGTACAGGCTAAACTAGCCACTCTTTTCATTGAATATCATTTGTAATTGAAAGAATGACATACAACCTCTAGTTTTTCTGACTTGGGTTTTTGGCAAATATCTTCTTTTCTTTTCTCTTTTCAAAGCAGTTTTATTGAGATACATTCACATACCATACAGTCTGTCCTACTTGTACAATCAGTGGCTTTTGTATAATCACCATGTTGTTCATTCATCACGACAAAAAATTTTAGAACAATTTCATTACTCAAAAAAAGCTCCACACGCCTCAGCAGTCACCTCTCAATCCCTCTCTCCTTCCCCAGCCCTATATAACCACTAATCTAATTCTGTCTTTATAAATTGATTTATATTTATATTTTATGTGAATGGAAACATTCAATATGTAGTGCCTTTTGCCTGGTTTCTTTTACTGAGCATAATGTTTTGGTTAGGGTTTTTTTTGCCTGATACTAATATCTTGTAACATTAACATATATTTGTTCAGTTACAAGGAAATACAGTTTTACATATGCAATATTACCCATATTCATATTTCATATGAGGTTTTACTATGCTATACAGTCCCATGTTACGTTTTTTAGCTTTCTTTCTGGTAATATAAATGACCTTAGACTCTCCCTTACAACCATTGTCATGCCGTTATAATAGCACTGCTAGTTACAAACGCTATGCTATGCTTTCGCCTTTCCTATTCATTTCCAAAGATTAACAAACAACCTTTTTACCAATTCTGCACAGGTTAACCCTCAGCTTTCCATTCTCTAGCTTCATTCTAGTGAAAATAAAGTGAGCTTGTCTAGCAAAGAGAACTGATTGTATTTGGTATCACTTTTTAAAGTTTGAGCTTTCAAACAAAAATTAGAATTCGTATATCCTTCACCATGAGCTTGGCACAAAGACTTTTTTGATGAGATCAGTAATAATAACAAATATGTCATTTTGATATTGTATAGTGATGTGCATCAAAATTTGGAAAATCCGAATACCCTCAATATTTTCCAAATTACCAGTTCATGTATTACATTGGCTATCTTGCATGGATAAAATAATCATTCATATTGAAAGATCAATGAATGGTTTGAGTATAGCAGAGTATAAATTCATTGATCTGATTTTAGATTCCACATTGCAAATAACCTTTCAGAAATCACTACTTGGTATAGTATCAAAGTTTGGTATAGTATCAAAGAAGAATATCCACAATTATCTGAAAAGACTATTAAAATTAAGTTTTCTTTTTCCAGTTACGTATCTGTGTGAGAACATATCTTTTTCATGTGCTTCAACCAAAACATACCTGTATGGATTATGTAAAATGTAGACATTTGAAAATAGGATTTTTTATTAAACCAGGCATTAAAGAGAATTTTAAAAATGTAAAACTGCCACTTTTTAACCAAAAAAATTTTTGTGTGAAAATACTTAGGTTTTTTAAATTAAAAATGTTCTTTATGTTACTGTGTAATGTTATTTTGGTATTTGTAAATGAATAAATATATTATTTCTGTTTTAATTTTGAATACAGTAAATGTCAATAGAGGTAACCCTTATAACCAAAAGTTCTCTGGGGTCCTTAGTATATTTTAAGTGTTGTATCCTGAGACCAAAAAGTTTAAGAATTGCTATTGTAATAGAACAAATAAAATATCCAGCCTGTACACTAAAGAATGATAGAATGGGTAATGAAAGAGCCGCTGATGAAGCTTACTAAAATTTGATCTTATAAGAATACACAAAGTATAATATTGACTGATTTTTCAAAAAGTATATACAAAGGAGATTTGGAATTGGGAGCAAGAATACCCAAGGGAAAAGTGTGCTGTTGCCACCAAAACATAAAGGGAAAAAGGGAAGAAAATTAGCACACAAAAAAGTCTACTGATAAAAGAAGGACTTCACCATATATCACCTGAAATACTGTCGTTGAAAGGCAAGCTAAGAATGAATCAGATACTGCTTTTAAAATATAAACCTCCTTAAAACTTCTTATCATTTTAATTATAATTGAAGTAGTTAGGGCAGCAGCCTTCAATTGTATATCCAGAGTGTTTTAAGTTTTTAGAAAAGCTCTCAAAAAAACATGGCAGAATGTCTAATATTTGTTAAAACTCAGTGATAGATACACAGGGGTTACATTTTTGTATATTTCAGTTCATTATATTAAAATTAATGAATACTGTCATATAGAGAGGAGAATCTTTGGGGATGTAGGAAATTATTGTGCGCACATAGTAGTGGTAAAAAGCTGTTTATTCTGTAGTCGTCATTGAAAGGACCAAACAATTGGTTAATAGTGGCCAAGGAGAGATATAGGTTGGAAACTAGAAAAGCTCACATCTATCATATCAACTGCTTGACACTACTATGATAGCGTTCTTGGAATCTTTGAATCTTCTGATTCTCTGAGTCTATGAGATTCTTCCCTTGCATTCCTTCTAGGGGCATATGGACAGTTCAGAATTTCATTTAGCCGTTTGAATCTAACATTGGTAATGCTTGTCTCTCTTGACTCAGTGCTTTAAGTTGGATCCTAAATGGCATACCTGTATCTAAGCTAAAAATAATGACAAGACATACTGGTAATTTGAACAGTTGGGGCACTAATCATTTATTTTCTTCTCTGTGATTCCCTGCTCAAGAGGAAACTCCCTGGGAGAGGCTGCAGTTTCTACACAGGGCACAGACAGGGTGGGCTGGGTCCACTGGGCCTGCAGAGACAAGAGAACTTCAGTCTTACAGTTGGCAGGACAAGGTTATGAGTTTAATAAAGACCAGTGTCTTTCATTTAAATATGTACACCCATACTCTTATGGATATGTGACCCACGTACAAGAGTGAACAATTTCACATCAGCACAGTATGCAAAATGGAAAATACTACTTTTTTAAAAAAGGAGTTTATCAACATTAATAGTAAAAAAATTCAGTGGCAACACCAATGATGAGGTGTAGACTATAAAATCATGTACTTTTTCATTCTAGTGAAGGAAGTTTATTCCAGCATTAATAATACCAAAAATTGGGTAGTGCCTAAAGTCTTAAAATAGGAGAATTTTAAATACATGTCTGTAAAGAGTTTTTATGGAATCATTAATAAAAATAACTATAGAATTATAATGTAGGGATATATTCAATTCATGGCTATATTAGGTTAAAAAGAAGTAGGATATATAACTACACAGGGCTATCCTGGTTATGTTTTTGAGCAAACTTAAACACATGTAAATGCATGTAGAACACTAAAAGGAAAGGAATCAGTATACTTAGAATCTTTAGCTGGTGCAATTATAAGCAATTATTGCCTCAGCGTATTTTTTGCATCTTCCACATAATTCACGTTATTTTTATTAGAAAATAAATGTGTATGTTATTTTTATTAGAAAATACATTATTTGGCTTAGGCGGGGAGAGAATGGAGGTTTGTGATTTGGGGCTATTTCTGCATGGAACAAGTATTCCAAAAATGGTTCATCAGTATCTTTTAATCAGTTCAATGAATGCAGTTGAGCTGCACAAAAGGCTAACTAGCAGTTACCCAGAGATAGATGCCTGTACACTTACAGTTGATGTTTGCCAGACTAGTTGTTAAACTCTCAGTCTTCTTGTCTAGTTCATGTGTATATCAGTGTTCTACATTATTTCAGATATGAAAAGATTAGTTAATTTCCTTTCAGTTACTTAAATCATAAAATATTTAATGACTTTTACTTCTTTAGTCTTCACGAAAGCCTCGTGAAGAGCGAGATGTGTCTCAGTGTGAAAGTGTAGCTTCCACTGTTTCTGCTCAAGAGGATGAAGATATTGAAGCCTCCAACGAAGAAGAAAATCCCGAAGACAGTGAAGGTATTGAAAATCTTAAATTTCAGCTGTCACTTCTTCCATCCTACATAGGTAATTTTTAGTTTAGTCATTTGACTATTTAGGAATTAATTCATTAAGGAAATAGTGTATAGGTGATTTTAAAGCATATAGACTTTAAAATTATATACAACGAATTTATTCATTTAGTCAAATATTTATGTAGCTTCTAAGGTGGTCCGTGTGCTAAAACCGCTAAGGTTTATGTATATTTATGTTTTCCTGTAAAAAAAATTAATGACCTTAGAAGCCCCAGTAGGAAAAAATGTCAGTCCAGGAAACCTGAAAGAAAGAAAATCCTTTTCGTCACTTAAGCAAATTCATGACAACTTGAACAGTAAGTATTTCCTTGTGTTTTTTTTGTTTGTTTGTTTTTGCTAAACAAAGGAATGTGTTACCTAATTTGTTTCATTTTACTTGCTATTAAAGTTTCCATGGATTTCCTTAGTAAATTGACTGCTTCTGATATGGGAATTTTCACAATGCTTTTAGTAGCTTTTTACATATTAAGCATATTCATGTTTTATATGTGCCATCCAGTGCATTCACATATATCCACTGCATTTTCCCCCATCAGATATTCTTTCTGTTTTGAGTTATTTTTGAATTATCGAAGTTTAAACTTGGGGTGTAATTAGAGCTGTTGAACTTTTCTGCTTTGGACTCTCATATTTTAAACTTAGGAAATTCTATATTCTCCAGAAGTTTTAGAAATAATAGATTTTGTTTTTTATTTTATTTTTATTATAAAAATATATAATGTGAAATTTGCTAATGTAACCATTTTTAAGTGTGCACCTAAAGTGGCTTTAATTTCAGTCGTGATATTATACAGAAATGCAAGGTTTTTTTCATCACCACAAACAGTGACTGTACCATTATGTAATAACTCCCCATACCCCTTCTCCCCTTCTCTAGTAACTTGTAATCTTCTTGGGTCTCTATGAATTTGCTTGTAGATATTTCACCATACAATATTTGTCCTTTTTTGGTCTGTTTTATTCCCATAGCATGATGTTTTCAGAGTTCATCCATGTTCATTCATGTTGTCTCATGTATCAGGAACTCATTCCTTTTTAGGGCTGGATAATACTCCATTGTATGAATATACTGCATTTTGCATATCCATTTATCTGTTGATAGTTATTTACATTGCATTTATATTTTGGCTATTGTGAATAATGCTGCTATGAACATTGGCATGCAAGTATGTGTTTGAGTCCCTGTTTTCATTTCCTTGGTATATATACCTAGAAGTGAAATTATTGGGTCATATATTAATTCTGTGTTATTTAAGTTTTTGAGGAGCTGCCACACTATTTTCCACAGCAGCCGCACTGTTTTACATTCCTACTAGCAATGCATGAAGGTTCAAGTTCTCCACATCCTTGCTAATTATTTTCCATTCTTTTTTCCCTTCCCTTCCCTTTCCCCTTTCCCCTTTCCCCTTTCCTCTGCCCTTTCCCTTTCCCCTTCCCTTTCTTTCCCTTTTCTCTTCTCTTTGCTACATTATTATTGCCATCCTAGTGCATGTGAAGTGAAATCCCATTGTGGTTTTGATTTGTATTTCCATAAATATTAATGATTTTGAACATCTTTCCATGTGCTTATATGTTTTTTGGTATTTATTGTGTGTGTGAGTGTGTGTGTGTATTTTTTTTTTAAGGAGGTACTGGGGCTTGAACCCAGGACCTCATGCATGGGAAGCAGGCACTCAACCATTGAGCTACATCTCCTCCCCCTCCTTTTTGTTTTTTAAATATTTCTTTTATTTTATTTTACATATTTTTTCTTTAGGATTAATGTGCTTTTTGGCCAATTGTGTATCTTTGGAGAAATGTCTATTCAAGTCCGTTGCCCATTTTTTAATTGGACTTTTTGTTAAGTAGTAGGAGTTCTGTGTATATTCTGAGTATTAAACCCTCATCAGATATGCAATTCAAATATCTTTCATTCTTTGAATTGTCTTTACACTTTCTTGAAAGTGTCATTTGATAAAAGTTTTAATTTTAATGAGATTCATTTATATTTTCTTTTGTTTCTTGTACCTTTGAGGCCATATTTAAGAAACTGGCGGTGGATGTGGTTCAAGCACTTGAGCACCTGCTTCCCACACAGGAGGTCTTAGGTTCAGTCCCCAGTGCTTCTAAAAAGGCAAAACAAAACAAAAAAAAACCAACAATAAACAGACAACAAGCAAACAAACAACAAGCAAACAAATAAAAAAACCAACCCAGGAGCCAATGTGGCTCAGTGATTGAGTGCCGACTTCTAACATACAAGGTCCTGGATTCAATCTCTGGCCGTGGTGCCTAAAAGAGGAAAAAAAAACTGGTGCCAAATCCAGGATTTACCCCCGTTTTTTCTTCCAAGAGTTTTATTGTTTGAGCTCTTAAATTTAAGTCTTTGGTTCATTTTGAGTTAATTTTTGTAAGGACCCAACATCATTTTTTTTTTTTTTTTTGAGGTACTAGGGCTGGGGATTGAACCAGGGAAACCAGGGCTCAACCACTGAGCCACATCAGCTCCCCTGAGTTGTTTTTTTGTTTGTTTACTTCTTTGGGGTTTTTTGGTTGGTTGTTTTTGTTTTTATTTTGAGGAGGTACCAGGACTGAACCTGGGACCTCCCGTGTAGAAAGCAGGCACTGAGCCACTTGAGCCACATCCACTCCCCCGATGTCATTCTTTTGCTTGTGGGATATCTAATTTGCCAGCACCATTAATTGAAGAGACTATTCTTTCAAAACCCCCATTGAATGTCTTGGCACCTATGTCTAAAATCAGTTGACCATAGATGTGAGGATTTATTTGGAGGCTCTGAATTCTCTTCCATGAATCTATGTATCTGTTCTTATGCCAGTACCAGGCTATCTTGATTATTGGAGCAATGTGCTAAGTTTTGAAATTCGGAAATGTGAATCTTCCACCTTTATTCCTCTTTTTCAAGATGGCTTTGGCAATTCTGGATCCCCTGAAATTCCGTATAAATTTTACTGTGCATGGAAGTGTTTTGTTTCTGGAAAAAAATGTACTTGGGCTTTTGATAGGGATTGTATTATAGCCATTTGTGTAGTTTTGTCATCTTACTATCAAATTATCCAATCTTTGAACATGGGATGTCTTTCCATTTAGCTAAGTCTTTTTTTATTTTTGAGATTTATTTATTTAATTTCTCTCCCCTCCTTCCCCCACCCCCCAGCCCCAGTTGTCTGTTCTCTGTGTCTATTTGCTGTGTCTTTTTCTTTGTCTGCTTCTGTTGTCAGCGGCACGGAAATCTGTGTTTCTTTTTGTTGCGTCATCTTGTTGTGTCAGCTCTCCGTGTGTGTGGCGCCATTCCTGGGCAGGCTGTACTTTCTTTCGCGCTGGGCAGCTCTCCTTCCGGGGCGCACTCCTTTCACGTGGGGCTCCCCTACGTGGGGACACCCCTGCGTGGCAGAGCCCTCCTTTGCGCATCAGCACTGCGCATGGGCCAGTTCCACACGGGTCAAGGAGGGCTGGGGTTTGAACCACGGACCTCCCATGTGGTAGACGGATGCCCTAACCACTGGGCCAAGTCTGCCGCCAACTGTAAAATTTTAACGATAACCAGTGCATGTGCCAAAAGAGCTATAATTCAAAATTTGACTTTGTTAAAGGAAGTCATAGAGGGCATTTTTTAAATAAGTGATTTTCGAGCTGATAGCCAAAGGAAAAGGAGGTAAAAGAACCTTCCAGCAAGAGTGAACAGCAGGTACAAAGTCTCTTTGGTAAGAAGATGCACAGGGCACTCACCAGCTAAAAAAGCCAGAGTGACTGGAGCAAGGGCCGGGTAGAGTTGGAAGGAACAGCATGGCTACCATGAAGGGCCTTTAGGCCAGAGTAACTTTATCCTCAGAGTGATAGGATTTTATTGAAAATGGGGTGTGTGTGTGTTTTGGTATGACTTTTTAAAAGATCCCTTAGGCTTTGTTGGAAAGAGTGGTATGAAGCAGAAGGTGAGAGGAAGAATTGTTTTGGACTAGAGTGACAGCTATGAAGTTGAACAGAGTGGATAGATTCAAGGGACATTCTTAAAGAGAAACTCAAGTAGTCTTGTCAAGGGAGAATATGTGGCTAAATGAGAGGAGGGTTTAAAGATGACTCTTAGGTTTCTGGTTTATTTAATTAATAGGAAACACTAGGAAAGAACCTGATTTGGGAGTGTTGGTCACGAGACCAGGGTAGGACATACTGAGTTTGTGAAGTGGCCACATGTGTTAAAAATTTTTTTAAAGTGAAAGACCTGTGTTAGGTTAAATTAAAAATCTTCATAATATTATTCTAGAGCTTTGCTATCCATTATGTAACCACTAGACTCATATGACCTTGAGTACTTAAAATGTGGCTAATCCAAATTGACATTCCAAAAATGTAAAATACATACCAGATTTTGAAGATTTAGTACCAGAAATTGTAAAGTAATTCATTAATAGTTTCTTTTAATATTGATTACATAATGAAATGTCAACATTTTGGGTACAATGAGTTAAATATATTGTCAAAATTAATTTTACCTGTCTGTTTTTACTTTTTTAATGTGACCACCAGAAAAGTTAAAATTATAGATGTGACTTGCCTTTTATTACTTTTGGACAGCATTGTTCTAGCGTGTCAGCTCTGCTGGGTAAAAAGAAATGCACAGAAATAGGCCTTGTTACAAATGGGAACATGAAAAGTTTGGGAACACCAAAATTTATGGGATGGTTTATGTTTAGGTTGGTATTGATATTTTTCTTTGTTTTTCAGATTTAATATAAGTTATTTTTCATTGTTAAAAGCTTTTATGCTTTGCTCTTAATATCCTGGCTGTGATATTATATGATAGTTTTGCACAATGCTACCATTGAGGGAGACTGAGTAAAATGTACACAGGATCTCACTGTATTTAGAGCTGCATATAAATCTATAATTATCTCAGTAAATTTCAATAAATTAAATTTTTTTTAAAGCTTTTATGCTTTGAATTTCAGAAGGTCAAGATGATTTGGTCTCTCACTTTCTCATCCTGTAGAGAACGTTAGCTTTCCCAGAGGCTCTAATACTTCACTGAGGTCACCAAGGAAAATAATTATATCCTAAACAGCCACTTTCAAGCATGGCCTCTGTCACCACCTGACACATGTTCATTATTAGATTTTTATGCTGTATCATTATCTTTAAGGTGCTGAAAATAGTTCTGATACAGAAAGTGCTCCTTCTCCTTCACCAGTTGAAGCTGTCAAGCCCAGCGAAGACAGCACTGAAAATGCCACTTCTCAAGGGAACACTGAACCTGTAGCTGAGCTCAAGTCCACCACTGAAACTGCCCCCAGCACATCTCCTGCCTCAGTAGTCCCAAGTAGCAAACCAGCTGACAGCGAGAATGGGGAGACCCCAGCCAATGACAGCACAAGGCTTGAAACAGCAGAGCCCATGGAGGTGGATCATCCTGAGCACAGAGCTGAAAGCAGCTCTAGTCTTGACCTCCCAGCAGCCCCCAAAGCAGACTCTACAGATGCTGAAATGAGGGTACCAGAAAACAGCACAGCTAAAGTTGATGGTGATACCAAAGAGAGAGACTTGGAGACAGCCAGCGAGAAGACGGAACCTAGAGATGAAGATTTGGTTGTGACTCAGCAAATGACTGCCCAAAGGCCTGAGCCCCAGTCGGACAACGATTCCAGTGCCACATGCAGTGCTGATGAAGAGGTGGATGGAGAGCCCGAGAGGCAGAGGTGGGACTAGTGCCTTAAGTATCATCCTGGTCTTGCTATGTGTGTTGTTGAATGAGTCACAGATGGTACTGGCTACAGAGATTACTCCTATGTCAATATTGGCAAAAAGTAACCTGTATCATTTTAATACTGGTCTATGGTGTTCCTCAGCTATTTAAATAGCTAAGAATAATTGTGATCATTTTTTAAAAATAAAACAATATAAATTTCTTCTACATCTGACTTGTTACATATATTCATATTTAAAAACACAAAACAAAACAAGGATTTTTCAGCTAACAAATTTGTGAACAGAGACACAAATTGCTCTCATGTCCAGTGATGGAAGCAGTGTGATGTGATGGTGGAGGCAAGAACAAGGCCTGCTGTATTCATGTTACAGATGGGAGGAAGCGCTGAGGTGGGAAACATGATCAGTATCCTAAAAATATTTTTAAAGGCATTATTTAAATACAAGGCAGTGGTCATGAGAGTGACTTCTTTTTTATATCCATTAATGTTTTAGGTTGTTCATATTTGTAATTTTAAAAGTACAAATAATTAAAATTTAAATTTATAGATTCATTTAAAATAAACTAACATAACTAATATCTTTATGGTTTCTGTAAAAATTATAGTAAAAAAGGGAAATAATTTTTCTGGATTAGGTATACTTTAATATATTTAATTTTCTGGGCATTTCCTTTTCCTTGAAAGAAATGGAATCATCTTGAATCACAGGAGAATGTTGGATTAGTGTAAATTCTAGAAATGAATTAGACTAAAGCATCACCAGAAACCCAATCAAACCCTACCTTTTTTGCCTTTTTTTCTTTCCTTTTTTTTTTTTTTTTCCCAGAAAAAAGAGGCAAATAAGCCCCTTGAATGATAGCTAAATTTTAGTCACAATTCAGCTTTCAGAGTGTGTCCCTGTGTCTCTCTACTTTCAGTCCATGGACTATATATTTTATATCTTACATATTCTAGAAGGAGATTTGGTGCTGAAATAATAGTATTGTGCATGACTGTGGTAATTTTTCAAAAAGAGATTTTTATATAGTAGATGCTAAAATTTCTTCGAAAAGAATTGAAATAAAATAGAGGGTCCTAGTTAACCATTGCTTTACAGAGAGAGAATTCAACCATCTAGATCACTCTTTTATCCCAACCTCACAGTAATCTGTATTTTATTTTAATAGTCTCAGCCTTTACCTGTAGTAAATATTATAAATGAATTCTAGCTATATAGTCCCTTTTTAAGCGTTTTTTAATGAAACATTTCATCTACAATAAGGATTATCTGTGTTTTGCACTGTTGGTTTTGGTCATTATATTTATAAAGGAAAAATTAGCCTGGTAGTAATCTTAAAGGATAGGTATCTTAAGAGTTGAACATAATAGTAGTCTTGAAATTCAGAAATAACTTGTAAAATTCTGGTGGTTTCTGAATGACATTTTTAAAGTTCAGTTCGCTTCTAAACACTATCAAAATAACACTTTCAATTTTCTGCCTATTTTATTATCATCATTGTTCTTTATGTAATGTATAATTACATAAATTCTTTCTTTCCGAGTTTCTAATTTTATTACCAATTTATTATGTTTTTAAATGTTCATCTTCCCCCTAATGATTATGACAACATTGGAAAATATGATCAAGCCACATCAATACATGACACATGTGTATGCACATGACACTAGTATATAATTTCCTGAAGTTCACATACTGGATGTCCTAACCTCATATAGAGGTATTAGAAACGAGTAGAACAGCTGGAGTGTAAGATGTTAGGTACTATGGAGAACTTAACAACACACCCATTTAAAGGGATAGCTGCTACACTGTGTAGTTGCTATGTGGGAATGTTGGTTCTCTGTTGCCACTTCTTTCCATTTTTTAATGAGAAACAAGAAGCTTGAAGTTTTGGACATTTCCAATGTTAAAATGGTAGCTTTTGGCAGCCAACTCAAATGTTTAAAAGATATGCTTTGATCCTAGCAAAACATCTTGAGACAGGTTTGGGACATGTGTTAGTTTGTTGGTGGTAAATCAGGACCTAACATTTTATAATGGCATTTGTTCAGACAGTTTTGTTGTTTAGATGGGAGATGACTAAACTCAGATAAATCTCAATATATAAATCAGTATTAGGCTGTATATAAGTTAATGCCTCTGTTTCATCATCTGTAAAATTAACATTACAGATTTCTCTTTTCCTTACTATTCAAATACCTTGTGAGGGTTACTGTGATATATATGTGTATGCATGCATGTGTATACATTAACTTAAAAAAAGTATGGTGATTGCATGTTTAAAGTCTTAAATGAGATTATATTAATTTATCTTTTTTGAATTGTCAATTGCAGAATGTTTTCTATGGACTCAAAGCCTTCATTGCTAAACCCCACTGGATCTATACTGGTCTCATCCTCAATAAAACCAAATCCATTGGACTTGCAGCAGCTTCAACATCGAGCTGCTGTTATCCCACCAATGGTAAGTAAGTTTTTCAGTGTAAGAAAAGTGTAGTTTCAAATCAAAGACCTTCAGAGACATGTTTCTTACCTCCTTTAACAGGTACTTGATTTTAGGTCAGATTAAAAGGCGGAAAATCATTCTCTATTGATTGTTTTCTATTTGGGTTCTTCCTTCTTTTGTCTTATAGCCTTTTGTTTTGGGCTTGGCTAGGAAATACTAGGGCTTATAGAGTTGAGGAGTGAGAAGTTCCTGTGTCTGACTTTGGAAGAACTTTTTGTTGTCGTTGTTTTGGAAGAACTCATTTACATAACCGAAGTGTTTTACTTTTTTAAATGGATTTTTCATGATGATTGATTGAAAAGCTCATTTCCAAGTAAGAAACAAAAGAAATTCAACACTCCCACCATAAATAATTATAATTTCTGTTTTTTTGGTAACCATATCAGTAAGTCGCTGTCAAACAGTAGTGGAATGTATACATAATTAGCTTTTTCTTTAGAATCAAAGTGATTACAGCTAAACTTCATACAATTCCAAGTCTGGTTTTATTTAAATTTTGCCTTAATCATCTCATGAAGTTTGATTCACCTTTGATAGTGAATTCCATTCTTGGATATTGCTCTTTTACTGAGTTATATTCTAGCTCTTGCTTTATTTCAGAGGATAAAAGTGTGTTTTCCGTCTCGTGGGAATTGGTAAAAGTTGTTAAATGTGTGATTATGGCTCACAAAAAATCATCATGTTTATTCATTCACTGATTCATTCCAGTGGACTTTTATTGCGTCTGCTCAGTTCAAGACGGCATTCTGAATGCTGTAGAGAATATTTTTATATTACAGTCTCTGACCTCAGAGACTGGTCTTGACAATAGGGCATAGCAAAAATTATAATGAATTTTAAAATCAGTTAAATTGTGATGCTCTATTATAAAGGTGAAAAAATGCTTGGGTGTTTCAGAGGAGGGAGAGCTTTTTTCTTACTGAGAAACTTAAAGGTGACTCCACATTGGAAATAACCTCTTGCTTGGATCAACAGTTCATTTGGTTTTATTGCCAAAGGAGGAAAAGCATCTTTACATATAAGCAAAGCACAGAGGCAAGAAAATTTGTGTGGGTTTAGGGGTCAGGGAAAAATCCTGCTTATTATAGGGGAAAATGCTATCTATGGAAGTCTTTAGAAAACAGCTTCTAAAGACATAGAATCTCTTTACTTTCTTATGGCTCTTTGTATTCATGTAGATTCAACCCAGAGTTTGTTGGGGCTATTTATTTAGTACTGGACAAACAGCTTGGGTTCTTTCCTTCATGAAATGGGTGAGACAGAAAATAAGCAAATAAGCATATAGTTGAAAATTGTGGTAAATGCTTTCTATACTGTGAAGGAAATAAACGGTGCAGGGAGAAGGAAAATGAGAGAGGATCATGTTTTATGGGATGGTTAGGGATGGCTTTTCTGATGAAGGGATGTATAGTTTCTTCTATCTTGGATAAAATCAGTAGGTGAATGAATTAGTTGTGGAGGAGAGGAGATTGTATAGTCAGAGATAACTAGCAGGTTCCAGCTTAAGCAACTGAGATTCCATTTTATAAAATGGAAAACAGTGAGGTTAGACAATTAAAAGTTCAGGTTTGAATATAAGTTTCGAGGTCCTTTGAGATGTCCAAGTGGGGTTGTTAGGTAGACAATTTTATATATTAAGGTAGAACTTAGAGAAAAGGCCTTGGGAATAGAAACCTATCAGTCAGTAAAGTGTGAGGTGCCTTAGAAATCCACAGAGATGGATGGGATTGCCTGGTGAGAGGACAGAGAGGGGGGCAGGACCCGGCTGAATCACGGATTGACCTCGTGCAGGACACTCATGCAGCAGTTCTGATTTTGATTCCCCTTAGCACAACTTCTGTGATTCATATTGTGTTCAGTTCTGAAAGTAAGTGTCTACTATTTAAAGAATTATTCTTGAAGATTACTCTGATGGAAACTAATGGTCAGATTGAGCCCTGCGCCAGGACCTAGCCTGCATGGCCAGCCAAGCCAGTCTGAGCCTACATTTCCTCGACCAGAGTCTGAATGTCAAAAAATCAGTGTGTCCATTTGATGAATTTGAGGAAAGTGGGAACTTTCAGTGACCCAGGCTCTCTAGATGAGACCACCTGTGAAAGACTGGCAGAGGAAATGCTGGAATCCTTAGCAAGATTTTCTGGAAGACTTTGCAGAGAAACCTTTCACACTTGAGGGAAAAAAATGGTAAAATCACTTCAACCAGTAATATTCCTGAAATAAGCAGTACTTGGAACAAATGGTAAGCATTACTGTATTGGCCATTGGCATATTAAGATTTTTTTCCCTCCTGGTAGGTGTCCTGCACTCCTTGTAACATACCAATGGGAACCCCAGTGAGTGGCTACGCTCTCTACCAGCGACACATTAAAGCGATGCATGAGTCTGCACTCTTGGAAGAACAGCGGCAGAGGCAAGAGCAGATAGAGTTGGACTGTAGAAGTTCCACAAGTCCCTGTGGCCCCTCCAAGAGTCCAAACAGAGAGTGGGAAGGTAGGTAGACAGAATCACCACAAAGAACTTTTCGGAAAGAAAACAAAGACTCTTGAGACTTGTCCCTTACAGATAAAATTCCTTAAATTGTCTGCAGTTAGCCCATGAAGGAATGCTAGTATTAATGATTACTAAAGGGTGGCAGTACCGTTTTCAAGAGAGCCCTAGTTGGTGTGAATTTTCTAATAGTCACCTTTATACAGGAAGAGTTTATGAAAGCCGTACTTTATGCTCTGTTCCTCTGGGGTTTTAGAGTGACAGTTGTCCTATTCGTGAAGCAGAGCACCTACGACAGTGTAATATGATAGAGGACAGCTTTGTGTAGAGGCCAGTGCCAGGCAGACCCTGATTCAGTCCTCCCACTAGCATTCAACAGCTGTAAGACCTTGCCGAGCTTTAGTTTCTTCGCCTGTAAAATGAGAATGATCATGTGTATATACACACACCTTGGCGGGGGTGTAAACTTAAGAGTGAATGGTCAGTATTTTTATATAACACATGGCTCAGCAGAGATGAGGTAGAAAAGATGCTATAAAAGGTACCTATTGTTATTTCAAGTGACAGATTTGAGTTGGTACATGCTCCATGGTATACTTTTAGTTTCTTTAATGAAAAAAAATAAGGGGCACCATGTCTAAAATTTAATACATGCTTCTGGCATGGTTAAAAAATGTCTTATGTTCTGGTTTGTAGTCCACCTTGCAGACTATTTCTGTGGTGTGATAGGCTCAGAATAAAAGGATATTAAAATCTTAATATGGCCCAGCTTTTTTTTAATGATTGGGGAGACTCTTCAGCACCTTATAAAGATAAGAACTGCTAACTTTAGAATGCTATGCATTTCAAGGGCCATTTAACATAAAACAGGAACTGTGGTGCTTAATTTCTCCATAAACATCCCAACAATGGGTTATTAGTTACTTAGCATACTGAATCTCTTATGTTCGAGTTTTGAAAGTCAGCTTGTTAAGTGTTTGAAACACAAGTTTTGGGCATGGCGTAAGTGATCAGTGAACATTTGTTGATCAAAGTGGAAATGTTGACATCTTTTGGGCATTAGTATATTGTGGCTAGAGAATCTTTAATCCCTTCTCAGGAAGTAATACAACATATCCTTAGTAATTACGTGTTGAAGGAGTTAATTAAATGAATGACATAATGGAGATAACATTGTCAGGTTTCCTGTGGGTATAAGTGGACTTAGCAGAAGGGCTCATCTTTTGAGCATTCTAATTATGAAGAAATCTGTCAGCAAAGAATGATAGAGTAATTTACAAGCCCGTGGACATAAGCCTTACATGAATCATTCAGGATAAATTTTGTGAAGAAGAAGTAACACTTTGAAAAAATAACGTTCTGGGAGTCAATGTGGCTTAAGCAGTTAAGCACCTGCTTCCTACATGGAAGGTCCTGGGTTTCGTTTCCATTGCCTCCTAAAAACAAAAAAAAAACATTCAGATGGTATCACTTGCTGAACGTATGCCAAAGTATAACATGATTCAGTTAGTAATATTTGGAACTTTATAAAGGAGATGACAGTAGTTAACATAGATAGCATATATAGCTATCATAGAACCTCAATATCTTTTCTAGGTCTGTTTGATAAAATGGATTGTGTATGGGTGCTAGAGTTAATGAACCAGGGCAGGGCCCCAAATTCTGAGACTGTAAACTATGAACTGCATTTCCTTGTGGTCAGTTATGTTAATCCATGTGGTTTAGATCTGAGTGATATCCTAATAATAATTTTTAATGGTAATGCAGTGGACCTAAAGCCAAACTGTAATTATAGTTTTGATTAATATGATACCAAAAATTTTACAGTTTGGTTCAAGACGACTCTCTACAAAGTGGGACAGTTGATTATATTTTATCCTAAGGTTAGGTTTTGTTTTAGTTAAATCAACCTAGTATATTCATCCAGTAGTTTAACAAGTTCCTAAAGTCTCTTCTGAGTTTATAGCTATCCCATAGTGTCCAGTATATAGGTAATCTTTCAAGTAGCATTAAATATTTGCAGTTAGGTTTTCTCTGTGTAGGATGTTGAATACAGATGTTTTGAATGCAGTGTCAGATAGTTTATGGAATGCCTAATATAGTAAGATATGTGGATATATGCATTAAAAATCAACATATACTGGTATAGTATAGTCCACCAGAATTAGGACCATGTTTTTGGCTTTTCTCTTCCTGTTCTCATTTGGAATGTTAACAGGCAGCTCCTGTTTTCCAGCTATTTGGTTATGTTCATCTTCTCTTAATGTGAATGGTGCTCTTACAGTAGATATGCCCTTTTTAAGTAGATTAAAGCTTTTCCATCTGTAGAAAACCTTGGAAGAATCCTTAGAGAAGAAATTTTTTCACTTTCCTGTTTCATTTACACAAGTTCATCCTTGCTTTACTGATAACTTTTGAGTCCTTTTTTCCCTACAGCGAAGGAACAAACTTGACTCACGTAAGGATAGAGTTAGAACTGAACTTCTGAGGCAAGTGTAAGAAAATCTATCCAATATACATAAAAAAGCTTACTTCTGTGCAAGACAATCTAGTTTGTTGCATGTTTTTTCTTTTTTTTTTTTCCAGTTCTGGGTACACGGTGGTTTTTTGTTTGGTTTGGTTTGGTTTTGTGTTTCTGGGCCAGGGATTGAACCCAGGACCTTGTGTGCGGGAAGCCGGTATTCAGCCACTGAGCCACATCGACTTCCCTGAGTTGGCTCCTTGTCTTTTTGTGTGTTGTTTTGCTCATTGTTTACTTATTGTTTTTGCTTGTTTTCTGCTCCTTGGTTTCTTTCTTTTTTTGTTCATTGTCTGTTTGTTGTTGTTTTTACTGGTTGTCTGCTCATTTGTTTTTTTTTTTAGGATGCACCGGGACCCAAACCTGGGACCTCCCATGTGGGAGGTGGGTGCTGAACTGCTTGAGCCACATCCACTCCTACATAGTGATTTGAGTTACTTTGTTTAGAACCATCTAAATTTCCATCTCTACATTTTTTTAAACACTGGATTTTTAACTGGATTTTTCTACATAGTTATAAACTTACTGGAAATGATAAAAGCAGTTAGACAAGGAATTTATAATATGGCATCACATTGAATTCTCCAGAAAGAAGTTATTTTCTTTTGAAGTTGCTTTATTTGAGAAATCTGCTCAATATTAGGACACAGTAATGTAATTCATTACATTAATATGTTAAAGAAGAAAAGAGTGCCATCATCTTGATGGATATCTCAGAGGCATCTGAAATTCAGTACCCAGTCCTCTAGTGATGCAGTACTGCATTGTGGTTTTGTATTCCGTGTCTGGAGTCATACTGCTTGTTTTTTTTAATCCCTGATAGTGTGACCTTGGTTGGACAATTTAGGTGTGATTTTTCTGAGCTTCAGTTTCCTCATCCGTAAAATGGGATTAATATTCTCACTGGGTTGTGAGGGCTAAATGAGATAAGTCACCTAATTACAGTGCCTGGTACATAGTATATATGTGCATAGTAGCTGATTTTGCTATAACTCTTTCTGATTTTAAAGCATATCTTAGTAAATAGCAGAACTTTCATGCCTATGACAACGAATCCTTTTTAAAAAGCAACCAGTTATAAGCCTTACACCTAATAGTGAAATGCTAGAGATCCTCTCTTTGATTAGTCACAACCAGGCTGCACACTATTATTTGACAGATAAGAAAAAAGAGGTGCAGCTATCAGAAGGGAGAAAACAAATTATTATTTACATGTGATAAGAGAATCCACCTGAAACACAGAAAAGAATCACCTGAATAGTTATTAGGGTAAAAGGATTATACCAAATCCCAATTTCCTGTTATATACAGTAATGTTATATACATAGATCCACAAAAATGAAAAAAGATGGTTTTACTAAAAAGAAAAATACATAGGAATAATAATTTTTAACAAGGAATGCACAAGACCTATATGAAGAAATTAGGTTCCCCAGTTGGAAATGTTGTCTCCTGTGTTTATTCATAAATTTAAGGCAAGTATAATGAAAATCCCAGTGATACTTTGCTTTGGGAGAAAGCACTCAATAAAATTATTTTAAATTCAGGTTTATCTGGAAGACTGGTTAAGGCTAGGGAAGGGAAATATGAAAGGGATATTAAAATGAATGGATATTTGTTGTGACAGACATTAAAATGCCACAAATCTCTTAAGTGGTTAGGGTTACCTTTTCTACTTTTTTGTGCTTTTTTTTACTTTTATACTTCCCTCTTTGTGCTTTTCTGGTTTTCCACATTTTCTACAATGTGTCAGTTTCATTTTAAAAAGGAAAAACTTTATGATTGTGGGGGTTTTTAAAATCTTAATATAAACACTCTATTTTTTCCATGCACTTCTAATACTTAAAAAGTATTTTTATATTTTATGTGGAGTTAATTTAAATGTTAAGTAATTTTCATTAGCATTATTGCAGTAATATTTATAGTTTTATAAAGCTGGCATAGATTCTTTGGATTAATTTGGTCTGCATCCTTTTAAAGCCTTCTTCCATAGATAAGTTATATCTATTCTTTGAATATTAAGCAGTGGGCTTAGTCAGGCTAATTTTACAAGAATTGAAATCCTCATCGGGAAACGGACTTTGGCCCGGTGGTTAGGGCGTCCGTCTACCATATGGGAGGTCCGTGGTTCAAACCCCGGGCCTCCTTGACCCGTGTGGAGCTGGCCATGCGCGGCGCTGGTGCGCGCGAGGAGTGCCGTGCCACGCAGGGGTGTCCCCCGTGTGGGGGAGCCCCACGCGCAGGAAGTGCGCCCGTGAGGAGAGCCGCCCAGCGTGAAAGGAGGGAGCAGCCTGCCCAGGAATGGCGCCGCCCACACTTCCCGTGCTGCTGAGGACAACAGAAGCGGACAAAGAAACAAGATGCAGCGGGTGGACACCAAGAGCAGACAACCAGGGGAGGGGGGGGGAAATTAAATAAATAAATAAATCTTTAAAAAAAAAAAAGAAATCCTCATAGCTCTCTGACCTGTAGTTTGAGCCAGACTTGATTCATAGAATCACTTGATAATCTGATGTTTGTCTGTTGTGATTTTATCACATGTGAAAATACTTGATTCTTCTAACTAGAGGACATCTTTATTTATTTATTTATTAATTAAAGATATACATACTTTATTCCCCCGGCCATTTGTGCTTGCTGGCTGCTCTCTCTGTCTGTTCATTGTGTGCTGTCTGTGTCTGCTCCTCTTTTTTAGGAGGCCCCAAGAACTGAACCTGGGACCTCCCATGTAGTAGGCAGGCACCCAACTGCTTGAGCCACATCTCCTTCCCCATCCATAGTTTAATTTTTGAGGAATTTGTTAGATCATGGTGATAGTACACATGTACAACATTTATAGGAGTTCTTAACCTCTTTGTGAGTGGATTCTCACCCTGTGGGACTTGTAGCCCTTAATGTTAGTATAGGTAGATCTGCCCTGGGTGGCGTGGACTTGGTCCTTTCACATTTATTATTTTAGTTTGGAGTTCCTCCCTTTCATTGATAACTTTACCTTTCATAGGAAAATTGGCCTCCTCTACGTCTTATGCTGAGGTCACACGTGCCCCAGGACAGGAAGCCCTCCAGTGCAGCACCACAGCAGGTGGCATCGCCCTGCAGGCTCTGTCTGAGAGGAGTCAGAAAAGCCCCTCCACACCCGGGGCGGGAGGGCAGCCTGCTAGAGGGTCCCGCCAGGCAGCTGCTGTTGCTCTGCATGGTGGCTGCTGCCGGCCACCCATAGGTGTTAGCCTTGGTATGTGTAATCTCATGAAGGAACCACTCCTTCAGGACATGTCCTTGCTGTTCCAAGTGACTTTTTTGTGTATCTCTGCATTCTGTCATTCAGGACATGTCCTTGCTGTTCCAAGTGACTCTTTTGTGTATCTCTGCATTCTGTCATTAATTACAATCAACTGAGATCCAGCAGGTCACTGAAAAGTTTGTGTTCACACATTTTTACTGTGACATTGACTGGCTCTTAAGAGCGCATGTACTTTGTAGAAACCTTGAAATCTCCCCCAGAAATTCAGATGTTCTTTGAGAGCCAGAATCATTAAATATTTCTTAGCTTACATGGCAATGGAAAGAGAAAGTATGCCTGATTGTCAGTTGTGTCTACATTCTGCAAAGTAGTAATATTGGCTATTCTTTAGAAGCACTCACTTTTCTCACCTCCAAGTAGACTTTTTCATTCTTAGCTTCATCTTACATGTATAACTCAATTTGTGATTAGGAAATTCAAGAATGACTGAGGTAGGTAGAAGGTTACAAGCTAGGAAATTGGCTGTTTTTAATCTTTTTCTTTTTTCCTTTTTTATAAAAGTCCTCCAGCCTGCTCCACACCAAGTGATAACCAATCTCCCTGAGGGGGTGCGACTTCCAACAACTCGGCCTACCAGGCCACCGCCTCCACTCATCCCATCATCCAAAACCACAGCAGCTTCAGAAAAGCCATCTTTTATAATGGGAGGCTCCATCTCACAGGTGAAAAGCCTTCTCTTCATTGTAGATTTTCTGTTGAATATTGCTTTGGTAAAACTTTCCTCTCCTTCTCACACTAATTTGGCAGACTACTATTAAATAATACTGTGTCCAACTATGAAAATTTCCAGAGACAATGATCAGAAACTGTTATAATCACTATATTCCATGCAATATACAGAGAATTTTCTATTTCAATAATTATAGTTTCAACTCAGAATTTCTATTTTTTTTTTAATAATTTCTTTTTCTTTATTGATAATCTCTATCAATACTTTGTTTTCATACATTTCTTTAGTTCTTTGGACATGGTTTCCTTTAGCTCTTTAAGTACATTTTAAAAATAGCTGAGTAAAAAGTCTTTGTTTAGCAAGTCACATGTCTAGGATTCCTCAGGGATGGTTTCTGTTCACTGCTTTTTTTTCCTTCTGAATGGGTCATACTTTCTTGTTTCTTTGCATGTCTTATAATTTTTGGTTCTAAACTAGACATTTTACTTATTATAATCTGGCAACTCTGGAAATCAAATTCTTCCCTCTCCATGTTGTAAAGTCTGTATTCTTTGTTGTATGTGACCACTGCTGTCTTTGCTCGGTTAGTTTAGTGATCACCTAATGATTGGACAGAGGTTTCCTTAAACACCTGGAAACAGTATGTCCCAAGTCTTTGCTGAGGGACTCTGATTATGTGTTGGAGTATGCCTTAATGCTCAGCCAGGTGGTTGACAAGCTTTCACTGCCTGCTTGTGCAGAGCCTCCTGGTCAGCCTGCAATGAGAGTTTAGGGCTTTCTGAGTTCTTTCCTGGACTTGAGCTCAGCCCTCCACGAACAGGTGGCCTTCCAGATTTCCAGGAGTATGTTGGAGCTTTTCAGAACCCCTGTGGATCTCATTCCCAAGGTTTTCCTTTAAACTTTTTGAGTAGCTTGTTTATCCAGTTATAAACTGCATCAGGCAGCTGGGAAGTTAATCAGTTACTTCTAATCATTTTTAACCAATGTGATCAATGCCCCAGGCATATACCCCCACCCCCAAGAAAAAAGGCTTTTCACACTGTGTGGGTTCTGAGACAGGTCAAATACAGACAGCCTTGCAACTGAGGTCCCCCAGGGAGCCACCAGACAAGTCAGGTAATGACAGTTACCTGGAAATGAGGCTCTTAAGAGGCTCCAACCCTCTTCTTTCCCTTGTGGAAGCTGTGCCAGGTTGTAGTTTTCCCCAGGACTGCAGACTGTTGGTTTTCAAGACTACTGTGGAGCTGGAGTTGGGAATTGGACAAGTTAAAATGCCAACTCTTCTAACCTAGATTCAGCCATTTTTCTTAAATGCTTCCAGATTTCTTGAAACCTTTGGTTAATTTACAGAGTTCTGAAAGGTCAATTCTTAAAAATTTTTTTGCAAGTTTCCTTGTTTGCTTTTATAGAGGAGAGTTTTCAGAGATACTCACTCCAGTTTTACTATATGTCATTCTCCCGTAGCATTTTTTTTTTTTAGATTTTTTTAAGTAAACTTTATTCCAATGTCAAAAAATAACAGATCTAATACCAATCTCCATAGCATTTTTAAGAGGAATAAATGCTGTTAATAATAATAACTTTTATTTTAAGTATACCATCCATGTGCCTTATATGTATAATTTATGGATAATTTCAGAAGACATTTCTTGCTGCCTTTGAGAATTTTTTAAATTTAAGCAATCCATGACAATGGTTTTCTTGCTTCATGAGTATCTATTCGTAATTTGGCAGGGCAGGGGACTATGGTGTTTTAAAAAATAAATTTTTGTGCACGGACATGAGAATATGAACTTCATAATTGATAATTGACCTTATGAAAAGACTGTTGATTTAGTTTTTTTAAATCATTTTTAGGGCACACCTGGCACTTACTTGACATCTCATAACCAGGCCTCCTATACTCAAGAATCAGCTAAGCCGTCAGTGGGGTCTATATCTCTTGGACTGCCACGGCAGCAGGAGCCCACCAAGTCAGGTCAGTGAGCACATACGGTCAGAAGGCTTCTGCGTTTGTAACATCACAATCAGTAATTCCATACTCTACCTCTTCATGTTCTGGCTTTGTTCTGCAGCTGCTGTGCCCTACATCAAGCAGGAAGAATTTTCTCCCCGAAGCCAAAACTCGCAACCTGAGGGTTTATTGGTGAGGGCCCAGCATGAAGGTGTAGTCAGAGGTAAAGTGCGTTGTTTGGCCAGAAATATTAAGCCTCTCTTCTCAATAAATTTATTAAAGCAAGCTGTCAGTACATTTTACTGATGCATTTTCAAGTTACAGCCTTTAAATTTTAAATATAAGTTTTCTTTCCATATAAAAGTGTGATGTAAAAGTTTTTGAAAGTCCATATTCCAGTAGTCCTTTTTAACAATGCAATATTTATTTTAGAAATACATTTCAATAAGACAAAAATATTCTTTTTTTTGTTTGTTTCCTTTTTATTGGAGAAGTTGTGAGCTTACAAAACAATCATGTATAAGATGAAGAATTCCCATTCATTTCCACGCCACCAACCCTGCATTGTTGAAGAACATTTCTGACAGATGATGAAAGAACATCATCAAAAAATTAACTGTGGTCTATAGCTTACACTTGGTATATTTTTCCATAGTAGACCAAGTATTAATAACAACATCTATAGCATTGTACAATTGTTATATTTCATGAGCGAGCACTCTCATATTTTTACTGTTAACCACAGTCCATCATCTACCACATGGTGCTCTGTGTTACATATTCCAGTGCTTTGTATAGTCAATCCAAAGTGTACACTGAATGGCTCTCAGTTTCATCACAGAGTTGTGCGATCATTGCTTCAGTGATTTTTTTTAAGATTTATTTTTATTTATTTCTCTTCCCTTCCCCACCTCCCCACCCCCACTCCCCCCTTGTCTGCTCTCTGTGTCCATTCGCTGTGTGTTCTTCTGTGTCTGCTTGTATTCTTGTCAGTGGCACCGGGAATCTGTGTCTCTTTTTGTTGCATTGTTTTGCTGCATCAGCTCTCGGTGTGTGCGGCACCACTCCAAGGCAGTCTGTGCTTTTTTACACACTGGACAGCTCTCCTTACAGGGTGTGCTCCTTGTGAATGGGGCTCCCCTACACGGGGGATACCCCTGCGTGGCTCGGCACTCCTTGCACACATCAGCACTGCATGTGGGCCAGCTCCACATGGGTCAAGGGGGCCCTGAGTTTGAACCCTGGACCTCCCATGTGGTAGGCGGATGCCCTATCCATTGGGCCAAATCTGCTTCCCTTAGTACAAGAAAAAAATCCCATACCCCCTGTTACTGACTCTTCAAATTGATACAGTGTATTCTTTGACATTGATGCAAAAATATTACCATATTACTCTTAACTGTGGTCCATAAGTTACATGACTTGAAAAACTATTCTTTTTGTGCTACTGTTTCCTTCTCACCCTTCTCCCAGGAATTTATTTTGTTTTATTTTGTATTTGTTTTTGGCAGGGGTAGAGGAGAGTCATTTGCTAATAATTTTGTTTTTATTCAGGTACTACAGGAGCCCTCCAAGAAGGAAGTATAACTCGGGGTACTCCAACCAGTAAAATTTCAGTGGAAACCATCCCTTCCCTACGGGGCTCTATCACTCAGGTTAGTTAGGATCATTTCTGATACCCTGAACAATAGCCAATGAGAAAACTCGTGGTCAAGTCTCAAAAGCCTTGGCTGTGCCAGCACTACAGTGTTCTGGTTAACTGTTCATCGTTCTGAGGTGTGGGGCTGAGTCTTGATGACAGCAAGCCCCAAATGCACAGTCCGCTGCAGAGAGGCATTAAGGTGACTGCTTTGACACAAGCTGTCGTAACTATAATTTGGTTGATTTGAAAAGGTCACTTCTTTGCAAATCTGCAGAAGAAACATGCTCCAACTGATCCAGCTCTCACTGTCTTCCCAGCAAAGATTTTACCGTATATTCAGCTTAAATAGAAATTGAGAAGAAAATCTTTACAAATGATTTGCTTGCAACCATCTTGAATAGGAAGGTCTGTAATTTCATTATATAAGATACTTTGCTAGAATCTAATGGAAAATTAAGACCTATGGATGGCATTCACAAAAGCACCAAGAATCAACCATCTTCTTACTAGTTGGGGCTAATTAAATTATTAATTTTAATTAATAAAAGGTCTTTTCCTTGGTTACATGTTAATTTTAGTTTGAAAGTGTTAAACTGTCCTTTAGCCTCTGTTTATATGTAGGTCTGGACAAGGAAAATTCCATTTTGGGAGGTCACCGTAACGAGAACCCCTGCTCTTACACTTCGTGGCTGTCCCGAGTTTCCCGCTCTGCTCCTGTTCCTGATCTTGTTCCTAGTTCCTAGCTCAGTGGTTCTCCAAGTCTGGTCCCCAGACCAGCAGCATCAGCCTCCCTTAGGGAGCTGGTGGAAATAGAAAGGCTTGTCTGCTGTGCCCCAGCCCCACCCCGTGTACTAACTGAATCCCTGGGGGGGGGGGGGCGCCCAGGCAGCTGCATTTTCTTAAACCCTTCAGGTGCTTCTGCTGCCTGCCCCTGTGAGAACCCCTACCCTAATACCTTGCTAACTGAGTGTAGTCTCTATACCAGAGCTTGTTAGAAAAATACAGGGATTTCAGTCCCTACTTCAGGCCTGTTGAATCAGAATCTCTATTTTAATAAGATTCCCAGGTAATTCCTCCCTGAGACGTGGATTCATAGAATATATGGCATCTAATGATCTAAAAAGTTACATACAGATTCTTTAGAATCTCACCTTCCTTAATTGGTCGAAGTTCACTTTCCCCTAAAATCTGTTTTCAGAACTGGGCCCAGTGAGGCTGGGCTTCATCTGCTGTTTTCCCACCAGACCAGCCGCGTGACAGGAGCACTTTGGAGTGGGTGTAAGGGATTTCCACATGTTCACCCCCAAGCTCCTTCAGCAACTGGATGAGTTGGTATCTTGCTGCCGTCACTCTTCCTGCTGTGAGCATGTGGTTTCAGAGGGTACTCACTGGGGTTTCCGGGGTCCTCAGGGTGTGCTGCAGACTCCAAGTGTGTGGCAGGCTAGGTCTGGACTCCCACTCCTGTTTCAGCCCAAGGAGTTACCTGTACCAAATGTTCTAATAGTAAGTCAGGTGAAGGGCTCACTGCTTAAAAGGAGGGTGAAAAGAACCATGGCCTTGGCAGCCCAGAAGAGGGCTAATGTTGGTGAAAAACCCGATGGCGTGCCATAAACTGAGCCAGTTTCACAAAAGGGAGACATCTGAGTTTTCCTTCCTGTCTGATGATCAAAGGCCTAATGCTGCAGACCGTTTGATCACTGAATGTTATTTTTCCTTCTCATCACCATATGAGAACATCTTATCTTTTTTAGAAAATTGGTAGAAGCTTTATTATACTTGCATGATTTTAGGCCTGACAGCAAACTTCTTTTCTGAGAGTGGAGGGTCCTAAAAGATTCAAGGTGCAGCAAAGCTGATCAAACTAATATACCCATCATCATTTTAAGAAGTCTTATGTTGCAGGGTTCTTGGTCTTACATCTCTGAAGATAATGTGCTGACCTGACACTCAGTGTGGTAGGTAAAATTCTCTGAGTGTCTTGTGTTTTCCTTTAAACTTGAGTGACTCTTCTGGTGCTCGTGTTTGATTTGATGGCAGGGCACCCCGGCTTTGTCCCAGGCTGGCATACCAACTGAGGCTTTGGTGAAGGGATCCATTTCTAGAATGCCTATTGAAGAGAGCAGTCCTGAGAAGGGCAGAGAGGAAGCTGCATCCAAAGGCCATGTTATTTATGAAGGCAAAAGTGGACACATCTTATCGTATGATAGTAAGTATTGCACAGGTGCACTGAAGCCAACATCATGTTTTGTAACTAAAAACAGTCCCTGGCTACCCCACATTCTTCCTATGGGGAAATCATTTTACCTTCCCTGAGCTCAAGTTTCCTTTCTGTAAAATGGGATTAATACTAGTACCTACCTCACGAAACTTTTTGGAAAAAATAACTGGCAGTCAATGAAAAGTGGTTAGTGCATCTTGGAGCCCATAGTAAGGGTCCTGGCAAGTGGTGACCAGTCAACTCTGCTCAGTCAGTGTAGCCTAGAAAAGGAATCTTTGTTTAACTGAGTTGCTTTTATTGCAAAGGACTTCATATTTTATGAATTAAAAATTAAGGAGTTATAAAATTCTCATAATTTTTGGAAGAGTATTAGATTTCAATTCTCCTTAAATAAAACTACTTCAATATTTACATCTATGTAAACTTTTTCTTTAGTTGTATTCTTAAGTTATATTTCCCAGTTACATTATTTTGTAAGAATGACTCGGATATAGTATAATTATTACCCAAGAGACTCAATTTGAGATCCCATTTGCAGCAAACCTTATCTTTGTGATGCTGGAACATTCATTATCCACATTTTATCTTTCTATTCTAATATAATGAAATCATGCAAACACAATGCCTGATGCAGAATACATGGCAGGTTTTTCCTTCTTCCCTTCTTGTTTCAACATTTCTGTTAAATTTTGAATTTTACAAGCAAATCAGTATGTAAATGAAAAGCTTTCCTTAGGCAAGCCAAAAAGTTAGTTATTTACATTTTGTTTCTGGGGTGAAACAACATACATTGCACAAGCCAGAAAACTTGATGTCATCTCTGGCTCCTCTCTCCACATCCAGCAGGTCACCCAGTGGTTTCTGTTGTGTTCGGCCTCTGGAATCCACCCATTTTTCTATATTCCCCTCTGCCACCATCAACTTCATCTGGATAGCTCTGTAACTGCGCTCTGTCTGTAACCATAACTAACCCATCTCCCCACCTTCAGTCACACCCATCTTCACTCTCCTGCCTCTTAAAATGACTGCAAGCCCCCCGCCTTGGTTCAGCCGCTTCTCCCTGATCCGCTTCTGGCTTCTCTCTCCAGCTTCTTCCCTCCCCACTCTTCCCCCTCAGCCCCTGCCTTTACCCACCCTCTGCTCTTCCTCCCGCCTCCCCTCTACCCACTGAGCACTTCCTGAGCTTCAGTTCTTCCAGTGTACCAGGCTCTGTTTTGCTGTGGGATCTTTGTGCCCACTGTTCCCCCAGGCTCTACCTCTTTTTCTTTGCTTTACTTTTGACTTAAGCAACTCTTCTTTATCCTTCAGGTCTCAGCTTAAACAGGGCCTCTTTTAGGTAGCCTTATCTAAACCTTTAGGGGCTAGGTTTCCCTGCCAGCATTCCCCCAGCATGCCATGCTTCTCCTTTCATAAAACTTAATATCCTGTGTGGTGACTGCCTTTTAAATCACCTGTGTTCCCCACTAATGGGTAAGTTCCCTGAGGAAAGGAACTTCACATTTGCTAGCCTAGCCTGCAGGTCTTATGAGTGTATTTGAATGAATGAAGATACTTCTGTGAATATCATGTACATAGATGTACATTGTAGGCTAAGGCAAGTTTCTTTTATGTTAATATTTTTGTGAAATAGACTATGAAATTAAGTTAACTTATTTATTGTGCATTTTAGGCCTTGGGCTGTGTCTGAGCACTTCTTGTTTCCACCTTCTGCAGATATTAAGAATGCCCGAGAAGGGACTAGGAGTCCAAGAACAGCTCATGAAATCAGTTTAAAAAGAAGCTATGAATCAGTAGAAGGAAATATAAAGCAAGGGATGTCTCTGAGGGAGTCTCCTGTATCAGCACCTTTGGAAGGTAAAGTGTTGTTTCTAGAACACTACTCGGATAATTTTTGTATAGTAAGCTGGCATTGTTGAATTAACTTGCATTCACCTCTTATGCCATTTCTACCTGAAATTCATGTAATAAAATTTTTAATTTATATTTGTTTAAATATAAAGCAAGTGGTACCTAGCAGTGGAGAAAAGTAAAAATGAAACATATTTGGTCATGTCATAGGTGACTGTTGCAATGTTCTTTTTTTTTTTTTCCTTAAGTATCTACCCCTCCCACAATGGCTCCCTCATCTGTTTGCTCGTTGATTTTGCTTTGTTTGCTCATTGTTCTGTTTGTTTGTTTGGTTGGTTGTTGGTTGGTTGGTTTGCTTTGCTCACAGTCTGTTTTTTCTTTAAGAGGCACCGGGAATCGAACCCGGGACCTCCAGTGTGGGAGGCAGGCACTGACCTGCCTCAGCCACATCTGCTCCCCTGGAATGTTCATATTTGATAGCTCACGTGGTTTGTAGATTAGGCCTGCTTTGAGTCAAGTAAGTTTAAAAATGAATAATAAAACCCTTTTTTCTTGATAAGGAAAATAAGGTAGTGTAATGAAAAGAGCAGAGGCACACCTATTTGACTTCTATCTTCACCCTTTCCTGGCAAAATTCTCTGTGCCTGTATCATCCTTGATGAAGGGCTTACCTTCCTTGCCGGCTGTAATAGACAGAGTCCGTCCCTAAGGTGTTTGGCCTGGTGCTGAGAGAGCAGTAAGCACTGTAGGGCCAGGTAAGGTACAAAAGGAATGGGAGCCGTTGTTTTGTTTTGTTAATGACTCACTTTCCTTAAATCTTGACCTGTTCCAGCTGTTTAATTTTAATCTCAGTGAAATATTAAAAGCAGGGCAAAGGCTCCTGAAACTTAGATGTCCTATGTAATATTCTAAGAGTTGGATTTTCTTTCTGTTCAAGAAAAAAAAATTTTTACTTCTCTTTACTTTCAGGTAAATGTGTATAGTTATTTTCAAGTCTTGGTTCAAATTTACGGGCTTTACAATACAACCTCTTGTGAGGTTATTTGTAATTCTTTCCTTTTTTATTTACATGTTTAATGAATGTATTTTTCCAATTTTTGCCTTTTCTATATTTTATATTTTCCACATCTTATTAGTATATTTCAAATTTAACCAATGATTTATCTTCTCTCCCTTTGATCAAAAAAGCATTGTGATTTTTAGGTTTACCTTTAAAAGTGTCTTTCTTTCCTTTTTGACCTATATATAATAGATGCCTTTCACAGACGTTTTCTTTTCAAGAAAATGTTTTAAAAGAAGCATTTAATGTTATGTTGTATACTTGCAAATTTTTTTCTATGATATTCTTCTGAAGATTTCACAAACTTAAAACGATATCCTTTTTCCACAGAGCTTACATCAAAAATATACTTGGGGAGTGGATGTCATTCAGTAGTTGAGAGCCTGCTTTCCATGTACAAGGTCTTGGGTTCAATTCCCAGTACACACACATACAGACTCTAAGGACGGTATTAAGTATATGTGGCTCACCATCTGCACTGTGTTTAATCCTTGAATTGCTTTCTTGTTTCGAAAGGGCTGATATGCCGAGCATTACCCAGGGGAAGCCCTCATTCTGACCTCAAAGAAAGGACTGTGCTGTCGGGTTCCATAATGCAGGGTAAACTTTCTGCTCTTCTGGCTTTTTTTTTTTTTAGTTGTATTTTTCCTTTATCTTACTTGAATTTGAAAGTTTGAAGTACAAACCACTTATTTTGAAGAATTTCTTTCATTTTGGGTTTGCAAGATGTTTCTTCATATTTATATTTAGGTCATGCGGAGAGATGTGAGAAAAAAGATATGTCCTAGAATCAGTCAAAGGCTAGTCAAAATCTTTTGACCTTTTATGCCTTATCGCCTTACTGGTGGAGTAGTTTGACATTAATGGGCAGTTAATTAACCTTTTCAAATTTTTCCTCACTTACACAGTAAAACGTTACAACTTTTTGTCTCTGAGCTCCATAGCTTATTTGGAAGTGACAGTTGCCTCGCCTTAGAATAGATATCTTCATTTGTAAAAGCCTCCTGTGACTATAATGGCTGAGGAATACTTATGTGAGGACCTACTGTAAATGGAAGGTTGATTGATAACTGCAGGAATATAAGGCATTATTTTAATAAAACCTTCTCAAATTAATATGAAGGCACCCCAAGAGCAACAACTGAAAGCTTCGAGGATGGCCTCAAATATCCCAAACAGATCAAAAGGGAGAGTCCTCCCATACGAGCCTTTGAAGGTGCCATTACCAAAGGAAAACCGTACGACGGCATTACCACCATCAAAGAAATGGGTCGCTCCATCCATGAGATTCCACGGCAAGACATCTTAACTCAGGAAAGCCGGAAAACTCCAGAAGTGGTCCAGGGCACAAGGCCCATAATTGAGGGCTCCATCTCCCAGGTAACCAGATCACAGGCCTTTCCATTCCACCTCACACTGTGCTGTTTATGTAATGTTTTTATAATGTGATTTAATATTTATACATGCTTCCTATGATATCAGGTATCGTGAAAGTAAATGTAAGTTTTATATACTCTCATGAGTTTTTGTTGTGTCTGTAGCATGGAATATATAATATGGGAAAATACGCAGCCCAGGATTAATGGATTTGTTATTGAGACAACCACACAGATAATAAAGATTACTCCATCGAACCCTAACCTCATGAGCCAAACAGAGCCTGAGATAGAAAAATATCCAGATGACATGAGTTACCCTGCAATGTTTGCCTCTTTCCCTTTAGGGTACACCAATAAAGTTTGACAGCAACTCAGGTCAATCCGCCATCAAACACAATGTCAAATCCCTAATCACGGGGCCTAGCAAACTACCCCGTGGAATGCCCCCGCTGGAAATCGTGCCAGAGAACATAAAAGTGGTAGAACGGAGCAAGTATGAAGACGTGAAGGCAGGCGAGCCGCTGCGTCCCCGGCACACATCGGTGGTGAGCTCGGGCCCATCCGTCCTCAGATCAGCACTGCATGAGGCTCCCAAAGCCCAGCTGAGCCCAGGGGTGTATGAGGACCCCAGTGCCCGGCGCACCCCCGTGAGCTATCAGAACACCATGTCCAGAGGCTCGCCCATGATGAACAGAACTGCTGATGGTATGCTCATCATTTCTAGGGCACATTTTCAATAAAAACATGCCAAGTAGTAAATGCCAAATTGTTAGCTTTAAATCATCACAAGATCTGTAGGCTGTGCTTTCTGCTAGGGCCATGGGAGGCTGTCAGATTAAGAAGAGGCATGGTTTTAGGTAAAATATGTAATATTTAAACCAGTGGAGTCCAGAAATGCTCTAGAATAAGTGGATTCTTTGAATATTTTTATGTTAACCATGTTAGGTTTTCTAGAATTCAGTTTGACAGTTGTTCTTTGGTGGCGGTGTGGTGGTTGGAATTTCTGCTATGGAGCTAGACTGCTGAAGCTCAAATTAAGATTCTTCCACTTCCAGCATGAATTTGGACAAGTTCCTTAACTTTTCCTTGCCTCAGTGTCCTCATTCATAAAATGGGATGCAGTTTATGGTCTCGTGTGGTGTGAAGACAAACTGAGGTCTTTGTTGGAAGAACTAGACTAGTGCCCAGTACACATAAGGACTCAGGACTCGTTACCCTTGTCACTGTTGTCGTTACCCACACAGCCCCACGTTTCACTGGGGTTTATGCTGTTGGCAGCTGCATCAGTTAAGGGAAGACATTGCTTTTACCTGGTGGCCCCTGAAATGATCTGAGGTCCCTCTAGCTGTGGCCACTTACCATGTTAACTTTTATTACAGTATATATTTCCTGAGGGCTTGCCATGTGCAAGGTCCTGGGCTGGACACTTCTTGGGTTGTAAAGGTGAAGAGTTCTTCAGGGGATGGGAGAGGAGTAGGGCAGAGGAAGGAAAAAAGGTTATGGATGGGGTGATGAATAAAGGCGTTTGGCTCCAGTTTTTGAAGAACTGCCCTGCATAAGGGAAGGGCAGCCACAGCTAAGCAGGTTGGGGCTTGGAAGGAGCTATATTAAACCAGCACACCATCTTAGTTTAGACAGGCAGGTTTGTAGGGTTGTGGCAAAGTTGATCTTATCACAATGTTAAGAATTAGGTGGTAATGATGGTTGCACAACCTTGTCAATGTGCTGAGTACCACTGACCTTTGTACTTTAAAATGGGAAGAATGGTCAATTTTGTTATGTGTACTTCACCACAATTTTAAAATATATTAATAGTATTAAGGGTTTGGATATGAGAGGCACTGGTTAGACAATGTACCAACCCTGAGTAGCACCGTTTAGCAAAGGAGAGGCTGGAATAGTGAGAAGATCGATGTTGGTGAGGTAACGAGCAAGTCATTGTGAAAATACAGAGGAAAACACGGACAAAGGATAAAGTCAGTGTTGCTTAGTGATAGATGGGCAGCACAGAGGTTGCAGAATGCAGGCAAAGAGAGAAAACCACAATTTGCCACATATGGAACTGAAAGAATTTAGAATGTTACAGAAACCAACATCAAAATGGGATTTTAAGAAGTGTGTTGAATGATATTTTTACTCTTAATTTAATGTAAAGTAGATAAAATACTGGTGATACGACCCAAAAGGTTGTTGTCTTCTCCAAATCTCAAAACGTTCTACCAGTTCTTCACCTTTGCATATTTTGCAAGATTGAATGTTAAATGTTTAGTGGAAAGAGAAGAACAAAATATTATATGAATGTAGGATCCGAATGATTGAGAAATGGATAAATAGTACTATACTTAGCAAGTCTGTTCTTTTCTCCAGGTACGATTTCTTCTGGCAAGTCTACCAATCATGAAAGAAAGTCAACTCTGACCCCTACCCAGAGGGACAGTATTCCAGCCAAGTCTCCGGTTCCTGGGGTGGATCCTGTAGTGAGCCACAGCCCTTTTGACCCCCATCCTCGGGGCAGTGCTGCAGGAGAGGTATACCGGAGCCATCTCCCCACCCACCTGGACCCTGCCATGCAGTTCCACAGGGCTCTGGACCCTGGTAAGCACAGTGCTGAGGGACAGTTTATGGCAAAGAAGTAATGTGCCTGGATGGCTTGCTAAGCTTTCCACTGAAGTACAGTATCCGGGAAATTGCACATAGCATTAGTTTACAGGTCAGTGAATACTCCATGTTACCAGCAGCCCTAAAAACCTAGAAGTCATATGTATATGCTTATCTCATGGTAATTGGTTGAGTGGATTTAAAAAGTCAGTTAATGGGAAGAGTTATTTAAATATGATGTAGGCATCCCTTAAGCATTTTCATTTACAACTGAAACATTAATCTGCCAGCATTCTGTTCTGACAACTGAAGCCAAAGCCTTCTCCCCGGATATAGAGCTGCTAATTAAACTTCGCCATTACCTTTCTTACATAAACTATTCTTTGAAGGCCTTAACCAGGTTTGGTTTGTAAAGCGAAGCTAGAATTGAAAGGTACTTTAAAGTAATCTAAACAAAGTATCCTTCTGGATTTCTTGCCAGTCTTTTCAAATTATCTAATCCACACCTAATTCAACTTCTCTGTTGAGTCTTCCAAAGCAATCAACTTAGTTTTCAGAGAATCAACTGTTTATACTCTTTTTTTTTTTTTTTAATTTTTAAAAATTTCTTTCTCCCTCCCTTCCTCCTCCCCCCTCCCCATTGTTTATACTAGCCGTCTGCTTGTCTTCTTTTTTTCTTTTTTTTAAGGAGGTACCTGGAAACTGAACCCAGGGCCTCCCATGTGGGAGAGAGGTGCCCAATCGCTTGAGCCACATCCACTTCCTGTTTCGTTGTTGCTGTTGTGTCTCTTCATTGTGTTTTCTCTCTGTCTCTTGGCTGCGTCATCTCACCTTGTCATCTCGTGTATCAGCTCTCCACGCCAGCCCATTGCGTGAGTTCTCTGTCTTGCTTGCCATCTTTAAGAGGTACTGGAAACCAAACTCGGGACCTCCCATGTAGTAGGTGGGAGCCCAGCTCCTTGAGCCACATCTGCTTCCCTCTTTGCTTCCTTCTTTTTATTCTTTCATTGGTTCACAGATGATTTTATTAAGTTATTTAATAAATTACAGTAACAAGTACAGCTGGAAAAGAACAGTTTTAAACAAACACCGCTGGCTGTTGGTCAACATCATTCTGGCAGGAACCGAGTGTGCAGGTTTGCTAGAGAGCAGTCCACACGAGGCATAGTGGTGCCGCATCCCCCAGGCTCCAAGGGAGTGGCCGCTGTCGGCCCCCAGGGAAGTCTCACTGCGTCGCTGTGATGCTCCTGCTGCGCCAGCCCTGTCTTGTACTGGCCAAGGCCCAGCCCTCACTCTTTCTGCCACCGCAGGCCTAACCCTCAGGCAAGCGTATATACTTTCTGCTCGTACCTCTTCCTGAGCTCTGCTGCTTGCTTGCACATGCTTCAAGTTACACTTGGGACATAAAACACTTGCATCTCACCTTGGTCCTTAGGAAAACGTTTTAATCCCCAGTTTGCCAAATTAAAAAGCTAAGATATCTAAGGGATAATTTACGTTTCTTTTTTTTAAAGGTTTATTTATTTTGTATTTATTTCTCTCCCTTCCCCCCCCTCCCCCAAGTTGTCTGCTCTCGGTGTCCACTCACTGTGTGTTCTTTTGTGCCCACTTCTATTCTTGTCAGCGGCATGGAAATCTGTGTCCCTTTTTGTTGCATCATCTTGCTGCGTCAGCTCTCCATGTGTGCGGTGGCACTCCTGGGCAGGCTGCACTTTCCTTCGCACTGGGCTCACTCCTTGCATGTGGGGCTCTGCGTGGCTGGGCACTCCTTGTGTGCATCAGCACTACGTGTGGGCCAGCTCCACATGGGTCAAGGAGGTCCTGGGTTTGAACCGCGGACCTCCCATGTGGTAGGCTCTATCCATAGAGCCAACTCTGCTTCCCAGATAATTTACATTTCATTGTATCAAGGTAGCTGTAGAAAAATATATGTATTTTTAAAGCAATGTCGGTGCAGTCAAATTATTTTTCACTTGAAAAAAATAAATATTCAGAGGGTCCTAAATGATACGAGTTCTTAGGGTATTAACTCCTAGAACGGAGGCAGAGATAACCCGTCAACTGACAAGAGTTTTTAGAGTCCTAGACAGGGGTTCTAGGTGAGGGGGCAAGAAAACATTCCAGAAAATGTGCCATTTGCTTTTTGAGGCAGAACATTCAAGTTCTCAGACAAAATTGAACACTTATAATTTCTATTTGGTATTTATTATAGCCCTTTATTTTGTAGCACTTTGATTTCTTGTCATTTTTTACTCTGAGCTTGAATTTAGATGCTTTGAGGATTGGTACGTTAACTTCTACTTTATGTCATACCTTCTCCTTCCCAGCACCTTGTGTGGCAAACTACAGCCCATGGGCCCAATCCTGCTGTTGCCTGTTTTTATAAATAAAGTTTTATTAGAACATAGCCTCGTCCGTTTGTTATGGATTGTCTGTGGCTGCTTTGTATGACAATGACAGTGGCAGAGCTGCAAGGGAGACTATAGGGCCCACACAGCCTAAATATTTACCATCCAGCCCTTTATTGAAGTTTGCCCGTTTCTGCTCTAAAGACATCACTAATTAATTAAATGCTTGTAGACTTATCATTTTTACCCCCAGGAAAGTAAAGTTATTATGTGTCCAAAGTATTTTCAGATTTACTTCTGCTTGGTTGTATTGCATCATCAGTACCACAATAACATTTTTATTCCCCAAAACTGCTCTTGAAAGTTTCAGGTAAAAATGTAATGAGGATACACAGGAAAGTTTGAAAGTGAAACTACTTGAGAATTTTTTAGCTAATGTTTTACTGGTAGAAAGGTTAATAACTATTTCTCCTTCCCTTTTCCATTATATCTCAGACATTAGAATTTATAAATTCATATTGTTGATCCATCAAGATCTAATTCCCCTTAATCCCCTTAGTGCACCAAATAAAAGTTGCATGTGCATATTAGCTCAGCACGTTTTCTTCCTGTCTTTTCAGTGCGTGATTTTTAGCAAATGAATTTTACCTGGGACTAAAACTAAATGCCTTTATCTCATTCTCTCAATCAGCGGCTGCTTACCTGTTTCAGAGACAGCTTTCACCAACTCCAGGCTACCCAAGTCAGTATCAGCTTTATGCAATGGAGAACACCAGACAGACAATCCTCAATGATTATATTACCTCACAGCAGATGCAAGTGAACTTGCGCCCAGATGTAGCCAGAGGACTTTCCCCAAGAGAGCAGCAGCTGGGCCTCCCCTACCCAACAACAAGAGGTATGATCTTTATAGTTCAGATTCCGTAGATTGTGTCATGTGTTTCCTGGGTATTTGGTAAATATTTGTTGAATGACTAATAGAAAGAAAGAAAAGGCCATTTCCTTCTCTCCACAACCTGCAGCCTTGAAGGCAAACACAGCGAAGTATCCAGACAGATGTTTTCATAAACACTGACATAATTAAGCCAAAGCACAGTGCACTAGGTATTTGAAATCACTGTTTCTGCTGGCTTGCTATCTTTAATCTGTCTGTGCGCTTAGGTTATAAGGATGGCGCACAGTATTAATCATCTTCTTAAAATTTAAAAAAGGCCTTAGAAGGAAAGTAAGGATGATCATAATCTTTTTATTTAGACTGTGTGCACCTTATCACTGGGTTACAGAGGTAGATAAAAAGCCACAGAATCATTCTGTACCTTTAGAATGACACTTGCATAACTAACCTAATTGTCTGTCTTTTGGGCAGGAATCATTGACCTGACTAACATGCCTCCAGCAATTTTAGTGCCTCATCCAGGGGGGACGAGCACGCCTCCCATGGACAGAATCACTTATATCCCTGGTACCCAGATTACGTTCCCCCCCAGGCCTTACAACTCTGCTTCCATGTCTCCAGGTAAGACTGTAGCCACAGGCCTCTCTGGTATGACTACCGTGCTCTTCTAAGGTATTTCAGGCAGTGTTTTCCCTAATGCCTATTCCCACTTGGTGCTGTTTTCACTCCACATTTATTAATAGTTCCTGTGTGCCACCTGATTCCCTAGGGATGTCCTAAAAGCTTGTGTTCAGCTCCATTTGGCATCCAAGACTTGGAATAAAACAAATTTCATACATCCCAGATTTGGAGCTTTGTGAAACATTGTCAATCACTTGAGAACTTAAAAGCCGTTTGACATCCCTGGTAGACTGCTGTGTTTGTCTTCAGGTTGCAGATATGTGTGTTTTGCAGGACACCCAGCACATCTTGCAGCGGCTGCAAGTGCCGAAAGGGAGAGGGAGCGGGAGAAGGAGCGGGAGCGGATTGCCGCGGTTTCCTCAGACCTCTACCTTCGGCCAGGTGAGGAAGAAAGAATCGTCCTGCTTCATCTGCAGGCATTTCTTGGCAATCTCATGGGATGGGGCATCATGCTTAGTCTGTGGGGGATGCAAAGGTGAATCCAGCATAGATTTCAACCTCAGCGACTTACGGTCTAGGAGTGGAGTCAGCACCTTAAGGGAACTACAGATAAAAGCGTTCCAAAGGTGAGATGTTGGAGAGGTGAATTTTTTATGGGAAAATGACTTCTTCCTGCCAAAGGAGTCATTTTGATTTGGCCCAAGGAGCTGGCTCCACTTGGGCCTGAAGGTACTAGGCGCACCACAGCAGAGACCCCTAGATCTGAAGGCGTGTTGGTGTTGAGCTGGGGTAAGGGCTAGAAGGTCATGTGACAGCCTGCCTGACAAGGAAGCTGCTCCTGTTCTGCTCCGTGGGCAGGTGCCATGACCAGAAGAAACTTACACAAGAGTGTCCTGAGACCGTTAGAGCTTAACGACGGCCCATATGGTGCCAGGAGGACAGCAAGACTGGGGCAGTTGCCTGGATGAGTGCTGGGGCAGCCTGAATATGTTGATGCTAGGAGTGGCCAGAGAGGAACTGCTGAGAAGACTATTGCTAAGGTGGAAACAGTAACTAGATGTAAGGGGGAGGGGAGACGCAGGAGCAGTATGCACTTAGGATCAAGCAGGATTCGTGAAAACAAAGAGATGACCTTTATTTGGCCACACTCTTCATCTGTTGTGTCTTTGCATCGTCTCTTCTTACCCGTGGGTATCCTAGCCTGTTTATATTCTGTGCCTTTCAGTTAAACCAAGCCAGTTGTCATGTCAGATGTACAGAGGCACTCAGGAGAGAAGACAGGAGTTTGGAGATTTGACTTAGGCATCACCCATAAGAGGTGGAACTGGCTTGAATGAGATCATCAAGGGGAAAGAATATGCCAAGAGGAGTAGGTCAGTCTTTAGATGTTACCAGGAGGGATTTTACAAGCATAAGAAAAAGGAACCAGAGACACGGTCAGAGCCAGAGCCCAGGGGCACAGTGCGGGGGAGGCCATCTAGCCTACAGTCATAGGGGACAGATCCTTTGAAATCAGTTTGGCTGTAACGTACAGAAGGAACCCCACAACTGTTTATGCTCGACCCAGTAATCAGTGCTGAGGCTTTATCTAGAACAGTCCAGTCACTGCAAAGCCTGACGACATTTAGATGTTCAGTTACCCAATACCTATAATAAAAATGAGTAAGAAGCTGACCAGAGGAAATGCTTTAATGAATTGCAAGTAGCACCATTATGGTGAGTATATGAAATCACAGAAATTGATTTAAATGAAAGAAGCACAATGCAAATGATAGAAAATTTGGGGCAGGAGCTCTATTTTTAAAAGGCTATGATCCCACTAATGAACAAAATACAGGGTTAAGACAACAAAATTCAATTTTTTTCCATGAGACATTTAAGAAGGTAGATATCCTGTGTTGAAGTTTCTGAAACATTGACTCTCACCCAATGTTAATGGCAGCATAAATAAGTGAGCCTTTTTAGACACATAAAAATTTGAAATGCTTTTTGACCCAGCAAGTACCACTTTTAGGAATGTATCTTATAGAAGTACTCACACAAGCTGACTGATGGTCAGAAGGGAGAAAGCTGCTGAAAAGGCTGGCCTGCGTGGTAGTGGCTGTGATACTGGGGGTGGTTGCTAATACTGCTGGTTCACGAGGGTCAAGAAAGTCAGAAGGAGGGCATGGAGCCAAAGGAGATGGGAAGGAATGTGGTAGGAGAGGGAACCTGAGAAGTCAGACTCTTGCGAGTCCAGTTGTTATAGTGGTTTTTTGTGGGAAAGCTGAGGTTAAATGAACAAATATCTTGAGCATCGAAGCAGTTTAGTTATTGGAGCCAGTAAGCTTCTTGGAAGGGTAGCGTGAAAGAGTTCATGTCAGGAGAGAGCTGTTGAGTGACGCAGTTACCTGTGAAGGACAGTAAAGGAAGTGGAGCCAGAAGAGCTGTGGCTGAAGAAGGCAACCTCAGATCCCAGTGTAGGAGTGGTGTAAGTTCATTTTGATACTTAGGAATTCATTTTGAATTCACAGACACACCAGAGTTTGAGGACAAATCTGAGAGATGAACTTTTCTGATTTGTATTCTTACTTGTCAGTGCTGTTTTTGTTTCTCTCTGGAATCAAGATAGAAACTTGTCACAAAAATGACATAACGGCTGATGTTTTTTGTTCCAAGTTGTTAGTGTGGTTTTAATGCCTCTTTATTGAGAAACTCTTATAGTACACATTTCTTAGGCCAGAAAGTGGGATATCAAAGTGTCTTATCTTATTTTCCTTTTTCCTGTTAGTAATAGGAAATTAATGATTCATGAATGCTGCTGCTTTTTATTCCAGGTTTCTTCCTTATGGCTTGTATTTATTCTTTTCTCTCTCTCTTTTTTTTTTTTTTTTTTTTTTGGCCCATGCAGGCTCAGAACAACCCGTCAGACCTGGTAGTCATGGATATGTTCGTTCCCCTTCCCCTTCAGCCAGGACTCAGGAGACCGTCTTGCAGCAGAGACCTAGTGTTTTCCAGGGAACCAATGGAACCAGCGTAATCACACCTTTGGATCCAACTGCTCAGCTGCGAATCATGTGAGTCTCTTACATACATTTTAAAATTCCTGACAGCAGTAGTTGAAGCATGGTCATGATTTTTATTCTGTTGGCCTCTCTCTTTGCAGTTTATCCTCCCATGTCCCCACCACACCCACCAGTAAATGGTCTCCCCATCACAGAGTTGCGATTTGATTTTATTCACAGGCCATTACCTGCTGGGGGCCCCTCAATCAGCCAAGGCCTGCCTGCTCCCCGCTACAACACCGCCGCCCATGCCTTGGCTGCTCTTGTGGATGCTGCAGCTTCCGCACCCCAGATGGATGTGTCCAGAGCGAAAGAGAGTAAGCACGAAGCTGCCAGGGTAGAAGACAATTTGAGAAGCAGGTCAGCGACAGTTAGTGAACAGCAGCAGCTAGAGCAGAAAAGCCTGGAGGCGGAGAAGAGGTCTGTTCAGTGTCTGTACACTTCCTCAGCCTTTCCAAGTGGCAAGCCCCAGCCCCACTCTTCAGTAGTTTATTCGGAGGCTGGGAAAGATAAAGGGCCTCCTCCAAAATCCAGATATGAGGAAGAGCTAAGGACCCGAGGGAAGACTACCATTACAGCAGCTAACTTCATAGACGTGATCATCACCCGGCAGATTGCCTCGGACAAGGATGCGAGGGAACGTGGCTCGCAGAGCTCAGACTCTTCTAGTAGCTGTATGTATCTCCATCCGAGTTTCACAATTGATATCTGAGTAAAGAACTACTTTATTTTCTAGATAAAGCAGAACTCTATCACATAAAATCATCCAAATGCTTGGTCGTTGGTGTAATAGAAAAGGTTTTGTGGGTTATCAGTACAAAAATGTCTTTCCTATTTTTTATGATTATTGAAATATTAGAGTTTCCTAAGTATAGAACTGTCAGCATATTTTTCTATGCAAAAACTTTACCTTTTAGAGAATTAACATCAGAAAGTAAATAGCCAGAGTTTATGAATATTTTCAGCATCTAAAAGGTGGTAGAAGTATCATTAAGCTCTGTGCTCTGAGGCCTAATTTTTCAGGACACCTTTTCTAAAGACATGGTGCCGTATCCAGCCCATACCCCAAAACCTCCCATTATCCTATATTTAAGATGGAGATTTTTTAAAAAGTGAGCCTACCTTGTTAGCAGTAATTGGCATTTACATGACACCTTTCTTGCAAGGTGGGTATGATGAAGTCTGGCTAATCACTAAGAAGTCTACCCTACAAATCTGTAAGAATTCAAAAATCTACATTGAAATGATTAAAAAAAAAAAAACTTAAAAAAAAAAACTACTGCCTAGATTCTGTGCAGAATTCCAAAAAGAACAGCAGATATTTAAACCATCATTTCCTAATACTTTTAGTCACTTCTCTATTTTCTCCTTTTAGTGAAATTAAGTAGTTGGAGATAATGGAAAAACAATCTCTGGTGTGCCAGAATGCGACGTGCAGTTCTTTTTGCCTCCGGGTATTCACTTGCCTAATTGTAATTTGTTTGGTAACTGTCCACCCCATTGCAGAGGTTTCTGGGGAGAGGGCGCAGCTTGGTAGTCTGCTGTGTGGAAGAAGGAATTCCTTTTAGCCTGGGATTAGGACAGTCCACAAACAGATATTATCATACATGCAGAAAATTGCTAGCTGTGGAAAACCAGTACTTCCTGGGCGAATAGGCCTTCCAAGAGAGAAGTCGCCACACATGGTGACCCAGCCCAGGGCTTCATTGAAAGCTGGAGCGCAGGATCTCCCCACCACGAGACTGGCACTTCTTTTTAGTGTACCACTCAAACCAAACATGCTCTGGACTTTCAGAGGGTCTGAGAATAGAAGGCTCAGCTCTTTATGGTATCATCCGCTTTCCTGAGTTTGGCCATCTTTTTTATTGTTGGGTGGGTAACTTGGGTGGTGTGCGCTGGCTGTTTACACTTACCCGGTGGGTCCTCTGAATCTGAGCTTTCTGTTTGACCCCTCAGAGTCTCCCTTGCCCTGAAGGAGAAGCACATGTCCTAATTAAACTAAAGCTTCAAGAGCAATGTGAACACAATGCAGCATCAGACTTTGTGCTGTGTGCTGGGTTTGCTAAGCAGGTTTAGGATATTGGGTACAAAAACAAGGTGAGGAACAGTGGATACAAAAGTGGAAAATTCGTGTAAATTACTTTGAAGCTAATGATTTTAGTTCCCCACTGATAGGGTCCATCCCCTTATCAGTTTCCTGTTTTCCTGAGTTTACTGGAACCCGAGTAACTGCAATTTCTATGACCTGGGCAGGGTAGGAGGGCAGGGCTGTTCAGTGAGTACAAGAGGAGCCCAATAGTTTGTTCCCAGCTTCTCGACTTGTGTCCCCCGAGGTTATATACCCAGCAGACGTCTGACAGCTCTCAGATTTTTTGGTGCATGTAGATGCAGGGCACAATCTAAAGCCAGGGGTTTCTTGAGCAGGAGGTAACATCTGCTGCTTCCCCCACTTCTCAATGCTAAGGCCCCCTGAAGAGCCCCCTTTCGCCCTGCTGTGCAGACTTGCATGTCCTTGGGCAGGGCATCATAAAGGGACCTAATGACGACGCAGTTGCCCCTTCTCTGACTTGGGCATCCTCCTCAGTTGGTTACCATGCACCATTTCTGTCAAGGCAGTGAATTTGGTTTCCTTTTTTGGACTTCTCTACCATCTCTTTGTTCTCAAAACTTAACACAGTGGTGAAAAATTATTTGGAGTCATTTTTGTCAGCAGTGATCCAGTTATTTGAGAAAGTCATTATATATTATTACTTAATTTTATAGCCTTAAAATAATCATGGTAATGAAGCAGCTCTGTATCCTCAATGTTTTTCTAAGAGCTGATTGTCCTACAGAACTGATTTTGGAATCAGTTAACTGTTGAGATCTCCTGATTTGCTTAATCTTTTCTGACAAGTATTTCATGGTGGCTTTCTTTTCAAGCTCCCAGGAGAATATCATAAATCTGTTCTGTATTCTTTCTCATTTGTTTATTACTGGCCTTTTAAAAAGATGTAGAACCTACAAAATTCCAGAAAACCCTAAACCCTGCTGAGATGAGGAACACCAAGGAAGCACGGCTGCTCCTTTGATACTACTCATTGATTTTTATCATTAATCTGGCGTGTCGTTGAACACTTCTGAGTAGAATAAAAAAAGGAAAGAGGCAATTAGGTTTGAAGAACTTGTTCTTTTGAAACTTTTCATAAGATTAGTTTTAAAACAATATTCTTTTCTTTCCTTCAAGTATCTTCTCACCGGTATGAGACACCTAACGATGCTATTGAGGTCATAAGCCCTGCCAGTTCACCCGCACCGCCCCCGGAAAAGCTCCAGGCCTACCAGCCTGAGGCTGTGAAGGCAAATCAGGCAGAAAGTATGTCTCCTTTAGCTACCACTCTATGTGTTTTCTTATTTGCATTTATCATTTTTTTCCTAATCTGTCCATACCGAGATAAGAAATAGCCTTGTTTATTTTGTTTTAAGGTAATTTTATTTAAAAAACACTTAAAACTGCAGTATTAAAAAGCTATGTGTAAACTGTTATTGCTTACTTTTTTGTTTCCATTTTAATGACATAGAAAATAATTACTTTGTTTGCCACCTCTGCATTCCTATTGTACTCTACTAGTCCTCTGGCTTCTGTCAGTTAATAAATACTTTTTCTTCAAAGTTAGGATATATATATTCTATGTTTAGAGATACTTCCCCATCCTTCTAACATGTGCCTCTGAATTGCATTTAACTTTGATAATGAGTGAAAGGAGGGGCATCCCTGGAGTGAGGGTCTCTCTGCTCTCTGTTAGACGACCCCCCACGACCGTACGAAGGACCTTTACATCACTACCGACCACAGCAGGAGTCGCCGTCGCCCCAGCAGCAGCCACCCCCCTCCTCCCAGGCGGAGGCGTTGGGGCAGGTGCCCAGGACCCATCGTCTGATCACACTTGCCGATCACATCTGTGTAAGTCCGCCGTCCCTCTTACGGGCTCATTAACGATTCCTTATTCTGTGCGGAGGGCACATTTCAATATAGAGAAAGCGCCACCATAAAGATACTGAGGTTTTTTTATACAGTTTTTTGGGGGGTTTAAGGTGGGGGTAGCATGTATTTAATAAGTTTGACCACTTCCTTCTTTTCTTATTCACAGCAAATTATCACACAAGATTTTGCTAGAAATCAAGTCCCCTCTCAGCCTCCCCAGCAGCCCCCCACTTCTACATTCCCAAACTCACCATCTGCTTTAGTGTCCACACCTATGAGGACGAAAACTTCAACTCGCTACAGCCCAGAATCCCAGTCTCAGTCTGTCCACCATCAGAGACCAGGCTCAAGGGTCTCTCCAGAAAATCTTGTGGACAAATCCAGGGGAAGGTATGTTCTTTTTTTCCCACCATTAAGACAATTTGAGTATATCTACAAGATAGGGGATTCATGTCTCACACCTAAAGTTTATTTAAAAGCCTGTGTTTGCCGTAGAGTATAAATGCAGATTTTTCCTCTGCATATCATTCTTAGAATGCTATCTGGGCAATCCATGTCAGGTGTTTTTAACATATGCTCACAAGTTGATGGTTTTTTGTTGATCATATTATGTTATTGATTTGCAAAGAGAGTTATGAAGACTGTAGTTCAGTAGTAGTTTAGGGAAACTTGAGAAATAAAAATATTTCTCTCAGTGATCTCTGTTGGGCCAGAACAACAGACGTTTAAAAAGGTGACATTAAATCATGAGAAATGAGGCTAAATGAGGCATCAGGGCAGGAAGCACATTTTATGTGGCAGGCTGCCTGGTAAAGAGCATGCCTTCTTACCTGTTAGCACATGTTAAAATGTAGTAAAGCAACACAAAGGGAATTAATTCATTGAAATGCTGAGAACAAGACTAAGATAGGAGCATATCAGCAGTGTTGGCAGACACACAGTGGATGGACGAACCAGCATGGTGGAAGTCAGCACTCACAGCATGAGAGAGAGAAATGTGGGGCCCCCACCAGTAGAAAGGATTTAGAATAATATATTAAGCTGGATGACTTCTTTTTAAAGAAAACCAACTTTATTCTCCAAGTTCTCAAGGACATTCAGTAGTAGCAAGAATAGTATAAAGAAATCCTCCCGGTAGGGAAGCGGATTTGGCCCAAAGGATAGGGCCTCCACCTACACATGGGAGCTTCAGGGTTCAAACCCAGGGCCTCCTGGTCCACGTAGTGAGCTGGCCCACACGCAGTGCTGCTGTGTGCAAGGAGTGCCGGCCCAGGCAGGGATGCCCCCCGCGTAAGGGTGTCCCCCCGTGCAAAAGGAGTGGTGCCGCACAGAGAGCCGACACAGCAAGATGATGCAACAAAAAGAAATACAGATCCCCAGTGCCTCCTAACGAGAACACAAGGGGACGCAGAAGAACACACAGCAAATGGACACAGAGAGCAGACAGCGGGGGGGCTGGGAGGGTTGTGGAATGGGAGAGAAATAAAATAAATAAATCTTAAAAAAAGAAAAATAAATTAACGGTATAACATTATTTAGAGTTTTGGAGGTAACCACCAAAGGAACTGAAAGAGAAATGTTAAAAAATGACTACCTCTTAAGAATTGGATGGAGTTGCTGGGGAAAAGAAATTTTAATTTTCCTTTGTTTTTAAGCATATACATTGCACTTAAATTATATTTAACTGTAACACAGATGTTAAAAATCACAGATGACTCAGTATAATTGCTGAGTTAATATATCTATATTTTTTGCTAAACAATATGTTTATCTCACATTATCCTGCCAACATGGTATCCAGAAGAAAAACATTAAATTTCAAGGAACTGCTCAGCCCTAAAATGGAATAACTGGAGCCTGTATTGATTCAGTCCTCATAGGTTTCAGTTTTTACTTAAGTCTTCTATCTTCAGCTTACTGGGAAAGACCTGGGATAACTGGTCATGACCTTAGGGGTCACCTGGACTAGTGGGCTAGTGGAACGACTCCCGCTGAGGGGCATTCTCACGTGCTGCCCGTCCTGTGGCACTACTGGTCGGGCGTGGGTGGCGCGTCATGATAGGGCCTGCCTCATTTTTTAAAAAACTGAATAGGCACATAGTGAATACCTGAGTCAACTTTTTTTCTGATCTAAATTGGCAATTTCTGTAGCGTTCTGAATGAAGTAATGAGTTAACCAGTTTCTGTGTAGAGTAAGCCCTTAGGTGAGCGTTGAATCACAATTTAATATTTTACATGTTCCAATATTAGGCCTGGAAAATCCCCAGAGAGGAGCCACGTCTCTTCCGAGCCCTACGAGCCCATCTCCCCACCCCAGATTCCAGTTGTGCATGAGAAACCTGACAGTGTGCTGCTGCTGTCCCAGAGGGGCGCGGAGCCGGAGCAGAGGTGAGCAGGGAGGGCCCCGCAGGCCCACATGCCAACTCCGACTGTGCGTGTGCCTAGTGCCTTCAAATTCCCCTGAGGTCCATGCCTTTTTTCTCTCTGCTTTCATGTCAAGATAGGACTTTTGGGATCATTTAGTCACTATTTCCTAATGACCTAATACTATTGGATTCTAATTTTTAAAATTGTATTTAAATAACTTATAGAAAAAAAATGTTCATTATACTTGTTGGTTTTTACTTGACATACCAAGCCGAGTGGGAGGGAGCAGCACGGCACTCCTGGGCTCACCTGCTTTACGTAGTTTCCCTGTTTCTCACCCCAGCCCAGTGGATTCTGTGGTTTTAAAATCCCAGTTCTCCAGTCGGATCAGTGCCTCAGAGCCTGGTTTGGCCTCTTGGGTCAGTCCCCACACCGCCACCCGGGTGATCTGTGTGGCCTGACTGGGAATGCAGCTACCATGCTCATGGCCTGGCGCTTCTCTGTCACCATCTCTGGCTCTCGCCAGGTCCTGGTGGCCTCTGGGTATTAGGGGGAACTTGGTTAAATGTGTTAATACTGGAGGAAGCTGCCAACATGTGGAACCCTTTACATTCATGTCAGCTCATATGTTGGGAGGCTTGAAATGATTCTAACAAATAAGCAATTTTATTTATACACTAAGGCTGTCTTTTCTAAGTCAACTGTTAATTGCTTAGGTATGAGCTCTTGTTATTTTATGGGCAAGTATGCTATTATAACTTTATTGTGCATTCAGAGTAATTCTACTAAAACAGTTCCTGGTTCCTATGATAACCATAAATATATCAGTGTTTATCTAGTTCAACAGAGAGCATCATGGATTTCCAATTTTTCTAATTAATCTTCATTTATGTCCTTAAGTGATGCCCTAACTGGCTTATGGTCACATGCTCTTAGGGCTGTTGCCCTATGTAGGCTGCTGGGTGCTCTTTGGCCAGCTGTCCTCAGTAGGCACGTCTCTACAGTCTGGCAGATGCATGGGTGATGGCCACAGTTGTCTTCCTTAACAGGAATGATTCCCGCTCACCAGCGAGTATGAGCTACTTGCCTTCCTTCTTCACCAAGCTTGAGAACACTTCACCCATGGTTAAATCAAAGAAGCAGGAGATTTTTCGTAAGTTGAACTCCTCTGGTGGAGGTGACTCTGATATGGGTAAGTGGGATTTCTTTCCCCCAAAATAAAATATGCATTAATAATGATAACCCCAGTGTTGCCTCTCCTGTAATCGCAGAGTCTGAAGGCTCTTCTAGGGTATCTGTCCAACCACATCTGATCCTCCGGTTCCTTATGTCTACCAGCATGTGAAAATTTTAGGGAACAGGACATGGCTACCTTCTGAAGCTGTCCGTTTTATCTTTGAACAAATGCCAGGCTTAAGAAAGTTTTTTTTTCCTTACGTGGGGCTTGATTAGCCCTCAATAGTTTTTTTACCCACTGGTCTTCATTTTACCCCTTGGGGCCATGTAAAACCCTTCTATTTCACCCATAAGACATCTCTTCAGATATCAGAAGACAGCAGTCATGTCTTTGAAGAGTCTCACCTCTCCAAACATCCCGTTTCTCATGGGTTTTCACCTGCCTTGGTTCTGCATACTCCTGCCATCAAGTTGCTCTCCATTTAGTTTTAGTTGAGACTCTCAGTAGGTCCTGAGTATGCATTCTCTCTCCTAAATTCATCATTATTAAGGTAGCCTGAGATGGCATTAGCGTTTCTCACACCCACAGTGCACATGGGACCAAGTGGGTGCCGGGGCCTCTGTCAGGGAAGCTGCCCATCAGCCACACCTCTGCCTTGCTCTACGTACACAGGGACTAGATTCAAGTGTGGGAGCGGGCAGCCTGTGCTTGCTCGTCCCACCTGCTCTACGTTACCAGTGTCTTCATGCAGCTCGCCTCAGTCAGTCAGGACTCTTTGGCAGATTTGACAACCCACCTTTAAAAAAGCACACCAGTAGAAGCAGCAAACACTTACGCAGTGGTTTTGTGTGCCAGGCACTGTTCTGAGCATGTATGTGTATGAACTCATTTGATCATCACAGCCCTGTGGGCTAATATCATTATCTCCATTTTGTAGGTGAGGAAACTGAGACTCGGGGAGGTTGAATACTGGCCCAGGTCACACAACTAGTAATGGGCTGGGGCTCCAGCCTCAGAGCCTCATTAGCCAGGTCATTGGTAACACTTAACAGGTGAAGCTCTGAGGGGGCAGAAACGTTTCTTCAGGCACTGTGCATGCAGCGTCAGAGCCCCCTCACACTGTTACGCAGTGCACTGGCGCATGCCCTCCCCAGGTTTCCTGTCATTTCCTGACCTCAAACGAGCAGGAGACTCCGTTGGTGCCTCGGCATCCCATAATCTGGTTTGTTTCTGTTTTATGATATGCTAGTCTCTCACCCTGTCAAAAGAAATGAAATTGTAGGCTGTGAACTGTTTGCGCCAGAGGAATGTGTTTGTATCTGACACTTGGTGACTAATAAATGTTGAAAATCCAAGAGACAAAAGGATGAACTCAGTGTTACCTATTTTTTAAATGGCAACAAGTCATCTAAAAGACAAATTATTTTAGAATGTTGACCATAAGTACTATCAAAAGATCTCCTTTCTTTACTAGTATAATTACATTTTTCTCTCTCCAGTCCTGAGCTGTTTTGTCTGTTACAGGTCCTCAGATATCAACAACAAAAACATGGTGCTCTCAGTTTCACATTCTCTCAGAAAGCTGAGATGAGGTTTTCAGAGCAGAGACATACGAATTCTAGACTAGCTTGTTAAGAATTGTCTTTGTGTGGTTCACACTCAGCCTCGGCCTCGCTAGTCTTTGTTTTGCCCATTTAGTGGGAAGAAAGGCCCAAGGGCGCTGATTGTGGCTCAGTAGTTGAGCGCTGGCTTTCCACATTCAAGGCCCCAGGTACAATCCCTAGCTCCGGTACCTCAAAAAAACAAGTGTGAGTTGAAGCAGCCTGCTAAGTAGTTTCTCTCTTGTCTGCTGTGAGCACTGTCTAGGCAGGAGCACACTCATTCACTGATTCAGAATTCACTGGTTGAGCAGAGTTCTGTGCTGGAAGCATTGGGTATAGTTGTCTGTATTCTGTGAAATATATAATGAAACAAGCACCTAACTTTAACATAGGATATGATTTATTAATGTCTTGAGACAGGTATTATCAAAATTGCTTTATTCTGGGATTCTTTTTATTGTAAGAACTCCACATGATTGTGGCAAGGGGAGTGGATGAAGGAACCGTGGGCAGGCTTATGGGATGCCACAGCACATTCAGTCCTCAGAGGCGGCGGTAGAAGAAATCAAAGCCATCGGAGTCCAAGAGGCTTCACTTAAGTGCAGCGTCTTGTGATTCAGTGTGCCCACCAAGGACATGGATGACTTTATTTTTTAAAACACCTAACACTGTCAGACAGTTTTCATCTTTTTGCAGCCTTTGACACAGTGACTCACTTCCCTATTTTGGAAATACTCTCTTTTCTTAGCTTTCAGATACTTTCTCCTGGTTTTTCCTTTCTTCCTTGGCCTTTTCTTTGGTCTCTTAAAGATGCAGTCTTGCTTTGTTTGGCTCTTGAATGCTGGTTTTCCCTAGGGCTTTCTTCTCAAATATTTTTGAAGTCTGGTTTTGAAGAGTCATGCACTGTAATTGTGTACATTCACTATGGGCATTTAAACTATCACCTTAATGCTAAAACTCTTATCCGGAGCCCAGCTTTTTCTCCTAAGCAAACTTCATTTCTCCTTGACTCTCTTGCCGGCTCCATAAATGTCTAAAATCCCACTGCCCCGCAAAAAAACAAAACAAAAAAACTGCTCCCCCTTCCATACCGCATAAATGGCTCTCCTTGATCCTTTCCTTGGCAGTCGTACCCCTTCCATCACGGGCTGAGGGTATTTACTTCAAGTCTGCCTCCCCAGCAGCAATTCCTTCCCTTCACCTCACTGTAACTTGTCAGGTTCTCTTACAACTGTTAGTTTGCCCATGTTTTAAAACCAGGGGTCCTCTAACTTTAAAATACATCTCAACCTTATGGGGTGCTTGTTAAATATGTGAAATATAGGACCCAGGCTTCTAGGAATTTGCATTTTTACCAAATGTCCAAGTCATTCTGATTTGTGTGGCCCCAGAAAATGCCACACCGAACTCTTTAAGTTCCATAAGGAAGAAGTGCATTTTACTATAGTGTCTAAATATTGATTGAACTCCATGAAATTGCCTATATTTTTATCAATAATGTTAATTTTATGATTCAATCAAGTAGCTGCTCAGTAAATATTTGTAAAATGCATGAATGAGTCCTCTTCCACAAACCTTCGTGTAACCATAAGGTTGTATCTATCACTGGGTGTTATTTCAGTTTGGCCTAATTTCCATTGAGTGTTACCTGGTCCATAGGTAAGGAGACTATCATCTATAGCCTTTGCTTTTATGGTTCTTCCTGGAGATTTTTCTCCTGCCTTTTGTCAGTTTAAGCCTCTTTGATCAAAATGTTATAGGCACATACCTGCACTCTCCCACCTCTACCAGACTGAGCTCCCCCTAGGTAAAAATCCATCCTTTGGACATCTCTTCAAAGCTCTAATTTTTTCTGGAACATCACTCATTTAGCCACTCAGCTGTTATTTATATTTTCCTGTCTCTTTCCAATTCAGCATCAAGTTTGAAGAAGCAACGAAAGCACCATCCATGTCCCCTAATTGCTTCCATTCCTGGCAGTGTTTTTTAGGTAGTTCCCAGGTCTTCTGGTGTCACTGAGTAAAAACTCCTAATTGCAGTTAACAGGAAAGAAAACAATCAGCAGGCAGAGCCTGGGTCCCATCCAGGGACTGTGCCAGTGAGTGCTGGCAGGGCAGCACAGCCTTGGCCCCCAGGCCCTGGGTCTTCCCCTGGAGCTGCTCGCAGGCTGCCTCAGGCTTGCTCATCCTTGCAGGGTCACCTTTTAAGCCTAGGTTTCTTGTCCTCCAGCAAGCCTGGGTTCCTGATCTGAGGGCAAGCTCTTTCCCATTTGTGTTTCTTCCACAGTGCAAGATGATCTTTTCCTCCTCTGGGTTATATTACTCCTGTTTCGATTTCCCTACCTCATTCCATTTTATTTCCTGAGTTCCTTATTTTAAAAAAAAAAAGTTTTCTTCCATTTTATTTATCTTCATATAAAGGATAGAAAATAAAGCAAGAGCATGGAAAATAAAAGGATGGCTTAATTATAGGGTTTTTTGAGACTTTATCTATTTTGGTATGTATAATTATCACATCTCAGTTAACTCGGATGTTTGTTTAAATACAGCAGCTGCTCAGCCAGGAACTGAGATCTTTAATCTGCCTGCAGTCACTACCTCAGGTAAGATTCAAAATATATTCTTTGCCAATAAGAAATTGGTATAGTAGTCAGTCCAGCCGGCCCTTCTTGAGTACTGACTGCGTGCCAGGGGACGACGGTTCCAGTGTGCAGAAATGAAGAAAGTGTATCATCTCTGTCCTCACAAAGCACCTCACCTGGTCAGGAAGAGCTACTTAATAGCAATAAAAAGTAAATGGAGATCCAAGAATTACTTGTTGAATAAGTAACTGAAAAAAAACATAAAAACCATTCAAGAATGGCATAGAAACTAGAGAACTAAAAGAAAATTGTTCACTGATAAAGTTAACCCAAGTGGGCGAGAGACTGAGGAAAGGAAGCCTGCTGCCCCGAGCAGTTGTCCGCGTGTCCCGATGGCACCCGAGGCCCCTGGTGCTGCTGGCTGCTGTGTTCCGTGGGCAGAAGGGCTGCACGTAGTCTGTTTGTTTCTGATTCAGAGATGCTTTTGGTTGTTTCTTTCAGGCTCAGTTAGCTCTAGAGGTCATTCTTTTGCTGATCCTGCCAGTAATCTTGGTCTAGAAGATATTATCAGGAAGGCTCTCATGGGAAGCTTTGATGACAAAGTTGAGGAGCACGGAGTTGTCATGTCCCAACCCGTGGGAATACTGCCTGGTAGTGCCAACACCTCAGTTGTGTCCAGTGGGGAGACACGCAGAGAGGAAGGGGACCCCTCACCCACTTCAGGTAAAGCTTTCCCTTGAGTGCTCTTTGGCTGCCTTTCCCAAGAAAAAGGCCATTTGTTTCCCAAGTTCTAATGCCTCACACTAAGATTTCCTGTGTGTCTTTTATGTGCTCAGAGTCACCTCTAGAGTTTTAGTTACTCTTACTTAATATTTTTAACCTGCCCAGACATTGTAGTAACACATGCAGAAATCAAAAAGGAAGAAAATTTTACCCAAAATTTCACCCTTTTAGCAGATCAGTTTTCATGTAGTCCTTCTCTGCATACATTTTAATTGTAAAACAAGTACAATTTCTTATTTGGCTTTTGTGTAAAAGTAGCTTTACTGTTATAATAAAAAAACATTAGGCTCAAGTATAAAAGAATATTAAGCCATAGAGAAGAGTGGGGGAGAAAACCCAACTCCAGATGTCGTCATCCAGAAAGCCGAAGTTATTTGTTAAGCACCATTCCAGACATAACTGTATATTCAGATATTAGAATGTCGTTTATTTTCTACATGCTGTGAAAGCAAGCAGACAAAAAACCATACTGACTAACTGTTCAATGTTATGTGTATTTTTTTCTTAATCATTTTCAAACTAGTATCTCTTGTGCTTAACTTATCTGAAGGTCAGCAAATACTCCATTTTAGTTTAGGTTTACTTTCCTCTGTTATTTTGAAGCAAAAGATCTCACTCTGGTTAAGGAAAAGATGGGAAAATAAGATGAGCATTGTCCTACCCCTTCTGCTTTTCTGTTCTTGTCGCTGTTAAGTGTGTGTATATTTTATACTGCATTTTTGCCTAAGGGTGCTGAGGCGTTCCCTGGGTTCCTCCATGTTTGACAGTGTCTCCATGTTGCCTTTCTACTGGAAAAGACAGATTGGCAGGGTGTGAGACTCCTGACTCATACTTACTTCAGAACATCCTATGGACACTGCTGCTTTTTTTTTCCTGGCATTCAGTTGTATGAGAAATGAGGCCAGGTTCCTTCCCAACCCCTTTTTCAGGGGTGACACTTGAGCTGCTGGAGGACTCTCTTTCCCTCAGTGTCAGTAATTTAACCATCAGAATGTGTGTCGGTTTTGGGTCATTCTGAATCACATTTCCCTGAGCACAGCTTGCATTTGCAGCTTCATTTCTGCCTTCAGGGAAATCTACTGAATGTTCCTCTGAATTATTTTTCTTTCTTTTGGTGGGCTCTCCATTTCAAAAACACCAATTATCTTAATAGTCTTTGTCCTCCATATCTGTTACCTTCTGGGTACTTCATCTTGGTCTTTTTCCAGTGCTTTTACTGGGATTATCTCACATTTTTCCTCTGCACTAATAATTTTAAAAAATTATGTCTACTCTGAGCCTTGCTGTTTCTAGTTTATTCTTTATTGTTGTAGTTTGGTACTTTTTTTTCCCTAAGCCTTGAACTAAACTTTTTCATCTTTTGTTTTGATTCTCTATTTATTGAGCTTCTTTTGTAAACTCGTTTTATATTCTTTTTGAAGTTCTTTTCCAGCATACAAAGTAGCTTTCCTCCTTGCTTTTTTCTGTTACATTTTCTACATTTTTCATTAGGGATATGTACTACTTCTCTTCCAGCCAGCTTGCAGTCTAGAAGCTGCTACATTTTTTCTGTACTCTGAAAGATTTTAGTCATGGTGAACTTTCTGCTGGGGCCAAAGAGAAAGTTTGCTGGGCTCTGATCTCTTCTGAGATCTTTTTAATGTTTGATTCCAGGGTCCAGGCAGTGGTATCCTGCTCCTATGAGCTTCTGCTGAGTTCACCAACTAAACAGAATCTTGACAAACAGAAAAGCCCACCAAGTTTTGCCAGGCCTCTGCTGAGGTCCTGTAGTGATGATGGGCTTTTGTTCTGCAGTTTTTTTCTTGATATATTATTTCTTCAGGTGGTATATTAGCTCCTCTCAGTTTGCTTCCCTCTAAATTTGGGGGAGGAGGGAAAAAGTAGTTAGTGACGATTTCATATTTTGGTCAGCTTGCCTTATTTCCTATCTCTAAGGCCAGGAAAGAAGATTTAATAGTTCAGAAATTTCAGTTTCTTAGTTACCACGTTTTAAAGTTTATAGCATGATGGTGTACCCCTTTTTTGTTTGGGGTGCTGCAGGTGAAACTCTAGCTTGCTTTCAAATACTATTTTTTATTTCACCAGGTACTGGGATCTGCATTCTTCATGCTACCATTCTGCTCTTTTCACTTAGCATGATATAGCATCAGCATTTTGGTAGTTTTTTGTTTTTAATTAGAGTAGTTTTGGGGTAACAGAAAAATCATGTTGGTAGGTTTTTGAGTCAAGAACTTATACTGTATAGCTGTAATTAATAATTTAACTTGAATTTCACTTCCAGGAGGAGGCGTTTGCAAACCAAAACTGATCAGCAAGTCAAACAGCCGGAAATCTAAATCTCCTATCCCTGGGCAAAGCTACTTGGGAACTGAGCGGCCCTCCTCCGTCTCCTCTGTGCATTCGGAAGGGGATTACCATAGACAAACGCCAGGATGGGCCTGGGAAGACAGGCCCTCATCAACAGGTAAGCAGTTAGTTAAGTGCTGGAAAATGAGACTTAAAGCAATTTGTATCAGTGCCTTGGTACATTTTCTCAAATCAGAAACTTGGTTTGCAAAGTTACATTTTCAGTACTGTATCATTAATAGATTTCACTTTCCAAAATAGAAACTGAATGCAAGATCTGAATACCCTGAATAAAAGAGTTATGAAAAAATACCTGTCATTCCTATCTCTTTATTATGCTGTAGCCAGCATTTATTTGCCAAACAAACAAGTCTAGTTTCAGTTTTCTCACGAACTGCATCTTAGTATAAAGCACCACCAACAAGGCAACCTTCACTGTGGGCCTTTCATAGGAACATTCTAGAGGAGTTTCTTAAGAGAAATATTAAGAAATCCAAGTCAAAAACAGAAAGAGTTTTTTAAAAAGCAGTCATCTCTCTGTAGGCTCACTACTTCTGTACAAACTGACAAAAAACATTCCAGGATATTTACTAATGCTTAACATTAATTTGTGTCTATTTATGAACTTTATAAGTACAATTATGGCAGTTTATTAAAAAACTTTCCTTTCTTTAAAAAATAAAACTGAGTGGATTTTATAGTTTCCGAGAACTATCTTAAGCCCTTCCTTTCTTAATGATTGATAGACATATACATCAGTGGAAAAGAAAAAACTTAATATGCACCTTCTACCCTATTATGTCAGTATAATTTAAGGCTTTTGCTTTATAAAATTTTCATGCCACATGTAAAGTCCTTGTGTATTATTTATAAGCCTTTAACCTAGAACCATGGTTATTTCCTGAGATTAATTATCTGATTAAATGGCATCATTTTATGTTTTATTTTCTGTCACCAGAAATGTTTCTAAGCTATAGGCTTTTTGAGGAAAATCAAAAGGATCTAAAAATTAACAGGTGACAGTGCTATGGTTAGGTTGACACATCCCACTTCTCAATCTTCCCAGCACTTCTCAGTCTTCCCAGAGAGAGAGAGAGCAGAATGACATGCAGCCCACTCAGTCTCCTGGGTTCTTGTTCCCCTCGTCCTCTGAGAATATTTTAAAACCCAAGAAGCCAAGTTCTTGGTGTAACCAGACTGTATTTCAGTTAGAGCTCAATACCCAGTAGTTCTTGGATTCTCCATGGAAACACCCACTAGGCATAGACTCACCCACTGAAAACCCAGCCCTGGTCTTTCTGTTCTGGGCTCAGCATACCTCCCATGAGCTCACTTGGGTCATTCATCCTTTCAACACTCACTGAGGCAGTGTATCACCAGCCAGAACCTAAGTGGTGAGGTGCACCCCAGCCCTCTTGCCTTGTACTCAACTTGCCCTTAGCATTATCTTTCCATTTTGGTAGAATCATCCTATCCTATGCCATCCTGCAAAGCTTGGATGTGATGAAACTCAACTATGCCTGTGCCAATGAAAACGTAATTTTTCTTTTGTCAGGCTCAACTCAGTTTCCTTACAACCCTTTGACTATGCGGATGCTCAGCAGTACGCCACCAACATCGATTGCATGTGCCCCCTCTTCTGTGAACCAAGCAGCTACTCACCAACAGAACAGGATCTGGGAACGCGAGCCTGCCCCACTGCTCTCAGCACAGTATGAAACACTGTCGGACAGTGATGAGTGAACTGGACAGAGAATGGACAGCAATGAGGAGACAGCAGTTGTGGGACGGGTGGGGGCAGGGGGCAGGGGAAGGGATCTCTAGTTCTTGGTGGGTTTATTTTTAACTGCAGGTCAAAAACCTGTACTCCTATGACTTGTGCCCAGAGACTTTCCAGGAGAGCCAGGGCCACAGATGATGAAGAAATGATGGAATTTTATTTGGAGAGTCAAATGGGCAAAGAGAAAAAAAACAAAACAAAATTGCCTTTGATGCAGGCAATTCAGTGGATTATAATAATAGTGGAGAGTTGAAATGCTGAAGATAAATATGTAGAGTTTTTAAAAATGGACAATTCCTGTTCTTAAATCTGTTTGTAAAGAAAACCATAATGTCTTTAAATCATTCTTCTGTAAATAGATGACCTTTTTGCAGTGTTTCCCCTTGCTGTAGTATCTGGTGTACTTAAGTTCAAATAAGCGCATCAACTTTGGGGGTAATTTTTAAAAATCTTTTTGTCTATCTTTTTAACCCTTGCCTTCTAAACAACCTCATACAGCCTAGTTACTGTTGGCTGTCACGGGCATTGTACTTTTATTGGATTTCACTTCCTCTAAATTCAGTTTCCCAGTGATGTTTAAAATCTTGTGAAAATGTTTAGATTTTTAACACAGACCCTGTCATAAAATCTGTACATTAACATATTAGGGTCAAGAAGTAGGAGAAACAAAATTCTGCCACACTGTAAATTTCCAGTGCAGGCTTAGGCTTCAATTTTTTTTTTTAATTAGTAGCACTGAAAAGGTATTACTGCATGGATATGTTATAGTTCCGTTTTTCAAGTTCTAAAGGCTTATTTGAGGCATACCTCACTGTTATGCACACTGGTAATTTAACCATACCCCAAAGTATTCCTTTTCTCCTGCATTTGATGCAGCCCACAAAGCTTTTGTTTTGAAATAAATTTGACAACTACCCTGTCCATAGCTACAGCAGATTATTTGATTTAAGGTCTTGTTTCAAAGGAAAAAACTTATACTTTCTTTTAGTTTGGTATATGTGATTGGATGACTTAAAAGATAACGACCTATAAAATTTTATTATTTTTTAGACTAAGTGTTTTGTGATGCACCCCAAAAAACTCATGGTAAACAGGAGGCCCTCTTTCCATTGCTGCGCCAGGACTTATTTCACTTTGATTCCTAGTGAGCAAGAGTTTATTGCTGAATGTTTTCATTTCACTGATTGATTCTCAAGGTACAAATAATTTAGGAGACTGAATTTTAAACTGATTATGGTACTAGAGGGTTGGTTTGATCCTTCATTAAGAATCGCTTGCTTAATTTTTAGGTATTTTTCAATACAATTTAAGCATAACAAATTATCCTCCCCTAGCATACAGATACTAATGGTTTTGGGAGAATGCTCCCAACATATCAATAAAGGGAGAACTAAAGGTCTCCTGGATGGTAACAGCACTTTATTACAGTGTTAAGTTGTCCTAAACAAGCCCCTAAAGAAAACAGCTGTTCCATTAACCACTGACTGAGTGCCTTTGTACCGAGTGTCCCATGTGTGTTTTTGAGACCTTCATCCCAACTCTATCACACAGGTGTTTAATTCCTAGTTTATGGATGAGGTGACAGATGCAATAGGATAGAAACTCGTCTGTCTCAAGTTAAATCCTTTACTCCTGGCACTAAGTATCTTTTTTTTCCTTGAGATATGCAGAATAAGTTTCAGTCAGGCACTAAAAGCCAAAGCAACTGGCACCTCATTATAAATACAAGCACATGCATAGCATGCCAACCTGGATGAAAACCAGTGACTAAAGATTCTCATTCCTAACAGTTTTCTACTTTTTTTTTTTTTTTCAGGTACTGGTAATAACCCAAAAGAGATTATTAATGGTACTTTTCTATAACTTTGGGGATCTTAAGCTAGTCCAAGTTAGAACGGTTTTTGAGACCTTGTCAGATCAAGCTCACTTTTTCCAGTCCACTTGCCCCAAGGGGAGCTGCTGTTCACTAGCCTGACCTCATCGCAATGCCTGTGTGTGCCAGTTCATTTGCCATTACGTGGGAGGAGTCTTCAGGATAGGAGATGAGATTCGTTACCATTTCTTAGTTCAAAATAATGAAAGGACAGAATTCTCATATGGCTTACCTACGGAGCAAACCATCTTAGAGGGTGTGGAGGTTGGCTTCGTGCTGCTTTAAGCAGCAAGCGCTGCACTAAGAATGACGACTGGTTGAAGCCAGCTGTAAACCAAGGCATAATATTCTTTGCAGGCTAAGGTTTCAGTGCTTTTGCAGACTTTTGCATTATTTTAGCACCCAGAACTAAATTAAGGTCTTCCTCATACTGTTCATAGAAATACTCTGACGGCAGATTTTTTAGTGTATGATTAATGATCAAAAATTTTATGTTTTAATTTTGGTGTGCTAAGTGATTCTATTTTTTAAATATTTATGCCATGAAAACTGTGACATTTAACAGTCCAAACAGTTAAATCACACTTTTTAACAGGTCACTTCTGGATTCAGTAAAGGGGCTCAGTTCTCCTTTTGTTTTGCCACCTGCCTTGACAACAGTACAAATGAACTATGATAGTAAGAGTCTGTCTTTCTGAAAACTGTTACAGTTTTTCCAGCCCTAGGACCATGAACCGAATCATTGTGAAAGAACAAAAACTTCTAAATCAAACCTGGAATGAAAAATCAAACTTCTGTAATCCCAACAGAGCACTACCATTGCAAAAAAGTAATAATTTATTCTCAATACAGGTAAGTGATTGACATTATTTTAGTCTAATCCCTAAGGATCTGGACCTTAGGGTTTCTAATATTTTATTAAATTGTTAATTTTCATGAGAAACTCGAAGATTACTGAATGCATGCAATATTGTTGTACAGTCTCTAGTTTATTATGAAAGGATCCTTCCAGTATGTCCAAAGGAACCAAAACTTCCAGTTTCTCACCCCCACCCTCACTGTAGCCATAGCAGTGCTCCTCAGTGATACCTGGAAGAACTTTCTTTCCCCCAAGCAAATGACTACTTGCAAGACCGCTGAGGTAAGAATATATATATATATTCTGAGGCAGTGTGATAAAGCTATTTCAACACCAGGCTATTCATTTAGAGTCATACAACCAAACACCTTCTCCCATGGGCAGTCATTCTCCCCTTTACCAATGAGGATATTAAGACCCAAAATTGACATTCCAGCCAGTATCCAGGTCAGTGGTTTCCCCAATACACTAGTATATACCCGAGTTATTGGAGAGGGTTTAAAATACTATTCTTGTAGGGTCTGCCCTGAGTCAGAAATTGAATGCTCAGAGAGCAGTGAAAAGCAAGAGATTAATTAATTCCTTTTCTTCCCTTTTTCAATAGTTGTTAAAAACCAGATAACATACAAAAAACATACCACTCACTTTTTAAAATAATCATATGGTGCTATACCTTCTAGGGCCTAATTTCACTTTAAAACTTCATGCTGGAGGCAAACTAAAGATACCACTTTTTTTTTTTCCTTTAGGCAATAAAATCCCACACTGGGCTTCATGAATGAAATAAGTAGATATCAGAAAACAACTCACCATAATCCCCCTTTGCCATGAAACAGGTAGCTCTGGTCTGCCAGATAGTGATGAAGTGAGAGAAGAGACGGTAGCAAATCAATGGACCAAATCGTATGGGAGGATGCCAGGCTGGACTATCGTTCCCACCCCCCCCACCCCCAACACCCCCCCAAAGGAAGACTGGCCCATCTGAGTCTAGTCACACCTAGACTGGCACAGACTGCCCTATCATATATTACAATTGAAAGCATCACTTCACATCCATCATCAAAGGTCAAAATCAGTTGGGGGTCGGAGGGTAAAAGTTGTTTTCCCTTTAAAAAAGAAAAGTGGTAGAGTACACACAACTTGTCCTTCACCAAGGAGAAGTTGAAACATTGGTTCGGGTGTCATTGAGAATGGCATAATAGCTGTTCCTCTGAGTTACTGGAAATTACTCTCCTTAAAATAAAAATGCATTTAGAGCTTAATAAAATTAAGTCACAGGTCTACTTTTTCTTGACAGCTCAGCCAACTCTTCCCTGATGTGTTGTACAGAAACCTCATCTCTTTTCAGCTCCGCCTGCTTCAGTGCTTCCTGGAAGATCTCTCTTGCTTGTGTGTATCGTTCTAAAATGACCGGAGAGAAGGGACAAGAAGAAAACCTATCAAAGTGGTTCTGATCAGAAAGTCCTGATGACAGTCTAGGTCTGATTTACTGTGTGCTTATGAAGAGACAGTTTGTCCCCATTTACACATCAGGACGATGGCGCAGACAGGCTGGAATCTGGCCTAGGTGTAGCGCTCCAACCCAGCAAGCGCTGTGGCGTTCCAAGTCACAGCCTTCCCAGCAGACCACAGGTCTTCATGTGGTATGTGCAGCAGAGACCTATCATGCTTAGTTTCTGGAATTAAGGGGGAGCCCTGAACCAGTGTGGCACAGTATATGCTGACACAGAAAAAAGGTCTTGTCAAATTGCTATTCTTTATCTTGCCCGCTTCAAAGGCACATTATGAGGAACAAAGTAAACGTAATTTTAAGTTTGAAAACATTTAGAAATCTGTCAAGTACAATAGAAATAAGATACTATCATTGCAAAGTCTTTCTCTAGTTCATTATGGTTCAGGCTAGTGCAGCACTAGAGATAGGAGAACTGAGCACAATGGTACTGCGACCTAACACAGCTCCCTGTTCTGCCCTGACTCAGCAGCCTCGGTTCAGGGGTGTCCTCACTGCCCTGGCCCTCTAACTCCATTTCATAGATTCAGAAATTAGTCAGGTGTCCTGGCTACCTACCTCTGTGCATCAAAATTGCAGCTAGATTGCTGAGCACCATGTGTAGCTCGGGGTGTTGAATCTGTCGTGCCAGATCTGATGCCCTTTGCACATGAATGTAGGCCTCATCTAAGTGGCCCTGAGCATCGAGACTTGTGGCCAGATCACTCATCAGCACGATGGTCTGGAAGGGAAGGAAGAGTACAGCTTTCCTATTAAATCATCAATGAGGAGTTTGACAAACTGTGTATGTATTTCATCTTTCCTAACGTTCCAACCATCTGGGAAGTGATATCTAGAAATCAGGGAAGAGGGTGGGTAATAACAATTTATCCAACTATCAAAATTAGAAGCACTAAATGAGAACAGCAAAAGGAAGCTAAATATGATTCCATTTTAGGTTCAGCAATCTTGAGAAGCAGCCTGCCTGCCTCTGTAAGCCTTGTGTGGTTGTATATTCCTGTTGGTGGCCCTGGGACTCAACAAGAAGACACATACCTATTTCAGGAAGAATCCCATTAAAAGTATTTTTTTATTTTTCCTTTTGGTAATAAAAGGGTCAAACTTCCATGCCTTCTTCCCCCGAAAGCTTCCAGTATTTGGTGGTTTGAATTCCATGCTTGCCTTCTTAGGATTCCTCAATGATACTCCATTAACGGGACTCTAATATAAAAGTCCTAAATTCCTTTTGTGGCGTTAATTCACAGCTCAAGTTCCTATTTCTTCCAAAACCTATTATTTGCCCTGCCCATCTTCCTTAGCATTGGAACATGTCCAATCCAGTTTAAAAATCTGTGTCCTGTGTTGGAGGGTACCAAGCATTCATAATACAAAGAGATGTACTCTGTACCCTTAAAGAACTTGACAGAGGGGAGACAGAGATTCTAATTCAACATGTTTAGTGTTCTGATTGAAAGTTTTACATGTTGTGCATATATTCTATAATATGTCAGTGGTTTTCCTTTTTTTTTTTAGAGGCAGTCTCCTCTCCACAACCCTCTTCCCTTTTTTCTTTTTTGACATTCTTCCCATATTTCAACTGGGGGAAGGGGGTGTGTGGGAGTGGGTATGGGGAAGGGGAAGTGTGTGTGGAAGGACCTTCCTGTATTAACCTGTTCCTCATAAGATTCTAGTAAGAGTCTGCAGACCCCAATGTTGCCTCCTGTGAAGTCACAGAAACACATGGGGGCCTACTTAGACCTGCCTTTTAGAGAAGCTGCTTTCTGTGTAAACATGACTCCTGGGAAATGTTCTGGGCAGACCCAATAGCCGATCACAGCCTCAGATCCTTTCTGAAGCAAGTAGGTGTGGGGGTGGAGGTGAGGAGGGCGCTGATAACCTGTCCCCATTCAGTGTGGCACTTCACACGCATACATCTTGAACCTTTTGTTTTACAGTCCCCTTCTGTTTTCCTTCCTTACCTGTGGATGTCTTTCTCCTTGTATTTCTTCAGAAATCTGTAAAGCTTTTTCATACATCCTTTGGGCCTGTGACGGCTGCTTGGAGAAGAGCAGGTAGCGAGCATAGGCATCTAAGCACATGCCAAGGAGGAGGCGGGTATTGACTTTCTCCTCCCCTAAGAAGAAAATAAGAGCAACATTAGGATGTAACAGGTAAAAATAGGAAGCAAGGCAGAGAATTAGTCAACCTACGCTAATCATTTTTCCTGTTAACAAAATCCACAAGATAATATAAAGGTGCACAGCCCCCACTGGCTATTCCACATCACAGCAGGTGCTCTTCACCTTACACTGAATGACAAATTTTAACATCCAATTATGTGACCTGCTCCAGACTAGCAGGACTGAAGAAACTTTTTTTCCACATTTTAAGTAAGATTAAAATCTTATGCACATCAATTAATATGTGAATTATTCTTTTGGTTTCAGACTAGTAATAGCAGAAACAGATTAAATTAAGGGAAAAGAAGAAAGAGTTCATATCAACAGTGAGTCCAGGGCCAGTGAAACAGTTTTATGGTAGAAGAAAAGCAAAGCAGTAAGATAGCAGAGAAGAGTTAGAATCATGCAATAGAAACCACATGCCAGATTTAAAGAAGAGTTCATCCATATTTCTTAAGAAATTAGTAATAAACTCGCACAAGTAGAAAATTACAGGTGGAATGTTAAGAAGCTAGGTTACAAGGAAATTCTGCAAACAACACAGCTGAAAGTAAAAGTTCACATAATAGAGGCCACCTCAGGTGGACCTTATGCAGCTAGACACCAGACTGAAGATACTCAATTGCGCTTATTTACCATAAAGAAGCTATCATTCATATGCTAAAAATCTGTATCTTTACAAACAGCATACAGAATTCTTAAAAATCATTTAATTAACAGTATGGCCAATTATTGAAAAGATAATATAGTTGTCATGGGTGAGAATAGCTATTGAAGTAATATCAGGGTGAAAATGAAACCTCCTTTCCTTAAAAAGAAATCTACAGGCAGAAGCGGATGTGGCTCAGGCAGTTGAGCAGCTGCCTACCACATGGGAGGTGCTGGGTTTGGTTCCAGGTGCCTCCTAAAGATAAGCAAGACAGCAAGCTGATGCAACAAGGTGACAAAACAGAGACACAAGGAAGAAACACAATGAAAGAAACAATAAGCAGGGAGCGGAGGTAATAAAGTGATTGGGGACCTCTCTCCCACATGGGAGGTCCTGGGTTCAGTTTCCTAACAAACAGAAGAGACAGCAAACGCAAATAATGGGCAAGGGGGTTGGAGGGTGGAGATAAATAAAATGTATCTTAAAAAAAAAAATCTACAGTTACTTTTGTCTAAGTTTTACATAAAAAGGCAGATAATCTTTTTTATTGAATTAGGCGTAGACTGCCTTACAAATTTATTTTCAAAGAAATATAACATTTTTATAAGTTAAAAATTATATATGAATTTAAAATTTATGGGTAAATATAATTCATATAAAAATATAAACAAACTGTATGATGGTACCAACTAAATACCACCTGGATAAATGCTACAATTTTCCACTAAAATACTTAAATACTAAATAAAAAACAATGAGCACTCTAAAAGGCTGAGCAAAGATTTATAAAATAAAGCAAGACCTGTGATATTAACAGTATCATGAAATAAATGGTGATTATTTGATGATGAAAGGCACAATTAAAAATGAGAATGAGACAAATCTTTCTGCCCCCCCCACCTTCAAGTACAAACAAAAGTCCAAGAAGGTAAGTTAGGTTATATCAAGAATATATATCATTTGTAATAATGTAAAACTGGAAACAAACTTAAGAATCCAAAAGAGGGACGTGGACTTGGCCTAGTGGATAGGGCGTCCGTCTACCACATGGGAGGTCCGCGGTTCAAACCCCGGGCCTCCCTGACCCGTGTGGAGCTGGTCCATGAGCAGTGCTGATGCGCGCAAGGAGTGCCCTGCCATGCAGGGGTGTCCCCCGCGTAGGGGAGCCCCACACGCAAGGAGTGCGCCCAGTAAGGAGAGCCGCCCAGCGCGAAATAAAGTGCAGCCTGCCCAGGAATGGCGCTGCACACACAGAGAGCTGACACAGCAAGATGACACAACAAAAAGAGACATAGATTCCTGTGCCGCTGACAACAACAGAAGCGGACAAAGAAGAACACGCACGCAGCAAATGGACGCAGAGAGCAGACAACAGGGGGGTTGCAGGGAAAGGGGAGAGCAATAAAATTAAAAAGTCCAAAAGAGGGATTGCAGAAATGCATCAGGAAGCCATACAGCTACAAAAATTCATGTTCTATGAGAACATTTAAAGATAAGGGGGAAAGTTCACCATACATCAAAATCACAAAACTTTATATTCCAATTCTGGAAACTATAAACTCCAAAATTGACAGACGAATCTTAATTCTCTTTTAACTGCTGCTACACAGTTGGGGTTTTTTTTTTTAATATGCCTTTTTTTTTTTTTTTTTAAGGTTTATTTATTGCTCCCCTCTCCCGCCAATATCTGCTCTCTGTCCAGTCGCTGTGTGTTCTTCTGTGTCTGCCTGTATTCTCATTAGGTGGCTCCGGGAACTGATCCCGGGACCTTTAGGAGTGGGAGTGAGGCAATCATTCTCTTGCGCCACCTCAGCGCCCTGGCCTGATGTACCTCTTATTGTCTTTCCTCTGTGTCTCTTTTTTTTTGCATCTTGTTGCATCAGCGCTCTGCGTGGGCCAGCACTCCTGTGCAGGGCAGCTCACCACGGGCCAGCTTGCCTTCACCAGGAGGCCCTGGGTATTGAACCCTGGACCTCCTAATGTGGTAGATGGGAGCCCAACTGCTTAAGCCATATCTGCTTCCCTTAATATGCTCTTTATACATTTTACAATAAGGCAAAAAGTTCTAGAGTAGTACCAGCATAAAGTCACAGAAGCAATTCTAGCAGAAGAGAATTGCCACATTATCAGTAATGGAAATTAACTAGAGTGGAAAAGAAGGCAGGAAAGCTTTTTAAAAAGAACAAATTAATGAGGCAAAATTTTGGCTATAATGTTCTCCAGTGTTAAGTATTAATTTTAAAAATATACTTTAAATTCATAGTACCATCCTGACCAAAATTAACATTTTTTGAAAAACAAACTTCTCTAAAAATAGGACAACAGAACTTTTAAAAAGCAGTAAAAAGACTCCATAATACAACCTTAGCATATTGCCAAGAGAAAATTTCAAAGTACTAGAGATACTCCATTAATAAGAAAAAGAACATCTCTAATTTAGGAAAACTTGAGCATAGGCCTCAAGTTCCCCTACTACCACCAGTAACAATAAAGAAAAATCTACACAGGTCTTAGAACCTAAAGACATTATCCGCTCGTACCAGAAACAGTGGGATTTCTGCTAACCTGAATCATTAGTCAACTGGCAGTCCCCACAGCACCTCCCCAAGACCACTAACGGCTTTTGTGGAGGGGGCAGAGCAGAGCCTGACCTAAGCCTTCTGGTTCCAATAATACGACTCATACGCCTGAAAACACCAAGGAAATGTTCAGACAGAATGTAACATCCCTTTAAATGCATAGCTGATCTCCCAAGATTAGGAAATACCAAGAGCCAGAAATTAAGAGTAATATATTTTGTGATTTGGAAGAGAATATCTTTCCTACCTTAGAATAAACAGTGAAGGATTTTATTAAATAAAACACAAAAAGAACAGACTATAGAGAAACTACTGACGGATTCCATTACATTCAAATTTAAATATCTGTATATAAAACACCATTAATTGAAACCACAAGTGAAAAAGAGACAAGTAACCCACAAAATATAAGATGCCCAAATACATTAAGAAAAATCTATGGCAACGGACTTGGCCCAGTGATTAGGGCATCCGTCTACCACATGGGAGGTCCGCGGTTCAAACCCCGGACCTCCTTGACCCGTGTGGAGCTGGCCCATGTGCAGTGCTGATGTGCGCAAGGAGTGCCCTGCCACGCAGGGGTGTCCCCCGTGTAGGGGAGCCCCACGCGCAAGGAGTGCGCCCCATAAGGAGAGCCGCCCAGCGTGAAAGAAAGTGCAGCCTGCCCAGGAATGGCGCCACCCACACTTCCCGTGCCGCTGACGACAGCAGAGGCAGACGGAGAAACAAGACGCAGCAAATAGACACAGGGAATGGATGACCGGGGGAGGGGGAGAATTGAATAAATAAATAAATCTTTAAAAAAAAAAAGAAAAATCTAATTTCTCAAAAGCAAATGATATGATGAAACAGTTTTCAGAGGAAGAAATCTGGCCAATAAACACATAAAGAGATGTTCTATCTCACCGGTCAATCAGAGAAACATGCACTGAAGCCAGAATGAAATTCCATTTCATATCCACCAGTAGTCTAAAAATATCATGACTAGCTCACTCTGCTGCCCCCACCTGCTGACACAACCACCTGGCCACACTGCTCATTGCTCCAGCAGACCTGTGCCCACCTGGCTGCCGAGGAGACTCGGCTGGACGCCTGTGCGCTGGGCTGCACACTTCAGCAAGCTGGAGTGTTGAACAGCTGGTGAGAGCTGGAGCCACCCTCCATGTCTACCAGTGTGCCCAAACTGCTGCCCATACTGCTGCTTTGGGGGACAGCCTCCCTGCCTAACCTGACTGGTCTGAGCAGGAGCCAGTGCTAACTGTGACGGTGACGCTCCTACTCATAGACAGCCTCATCGGGCAGCCTGGACTGCACAAGTGTCCTTGTGGCTGACGAAGCTCAGGTAGAGACCCTCAAGAGTCTCTTCCCATCACCACCAACACTGGTTGAGCACGGCCTCAAAGGCCAGTCTGCTTTTCATTCTCATTATAAGAGCTGCTCCCTCAAGACCCTCATTATGGCTGCACCTAGAAGATAATGTGTATCAGCTGCCGTGCATTATATTAAATTTTCTAGCACCACATATGATAATCCTAAAAAGGGGGAGAATTCCATGTAGAAACGGCTGAAACTGCCACAGGTGCTTCTCAAAAACCTTACAGCCGTGGCCCTTCATGTTCAGGATCCCTTCCTTTCTGCACACACAGCACACCTCTGACCCTAAGAAATGCCATTGGCCTTACGGCAGCACACAATGCACAAACCCAAGGTTTTCAAGAATGGACCCATTTCTCTTGAACCTCCAGAATTGTCATCTGAACCATTTCTATAGTACAGGCACCTTAAATGGGGTTCAACAAAATACATTTCCTAATATTAGTATGGGAACAAATCAAGAGATCCATGGAAAATTCAGAATCTACTGGAGTAAAAAAAGCTAGAATAGGGAAGCAGAGGTGGCTCAAGTGATTGAGCTCCTGCCCACCACATGGGAGGTCACAGAGGAGGTCCCTGGTTTGATTATCAGTGCCTCCTAACGGCAGCAATCAGGCACAACAGCAGGCATGGCCAACTGATGCAACAAGAGACACAAGAAGAAAAACAGACACAACAAAGCAGGGAGCAGACGTTCCCTCTGCCTCCTAAAGAAGACAAGCGAGACAGAGAGATGCTGCAACAGGTAGGCATGGCAAGCTGGCACAACAAGATGATGCAACAAGAGACACAAGAAGAAAAGCATAACGAGAGACACAACAAAGCAGGGAGCGGAAGTGGCTCAAGTGATCAGCCTTTCATATCGGAGGTCCCAGGTTCGATTGCCGGTGCCTCCTAAAGAAACAAAGAAGAATAGACACAAGTGCAAAAACAATGATAAATGGATGTGTCATCAATGGACATTTGGACTTCCCTTCCACAACACAGCTCAATGGGATGGAAAACAGGAATGACCAAAGCTTAACAGGATCCAATGGAATTAGGCAATGGATTAGTTTCAGGACTGCCATTTATGAGTACCAGGGTTCTCTCTCTCTCAGTGACACTGAGGAGCCAGAAAAGACTATAAGCATTAACCCTATGCAGTTCTCTGTACCTGAATGGGAGTCTTAGTAGCTGTGGAGCTAATAGAACTTCCTGGGTAGGAGATATTGGGGAGAATCTGCACTATGGACATTACCATGGGTTTGGGGACACTGGTGAAAGTATCCCTGAGCTTAACAGTGTTACAGAGCATGCCAGTTCGGTTAAAGTCTTGGGTACAATGCACGTTCTTCATGGCTCTTAAAAACTATGGCCTGTCTTTATCTGAAATACATTACTCCTTCCTACTAACTCGAAATACTAATGTGGCAGTAATTTGAAGGAATGTCATATTGTACTATTTTTTTATACTTTACTGACAAAGTAAACCTTGACAAGTTAGTCCTAATTGATGTGTGAGTTGGGCTTATTTATTTATTTATTTATTTCTCTCCCCTTTCCCCCCACCTCGGTTGTCTGTTCTCTGTGTCTTACTGCTGTGTGTTCTTTGTTGTCAGCGGCACAGGAATCTGTGTTTCTTTTTGTTGCATCATCTTGTGTCAGCTCTCCGTGTGTGCGGTGTCACTCCTGGGCAGGCTGCACTTTCTTTCGCGCTGGGCGGCTCTCCTTATGGGTGCACTCCTTGCGCGTGGGGCTTCCCTACGCAGGGGACACCCTGCGTACAGGGCACTCCTTGCACGCATCAGCACTGCGCATGGGCCAGCTCCACACGGGTCAGGGAGGCCCGGGGTTTGAACCGCGGACCTCGCATGTGGTAGACGGACGCCCTAATCACTGGGCCAAGTCCGCGTCCCGAGTTGGGCTTATTTAGCATGCAGATATTTCTAAGTGGGGTGTCAGTCCTTTCATAAGTACACTTTTGGAATTACTTTTTCTGTCACCACGCTCAGTAATTCCTTTTTAATACTGTCACCATATATAGCCATTTTTCCTTTTGTCAAATTATATCTGATCAAGATAAATTAGGAAGGAGTGAGGTACCTCGTCATTTATTTTTTGAAGAGCTTGTGCTTCCTCTTTCCTGTTTGAATTTATGACACAACACAGCTATTTCCCTTTGCAAGAACAGTCTTAAAGAGATTTCCTGGTATTGTTTTGATTTGTATGGAGAAAAAACTTGCCTTTTTCAGTGCTGCTTGAAATTACCTTTGCAACTTGCCACATAGTTTTAACTGAACATCAACAGCGGTTTCTGGTATAAGTGGTCTTCCTTCTTTAATGACAGAAAGTACATCACTGCCTTGTGTTTGTTGAAAATAGGTTCAGGCAAGGTCTTACTTGTGATTTACTATATTTTCATTCTGCATTTCCTATCTTGTCTCTAGAATTTTTACCACAGATAATGCTTTACTTTATTTGTAGTGAAAATTTCTATTGTAGGAATTACCAGTCAAAATACTTACCTACATGTTTTTCCCTACTTTTAATTTTGGGGGATTTTCTGCTTTAAAATATATGCTGCTATGTATTACCTGAGAGAATTTTTGAATCTCTTATAAAAAAACTACATTTATGGTTTTATAAAAATTAGTTTTTGTTTAGGCAACTAGTGGTTACACTGTGCAAATATTGTAATGAATTTGTACTTTTCTGATCTTTTGTAATAAAAATTGGTGAAACTAAAGAAAATGTCAAAGGAATTAACCAATGTTTTAAGAGCGTTACTGACATTTTGTTTTAAAACTATTCTTTACAAATTGAATTTAAAAACTCTAATGCTCAAAAAAAAAAAGGATATAGAGCAATGAGAACTCTGGTGCAGTTGGCAAAATGTAAATTGGTAAACCTACGCAGATAAGCAATTAGGCAATATCGAATACATGCATTCAACAATCCCACTGAGTACATAGCCCTAGGGAATATCTTGGATGTGAGCACAAAGAGGCCCAAAATATTTGATGAGACATTATTTTCCACAATGAAATACATGGAACAAACTACACGTGTCCAGCATAACTGTGGCAACTCACACAACGAGGTACACTCCCCGACAGCTGCAATGAATGAGCCAGTCAGGGGCCCCCTAGTCTGTCACTCTTTGTGGGAATGGAAAAAGGCTCAACCTCACCCCCCATCCCAGTGGACTAATTAGAAAGTGCCACCCCTTGTGGATGGATGCATCCCAGCAGGGATGAGTTGACAAGCAAACAGGACATTGGTGCTAGAGGAAATTTCCCACCCCTCTAGGCATACACAACCCCATCTCCAGAACACACAGCTTGACATAAACACATAAGATCTTGAAAAATCAGATGCTTTAAGTATCAACATAAATCTCAAAGTCATAATGCTGAGCTAAAAAGGCAAGCTGCAGAAACAAATACACAGTATAAAACTTTTTCTATAAAGCTTAAAGACAGAATAAACTTACTGCATATTTATTGATAAAGACATGCATAACAAATAGCCATAGGAAGGACAAAGAGTTGCAGGATAGTAGCTACACCTGGGATTTAAACTTTAAAAAAAAAAATCCCCAAAGAACATAAATTCTGCAAATATGGTAAGATGTTGAAATTTGACAAAGCTGAATGGAAGATACAAAAAAGTTTGTCACAGAAAGACCTCAAACAGCGAAAAACATCTTGAAAGAGAACAAAATTGGAGGACTCACACTACCCGATTTCAAATTTTACTACACATCCACAATACTGGCATGAGGACAGACAGTGACCAATTGAATTTGAGAGCACAGAAATCAACCCACATACCTATGGCCAACTGGCCTTTTTTTTTTGGCGGTGGGCAATTTATTCCACTTCACACAGACACTATGAGCCACACACTCAAGCCAACTGGTTTTTGACAAGGATACCAAGTCCACTCAATAGGGAAAGAGGAGTCTCTTCAAAAAATGGTGATTGTAAAACTGGATTTCCACATGCAAAAGAATGAAAGTAGACCTTTACATCACATCATATACAAAAATTAACTCAAGATGGATCAATCACCTAAATACAAGAGATACAAGTGTAAACTCCTAGAAGACAAGACGGGGAAATATCTTAAAGATCTTATATTAGGCAATGGATTCTCAGAATTCACACTAAAAACACAAGCAACAAAAGAAAAAATAAATAGGACTTTCATCAAACTTAAAAACTTTTGTACATCAAAGGATATTACCAAGAAAGTGAAAAGACAAACACGATGGGAGAAAATATTTGGAAACCATATATCTGATGAGGATTTAATATCCAGAATATATAAAGAGCTCCTACCACTCAATAACAAAAAGACAACCATGTTAACTGGGTAAAGGACTTGAATAGCTATTTCTCAAAAGATACAGAAATAGCCAATAAGCACATTCAACGATACTCAGTGTCTATTAGCTATTAGGAAAATGCAAATCAATGCCATGAAGGACCACCTCACACCCACTAAAATGGCTGTTATTTTTAAAAATATAAATATCAAGTATTGGTGAGGATGCAGAACAATAGCAACCTTAGTACACTGTTGGTGAGACGGTAAAATGGTGCAGCCACTATGAAAGATAGTTTAGTGGTTCCTCAAAAGTTCAACAAAGAACTACCATATGACTTGGCAGTCACACTTCTAGATATATATTGCAACGAACTGAAAGCAAGGACACATAGAGATAACTGTATACTGATGTTCATAAAAGCATTATTCACAACAGCCAAAAGACAGAAGCAACCCAAATGTTCATCGGTGAATGGATGAATGTATATACCATCAGTGAATGGTATATACATACAATGGCATATTACTCAGCTGTAAAAAGGTATGAAGTTCTGATGCATGCTATTGCATGGATAAACCTTGAAGACATCGTGCTGAGTGAAATAAACCAGAAACAAAAGGAAAACTATTGTATAATCTCTCTGATATGAAATACGTAGAATATAGAAACGCACAGAGCCAAAAAGTAGGCTACAGATTAGCAGGGGTGGTGGGGTGAGGTGGGGGGAGGAAGAATGGAGTCAGTGTGTAACGGCACAGGGTCTGTCTGAGGTGACAGGAATGTCTTGGACATGGCTGGGGGGGCAGCACAACACTGTGAACACGGTTGCACCCACTGAACTATGTGAGAAGGGGCCGAGATGGGAAAGTTCATGTTGTATATGTTTCTACAATTATATAAAGGAGAGGAAAGAGACAAAAATGACTAAATTTAATACATGATCATGGACTGGATCTAAGAATGAAAGAGAAAATCCCCAAAAGGACATTACTGGGATATATTAAAAACTGAAATGTAGCCCTCTTAGGAAATGTACATGCAAGTATTAAGATGTTTATAAAATAGATCAATAGATAGAATATGACAAATGTGACATAATGTTAAAAATTGGTAGATCTGGATATCAGGAGGGGTGTGTGTTAGAGTTCTCTATTTAGGTATATATTATTTTTGCAACTGTCCTGTAAGTTTGAAATTATCTCAAAAAGCTTATTTTATGGTGAACCAGATGAATTGGCCTGGCTACCACTATAGGCTTAGCAAAAGAGATGATATTTTGATATGTGTGTATGTATTGACAACTATGTGGAAGCTGAAATTGACATTTTTTTGGTAAAATTTTTCTAGTCTTTGATTTTTAATAAACTTTGGGAAAACAGTAAAAAAAAAGTTTATTTTTAAAAATCACAATACAAAAAACAAAAACAATTGACTCTTCTGAATAACTTAGTATATGGAATATGAATTGAAGAAATTCCAAAAACAGAACCAAAAAAAACTTAGGGAAAAGAAGATAAATATGAATGACAAAGAAAAGAGAAGTCAAGATACAAATAAATGACATTCCTGAATAAAATACCAGAGTAAGTAGAATACAAACAATAATCAACGGTGTATGTAATACAGAAGATTAAGAGAACTGGACCCATAAAATGAAAATCCACCATCGACCAGACAAAAATCATAAACCTTATGTTGATGGAATTTCTGATTTTTACAAGCATCCAGAGAGGAGAAAATAGGTTAAAAATAGACAAATAGGCAAATCGTGGGCTTCACAATTCAACTCTGCAATAAATTCCACAAGGTCAAAAACTCCAGATCATAGAGAAAAAACACATGGAGGAAAGGAAAAGAAAAAAGCAGGAAGGTGGCGGAATTGGCTCAGTGGTTAGGGCGTCCGTCTACCACGTGGGAGGTCCACGGTTCAAACCCCGGGCCTCCTTGACCCGTGCAGAGCTGGCCCATGCGCGGTGCTGATGTGCGCAGGGAGTGCCCTGCCACGCAGGGGTGTCCCCCGCGCAGGGGAGCCCCACGCACAAGGAGTGCGCCCGGTAAGGAGAGTTGCCCAGCACAAAAGAAAGTGCAGCCTGCCCAGGAATGGCGCCGCACACATGGAGAGCTGACGGCAGCAAACAGAAACACAGATTCCAGCTCCGCTGACAAAAGAAGCGGACAAAGACGACGCAGCAAATAGACACAGAGAACAGACAACGGGGGGGTGGGGGAATAAATATAAATAAATCTTAAAAAAAAAAAAGGTTCGCTCCCGGGTTTCGGCACCAAAAAAAAAAAAAAACAAAAAAAAAAAAAAAAAAGGGAAAACATTAAATTGCACTCATCTCATCTTATAGAAGAGGCAGAAAATAGAAGTTTTTTCTCTGAGTCAAATATGTCTAAGAAATTGTACATTACCACTAACAACTGAAAGCAGTATGTATGTCTTCCTTCCAAATTACATATGGAGTTGCTGAGGGGAGAGACCCATAGGAAAGACTGAAAACAAAGAAACAACAAAAATGGAGAGCATTTATTAATTTGCAAAAATTATAAACCAACACATCGTTCTGGATACTAATTTAAAGAGGTTAAGATTCTCCATCACAAGACAATGATACTCAAGTTAGGTTAAAAAAATCCAACCACAGTGTTCTATCAAAGATACACTGAAAACAAAATGACTCAGAAATGTTTGAGTTAAAAAAAAAAAAAAGATAAAATAGACCATGTGAAATTGTAAAATTTGAGTCAAAGACCTTAAAGAGAACAAAAAAAAGAATAACTGTTCTGATGACAATTCACAATAAAGATATATAGATAGATAGCTACGTGTATATATATCTGGGACTGTTTAAAGCACAGAAATCTGCATAAAGGAAAAAGATCACAAATGACAAAATCAGCAAGGGTATAAGACAAACAACACTATCAACCTACTAGACCTAACAGGCATGTACTCCACCAAACAAAGGCAGAATACACATTCTTCGCAAGTGCACACGTAACATTCTCCAGGAAAGGCCATAATTGGGAAATTCACAAATACGAAGAAATCAACACACTCCTAAATATTCAAAGGATCAAAGAAAAAGTCACAAGGGAAATCAGAAAATACGTGGTAGATGACTAACAATGAAAACACAACATACCAAAATTTATGGGACCAATCCAAGCAATAGTTAGAGGGAAATTTATAGTCGTAAATGCCTACATTAGAAAAGAAGATCCTAAATCAATAAATAACCTTCTAACTTAAGAAACTAGAAAAAAAAAAAAGGGAGCAAACAGAAGGAGGAAAACAATAAAGATTTGAGTGGAAATAAATGGAAGAGAAAATTAATGAAACCCAAAGTCGGTTCTGATGAAAAGATCAACAAAATGACAAAAAACAAGTACCAAATTCAGGAAGGTCCTAAATAAATCTAGAGTGGTAAAAAGAAGACAGAGGAGCTACATCATTTAATGAAGTAAACAGAGATGTCACATTCCAGCAAACTGGCATAGTGATTAGTAAGCACTAGGCATAGCCATAGAGCATCTAATTCTCAGAATACTTTGAGGAACACTCTACTATTAGTCTCATTTTAATGATAAACAAACTGAGGAGAAAGAAATTATGGAACTTTTCCATAATCACACTGCTAATAAGTGGCGGAGTCAGAATTTGAACTCAGGTTCCAGACTTCAAGCACTTATGAAACCGAATATTAGCTACTAAATATACATCACTGAAAATGAACAAAACCATCATTTCAAGGAAAGGAGAAGAACAAATCAATGGGGGAAAAATCTTATTCATTTAAAGAGAGGGAATAAATCCCTAAAATTAAGATCTGGAAAGATACTACGATCTAAAATACATAAGAGGATACTGTATATTATGCTTAAAAACTTAACCCAGTAAGAAAGTTCTTCTAGGAAAATACAGTTTCCAAAATTCTTTCACCCATGAATTAATTTATTCAACAGTTATCTATTAACATTTACTGTGCTGTATACTTGGCATTGTCCTCGGTACTGAAATTAAACCAAGAAGAAGAATCCTAAATGTATGAGACATCAAGAAGGGAAGAACATAACCTCAATGATATGAAATAAGTAAGCCAAGCTACCTCAGAGAGCTAGAGACTGGATGATAGGCTTACAGGAAATTGCGGGGTAGAGGAATGATGTAAGCTGACATCTACATGGGTGAAATCTATGATAAACTGGAGGTAAGTATTTGTGCAAGGAAGGGATAAAATGGGGGAACAGGGTTACCTTTGGGTGGGGCTTTGCGGGCTTGAGGGGGGCTAAGGATGGGAGGATGGGTAATATTGCCCAAGAAATTGGGGGGAGGGTGGGGCAACATACGAACATAGGAGATTGTCAGGTATTTGGTTGAGAGTATAATGCTGAGAAAATCTTTTCAAAAATATAATAAGGAAGGTTACCTGTTTAAGATGCTTAAAGGGGATAATCTGATGCTGGACAGGTTCCTAGGGAATATGTGAATGCTCATTTTGCCAGAGTGGGTTATATCATTGGATAGAGATCCATATAATGAGAGTGAAGGTATACTCACATCCTGGGGAGGACTGATGCCCTCAAATAGAGGGAACTGTATCTCTCAAGAGAAATGGTGGCTCTCAGTGCATTAGGGCAGTTGAGCATGTCAAACCCTCAACACTGTTGCAAGTATCTCTGAACATGGCCCTTCAAGCAATGAAGACTGACTGTCACTGTGGGCCCTAAGGGGAGGGGAAAGAAGTATTGAATAGATGCAACCAATGTAACTGTGTGGGCAATAGAAGTGTTCCACAAGGGTACGCAAGGATGGATATAAGACATGTGAAATTACACCAAAAATATATAGGGGCTGATAGGCTAAAATGTAAATCATAATGTAAAACATAAGATAACTAAAAATTTAGAAAATTGTATAGTCTAAAATATAAACCACAATATAAACACAAATGTTACCTTGTTTGAAAGCTACTGTCTGAATATCTGTACATTAGTTCCAGTAAATATAGTATGAATATGTAAAAAGATTATTGCTGTGGAAGGGAAAAAGGTTTTATGTTGGATATGTGGGAGTACTGTATATTGTATATATGAATTACTATTATCTAAAACTCTTGTGAAGATAAGCTTAATAATTAGAAAAAAGAAAAGAAAAAGATAGGACGTAGACATTGAGGAAAAGACGGAAGTAGTTGCCTTGCCAATTTGCATACAGAGCAACACTTATTGCAGTGATGGAAGGCAAAACATCAAAAACAAAGCTTTTGCATTTTTTAATTTCTTGATACCCCAATTTATTTTTACCGTAATTTTTCCAAATTAATATGTATTCTATATCTAACCTTTAAACTCATCACTATATTCCATTTTACTATTAATGGAACCTGGCAATATATTGGGCTTCACTTTTCAGGAAGTTTCGGATCACAGAGAGGTTCAACAATGGCAACAGAGGAATACTGGTGTGGGAGGTTATTGACAGGGGACACATGGTTGGCAGAGAGTTCTCCAGGGCATATATCCAGGGTACATAAAAATGTTTGGGTATTTTCATAGTGGATACAATTAAAAACAACAACTGAGGGAGTGCTGAGTTCCTAGCCAGGGGAGCTCTATCACAGTCCCTAAAGGAACAGCAACAATCCCCCAAGTGCAACTGCAAAGACCAAAAAAGAATGAAGGTCCAACAATGAGCCCTTGATACTAATGACTATGCTTGTGAGCCTGTGCACCTGAAATAAGAACAAGGTCTAGAGCTGCAGGGTGCCTAAGAGTTACCTCCTGAGAGCCTCCATGTTGCTCAAATGTGGCCAGTCTCAAAGCCAAACTCAGCATATAAATGTGTTGCCTTCCCCCCAGCGTGGGACATGACTCCCGGGGATGAGCCTCCCTGGAGCCAAGGGATTACTACGAAGTACCAGCTGATGATGTAACTTGAAAATGACCTTGAATAAAAGGGTCAACTCGGACCAGCAGAATATCTCAGTCTACATATAATACCAGGAGTTAAAAATGTTTTTGACCTGGATCAAGGGGGAAATGGAAAGGACAAATGAGTTTATATGGCTATGAGTCTCCAAAAAGAGCCGGAAGGTTATCAGAGGGGTTGCCCTTATGCACACCTCAGCAGAGTCCCAGAGACAGATAAAATAGATACAACTCCAGGTATTGGTTCTTCTGAGGGCTACAGAGACCCACAGGTTCTATGGACATGGCAGATGGAGTTCAGTGCCATGTCAGTTGGCCCTTCTTTGGAGTTTGTGTTTCTGTGTGATGGAGCTGGACTCAGATGTGATCTTTTTTTACAAGCCTCTCCTATTACTTTTACCAGAACTGTAGTTGGTGCTGGGGTTTAATATATACCCAGGGGATCTGAATCTCTGGACTGACCATGATAGCCAGGCCCTGAGCCTCAACAGACTTCAGCTCCTATACTCTGGTTTGTTGGACTTACTCCACTCAGCTAACATGGAGTTGAAGAAGGTCAGCCACCACACCATGGAGCCAAGAGTGCCTACAACTGAAAGCAGGAGGATTGCATCCAGCATCCATGTGGAATCTAAGTCCCCTCTTGATATAGATGTGGAGTGGACACAACCATTTCAAGGTCCACAGGATGGAGGAATAGAATATGGATTAGAGTGGACTTACTGATATTCTATTCATGAACTACTGTGATTAATAATCAAAGAAAATGTGGCAATGGTGTGGAGAAAGTGGCCATGGTGTCTACTGGGGGTGGGGAATGGGAGGAAGAGATGAGATGTGGAGGCATTTTTGGGACTTGGAGTTGTCCTGGGTGATGCTGCAGGGACAGTTACCGGACATTGTATGCCCTCCCATGGCCCAATGTGTGGAACGTGGGAGAGTGTAGGCTATGATATGGACCACTGATCATGATGTGCAGCGGTGCTAGGAGATGTATTCACCAGATGCAACGAATGTCTCATGATGATGGAGGAGATTGTTGCTATGGGGGGAGGAGTTGGGTGAGGGGGGTAGGGGGTATATGGGGACCTCATATTTTTTTAATGTAATATTTATAAAAATAATAAAGACAAAAAAAAAAAAAGAAATGAAAAAAAAAAAAGGGAAGAAAACAGGAGAGTGGTCTGTATGTTTTAATAAATTCCACAGGGAAGCGGACTTGGCCCAGTGGTTAGGGCATCCGTCTACCACACGGGAGGTCTGTGGTTCAAACCCCGGGCCTCCTTGACCCATGTGGAGCTGGCCCATGTGCAGTGCTGATGCGGGCAAGGAGTGCCGTGCCACACCGAGCCCCACGCGCAAGGAGCACGCCCCGTAAGGAGAGCCACCCAGTGCTAAAGAAATTGCAGCCTGCCCAGGAATGGCGCCATCCACACGGAGAGCTGACACAAGATAATGCAACAAAAAAGAAACACAGATTCCCGTGCCACTGACAACAACAGAAATGGACAAAGAAGAAGACGCAGCAAATAGACACAGAGAACAGACAACCGGGGCTGGGGAGAGGGGTGAAGAGAAATAAATAAATAAATAAATATTTTAAAATAAAATAAATTCCACAACTTTCAAGGACCAAATCATTCCCATGCTATGCCCCCACCTATTCCAGAACAGAAAATATAGAAAGCATCCCAATTCATTTTATCACATTAATACAACCCTGTGATGGCAAATAAACACAAGAAATTAACTATGGGTCTGACATAAAAAAATAAATGCAAAAGTTCTAAATAAAGTGTCAGCATTAAATATCATCCAGGGGTACACTGAACAGTTTGAACAGTTAAACTACTATAGACAAGTCTGGTTTACTTTAGATACAGAATAAATTCATAAAATTGGGAAACAAATCAGATACAAAACAAGTGTCAATTGCCATTCTATTTAATATCATTCTGAAGTTACAGCCAATGAACTAAGAAGGGAGGGTGGGGGTGTGTGTAACTATCTGAAAGGAAACAATTATTAGACTTCAAAATGTTTAATTATCTATGTGGAAAGAGTGTGAATATCAACTGAAAAACAGAGTCCAATGATGTGGCCAGTTATAAAATATATGTGTGAAAACAGAGTTTTCCCGTATAGCAACACTAATCTATTAGAAAATTTAACAGAAACAGATCCTGCTTATAAAACTACCAAAAATATATAGATAAGAATTAAACTTAATAAAAATAGCTGTCATAATATTACAATAAAAAACTAAACAAAGTCAAGTGTCACATATACATGAAGAAAACATAAGCAGAGAGCCAGAATGAAGTCTTCTTCAATAGGAAGACTGAATATTGCAAAGACAGTGGAGTGACTGTCCCTTGCTAGCAGAGCTGCCCTTTGTGACTCCATCAGAGGCGAACAATGCCCCCCTCCGCCGAGTTAGGAACAAATTCCGATCAGTTTTGGCCAATCGTGGTAATCACATTTCTCTTGCCAAGAAGTGGCTTAGAAACACAGGTGAACCAATGAGAAGTAATGATAAATTTACTTGGGAATAAAAGGGGAGATTACCTCCATTCAAGGATAAGCACCAAAGAAGTCTTTTTTTCCTCTTGATTTTGCCATTTTGGGGTGAGATGCCTGGGAACCACTATAGTTATTTTGCAACCATAAGGGGAACATGAGGAGAAAACCAACATCCTGAGAATGACAGTGAGGAGGGATGGAAAGAACCCGATACTTCAAGACTGTAATGAGCTACTAGATCAACTAGCTCAACACCTGCTCCCATCACTGGACTGCCAGTTCACACCAGGTGAGTATTCTTCCGTTTAACCCAAGAGTCAAAATTTTCTGCTACTTGCAGTCAAAGGTATACCAACTTATCAGAATGACAATCTCCCCCAACTAATCCATAAACATGATACAAATCTAATCATTCAGGTTCAACTCACCTTGGGAACTTGACAAAATGATCCCCAAACTCATGTGAAAATGTCTAAAATTCACATGAAAAATAAATTCACATGAAAATAGAAGGGCAAGAAATCTTGCAAAAGAAGCATGAATGAGGATCTGTATTACCAGACCCTAAAATGTCTTATAAAGCCATACAATTAATGTCTATGACTCAAGGGTGAATAAATCAGAATGGAAAACTCCAAAAGAAACACAAGCATCTACTAATTTGTACATAATGAACAGATCGTCTTTTAAAAAGTAGTTACTGGGAAGCAGATGTGGTTCAAGCAACCGGGCTCCTGCCTGCCACATCAAAGGTCCCAGGTTCGGTTCCCACTGCCTCCTAAAGAAGACAAGCCAGGTGACAAACTGATGCATCAGGCTGGCACAGCAAGCCCGACACAACAAGATGATGCAACCAAGAGACACAGTGAGGAAACACAATGAGACACAACAAACAGTGAGCAGAGGTGGGTCAAGTTAAGCACTTCCCTTCCACATCGGAAGCCCTGGGTTTGGTTCCCAGAGCCTCCCAAAAAGAAGATAAGCAGACAGGGAGCGCAAACACGAAGGGGGAGGGAGAAAGAAATATTTTTTAAAGTAGTTACTAATTTCACACCAAAATGAATTATCGATGTATTAGATAGTTAATATTAAAGCTATTTTGAAATAAGGAAAAAAGAAAATGAGAAGGAAAGATGGGTAATTATCTGATTTCAAAGTTAAAAAAATACCTTTCTAAGCATTAAGCTCCAGACAAACATGTACTTTTGACTTACTTGCCTCAGTTCAAATCCTAGAACGAGGCCTGGCACATAAGAGCTACTCAATATTTATTAAAAATTAATAAAAGCAAAGGAAATGAACATAAATGAATTAAGATCTAATTGCAAGAAGATTAATTTCATGACATGCAAAGTCATAAATATGTCCTAAACTCTCTAACACACTATGTGGTTCATTTATATAATTTTTTTAACGCAAAAACTAAACAGTAACTTAAGGGATACAGAGCTAAAACTAAAGAAAAGCAAATGAATGATAAAAGATAGTACCCAGGAGAGTGAACTCTTGGGAGAGGAGACTGGGCTCCTTCTCCAGGCCAGGCACACACAGGGTGTTCAAGGCAGTGGTAATGTAGGGTCACTGGCTGTACTTCACATTACCCCCCCCTTTTTTTTTAAAGATTTATTTATTTCTCTAGCCTTCCCCCCACCCCAGTTGTCTGTTCTCTGTGTCTATTTGCTGCATCTTTCTTCTTTGTCCGCTTCTGTTGTTGTCAGTGGCACGGGAATCTGTGTTTCTTTTTGTTGCGTCATCTTGTGTCAGCTCTCCGTGTGGGCGGCGCCATTCCTGGGCAGGCTGCACTTTCTTTCGCGCTGGGCGGCCCTCCTTATGGGGCGCACTCCTTGCGCGTGGGGCTCCCCTACGTGGGGGACACCCCTGCGTGGCACAGCACTCCTTGCGCGCATCAGCATTGCGCATGGGCCAGCTCCACACGGGTCAAGGAGGCCCAGGGTTTGAACCACGGACCTCCCATGTGGTAGACGGACGCCCTAACCACTGGGCCAAGTCCGCCGCCTGCATTACCCCTTAAACTAGACACAAACAGAAACTAAACTATTTGATGTTCTTTCACATGAATGCTCAAAAAGCAAAAATAAAACACTCTAAACGCAAATAAGAGAAAAACTAACAGGACAAAGAGTTAATACCCTTATCAAAAAAGTACCAATAAATGGCTAACTTCACTGCTTACTGAAAAAATGTTAGTGAAAGCATCGATGCCACATCATCAAACGACAAAGGATGAGAAGTGGATGTAGCTCAGTGGTTTAGAGCCTACTTGCCATGTACAAGGTCCTGGGATTGTCAATCCCCAGTATCTCCTTAAAAAAAAAAAAAACGTGGAAAAAAAATGACAAAGGTTATTAATGAGGTTTGGGGAGGCAGGAGGGAACATGCCTTAATACAATAATACGAAACATGAGCTACTGCTTTCTGAGCAGCTACTATGTACCTGGCATTGTTCTAAGTGCTTTACATATTTTAACTCATTTAATCCTAACAAGTCCTTTTAGTTTGTTTTAATTTTATTAAAGTAAATTATTTATAAATGAACACACATAAACAGTGTGTATAGTAAAAGTTGTGAACTTATAAAACAAACATGCATAACCTCATACAGAGTTCGCAGCCATCACCGCACCACCAACACCTTCCATTGTTGTGAAACATTTGTTACAAACTAGCAAAGAGCATCGTCAAAGTATCACTACTAATTACAGGCCATACTTAACATTTGGTTTATTTCCCCAACCCACCTGATTATTATTAACATTTGTTAAAGTTCATATGAGAACATTCTCACATTGGTTCTGTTAACCACAGTCCATCTCCCACCACTGGATTCCCTGTGTTATACAGCCCCATGCTTTGTACGATTCATTCAAAGTATATACTCAGTGGCTCTCATTTTCATCACAGAATTGTGCTGTCATCACCTCAGCCAATTTTAGAGTGTTTCCATTACTCCAAAAGGAAAAATTCCATATCCCCTTATACACCTATTGTCCCTAGAACTGATAGATCTTCTTTGCCATTGCTGCAAAAATATTACAATATTGCTGTTAACTACTGTTCATAAGTTACATTAGTTATAATTTTCCCATGTATCACTGCATTCTTAAACACTTTGTAAAAGAAGAACATTCTTATATTTATACTATTAACCACAATTTATCAAGAAAATAAAGAAGCATCTAAGGGAATGCTGAAAACTTTGAGAGATGAAAAGCAGAGAGAAAAGTGCTAACTGACAAAGCAAATGAGGGAAAGGTGAAGACTGAATACTGACAGGCACACCTAGGAGTGTACCCTAGGACCTTTGTACCCTAGGACCCTAGAAAATCTGAGGAAGTGAAGAAAGCAGGTACTAAGGATAAAAGAAGGATATGTGGGGAAGTGGACGTGGCTCAACTGACAGAGCATCCGTCGACCATATGGAGGGTCCAGGGTTCGATTCCCAGGGCCTCCTGACCCATGTGGTGAGCTGGCCCAAGTGCAGTGCTGCCACGCATAAGGAGTGCTATGACACGCAGGGTGCCCCCATGTCAGGGTGCCTCACGTGCAACAAGTGCACCCCACAAGGAGAGCCGCCCTGCGTGAAAAAAGCGCAGCACCCCCAGGAGTGGCGCCACACACACGGAGAGCTAACACAAGATGATGCCACAAAAAAGAAAGGCAGTTTCCCAGTGCCGCAGGATAATGTAAGTGGATGCAGAAGAACAAACAGCAAATGGACACAGAGAGCAGACAACAGGGGAGAAAGGGAGAGAAATAAATAAAATCTTTTTATAAAAGGGATATGTGATATACACAAAAACAAAAACACATACACACACACAATAAAAGCTAATTAACTATTAACCCCAGAGAAAAAAGGCTGCATGTAAACAGTAATTACATATTACTTGACTAAGCAGCTAACACTATATATTCGTAATAATGTAAACACAATACAAAATTGTGCTAAATCTTCGCTTTCCCCTAACAGTACATGAGAAGACTCCTAAAAATCAAAAATCAAGAAATAGCAATTTTATATGTTATTTAGAAATATGAAGGTAAATACCAGAAGAAATTGGCTGAGTTGGAAATGACTGACTCTAAGAAGTGGGAATGGAAGTGAAGGAAGGATTGTGGCAAGGAAATGCTGTTTTTAAATTAAGTCTTGTAATACTATTTGACATTTATATTTTGGTTTATATAATTCAGCCCTTGTTCTATGCCTATATTTAATCTATGCATTGTAGAAAATTACCTTCCTCCAGTTTATAACATTTTCATTATAACTTGCCATTTTCACTTAATTTTTATGGACATTTCCTCAGTAATTACATATAAAACTACAAGATGGGAAACTAAATAACTACTCTAGGCCAAGTTTTTATGTGATAATCTGAAGTAACATACCCTTTGGATAGTTAGTCATGCCAATAAAAAGCAGAGGAATTTGATAATGGATTTGCTTTGTTGAAAACTGACTGGAAATCTATTTCTTCTCTAGAAAAAAATAAGATAAAAATAACATAACAGCTTTTGTTACAGGAGCCTGCACCAAATCTTGCTGCATATTTCTGTCCTTCTCTCCCATGTCTCAGCAAGCTCTGTTCTCTTCCCCCATTTCCCAGTAAATTCTTTTTATGGGCCTAACTAAACTGGTATGTTCTTAATTCTTTTATGTAACATAGCCAAGAGCCTAGAGGAATCCAGCACTTCCCTTGCTTCTTTTGGCAAGCCATTGCCCGGAGACAGAAAGGCGACTGGTGCTGCCTGACCCGACAGGAGACTGGGGAATGGGTGGCTCTTTCAGCACTCCAGCTGACTCCCCACTGGGGTGTCTTCTCAGAATTTGGGATGACCTGCCTACTGATGGTCAAAAAAGAAAGAGGCTAATCTTGCCCTGCACACCACGTGGCTGCAGTATGGCCAAAGGTGGGCTCTGTATAGGACCCTGAATTCCAGTTCAACATGTGTAAGAGTAGAGAACAAACAGATCCAAGGACCAGAGACGAAGTGGCCATGTCTCCTTAAGGGATGAGGAAATGAACTGAGACTAAAAGTTTCCTGGGGAAGCGGATATGGCTCAAGTGACTGGGCTCCCATCTACCATATGGGAGGTCCAGGGTTCATTTCCTGGGGCTTCCTGGCGAAGGCAAGCTGACCTGTGCAGCGAGCCGGCACATGCAGAATGCTGGCCCATGTGGAATACTGGCCCGCGCAGCTAGATGGCCTGAGTAGAGAGCTGGTGCAGCAAGATGATGCAACAAAAAGAGACACAGAGGAGAAACAAGGGACACAGCAGACCAGGGAGCTGAGGTGGTGCAAGAGATTGAGCACCTCTCTCCTACTCCAGAAGGTTCCAGGATTGGTTCCCAGTGTCACCTAAAGACAGACAAGCAGACACAGAAGAATGCACAGCAAATGGACACAGAGAGCAGACAATGGGGCGACAGGGGGTTATAAATAAATAAATCTTTAAAAAAAAATTTTTTTTTAAAGATTAATAGGTTCCTGACTACTACCACTACTAATAATAATGTAACACAGTTTGCTTTTTGCCTAACTAGTAAAACATAAATACGATGTTTATAATAGAAATTAGTTAGCTCTCTCCAACAAGAACCCCTTTGCCTAGGGAAAAAAAGGTAGTGTTTCCATATTACTAATTTTTTTTTTAATCTGATTACACAGATATATAGTATGACCCCTAATTTGTTTCATAAGACATAACAACAGCACAGGTAAACAAAAAGACCAGAAAGACACCAAAAAATAAACAGCAGCTCTTTTTAAGTAATATGATTATGGATGATTTTTATTTTTTTCTTAAGACTTTTCTAAATTTTCTTCAATGCATTTATATTTTGGGGTCAGAAAGATAACTTTATACTATTAAGAAAATGTCTATAGCCAACACTACAAATGAAAGATAAAAGATGGCAAGGGTATAGATAGCTCAGAAGTGACATACGTAACCACTAGACTTTTTACACCTTTTGCAAGTACCTGCAAAGCACTTCTACACTGCAATGAAACTGCATTTGCCTGCTGGTCTTTGTTAGGTCTTTCATTCTTTCACTCAGCAAATGTTACTGAGACTCCACTAGGTGCCAAGTACTGCTATAGGTCCCAGAGATTTAGCAGTGAACAAAGCAGATCAAGTCAAATACTATAAACACATGAACAAAACTATACATCTAATGGCAACACACACCTGCACACAACACCCACCCCTACTCTCAAGAGTCATGAAAAATGATTAGAGAGACACTAGGGAGGGAGAAGACTGCTTTAGTGAGTGAGGATAGGTCTTGCTGAGGCAGCAATGTCTGAGCAGAGACCTGAATGAAGAAAGGCAGCTAGCCAGGGAACGGTAGGCGAGAGCTCAGGGGATGGGAGAAAGCGGAAGACCAGGGTGGTGAGAGAGGAATGAAAGGAGAGCAGCAGGAGCTGATGCAGAAGTGGCAGGGGGAGCCAGATCACATGGGCCTCACAGGTCCACAAGGTATTCTGAATTGATCCAAAGGTGATGCAGTGACTGAGCTCTTGAAAGATCTGTTCAAGGAAGTGAAGGGAGGCACAAAAGCCTGTGAGGAGATTATGAAAGCAGTCTGGATGAGAAACCAAGATGAAGTAATACTGGCATGACATGGACACAGAGACCAATGGAAGATAATTCAGAGCCCAGAAATCAATCCACACATCTATAGCCAACTGATTTCAACAAGGTGCCAAGTCCACTCAATGGGGAAAGAAGAGTTTCTTTAACAAATGTTGCTGGGAAAAGTGGATTTCCATATACAGAAAGAATGAAGTTGGACCCCTACCTCACACCATATACAAAATTAACTTAAAATGGACACCTAAACGTAAGAGCTAAAACTATAAATCTCTAAGAAGAAAACACAGGTGTAAGGCTTCATGACCTTGGACTAGGCAACAGTTTCTTAGATTTGACACTGAAAGCCCAAAGAAAGAAAGAAAAAAATTAGGTAAATTGGACATCATCAAAATTTACAACTTTCATGTTTCAAATGATTGTATCAAGCACGTGAAAACACACCCTACAAAACAGAAGAAAATAGTTGCAAATCATAAATCTGATAGGGGTCTAATATCCAAAATGTGAAAAAAAGAGTTGAGTAAAGATCAAATCTGAAAATTCTCAATACTGTAAACCAAATCAAAGAAACCTGAAAGATGTGCAGTGGATTTGGCCAAATGGATAGGGCATCCGCCTACCAAATGGGAGGTCCAAGGTTCAAACCCAGGGCCTCCTGACCCATATAGTGAGCTGGCCCACACACAGTACTCATGCATGTAAAGAGTGCCCTGCCATGCAGGGGTGTCTCGATGTAGGGGAGCCCCACACGCAAGGACTACATCCCGAAAGGAGAGTCGCCCAGCGCGAAAAAAGTGCAGCCTGCCCATGAATGGCGCTGCACACAGGAAGAGCTGATGCAGCAAGATGACACAACAAGACACAGATTCCGGGTGCCATTGACAATACAAATGGACACAGAAGAACATACAACAAATGGACAGAGAGAGCAGAAAACTGGCCGGGAGGAGGGGAAGGGGAGAGAAATAAAAAATAAACCTTTAAAGAAAAAAAAAAAAGAAACCTGAATGAGCAAGAGCTTCCTGCCCATATAATTCTGTTCCTAGAATAATTCTTAGGTTCTCCCCTCATAGATGCAGGTGAACTGCAAAAACATGAGCTTCTTTCTTCTTTCTTAACTTAATGTACATCTAAGGCGAAAAGGTATCAAATTTTGACTAGTAGCTGAACTAAAGTTCTTCCCTTTCTGCTGCCCAATTTTCCAAGGTTATACTAATTAAAAGTTAAATAAATTATAAACATGCCAGCAAAGGGTTTTAAAAACCTCACAATGGTCAAGCTGTTTGAACAAAACATCTTATTCTAAACCCTCTGCTGAGACCTTCCGGATAACCTTCCCTCCCCCAGTTCCACCCCTTTCCCTTCCTTGCAGTGCAGCAGTGAAGCTCTTGGTGTAGAAAAAGCAATGTCCAAAAGAAGTCAGGTTTCCCTACCTGACATAAGGTCTTCTGCTAATTCCTTTTCTCTTTCAATTTTTTCCTCTAGAGTTGAAATGCAGAATTCATAGCCAGCAAGAGCAAATTCCTGTCTGTAAAGCAAAAATCAGCAATTGGCTGTTCACCTTTTCACAAACCACTCCTTCAACCTCATCTTTCTAGCTTGGATTTTAATCATTATCACTACAGGAAGTGTAAGATGGGAAGAGGGAATTTTTAAAAAGCCTTTCAGGGGTGTCCATCTACCATTAAAAAAAAAGTCATCCACTTAACGTAACTTAAGACAAAAAGCTAGAAACACTTATAATTTTAATAACTGACAAAACCAGTACTCTCATCATCTCCTACTATCTGACAAGGTAACCAGTAGTCTCATCATCTCTCACTAACTGTCTCAAGTCAGTCAGGTTCCCCATTTGTAAAAACCTAATACCTATCTAAAATAATACAACTAATATGAATTAAGGATTCCTTCTATGACCTCAAGTAGTTTCTAGAGAGGTTTATTAGCCTTATACTTCTTCCAAACTCTTTTTTTTTTTTTTTTTTTACAGAAATGGATCTCCTAACAAAGGCCCCAGAAGGCATTTAGCCCAACTCTGGAGACTTGGACCCTCAGTCAACTGGAGAGGACCCCCAAGCATGCAGACTGAATCTGGACAGAGGAAATGCCAACTGCTCAATGACATCTCTATAAAGAGACATTGAGAAGCATGACAGAAAGTCCTTCTCCATCCAGAAGCTCAGCTTTGGTTCCTGCTCTTCCATTTTTGCTCTTATATCTTACTAAAAGCAGTACTACAGGGAAGAGGATGTGGCTCAACCGACTGGGCTCCCATCTACCATATGGGAGGCCCTGAGTTCACTTCCCAGCGCCTCCTTGTGAAGGTAACCTGGCCCGCGCCCTCAGAGAGCTGGCACAGCAAGATGATGCAACAAAAAGAGAAAAGCAGACACAGAAGAAAGCACAGAGCAGACAGAGAGCAGACAGCAAGCAAGCGGCAAGAGGGCGGGATAAATAAATAAAATAAATCTTTAAGAAAAAAAAAAGCAGCACTATAAAGCTCAGCTCCTCTCCTCCAGTGCTTTGCCAGGGAAGAACTGACCGATGGCCCACTGTTCTACTGGGGCTGTTAGAAGGAGAGGAGAGATTGCCTTCCTTTCCCAGACCCAATCCTGTCCACCCAGAATGTGAAGCTGGGGCAGGCTGCCCAAGATGCACCTAGGCAGAGCAAGATGTCTCTAAACAACTCTGTCCAACTAAAACCAGCCTTTCTAAGCCTCAAGATCTGGTCATGTCTTTTCAGGTCTCATACGTCTCTTAATAAGACAAAATTTAAAAATAAACTCTTTTGACTATAGTACAGAGTAACTTAGACATTGTCAGTAGCTACTACACAAGTTTCCACCTCCACAAAACTAACTCTGCATTTATCTTACTCTCCAGTGTGACGTTTTGAGCATATTCTTACTCTAGGAATTCATACCCTATCAACATCTATTCCTGTATGGTACTCCTCCAAGGGAGACAGATCCCAGCTACAGCTAGGGGCTTGAAATCAAAGGCCTCGGAAGCTTCGGCCTACCAAATATGCAACCAAAATGAAGAGAGAATAAGTAGGTTCTGGTGAGCAGGGCAGCAGAACCACGCCAGGGCCTCTGGCTTGATGTGACTCTACAGCGCGGGGCTAATGTCACTCCACTGCTGTGGCATCCGACTTCTACAACAACTAAAAACCCTAGGGTTTCTCAGTGACTTAGAACCTTTGGATTGTTCCTATGCCAGTGGAGCCCTAAAACCCAGCAGTTGCAGCCAATTCCTACTCCCCAGTTCTTCAGGCCTGCCCTGGACAACTAGCAAATCAATGATGATGGACCAGCCTCAGCCCAAAAGCAAGGAGTATCTTCAACTGCAAGCAAAGCAATTCCATACCTCTGCCCTGTAATACCATTTCCCTTCCTAGCCTGAAGCAGTCAGAGCAGACATCATCATCCCAAATCCCTCAAGACTGATGAACAAAAATAAGGGGAGGGAAGCAGATGTGGCTCAAGTGGTTGAGCACCTGCTTCCCACATGGGAGGTCCTGGATTCAGTTTCCAATGCCTCCTAAAAACAAAGACAAACAAGTAAACAGACAAGAGGGCAGGCTCAGGTGAGCGAATGTGGCTCAGTGGTTGAGCGCCAGCTTCCCACAGATGATGTCCTGCATTCAATCCCTGGCTCCGGAATGGGGGACAGGTGGGGTAGGCCTGTAACTACTGACCAAAGCAGATTTGTTACTGTAGTTACCTTCTGTTAACGGAGTAACTTATAACATTAATATAAAAACTAAATTTTAAAATATAAAAAAGGCATAAATTGTATTATAAATTCTCAGAATCTTTGTTTTTCATCTAAAAATGGCAGATACAGACTAAATTCAATGCTGCTCACTCCTATGTGGAAATTTCCTAAGGAATCTATTACATAGTTTTATAGGCCTCTAGTGCAGTATTTCTCAAAGTATAATACTATGAGTTGTTTGTGGGATGAATTTAAATTATAACAAGATGAAATTATTTTAATAATTTCCTATTATGAAAATAAATATTAGAAAAACATTTTGCCATTTCAGTTGTCATTAAATTATTCTTTCACATATTTACATTTAACATTATTTATGTTTTTAAGAGTATATAAAAATATTAAGTATATTATACTGCAAGTGGGAATAAAGTCAAAACAAAAATAAATAAATAAAGGAAAAGGTAATCTGTGGTTTCTCCCTAAATTCATCCCACAATACAACTCTCTAGAAGCTTCTTCTTAGAGCTCCACCTAAAGAGACTGAAAGGCACAGGGCCTAATTAGTGTTCCTGACCCTTGGCGTGCATCCAAACTGTTTTCCAAAGCCTTCCCATGGAGCTGGCCGACTTTTTTATTAGAACTTACATGCATCTGGTATTTTAAAATTAGCACCTATTTCCTGTCCTACTTATTCAAAGGCCTCCCTTCTACTTCAATATTTCTGTATCCTAAAACTTAGCTACCTAATCATCTCTACATGCTTTAAAAACACTCTTTACTGAACTAGCCACTGAGAAATTCCCATAGCAACTGTCGCGCCATTTAACTTTGTACCTAAACTTTTCCTGGTTTACTGACACTCATATAAGCACAATGGTTTCTTCAAAGCACATTATCCTAGAGACTGTTACACTGCTCCCTCCTCTTCTTGGAAGAGCTAAGTGTAAGTTCTCATAACTTCCTTTCCCAGTTCAGAAAAGTGATTAGCTTTGTTGTACTCCAGCCAGAGTGGACGGCTATGTGCCTCACTCACCAGGAGAATGGAAAACACAGGTAAAAACTGGAAACACCTCAGGATTTTAAAGTTGAGGGAGGGACTACTTTGAGTGTGACATCCAATTTTTTAGTAGGTAAGTGAAAGTTCTAACATCCTAGGGGAGAAGTTTTTCTGTCTACAACCCTACTCCCTAGTGGCTGCCATGCCTAAGATTCAACCTACACTTACCTATTCTGAGCCGCATAAATACTGGCCAGCTTTAGGGAGATTTCAATGATTGCATTGTCCTCCTGTTGAGAGAAAAAGAAATAAAGGAAATTCATGACAAGTAAAATTTCCTAATGGAATATTTCGGGTCAACTCGGCACTGACTTTGGCCTCAAAGCTATAGTCTTTATTCTTTCAGAGTAATTAGCCAACATATATGTCTTAGTTCAACATGCTTTTGCATTAGTAAAAGACTGGTACTTTTTATACAGGTCCCAGGGAGGGAAAATCTACTTTTTTTGGCCAAAGCACATGGTGGGAAGTGGGTGGGAGGGTAAAGGTCAGGAAGCAAGAATATTTGGAAAACTGCTTCAGCTGGGGGCCAATTCTAGACAACATCCTTACCTGCTTCATGCCCCCTCCAAGCAGGTAACTCATTGTTGCTTTAAAAAGTTTTTCTGCCTAAAAGCATAAGAAAAAGATTTTTCTTACTCCTGGGACCCCACTATCTATATGACCCTAGATTCTAAGTACCAATCTGATGCATCATGCCCTGTAAAACACACACACACATACACACTCATACATATATGCACACTAGTCATATACACACAAAGAAAAGTAACCTTGTAATGGGACCAAAGACAAAGTATCAGGTTCCTACAATCTGTGCACCTCACACTACTCTGAGACAGAACCAACTTCAGAGACTAAATTCTTATCCATATCTACTATGGCAGAGACTGCAAACTGACCCCTAATATTCACTCTTCTCTCTTTCTTTTCAGTTAAAGAATTCTCTCAGTCTTTTTTGTTTTTGGCCAAGCTTCTATTATAATTAGGAGTGGCTATATGATGAAGTCTGAGCCAATAGAGGAAGGCAGAAGAAATGTAAGTATTCTTCAATCATATCTTAGAAACAAGCTGGTTGCTTTCCATCCTTTCTTCCTCCCTTCCTCAAGGCTGGAGTTGAGCCAGCTCACCAAAGCAAATGCAGATGTATCTTAGAAGGAACCCAGGCTTCTGGACTACTTCATGGAGCAGAGGGATCTACCTGCCATTAGTCATCAGCCCACCTCCACACTGATGCTTGAAAGAAATCACTCCTCTATCTTGTTTGAGTCATTATATTTTGGGGTCTCTTTGTTACACCAGCTTAGCCTATACCCTTACTGATTAAGTTCCCTTGAGACTAGTCCTTCACAAACTCAAGATTATTACAAAGTGGGGAACGGACTTTGGCCCAGTGGTTAGGGCGTCCGTCTACCATATGGGAGGTCCGCGGTTCAAACCCCGGGCCTCCTTGACCTGTGTGGAGCTGGCCATGCGCAGTGCTGATGCGCGCAAGGAGTGCCGTGCCACGCAAGGGTGTCCCCCGCGTGGGGGAGCCCCACGCGCAAGGAGTGCGCCCGTGAGGAAAGCCGCCCAGCGTGAAAAGAAAGTGCAGCCTGCCCAGGAATGGCGCCGCTGACGACAACAGAAGCGGACAAAGAAACAAGACGCAGCGAATGGACACCAAGAACAGACAACCAGGGGAGGGGGGGAAATTAAACAAATAAATAAATCTTAAAAAAAAAAAAAAAAAAAAAAGATTATTACAAAGTTATTTACTTACATTTTCAAGCTGACCCCGCATAAATGCTAAATTGGCCATCTGAAAAAAAAATAACAATTTTTTTTTTCAGTTTAGAGCACCAATTTAGGTCCTGTCATCACCAAAGAAACAAATGTTAACAATATTTGTTACTTTTTGTTCTGGTATGGAGACTTCTTAAAAGTGACACCCATTGGAAAGCGGATTTGGCCCACCTGACAGAGCATCCACCTACCACGTGGGAGGTTCAGTGTTCAAACCCAGGGCCCCAACCCGTGTGGAGCTGGCCCACATACAGTGCTGATGTGCGCCAGGAGTGCCGTGCCATGCAGGGGCGTCCCCCGCATAGGGGAGCCCCACACGCAAGGAGTGCGTCCCTCAAAGAGAGCCACCCCACATGAAAAAAGTGCAGCCTGCCCAGGACTGGTGCCGCACACACGGACAGCTGACTCAGCAAAATGATGCAACAAAAAAGAGACGCAATTTCCCAGTGCCGCTGACAAGAATACAAGCGGACACAGAAGAACACACAGCAAATAGGCACAGAGAGCAGACAACTGGCGGGGGTGGGGGGAAGGGGAGAAAAACAAATAAATCTTTTTTTTTTTTTTTAAAGTGGTACCCAAAGATAATAAAAATCGAAACCAAAAAAAATCTAGTTGGGAAAAAAAAAAGAAAGCGTTAAGACATCCTGAAGGCCAGGAATATAAATAAGAAGTACTAACAACCCCAGTGGCTCAGACTGGTTAGAAGAGTTACCAAATCGTAAGTATAGGTGATGGCTGCCTTGTTATTGCTCTGATAGGCAAGACGAAGAGCGTCATGCAAAATCTGCTCAGCCTCTTCAGGCTCATCTTTCATGATGCTCAACTGAAAAAAAGAAAAAATAACAGAAAATTAAAAATAAAGAAAGTGGACTCGTGCTACCAGACAGATGTGCACTTACTGCCAAATCATCTCAATGCAGAGGGCAGCCACTCATTCACTCAAGTACTGACTTTCTACTATGCACCAAGAGTATAGTCTATAAAGGGCAGCTACTCACTCTCTCATCAAGTATTGACTGAAGTCCTACTATGCACCAAGCACTGTCTACAGTGGTGGTACTGAAGTCAGTCTTCCTTACAGCTAGGCATGGCCCTATGACAAAGTTTTGGCCAAGAAGTACAAGCAGAGGCGGTGCAATTTTGAAATTGTATCTGCTTGCCCTCTCTCCTTTTTCCCTTCCTGCAGGCTGGAGGTGAGACTGCAGGACAAGTAAGCATAAATACAACTAAAAAGAGCTATGAAGAAGAGTAATGGAAAGTAGTGGTAAAGCATTTCCTCTAAATGGAAAAGTTAAGGAAGCTTTTCCATGAAAGTGACTGCTCAACTGAGGTAAGACGGATGAGAATGAGCCAACCAACTGGGGGAGTGGGGGGAGAATGTCCCCAACAGGATAGGGAATAAGTGAAGGCCCTACAGGGTGAAGCAGTTGGTTCTTCAGAACAGCAAGATGGATGTGAATTGGGGACAGTGAATGATATTATCATAAATGTAGTGGGAAGTAAAAACTTTTTATACAAAGAGGTGATATGATCTGATTTACTTTTTTTTTTAACCACTGGCTGCTGGGTGGAGAATTGATTCTAGAGAACAGGAGGGGGAAGAGGAGACAGTGCAAGATGAACGTTTGCACTGGGGTGAGAGCAGGGAGACAGAGAAAAGGGGGCAGGGTTGAGAAGTATTTTGGAAATGGCAGCTGCAGGATTTGATGCTGGCATGAAAGTGTATTGGGAACAGTGGTCAAGAACCATAAGTTTTGCTCTTGTTGTTTAGGTACCGGGGCAAGGATTGAATCCAGAAGCTCATATGTGGGAAGCAGGTGCTCAACTACTTGAGCTGCATCCACTCCCCAGGGCCACAAGTTTTAAGAATGACTTTGAGATTTCTAGGCTGTGGAGCAGAATAGATAATAGTAAAGAGGAAATGTGAATGACTGGGTTGGGGAAGCATTTAAGATGGAGAGTTTAGTTATAGGCATGTGAAGTCTGAGAAGTACTCGTGCCTCAAATTAATGGAGATATCATGTAAGTAGCACACTGCAGTCAGGAAATGTAAATCTGGAAGTTGCTGGCATGAAGTATTTAGCCCAAAGGAAGAGAGAAGATAACCTAGGAAGAAAAAAAAATAGAAAAGGATGTGGAGAAAAGAGTTCAGAAAGAAGAAAACCAAAACGCACAGACAGCACTGAACTGCCATTTTCAGGATGCTACGGAGGTGCAAAATTCTTTATTTTGTTTTACGAGTTAACTGATAAAACAGTCACTACAAAACACTTCCGATATTCTGTCTCGCTATAAAGAGAGCGGTGCCTGTGGTGCAATCTCCATTCGCACCTGAGACTGCTGAGACTGCAGCAGTTTCCCTGCAAGCTTCGGCGTCTGACAAGGCTGGGGGGATTCCACCCCACCCCGATGAGCCATCAGTTCTGGGCCTTACTCGCGGAGCTTCCATCTACCCTTCGCTAAGTTGGAAGAGTCAAGGCCGGCGGGCCGCGGCTCCGCAAGGCTACCGCGCGGGCCCGTCCGGCCCGGAGCCTCCTCACCTTGGCTCGCTTCAGCAAGTGCACGATCTCGGCCTCGGCCTCGTCCGCCGCGGCCTGGGCGGCGGCCCCGCCGGCTCCCTGCCGCTGCTCCTCCTCCTCCTCCGTCGCGGCGGGCCTCGAGAACCAGGCGAGAGCTGCGGGAAGGGCTCCGAGGTCACCCGGCCCCGCCCGCGCCGCGACCCCCGCCCCGCCCCCGCCCGGCCCGTGCCGCTCACCTGCCAGCAGAGGCAGCAGGCCCGGGCCGCGGGGCGCGCCTCGGGACGGCGGCGCCTGCACCGCCAGCCGCGGGGCTCCTGGGGGGTGCGCCGGGCGGCTCCGCCACCGCCGCCCCGCGGCCCGCAGGAGGCCCCGGCCCAGGCCCCGGCCCAGCAGCAGGTGCATGCTCCCGCCGCGTCCTCGGCGCACTGCAGGCGGGGTCGGGTCCCCGGGACGCCGCGTCCCCAGCGCCAAGCGCGCGTCAGACGGGTCGCGCCGTGACGTCAAGAGCGCCGTCGTGGCCGGCCGCATGCGCGATGACGCACGCCTACGTCATTCTGCCTCGCCGCATCTCCGCTGGCGCTGCGTTGGCGGCCGGGTCGGCCATGGCCGTGCTGCCGGCGGTCGTGGAGGAGCTCCTGAGCGAGATGGCCGCGGCGGTGCGGGACAGCGCGCGAAGTATGGGCATCGCCCGGCGGGCAGGCGAGGCCGGCGCTCGGCCTGCGGGGCGCTGGGCTCAGGGCTCCGTGGTCACGCGCCTCGCCTCGGCCTTCCCGCCGCTGTTTCCCCCGTGGTGCTATCTGTAAACCCCCGGTTCGTTCTGGGGTAAAAAAAAAAAAAAAAAAAAAAAGGAATTTGGGCGAGTAAAACTCAAATCTATTCACAAATATTTACGGACTAGCGAGGTAGGTAGTTGGGGCCCCTCCGGCAAAACTCAGGGACTGGAAGGCTGAGAGCCGCCGGGACTTGAGTGAGAACGGCCTCTTCCCGACCAATTCTGGTTTTAAATTTAAAATTAATACTCATCCACTTCGTTACAAAAAATAAGTGCTTTCAGGCCACAGAACCCAAATGCATACCCAGCGCTATGAACGCATACTAACTCTGAGCTTCTGGAATAAATCTGCTGAATATTGTCAAAGTATCTTTTTTTTTTTTTCTTTTAACGAGCAGAGAAGGCTCTGGGACTATGCTTACCAAAATCCTAAGAGATGACTTCCAGATGTGTTCACAGCATGCTAGTATAAAAAGATATTTCTAATCAAAATGCCTTGGCTAATTAAAAGTAAAAATGGCCATTTTATAAATTATAGAATTGCCATTGCTTATTCATTCCGATGGCTTTTATTTTAAAAGTATGGCACTTTGAAAGGGTTTGTCACGAGTTACCTTCAGTTTTTAAAGGATAAAAGTCAGTCAACTTTTGTTTTCTCCATACAGTCAAAACTAACACAGACAAGTGTATATATGTTTAAAAGATGAGGCCAGGCAAGTGTTCAGACTTAATTCTGATTCCAGAACGGGTGAGGAAAAAAAACAGCCTGTTGTCAGCTTAGTGGTTCTGGGGCTTTTAGATATGAGGGTGGTTTGATATCACTTTACATAAGCCAGAGCTAGGCTCCGGGTCCTAATGGATTAATCATTCACTGACAGTCTTGATGGCTCAAGCCGAGTCACTCTGCCATTCATTCACGTTTCTTTTCAGCAAAACAGTTTTTGCTATTTCAGAGTCCATATTCTAGATAAACAAGCACCTTCCTAACCCTCATGCCTCAGTGGCAGGTTTTTTTAGATCAAGATTCTAGTAGCTTCCTAAAGAAGAGTGCATGACATACACTTTTTGAGACCTTGCATATCTGAAAAAGTCTTTTATCAACAATTGATAGTTAGGCTTGGTATGGAATTGTATGTTGGAAATATTTCTTCAGACATCTGAAAGCATTATTCTCCTACTTCTAGATTCTAGTGTTGCTTTTGAGAAATCTGAAGCCATTTTGGCTCCTGATTTTTGTATGTGATCTGCATTTTCTTTGGAAGTTTAAACGATTTCTTTGTACCAAGTATTCTCACTCTTCATGATAATGTTCATTAGTATGAGGTTGTGTTAGTTTGGTTGTCATGCCAGTGTGTGGGCATTATCTCAGCCCTGTCAAGCTAGAAATTTATGTCCTACAATTCTGGTAATTTTTCTTGAATTATTTCATTGACGAATGCCCTCCTGCTGTTTTCTGTTCTTTCTGGCATTCCTGGTATTCAGTTACTGGATGTCCTCTTTTGACCCTCTGATTTACTTACCATTGTTCCTTTTTTATTTTTCTACTTTTGGAACATTTCTTTAACTTTATCTTCCAGGTTTTCTGTTGAATTTTTTGTTTCTGCTATGATTTTAAATCTACAGTTCTTTTTCCCCCAAAGTTTCCTGTTTTTATTATATCTTGTTCCTGTTTCATGGTTGCATTGACTTCTTTTCCTTCTGTTGATGTTAATAATAGCTGTTTGAAATTTTCTTCTTTGCAGTTTTCCCCCTAGCTTTCTTCTGTTTGTTTTGTTCTTTATCCTTTTCCCCTTTGATGTCTGGGAATCACTGGTTGTCTGATCATGTTAGAAGAAAGACTAAAATATGCATTGGTAGCTCTGAATTGGGTGGATGGACCTTATGTTATGGAGTATGAACTTCACCACAGTTGATCCCTCTAGGCTCTTTTACTTGGGAAACCATTCCTCTTGGACCAGTCAGATTCCCCAGGGAAAATTCTAACATTCTGCCTAGAGGGTGAAGGCCTGATTGCCTGTGTTACAGGAGCCATGTTGGGGGGAGGGAGAGCCGGAGGGCCCCCCGTTTTCAATATGATACCTCATCTGTGAGATGGCTTATGTTTTAATCACCAGAAAATAAACAGTCTATTGCCAGAAGGAGGGAGGGAGACAGGAGTATGGTGGCTTCTTAAACTTACTTTGACAGAGACTTCCTTATTTTAGCACCCTTGCTTCATCCCCACTTCCAGAGCTATCTGGAGCCACCAATTTCTGAGGTTTTTAGAGTAGAGGGGTAGGGGTGGTAGAGGATTCTGGAGTATAAATCAGGTGGGTTCTTGGTGCTCCCTGTTGCTAGCTTAGAATTCCATTTTCTCATCTCTGGTAAATTATTTTCCACCCTTCATTCAGCTTCCAGCATGTCTTTGCTATTGTTTCCTCTTCATCCCTTCTCACCCTTGGAAGTTTATGCCTTTAAAAAATCCTTTTATTATTTTAGTGGAGTTTGGGGAAGGAGTGAAATGTAGATGCATAGGTTCAATTCACCATCTTTTTCGATTGTAGTCCCTTGAAGATTTATATGTCTATGGTCATTGGTTTAACATGGTTAACTTTTTTCTCATTCTTGTTTTGCAGTTCCTGATGAGCTGCTATTATCGTAAGTATATATTCTGTTGTATTTGGTTTTTCCTTTTAACCATTAATGTGTTTTAAGAGCTAAATCCTTTCAACAGCTACTCTTGATTTTTTTTAAATATTCTTATTAAACTAGGAACAATACTTTTTTGACGCAGTTGTTAAAAATCTCAAGTGTGAACAGCCAACACTTTCTGGCAGTACCAGGATTCTCATACTGTTCTATTTGCAACTCTTATTTAACATTGTTCTAGAAGCTGTAGCTAATACACTAGACACATGAAAAAGAAATCTGAAGTATACCTCTTTGCAAGGAAAGATAGCTAATATTTGCAGATGATATAATTCTTACTAAAAGTTCAAGAGACTACAGTAGTGACCAGGTGTAAAAAATATATAGAAATTAATAGTCATTTTTCTTCATGCCACAAAGTTAAAAAATGTAATTGCATTCTCAATAGCAAAAAAAAAGAAAGGAAAGCTACCTTGGAATAAGTACCATTTAATTGCATATATACACTTATACTTAAAGTCCAGAAGGAGCTACACCAACATACTAGTTGTTATTTTAGGGCAGTTCTTAACCTTTTTTGTTCCATGGACCCATTTGCCACCACAGACCCCTTACTAAGTCCACACTAAACTGTGTATTATTTAATAAGCATATCACACCTGCACCAAAATGTCCCCACAGGAATGATGTTTTTTTTTTAATTTCAGTTCAAGCCCCCAGACTCTTGGTTAAGAACCCCTTTCTTAAGGAGAAGAAAGGAGAGAGGTAGAATATAGGAGAGGGCTTTAACCTTTTCTCTATTTCTTACAAAATTTTACAAGGATTATGTATTAGAAAAAAATAGATGACTAGTTTCAAAACAAAGAAAATGCACAAAAAATAAAGTGATATAAATGACCAAAAACATTGGGGGAAAAAAAGATAACTTTTCATCTATAAAACTGGCAACAATAGGAAAGATAATTCCAAATGTTGGCAAGAATTTGGGGAAAGAACTGATACTCTGCTGGTAGGAGTATAAACTGGAAGGTTAGCTAGCAGCAGGTACACATATTCTTTGACCCAGAAATTCCATTTATAAGAATGTGTCCCAGGAATCACAGGCAACTGTCATTTGTAGTGAGCATATTCTTCAGAGTATTGTTTATGGTAGCAAAACAAAACCTGGAAATAATCTATCCAGAAATAGAGTTTGGGGAAAATAAACTGTGGTTCACCTTTACAGTGGAATTCTTTGTAGCTGTTAAAGATGATTTAGAAAGCTAATGCATTCAAAAGATATTCACAGTATGTTACAAAGTAGACAGAGCATGTAAACTAACTGATTATTTCTGAGCTATCACCAAATTTTCTTTATTTTTCTTTGTCCAAATTTTCTTAGTCCTGTTTTTCTTAGTCTAAATTTTTTAGGCTCTACATGAAAAAAAAATTCAAAAAAGTTCTTTCCTATTCCCCAATAGTATGTTGTATATGAGACTAGTTTGTTGGAAAATGAAGTTGAATTTTTTTATTTTGAAGCCTTAGTAAAACACATACTGTGTTTTAGTTTCTTCGCTACTAAAACAAATACCACACAGTGGGTTGGCTTTAACAATAGGAATTTATTGGCTCAGGGTTTCAGAGGCCAGAAGGCTTGCTTCCTCCCAGGTCAGGTAGGTATCTTCTGGCAGATCAGCTTTCTCTGGAGTTCCTTCGCTTTTCCAGCCAACGGCAATGCATATAGCGGCATCTTCTTTCTCTCCTGGGTTCTGTAGACTAGCAATTCCTGGATGTTCCCAGGGGCTTCTCTCTCTGTCTTTCATTCTGTTTATAGAGGATACCAGTCATCTGGATTAAGGCCCAGCCTGTTTCACCTGGACCACACCTTAACTGATGTAACATCTTGGAGAGCTCTTATTTACAAATGGCTCCCCACCAACCAGAATGTGGGCCAAGACCACAAACACTGGGGTGCACAACACACCCCACCACATACAGGAAAAAGACATGTTTTTTTGAAAATAAAGAAAAACATAAAAGGCATCAATAATCATACCACCCAGTGAAAATCATTATTAATATTTTGGGTCGTGTTCCCTTTTTTATAATTAAACTTTTTGTTTTGAGGTAATTGTAGTTTTTAAAACAATTTCTTAACTGGATTGAGAATTTCTAAATATATGATTTCATGCCCAACTCTATCACCTAACACTTTATAAGAATTTTAACACATATCAAATTTTTTTCTCATAGTTCATTTAGCAGGTGGACAACCTTATTACATAGCCAAAAAGTATAAATTTAATACCCATCAGATGATCATACATTTAAAAGTCAGACAATACTGGTTGATGAGGACATGGAGAAAATAAAACTCATACAGTGCCAATGGGAGTGTACAGTGGTAGTGATAACAGCCATTTTGGAAAGCCATTTGGCAACACCTGGTTAAGTAGAAACACCTATTAAAGTTGAAAAATGCACATATTCTAAGACCCAGCAATTCTACTTTCAGTTCTCTAAGAAGAATTTTCACGTATGTGCACCAAGGGATGTGTACAGGGTTAATTGAGTATTGTTTAGAATAGTGTAAAATGGAAACAATCAGAATGCCCATCAATAGGGTACTAAATAAAATGTAGTACAAACATAAAATGGAATTTTATTTAGCAATTAAATAAAAAGACGCATGTCAACAAGCATCATCTTAAAAAAATACATTGGAAAAATCAAATTGCAAAAAAAGATACCTACTACACACCTTTTGTGTTTTTAAACTGAAAACAATATATATACAAATACATATACAGATACACATGTACGCTGTAAAATATAAAAACATTAACAGGAAGGAAACCAACAAATGCACGATAGTGGTTGCTTTAGTGTTGAAGGGAGGGTGGGAAGAAGTATAAAGTGGGTTTTATCTGTAATAGTTTACTCCTAAAGAAATGAATAAGATATTAATATTCAAAGAGATGAAAACTGGAGTTTTTGCTATATTATTGATCATCAGGTTTTCAAAACTAAGGTTTTTTAAAATGCAGAGGACAGTGATTCTTTGAGTCAAGTTAGTGGTGTGACTGAGAGGCCATCTAATCTAAAGCCTTTCTGTTTCCCAGGCTGAAGTTTGTCTTTGGGTCATCAGCCATCCAGGCCTTGGACCTCGTCGATCGACAGTCCATTACCTTAATCTCATCTCCAAGTGGGAGGCGTGTCTACCAGGTAGACGTGGAGAGGTGGGATGATCTCAACAGAAACCCTAGGACAGGGGTTCTTAACCTCTTTTGTTCCATGGACCCCTTGGCCAGTCAGGTGCAAGTCATGGACCCTTATTAAGTCCACACAATACTGTGTATTATTTAATAAATACATCACACCCACACCAACACGTCCCCACAAGGATGTTTTGTTCGTTTTTTCAAATTGCAGTTTAAGCTCATGGACCTCTGGTTAAGAACCCCTGCCTTAGGACATTTTGTGTTTTAATGAGTCTCCATGCAAGCCATTGACCAGCTTTAAGTACTTTCTGGACTATTGGAAAGCATTTGACCCAACTTAGTAAAATTAACCCTTTGGGAATTAAGATAAATGTGACTCATTAATTTTTATCCAGTAGCACTGTATAGAAACAAATAATGTGGAGAAGCTCTTTTCTCAGCCTAATGGAGTATAGTCAACCTCCGTTTCCTGTTGTTTGATGACAGGAACTTCCACCCCATAGATTTGACATCTTCACCTTGTTACCTCTTACTTACAAGCAAAAATCAAAATGCAGTTTGAGGTCCTGCCACAAGCTCAGATTCACCTAATCAGAAATGATCTTTCAAATTGTCAAATATTAAGGGGCAAACTGTACTAAATGCAGGCAGTCTACTTGGACCTTACAATAGGTAGATTTGTAAAGCAGCAGCCTCTTTTCAGACTCTGGAGTCCTTTTGTTTGTTATTCTCACCAAAAGCCCAGTAAGGTATTTATTTTGCAGGAAACTAGATGCAGGAAAGTAAAGTAATAGTCATGTCAGGCAGCTGGGATTTGAATCTGCTATCCCACGCTGCCTGCCTGGTTTATAATCTGAGACTTGAATGCAGACTGTATAAACAGTGGACCAGTCCCCAACACCCCTGCTCCCAGGTTAGCTATATGAGCGCAGATGGGACGAAGGGAAGGAGAAGCCAGCAAATGAAATGAAAATAAAGGCAGTGGTCTCCAAAAATTTTTGTTTGGCCTAGAAGGAATGAAAAAGCAGCTATCAGCTCTTGTATATAGCCAGAGTTTGCTAAAGACCAGAAAGGGAGAAATTTCCAAAGTGTCTGAATTCTGACTTATGATAAAATTCATAGAGGAGATACCATGTTAATTAACCCTGTCATTTCTTAGTGGGTGAGTGATTTATTTATTTTTTTTTTTATTCCCACACTGGAAAAGCCTTTATTTCACCTCAACTTTCCCTTCTAACAGATTACCACAAAATCCCAACCAGAAAGTTCCTAGAGCTTGCCATGAACAGTCCAGGAAACACTTGCTCTGCTTGCTGTGGAAGTCACCCTTCCTCAGGGAGGAGGGGAATGACAGAGGGGGTGACCTCTCATTATGCTGTAGAGAAGTAGTTCTTGCTTCTGGAAGTAAATGGGCTGTTTCCCAAACACCAGGATTTCATTGCTGAAGGGTGATACATGGTTTCATTGGCAATTTTCCAGTATCTGTCCCGCAAGAGAAATGCTGCACTTTTTGGTTGTCTCTGACAAGTGAAGATTCCCTTTTTATTTCCCAGTGCTCTCGTTGGTGACTGATCGGTCATAAAATTGGCAAAATTCCAGATGAGCTCTCCAACCACATATTCTTTGCATTTTTGATCAGAACCCAATAATAATGCTCCAGGAGATCCTTCTGGTACTCTTCACTGAACATAAGAGGTGGATCCTGATGGAAACTGGCAATCGTGTCTGCTCCATACTCGCTCTGAATGATTGGCTTCTGATAGACCTGATACCACTTCTCAACCTGGGTGGTCAGCTGCACCTGGATCACTTCCATGTGCCCATAGTCATGGTACCAGGAGTAGTAGCTGTTCACGCAGATCACGTCCACATACGGAGCCCCCAGGTCGGATGCAGAGTCGACTCTGGTCACAAAGGTCACAGGCCGGGAGGGGTCCAAGGCTTTGGTGTGGGCAATCACAGTCTTGAAGTAGTACGCGGCAGGTTCCAGAAAGGAAGCGGGCTCGTTGGTCACGGACCACATCACCACGGCCGGGTGGTTCTTGTCCCGGCACACCAGCTCCTCCATCACCTGCAGGTGGTGGTGCAGGGACACGTCGTAGCTCTCGGGCAGCACGATGCCCACGCCGGGGCTCTCGTCGATGACCACGATGCCATAGCGGTCGCAGAGCTGCATCACCACCTCCGCGTAGGGTAGTGGCTGGTGCGGAAGGCATTGGCGCCAAGCCAGCGAAGCAGGTTGAAGTCCTTCACCAGCAGGGGCCAGTCGAAGCCCTTCCCTCGGATATCTGCATCCTCATGCTTGTTGACCCCATGGAAATAGAAAGGTTTCCCATTGATGAGGAACTGGTGTTTTGTGACAGCCACGATGCGGATCCCCATGGGGAGCGTGTAGAAGTCCGACATGGACCCAGCTGCCGTCTCTGCCGTGAGCTCACCTCCAACGCGTACAGTTAGGCAGAGTGCTCGTGCATCAGGTACGGCCACCACAGGTGGGCACCGGGCTCCTGCAACTGGCCCTGGGCCCCCGTGCCCTTGGCCACGACTCCACCATCCTCATCCAGAAGACGCACTTTCAGCTCAAAGTGGTCACTGCCCTGGATGAAGATCTGGTAATTCACCAGGCCTGTGCCCTGGTCCACATCGGTGGTGACGGTGATGTCACTGATGTAGGTGGTGGGGGTGGTGTAGAGGAGCACGGGCCAGTGCAGGCCGGCATAGTTGAAGAAGTCAAAGTCTGTGTTCTGGACAAAGTAGCCCTTGGGGTACTTGGAGGTGTCCGTCTGGTACTGAATGATGCCTGGTGGCAGGGTGTGGGGGGTGAGCGTGTTGTTGATGGTGATGGTGATGCGGCAGGAGGACAGGGGGCCCGTCTGGACCAGCCTGCTGATGTCAGCCTCAAAGGGGAGGTGGCCCCCCTCGTGCTCTGCTACGTGGATCCCATTGGATGAGTGATTTGAGTAAAGCTTTCTTGGGCCTTTGCTTCGTGAATTAACTTGCCATTCCACATTGAAAATAACTGGCCTAGGCAAAAGCATCATAACTTCCTTCGTTGAGGAAAATGAGCTAATTAGTTTTGAAGCTGTACTGAAAATGTTTGGGTGGTATTGAATTATTTGAAAAAGGCTGCCTATTAGTATTTTCTCATGGTGAACTTGTGGATCAATAGTCAGAGCCACTAAATGATAGTGTTTGTGCCTGAGAAAGTATTTCTGCTTTTCTTTCTTGGTACTTTTATTTTTGGGTTTTATATAGCTAAAATACCCTAGCTTTTGCTAAAAGAGACCATTTTTCCCATGTCTTTTAGTTTCATATTTTTTGTCTTAGTTCCAATATCAGCACAACAGTTGACCTGGACAAGCAGACTCCAACCATCCTATCCTCTAGTTCCGTGATCTGGTCTTTAGTTAACATCTTAAAGATTTTGCTTTGAAATATTTTAATTATTGTTGACTTTTTGTTCCTCCCAGGGGTCACTGACTTGTTTAGTTTTCATCATTCACATCCTGTATTATATTACATTGCTTATTACTCATAAAAGTGTTAACTTCCTAGAATTGTGATAGTCAACTTGGACTTTGAATTAAATGAGGCTGTAGAAATCTTATCCACTCTTAAATTGACCTTACTGATTTCATTGTATAGTTATATAATAAGTATTTGGCTTATGATAAAATTGAGTCAGACACTGCCTTGATAGTCATCTTTCTAGAAGTCAACCTTCTAATATTTTTACTGTCCTCCCAAGTGTAATACGTAAATATCTTATCACCATTAAGTTACTGTCACTTAAAGCTGCTTTTTATAAAACTGTTTTGATTCACTTATGAAGTGGAATGCATCAGTCAGTAGAGGCTAAGTTATGATGTGGTAACAATGAACCCCAAACCTCAAAGGCTTAGAAAGTTTTTACCTCATTCATGCTATCTCCTCAACACAAATCAGTTGTCTCCATTCAGGGATCCCTGGTGATAGACATATCCTGCAACACTGTGGATCGTACTATGGCAGAGAGAGAACAGTTCATAGTACATACCAGTTTTTAGTGTTTCTGCTCAATTTACATTTTACTGGCTAAAACTGGTCACGTAAACAGAGCCTGTGTTTAATAGGGCAGGAATGTATAACCCTCTTGCAGAGAGAGGCACCAAACGTGAAGTACAATAATGCAGTTCACCACTGTGAAGGCTCCTAAGAGGCTTGGAGAGGTCATCAAATAAAACTACCCATGAATGGATGCACTTGTAGATGGGCCATCCTCCTTAGAACCTAACTGAAACTACAGCAGACTTCCTCCAAGTGAGGCTCACACAAGTCCAGTCATGGGTCTGAGTATGCTCTTTCCTGCATGTTTCCTTTTTTAAAGCTCTCTTCCTTCTGGGGATAAGCATTCCAGACTATTAAGTGGGAGAACTAGGAGCAATTCCTGTAAAAGGAGGTCGTTTTTCCATTGAAGGGTGAAGAAATTAAATTAGAATGATCCCTAAGGTCAATTTCCAGTTCTAAACATTTCTAACTCAGATTTTTGCCTGATTTTTGGGTTCATTGGTTGTCGGTTACTGGATAAGAAAAAAGCAATTTCCAAAGTTTACCATCTCTTTACAGTATTTACTACCTCAGGCAGTTGAACATTTTAAGTCTTAGCCAGCCTTTGAAAGGATAAGACAAGGTACCCTCTGTAGAACTTCTCCCTGATCCAAAGCTACCAGCATTTATTCAGCACAGTTCAGGGAACAGCTTGATGGATTGGGGACCCACAATAAGAGGGAACCAATTCAGCTCAGTATATAATCCCAGAGGTTTTATCTGCCTAAATTTATAACTAGAGAGAAGAGACAGAAGATAAGGAAGAAGTCTGAGGTTGTATTCTTTGGTAATAGTTAGAGACCCAAGAATGCCAGATGCGGGTGGGTTTTCTTCCAGTATTAAGTGAAAAACACTCTGCCTCAATGCTTTTCCTTCAGTTTAAGTTTTCCAAACACTTAAAGGAAATTCCCCATGGATATTCAATAGTATGGGTGATAAGTTTACAATATGCTGGCACCTCAAGGTAGGAAATATATAAGATGTGGCTGTTTTTCAATACCTGATTTTGTCCATGGATCTGAATCTTTCATGGATACAGGAGACATCTTCTTGGCTGTTTTTGGTAATCTAGCAACCCCCAAGGAATTTTACTGACTTGGTAAAAAAATTGTACTGACATCACAGTATCAGGTACATCAGTGGACGTGTTACAGACATAAGCTAAACACTTGAATCTGCTATTTCCACTTTGGTTGTGCCTTACCTTTTGCTTAATCTTTGTGGAGGAGAAAGAGGGAAGAAGAGAGTGCTGACATTGAAATTTCAGAAAACAAGTCTTGGCTTTTCACTTAGATTGCCATCTTACAGCCTGAAACTAATTTGAAGGCCCTTTGGCAAATTCCTAAGAGGGAGTTCATAAAATAACCCTCGGGATGTTTCTATTTCCCTTGGATACTACTAATAATCTAATAATAATCTTATACTTACTAGTTTGGAAATTAACTCTAGGCATGAAGCTCCCAACTGAAAGGTTTTGGCTTCTTGGTGGTCAAGACTAAAGTGATTTCTCCAACAAGTTTGTCTAATTACACTAAAACACATCCTAGTTTCCCTATAGCGCTCCTTATTGTATCTTTTGATTGTCACCGAGGCTGTTTGTTTGGACCGGACCTACACCCACCCACCTTCCTTCTATCTGTGGCTTCCTTCCATCCTGCCAGATAAATAAGGCAGATCCAGGCTTGCCTCTTTTTCTGAAACTTCCATCCTATGCAGCTGAGTCATCCCTTTCGCAAAGGTTCTTTGTTTTCTCCCCCTCTCAAATGCGTTTCGAGAGCCTATGCCCACTTTCTTCCTTTCCTCTACTCAATCTTCACCTGTTTTCACACACTCCAGGCATGTGATAGAAGCTTTAGAAATTTACAAATGTGCTGTGAAATACCAAGGATTAAAAAGCACTGCAATAAAGTGTAGATGAGAGAAGCAGTCCCTCCACCTCATTAGTATGCGCACAGACAGCCAAGGAGTGGGCCCCGTGAATCATTAAGCATGGGAACAAGATGGGGTGTGCCAGTGGGTTAGCTGAGCCGCGTCAGTTCCCGTGTGGCAAGTCCACCAGTGCAGAGCATAGGAGATAATGAGGGAAGAGCCCCCACTCGGAGAAGATGAATTCCCCTTTTGTGTAAAGCATCTCTGCTGTTCTTCCCACTCCAATTTGCAGAGCAACTGAGTCATCAAATAGATAAATTCAAGGAAAGGGTTTTCCAGCATATCTTTTAAAGTCTGATCCCTTTTGTCCTTTCTTTTCTAGGTTCTTGGAAGTTCTGGTAAAACATACACATGCTTGGCCTCTTGTCATTACTGTCCATGCCCCGCATTTGCCTTCTCAGTGCTTCGGAAGAATGAAAGCCTCCTGGTGAGGATGGGGAAGGCCTTTCCACTGTGGTCGAGTTAGAAACTGTTAACCCTTTCTGTGTGCATTGAGAGGAGAGTGACACAAAATGGAAATTTACCACATGTTGAAACAAACAGTAGTTTATGGCCTGGGTTTACCCTCTCAAAATGCAGTATCATTTTTTAGAACTGAGTCATTTTCCTCCTCTTTTATTTAAAAGGTCATGGATGAAGCCTTGGGGAGGACAACAGGGTAATCCTGAAAGTTGGCACTGGCAAATTAGATGACCCAATAAAAATAGGAACTAAATTGTATGTTGGCAACTTTGCATATCCCCAATGCTAGCCATGAGGTGGTGTCTCCCCATTACCTGAGCCTGGCATTTGGCCACCCTTGACTTTCACATGGGCAGGAGAGCTTTGCCAGTTTCACCAGAGGAAAGGACATGTTCACACAATTCTTTATTCCAAAAGGGAAAGATACTACCCACCAGGCAGCAGGTGGCTATTTAACACCTACCAAAGAAGAAAATTACAGCATCCACTCCATTCTTCCCCTTTCTTTTACACAGTTAACTTCTTAAAATTAGAAAACCTCTCAGGAATTGGGTGGCAAGATGGGTATCCCACTGCCCAATAGGTGATGTTCACAGCTGACATGCCATAAGTCTGCTTTTCAAAACGATAGGATTGAAATGAGGCCCCTTAAAGATCTAAAGCTCTGTCCTGCTACGTAGGATTCAACATAGTCACCCCTATTATATCCCCAGAGTTTTGCCACCACCATCCCCTCCCCCAGAAGTACAATACAGTGGTTAAGGGAGTGGACTCTGGACTCTGAACATGCGGTTAAATAGGGTAAGACTTGTCCTTACAGGGGCGCTGTCAGATTTCAAGAAGCACTTAGCAGCATAGTGCCTCAGTGAACACTAGCCATCGCTGGTAACAGCTTTCTAAAGGAAAAGAAAGCAGAAACAGCTTAGGATAAAAACAAGGAGCCTGTCTTGGTTTTCACTTTGTGTTTCACACCCTCTGCCAGCTGGAACTAAACTGTCTTCCAAAGTAGCAAGCAGAATAAGCCTTCTGTCCCCTCTGAATTCTAGAAAGAATACATCTGTCTCATTTTCTTTATCTTCAGTTTTTTAGCAGTGGGTTAAAGGCCCAAAATCATTATGCTCCAGTTCTTTCCTACTAAATGTGGTGGCGGTCAGAGGTCTTAGCTAGCCTGGCCAACCATGGCTCTGCCTGTTTCTAATGGGTCTGTATGTTTTGTTTTCTAGTGCAAGCATCTCTTGGCAGTTTATCTTAGTCAAGTTATGGGGACCTGCCAGCAGCTAAGCGTCTCTGACAAGCAGTTGACTGATATATTATTGACTGAGGAGGAACAAGAAGCATAAAGGTACACATTGAGCATGTGGTCTTTCAAAATATAAGTCCTGAGAGCAGATGTAGCTCATGTACAAGGTCCTAGGTTCGATCCCTGGTACCTCCTAAAAACAAAACAAACTAAAAAACCAACCCTCATTGGGGAGAAGATGTAGCTCAGTGGTTGAGTGCCTGCTCCCCAAGTACAATCCCCATTACTGCCTAAAAACAAACAAACAAAAATAGACGTCCTGTCAGGAAACACATTTTAACCTGTCATGGTTCACAAGGAAGAGAAGTGAAATGGAGCTTGCAAGAAGGGCTGTGGCTTGGAAGCCAGGGTGTCCATATAGTTCAAAGCCTTATACACATCTCATGAGCAATCTGAAACAGTCTCTGAGCCTAAATCAAGGATTTTAGAGTCAAATAAAGCCTAAGAGGTTCGGTTTCAATAACATCAAGCTTTGGTGAAAAACAGGCCCTCCTTTGGGTCCAATTCAGTCCCATTTCCCCCCTCTGAAACAATTCCCTGGTATCTCTTTTGCCTTGTCTTCCTCTGACTGAAAATTCTTAGCAGTATCTTCAGCTTCCCTCCAAGACATGAGTTTGAGCCCCCTCTTCATTTGGCCCGTTACAAAGCTCAGAAATGAATGCTGGAGGAGTTCACAAACGTGCAGTATCCTTGCAGGGATACCACTGAAGGGACTGACACAGTGGACAAATGAATGAAATAGATGGCTTTATAGCCTAAGAAAGGAAACATGAGCTAGTAAAGGAATGCTGTGCGAAAAGCCCAAGGTCCCAGATGTCACAGTATTCTATGGTTGGCAGATAAAATCTGTCAAGACTTTTCTACTTGAAAACTTGGGTGGGGTATACACTTATTTTTTTAAGACTTCAGGGTAAAGGATAGAGGGCAGATGCATCTCTGTTGTGACAAGCCAGTGCAGCACCCTAAGCTTTGTTTTGAAACAAACTTTGTAGTTTACCTGATAACATACTCAGAATTATATAATTTTAATTAGTGATATTTTCATACTTTGGGTTCTAACAACTTGGCCAAACTTAAACTTGGAAGAAAAGTAAAAAACACTACCTAGATCTAGGAAGGGAAACAGAATCTAGCAGAGGAAGTAGCCTATTTCTTCAGTTTCTTCCTCTAGCATAAGTTTTCTGTGTATGGAAAAGAAGGGAACTCAAAACTATTGTCTGATAATACTCCGCTTAAGAACTTATGAGAGTATCGTTCCCCTAATTAACAGCAGTTTCTTGATTGAAGAACTATATTTTTAATTTTCCTGGTAGACTTCATAGGAACAAGTATACATTTTTAGTATATCCAAATGTAATTGTTCCATTGCCTCTAAGTTAAAAATTTTTGCATTATAATAGTACAATAGTTCACAGTGTTTCACGTAAAATGGTTTCAGTCACTTCTTACCATAAAAGAGGCAGATTAAAAAAAAACACTTTGTCTTTTAGGATCCATTGAAGCCATCAACAACATCCACATAGTAAGAACAGCCAAGTAGAACCATAAATGCCACAAAAATGTTTTTCAACCCGTGGAATCTACTGCTAACATGTCATAGTAGCTAGATATGTGGTAACTCCAGGGAAGTACTCAGAAGAGGCAGCCATGTGCTTGTAACAACGAGAGCCAGCCATCATTTCATGTGCCTTTGTTTATTGTGAAACTTTGCCTTCTTCTCAAAGAGGGCAGGGCAGAGGTCATAGGTCAAGAGCAGGCTGTGCTCCTGCTTGCCCATTCCCATTCTTGAGGACATCTGTCTGGCAGAGAACATACCTGGAGATGATTTTGTGAAAAGTATAGCGGAAGTCTCGGTTCCGATAGGCATAGACGATGGGATTGACAACCGAGTTGGCATGCGACAGGAGAATGGCCATATTCATCGCCCACTTGGGTTTCTCCTTAGCTTGAGCTGGGTGAAAAAGACTGACACAGTTTATGGCATGTACTGGTAACCAGCACAGAGCAAAAATCCCCACGATCATGGCCAGGGATTTGGCCGCGTGGATCTCCCGCTGGAGCGTGGTCCTTGAGTGGTCCATCAGCTCCGAGCGCTGAAGCTGCTTGCAGGCCACCATGAAGATCTTGATGTAGATCACCAGCATTATGAGCAGCGGGGGTAGCACACACCCAAAGAAATTGAAATACACCATGTAGCTCATGGGGACCACATTCTCAAAAAGACACCTCACAAGACAGCAGCTTCCATTTGTCGTCCCATCCCAGGTCTCCGTGCAGTTGGTGGCAGTGTGTCTGCTGTTCCATCCCAAGAATGGAGTCAGGCCAATGCCAAAGGCAAGAACCCAGAGGACAGCAATGACAGTTCTCGCCCGGGTGCCAGTGACCAAACTCTTATACCTGTTCAAAAGAACACCATGTGTTATGGTCAGTTAGTGAAACTCTGTAACCAAAGTCCAAGACCCCACCTCTGTTTTTATTCCGTGGCCCTTTACTCTTATCAACCCCTAAGGCTTACTCTCAGAGGGCCCCTATGGCCTTTGACCCCCAATGCCAAAGACATGCCAGGGGGGTGAAAGAGCTTTGTCTAAAAAGGTCAGTAAGAATTTCATTCTTGATAACTCACTTCTGTTTAGTGACAAATGATGGTCAATGAGTACAGGTTGGGTGAGTCTTGAAAGACAGCTTCCTGGCGGCGTACTTGACCCAGTGGTTAGGGCGTCCGTCTACCACATGGGAGGTCCGCGGTTCAAACCCCGGGCATCCTTAACCCGTGTGCAGCTGGCCCATGCGCAGTGCTAATGTGTGCAAGGAGTGCCCTGCCACGCAGGGGTGTCCCCTGCATAGGGGAGCCCCACGCGCAAGGAGTGCGCCCCATAAGGAGAGCCACCCAGTGCGAAAGAAAGTGCAGCCTGCCCAGGAATGGCACTGCCCACACAGAACTGACACAACAAGATGATGCAACAAAAAGAAACACAGATTCCCATGCCGCTGACAACAGAAGCAGACAAAGAAGACGCAGCAAATAGACACAGAGAACAGACAACCAGAGTGGGGTGGGGGAGATGAATGAATGAATGAACAAACGAATGAATGAATAAATAAATAAAAAGACTGCTTCCTAATTTCCCAGATACTGACTGATGAGTCTGGGCCTTTGTAAGGCAGTGTTCTAGGTGGTTGATGTACATCAGTGAACAGAACACAGAGATCCCTGCTTTCAGGGGACTTCTATTCTAGCAGGGGAGACAGACAAAAACAACAAGCCTGAGTTAATGAATTAAAGAGTGTGTTAGAGGGAGATAAGAGTGGTATGAAAAAAGCAGCAGCAGAGTCAGGTAGATCCCAGCCGGCAGTGCCTGCAGTTCTCAGGGGGCTGGCCGGGGAGGCTTCAATGATAGTGGCATTTGAGCAAAGGGCAAAAGGAAGCGAGGAGCGCGAGGAGCCCTGGGGTTAGGCAGCACAGCGTGGTCACTGGGCGAGGATCCTTCCAGGCCCCAGGAATAACACCAAAGCTTTGCCTTGGACTAGGGGAGAAATGTCCCCGAATACCTCTGTATACTGCAGGAGAACAAGATTTCTGGCAACACCCCTAACTGGAAAGACATGCTAGCAACAGAATTGGTAAAAAAAAAAAAAAAACTGGGAAATTACTTAGCAATATTAAACAGATACCCTTCCAGTAATATTTAAACCACTAAACCTTTTTTAAAGTTAATAGATATATGTGTTGATTAATAATTGGTCCATAATGTGTACAATCTAATTTATTAAGTAAAAGAAGTAAGATCTTCCTGGAACCCCTGGGGGAGGGGGCGGGAAATTGGGTTGTAATTTCTTGGACTTTACCTTAAAATCTGTGGAAAGTGTCAAATTTCCTTTGCCTGCAGGATAAAGCCTGAACTTCTCGGCCTGGCCCCCAGAGCCCTCCAAGCTCAGGCCACATGCCCACTGCCTGCCGTCGCTGACCAGCGATTCCCTCCTGCTCACGTTGCGTTTAACAGCACGGAACACCCCCCTCTCGTGAGGGTCCTCTCCGTTCCTCATCACCTCTCAGGCAGAGGTGCCCACTCCCATTCTCTGGCCCATACACACCTGTCTCAGAGCCTGTTCCTCACCTGACATGTGTTTTCTGGCCACTAGAATGTCAACACCTCTTCAGAACAGAACCATGTCCCTTTGTATTGATATTCTCAGGGTCTAGCTAGGGACTTGCCTGGCACATGGTTCTTTAATAAAAATACAGCCATTACTGATAAAAGTCATCATTGGTAATCTGATTGATTGAACTGCTTTAAAGCAGGATTCCACTTACAGGTAACACCTGAAGCTGTGGCCTGCTGCGACGAGAGCCAGTAGTTTGCTGAGAAAGTTAACCAAGCTCTTGCCCCCTAATTTACAGTGATCCTGAATTTTTTCTGCTCCCCACCAGGGCAACTCTCAGCCACAGGCAGCTCGATTGTGGGGTCTTCCTCACAGATGACCTGCAGGGCTCAGTCCCTCACTGAATTTTTCTTGGCAAATAAATCCATCTGTCTCCAAACTCTTACTGCTTCCCTCCTCATTTAGGAATGTAAAGCTTTTGCTTGAGAAAAAAGAATGTTACTCCTGGTCATTGCCTCACCAGAGATGTGAGGGATGAAGAGGCAGCTTACTTGACAGCCCAGCTTACCTTCTTATTTGTTCACAGGCTTACCTCTATTCAGGCAGATGAAGACAGCCCAGCCCTCAGGGATGAATTATATTTGGAGTAAAAAATCATAGCATTTCTATTCTCTTTTGACAGTGGTTGGTCTGGGGTCTCCATGAGGTGGCTCTAGCCAGTAAGACCTAAAATGAAGTCTGCCAGGGGACTTCCAGGAAAGATCTTACTTCCTGGCAAAAGGAGAGAGACCCCCTGAGGAGAGCTATTCCCCATACCTATCCCTTCCTGCTGCTGATGCTCGCCTGGGAGGCGTGATGCCTACCTAGAGTGGCAGCAGCCATCCTGTGACCCTGAAGCAGAGGCTTGAAGACAAAGCCAATATACAAGAATGGTAGAGCAGATGGAAGGAGAGAGGCCAGGTCCCTGGGGACACCTTTGACCCACTAGCCCAAACCTAGAACCATCACAGCTCCACATTCAGGTCATTAGAGATAATTAAATGTCTTGATTGCGTCACCCATGCTTAGGTTCTCTGTTACCTGCAGCTTTTTCTAGTCCAGCCTCTCAAGTGGCTTTCCCACAAGTGAGGAATCTGACATACAAATGCTATGAGTTCAATAAGGACAATACAAGACTCAAAGAGCAGATGCAAGTCTGGATTCTCAGACCTGTGCTCCTTGTACCACATCATGCTGCCACTTAATTCACTGATTTTCCTTAAAGCAGTATTAGACACAGAGCACCCTGTAATGAAGCACTTACGGGTGGTGGCTTCCTACCAAAGTTCAAAATAACTGAAATCACCCACATTTGAACTTCTCAAAATGGACGGATACTGCACATGTGAAAAATGACTTTTATGCCAAATTATCTTAGATAAGGAATACCAGCTGATTCAGGGTTTCTGTGAACCCCCATCAGAGTTCCTCTTCATACCAGGTACTCTGCTAGGCACTAGACACATAATCACAGTCCTCATGGAACTGAAACTAATGGAGGAGACAAAACAAACATCAAAACAAGCAAATATATAATTATAAACTGGTATAAATTCAGCCATACCAAAACGAGTAGAATAAGAAAAAGGAAAAACAAAAGAAAACAAGGAGACCTCCCTGGATATAGGATATCTGGGAAAGCCTGCCTTCAGCAGAAACCTAAAGGTTGAGTAGGAGTAAAAAAATTTGAGAAGTGAAGAGAACATTCCAGGCAGGAAGCAGCATGTGCTAAGGCTTTCAGACAGAAAAGAATTTTGCTTCCCTAAAGAAGCAAAGGCAAGTATGAATGAACCTAAAGAAAGGCAGGGGCCAGCTTCTAGGCCATGGGAAGAAATCTGGATTTTATCCAACATGTAATGGGAAGCCACTGAGGGTTTTCATATATATATATTTTAAGATGTTTCATTTATCCCCCACCACCACCACCGTTGTTGCAGTCACTGTCTACTCTGTGTCCATGTGCTGTGTGCCCTCTGTCTGCTCATCTTCTCTTTAGAGGCACCAGGAACCAAACCCAGGGTCGCCCATATGGGAAAGAGGCGCTCAATCACCTGAGCCACCTCAGCTCCCTTGTTTGCTGTGTCTCTCATTGCCTCTCCTCTTTGTGTCCCTTTTGTTGCATCATCTTGTTGCGTCAGCTCACCTCTAGGATGCACTGGGAACCAAACCCAGGACCTACCATGTGGTAGGCGGAAACCCAATTGCCTGTGCCACATTTGCTTCCCCACTGAGAGTTTAGGCAGAGAAATGACACTAATTTATGTTTCATAAAGTTTATTTGGCCTCTGTATGGAGAATGAATTTTAGGGAAGCAAGAAGAGAAGCAGAGTTAGGAAACTGTTTTGGTAGTTAATTCAAGAAAAATGTTGACTTGGACTAGAGTGATTGCAAAGATGATGCAAAGAGATATATACTTTGGCGATGGAACCAAAAGGTCTTGAAGATGGGTTAGATAAAGGAAGATGAATCAAGGATGAGTCTTAGTTGTTTCTTTTTACCAATTGAAAGAGGATTAAGAGAAGAATGGGTTGCCAGGGGATTAAGATAAGAGAATGGTGGATGTCAAAATACTGATGAAGATGATCAGGAGAGAAGATGCAGCAAAACGGAGGAACTATTAAAGGAGCGAAGACTCTGAAGAGAATGGAGGATGTGGGATCCAGGGCACATGGGGAGGGACTGGGCTTGGACAGCAGTGACACAAGGAAGAAGAGCAAGACAACTGCAGGGAGAAGGAAGGCTGGTGGTGAGAAGACAGGGCAGCACTCCCTGTTAGAGCTGCCAGGACCTCAGACAAGTGTGAGAACAGTCATCTTCTGAGAGCAGGAGGCTGGCTGGTTTGAGGAGTGTCTGAGTGGAAAAGGGAGTTCTGCTGGGGAAATGTAGTGGGACGGCCTTTGTGGTTTTGAGGGTGGTATGGCTTTTGGTGTGACAAGGTGCGGGCTGGAACCATGGGAGTGGGAGGCCCAGAAGGCCAAGGAAGTGAAAGAACTGAGTCCCGGGTACAGAGCGCTGCAGCTGTGTGGGCAGGGCAGTCGCCAAAATGAGGACAGCAGTAGGGCTGGTGGGGACCAACCAGGAAGCCCGTGCCTGGCAGCAGTTGCGGGCAGGGGGAGGGTATTTGGACAACGGGAACTTTCAAGGGTTGGGTCTTTTGTGGGGTAGGGTGGTGGGGTGTAGTAATACTCTGAATGGAAGAGTAGAGAAGAACCAAGAGGAAGGGTGCCAGCCCACGTCCCAGCATTAGGACCAGGGAACAGTCGGTAGTAACGCTGCAGGGGAAGCAGTGTCTCAGGTGACAGGCAGGTCCTGGCAAGGGTAAAAAGTGGAGGGAACATTCAGAGAAGAGGTTGAGGATATAGGGATTTGGTGATGGCAGGCCTAAGTTCTAGAGAACATAGTATTTGGGAGGTGGGGTGGAAAAAAGCACTGTGAGGTTGAAAATTAATTGAATTATTTTCCAAGGGCCTGAAATACTTGGCTAAACCTGAACTAGCCAACCCATGTCTCCATTTTCTTTAATATGCCAATGGTTCTTGAAATTTCAAAGTTAAGAATGATGAGTTAGTTCATCAACGATGTGACAGACTGAATTGTGAACCCCAATCTGGACATGTTCGGGATCTTGGCCGGCATTCTGGCGAGTGTGGCCCCATTGTAAATAGGATCTCTTCAAGAAATTACCTCAGTGAAGGTGTGGCCCAACCGGATCAGGTCAGGCGTTAATCTGGATGGCTGGAGTCCTTTAGAGGCAGAGTGGAAGTCAGAAGCCACAGGGAAGAGCCAGCAGTCAAGAGTGGCCATGTGCGCTGCCACAGGACAGAGGAGCCCAGGACCAAGGATCTCCAGCCGCAGCCCCAGAGCACCACCGTCTTCTGGGGAGAAGCATCACCTTGCTGACACCTCAATTTTGGACTTCTTATAGCCTCGAAACCTTTCAGCCAATATATTCCTGTTATTTAAGCCAACTCATTGTATGGTATTTGTTTTAGCAGCTGGGAAACTAAGACAATCCATTTCTCCATCTAAAACGGGTTCTCCTTCCTAATTTCCCCTTAACTGGCAGACAGCTTCCCACGCTGGCAGCCTTCAAACCACACATCCCAACATCAGGTTCTAGAGACTGATACCTGCAGACTGCTCTCCCCAAGCCTTCTGGAACTTCAGGAGCACAGGGCCTTCCCGAGCACCTGCTCTCCAGGGGGCTCCGTGCTAAGTACCGTACACACCTCACTCACACCACGCCCCTGAGGCATAAGCTGCTGCCCCAGTTTACAGGTACAGAAACAGCCTCGGAAAGGCTGGGTGGTTTGCTCACTGCTACTGAACTGCAGCCAGGACACAAACACAAACCTAATCTGACTGATCTTGCCCGAAGTAGGTGCTGCCCAAGTGTTGGGAATCTACAGCTCTGCAGCGCTCACCTCAGGAACCCCAGCTCCTCCCTCCGCCTGTCACCGGAACACAAGTGCCCTTGCTAAAGCTGCTCAGCAGCTCCAGGGAGAGTGCCTCCACCTCTGTGCTCAGCCACACGGGACCTGGAGGCTTAAAGGAAATGGTCTCTGCTACCCCCTTGGTAGTTAGTCTTTAAAGGGCCGCAACGTGCCCACGCTCTGTTGGGAGGACACACTGGAATGCCAGGCATGGCCACTACTGGAGGAAGGCTGGCGCTCCTAAAGCAAAGCGCTCGGCTCTGGAGCGAGCTCTGTCACGACACAGGGCAGCCGGCCCACACGAGATACACGCCCAGCCCTGGAAGCAGCCAGGGAAAGGCAGAGTGGCCACCAGGGATGCTGTAGAAAGCAGGCAAGTGTCACTGGGCTAGCAGGACACTCGAGCAGGACAGTCCCTGGGGTCTGTGACCCCTCGTGAAGTCAGGGTAACCTCGTGCCATGTCCTCTCATTTCCCACTTCTGGCTCATGCCTCTAGCCTTTCCCCAGATGCAACTCCCTTCAGGGCGCCCCACCCTTGGCTCGCTTCCTCCATGCCTTGCTCCCCATGCACCAGAGGCCTTCGGAACATCAGGGTGTGTGTGTGTGTGTGTGTGTGTGTGTGTATGTGTGTCTTTTCGGAACATCAGGGTGTGTGTGTGTGTCTTTTCAGAACATCAGGGTGTGTGTGTGTGTGCGTGTGTGTCCAAAACATTGCTGAAAGGCGAGGGCCACGGCCTTTTCGGAACATCAGGGGTGTGTGTGTGTGTGTGTGTGTCCAAATGTGTGTGTGTGTCCAAAACATTGCTGAAAGGCGAGGGCCACAGCCTTTTCGGAACATCAGGTGTGTGTGTGTGTGTGTGTGTGTGTGTGTGTGTGTGTGTGTGTCCAAAACATTGCTGAAAGGCGAGGGCCACGGCCTTTTCGGAACATCAGGGTGTGTGTGTGTGTGTGTGTGTGTGTGTGTGTGTGTGTGTCCAAAACATTGCTGAAAGGCGAGGGCCACGGCCTTTTCGGAACATCAGGGTGTGTGTGTGTGTGTGTGTGTGTGTGTGTCCCCAAAACATTGCTGAAAGGCGAGGGCCATGGCCTTTTCGGAACATCAGGTTGTGTGTGTGTGTGTGTGTGTGTCCAAAACATTGCTGAAAGGCGAGGGCCACGGCCTTTTGTGCTCCTGCACCCCGGGGCCAGCCCCTGTGCTCCACAGCAGAGGGCATCGGCACAGCAGTGAGGCCAAGCAAAAGGACATCTGCCCAAATGCAGGAGACGCAAGTAACAGGCCATCCAGAAACGAATAAAGAAAACACAGGCCGCTTTCTTCTTCCAAACGAGGCAAGAACAACTCCAGCCTTCGCAGGCCCACACAAAGAGGACGCTCTGGGAAAGTCCACACTTGGAGAGGTGGCTGGGCCCCACTGCATCTGCAGCTGTCGCCAGTCCACCTAATATCCATATAAGGGGCTCATTAGCTAAGGAGACTGACAGAAAAAAGTCACATGGGGGAATCAACAAAAGGCAACAGTGGACGCTGAGGTTATGTAACAAGGACAATCGCCAAGTCCTGGCGAATGAGCGCCGGCCTAGTTCTGGGGCGGGGTCTCCCCTCCCGCCTTCTGCCTCCGTCACCCTCAGCTCAAATCAGGCCACTTTCTTAGCCTTAGAAACCCGAATTCCCAGCACTTAGGGTGCTCCTAGGTCATGGACTCCCCCAAAGGCAGCTGCCCCAAACAGTGACAGAGAGCCTGGCCATTCCAGCCAGGAGCCAGAAGAATCTTACCTTCCTATCAGAAAAATGGGGACAGCAGTGGTCCCGCACCACCGCCCTGCTCGGCAGCTGCCGAGTAGATGTAAGTGTGCAAATGCACATTAGAAAGGCAGATTGCAGAGTTCTGTCGCTGCTTCTTAAATTTATTATTTTTTCTAGGAATTTTTTTTCCTTTCATTACATCCTGTCTTAACTTACAAGTTTATTTCTTCTGTACACATAAACATTTCTGCTATAAGACAATATATTCTTTGAAAACCTCATATTCTCTAAAATTACGCACACAGAAAGTTCTGCTTTCTTATGTAAAAAAAAAACGAGATTAGGAACAGACCACTCAAAACATATAAAATTGTGTAAAGAGAGCACCAACAAAATAATTTGGACAACCTAGGCAGAATGCTCAGTGTGGCTAGGGGCTGCCGCAGTGGATACGGAAAACGCACAGGGGAGTGGGTGTAGCTCAAGTGGTTGAGCACCTGTTTCCCATGTATGAGGTCCCGGGTTCAATCCCTGCTACCTCCTAAAAAAAAAAAACAAGCAAACAAACAAAAAAGCCAATGCAGGGAAGCTGGTGTAGCTCAGTGGTTGAGCACCAGCTTCCCACCTACAAGGTCATGGGTTCAATCCCCAGCCCCGGTACCAAAAAAAAAAAAAAAACCACACAGAAAAGGTCGAGTGGAAATGCCAACAAAACTTGAATTAGCACAAGGTTGATGAGTGCCAGGACAACGCAGACAAAAGAGGAGCTCTGAGCCAGGGGGCTGCCACCAAGCTGGGCAGAGCAGGCAGGGCAGGAGCCTGCCCGTAAGGCTGGGGTGCAGTCCCTGAGCATGGAGTCCCAGGCGGGTACGTGTGTATTTTCAGCACACAGCAAGAGAGGCTCCTGCTGCCCCGCAGTCCGAGAGGGAGTTCTCCTTTTCTGCTAGAGACTGTAATTCTGCTTCCACTAATCCAGCTCCCTTGGCCTAGGAAAAATCACAGACGCGCCAAAACAGCATCTGCTCTGCACGCTCATCATTCCCCTACTCACCTGGCCCACGTGAGCAAATGCACACAGAAGCACAGCAGCGTGCACAAGGAGCGCACAGCCCGGTGCCCCCGCCACGGCCCGCGGTCCTCTCCCACGCACCCACTCCAGAGCCACATTTCCTGTTTCCTGCCACTCGGCGACGAGCTGCTCCACGGCAGGGGCTGTATCTTGTTCACTGTTGTACCCAAAACACCTAACGCTGTGCCGGGCCCGCAAAAGTGGAATGGAGCCCTGAGTTTAAAGAAGGAAACAGGACTCTGGCTTTTCAATCCTGTACGCATGTTAAGCTCCCGCTTGGTAGCTCCAAACGAAGCCCAGCACGGGGCACGCGAATGTGGCTTCAGCTTCAGCCTAGAGGCTGTCTATAAGAGGGGACAATTTTTATGATGCGTAGCTGCTTGCCTTTTTTTTTTTTTTCTTCATATTTCCCACGGAACCAAATGAAAAGTGTTTTTAAAAGTAGTCCACTGGCAGAAGAAGAAACAAAGTCTGAACAGCGCTATTAAAAGAAACTGAATTCACCATCAAAGCCCTTTCCACAAGGAAAACTCAAGACCCAGATGACTTCACTATCGAAGACTATCAGAGTTAAGGAGGAAAATAAAAAAGACCAGGCTCACACACACAGAGTGGCCACCTTGTGCTTCCTCCACCTGGCGGCGGCTCTGGTCTCGCGCCCTGGTGGTGAACGCGTGGGGGGCTCGCCCGCCGGCCCCTCCGGCTGAGACAAGGCCAGCGTCCCCCTCCCAGCCAGGGATCACCGCCTGGCCTTCAGGCTGAGCGCGCCCCTCTCGCTGACGCGCCCGTTCAGGGGGCTCTGAATCCCGGCGTGGACCTGGCTGGGGCTGCAGCCAGGACCAGTGCTCCCCGGAGTCTCCCATATGGCCACACATTCTAGGTGGGTCCAGAGGCAGCCCACAGTCCCTGCCTCTGGGCTTCACAGGAGACACGCAGGCCCCGGAAGGAGAGACCAGTGCCTGAAGCCAGTCGCCCTGCCGCACCCCAAGAACTGCCCTCCCAGGGCTGGGCGTAAAATGCAGCTGCACATAAAAAAGTAATTGTCGGGAGCAGATGTGGCCCGAGCGGTTGAGCGCCTGCTTTCTACATGGGTGGTCCTAGTTTTGTCCCCGCTGCCTCCTTGAAAAAACAAAAACAAGCAAAACAAACGAAAAAAACAACTCAGGGATGGGAAGTGGATGGCTCAACTGATAGAGCATCCACCTACCACATGGGAGGTCCAGGATTCAAACCCAGGGTCTCCTGACCCATGTGGTGAGCTGGCCCATGTGCAGTGCTGATGTGCGCAAGGAGTGCCCTGCCATACGGGGGTGTCCCCCGCATAGGGGAGCCCCACGCGCAAGGAGTGCACCCTGTAAGGAGAGCCGCCCAGCACAAAAAAAATGTGCGTCACACACACGGAGAGGTGACACAGCAAGATGACGCAACAAAAGGAGACAAAGATTGCCGGTGCCACTGACAAGAATGCATGCGGACATAGAAGAACACGCAGCAAATGGACACAGAGAGCAGACAATGGTGGGGGCAGGTGGGGAGAAATATAAAAAAAAAAACAAAACCAACTCAGGGCTGCCGATGTGGCTCGGTGGTGGAGCGCTGGTTTTCCACATGAGGTCCCAGGTTCAGTCCCCAGCCCCGGTCCAAAAAAAAAAAAATTGTCAAAAACATCAGCCTTAATATACACAATAAGACCTTAGAAGGGGACATCAGGGGCAGCATGTGATGTCAGGCTGTCCCACTTCTGGGGGCGTTAACTCTGGTCACCTGGTTAACGTGGTGTTTGCTGGGTTTTCTGCACTGAAAGTCGCTCATTCTCCCTGTGTAATTCATAGGTATCTTGTGGGTCGATACTTTGCGTCTGTGTAAATATCTTGCTCCTCATCAAACTTTCACCACAAGTTTTAGCATCTACTGATGATTCTTGTCTGAACCGGTCATGATAACAGTTGCCAAATGGTGATTTGCTCGATCATTCTCGTAAATAATACAACATTCTACTGTGAACAAGAGCTCTTCTAACTCATGTTTTGCTTTATTTTTAGAAATATATATCCTAGCTCTGTTTACGACAATGGCCTAGAAGGAATGATACATTTGAGCACACCTAGCCCCAATATCTTGGTCTCCAAATATCATTCTCCATGAAAAGGAACCAAGGCTCCTTGGAGAAACGACCAGTTTCAAAGAGAGGACACATAGAGTAAAATGTGAGCCTGGAACACCGCTCTGCGCCAGGAAGTAAACAAGTACCCCCAAAACTGATGGGAGCCCTGGAAAAGACACAGGAGTCAATCTGAAGGGGCGCTCACTGGCCACACTGGAGCAATTTGAGCATTAAAATGAATAACATGAATGGATTCAACATAGAGAATGAAAATAAAACGCCGTGAGTCCACACTGATACTAAAAAGCAATTAAAAGGGCAGGAAGGAGATAAAGCTCTTTGCGGAAGAATGGTAACCGATACACGCGAAGGAATGACAGGGAAAGAAAACTGCCCTTTTACAGCCTCCTTGGTTACAGCTGATTCAGGCGGGAAACATCACTGGGGAAAACCTACCTTTCCTGTGGAGAATCCTGGGAGGCCAAGCCTAACACTGCGGCCAGCTTGGGAGCGGGTGTGGCTCAGTGGCCGAGCGCCTGCTTCCCGTGTGGTAGGCCCCAGGTTCAATCCCCAGTACCGCCATTAGGGGAAAAAAAAGCGGTCAACCTCAAAACACGAACCTTGGGACAGACTGACACCAGGCACCTCTCATGAGACGGTCTGCCAGAAGTGTTTCAGCAGACCCTGATCACAAGGAAACAACCAAACCCAAACTGAGCGGCGTTCTGTAAAACAAGAAGCCTGGACTCAAAAAAACGCTAAGGTCTTAACAGACTAAGTCAAAAAAAAAAGGCTGAGGCACTGTCACAGAGTAAAAGAGACTAAGGATGAAGGACATAACAACTAAATCCAAGCATGATCTTTCATTGGATCCTGAATTAAAGAAGTATGGGGAAAAAAAAGATAAGGAACATGATTGGGGTAATTGGGGACATCTGGCTAGAGACTGCACTGTATCTGTGACATTTCCGGAGCGTGATGATTATGTAAGTCTAGGTGTACGTGTTCAGACACACAAGAGGGAGAGCAAAAGCAAATTTAGCAAAATAGTAACAACCTGTGAATATGAGTGAAGGGTTTACAGGCATTCACTGCAGTAGTGTGGCAACTTAAATAAAAACTTGTGAAAAAATACACTGCTTCAAAATGACTCATTCTTTCTGAAACCACAGATAGCACTGGATTAGTCAAATGGAATATACAGATATCATACACACACTGCATTTGTTTTGTAATTTTAGAAAAGTCCCTGCTATTAAAAAACTAAGTTACCAATTATTTCCGAAAAAGCCAAATTTGGGAACTATTTTATTCATTACCATCCCAAATTTAGTCCCTCTGGAACACTGCCCACCACTCCCTGCAGAAATCTCCCTGTTGGTTTGGGGGAAGCCAGTTGAGTTTTTCTCCCATCCCGTCAGTTACTCCTTCTTTTATATATATATATATATTTTTTTTTTAATTTATTTTTAAAAGATATTTAGATTACATAAAATGTTACATAAAAAATATAAGGCATTCCCATGTGCCCCGCTCCCCCAGTTACTCCTTTTCAGTCTCCTTTGGGGCTCACCCTTCTACCCTCTATCCTGATGATACCCTACATGGGCCTGCCTCTCTCTCTCCCTACACAGGTTTCTCTCTCTCTCTGAAGCAAGCTCAGAGAGAAGAAGTCTGAGTCTTTTGTGACCCCAGAAAATCCTGTTCTTAGAGCTAATCCATTCCCGTGCCTGTAAACCTATTTCGATTAGACTCAGTTAAGGACCTTTCCTTTTGATTAGATCACTTCACCAGGGCCTGGCCAGGGTGGGTCTGAATCCTCTTACTGGAGTCCTTTATAAATGGAAGAATAAGAAGCTGCAGAAAAGAGCTGCAGAGATAGAGAGGACCCCAAAAGCTGAGGGAGAAGGCCACGGGAGCCCACAGAGAACACTGGAGAAGAGGCTGAGAGAAAGCCACTATAACCAGAAGCAGAAAGCAACGAGGCCTGAGGAGAGGGGAGGGAAAAGTGGACAGGGCCATGTGCCTCAGGGCCCACAAATCAGCCTGTGGAGAAAGTGAGCCTGGAGGAGAAGGTGGAGATAGGCAGACGCCCGCTGTGCCCTTCCATGCCTGATCGCCCACAGCTCCTCTGCCGGTGCCTGGGTTTGGACCCCTGGCCTCAGAACTGTACGCTCCTCAGAAGTTCCCACTGTAAAAGCCAACCCATTCCTGGAATATTTACTGGCAGCATTTAGCAAACTCGAACACTCATCCATTTATGTCCAGGGCCAGATCCACCCCAGTACACACAGGCACCAACACACGCACACACACTCACACATGCATCCATGTTCACACGTCTGCAAACACACATGTGCAAAAGCCAGTCGCTGGATGAGATCCTGGGGTTCATGGGGGAACAGTGGACATAGGCCCTGCTTCTAAGGGAAAAGAAAGGCAGACAATCACAAGTCAAACAGCCGCAAGGATGCAGAGCCCTGCAAAGGCATCTGGGTGCCTCCCAGAGGAAGCGTCATTTCAGGGGCAGTGTGAAAGACGAGGGCGGTAAAGAGGGAGAGAAGAACATTCCAGGCAGAGGGCACGGCTTGTGCGAAGGCCTGAGCTCAGTAAGTTCCAGGAACCGAGAGGGGCCGTGAGAAGCCAGGGAGGACACAAGGGGGAGAGAGGGGCAGGACGGGGCTGGAAGGCCGCGGAGGCCCAGACCAGAAAAGGCCTAGCGCAGGTGAAAGGCCCGGGACGTAGCCGAAGGCACCAGGGAGTGTGAAGGCAGGAGGTGCCGTCCGGTTTTCATTTTAGAAAGACGGCAGCTATGTGGGCAGTGGGCATCATGCTTGCCTAGCGAGGACACTGGCCTCCTGGCCTAGGGCAGAGGCAGAGCTGGAACCAAGGAGAAGTGACTGAAGGGAGGGGAGTTCCAGAAGCACAACCGGCTTTTACGTGGCCACTGGTACAATCTGAGGGTTGATGGAAAGAGAGAAGAGCCAAGACAGACCCCAAGGGGCTGGTCTGAGCAGCAAGTATGGCCTGGTTCCCTCTACCCCCGTAAACGCCACCCACCAAGGAGCAGGACTTGGAGGAAGAGGGCACAGAACAAAGAGTCTTGTCTTGGAGGGGCCAAGAGACATGCTAGTGGCATGCGAGGGGTAGCTGGCCAGCATGGAGAGACCCGGGCTGCAGCCGCCGGGCACGGAACAGACTGAGGCCTTGGGACTGGAGGAAGTCACGAGGTCAGGAGGGGGAAAGGCCTGGTGGAGAAGGGTGAGACCGTTGGACAGGCCGAGGGCCAACAACTAGAGAAGTAAGAGGGAAGCCAGGAGACGGTGGTATGGGAAATGCTAAGAGGGCGGCAGGGTTGACATCGGCCATGGGCACGGAAAGGTCGTCACGTGCAGAAAGCCGCTTTGGGAGGTTTGCAGGTGGTAGGACTGGAGCAAACGTGGGTGTAAACCGAGGAGGGGGAGGGCCGAGGCAGGTGGGAGGACTCTGGGTACATTCCACTGCTGACAAGAAGGAAGCCCCCCGAGGGAGCAGCCACGGATGGGGGGGCAGCGGAGTAGTGGGCAGCGCTGGGGGCCCGTGAGGAGGAGCTGGGCCCACAGCCCTGGCCGGAGGGCTGACCAGCCCCAAACGCCACACTCCAGGCTCAACCACCTCTGCTGCCTCACTCAACCCGCAGGCCCCTTAAACTCAGGCATCCAGCACTTTCCAGAAGCTCCCCATCTTTGGGGGACAGTACCCAGCTGCCCAGAAGCTTGCGAGCCATCCTCGACGCTTGCCTGTCCTCACACCCCACATCCAACCTGGTTGCCAAGTCCTGTTGACCCGACCCCCCAAAAACCCCTTTCTTCCAGCCACAGGCCCACCGCGCTCACCAGTCAACGTGGAGATGCTCACCTCTCACGCGAGAGCCAACTGGACACTGCAGATCTCACGTCCAGAGAGTTCCACAGCCCCTGGCCATGTCTCCAGTTCCAGTCCCAGGTCCCCTCTTGGGCTCTCGGGATTCTGAGACACAGCTGTCTTGCTGTCTTGGTGGGCTGGGTGGCTTTACCTATAGGCCCTCTGCTCCAACCCCACCAGACCCCTTGGCCAAACTTCAAGCTCCGATGCTAAAATCAGCGTTTACAGCCTCAAAGACATCTAGAATATGCCTGCACCCCACTGCCTCTGCGTGGGTGACAATGCCTTCCCTCTCACCCGGATGCCAGCTGGCTGCCTTCTCTAACCCCATCCCCTCCAATCTCTCCTCCCTGCTCACCCCCAGAGTGATTGCTTTAAAATGCAAACCTGACCCTCTCAAACTCCCGATTAACATCCTGTCTGGGGGAAGTGGACGTGGCTCAAGCAGTCGGTGCCCTCCAAGCACATGGGAGGTCCCGGGTTCAGTTCTCCATGCCCCCTAAAGACGATGAGCAAGACAGTGTGCTGACACGATGGTCTGGGGTGGCAAGATGACACAAGAAGATGATGACACAAGATGAAGAAGCAACAAGATGTTGACAGCGAGGGAAGCGGACTTGGCCCAGTGGTTAGGGCGTCCGTCTACCACATGGGAGGTCCGTGGGTCAAACCCCGGGCCTCCTTGACCCGTGTGGAGCTGGCCCATGCGCAGTGCTGATGCGCGCAAGGAGTGCCCTGCCACGCAGGGGTGTTCCCCGCGTAGGGGAGCCCCGTGTGCAAGGAGTGCGCCCCATAAAGAGAGCCGCCCAGCTGAAACAAAGTGTAGCCTGCCCAGGAATGGCGCCGCACACACGGAGAGCTGACACAAGATGATGCAACAACAAAAAGAAACACAGATTCCCGTGCCGCTGATAAGGATAGAAGCAGTCACAGAAGAACACATAGTGAATGGACACAGAGAGCAGACAACTGGGAGGTGGGGAGGGGAGAGAAATTAATTTAAAAAATAAATATTAAAAAAAAAAAAAAGATGATGGCAGCGAGAGCAGATAGCGAGCGCTAACATGGTAAGAGGGGGTAGAAAAAAAAATCTTAAAAAAATAACCTGCCTGGGCCTTCCAGGTCACGTGGAATTCTCGCTCCTCCCACAAGCTTACATAAATGGTGATAAAGACATGCAAGAGGAAATAAATTCACAGCCATTCTAAAAACGGAAGTGGAGGGTGACATCGGCAAACCAGAGGGTGGGATGGGTCTCTAGAAACCAGCAGGCAGAGAGGATCTTGGGTGCGTGTGGAGTCCCAGATTGGAAAAAGGGCAGCCAGGCCCCCCCTTTCCAGTCGCACAGCAGGCGCCAGAATGGGGCTGAGAAGGCGAACAGAAGTGGCGGGAGCACAGTGGCCTGGGGGCAGCTCCGTGGGGTGTGCCCCCCCAGTCACCACTGCCCCGTGGCGCTGAGCGTTAGAGGGGCTGATGGCGGTTGGGGTTTGTTGTTTTTTTTTGTTGGTAACCTATATATATACAACCTACAACTTCTCATTTTAACCACTTTCAAAAATAGCAGGAGACTTTTGATCATGTCCATGTCTGTGACATGTGAATGCATATTGGTTCAAAAAACATGTTTTTCTTAAATTAAAACTATGAATGCCAGTTGGGATATGTTATGTTACCTCAATAAAAGTTTAAATAAGAATGCCATCATGAAAAAAAAATTTTAATGGAAGAACTAAGGAGAAAAAAAAAAATCAAGGAACTTGCCCAGAGGAGAATGAATATAAAAGTATTGGGGTATAAAAGAGAAAATTTAAGAGACAAGGATGATCAGTTTAGGAGGGCAAGTATTCATCTGTTAAGAATCCCAGAAGAAAAAAAAAAAAAGGAGAGGACGGAAATAATCAAGAAAATATTCATTTTTAAAATTTAAAATTTGAAGCCACAACTCTCCTGATAGAGAAGGTTAGCCTTAAGAGTTCCATGCTCAAGGAAGGAGAAAAACTAGAAGTCAATATCTACACACACACTTATAAGATTTCAGAACACCAAGCAAAAACAAATGATTCCCCAAAGTTTCCAGAGAAGAAATCCAAGTTACAAAGAAATAAGAATTCCATCCCCATCAGATTTCTTGAACAGCCCTGGGTGTTAGTGCAATGCCATCACACTTCCAAGGGAAAATGATTCTGAACCACATCCAGTCGAACTATCAATCAAGTGTGAGAAGTAAAAATATTTTTGATGTATAAATGCCCAGAAAGTTTGCTCCCCATGTACCTGTTCTGAAAAACTTACCTAAATATCTGTACACAAACACACAAAGGAACAAATATGGAATCCCAGAAAGAGGAAAACACAGAATACAGAAAATAGCAGAGCAACTCCAAGAGTGCAATGAAAAGAAAGCACCACACAACAGTTGTGCTGCCCACTGAGAAGTGTGTGATGGTTAGTTTCATGTGGCAAGGTGGCTAGGTTGTAATGCCCAGGTGTCCAGTCAAGCACTGGCCTGATTGTTACAGTGAGGGTATCTCATAGATGGATTGGCATCTACAGTCAGTTGATTGCATCTATGGCTGATTGCATCTACAAGCAGCAAAGGAGACAGCCCTCAGCAAAGAAGTCTCCTCATCCAATCAGCTGGAGGCCTTAAAGCCAGAACTGAGGATTTCGGAAGTCAGAACGAATCCCAGCCTCCTCTTCAGACAGCCTGGTTCTCCTGGGGAATCCAGCTTCCACGTTCATTGGAGTTTCCAGCTTGTCGACTATCTTGTGGAATTCAGACTTGCCAATTGCCAAGGTCTCAAGAGCCAATCTTTAAAGTAATCTCTTAATAGTTACATATATATGCATATCTCCATTTTTATGTGTGTGTGTATCTTTTCCTTTTGGTTATTTCTCCAGAGAACCCTGACTCTCACTCAGCAATGAGGATTCAGATGCTGTGTGGCCATCAGGCTACAGGAAGGCATGTTTCTTCTTCCCGCTTTCTTTTCATTTCCAGATTTCAAACACGAGGCAGACTAAAATGCAGCACAATTCTGAACAGTCAACAGCATCCCAAAGTCGACTCCATCTGCCTTGGACAGTTAGAACTGCCCCTTCCTGAGGCGTGCGTTTTGTGACGGGATTACATTTCCTACTCCGTGAGAGCTCTTCCAGTCCTGCTGCTTGGAGCTTGAGAGAGCAGGACGCACCCCAGTGAAACATCAGAAATGGCGTGTATCTGTTTCCAACGTTTTAAAACCCCCTACAGGAAGCAGATGTAGCTCAGTAGTTGAGCACCTGCTTCCCACATACGAGGTCCCAGGTTCAATCCCCAGTCCTGGTACCTCAAAAAGAAAAAAAAAAAAAACTCTCTACAAAGTTTATTACAGTTATAGAGTAAAATGTCACTGTCATAAACCTTGACAGTGTAAAAATAACAGTATATTGTGACTATGTAGAATATGGAATTTGTGTAGAAGAACCACAAGAAGTGGTGACTGCCTCCCACAGGCAAACTGGGAGTCTGGGTGGCAGAAAGGGGAGGGTGACGACTTCCCCCAGGAGTCCCTTTTAAAACGGTTACAACTGCTCTACAGCCGGCATGACCGACTTCTCTAAAAGTCAGCATTCTACTAGGCACACCGCGGATGGAAAGCAGGAGGAGGGCAGCAACGGTGGGGCAGACCCTTCCTCATTTTTCCTGTCCAGTAACAGATACTGTCTTCAGTTGATGGAATTAGAAACGGAGGCTGAAGGCTGAAACCTGAAGATAATCACGTTGCATGAAATAAGCCAGGCACAGAGGGCCAAACAGTGTATGATTTCACTTACATGAAATGTCACCTACATGAAATGTCACAGAGACAGAAAACAGAGTCCAGGTCACCAGGGGCAGGGGGCGGGCGAGTGGGGGGCCCCTGCTTGATGGGTACGGGGCTTCTGTCTGGGGTGAGGGAAGGGGTCTGGTGCTGGATGGGGTGGTGATGGAGCCACGACACTGCGAATGGGACTGACGCCCCTGAGCCGCGTTCTTGAAAGTGGTTAAAAAGGGAAATGTTTGCATATTTGTTCCCACAATCAAAAATCTGTTTAGGTCAATGAAAACGCAAGCACTGGCCCTCTAGAAAAGGCGCGCCCCTTCCTCCCGCAGCCCCCGCTGAGGTAGAAAGCTGCCCCCGGAGCCCCAGGACGGCCTGCGCTCAGCCTTTAATTCTTTCCAAGAAGGTCCCGCCGCCATCTGGCAGGAGGCTCCAGCCTGGTGGCCTGCCCCGGGCAGCCACGGAGAGACGGCGCCCCACGAAGCCCCCGGGGAGGGTACCTGTGCCCCAGGCCCGGTTCCGAGGGTCAGTGATGAGCGGGAAGCGTCAGGAAAGGCTGGGCCTCGGCCCCCTACCAGAGCCAGGCGGAGCGGGAGGCGTGGCCCCAACGGAGAGTCCACCAAGCTGCACGCGCGCCGGCCGGGGGTCGGCTTTCTCCTTCCTCGGCGGACTCGCTACTTAGCGACAGCCTCTGTATGTCCCCGAGGCCGGGCTCCATTTGCTGGCGTCCTCGCTCACCCACCACCAGCAGGGCCACAGGCCAGGGGCCTGTTCTGGGCTCGCACGCTGGCTGGAACCTTCCGTCAGCTGTCTGCACGGTGGCAGGGGGTGTGGGGGAGACAGGCTCAGCCGGTGCTGGTTTGTGGGACCCCGGGCTAATCCCATCTCTCTGCCTCAGTTTCCTCACCGAGAGCGTGGAAAGTCTCAGGATCTGCCTCCACAGGGTTGTTGCAAAGAGTCAACAAGTCTGGGCGCGAGTGGTGCCCGTGGCTGCTGCAATAGTAAAGATCCCAAAGTCGGGGACCAGCTTCCCATGCCCTGGCCCTGCGGGGTGCGCTCTGGCTCCCAGGGACACACCCGTCCCAGAGATGACAGATCCAAGAGGCAGAAGGACATGCCAGGGGCCCCCAGAGCCACCGATCCTGCCGGGGCCCAGGCAGAGAACGCGGGCAGGGGGGGCCCCCCGAGGGCCGGGGATGGGCACAAGGACGGGGAGAAAGAGGCCTCGTCCAGCTCCCCCTACCCGCAGTCAGAGAGAGGAGCACACCCTCTCTGCCCTGCGCAAAATGCTGTTGAATTTCACTCCTTTTCACACACTCATGTTCGAGGCAATCAAAGGCAGCCGGTGGTTTGGGGGACTCTGGAGACGCCCGTGTGGGGACGCAGAGCGAGGCGACAGATGTTCCCTGGTGCTGCCTCTTCCAGGCAGGCCTCCCGCTAGCCTTAAAACGTGCCGCCCCATCTTTTCCTCTGACACCTTCTCACCAGAGAGTTCTGCCCTCGCTCTGGATCTGACACCCGGGACCCCCCCCTTCCCCACCTCTCTTTTTTTTTTTTGCGTAGTTCTCCCACAACTGTCCCAGCTCTCCAGCTTTACCCCTGGCCACGACGCACCCTCCTGGGGGCCGGTCATTCGTGTACTCGTCAAACTCCAGGGTCCCGACCCCAGGCACTTTCTAGGATGTAAGTCGAGGCCCCTCCGTGAGTCACGTGCTGGGGGTGGGGGTGACAGAAACAGCCAGGGGAAGAAAACAGTAACGACACTGGGGTGTCGACAAAAACAGCAGGGGAGAGGAGCTTCCGGACGGGAGAGGTGGGCGGGGAGACAGCCTGGGCTTGGGGGGTGCAGGCCACAGAGGGGCGAGCGGGCCTGGCCGTGGGGCCAGGGTGGGACGTTGGGGCTTCACCCCGGGGGCCGGCGAGCGCTGCAGACCAAGGAAAGCCGCGGCCCCTGGGCCTGAAGCGCTCTCCCTGGCAGCTGCGTGAGTGTGCGCGCCGCGGGAGGCACAGGAGGGGGTCCCCCGTGGCCCGGCTGGCCGCCAGCTCTCCTGGGGACGGGGCGATGAGGCCCAGGCGGTGGCTGGCACCCTCGCCCCCAGGAGGGCACCGCGAGGTGGCTGGCCGGAGCCGTCACCGCGGTGCGAGGGGAGTGGAGCTTCCTGGGAGCGCAGGACCCTCGGTGGGGGGGGACGCAGGAGGCTGACCTAGGACGGGAGACCGGCTGCGTTCACGCCCTGCGCTGGCGGCGGAGAGCAACAGAAACGTCTTCTCTCCCAGCCCCCGCCCGAAGTCCAGAGCCAAGGGCGGGCCGGGCTCTCCCGGGGCTCGGGGGGGGGGGCGCCTCCCGGCCTCCTCGCCCCGCCGGCTGCCCACGCCCCTTGGCTTGTGGCCGCGTCACCCTGGCCTCCTCCTCTCCCCAGGCCCTTCTCCTGCAAGGACGCGCGTGACTCAGTGGGGCCACCCCAGCGGACCCGTCAGCTCCTCCCCTCGGGGGCCGGATTTGGTAACACGTACGGGCTCCGGGGACCGGGTCACAGTCGTATCTTTGAGGACCACGATTCAGCTGCTGCAGCGGGCTCGGCCCCGGAGAGCAAGGCGACGCCACGCGGGAGCAGGAGGAGAGCCCAGGGAAGGGGTCCCGGCCCCAGGCCCAACACGGCCCTCCTGGCTGTATGGCAAAGCCCTGGGGCGTGTGCCGGGGGGCCGGATTTTAAGGCACGGGAATTAGAGCTCAATTTTTTAAAAAAACAAAGAAAACAACACCCAGTATCCCACGTCCCTGCTTTAACCTACACGCCGGCGAGTCCCGCCTCTCAGTCGAGCACGCGGGCAGAGGGGAGGCCTCCAGCACCCAGAGCAGAGGCTCGCCGGAGGCCCCAGCACCTCGCTCTCGGCCGGCTCGGAGGCACAGAGGAAATGCTCGAGGGCGACGGCCAGGGGCCGGCTTGGAGGCAGGCCAGACAAAGAGGCGCCCACCCCTTCTGGGGACGCACCCAGGCAACCGAGCCTGCCCTGGAAATGAGCCGGCTCTCGAGACCACGGCTTTTACACTCGCCGCCCCACGGATGGCCGGACCCGGGAAACTGAGTCCCTGAGCAGGGCAGGGAGGCAGGCAGTCGCCCCTGGGGCATGTGGCATTCAGGGGAGCAGGGTTAGGGAAGAAGTGTTCCTGCCAGACCGGCCTTAGGGTGACGCAAGAGCCAGGAGCAGCTGGGGGGGACCTCCTCCCCCCGCACGCGTGCACATTCCCCCCACCCCCCGCCCAGGAACCCATGTGCCAGGCGTGCAGGGGGCACCGGGGCCTCCCTCCCTCCCTCCCCACCACTGAGACATGGACCGTCTGCCTGGGGCCATCATGGCCCCGAGCAGGCAGCAGGAACCTTTGATGGACGGGAACGAGAAGCGGGAAGTGTGGGACCCCCCTCCTCTGACGGGAAAGGGCCGCACCCCATGTGAGCAGACACTCCTCTTTTTCAAGCCCCGCCAGAGCCGTCCGTCCTTTTTTTGTGCTTGCATCACCTCTGGGCGCCCTGTCCTTCTCCGCTGCAGTCTTCCTTGAGGGAACAAACACCGGCAGCTGGGCCTGGCCAGGTGGAGCGTGGGGCACAAGTGCCTCCCGCCCCGGCTCTGGTGACGCGGGCGAGCCACGGCCACGTCCAGTGGCTGTCGCTGCCCAGGCAACAGGCGCCGCTAAGCAGCCGCTTCTGGGCTTTGCGAGGGAGGCGCCTCCTCCCCAAAAGGAGGCAGATGGGATTTCTGACTGCTGGACTCCTGGGGTTCCGCGACCCCCAGGAGGGCCTCGGAGCCAAGGCCGAGCTTCGGGTCCCTGGGCGCCCAGCCACATCAATAAAGAGAAAGGACCCCTGACTCTAGGAGGGCTCTCAGACTGTTGGAACCTGAATCCCCCAGTTAAAGATACTGTCCCCACCCCAGACATTCTGATTCAGGGGGGCTCCGCAGGGCCCTGTAATCTGAATTTTGGGAAGCGGATGCGGCTCAAGCAGCTGGGTGCCTGCCTACCACATGGGAGATCCCGGGTTCGGTTCCCAGTGCCTCCTGGAAAAGACGAGCAAGACAGCACGCTGATGCAACAAGATGATGCAGCGAGATGACACAACAAAGAGACACAGTGAGGAAACACAAGGAGAGACTCAACAAGCAGGGAGCAGAGGTGACTCAAGTGATTGGGCACCTCCTTCCCACATGGGAGGTCCCAGATTGGGTGCCTCCTGAAAACAGAGCAGACAGCAAGTGCAAACAGCAAGGGGGTAGGGAGAAATAAATGAAATCAATCTTTTTTTCTAAAAAAAAGATGCTATTAAAAAAAAGAAAAACCTGTGTTTTTAGCAAGTTCCCAGGTGTTGAAGCAGGAACTGCTAAAACAAGGGAGGGCCCCCAGGAGGGACTGGAGATGCTGGGAGGACCCAGTGCACATCTCAAACCCACATGGGAAGGGACCGGCTAGGTGCCCACACCTTGGATGGGGGGTGGCACTGCTCACTTCCGCCTTTTCACACCTCCGAGCTTTTAAGGGCAAGCCAGGAGGCCAGGAAAGGGGGCAGCCCTGCAGCCATTCTCCAGTGAGCTTTCCTCCGTCCCTCCGTCTGCCTCCCCCACTCCTGCCCTCAGCCGATGCAAAGCAGAAGTTGGGGGCTGGTGGCTCACATTTCTTTCCCTTTAATACACCCACACCCTCTCAAGACCACACCCAACACAAGGCAGGACCGACGTGAACAGATGTGAACTTTCATGAAACTTCCTGCTACTGCGCCGCTCAGGGGAGTCGGACTCCCGGGTGGGCTGGGGGCTCTCTGGGCCTCTGCCAGGGGCAAGCTCAAGAGGGGCTTCCAGGAGACGGGCAACTGGGGCCGGGGAGGGCCTGGGACAGCGCTGTTGGGCGCAGAGGTCACATGGCTCTCCAGTGACCCCCGTGAGAACCCAGTGGCCCGGAAGGGACCCACAGAGTGAGAAAGGAAGCGTGTGCCGTGTGCCCCGGGGCCTCGGAAGTATGAAATCCCAGGGCTCAGTCGCACCTGAGGGGCCGCACGAGCGAGCTCGGGGAGTCGCCAAAGGCACAGCAGCACGTGGACCCGCTGCAGAGCAGGAGAGAGCCTCCCCTCGGGGACCAGCTCCACCCGCTGCCTGCTAAAGGGCTCTGGAGCTGTCTGCCAGGTGTCAGCAGGCAGGATCCCCTTCCAGAAATAGCCGTACCCTTGATGCCCACTGCCCACACCCTGGGGGCCCACACAGCACTGTCAGGCAGCCGGCAGGGCAGGGTGAGAATGCGGTGCCGGCTCAGAGCCAGCTCTGGGTTCGAGTCCTATGCTGACGTTCAAGCAGATGTACCATCTGAGCAGGATTTTATCTCCCTGAGCATCAGCTGCAAGATGCAGGTAAAACTACCGCCCACCCGCAATTACTGCAATGATTAAAGGATTAACATAAAGTGCCTGGCACATAGTTGGTGCTCAATAAATGAATTCCGTCCCTTCTCTCCTGCTCCCATGACTCAGTTTCCCTTCCTCAGCTTCTAACCCCAGAGAGAGCCTCAGCTCACGAATCAGACATCAAAACACAGAGAGCAAATCCTTTCAACAGGAAGCCTCAGGGGCGCAGAGGCGCAGGCGGGGAAACTTCTACCTTGTCGGAGGCGGGAGGCGGGCCTGGGGCTCCATCCAAGCTCGTTGACTCCATCCCCTGAGTCTACACTTCCCAGGGTGGGAGAAGGAGCCAACAAGCGAGTTCTCCCGGTTCCTCACACCCCGTGGTACTTCCCAGACGGCGGGGACAGAGCAGCGGCGGCACCCCATCCCGGGCCCCGACAGGGTCCCCGCGGGTTTAAGGGAGAAACAGAGTTACACAACGATCTGGAAACTCCAAGGTTCCAGGGGCCTTAGAGGCGAGGGAAGCGCGTCCCCTGTTTTACAAATGTGGAGGTGATGTGAGTCACCGTTAGGCAGCCCGCAGGGCCAAATGTCCCAGGTTTTCCCCCCAATTAAGCGGCATGTCCCCCGTCACCACCCCTTCCCGCCACAGCCTGGCCGCCTCATTTCGCGGCAGGTACTTTCTGATGCCCAAAGCCGCCCTGGCCGGCCCTCCCCGGCCTCCCTGGCCCCAGCTCTGGCGGGGTGCCGTCCAGCCGCCCCCTGGATTCCGGGCCTCGCCCCCGGCCCGCAGCTCGCGCGCACGCTGCCGCCGCGGTGAGGAATGCGGGGCGCACAGCTTTCCCGGTAGGGGCGGGGGTGCGAGCACCAAACCACCCCCCCCCCGCCCGCGCCAGCGCCTGCGCCGCCGTGGGGTGTCGCTTGCCGCGGGCTTCCCCGGCGCCTGGGCCGCGCTCCCCGGAACCCTCAGAGTCGGTCTGTCGTGTGCGCGTCTCCTCAGAGGGACGCGCGCGGCCCGGGACGCCTCGGGGGCGCAGAGGCCGCGCGGCGCCGGCCCGGGGGCCCCCGAGCGGGTCTCGGCGAGCCGCGCGCACGTGTCTCCGGGGGCGGCCGGCGCCCCCGAGGCAGGAAGCCCGGGCGCGGAGAGGGCGGGCGCCGCGCGCCTCACCTGAGCGGGACGCGGATGGCCAGGTACCTGTCGACGGCCACGGCCAGGAGGCTGAAGATGGAGCTCTGCGTGGGCACCAGCACGAAGCAGGCGAGGAAGAGGCAGCTGTGGAAGTCCGTGCAGAAGCCCAGGCTGATGGTGACGGCGAAGGGGATGGCGAAGAGCCCCACGGCCACGTCGGCCGCCGCCAGGGACACCAGGAAGTAGTTGGTGGGGGTCTGCAGCGCACTCGACGTGCCCACCGCGGCGCACACCAGCACGTTGCCCGCCACCGACAGCGCGGCGATGGCCAGCTCCAGCGCCACGTACAGCGCGTCCTGCGCCTCCAGCGGCATGGCCGGGGGTGGCGGCTCCCGGGGCCGCGCCGGGAGCGGGACAGCCGCGTGCGCCCCGCCGGGCACCGCCGCAGCCGGGACTGCGCGCCCGCTCGCCGCGTCGGGCGCGCCAGGCTCGTGCGCGGGGGCGGGGGGCGGGGGTCCCGGGGGCGGGGCGGGGGCGGGGTCCCGGGGGCGGGGCGGGGGCGGGGTCCCGGGGGCGGGGCGGGGTCCCGGGGGCGGGGTCTCGGGGTGCGGCCTCGGGGGCGGGGCCGGCGCGCCGCCCCTGGGCCGAGGCCGAGGCTGCCCACGTGGGGTCACCCGCGTGCGGGGCGCGGCGGCCGCTGCCCGAGGCTTGCCCTCCCTAACGGGTCACACTCGGTGTCCCGGGCGCTGGCGCTGGGTCCAGCCAGGGCGGCGCCCGCGCGCGCGGAGCCCGGGGCCCGGACGCGCTCTGCCCCGGGGGCGCCCGCGGGTTCCCCGGGGACCCCATCGCCGAGAGCCGACGGCCAGGGGAAAGCTCCTCCGCCTCCGGGCGGGGCGGGGCGGATGGAGGACCCGAAGCTTTCGGGGTGGGCCCCGCCCGACCCCTTGCAGACCCCACCCGGCAGGCGAAGCGCGCCTTGCGGTTCCACCGGGAACCGAGGCGGCACGCGATGAGGGAGGGACCCGAACTCGCAGGTCCCCAGGGACCCCGGTTCCCACTGGAACTGCCCCTCCGGCCGCCGCCCCCAAAGGCGAGGAGGCCTTTGGGCCGCTGCCCGGGCGCGAGACCCCACCCCTCGGCGCCCCAGGCTCGTCCCCTCACCCTCGTCACCCCTCTGCCCTCCAGGCCACTAGCCAGATCTGCTCGAGCCCCTGGCCCGCGGCTCCACGCCTTGGGACCTGCTCAAGCCCTTCACTGCCTCCGTCCACCTCCTCCAAATGCCACTTCCTCGTGGGCCAGGGCCCCCTTTTCCCCTTCGCCCTCACCCCGGGCGTGCTCCCGGCTCCCAGCGCCGCGCTTGCTGCCTCTGCACCCTGGGCTCCTAAACCTGCCACCCTCCAGCCTCAAGTCCCCCTGGGGACCAGACCTGCGCATCCCACGGCCCACAGCCGGGTCCGCCAGGGTTGTCTGGGGGCCTCTCGAACCCAGCAAATCCAGTATCAAGTTCATCTCTGACCCCTCTCCCCCCACCACCCTGTGCCACCTCCTCTTTCTGGGTCTCAATTATTGTCTTCACGACCCACCCTCACCCACCCCAAGAGGCTGCTGGCGCTCTGCTCCTCTGTCCTTCCCACAGGAAAACGACCCAAGGCACTGACTGCTTCCCTCGCCCCTCCTCTCCGCCTGCTCCGGCCCCCCTCACTTGTCCTCTGCCCCCGGGGTCTCCACTGATTCGTCAAGCCTCTGCAGTGGCTGTCAACATTCTAGAACACGCCTGGCCAGCCATCCCCCACCCCCAAATCCTCGGCCAGCAGCTTAAGATGTTCAAGAAACTGTCAGAATAGATGGGTAGAGAGCCACAGTGATAAGACAGATGTGGCAAAATATTAAAATTGGTGGATCTGGATATCGGGCGACAGGGGAATATTGGAGTTCATATGGAGTTTATATTATTTATTTTAAGACTTATTTCTCCCACGCCCTGCCCCCTTGTTTGAACTCATTGCTTTTTTTTTTTTTTGAGGACACCGGAACCGAACCCGGGACCTCCCATGTGGGAGGGAAGCACAAAGCCCGACTCTTACAGACTCTTACAGCGGAGAGGCCCACCCTGTCCCCAGGTCCCATCTGACCTCCCTGGCTCAAAAGCAGCCCCGGCTAACTCCGTGGGTGTGCACAGGCTGGCGGGTGAAGGTAGAAAGGCAGCGATCAGGACAGAGCGCAGCGAGATCCCCCTTAATATGGGACAGGGAGAGGAAAGGCCTCAAAATGACCTCCCCGAGGCCCACGCGGGGTCAGGCTCCAGGCACGCTGGCACTCCTGTCCCAGGTGTGTGCTCTCCCTTTTCTCATTTCTCAGTAAGCGCTTTTACTGGCCTCACTGCACAGGCCCATCTCTACACTCTTCCTTGCGATGAAGCCAAGAACCGAGAAACCCCGAGCTCAGGTCCCGGTATGTGAGTGATATCTCCACCCAGCCACAATCAAACCAACGAGACCCTCAGTCCCCAGTAACAGCTCCCTGTGAGATAAGGGCGACGATTTTCCAAATCATTCACGGTAGATATACTAGATGGTTAGGAGATTATAGAGGATTTCTTTTTTTCTTTCATAGGGTTTTGTTACTTCGATAATGGGGGAAGAAATGATTTCTAGATTAAAATTTTGGCGCGCCCTCACATTTCAATCCCTGGCCACCCAACTAGGTGAGTTGGAGAGCACTTCTCCACCAGCCACACACCGCCCCGGACGCACCCTTCTGCTCCCACCAGGCCATAAATGGAGAGATCAAATGGCTCGTCCGTGGTGTTTCTTTTGGGGGAATGGGGACTGGGACGAGTGAGAGGATTCTTCCTGGGGGTGGCCTTTGCAGGAGGGACAAGATTTGGCCTTGGGGGCCTATCAGGGTGGGGAGGCTCGCCCAGGGAGGGGGGAGGGAGCTTGCGCAGGGAAAGCATGCCCAGGAGAGCCCGGAAAGGAAGCCGCCTCCCCGCCCCGGGGGATCCCCGCTGTCCCAGAGCGGGTGACAGGTGCTGGGAGCATTATCTGGCAGGAGTGAATGGAGAGTTGGCAGAGGGAGAGGAGGCGGGGGCCTGAGGCCAGCTGGTTGCCCCGAGCCCTTCCCCGCACGCTCTGCGGCCCCTGGGGCCTGGGCTCGGCTCCAGCATTTTCCACGCCTGCGATCCCGTTTCCTCTTTCCAGAACCCAGCCTCCTTCAGGAAACCTTCCCCAAACTGTCCGAGTCCTTTGTCTCGCCAGCGTCAGAGCCCTGTCCCCTTCCATGGTCCACGTAACTGGACACCCCCCCTCCCCCAAGTAGCCTGATTCCCCCCACACCCAGCCCAGTGCCCTCTGGCCCACCCAACCACACTCCTCTCTCCACGAAATGTCGGTGAAATGAACTGGTATCCCGACTCCATCAAACCCCAGTACAAAGCTCATGCTAGGATTTGAACTGGATTCTCTGGGTCCCTGGGGGTGGCAGTAACAGAAACAGGTAAATATGGTCCAGGAATACAAGAAGAAATGGAGTCGGCAGGGAGTCGTGGGGTTCCTTGTGAAAGCTGGAGTGCAGCTTGAGAGCAGAGAGCCCAGCTCTGACTCCCAATTCTAGCGATGACCTTGGGCAAGTTATCTTCCCAGTCCATAGTCTCCTCGTGCCTCAGATGGAATGGCAGTACCTATTCGCAGAGGTCGGGCTAAAAGGGGCAGGAGGAGCCTTCTTTAGGATCCACTTGTAGGCTCCAGGCTCCTTGTGAACTAGTGCAGCGATGGGAGCATTTGGAGAAATAAGGATTAGAGACCAAGTGGGTCTTTAACTGGTCGAAGTGGAAAGGTACACTTTGTGAACCAGTCAACCTCCTGTGGAGCCTCTTCTAAGCTGCTGGTACCCAAATTCCCACCTACCACACCTGCCCCATCTTGCCTCAGCTGCCAGAGCAGTACCCAAGTGGCATCCCAGTGTCCCCAGAGGAGGTGTAGCACTCAGATGTCATCAAAGACCCAGACTCTTTCTATGTTTCTGCTCTGCCACCTTCAGTAGTTTTTCATCCTTAGGTTTGTTACCTCATGGTCACAAGAAGGCTGCCATGTGCTCATACAGCCACATTCAAAACAGAAGCAGGGGGTTGCCTCCCTACCATTTACCATGGAGCAAAGTTCTGGATCGCATGCCTATTCTGATCCAATCACTAGCACAGGGAAGTAGAATGATCATGTCTGGCTTCGACCACACAGGGTTTATTCCTTGGGGTAGCAGAGGGGAGACACCTTCCCCAAGCATGTTGCCATCTGAATAAAATTGGGGTTCTATAAATGAAGGAGAAAGAGAGAACACACATATTCTCCTTCATTGTCGGTGTGAGTGTCAGAGAGAATGTCCCACTTACAGCCTGAGTGTCCCAGGCCGCTGGCTTGTACCTCAAGACGGGATACATCAATGGCTCTCTTTCCTGACCTCAGTTTCCCCACAGAGTCCCCCAAGCATTTGTGGGAGTCTATGGATGGTGTCTATCCATGTTTGAAAAAAACACTGAAATGGTATCACCCAGCACCATCCCCGCCTGGTGGCCTCTGGCAAAGCATGGGAGAAGGCACGGTGAGAGGCATCCCAAAGCAGGGCTGCGGTGCCCCAGTGTGCTACAGGGAGACACAGCAGTGAAGAGGCCGCTTTAAATTTTACCTATAGCTCTTGCTGTCCTTAATATACAAACATGCAGCCACGATGCTGGACACAAACTAGACCTCAAATTTCTACTTGTCCCTGCCTGGATTGAGCTTGGGTCCAGTACCATTTCTTCCCTTTTTTTCACCCCCTACTGAGATGGTTCCCTAATCTGTCTGCTCATCGCCTGCCTTTTGTGTCTGCTTGTCTTCTTTAAAAGGCACCAGGAACCAAACCTGGGACCTCCCATGTGGGAGGCAGGTGCCCAACCGCTTGAGCCACATCTGCTCCCTGCTTGTTGTGTCTGCTCATTGTGTCAGCTTGTTGGATCAGCTCGTTGTGTCAGCATATTGCATCAGCTCATCTTCTTTAGGAGGTACCAGGAACCAAACCCAGGACCTCCTGTGTGGGAGGTGGGTGCCCAACTGCTTGAGCCACGTCCACTCCCCCTCCATTTCTTCTTGGATGAGTCCAGTCCCAGCAAGGTCCTTGACCTCTGTTGGGGAGGTCTTGCAAACTCTCCAGACACAGGCATGTACCCCTAGAGATGGACACTTTAGGAGGCTGTGAGTCAAATCAAGACACAGGATGCCTGTCCCATCTGCACACATGCCACATATCCCCAACTCTGGTAGATCCTAAGGTCTTGGACAAAAAAGGCTTTGTCCTTATATCTTCTGTGTAGTGATTCCAAGGGCCCTCGAACAGTGTCCACAAAATAGTGAACACCTAATACCCCTGCTATATGTATTATTTCAGAAGGAGGATGGGTGCCAGGCAATGTATCTCTACTTCCTCAAATGTGAAATGGGAATACAAGTTAAAACAGGGATGAAATTATAAGATAAATATAAAAGCACCTTAAAAATAATCAATTTATGTCTTAAGCAATGTCACAAGTTCCTTCTCTCAGATATGTAGGGCAAGAATTGCTTCTTTAATCTCTAAACTGTCATGAACTCCCTCATGATTCCCCGACTCCACTAGGCAAAGGGGACAACTTAGATTTGCCAATTGAAAAGATTTTAGTAAAAATCCAAGGGTCATGGCTCTCAGTTTCAACTAGAATGAGAAAACAGTAGGCTACAGGAGAAATGCCTCCAAGAAAGAGTAGAAAAACTATTGTCTGCTATGTTTGACATTACTGAGAGACATCTTATATTCTGGGGAATCTGGAAGGCTATGTGTTTGTGCAGGGCTGTGTACTTGCCCAGGAGAGACCTGAAAAGACCATAATCGCTCACCTTTGGCTGACTTTGAGGCTCTGCACAAACAAGAAATGAAGGTCAAGGTAGAGTTGCAAACTACCTGCTGGAGCACTGAAAGCACACCACACCCTTCTGCCAAGGCTAAGGGACTTATCGGTTCAAGACTTTTAAGGAAATCTCAAGCCAATCATTAACTGATTGCTATGCTAAAAGAGTGGAGACTTCGGTGGCTGCACATGACAAAGAATACAGATGTTAAAGAATTAGTCTGGGAAATTAAACAAACAGCAGCAGCAACAACAAATAGCAACAATGAAAGCTGTAGAGTGGGTAGAATCTGATTTCCAGAGTTGCCACATTATATTATTTAAAATGCCAAGTTTTCAACAAAAAATTCTGAGATATTCATATTAACAGGGATATGTGGCCCAAATACAGAAAGAAAGCAGGCAATAGAAGCCCAGATGTTGGATTTACTAGAAAAGACTTTAAATCAGCTACCATAAATATGTTCAAAGAATTAAAGGAAACTCTGAAAAATTAAAGTAAGAGAATGATGTTTCACCAAATAGAGAATATCAATACAGAGATAGAAATTATGAAAAACAAATAGAAATTCTGAAGTTGAAAAGTAAAATAACTGAAATGAAAGTTTTCCTGGAGAGGTTCAACACCAAATTTGAAGTGTCAGAAGAAAGAATTAGTGAATTTGAAGCTATGTCAACTGAGATAATCCAGGTTTAGGAACAAAAAAAAAAGAAAAGAAAAATGAACAGTCTCAGAGGTACCATCAACTATACCAACATATGCAAAATGGGAGTCCCAGAAAGAAAAGAGAGAGAAAGGAACAGAAAGAACATTGGAAGATATAGGAGCTGAAATGTCCCAAAATTGGTGAAAAACATTAATCTGCACATCCAAGAAGCTCAATGAACTCCAAGCAGGATAAACTCAAAGAGATCCACACCTAGACACATCACAGTCAAGCTACTGAAAGACAACAAGAGAATACATTCTTTTTTTTTTTTTTAAGATTTATTTTATTTTATTTATTTCTCTCCCCTCCCACCACCCCACCCTGGTTGTCAGTTCTCTGTGTCCATTTGCTGTGTGTTCTTTTGTCCACTTCTGTTGTTGTCAGCGGCACGGGAATCTGTGTCTCTTTTTTGTTGTTGTTATGTCATCTTGCTGCATCAGCGCTCTGTGTGTGCAGCACCATTCCTGGGCAGGCTGAAATTTCTTTTGCGCTAGGCAGCTCTCCTTACAGGGCACACTCCTTGCACGTGGGGCTCCCCTACGTGAGGGACACCCCTGTGTGGCACGGCATTCCTTGTGCACATCAGCACTGTGCATGGGCCAGCTCCACGTGGGTCATGGATGCCCAGGGTTTGAACCGTGGCCCTCCCATGTGGTAGGCGGATGCCCTATCCACTGGGCCAAGTCTGCTTCCCAAGAATACATTCTTTTCAAGTACACATGGAATATTCTCCAGGTTAGATGATAAAACATTAGGTCATGAAACAAGGTTCATTGAATTTAAAAGGATTGATATCATATAAAGTATGTTCTCCAAACACAATGAATGAAAATAGAAATTTTTTTAAAGAATTTTTTTTAAGATTTATTTTTTATATTTATTCCCCCCCCCCCCGACCCTGTTGTCTGCTCTCTGTGTCAATGCCTGTGTGTTCTTCTGTGTCTGCTTGCATTCTTGTCAGTGGCACCAGGAATCTGTGTCTCTTTTTGTTGTGTCATCTTGCTGCATCAGCTCTCCATGTGTGCGGCGCCACTCCTGGGCAGGCTGTGCTTTTTTTGCATGGGATGGCTCTCCTTACAGGGTATGCTCTTTGTGTGTGGGGCTCCCCTAAATGAGGGACACCCCTGCGTGGCATGGCACTCCTTGTGCGCATCAGCACTGCGCATGGGCCAGCTCACCACATGGTCAGGAGGCCCTGAGTTTGAACCCTGGACCTCCCATGTGGTAGGTGGATGCTCTATCGGTTGAGCCAATTCCGCTTGCCAAAAATAGAAATTAAAAGCAGAAGGAAATTTGTGAAATTCAAAAATATGTAGAAATTAAGCAATCCAGTCCTAAATAACCAAAGGGTCAAAACTATTTTGAGATGAATGAAAATGAAAGGATAACAAACTAATATGTATCAGATACAGTTAAGGTGGAGCTTAAAAGAAATTTATGCTTATAAATACCCATATTAAAAAGAAGTATTCAGGGAAGTGGACTTTGCTCAGTGGTTAGGGCGTCTGTCTATCACACGGGAGGTCCACGGTTCAAACCCCAGACCTCCTTGACCTGTGCGGAACTGGCCCATGCATGGTGCTGATACGCGCAAGGAGTACCGTACCACGCAGGGGTGACCCCGCGTAGAGGAGCCCCACACACAAGGAGTGCGCCCTGTTAGGAGAGCCACCCAGCGTGAAAGAAAGTGCAGCCTGCCCAGGAATGGCGCCGCCTACACAGAGAGCTGACACAACAAGATGACGCAACAAAAAGAAACACAGATTCCCAGTGCCACTGATAAGGATAGAAGTGGTCACAGAAGAACATACAGCAAATGGACACAGAGAACAGACAACTTGGGTGGGGGGGAAGGGGAGAGAAATAAATAAAATAAATCTTTAAAAAACAAACAAACAAAAAAGAAGTATTCAAACCAATAGCTTCACATTATACCTTAAGAAAATAATTAGAAAAATAAGAGCAAACTAAACCTACAGCAAGCAGAGGAAGGATAAAGATTACAGTGTAAATAAATGAGGTAGAAAATATTAAGACAATAGAGATATTAAATGAAACCAAAAGTAGGTGCTTCAAAAAGATCAACAAAATTGACAAACCTTTAGTTAGAATGACCAAGAAGAAAACAAAGACTAAAATTACTAAGTTCAGAAGTGAACAAGAGGACATTACAGAAATAAAAAGAAGAATAAAGGACTACTATGAACAATTTTATGCCAACTTATTAGATAACTTGGTTGAAATGGATACATATCTTGAAACACAGAAAGTCCCAAAACTGGCTCAAAAAGAAATAAAAAATTTTAATAGACCTGTAACAGGTAAAGAGATTGAAGTATAATAATAATTAAAATCTTCGTACAAAGGAAACCCAAACCCATATAGTTTCACTGGCGAATTATACCAAATGTTTAAGGACAAATGAACATTAATCCTTCACAAATGCTTCCAAAAACAGAGAAGGAACACTTCCCAAGTCACTCTATGAAGCCAGTATTATCCTGATAACAAAATCAGACAAAGACATCACTAGAAAAAAACAATATTCCTTTTGAAGATAGATGTAAATATTCTCAACCCTCAAATAAATCCAGCAACATATATCAACGATTGCACATTATAACCAAGTGGGATTGATCCCAGGACTACAAGGTTGACTTGTCATATGAAAATTAGCCAAGGTAATACAGGATACTAACAGAATAAAATAGAAATCACATTATTATCTCAATAGACATAGGAAAATCACTTGACAAAATCTAACACCCTTTCATCATAGAAACAGTCAACAAACCAGAAATAGAAGGAAACATTCTCAACCCAATAAAGAGGGAAAAACGTCCCCTCTAAACTCATGAGGAAGACAAGGATGCTTGCTCTCCTCACTTCTATTTAGCATTGTCCTGGGGGCTCCAGCCAGGGGTGCGGTGGGGAATAAGAAAAAAGAAAAAAGCTAACCAGATTAGAAAGGAAGAAGTAATAGTGTCTTTATTGACAGATGACAGCATCTTGTATATAGAAAACCCTAACGGATTGCAAAAAAACTATTAGAATTAATAAATGAGTTCAGCAGGGATGCAGAATATAAGATCAATATGCAAAAAAAATTGTATTTTCATATAATAGCAATGAACAATGCTAAAATGAAATTAAGAAAACAGTTCCTTTTCCAATAGCATCAAAAAAGAATAAAATACTAAGGAACAAATTTAAGAAAGAAGTGCAAGACTTATACAGTGAAAACTACAAAATATCATTGAAGGAAATTAAAGAAGATGCAAATAAATGGAAAGACATCCCATATTCAAGGATTGGAAGACTTAAAATTGTAAAGATGGTATAGTCCCCAAATTGATCTACAGATGCAAGCAGTCTCTTTCAAAATTCCCGTTGGCTTCTCTGCAGAAATTGACAAGCTGATCCTAAAATTCGTACTGAAATGCACGTGACCCAGAATAGCCAAAACAATATTGAAAAAAAAACCGAGTCACACTTCCTGATTTCAAAACTTATTACAAACTACAGTACTCAAACAGTGAGGTTCTGGTGTAATGATAGACATATAGACCAATGGGATTGAATTGAGGGTCCAGAACAACAACAACAACAAAACCCTGACATTTATTGTCAGTTGATATTTCACAAGACCACTTGATGAGTCCTTTCAACAAATGGTGTAGAGGCACCTACATATCCACATACAGAGAATGAAGTCGGACCCCTACCTCATACCATATATAAAAATTAGCTCAAAGTGGATGAAAGAACTAAATTTAAGAACTAAAACTACAAAATTTTTAGAAGAAAACATAGGTGTAAATCATCACGACCAGAGATTAGGCAACGGCTTCTTAGAGATAGCATAAAAAGTTTAAGCAAAGAAACCTAAATTGGACTTCATCAAAATTAAAAGCTGTTGTGCATCAAAGGACACTATCAAGAATGTAAAAAGACAACCCGTGGAATGGGAGAAAATGTTTGCAAATGATACATCTAATAAGGGACTAATATACAAACATTTATGAAGAACAACTCAAAAAGAAAAAGAAAAAAATTTAAAAATGAGTGACGATTAGAATAGACACTTCTCCAAAGACATAGAAATGGCCAATAAGCACGTGAAAAAATGATAGACAACATCAGTCATTAAGTAAATGCAAATAAAAACAAAAATGAGAACCCACTTCACACCCACTGGGATGGCAATAATAGTAATTAAAAATAAAAACAGAAAATAACACATATTGAGGATGTGGTGAAATTATAACCTTTGTACACTGCTGATGGGAATATAAAACGGTGCAGCTGCTGTGGAAAACAATTTGGCAGTGCTTCAAAAAGTTAAACACAGACTTACCATCTGACCCAGCAATTCCACTTCTAAGTATAAGCCCTGAAGAATTGAAATCAGAGTCTCAAACAGATACTTGCACTCCATCATAGCAGCATTACTCACAACAGCCAAAATGTGGAAACCACCCAGTGTCCATCAACCAATGAATGGATGTACAAAATGTATTGTATCCATACAATGGAATATTATTCAGCTGAAAAAGAATGAAGTTCTGGTATATGCTACAACACAGATGAACCTCGAAGACATCATGTTGAGTGAAATAAGCCAGACACAAAAGGACAAATATTGCATGATATAAAATAACTGGAATAATCAAACTCCTAGAGACAGAAGGTGGATTAGAAGTTGCCTGGGGCTGGTCGGGGGGTGGTGGTAGAGGAGGAAGGGAGAATAATTGCTTCAATGGGTGCAGAGTTTCTGTTTAGGGTGATAAAAAAGTTTTGTAATGCATAGTGATGAATGTAATTAATGCCACAGAATTATACACTTAAAGATGGTTATATATATATATGTTACCACAAAAAAATTTTTAAAACAAGAAGAGAGTTGCCCCAGGGTGCTACCTGGAGCTCAGATAGAGGCAGTGGAAGCACTAGGCTCTAGGAGCAAGGTCCAAGATGAGGGAAGCAGATGTGGCTCAAGCAGCTGGGTGCCCGCCTACCACACGGGAGGTCCCCGGTTCCGTTCCTGGTGCCTCCTAGAGAAGATGAGCAAGACTGCGAACTGACGTGACAGGCTGGCGCAGCAAGATGATACAACAAAGAAACACAATGAGAGACACAACAAGGAGGGAGCCCAAGTGGCTCAAGCGATTGGGTGCCTCCCTCCCACATGGGAGGTCCTGGGGTTGGTTCCCAGTGCCTCCTAAAAAAGATGAGCAGACACAGAGAGCACACAGAGAGTAGACAGTGAGTGCAAACAACAAAAAGGGGATGGAGAAATAAATAAATCGTAAAAAAAAAAAAGTTCAAGGTGAGCTAACACAGAAATTGAATCTGGACACGCCACTTGGCGTCCTTTTCACCTTACTCTCTGTGGAGCCGATACTGTGCAGAATTCTGGCTCAGCAGACACCGTCAACCCAGCTGCCCCTCCCTAGAGGGATGGAGGAGCAGAACCCAGGCGGTCTCACCTGAGAGTCACCATCCGGGCCTCAGGCAGGCACCTGCTGCCTCGCTCCCGTCCCCTCAGCCGCTTCTCTGGGAAGCCGCTTCTATGTTCCACCACATGCAGAAGCTGCAAGTCCATTGTCATCAGGTCCCTGTCTCTGGCAACTTCTATAGCTCCTTTATTTGAAAGGATGTACTTGTTTCTCTTGCTAATTTCAGAGACCTCAGGTGGAAAATGTCATTTTTCGCCAACGTGTTTTGCAAGAGGAGGCAAAAGTGCCAAGGAGGCAGAAGGAGCCACGAGGAAATGTTAAAATCCATTAATCAGCTCTTCGCCACATATTTAAGTTGTTTATTTCACATCTGAAGCTCTCCTTCACTGTTCCCATGAGAAATACGGGACATTATCTCAGGTCTGGTGCTCAGTGCTGTCACTACCAAGAATTAGGAGCTTGTGGCGAGCACTGCTCTTTGGCTCCCCAACAGCAATCCCCACCTCTTTGTCCCTAAGGAAACTCTTGTAACAGGCTCGCCCCAGAGGATGAATCCTGATTGGTCTAAGGCAACCAGAGCGCTCATTTCCCTCTGTCACCTGATTGGTCTAGGGTTAAGCATGTGACCAATTCTAACCAATGATATGTAAGGGGAATTATATTGTAGATTTTGGAAAGAAAGCTCTTAGTTCTTCCTTCCCTTCCTCCTTTGCACAATGCTATGTGAAAACACGATACTTTTTAAAAAATTAATTATTTAAATGTTACATTAAAAAATATAAGAGGTTCCCATATACCCCTCACCCCCCTTATCCCACTCCTCCCACATCATCAACCTCTTTCATCATTGTGGGCACATTCATTGCATTTGGTGAATACATTTTGGAGCACTGCTGCACTGCATGGATTATACTTTACATTGTAGTTTACACTCTCCCCCAGTCCATTCAGTGGATTATGGCAGGACATATAATGTCCAGCATCTGTCCCTGCAATATCCTTTAGGACAACTCCAAGTCCTGAAAATGCCCCCACATCTCATCTCTTCTTCCCTCTCCCTGCCCTCAGCAACTACCGTGGCCACTTTCTCCACATCAATGCTACAATTTCTTCCATTACTAGTCACAATAGTTTCATAGTAGAATATCAGTAAGTCCACTCTAATCCATACTCTACTCCTCCATCCTGTGAACCCTGGGATGGTGATGTCCACTCCACCTCTATATCGAGAGGGGGCTTAGATTCCACATGGATGATGGATGCAATTCTCCTGCTTGCAGTTGTAGGCCCTTCAAAAACATGATACTTTGAGCTATGGAAGCCATTTTGCAACCTGAGGTGACAAAGGGAGGTGAAGCCAATATGTTGAAGGTGATGGGGAAAGATGGAAAGAGATTGTGTCACTTATCACGTCTTTTTTTTTTTAGATTCATTTTTTATTTATTCACCCCCCCCCCATTGTCTGATTTCTGTGTCCATGCATGTGTGTTCTTCTGTGTCTGCTTAGATGCTTGTCAGCAGCACCAGGAATGTGTGTCTCTTTTTGTTGCGTCATCTTGCTGCGTCAGTTCTCCGTGTGTGCAACGCCACTCCTGGGCAGGCTGTGCTTTTTTCATGCGGGGCGGCTCTCCTTACAAGCACAATTCTTGCACATGGGGCTCCCCTATGTGGGGGACACCTCTGCGTGGCAGGGCACTCCTTGCGCGCATCAGCACTGCGCATGGGCCAGTTCATCACACGGGTCAGGAGGTCTGGGGTTTGAACCCTGGACCTCCCATGTGGTAGGCGGATGCTCTATCTGTTGAGCCACATCCGTTTTCCTGATCACATCTTGAGGCAGCCAAGTTGACCCAAGAATCCCTTTCTCTAGACTTCTTCAATACCATTATAAACATCCCAGTGGCATAAACTATCGCTCATGTGTTCTGATACTTGACGCAAAGTATCCTACAGGATTTAGAGCTACACAAATGTTTAAGCCAAGTAAATTTTAGTTCTTGGCCTGTCCATTCAGATGGAACCTCGTGGAAGGGAAGGACGGGCTGAGAGTCCGTAGCCTCGGCTCTGGAAAGGGCCAGTGCTCTCCCTGGGTACAGACTGGAACGGTCATTTCACCTCTTTGAAGTATGGATTCCTCAAACATGAAATGAGAAAGTTGAATCCAAGGAGTAATTTCCCCCTCCAAACTCCTGTTAATTGGAGTCCAGGACAGAAATCCTAACTGCTGCACGGGCCACAGAAAACAGAGTAGAATTAAGCCAGCCGTCAGCTGGTGCTCCAGCCTCCAGGCGCAGGCAGCCCTGGAGAAGGCTGGCCCCCTCTCAGCTCATGCTCTCTTCTTTCTGGTGTCTTGGGTGATAGCTAGGATTCTGGGAGATTTGAAGGAAAAAAATCAAAGGAGACTTGTCACCCTCAGGCACACTCCTTGAGAGTAGAGGCGGTACAGGGTCAGAGAGTCAAACTGGTTTTCCAGGGGCTCGGGATGCAATCTGGGGGCTGCTGGCTGGGGCCAAGTCTAGTTTCTCTGTTGTTGGTGCTTTTTGTTATTGTTTATTGTCAAATGATATATATTCATAGTACAAATGCAAAGTCACAGAAATATTTCAGACCCTTACCATTCCCTAAACCTGCTTAACAGTTTTGATAGTTGTTCCAGATATTTTTCTGTGCTTATGCAAACATAACACCATATATTACAGGATCAAAGATGCTTTTGACAGGTCTTGTTAATATGTGAAAAATATTTGCAAACCAGAATTACTGAAATAGTCTATGTATTACTATATAGAGAGAGACATTAAAACAAACAAAGGTAGACATTCTATCCATGCAGTTAAGAGACTTCTTTTTCACAAAGATGTCTTGGGGACTTGGTGTCTTATTTGCACCCACCCTTTCTTGCAGTTGCCTTCTCGTCCACACTATTGGACACATCACCATGTTTGAAAATAATTTGTAATGGAAATTCCTAGCTTGTTCCTTTACAATTGTTGGTACTCTTGTATGTAGCTCTTCCTGAATAATCGTGAATATTACTGTGGGGTACACTTCCAGAATCCTGAACGCTATGTCGAAAAAATCACACATTTAATATTTTGATAAATTTCACTAAATCACCCTCCAGGAAGATACTACTCATTTATTCCTTCACCAACAGCATACAAGAGCACGTACTTCTGTATAATTTTGCCAAAAAGTGAGATTATCGGTATTTTTTGTTTCTTTGAATCCAATGAGTAAAAAAGATATGTCATAGCTGCTTTATTTTACACATTTCTTTCATTGGTTTTTTAGTGATGTCAAGCTTCTCAGTTTTACTAATAATGTTTATTTTCCTGAGAAATGCCTTGGAAATTTTCTGAGAATTACTTATGCATCCATCTTTTGATTTTTTTAAAAAATCCATTTTTAGGAGCCCTCTATGTAGTAAATATTCTAGATTGCCTGCAGTTCATGACAGATGTTTTCTTCAGTCTGCTTTTCTTTTCCTTCCGGTCCCCCCCCCCCCCCGTTTTTCTTTTTCTTCCAGTTTGTCCCGCCCCAGTCTGCTTTTCATCTTTTAACTTTATTTTTAATTTTTATGTGGTTAAATGTGTCAGCCCGCCCTTTCCCAGCACTGGGTTTATGTCTTACTCAGAGAGCAAGAGTTGAACGTACTCTTTTCCCCACCCCGAGCGCCCGGCGCCCGCTCTCCTCTGCCCAGGACCCACCCTCTCCTTAGGGTGAGGGGTGCCCGCCTCGGCGCCTACCAAGTCCCGCGTCTCCCTGGGCGCTTCTGGCCTCTATTAGAGTCACATCTGTTTGTCCCCTCTGCTCCTTGGCTGGTGCCACACCTCGGGAAAGCGCTGTAGCCGCGCCCTGCGCCCTGCTGCGCCCTGCTGTGCCCTGCTGCGCCCTGCCCTGCGCCCTGCCCTGCGCCCTGCCCTGCGCCCTGCCGCGCCCTGCCCTGCTCCCTGCCGCTCCCTGCCGCGCCCTGCCCTGCGCCCTGCTGCGCCCTGCCGCGCCCTGCCCTGCGCCCTGCCGCGCCCTGCCCTGCGCCCTGCCCTGCTCCCTGCCGCGCCCTGCCCTGCTCCCTGCCGCGCCCTGCCCTCGCCCTGCCCTGCGCCCTGCCCTGCTCCCTGCCGCGCCCTGCCTTGCGCCCTGCCCTGCTCCCTGCCGCGCCCTGCCCTCGCCCTGCCCTGCGCCCTGCCCTGCTCCCTGCCGCGCCCTGCCCTGCGCCCTGCCCTGCTCCCTGCCGCGCCCTGCCCTGCTCCCTGCCGCGCCCTGCCCTCGCCCTGCCCTGCGCCCTGCCCTGCGCCCTGCTGCGCCCTGCCGCGCCCTGCCCTGCGCCCTGCCGCGCCCTGCCCTCGCCCTGCCCTGCTCCCTGCCGCGCCCTGCCCTCGCCCTGCCCTGCGCCCTGCTGCGCCCTGCCCTGCGCCCTGCCGCGCCCTTCCCTGCGCCCTTCCCTGCGCCCTGCCGCGCCCTGCCCTGCGCCCTGCCCTGCGCCCTGCCCTGCGCCCTGCCGCGCCCTGCCGCGCCCTGCCCTCGCCCTGCCCTCGCCCTGCCCTCGCCCTGCCCTGCGCCCTGCCGCGCCCTGCCGCGCCCTGCCCTGCGCCCTGCCGCGCCCTGCCCTGCGCCCTGCCGCGCCCTGCCCTGCGCCCTGCCCTGCGCCCTGCCCTGCGCCCTGCCGCGCCCTGCCCTGCGCCCTGCCCTGCGCCCTGGCTGCGCGGCCTCCTCGTTCCCGCGAGTGCAGGCTCCCGCGTCAGGGCCCGGCAGGTGGGCCGCGCTGCAGGCCCGCGCTGGCGACTAGCAGGGAGTTTAGCAGGTGCCGTTTGTTCTAGACGGAAAAAAGCACCTGGACGCGCTCAGGGTGCTTCCGAGACGCGGCCCGAGGCCGGCCGTGCGTGAGCTCCGGGCCCGCGGTGCGCCCCGCGCGGAACCCAGCGCGCACGCCGCCCTCCGCCAGCCGGGGCCCAAACCACTCGCGTGGGCCCTGAGGGCCCACCCGAGGAAGCGAAAGTTCTCCCCGAGGCCCCGCGGGGCCGGCCACGGGCTGGGCCGTCCCAGGGGGGCTCATTTGCCTCTAGTCAAATCCCACCCCAAATCCTCCCCGCCGGCCAGGGCAGGGGGGTCAGGATTCTGGTGTGAGGCTGCGGCCTTGCGCCAAGGCCGTAGAGGGCCTCGGTTTCCCACGTGGACCTCACGGTGTTGGGATTGAATTCACACCCCCCCCTAAAGACACGTTCAGACCTTCATCCGGGTCCCTGTGACGCGAACCCCTGTGGAAAGAGGGCTGTGTTAGCCAGGGGGCCGCCCGTGCAGAGGACGGCTTGTGTAGAGGGTCCAAAGTTCACAGCTGCAAGGCCTTAAAAAGCCCAGCTCAGGGCACCCCAAAAGGTGCTTTCTAACCCAGGGCAGCGGCTGCTCTTGCAGCAAGAGGGCCGCTACTGCCCTGTCCCTCCTCTCCCTCTGCCTCCTCTTCCTCCTGAGCCGCCAGGCCCAGCCTCTCCAGACTCCGTGCTCCTGAGATCCCGCAGCTGCCTCTCTCCTCGCATAGGGCTCGTTTCTTTCTGGACTTCCTGTATCAGGCTCAGCTGTTCTGCTCCCTTCCCAAGGTCAGCTGCAAACTATCAGGCAAAAGGCTTGTCTCTCCCCAGGGCCCCAGCCTTCTCCTTTCTGTCCATGGCAGGATCAAAAATGACGCAGCTGTCTCTTCCTGGGAGTCTCTCTCTCTGTGAGTGTCTTTATATCAGACCCAGCAAGGTCTGAATCATGGCCACTAGTCAAATCAAACAGGTAATCGAATCAAAAGCACCTCAGCTGAATTTAATGCAATCAAAGGAGAATAGTGTACAAACATGATCCTCTCTTTTTGGGATTCATAAATAACCTCAAACTGCCACAAGGACCTTGGAAGATGTTGTGGTTAGTAAAGGTAAGGCCAAACTGAAACAGAGTGGGCCTTAGAGAGAGAGGAAATTGGGATGCAGTTGGTCAGAAGATCTCAAAGGCAGAAGCCCGAGCGCGCATGAAGGAGAGGCAGAGCGCCACGGGACAGATTCCGTCGCTACCGGCCCCGGAAGAAAGTGTGGCCTTGCCGACAGCTTGAGGTTGGATTTCTAACCTCCAAATTGAGAGCCAATAAACCGGTTTTTTTCAAAGATTTATTTATTTCTCTCCCCCTCCCCCCCAAGTCGTCCGCTCTCTGCGCCCACCCGCTGCGCGCTCCTCCTCGTCCGTTTCTGTCGCGGTCAGCAGCACGGGAATCTGCGCCTCTCCTTGTTGCATCATCTCGCTGTGTCAGCTCTCCATGTGTGCGGAGCCCTTCCTGGGCAGGTTGCACTTTCTTTCGCACTGGGTGGCTCTCCTTACGGGGTGCACTCCTTGCGCATGGGGCTCCCCTACGCGGGGGACACCCCTGCGTGGCAGGGCACTCCTTGCACGCATCAGCGCTGCGCATGGGCCAGCTCCACACGGGTCAAGCAGACCCGGGGCTTGAACCGCGGGCCTCCCATGTGGCAGATGGACGCGCCAACCACCAGGCCAAGTCCGCTTCCCCAAAAAAACTCTTGTTGTTTAAGTCCCATGAGTGGTGTTTGTTGTAGCAGCCCCAGCAAACTGAGACAGGCAGGATGGGAGGAGGTGAGCACAAGGAAAGGACGCCCTGACCAGGGCCCCCCAGCCGAGCAGGAACAGCCCTGTTTGGCGAGGCTGCTTCCAGCAGCTGGGATCCCTAACCCGCTTCAGCGCCTGGGCCTGAACCTTCCAACCCTGACCTCACTTCCTACTCCCCACAATTCCCAGATGGCTCAAAACACGCCCACATCTGATCCAAATCCAATGTCCTCACCTCTTCCTGACCCTCAGATTTCTACTGCGTCTCTGGGAACTCACGATGTTGACAGAGAATCCCCCACGTCCTCACCCACTTCTCAGAGAGGTCCCTTCACCTTCTCCCTCTGATAGACACGGGCTCCCCCGAGGACGTGGTTTCCCCTGCAGCTGCCCAAGCGTGAGCTGTTCCCGTCTCCTCGTTCTACATCCCAGAGGGCCTGGCCTGGAAAGAGGGCCTCTCCTCACTCTTCCACAGCATGTCTCCTCTCTCCTTCCACTAATAGCCCCGTCTCTCTCCAAAGCCATAAAAGCAAACATAAGAAAATAAAAATAACTTCTGCATGCAAACTGCTGTAGACGGATATCACCTGGCGAAAACATTTGCATCTCAAATCACAGGCACAATTGCTCTCATGCACAAAAAGCTCTGTGATGAGGTTTCTAAAAACCTGCTAAGAAATATGGGCAAAGGATATGAAAAGGCAGTTTGCAGAGAAAGATGTGCACAGAGAAGGCCAAAACTGCACTCGGCCTCATTCATAATAAAATGCAAATGAAAAATAAACTCTGATACCATTTCTCAACTATCAGAGTGGCAGAAATCCAAGTTAGATAATCGGCTCTGTGAGTCCAGCCACGTGGGGCACACACTTTCGTGGGTTGCTGCGAATGGGAGAATAAGTTCGTCCAATTTGGCATTTTCTATCAAAAGCACAAATGTATATACCTGTCGGCCCTGCAATGGCACATCTGTCATCACATGAATGGACCTAGTTTTACACACTGACAGTAGTTATTACAGCACCAAGATGACAGTGACGGGCTGGAAACTACTTCTATGTTCATCATTGGGGGCAGCCCTATGCCCCAGTTTGCACCCCTTTCATTCTAGAAAGTGTCCCTATTTGGAATGACAGATTAATACGATCCCTTAATCACAGGGAACTACATAAAAATGTATGCTGTGCCCATACAACAATACCATGCAGCAGAAACAGAGTGATAACACTCTCTAATCATTGATAGAAAAATGTCTCCAAGATATTTTGCTAAGGGAAAAGAAGAAGAAGAAAACTGATGCAGAACTTTTGGGTGAAGGTACTGGCTGGGAAGATGGAATGATATTCACATTTGCTTGTGTATGCATAAGAAGTTCTGGCAGGATACACAAAATAATAGAAATCAGTGGTCACTGGTGCGTGTGCATATGAGAACGTCAAGGAAAGCTGAGTGGATGGGGAACTTTTCACCATGTATCTTTTTGTGATCTTTTTATTTTTCATATTAATTTTTTAATTTATTGAGGCAAAATGCACATAACATAAAATTAACCATTAGTTTTTAGGACCGTCACAAAGTTGTATGGCCACCACCTCTACTGAGATTCGAAAACATTTCCATCACCCCAAAATAAAACTCAATCCTCTTTTCCCTGCCACCCCTTGACAACAACAAATCTGCTCTCTGTTTCTATGGATTGACCTTTTACAGATATTTCATATGAGTGGAATCATAATATATGTCCTTTTGTGTCTGGTTGACTTAATTTACTTAGCATAATGTTTTCAAGGTTCATCCGTGCTGTTGCATGTAGCAGAACTTCATTCCTTTTTATGGCTGTATACTATTCCACTGCATAGCCGTACCACATTTTGCTTATCCAGTCACCTGCGATGGACAGTGGGGTTGCTTCCATCTTCAGGCTATTGTGGAGAATGCCGCTGGGAGCATGCACATACCTGCGCGTGTCTGCCCGAGTCCCTGCTTTCAGTTCTTTTGGGAGTAGACTTGGAATGGCATTGCCAGGTCCTGTGGGCATTCTAGGTTTAACTTTTCCACAACAGCTGCTCTATTTTACATGCCCACCGGCAATGCACGAGGGTTCCAATCTCTCTGTACCCTTATCAAGACTTGCTATCTTCCATTTTTTTCTTTTCTCTTTTTTTAATTATATGGGTTTACAGTTGTATCTCACTGTGGTTTTAAAGATTGATGGATTTATTCCCCGCCCCCTCTTGTTTTGCGCTCACTGTCTGCTCTCAGTGTCTATGTTTACATAATGTTTACATAATGGTAGGAAACGGCTCTTTCAGTTTCTAATTTTGTGGCAAGAGAATTTCAGTTTCAAAGGAGATGATGACTGGCGATAACATCTCTCAAAGCCGCTCACAGTGGCCCCAGTGTCATCTCTGTAGCTGCAGAAGGACAGGCTTGGGTCACCCAGAGAAGGAAAAGCCCCCTGTTTAAATTGTACACTTTACACCACTCACTTTAAACCGTAAATGGGTCCTTGCTGCACAGGAGCCCAATCCCCAGGCTCCACTCGCCTGCTTCCTGCTGGGAACCGCGTTTCTGTCCTCGACAGACCGAAGCGGGCGAGGAGGAGTCTCCGTGGCCGGGGGACAGGACAACGACAACGTGGGTTCCAGTCTGATCAGCTTGGGAAGACTGGCAGGCCAGAAAGTGTTCCTGGAACCTGATGCTGGTTTCCCAGATGATCGATTCCAGGGTGAGAAACTTCACAGAAGACAGTTTGAGTAGCCCAAGTACCGCCGCATTAGCTGCTTCTCTGCTCCCACGGGCCTAGAATTACACCATTTGTGCTTATTCTTTTGACCCTTTCCTGAGCTTCTCCAGGGGAGGCCCCCACCCCTGAGCAATCACAGGCGTGTCTGCGGGTTCTCAGAGTCAAAGGACAGATTTATGAGGAGCCGATGAGTCGGGTATGTCATTTTAGTCCAGATTTTTTTTAGGGAAAAGTCATTTTTTTTTTTTTTCATTAAAGCAGTTGTAGGAGTACAGAAAAATTATGCAAAATGTACAGAATGCCCCACTACCGTCCCCTATTATTACCACATAGCATTAGTGTGATACCTTTGTTAGAACGGATGAAAAAATATTATTACAATTATCCTCTTGACTACAGCCCCTGCTCTACATCAGGCTTCGTTTTTTGTGCTGTGCAGTTTATTGTTGTTTTTTTATTCTGGTAACCTATACACAACCTAAAATTTCCCATTTCAACCTCTTTCAAATATACAGGTCAGTGGTGTTGCGTCCATTCACAGTGCTGGCTACCATCACCACTGTCCCTTTTTAGCACTTACGCTCCACAAAGTCCTGCAAACACTGAATTTGTGAGGGCAGAGCCACTGCTCCTGCGGGAGACAAAGGCTTAGCTTCCTGTGAGCCTCTGGCCACATTTTCATCAAGGGATCAATGCAGAAGATTGTTTCTTTCTTTCTTTCTTTCTTTCTTTTTTAAAGATTTATTATTTTTATTTATTTCTCTCCCCTTCCCTGCCCCTACTCCCCAGTTGTCTGCTCTCTGTGTCCATTCACTATGTGTTCTTCTGTGTCCACTTGTATTCTTGTCAGCAGCACTGGGAATCCGTGTCTCTTTTTGTTGTGTCATCTTGCTGCATTAGCTCTCCATGTGTGCGGCACCACTCCTGGGCAGGCTGCACTTTTTTTGCACAGAGTGACTCTCCTTGCAGGGCGCACTCCTTGTGCGTGGGGCTCCCCTATGCGGGGGCCAGCTCATCACATGGGTCAAGGAGGCTCTGGGTTTGAACCCTGGACCTCCCATGTGGTAGGCGGACGCTCTATCTGTTGAGCCAAATCCGCTTCCTGAGAACATAGTTTTTTGTGTTCTGTTTAAAGTCTCCTGGGAGTAGAGGTGGCTCAAGCCCTTGGGCACCTGCCTCCCACATGGGAGGTCCCAGGTTCAGTTCCCTGTGCATCCTAAAAAGAAGACAAGCATACAACAAACAGACACAGAGCAGACAGCGAGCCCAAACAATGCATGGGGGTGGAATAAATAAATAAAATAAATCTTTAAAGACTCCTTGTTTCATATATATTGATGATGTGTTCACATTGAACACATGGTCAACAGCAGTACAACTTAGCCCTGAAGAAAGCTTATCCAACTGGCATATTTTCTCCGTAAGGCACATCACAGCCTTTGTGCTGAGAAACACTAGACAGCACTTCGGCGCTACGCTTGGGAGCCATTTTAGTCAGCGGAATCACCAACAGAAAACACAAAAACAAAACACGGCACTAAATAAATTTCAAAAAGCACCCTTGCTCGCAGCACGAGAGCTGAAACAAGAAAGCGGAGCATCTTTCTGTTTTACCTTGGCTGGGAACGTGCATGCTGGCTGAAATAGATTTTTTTGCCACCCTGTGCATGTCTGCAGATGACTGTGAAAACACCACGGGTATTGATTTGGGAGTTACGCATCCACTTTTAGTGAGCTGTAGAATTTGCAAATACAGAATCCAGGAAAACGAGGATGGACCATAAGGCCGGAAAAAGAAAGACAAAACCCCTATCAGGGCCAGACCCCATGGAACGGTCGTCCCAGAAAAGGAGACACTTCCGCTGGGGCAGACGGGCGGGGGCCCCACAGGGCGGGAAGTCGCCAGGTCTCCCAGCAGACCCCCTCGGCACAGCGCTGAATGGAGGCAGCTCCCTCCGGCTGGCAGCTGGCTGGCAGACTGTCGTGTGCGGAGGGGGGGCTTTCCAGCCCAGCCCCCTCTCTGATATCGTACTTCAGTCTGCTAAATTCTGGGTCCATATCTTTTCCTGTATGTTTGGGTTCACTTGGCGAGTGGCGCAGGCAGGGTTGCTGGGGAGAGAGACAGTCCCAGGCTTGGAGGCCAGCTTCCTGGGCCCATTCTGGGAGAAGCAGGTCGCTTGGCCCCCCTGGGCCTCTTCCTCTCGGGTGCCATGAGGTGCAGGGGCGTTCCAGGGCATGTGCAGTAGCCAGGGGCACGTAAGTCCTCGTGTGTGGCTACTGTTCCTGTTGCTTGCACTTACCTCCCCTTCCGTGTAGGCTGCCTGGAGGGGGGACACCCTGAGAATCTGTAGGTGGCCGAAGGACAGCCAGAATCACTGGTCCCCCGGGGAATAAGCTTCTGGAGGCAAGTACCCGCAGTTATGCTTGTACATGGTGGCAGCCTCTACTGGTTTCCCACCCAGCATCTCCATCCCCCAATAGGCCAGGCTATTATTTAACAGAACCCCAATTTAGCTCAGGAGTGGGGTACCTATGTGTCAGGGAGGGTGGGCCCTTCCTCTACCCCCGAAGGACAAGGCGCAGGCAAGGCAGGGGGCCCGTCTCTTCTGTGGTAGGAGGGGCCATATGACACCATTTGGCCAACTGGTACCTGGTGGGGTGAGGGGAGCATTTTAATTTGCCAAAGGGCTGCCGGTGCAAAGTACTGGAAATGGGTTGGTATTTATAAGGGGAGTTATTTGGGGTAAAAGTTTATAGTTCCAAGGCAGTGTAAGGTCCAACTCTAGGCACCGAGAGAGGTGCTTTCTTACCGTGGAAGTCAGCCGCCACCTGGCGAAGCAAGATAGCTGCCGATCTTGGCTGCATCTCCACCTTCCTGTAAACCTGGCACAGTGCTCGTCTCTTACCAGGCCTCCTCTCTCCGTCTCGGTGGCTCTGCTTTCTTCCCGAGTTCAGTTGTGAGCTCTCAGGCATATGGTACGTCTCCCCTTGGGCCTCAGCTCTTTGAGCCTCTTGGGAGCTTCTCTCCTTGCAGCTCAGCTGTGGGAGAACCTAGAGTGCTTTCTCTTGTTATTGTAGGATCATATCTGGTGGCTTCCTTTATCTGGATCTGGGTCTGACTCTTTCTGTGTCTCCATTTATATCAGACCCAGCCAGAGGACAGAGACCCAAGCTGGCTCACACCCACAGAGGTAGTCCAATCAAAAGCCCTAAAGCAATCTCATCAGATACTCTAATCAAAGGCCCCTCAGCTGAATTTAATGCAGTCAAAGAGCCCCACGCCCACAGGAATGGATTAATTTAAGAACAGAATCTTTTTCTGGGATTCACAAAATTCAAACAGTCACACAGGCACTTACCCAAAGCCACACAGGTATTGGGTTTCCAGTTGGGGCAGCACAAATCCATGAACTTTGTCTCGTTTGGGAGGAGACTACTTCTGTCCCATCAGCCGAGGCAGCACCCAGCCTGTCCCCATCACCTCGGCCTTTGGAGGGAGCCAGCTCTCCTCTGAAGAGGCCCGGCTTACCCCCGACCAGGATGTCCATTTTTACAACCCTAAGATCCCCTACCCCCTCTGACTTGCTCAGGGAGAGGCACCTGACGTGGGGGCAGTGTCTTAGTTTACCAGAGCCGCTATGACAAATACCACACAATGAGTTGGCTTAAACAACAAGCATTTATTGTATCACAGTGGTTGTTTCTTTGCTTTTCTTAGGAGGTGCCAGGTATTGAATTCAGGGCCACAGACATGGGAAGCAGGCGCTCAACCCCAAGCTACACCCACTCCCTGAATCACAGTTTTGAAGGCTAGAAGGACGATATTAAGGCCACCCTTTCTCCCGGAGTCGTCGGTGCTCTGTTGAGGGCAGTCGTCCAGCACGTGGAGATCTCATTCGCTCCCATGTCTGCTTTTCTGTTTTCTGCGGGCTTTCGAGTTCTCTGACAATATCTGAATTTTCTTGTTTATAAATTCTCCCATCACATGGATTACGGCCCACCTTGATTCAGCTTGGCCACACCTAAATAGGATCTTCAAAGATCCCATCCACAAATGAGTTCACACCTTAAATGATGATACCATCTTCAAAGGTCCTACTTACAGATGGGTCCACACCCACAGGAATGCAGAAAAAGACTTGAGCATTTCTTTGGTGGGGGACAGGATTCAGTCCCGTGAAAGGGCTGGTTATGAAAAAGTTGGTCATTGTAACTAGGAACTATGGAACGGTTCCACCAATTGTTAATGGAAAGAGAAAGAGGAAAGATGACTGTGGTAGGCAGGAAAATGGCCCCTTGAAGAGGTCCACGTCCCAGTCCCTGGAACCTGTAAAATGTTACCTTATGTGGCAAAAGGGACTCTAGATGTGACTAAGGTTACAGACCTTGAGGTGCTGAGGTTATTGTAGGATTATCTGATTGGGCCCAAACTGATCAATGGGTCTCCTTAAAATCAGAGAACTTTCCACAGCTGCAGAGAACAAGAAGGAGAAGTGATGGAGAGATGTGACATTACTGACTTTGAAAGTGGAGGAAGGAGACCATGAACGAAGGAATGCTGGCAGCTCCTAGAAGATGGAAAAGGCAAGGAAACAGATTTTCTCCTAGAACCCCCTGAAAGGAATGCATCTCTGCTGACACCTTGATTTGAACCCACTGAGACCCATTTCAGACTTCTAACCTACAGAACCATAAATAATAATTTGATGCTGTTTTATTTCTCCTCATCCCCTTGTTGTTTGCATTTGCTTTGTCTGTCTTTTGTGTGTGCTGGTTGTCTTTTTCTTAGGAGGCACTGGGAACTGAACCTGGGACCTTGCAGGTGGAAGGGAGGCACCTAATTGCTTGAACCACCTCTGGTCCCTTTGATGCTGTTTTGAGCCACCACGTTGGTGGTGATTTGTTATAGCAGCAACAAGAAACTCATACAACGGTCAACAGTGCAGCACAGTCATGTTTGGGGTGGGACACTAGAGGGAGGCTACTTGCCTACAGACCTAAGAGGAATGTAAAATAAGCATTTCTTTGAAGCCCTGAAGCCCTGAACTTTGAGGGGAGGGTTGCCCCTTTCTAAAGAGTCAGTGTATAAGTTGGAAATCTCCTTCTGTCAATGTTAGCCTTGAAAACGCAAAGAAGATGTCATCTTGGACATCTACAAATGACTTCTCCAATGAGACCCCCATGCCAAGTTTTCCCTTAGGGACAGAGTGAGCATCAGATGTAGTTAATGAACTACACTCAGTGCCATGGGACACTCACCCAGGGAGAGGCTCACAGGAACGGGGGCGGGAGGGAGCGGCAATCCACGCCCCATCTCCTGAGGACTCCGGGCACGTGACCTTTGACTGACATGGCATGGGGTGGGGCAGGGGGAAGAGCTGTGCTGTTTTCTGTTCTATTCTTACTTTGCCTCATTCTCCTCCCCACTCCACCCCTAAACATAGGCAGTTGAATATGCAGGACTTCAATGTGAGTTCAAAACGCCTCCCTGAGGAAAGTTCTGGTCATGGGAGGTGGTGAGGGTAGCGCAACATGGTCAATGTGCTGAATCCCATGGAATAGTGTGCTTGGGAGGGGCTGAGACGGGAAAGTTTAATAAAGTTTCCAAAATTGAAACAAAATAAGGGAGGGGGACAACTAAAGAGACAATGTTAATTAAATGAATATATGATCTGGGACTGGATCTAATAATGGAAAAGTCCAAAGAATATTACTGGGATATATGAAAAATTTGGAATCTAGACTGACGCTTTGTATCAGTGTTTAAGTCCTTGAACTTGGTACCTGCACTTGCGGTGGTGACGTAAGTGAGTATCCTTGTTCTTAGGAAATGTACATGGCAGTATTGTATGTTCAGTGCAATCTACGCACAAATGTTTAGAAGAATGATTGATACCGTATTTTGGTAAATACAAATAAGAAAAAGGGAAAAGTTATACATTAATTTTCCCTGTTGCAAAAAAGGGGAAGTTACACACACACACACATCTTTTCTTAGAGCATTCTTTAGAAAACTTGTCATTGTAAATCCTTTCTCTGCTCCTTCGAAATGTATGCAAATCTTTCTAAAAGCTAAATAAGACTTTGGCCTACTTTACAACCCGGGGAAGTCTTTGTTTCAAAGACCTGGGAGCCACCTCTCTGACATATAAAAATCAAGGACTTTAGGGCTCTTATCTCAAATTCGACAGTTTTGTTTTTTTTTAAGATTTTTAATTTATTTCTCTCCCCACCCCGCAGGTGTCTGCTCTCTGTGTCCATTCACTATGTGTTCTTCTGTGACCGCTTCTATCCTTATCAGTGGCACTGGGAATCTGTGTTTCTTTTTGTTGCATCATCTTGCTGCGTCAGCTCTCCGTGTGTGCGGCGCCATTCCTGGGCAGGCTGCGCTTTCTTTTGCGCTGGGCAGCTCTCCTTATGGGTGCACTCCTTGCGCGTGGGGCTCCCCTATGTGGGGGACACCCCTGCGTGGCAGGGCACTCCTTGCGCGCATCAGCACTGCGCATGGGCCAGCTCCACACGGGTCAGGGAGGCCCGGGGTTTGAACCGCAGACCTCCCATGTGGTAGACGGACACCCTAACCACTGGGCCAAGTCCGCTTGCCTCCACAGGAAGTTTAACCTAAGTGTCATGTAGATATATGCTGCCTGTCAGAGATCTGCGTAGTTTTCTTAATCATTTGGGTAGAGGAAATTAACACACTCAAAGACCACACCAATTGCCAGGTGAATTTAAGCTGAACTGTGGGTACACATGGTGCCAAGTCCTCTTCCTCACCGACCAGTTTTTCGCTGACGTTAACTGTATGTAATGGGTTTTATCTGCTGGCTACACAAAAGCGTGAACTTGCTTTCCGTCTCTACATTCTCTTTAGCAGATTGTCAGTGAGGCATCATGTCCTGGTTTCAAGAGCATTCAATATGAGAATTGTTTTTCTTTCTCTTCCACCTTTGCAGAGAGGTTTTCTGGGTTGGGAGAAGATTTTGCTTTTAATTTTATTTCCTTAGTAGTAGAAAGTAAGAAAGGAAAGAAAGGAAGAAAGAAAGAGGGAGGGAGCAAATGTGGCAAAATGTTAAAATCGGTGGGTCTGGCTATGGGGAGTGGGTTATATTGCAGTTCTCTGTATGGCTTTTGAATGATTTTTGCAGCTTGTCCTGTAAGTCTGAAATTATTTCAAAATAAAAAGTTGAAGGGAAAAAACTGCCTTCACAGGGTGAAGTATGGTGTGGGGACAGGATGGGAAAGCTCCGTCGTCACAGGGTACAGCCTGGGTGCGTGCCGCCGCGGTCACAGACTCGCAGACCTCCTCCTCTTCGTGGGCAGGTGCATCCTCCAACCAGCCTGGGTTTTCCGGGATCAGCCTGCTCAAGTGCCTTCCAGACTTGCAGTCGTGCAGGAAAGCTGCGGCTAACTTTTCCCATGTCCCGTTTCCGCTTGTCTTCATTTTTCTGATAGGAGGGTAATGATCCGGTTTAAGGAGCGATATAAATAGTAACCCAGATGTCCAAGAAAGGGGGAGGGACGGCGGAGCCCCACGGCCCGGCCAAGCGTTTTCAGGGCTTTACTTGTCGTGATCTAGGAAAGCCTCCCCGAGGTTTTCTGCAGGGCAGGTGAGTTAGGGCGGAAGGCCGAGAGATTCTGCCCGTGTTGTGGGTCCTTTTTTCCCGATAAGAACTGGTGACCTTTGCAAAGAAAGAAGACTGATGGTGGCCCTGGGGCAGTCAGGTTTCAGGTTTTTCTCCAGGGTTCTCTCTCGTTGGCAACGCTGGGGTTTTGGGTTTTTGCCACCCAGGCTGGAAGAGGCTGGAAGCGGCTATCAACGCCGCTGACCGCGGCTGCTGAGAAGCTTCTTCCCCCGGAGCCCCGCGGGGTTCCAGGCAGGAAGGGGGACCGGCGGGGCCCAGACACCGTTTGTCCAGCCAGTATCAGGCATACGCTCGAGGCATCATCAGCAAATAAACACGTGGCTCCGCTTTCCGGGGCCTGGAATGAAGCGTGACCTCAAAGAGCCGAAGAATCCAAAGCTCCCGGAGAAGGGCAGACGCAAGGGCCAGGGGGTCAGGTGGGATTTCGGGCGCTGCAGGGCAGCAGGGAGACGCGGACCCCCGAGACGCTGAGGACCTCTGCGCGCCCAAGACTTGTCCACGAGGGAGGACACCCAGGCTGGGGGGGGGGTGACGAGGGCACATGCCCGAGGCTTCGTGTCCCCGGGCAGCAGTTTCCAACCCGGTCGGCCAGCGACAGGACGTGTGCGGCGACGCAGTGCTCAGAGGGCCCCAGGCCCACGGAGCTGGACCCGGCGGGCCCGAACGGCGGCCCTCTCCGAGCTCGCTGGCCAGCGCCCGGGCCGCGCACACCGTGAAGGCGTGCGGGTGCGTGTGCAGGGGCTGTGCACGCCGGCAGCCGAGGAGGCGGGGGGCGTTAGGGGTGTGCGTGTGTGTGCAAGGGCTGTGCACGCCGGGCAGCCGAGGAGGCGGGGGGCGTCAGGCGTGTGGGTGCGTGTGCAGGGGCTGTGCACGCCGGGCAGCCGAGGAGGCGGGGGGCGTCAGGCGTGTGGGTGCGTGTGCAGGGGCTGTGCACGCCGGGCAGCTGAGGAGGTGGGGGGGGCGTCAGGCGTGTGGGTGCGTGTGCAGGGGCTGTGCACGCCGGGCAGCCGAGGAGGCGGGGGGCGTCAGGCGTGTGGGTGCATGTGCAGGGGCTGTGCATGCCGGGCAGCTGAGGAGGCGGAGGCGTCAGGTGTGTGGGTGCGTGTGCAGGGGCTGTGCACGCTGGGCAGCTGAGGAGGCGGAGGCGGAGGCGTCAGGCGTGTGGGTGCGTGTGCAGGGGCTGTGCACGCCGGGCAGCCGGGGGTGTCAGGCATGTGGGTGCGTGTGCACGGGCTGTGCAAGCCGGGCAGCCGAGGAGGCGGGAGGCGTCAGGCGTGTGCGTGCGTGTGCAGGGGCTGTGCACGCCAGGCAGCCGGGGGCGTCAGGCATGTGGGTGCGTGTGCACGGGCTGTGCACGCTGGGCAGCCGGGGGCGTCAGGCGTGTGGGTGCGTGTGCACGGGCTGTGCACGCCGGGCAGCCGAGGAGGCGGGGGGCGTCAGGCGTGTGGGTGCGTGTGCAGGGGCTGTGCACGCCGGGCAGCTGAGGAGGCGGGGTGTGTCAGGCGTGTGCGTGCGTGTGCACGGGCTGTGCACGCCGGGCAGCTGAGGAGGCGGGAGGCGTCACAGCCTCTCCCAGCCTGGCTCAGCGCCGGTAAGCGGTAAGCCGGGGAGGCTCCCCGACAGGAGGGGGATGCCAAGGGCCCTGGCTGCAGCCTTCCGCCTCCTCTCACAACCAGGGCTGGTCGCCTGGCCTCCAGCAGCGAAAGGTGGGCTCCAAGGAGAAGAGCGGCCATGGAACAAGTACCCTGGGCATACTCGGGTCAAGACACAGGACAGGGTGGTGGTGGATGCAGCTCAGTGGTTGAGCGCCTGCTTCCCATGTGCAAGGCCTTGGGTTCAATCTCTGGAATCTCCTAAAAAAACAAAACACACTGGAACCCCACATCAGTTAAAATGTGTGTTCTCTCTGCCTCCTTGATTCTGGCATAGTTGCCTTCGCTTACCACCTAGGATCTCATCGGAGGTTAAGCACACGGTTTGCACAGCTCCTCATATCCCGTGTGGGCCCCGAAGGGTGACGCAGGCGAGAGCGGCTGTGGTGGGGACCGTGGTCTGACAGGGAGCGTATGTGCGGAGGTGCCAGTGTGAAAAGACTGGACGCTAGCTTGGGCACATGGGGAAGACACTGCAGCTGTCACTGGGAAAAATTCATCATCAGACAGAAACAAAATATATTTATTAGAAACAGGACCCATACATACGTCGCACACGCTCATGTTAACAGTTACAGACATCCCCGCGAGTGTGTCCTCTGCTGACAGTGCCGGGAACACTCCAGTGTGCCGTGGACACGAGGCTAGAGGCACAGCCACTGCACCCAGCTCACGTGGTTAACGTTAGTGAGCTGCTCGGGTGGTACCGATTCAGCCAAACTCTAACCTGGGTCAGGGAAGTGGAACACCTGGTGACCTTGGGCAAATGTGGATATTAAAAATACTTTTTATAAAAGTTGCTAGGTTATATCCTGGACGGCGGGTCATCGGCAGTTCATCTCAAAGTGGCCCCCAGCTCTGGAATGGATTTGGCAAGTGGACTTGTGCTGGACGAGCCTGTCCTTGGCTTCACGTTCCCGTGAAATGACTGGCCGTGGGGTGGGCCCCAGGGTGGCCCGGGAGAAACCCTCCGGAAGCTTCTGCCGGGCTGGGCAGAGAACGCTAAAGTCACAGTTAGATGGGGAATCACTTTGGGAAGTATTTTTCGTCTAATATGTACAGCATCTACTTTGAATGGCCTCTACCAAAGCTAGAAAACAAGGGAATGAAGAAGGTCCACAAAGACTAACTTTGCTTCTGAAGTGAGAGGAACAGGGGTGGGGAGAAGAAAGTGTGAATTTGCCCAGTTCTTCAGGAAGTCATCCCAGAGGGGCAGGGGCCGCCACGCTATTATCGGGCACTAAAATTCAAGCCGCAGTGCCAAGCACTGGGGGCCTCTCTTCACATCTTTAAAAAAAAAACGCCACTCTTCTGGGTCTCGCATTTTGCAGCTGCTAAGGAAAAACTGTGTTTTTCTTTAAAAAAGAAAAGAAAAAAGGATCGGCACACCGCCCAAATAATTTTCAATGAGGAAGAAAAGGAAGCTGGCTTTAGCAAACTTAGATATTGCAGCCTCTGACGGCCTCAGGATAGAAAGTGCGGAATGATCCAATGGGCCAAGTAGAAGAAAGTATCAGATGCTGTACCTTGTTTTATCAGTTCATCAAACTTTCACAGTTACCTTGTGCTCTGAGCTCTAAAATTCAGTTAGGAGCCCTGCGCGGGTTGAAGCAGCCCAGGCCGGGTGGGGGGGGACACCCACAAACACACTGCCTCTCCAGGACTGCGCCCCTGACCGGTAGCCCGGCTGGCGTCGGCCACCCCCACTCCTGTTTCTAGGACTAGGGTGCACTTCCTTTGACACACGAGTGCCCACTGCCGAAGAGAACAGAAGCCGAAGAACTTAAGTTACCAAAAAAACTAGGCTATTAATAAATTGCACACGGGCCCAGCCTCGGAGGAAGGAAACCGGCCACTCCAACACGCAGCCCTGGAGCCTGTGGCTCATCTTTATCGCTAATCACTACAAACAGCCCCGGGGACCCTCACGGTGGGAGGCGCTGAGACCCCGGAATGCCGAACACCCCCTCCAGGCTCCCCAGGATCTCAGCTGTCATCCCCGGTTGACACCCACTGCCTGGGACCCCGTGTTAACGCAGAGCAGACTCAGGGAGCTCGCGAGAGTGTCAGGAGGGGGACAAAAGACCGCTGTGGAAAGCGGCGACTAATCACTTTCCTTTGGATGGAAGCAGAATCACGGGAAAGAGCGAGTTAAATGTGTTCAGGTGGTGCCTGGAGCTGCCGCTTGCCAACAAAGGGCCCAGTTATGGAATCTTCACTTTCTGAAAGGCGGCTCTGAAAGGAGAGCTTTAAAAAAGGTCTGTAGAAAAAAAAATTAAAATAAAAAATAAGACAAAAGAAAAACATTTAAAAAGAAAAAACATAAAACTGAAAAAAAAAAAGTCCATCCTTGATCCCACCTCCCTGATGTGCTGAAGCCACCCACTTGGGAAGGGCAGGGAAGAGGCAGGGCAGGCACGCGCAGCCTGGGGCAGGGGTGGGGGGCCTCCAGCAGGACCCCTCCTCTCCCAGTAGCGCTTCCAGGACCCCCTTGGCTCAGATCAGCAGTCACAGGGCTCCTTACACACCGGGGACAGTTAACGGCAGGGTCCTAACTCGGGGCTCGCCGTAAGGGCATCCTTCCCCAGGCAGGCACCGTGCAGCACTGCTCGGCACTTACGGGTCGCCTGAACCGCCCTCGCGCGCCGTGCGGCCTGCAGCTGCCCAGCGAGATGCCCAGAGCCCCCGCCTGGTAGCCGAGCACCTTCAGAAGCCTGGGCCGTGGGTGTCAGATGCCCTTGGGTACCTGCTAGGATGCTGGAGAAAACCACGTTTCCCGTGTTCAGTTATAAATGGGGCCCATCACCGCTCGCTCCTAAGGGCTGCTGCTTCTTTTGCTTTTGCCATGGAAACCAAAAGAGGCCTGAAGAAGTGCTCAAAAGTCCATCGGCCTGAAATTAATTTAGGTTTGCTACCAGCCTGGGATCCCAAGCAATAAACATCCTCAGCTGGTTTAACTGTGTAAGAGCATAAAGACAGACAGACAGACACGAGTGACTTCCGTTCAGTCCGGCGTGTTGACGAACCTGTGTGTGACCAGGAGGCAGGACAAAAGGCAGCAGGCGGACAGACGCTGCGGGTTCCCTTCTCGCAGGTAAAGGGCCAACTGAGGGGTCCCACCTGTGTGGGTGGCAGCCGCCCCCCACCCAGACACCACCCAGGTAGGGCGCCCATCTCCACCGGCCCCCTTCTGGGGCGTTTGGACCTGTCACTCGGGCTCATTTGCATTCGTGCATCTGTTCCTTTTCTTCCAAATAATCACGTACGTGACCGTGAGATTGAAAAAAAAAAAGAATGTAATCAAGGTCTAGTGTTCAAATTGTTACCTAGGACCTGAGGACAGTCCCCCAGAATGCAGCGGGCTGTCCCTGCGCTCCTGTTTCCAGGCTGCTCCCTTACTTTGTGTGTTTTGTGGAGTGTTTTATATCTGGGGGCAGGTTAGCAAGGACAAACCTTTTATGAAGGCAAAAACCGGGTATTTTTTTTTCAGGGAAAAAAATTACTGACGTGGAAATGCCGTTTGTGGGGCCCAGGCGACAGGCTCTGAGACTCCAGGCAGGTCACAGTGTGGAGTGACCACGGTGAGGGGAGAGGCGGCGGCGGGGTCCGGGTGGGAGCCAGCCTGGGCGCGGCCCTGCGCACCTGGAAGGAGGCCAGGGGCCTGGCAGGGAACCCTCTCCACACGCAGCCCCAGCGCCCTCGGGGGCACCACGCCTGGTTCCGATGGGCCGGCGGGTCCGCTTGGCTGGAGCTGGCTGGCGGTCCCCAAGGCGCCTCCCTCTGAAACGCGGGCGCCGGGGCGCGAGGCGACGGGCTCCAGGGCAGCTGGCGTCCGGGGTTACGTCTCGAAGTACTTGTAGATCTGGGCCACGTACTGCATCACGCTCTGCCAGTCCGGACGGTCGGTGTAGAGCATCTCGCTGAGCTCCTGCAGAGGGGGGAGAGGTCACCGGGGGATCAGGCGAGGGGGCGCGCGCTCCCGGGCCGGGGCCTCCCCCCGGGAGGGCCTCCACGTGCGCGCACGGAAAGGGCAACGCGCTGGGCTAGGAGGGAAGCCTGCGGCAGGGACAAGCCCAGAGTGACCAGGCGACACGCATCGTCGGACTCCACCCCCGTCAAGTATCTGAACAGGCACATTCACAAAGAGAAAAAGCGGATTAGAGGTTTCCGGTGGGGAGAGAATTCTTCGGTGAGGAGGGAGCTCCTGCGTGGGTGATGACAAAACTTTGGCCGTGGAAGGTGGTACGGTGGCCCAACACTGTGAATGCAATTAATGCCATGGAACTGTACACTTAAAATGTCCAAGTTCTGTACTCTGTTGTTCTCAGGATAAAACGTTAATTGTTTCTTCCTTTATTTAGAAGATTTGGTTGCTTACGAAAAGCGTTAAGACATCACCTCCTACCTCTTTCATTTTTTAACAGCATTAGAAAGTTTTGAAAAGAGAAAGCCACCCGTCATTCCACTATCATAAAATGATTTCCAATTTTCTACATTCCGTTCAAATGTGCACCTCGGTACCCCATACTTCTATCACGATGTACGCTGTGCTTTTCTATTTTTTAACTTTTTTTTTTTGTTGCCCTCCTTAAACTCCTTTACCAATCACTGCCTTCTCTCTTTTTTGGAAAAAATTTGAGAGGTTGTGACTTTATAATACAATCATGCATACCATAACAGGATTCCTGTATATTGCCCTTACTCAGCATTATTCCTGGCAGTTTTCCATGGAGCTGTGTGTTTTGCTAGCTGTGTTTTTTTTTTTTTTTTTTTTTTTTTGCCTTTTTCAGGAGGTACCAGGGATTGAACCTGGGATCCTGCACATGGGAAGGAGGCGCTCAGCTGCTGAGCTGCACCTGCTCCTCGCTGGCTGTCACTTTAGCACCTGCACAGGGAACTGCTGTCCCGTCACTGGCATAATGGCTTCCTACTGTTTGGTGCATAATTTAGTAGTTTATGTTCCAGTTCTTCACAATTACAGATTTTGCAATAATATCCTTGTGCAGTGTTGTTTTCTTCCATTGGATTATTTCCTTAAGATAAATTTCCAAGGATGGGATTACTACAAAAGCCCTGAGCCAACTGAAATGCAATAAATATTTTACCAGCATTAAGTGTTACCATTTAAGAGTTCTTTCCCCCCTAATTTAGTGAGTGGCGAGCAAGAACAAGGTACAGGCTGGAAAGTGACAGGCTGAGAGCCGGGTGCCAGGTAGAGCACTGGGTCAATCGTTCTGGGAATCTGTGCTACTGAACATATTTAACAGCTAACTTTGACACTGAATTTGGATTCTTCTGTGGTCATAAGAGAATAGTGCGTGTCTCAGTTTGCCAGGGCTGCTATGACAATACCACACACCAGTTGGCTTAAAGCACCAGGATTTCATTGGCTCCCGGCTTTGGAGGCCAGAAGTCTAAAACAAGCTCCCGACAGGCCATGCTTTCCCCCCGCATTTGCAGGGTTCTGGCGCTGGCTTGCAAAATTGTTGGGGTTCCTTGGTTCGCACATTGCAGCTCTGTCTCCGTGGGCTCCCCTAAGCCCTTCCCTGATACCTGGCATGTACTGGCTGAATGAATCTGCATTTCCTCCGCCTTCTAAGGACTCCGGTGACCTGGCTGGAGGCCACCTGATTCATTTTGGCCTCATCTCAACAGGATCTTCGAAAAGCCTCTCCACAAATGAGCCCACACCTTCACTACTGATAGCATCCTCACAGGTCCTACTTACGAATGGGCGCACGCCCACAGGAACCCAGACGAAGACGGGAACACGACTTTGGTGGGGACAGGATTCAGTCCTTGCAGTGGGAACGAACCCTGGGGCAAAGCCAGAGGAGGAGACGTAGTGGAAAAGAAGGCTGACCGTGGCACACCTGCCACTGAGCCATGCGAGAACTAGCTGGGGCTGTCAGCAGGTCACTAACCCAGTCACAACAACATCTAAACATACTTTTCTGATTTTGTGCCCTGGTTATCCTTAACAGTGATCCGCATCAACATTAGTCATGGAAAGAGGGTGGGAGAGGAGCCGGTGGACCACTCCACACTGATGTACCTAGAGTAATTTAAAAAGGGAAACAAAGAAGGATAAAAAGTCTCCTACTTCTGGGAGCGGGTGTAGCTCAGTGGTTGAATGCCTGCTTCCCATGTATGAGGTCCTGGGTTCAATCTCTGGTACTTCCTTGAAAAAAAAAGTCTCCTACCTAGAATACTGAATTTGGATTGTGCACCCAGACTGATGCATGATGTGGTACAATTCTTGTAACAGGAGGGTTGCTAATAAAACAAGACAGAAGAGAAGTAATAAAGAATTGAACATGATATTTAGGAAGTAGGTGAGCTTGGACAGAGGAAGGAATGCTTACAAACTCAGGAGAGATGGAAAACTTTCCTTTATAGGATGGGAAGGATGTATCTTTAATCTTAGAGAAGTTTCAAAAGTCCAATCAACATTCATAATTTTACTCAGAATATATATACACCTTAGCCTAACAATAATTAAACGTATTTTGGTTCACTGTCAGCATCACATTTGAACAGGTTTGAAGAACTAATTCAGCACATTTCACGAGAAAACAGAGTATGTGACATTAATAGAAATCTGATAATGCATGGCATTTGTTTGAATTAGTAGTTTAAAATCTTCCAAAAATAAAACACCAGGGAAACGGATGTGGCTCAAACGAATTCCCGGGGCCTCCTGCTAAGGGGAGCTGGCTGGCGCAGAGAGCTGGTCCACGCAGAGCACTGCCCCATGTGGGAGTGCTGTCCTGCACGGGAAAGCCGCCCCATGCAGGAGTGCTGGCCGTTGTAGCAAGATGACGCAACAAGAGACACAGAGGAGAGACAATGAGAAGACGTAGCAGAACAGGTTGCTGAGGTGGTGCAAGAGAATGACCGCCTCTCTCCTACTCCGGAAGGTCCCGGGATCGGTTCCTGGAGCCGCCTAGTGAGAATACAAGCAGACACAGAAAAGAATGCGCAGTGAATGGACACAGAGAGCAGACAGCGAGGGAGTGGGGGTGGGGGAGAGAGATAAATAAAAATAAATCTTAAAAAAAAAAAACACCAGGCCCAGATGATTTCACTGGTGAATTCTACCAAATACCTAATGAAGAAAAAATACCAATTCTACACCATCTTTTCCAGAAAATAGGTGAGGAGGAAAGTCAGCATTACCCCAATACCAAAGAGACGAAGACCTTACAACAAAATTCTAGACCAAGTTCTCATATGAACAGAAACCCCCAAATTCTTAAATATTAGCAAACTGAACCCAGCAGTATATAGAAAGGATAACGCATCACAATCAAGTGGGGCTCATTCCAAGAATGCAAGCTGGTTCAAATTTGTAAACCAATCAATGTAATTCATCATATTAAACAGACTACACAAGAAAAACTGTATGATCATAACAGCTGCAGAAAAAATTAAAAAAAGCACGGGGGTCCAGGCCTGGGCTGCCTAAGCTCTCAGCCCGTGGCTGCCTACGTGACTTAGACAGAAGCTGAAGGTCACCAGCCTCCCGGGAGGGGACAGAACGTGTAGATGGTACTGTAAACCAAACGTCCTCACGCTAAAACCTCACTCCTGTGACGTCACCACCAGACCGCATGTGCGCCTCATGAGACCCGCGCAGGAACACTGTTCCCACACCCTGTGGGGTGTCCTTGTTGCCCTTCACATCATCCCTCATCCCCATCTTTCTGCAAGGCATGTATTCAGCCTCTGAACTACCACCATCAGAGAGCCGCTCCTGTGCTCAAGTCCCAATAAAGCTTGCGTCTGATTTTGTGCGCAGTGGGTGTTTTGGTCTCATGGCTGCACCAACTCATGCCCTTCAGGCGGTGGGTTGGAACAACTGGTGAGTCACGAGCCAGGAGACCAAAGGACTGCTGGCAGTCGTGGATGCGAGCTCAGGGACAGGAGAATTCTGCCTCTGATGCAGAGTAATAAAGGTGGTGCTAAGGGGACAAGCTGAATGGTCCCTTTTGAAGGGCCCCTCACCCCGAAGAACTGTGGCGATCAAATGGTACAAACTCCTGGGGGGACATCGGGAAATTACTGCTACAATTAAGGAAGTAGTAAGAGGAGGGATACTAACTACCCACAGTCCTGTCGATGGTCCCGAATGACCAGTACAAGAGCCTGATGGAACATGGCGTGTGACAGATTATCATGAATTAAAGAAACACCACCACTGTATGCAGTGGCCCCAGACATGACTATTTATTCCAAGAAATTAGTACCTAGTTACGTCACTATTGCTTTGTTTCGGATCTTGCTAATGCTCTCTTAGGCTCTCCTTAGATGTGTCAAGCCAGCCCACATTCGCCTTCACGGGGGAAGGCCAGCAATGGGCTCTTCCCGGGCTTCCCCAAGGCTATGTGCACAGCTCCCCCGTCTGCCGTGGCCTGGTGGCACAGGACCTGGTCGGTGGAAGGAACCTGTGGCGGGAAACCCATTTCATTATACTGAACTATGTTCACCAGTGATTGTCTTTCAGAATTAAAAGAAGTATTCAAAGACAATTGTATCTCATCTTGAAAGCCAGGGATGGGCAATTAGTCGGACAAGCTGCAAGGCCCCAGCTGCTCTGTCAAATTCTTGTCTGGCTGGGTAAGTCAGAAGCTGTACCTTCTGCTGTAACGGATAAAGTATAATGTTTTCCCAAACTCCAAAACAGTTAATGGCCTTTCTGGGGTTATTGGGGTACTGGAGACTGTTCATCCCTCATTTAGCTCAAATATTGAAACATAAAACTATATTCATTTGCCAATCTAGTAAGTTTAGCCAAAGCCTTTCAATTTGTGCATAGTCCAACATTTAGGATGTATGTACGTATGTATGTGGTATGTATGTATATATGTATGTATGTCTGCTTGTCTTCTATTTAGGCAACACAGGGAACTGATCCTGGGACCTTCTGGAGTGGAAGAGAGGAGCTCAACCTCTTGTGCCACCTCAGCTCCCTGGTCTGCTGCGTCTCGTATTGTCTCTCTTCAGTGTCTCTTTTTGTTGCATCATCTTGCTACACCAGCTCTCTGCATGGGCCAGCACGCCAGGCGGGGCAGCACTGCGTGGACCAGCTCTCTGCGCCAGCCAGCTCCCCTTAGCAGGAGGCCCCGGGAATTCGTTTGAGCCACATCTGCGTCCCCAACGTTTAAGATTTGAAGTCTTTTTTTTTTTTTTCCTTTCAAAAACCAGGCTTAAACTACATGGTCAAAGAAATCTGGTCTTGTTTTTCCATTTATTTTTTAAAGCAGAACAAAATTTTAAAGAAGCTTGTGAAGCAAACTGCAGAATCTGCCTAGAGTCAAAAAATTGTCCCCCATCTTTTTTATGACACAGTTTACTGTGAAATATAAATTCATGATACAATGACTCATTATAAAGCAAATATATCTAATTACAACACAGCAAAGAAAGGGCAGCTGTTGGCCTCCCAGAAGCCCCCTGGGCCCCTCCTGTTCACAGCCTGGCTCACCCCTCCCCCATCCCTCTAGCCAGGCATCATCCCTAACTTTTAAGATAATTACTTACTTGTTACTTTATATTAATAATTTTACTACCTAAACATGCCTTCCTAAGCACATTTTAGTTTTGCCTGTTTTTAAACATTATATAAATAGAATAATTTAATATGCATTCTTTTTGTGTTTTTAAATATGAAAAAAATATATTTATATAATGTTTTTATATAAAATATATTTTAAAGTAATTTTTAAATTTGGTAAGTTATAGATTTATAGAAAAACCATGCAGAAAATAGAGTTCCCATATATTCCCTCTATTAATAATACTTTGCATTAATTATTCGTATGGGACCTTAGTTATAACTGATGAAAAAATATAATTACACTATTAACTGTAGTCCATAATTTACATTGTTTCACTGTGTTGTACAGTCCTATGTTGTTGTTTTTTATATTTTTATTCTAGTAATATATATAACCTAAAATTTCCCCTTTTAGTAACATTCAGTGGTGTGAATTCCATTCACTCTGTTGTGCGACCGTCACCACCACCCATCACCAAAGACTTTCCATCACTCCAGGCAGAAATTCTGCACCAATTCAGCATTAACTCCCCATTCCCTCTCCCCACCTGGACCCCTGGTAACCTGTATTCTAGTTTCTGGCTCTATGAATCTGCTTATTCTAATTATTTCATATCAGTGAGAGCATAGAACACTTGTCCTTTTACATCCGGCTTCTTCCCTCCAGAGGATGTCTTCAGTGTTCACCCACATTGCAGCACAGACCAGAACTTCATTTTTATGGCAGAGTAATACTCCACCCTATGGGTGTACCACGTTTTGTTCATCCGTTCATCTGCTGACGGGCACTTGGGTTGCTTCCATATTCTGGTAACTGTGACTAACGCTGCTAGAGACACTGATGTGCAAATATCAGTTCTAGTCCCTGCTTTCAATTCTTTTGGGATATTCCTAAGAGCAGGAGAGCCAGGTCATACGGGAAATTCTACACTTCATTTTCTGAGTCAATATTAGGTTTTCAAGATTCAACTATGCTGTTATGTGGTGCAGAACTGTTCATTTTCACTGAGTGCAAATCTACAAAATAAGGTATGTACTGTTTCATCTATCCCGTTTTCTCCTTCCTCCAAGAGTTTAATTTAAAAAAAACAACTGTATATCCCTTGGAGACTGTGATCGGGAATTTAATTCGAGCATATTTATTTTAAAAATTTTAGTGTGGTAACACACATATATAACATAAAAACTGACATTTTAACCATTTTTATGTGTACAATTCAGAGGCATTAACCACGTTTAAAATGCCGGGCAACTTTCACCACATCCATTACTAAAACATCTCCATCACCCTGAGTAGAAACACGGTACCTATTTGGCAAGAGTTCCCTTGGTAATCTCCAATGCACTTTCTTTCTTTTTTCTATTTTTATTTTTTTTCAAAGATTTATTTTTTATTTATTTCTCTCCCCTTCCCCGCCCCCCCAGTTGTCTGCTCTCTGTGTCCATTTGCTGTGTGTTCTTCTGTGTCTGCTTGCATTCTTGTCAGGCAGCTCCAGGAAACTGTGTCTCTTTTTTGTTGTGTCATCTTGCTGCGTCAACTCTCCATGTGTGTGGCGTCACTCTGGGCAGTCTGTGCTTTTTTCACGCAGGAAAGCTCTCCTTGTGGAGCGCACTCCTTGTGCATGGGGCACCTCTACATGGGGGCACCCTGCATGGCACAGCACTCCTTGTGCTCAGCAGCAGTGCACGTGGGCCAGCTGCACACGGGTCAGGAGGCCTGGGTTTGAACCCTGGACCCTCCATATGGTAGATGGACGCTCTATCAGTTGAGCCAAGTCCACTTTCTATTTCTGTACTTTCTATCTCTATCAATTTGCTTACTCTAGATATTTGTATCAGTGGAGTTATACAATATGTGTCCTTTTGTGTCTGGCTTATGTCACTCAACTTAATGTTTTTAGAGTTCGACCATGTTGTATCATGTAACAGAACTTCATTCCTTTTGACAGCTGAGTAATATTCCAATGACTGTATATATCACATTTTGTTTATCCATTCATCTGCTGACGGACACGTGGGTTGTTTCCACCTTTTGGCTACTGCGAATAGAGCTTGGGAGCATTGGTGTACAAGTACCTGAGTCCCTGCTTCCACTAATTTTGAGTATACACCAAGAAGTAGAATTGTTGGGTCATGTGGTAATTTCATGTTTAACTGTTTGAGGATCCGCCAATCTGTTTTCCATAGCAGCTGCACCATTTTACATCCTAACTGGCACTGCACGAGGTTCAGTCTTCTCCGTATGCTCGACAATGCACGGGAGTTTCCGTATTGCAAGCAGAGGCTTACAATGATGGCCTCTCTTCCTCAGACAGTGTTTTCATTTGCTTCTTCAGTGGCCTGGGGCTGCTACATGCCTTTGCTTTGTTTTTTCTCTTTGTCTTTGGTGTTCTATAGTTTCATGATGAGACATCTTGGATGGATATTTTGTTTTATTCATCCTGCTTGAAATTCATTCAGTTCTTTGAATCTGTTGGACCCCTGTCTTTTATCATTCTGGAAAAATTTCAGGCACTCTTTTTTGAAATAGTGTTCCTCTCCCATTCTTTCTATCTGCTTCTTCTGGAATTCCCACTGAACAAGTATTGGCTCTTATCTTCCATGTCTCTTGAGTTCTGTGGTTGACACTATTAGTTGGTTAACCCAACAGTCATTGCAAACCTCACTCTCCCTTTCAGGTTTCCTGCTACAGAGGATGAAAAACACATGCTGACGTTCTCAAAGGGCAGCTGGGTGGCCATGTACCAGAATCCTGACGAGGAGCTGGAGGGGCTCTGGGGAGCCTTTTGCTTTCCTTATTGGGGGGAAAGATGTGAGTGGCCATCTCCCCTTCTTCCTGTCCTGTAGGTAGTAAAGGATGCCTGCAGCATGGCAGTCACCTTTAAGCAGAAAACAACAAGTAAAGGGACAAAAGGCCAACAGATTAAGGGTGGGGGAATGTAAAGAGATGCTCTGGGAATCTTGGTTATAACTGAGTGGTGAAGCAATCATGAAATTGCCTCTTGAACTTTTTTTTTTTTTTAAATTAACATCCATATGGTTTAAGCAACTGTTGGACTATGAGTTTTCTACTTCTTAAAGCTGAATGTGTACTAATAAAACCCCTCTATTATATTTTCCATTTTTTAATGTCTGTTTTTATGTTCTGCATAATTCCCTTCGATTTATTCTTCAATTCATCAATGCTTTCTTGTGCTGTATCTAATCAGTTTTTCACCCTATTCACTGTGTTTTTAATTCCGAATTTTCATTTATAGAAGTTCTGACTCTTTTTCCAAATCTGTGTTTTTTTTTTTTAAATAGTAGCTTGTTCTTTCCTTATGGTTTCTATTCCTTTTTTTTTTTTAAGGTTTATATTTTATTTATTTCTCTCCCCTTTCCCGCGCCCCCCACTTGTCTGCTCTCTGTGTCCATTTGCTGTGTGTTCTTCTGTGTCTGCCTGCATTCTTGTCAGGGGCATGGGGACTCTGTGTCTCTTTCTGTTGTGTCATCTTGCTGCGGCAGCTCTGTGTGTGTGTGTCGTCACTCCTGGGCAGGCTGCGCTTTTTTTGTGCTGGGTGGCTCTCCTTACGGGGTGCACTCCTTGAATGTGGGGCACCCCTACGCGGGGGGACCCCTGCATGGCACGGCACTCCTTGTGTGCATCAGCACTGCACATGGGCCAGTTCATCACACGGGTCAGGAGGCCCTGGGTTTGAACCGGACCTCCCATGTGGTAGGCGAATACCCTATCTATTGGGCCAAATCCGCTTCCCTCTATTCCTTTTTTTATCTCATTCATATGTTTAAACCTAAGTCTTTTCGTAGTTTTTCTTACTGTTTTATCATCTCAAATTCTGAGAGACAATCCTCTTGCTTGCTGTGGCCCCTGAGCTCAGTGTAGATAATTTTCTTGAGTGTTTTGTAGTTCTGGCTTGAGAACATATTTTCAGCAGCTGTTGTACTAAGACAGGAGCACCACGGACGTTACAAATTTGGACTTCAAACCTCATCTGGCCCAGTTCTTTTTCTTACAGGAGATTTTTTTCTTTTCTTTTCTTTTCTTAACTTACACACCAAAAAAAAAAAAAAAAAAATCCAGAGAGAGAAACTTCCTTTTAAGCTCCCTGAATTAATAGGTGGTTTTTTATTATTTCCTCTTTCACTAAGAAGAGCAGCATTTTGTAGACTTGGTTTTGTGCAGGAGGCCTCATGAGCAGACCTTGGTTTTTCGCTCAGGGTCTCGTCTCTTGCCCCACACGGGCACGATATACAGCCTGTGGCCACTGGGCCTGGGCCCTTAGGTGACCACTCATTACGAGCCCCTGATCACTGTCCACACCCCCATCCCCTGGGGTTGCCACAGTCCCAGCTCCTACCTTATGGCTCTGGTTTTCACTTCTCTTTTTGCTTCTGGCACCTAGTTATTTCCATTCTTTCTTGAACACTCAGCTGGGTATTAAGACTTTTAAACAACCTTTTAATCAGGTTTCTAGGTGACCTGAATGAGAGGGGTTTAACCACAATTTGGTCCATCATATATCCAGAACTGAAACTGACCCATAATGAGATAGTCATGAAGAAACTCTAAATCTTATGTGGTCAGGCCAACTGGATACCTTTACAGTAGGGACCATAAATATCATTAGGAAATGGATTTCAGTGCTCTGTAAGGAACTGTTTAGTAGTGGCATCAAGCTCTTTCTAATATAATTAGAAAGCACCATGAGGATACCAAAATGTACTTACCAGGCTAGGTTTGATGCCTACACTTTCAGCTGCTTCAAAAGCCAACAAGAGATTCCTTTTCTAGGTTAAAAAGACAGAACTAGAATTATCAACAGAAAAAAATACATTTGCTAATAAAGAACAGCAATTGACACTCCCACATAGATTATCTACTATTATAAAACAATAAACTTTTTATAGCAAATAGGCAAACATGGTGTCAGTTTAAAGAAAAAAGAGTAACAGACTGGCATTGTCATTAAAAATTATGCCATTGATAGACTCTTGTCAAATTTATCTGTCAAAGATAAATTTGAGTTACATTATTTTTACTTTGTCAAGATGTATGACTATACAATTGTTGTACAGAAACAGTTTAGTCATGATGCTGTATCAAAAAAATTATCAAATAATATATGCACATAGTAAAATATAAACAAATGAAAAACTGTTCCTTAACCCAATCCTGGAACTTAGGAAAACCCCTTATAATTTCTCTCTAGTTCTTCTTGTGAGTACCTCGACATTTCTAAATAATAAGCTTATACCACTATTTCTTATTTCTAATATGCAGGCATTATCTATCAACTCCGCCTAGGATAAATGGGACTTAGGTGACTTGCACTTTTCTCTTCCCTTCATTATAATCATGTAACTAATTTTAGTTCCTTTATTGCTTATGTCTGTGACTTTAGATAATATTCCTTCTGTTTCTTGTTCCATCAATTATGTGCAGCACTTCCTGGCTCCACTTCATATGATAAGGAATAAGCTCCCTTGGCTTTTCTCTATCTTGCCAAGTTTCACTTTCAAATTGTTAAAACTCGTAACGTTTGCTTCCTTTTTTTACAATCACATTTAAGTCCTGGGTGCTTTCTTCATAGACCATTCTAGAGGCTGAAAACGATGAGCAGTATTTACACCGTAGGGTGCAATGACTTCCTTCTCTATGGTTCCAAAACCACAATTCCATGACACTCAAAAAAAGACTTTCAAAAGGATTTTCCTCTTGGTAACTCTATCAATTGCTCAAAATCACACTATATTGTAACCGTGTGACTGCTGTGGTCTCCAGGTTAGCCCATTTCTCTTGGGAAAAGTGTTTGTTTCCCAGTAGATCAAAACTGCTGACCATCAGGTTTTAACTTGTCATTTTGGTTTGCTTCCATTTCTTGTTATCTTACGTTTTACAACACTGCCATAACTGGTAACCATATGTATTGTCCCAGCTGGCTCTGGTCATGTCTTAATGGCCCCTTTGTTTAGCTCAGTTCAATTCCTTTACTTGTTATCTTATGTGTGTAAGCGATTTACAGGCCTGCTGCACCCTGTAACCCAATGACTCCCCCAGATGGCTTCTGTCCGCCCTCAAGAGCAGCTTCTCGGCCTGTGCTTCCAGGCTTTCCATGAAAATCAGTCAATCCCTACCAGTCTCCATTTCCACCTCCCTTTGTTAAAATCACGGAAAAACCCTGAGCTCTTCAGTTCCCGGGAGATGGATTTGGGCTTGATCTTCTGGCTCCTGTTCTCCTTGCCAGCAGCTCTGTAATAAACCTCTTTCTTACTTTGAAACCCTCGTGTCACAGAATTGATTTCTGTGTGTATCTGGCAGTGAAATTTTATGCAGCAACATTTTAATTTGCTGCAGATTTGGACCTGCCTTTCCTGAAAAGTTTGGGTTTTCCCCTACAGTTTCTGCTTGTTTGGGATTTCTCTTACTGGGAAAAAGAACTACATACCTATCCTTCCAGTTTTCTGGCTTCTTACTAATCTTGACTACTGTTTATAATTCAAAATATTCTTCTTGTAACCCATTGACCTTCTGTCGTAACATGGACATATTTGGGCCTTACGTTCTTTGCACAGCTTCTCATTTTTTCCTTTATTATACCCTCAAGTTCTTTTTTTTTTTTAAAGATTTATTTATTTAATTCCCCACCCTCCCCCGGTTGTCTGTTCTCTGTGTCTGTTTGCTGCGTCTTGTTTCTTTGTCTGCTTCTGTTGTCGTCAGCGGCACGGGAAGCGTGGGCAGCGCCACTCCTGGGCAGGCTGCACTTTCTTTTGCTCTGGGCGGCTTTCCTCACGGGCGCACTCCTTGCGCGTGGGGTTCCCCCACGCGGGGGACACCCCTGCGTGGCAGGGCACTCCTTGCGTGCATCAGCACTGAGCATGGGCCAGCTCCACACGGGTCAAGGAGGCCCGGGGTTTGAACCACGGACCTCCCATGTGGTAGACGGACGCCCCAACCACTGGGCCAAGTCCGTTTCCCCTCAAGTTCTTAATCATACTATTTTTCTATGAAATCCTTCAATCGAGTCCCCCAGAGCCGCACGTCAATTTTTGGATCGTATGGTTGTTTTATTGGTCTCCTCTCAGGAAAGGCTGTGGGGGAGATTCATCTTCTGGATGCACTCATGCATGAACGCTTCTCTTTTCTACCATCACACTTGGTTAATAGTTTGGCTAGATATAGAATTCTAGGTTGAAAATAGCGGAGCCCCATGTTAAGCTCTAGTTTGCTGCTTCCTTCTGAGACCTTCCTGGCCATTTGCCGAGGTCCGTTCACTCAGATGAACCTAAGAATCATTTTGGTCATGCCTCTCCCTCTCCAGAATTCATTCCAAACCCATTTGGATTACATTACATTTTAATTAAATTTGTAAAATGACGTATAATTGGTAAATTAAGTGCAAATGAGAGGCAAATGCTTCTCTGCAGTCATGTTTTATGTTCCTCGGTAGAATTTCACGGTTTTGTACGTGCCGATGTTAGACCCAATTTTAACATTAAAATCGATACGTTTCCCCCGGTGCTCCCACTTTCTGCCCCTGCCCTCTGATCTGGTACCTTAAGAAGAAAGGGGTGTGAAGCAAACTCTGCTAGAGGAACCAGGTCAGGGCAAACCAGTAAGGAGTGCTTTCATCGAGTCTGTGGCTAAGGCCTTGGAAGCTTCTGGGGGTCGGTGACCTTGGCTCAAGCTTCCTGGCCGCCTCCTTCAAACCCAGGGGCACTGCCGGGGAGGGACAGGACTCTTTACACTTCTTTCCTTAGCTCTGTTCTGTTGAGAGGGGAACCGGGGATGGGCTCCTGGCTTCCTTCAATTTAGCCCAAACTAGGGTCAGAAATCTATCTTGGCACTAAGGAGGACTTTGTCCTCATTTTAAGATCCTTTTGGTTAGTTTTCTGGAGGGGTGCTTCAGGTTACCATCATTCCAGAAGATAAGATGCAAGCCTATTTTTTTTTTTTAATATTTATTTATTCCCTTCCATTTATTTATTTATTTCTCTCCCCTCCTCGCCCCGGTTGTCTGTTCTCTGTGTCTATTTGCTGTGTCTTCTTTTTTTGTCCGCTTCTGTTGTCAGTGGCACGGGAATCTGTGTTTCTTTTTGTTGCGTCATCTTGTTGTGTCAGTTCTCCATGTGTGCGGCACCATTCCTAGGCAGGCTGCACTTTCTTTCGCGCTGGGCGGCTCTCCTTACGGGGCGCACTCCTTTTTGCGTGGGGCTCCCCTACGCAGGGACACCCCTGTGTGGCAGGGCACTCCTTGCGCTCATCAGCACTGCGTGTGGGCCAGCTGCACACGGGTCAAGGAGGCCCAGGGTTTGAACTGCGGACCTCCCATGTGGTAGACGGACGCCCTAACCACTGGGCCAAGTCCGCTTCCCAAGATACAAGCCTATTGATGGCTTTCGGTAGGTAGTGCCTAATTGCTTTCTAAAATGTTACACTTACTTTCAATTCCATCACTCTCACTTAAGTGCCCGTTTTCTTGTACCTGAAGTTTTTATTAAATACTAAAATTTTTAAAAGTCTCTGCCACAGGTGAGAGGTTGAAAAATATCTTATTGTTTTAGTTTTCATCTTTTGGTAACTAGTAAGGTTTCGGAAGGCAGTTCTAAGCCAAAGGTTTGGTACCTGATTCCCCCAAGACTCTCTAGTCTGATTCTAGCAAAACCACTGTGTTTTCTAAGCAGCTCGTGAACACAGAAGAAAGAGTCCATACGGAGCACTCATCTATCTCCACATACCTTGAAATCGTACACAGCATAACGTGGAACGCTGTGGCAGAGGAGGGGCTTTTTGTGCACATAAATGACTTTCACCCGTTTTGGCGGCAGCAGGACAATGGGGACCTAACTCTCTCCTGCACTGTCAGGGTGGCTGTGTTGAAGGCTGGGTGGGAGGCTGCACCCACGGAGGGTGCCGGGGTGCAGGCGCCCTCGGCCTCCCGCCCCTCACCCACTGGGAGCTTCGGTTCCTGCCTCTGCTTCTGCTCTGGGTGGGGTGAGCTGTGGGTCTGGGGCCCTTCGGTTCCAGGGAGGGCCTACGCCCCCAGTCCAGGGGCGACTCTGCCTGGGTGGTGGGAGTTCTGCCAGGACAGGCCCCCTGGGCAATCCCCTGAGCCGACAGGAGAAAGGAGACGGCTCTCAGACCCTCTCCAGGTGGTATTTCATCTCAGAGGCTGACGTACGCATCCCCCCTCATGCTATACCGCCTGCATCTGTCAGGCCAAAGCGGAAGAGCTCTAGATGACAGAAGAATATGCTCTCTTGGATTGAAAAAACCTCCCAAACCTTCCACTGACTGTAACCCTCAGCCTGTGGTTGTACTTCTCTCGAACGCCACAGAGGACATCCTTGTTCGTTTTATCAAAAATTCCAAATTTAATACAGATGTCGAACCTACTAGGTTTGATTACTTCCACCTCAGTAGGGGCAGCTCATGGTTCCTGAATGTTCTGGGCTACCGTTAGCTATATTGCACAGATTTTAGATTTAGATTTTGAGAGGTTTCTACAAGCATTATAGCGTAATGTCTCTTGAGTCCATTTTGGGTGTAGGTGTATACCAAAAACAAAAGCAAAACGCATCTTGGAGTGCTTTCTAGAACAAGGCTGTAGGCGAAGGGCTGGACTTGATGCTCCACTTGCCCCATTAGAGTCTAAAGTGTACGTTCCATTCGAATTTGCATGTCCTCTTTGAAACCCCAATCCAAAAATGCCTCTTTTAGGAGAACCTTCCCTGCTTTCATCCTCCTCTCTCCTGGAGCCTGATGCCCCTATGTCGAGTTTCACACATGCTCCGTTTTAGACTCTACTGACTCGCCTGAGTTGACACACCGTTCTGAAAACCCTCAGTGACAGCTCTGATAGATGTGGGCCTCTCTCACCCACGCAGAATGTGAGTGACCCCCGGGGCATGCTCTGCACACACCGTGGATTCCCAAAATGCTGTTCCATCCCCTGCCCCTCCTCCCAGAGTGCATCTAGAAGGGGGGCGCGTGAGACACAGGAAGCCAGGTATTCCTACGGGGAGTGGGTGGGTGGGCGGCAACCAGACAACAGAGCCCCGGGCTCCAGGCCTCAAGCCCAGCCCGAGGGCACAGGGAGGCTGTGAAGTCAAACACCGTAAAACGGAAGACTCAGGTATCTGGAGCTGCTCCCTCACATGGCATGGCAGTCCTGCCTCCCCTCTCAGTTGATGCCCGTGCTCCCTGATGACAGTGGAATAGATTAGGGGAAGGAAACTCAGCCCGGAACACCCGGCCGCAAGGACGGCCGGAAACGGTGGTGTCCGATGGCTCTGCTGCAGCTTTCCCTCTCCATGGACGGTGGCCGGGGCCAGGTCACCGTGCAGCCGGCCGTGAGGCAGTGCCCGGGAATGGCTGGGGATCCAGAGCCGGACAACGGGTGGAGCCGTGACCAGGCGGCAGGGCTCCCGCCACCAAGCGCGGACGCAGACACGTCGAGGCTCATTATTCTGCAGCAGAATCCCAGTGAGTGCGGGGGGGGGGAGGGGGGGGAGAAGCCAGGTTTGTTTGTGCAACCGTGGACCCTGGCCGCAGAGAGCGTGTGCGTGAGCGCGCAAACCCACCACATTTTTAGTCGGAGCGCATCGCTTCGACTTGTTTTCCGCTGACTATGCTATTTACTCAGTTATCGTCATCATCCCGGAACAATCTCCGGGGTGGGGAGGGAATGGGCACGTGATGTCAGTGCGGACACCGGCTTTGCGCACGCGTGGGCACAACATGCAGGCTGTGTCCAGCAGCCACGTCCCAGGTCTCCGGGGTCCTCCATCACCCTGGCTTCTCTCCTGCTCTGGCTGCTGCTGCCTAGTTCCCTCCAGTGGCGCATCCCGCTCTACCTACATGGCAAACGCTGGACCTCTTCCTCTGCGCCTCCCCCAGGACCTGGGCCCTGGGCCGGGGATCTCCTGTCTCGTGGCTTTACATGCCATCTATGCCTGCACCAATCAACACAGTAGCCACTTGCTATATTAAATTAAAATTAATAAGAAATCTAGTTCCCAGGTGCACCATATAGGGCAGCGCAGATCGAGAAGGTTCCTGCATCTCAGAAGGTTCTACTTGACAGCACTGATCTATAAACCGATAGCTCCCAATTCTTTATTTCCTGCTCTGATCTCTCCTCTGAACTCCAGGTTTGACATCTGACTGCCTGACAGCTCCCCCTGCCTATTTCGCAGGTATCTCAGACTTAGCATGATTCGAGACCTATCTAGTTCTCCCCCGCCTCAGAAAATGGTACTGTCAGGCTGGACACTCAGGGCCGGGAGGGTCATCTTCGCCTCTTTCCTCTTCTCCCCACCCCCATAACCAGCCTGTCTCTGAGGCAGTGGATTCTAGCTCCAACCCTTCCACCTCTTTTCACCTCCATGACTACCACGTGGTCCTGGTTAATGAGGGAGGCCAAGGGAAACGAGTTCTCGTGTCCACTGCTGCAAAGCCTTTCATTCTCGTTGACCTTCACCTCAGTTTTCCACGCAGCAGCCAGATCTTCTGGAAACACGGATTGTGTCAGTTTCTCGTTTGGAATCCTTCAGTGGCTTCCCACGGGCTATGGGCAGAATACCAACTCATCGCACACCATCCGTGGAGGCCCCGAGGGGTCTGGCCCCTGCCCTGTCTGCCTCCGGGACATCCCCGCAGAGCGCTCGTCCCTCCTGAGGTCACCCAGCTGCACTGGCCTTCTTCCACTTTCTTGACACTGCCACGGTGTTCCCTCCCAGCTGCTCCCTCTCTGGAAGGCTCCCCCTGTGCTCACTCGTTGCATTACGGGTTCCTCTGTGTTCATTCTTTGGACATCAGCTTGAACGTCACCTCCTCAGAAAGACTTCCTCATCTAAACCAGATCTCCCACCCCTGCCAATTATTCCTGCTCAGGGAACTTTGTTTCCCTCAAAGCTCTTTCGTGATCTATAATCTTATAAATTTACTTGTTATGTAGGTTTACTCAATTTTGTTTCTTGTCTGTCTACTGCATGAGAACAAGAAGCGCATCTATAGTGTTCACCGTTGTCTTTATAAACTCTGCATGGCAGTTGGCAAGAAAGGCTTGTGTGAAGGAGGGCAGACCCAGCCCGGTCTTTTCCAAGGTACACTGTGCAGAATTTGATTTTGGAGGGTGGTCTAGGTCAGGGGTTGGCCAAACCTGGCCCGCAGACTGTTTTTATAAATACGGTTTTACTGGAATGCAGCCATGTCTGCTCCTTCACGTACCATCTACGGCGGCTTTGGCGGGACAATGGCAGAGCTGAGTGGTCGGGACAGACCCACTGACCCACAAAGCCTACAACAGCCCTTAACAGGAAGTTTGCCAAGCCCAGTTAGAGGTGGTCATTATTTAAAAAAAAAAAAAAAGGTTTGGTGGGTCAAATATATTTTGGCCTAAACAGTCACATGGGTTTCTTTAATACAGGACATCTCGAAGTTGTTAGTGTGCTAATGTGCACTGGGAATCTCACAAATGTGATATGAAATGCAGCTTCCTCAGCTTATCTGAGCCACGGACTCTTTTTTAGTGGTGCTGGCTGGTGCTGTGGAAGGGATTTTGAGAAATCAGGCCAAGATCTTCCTGAATCCATGAAGGTGAGATTCCATCAGGGTCTTCTCTGGAAAATCTCTCAGTTGCCCCAGTAAACCGGTCTCTGCTGCATTTTTTTTTTTTTTAAACTTATCCAGAGTACACATTGAGGAGGGAAACAGAAGAATGCACACAGGATGGATTCCAAGGGGACGCTGGACGGGCTGGGGTCATCCCGTGCTGGGACCAACGTACGACTTTCTATTAATACCTCAGTCCCTAAGATCGCCCCTGGGTGGGATGTGTCGAAGTGGCCAGGAGTGCCCCCTGTATTTTCTAGACGGTAGCTAAACACGGCTCGCAGGGACTTACCTTCTCCTGGCTGCTGAGCTCCTGGTACGGGATGTGCGCGGGGAGGTAGGTGTGCAGGAGGGCGCAGAGCGCCAAGCCGTCACTCCAGCTGCTGCTGAAGTTGGTGATGTCGATGTTCTGTGGGGAAAAAGCAACCGTCATTGCCAAACTGCAATCACAGAGGACCGATGGGGTTGTGCTGAGACGGGGCATCTATCTATGGGTTTTCAGTGAGCTGAGAATAAGGGACCCACATTTGCTGGGCGTATATTTAATCTCGGTGGCAGGGACCGCCTCGGGTTGCCCAAATCTACTCATAGAATAGCACGAAAAAAGGCGTCAGTGCTGAAAACACTAGGGAATTTACGTGCGTCCTCCTGAAAGAGTCCCAAGCACACTGGTCTATGAGAGACGCTGAGGCATCTTATGCTCACAGCAACCCGCCTGGTCAGCTTTGTGTATGCCAGCACTTCCCAGACTGCACTGACCATAGAAGCAGCATTATCATCATCATCATCATCGTGATGCACAATGTCCACTAACACGCAGACCAAGACAAAGCCCGAGCTCACAGCCCGGCGGGAAGGTCTCGGCCCTGGCCCCCGCTCCTACACTCCTTACAACCTGCGAGGGTTCTCGGGGGAGAGAAACGCTCTGCGTGCCCAGAAGCCTCGGTGTCGGCACGCGCGTCAGCAGGAGGCTTCCTGGGGAAGCAGGAAACGCCTCCTCGGACAGGTCCGGAAGCTTAGGAGCTGCCTGGAAAATGATAATGGAGCTAAAACCCAACTTGACACGGCTTCTAAAGAAGGAGGGGAGCTCCAGCGTGCCGCCACCCCTGAGCGCCTCGGACCTGGCAACCACTTGCTTTCCCGGACCATGTGTATCCCAACGAAACGATCTTCCCTGGATTGACCAAAAACTTGTCCTAAATGAAGGTTCCAAGGTCCACGGAGTCACTCGTTCCTGCTCAGGCTGGACGATGTGGTGGCTGCAGAGATTGCAGAGGCAGCGCGCACACTGGGCTTTATGTAGTTTTAGGTCTGTGTTCTGAGCAACGTGGGTGCAGTTAAGTGGAATCCCACAAGTGCTAGCTCCTTTCGGCAACCTCCCGACAGCCGCTGTGGGGCTGGGGAAGGCAGCAAGGCGCCCCCCCATCCTTCAGAAACCAACCAAGTTGGCCAAGATAAAACGGGGTGAGTGGCAGTGAGTGGCTGCTTCGTTAGGCGTGAATGCCGACTAGCGCGCCTCCCTTTGCCCTCCTCCCTTTGCCCTCGCCAAAGGCAAACCGACCCTAATTTAACTCCGACTGCCCTGGCACAGTTACTCTGGGTGTCTCTCCCAGAAGCGACTGCTAGCACCAGAGCCAGAATCTGAACTCCAGTTCTGACAGCCTCCAAAGACCGCCAGAGACCTGTTTGCCAGTGGCACTGCTCTCCAGAGGGAAAGAAGTTAGGGATGGCACGAGGCAGGATGATAGAAACAGTATTTTCTACCAAAGATGTTGAAAGCTGGAAGCCCGCGGCGCAAGCGGCACGATTCATATCTAGGATGAGAGGGAAATAAGAAGTTGAGGGTGGATAGAGCGGAGGCTAGTTAAGGGTGGAATGTTGACATTTTCATTCCTGTGCATTAAATAAGATAGAACCACGATTCTGGTGGTCAGGCAGTGGGGCACTGGGAATAGGTTCAGGGGTGAAGGTTATCTGAAACTGGCCAGATTCTGTGTCCCTGCTGCATTCCTCTATTCGCTCATTCATTAATTCACTCATTCATTCACAAATTGATTTTATACCTGAAGCTTTAATACTTGCTACATTTCTTTCTTTTCTTAAAACATGAAAACATTTCATGGATGCTTATCTTTCATACTATTTGTGATATAAAACATTGCTCTTCTCCATCTGCCCAATCTTCAGAAGTATTTTTTGGGTCAAATGGATCCAAGGGAGCAGCCAGTTTTTTAGTTAACTGCATGCCATTTAAGAATATTTTTTGGTCTATAACCGTGAACAAGTAATAGCTTCAGACTAAAATTTGGTGAGACCAAAGCCATGGTTGAAAAAAATCACAGAAAATGACATATAAACTCAGGAGAGACGAGGTCTGGAAGCTTCCGGGAATACCGCAACTCACTGCCTCTTAAAGGGTTAAGAGATTTCCTTTCTTCCCTTCTTCCCTCCCTCCCTTCTTTCTTTTCACATGTTTATAAAGTTTATTTACCATTAATTCTCATAGGTTTTGTTTTGTTTTTTTGAATTATGACGTATTGGGGATCGAACCTGGGACCTCATACATGGGAAGCAGGTGCTCATCCACTGAGCTACACCCACTCCCCTTAAGAGACATTTTCATGTACATCCTTGAAAACTTTAGCAGCAAGACCACATAGAAACTGTAGAAGAAAAAGGAGGAAGTGTCCAGCTTTTTTTTTTTTGAATGAATGTAGCTCAAGTCGTTCAGCACTTGCTTCCCATGTACAAGGTCCCAGGTTCGATTCCCAGTGCCTCCTAAAAACAAAACAAACAAAAATGAAAACACCATCTCTCACTGGGGAATGAATGTAGCTCAGCGGTTGAGCGCCTGCTTCCCATGTATGTGGTACCTGGGGACGATCCCCAGTACCTCCTTTAAAAAAAAGGAATTATCACGGGAAGCAGATGTGGCTCAATTGATTGGGCTCTCATCTACCACAGGTCACCCCCATCCAGGGGCAGGACCCGGAACTGCCCACGGAACCGCCATCTCTCCACCTGCTCCCCGGCACGGTGGTTCCACCCAGCCGGGCGCGCATCTGCCTGGCTTCCTTGGCCTTTCTGGTTTGCCTGGTGGGACTGGATCTTAGCCCACTTAGCTGGGACCCGCGCACCCTGCCAGGCTCCTTGTGGAGGCACACTGGCCCGTGCGCCTGCAGAGAGCAGGCGCAGCAAGATGATGCAACAAAGGGAGATAAGCAGATACAGAAAAAATGTGCAGTGAATGGACACAGAGAGCAGACAGCAAGCAAGTGGCAAGGTGGGAGGGATAAATAAATAAATCTTAAAAAAAAAAAAAAAGGAATTATCATGGAAATTCCAAATCCGGTCAGGTAATTAGATCCAACATTTTATTCAGGAAATACTTCTTATACATGAAACCTATACTGTGCGTGTTTAAAACTTTTATTTTTCTGGCACTGACAGGGATGGAAGACAAGTCAGCATGATTTTTAATATGATACTTATTTCAGTAACATTGCACTGTAAAGCAAAACTTTACCCTTCTTATCTCTGAGTGGGACAACCCTTATTCTAGTTCCGCGAATTTCACCTGACATTGCCTCTAATTCTATTTGAGCAACAGGAGTGCAGATGATTCCTGACTCATCACAGCTGGCTTAACAACGGAAATCCCATGTACATTTATGATACCTCAGGTAAATGATGAATATCAAACTGCAAAGCACAATACAAACCTCCATGCCGCTCTGTTACTACTGTTATTACAGAAGTGGTTTCGTGACTGCTCCCCGAGGTGTGTCTCGGCGAGCTAAGAGGTGTATTTTCGGGGTTGGTGAATTGGCTGGCGTGGTGTGGCACGACTTGATAACTCACATATTTATTCCACATGGATGTAAAGTGAATCACAGAGATTAGCTGACTGATGCCTGATCCGAGGTCTCTCTCGCTTAGCTTTGGACGAGCCACACCGCCTAAACGTCCTCTGTGAACCCTTGCTGTAAGCAGGGCGGGGTGCGAGAGCCTCACCAGCAGACCCGAGGGGACGCAGAGGGAGCGAGAAGGGGCAGCGCTCAAGGGCCTGGGGATACTGGGCTCCACAGGACAGGCTCTCCAGCAGGGGCGCAGGGGCCAGGCAGGGCAGTTCGCAGCTGCTGGCGGCAGAGAGGGCGTATCAGGCCACTGTAGCACCAAGGCTCTGGGTGGGTTTCCCTGGACCAGAAAAGCATCCAGTCCCTGGGGACAGCCCAGAGACAGGCAGGGTGCGCGGGTCCCAGCTAAGGGGGACAAGATCCAGTCCCACTGGGCAAACCAGAGAGGCCAAGGAAGCCCGGCTGGACGGAACCACCGTGCCAGGGAGCAGGTGGAGAGATGGCGGTTCAGTGGGCAGGTCCGGGTCCTGCCCCTGGATGGGGTGACCAGGCCTGGCTCAGGCCGTGGGGCACAGGGAGGGAGGGCCCTGCGGAGCTTGCGGGCAGTGAGCCCGCCGTGCCCATGGGCAAGCAGGAGCCGAGGGGGCAGGGCCGTCCCTGATGGAGGCCGAAGGCTCAGTGTCGCAGCACCCACAAGCCCGGGGGGTGCTCATATGGTGTGTTCATTTCCCCAGTGATCCTTCGGCTGAATCTCAGGGGTTTGTCAAAAGCAATGACTTAGAAGAAAAAGAAAAAAGGCCAATGAGACATTCTACAGGATATAGCTTTCATTTTCCTTGATTCTTATTCCCGAATAAAACGGACTTGCAAGATTGTTATCCAAGGGGTGTGTCAGTAACTGCGTTATATATTTTAAAAAATATGAATAAAATTATGTTTTGAAGATCTATTTTTTAAAAAAAGTAACCACAGAGAGTCTGAGTGGGAGATTCTGGGTGCTGATAGGTTCTGTTTCTAGACCTACAGGCTAGTTATGAGGGTGTATCCACTTTGTGAAAGTTCACTGAGCTGTACACCTGGCATGTTATACTCAATTTAAGGACAAAAGGGAGGAAGGGAGGTAGGGAGGGGGAAGGAGAGCAGGCAGACAGACACCGACTCCTCTTAAGGAGCTGAGCTGTGGCTGTTCACTCTTAGTTCACCATAAGGTTTACTGGGGGAAAAAGGCAGAGCAACAACCAAAGTCAACTTGCTGATGATTTTCCCAAGGGAAAACAGTAATTACGCACTGCAAATCATCTTTAAACTTTCCCTGGGATATAAATATCGTTGAGATATTTTTGAGTCATATTTGGGGCTTTTGATGGCAGGAAGTCTCAGATAGCATCCCAAGCACCTTGAAAACAGATTAAGTTTTTAGGAGAGCTTAGAATAAAATTTTCTAAGCTATGGAATTTTGTCCACCTTGGTGTAGCAGGAATCATTTGGGAAAATAAAGACACTGAATAGCACATGGGAAGCTAAAAACCTAATTTTTTTGAATGTACAGGAATATTTTCTTAAGAGTGATGGAGGCTGTCGAGAAAACACTTATAGACAAATACAGGTTCTAGGAGGGTGAATGGAGAGGCAGCACTCTTAAAAAACGGGATGGAACAGAAGCAAAGCTGAACCCAGCAAACCACAACATTTGCTTCTAGAAGATTCATTTCATTTGCCTTTTGTTGCCTGGAAACACCAACATTCGGTAAAAACACTAAGCACTGATGAGAGACGCTGCAGCCTGAGTCAAAATAGGTCCTGGGCTAAATGCCACCAAGGAAGGCCACGTTAGACTGAGTGGATCGAGGCTGACCTTATTCCTGACCTATCTGAGGATCTCTAGGATCTTCCATTAGATTTCTATGAATGGACTGACTCTGTGTGCACCATGTGCAAAAATTTTTTTTAAAAGTTAAAAAAAAAAAAAAAGCGCATCTTCTGGGGACAAGGCAGGAGGCTGGTTAGAGAATGCGGTGCCTTCATCCCAGCAGGAACTTGCTGTCTGAAGCACATGAGGATGCAAACATCCTCACTTCCAGACTCGTGGGATTATTCTTGATAGGACTTTATTATCACAGCTGTGGATCAGACTGTTTTATTTTTCAGGGGGAAAAATGTAACAATTTGCGGATCATAGAGGATAAAAGGAGCTCACTCTTCACTAAGGTTAGACATGTGCAGTAAGAAAAGAGTGCAGGGAGCACTTTGGCGATTTGGTAAGGGAAAATACAGAGCATATGCACAAATAAGCGGGTCCATGTGAAATGTCGGCAAATCCAGCCTTCGCGCCTCTCTGCCTCCCCGTCCACATTTCCAGTGTTCGTTCCTTGCCTCCTGCATCCGATCTGAGTCTGTTCTAATCTCAGGCTATCCAGAGACCCTCGAGAGTGGCCCTGACCTGCACATGTGCAGCACAACCCACTTCTGGAGACCCTCATGTGACTTCTGCGGGCCCCTCTGCATAGCTTCCGGCTTCCTCCTTCCTGAGAGCCAGCCCCTGGAACCTGCCGTCCTAGGCGCCCGGCTCTGCTCGCAGCCCCCTCCGCTTGGCTGTCTGCTGTGCTCGGCTTCTGCCCCAGGCCTCTGCATCATGATGGGGAAACTGTTCCCAGGTAGCGAGCTGGGGGACACAGGCAGCAGTGTGTGAGGGTCCCTTCTCTCAGAGCTTATCTGGTGCTGCCTGCTGTCCAGACATAAATTCCAGGTGGAGAGATTTAAAAACCAAAATTATAACATTTTTAGAAGGACTATAGATAGAAGAATGCATTTATAATCTTGGGGAAAGAAAGTCCTCTGAAGCCACAAAATGCAAAAAGCATTAAAAAAGGAAGGACTGAAAAATATGACTACATAAAATTAAGTTACTGAATGACAAAAATTAGAAACAATACATATGGGAAGGGGATGTGGCTCAGGTGGCTGAGTGCCCGCCTCCCACATAGGAGGTCCTGGGTTCGGTTCCTGGTACCTCCTAAAAAACAAACAAGCAAAACAAACGAAAAAACCAACTCAGGGTTGCTAATGTGACTCAGTGATTGAGTGTCAGCTTCCCATATAGGAAGTCCCGGGTTCAATCCCCAGCCCTGGAACCTCAAAAAACAAAAACAAAAACAATACATATAAGAAATGACTAATATCCAGAATATATTCCTATAATCAATAAGAAAGAGATAAACAACCCAAGTACATACCGGCAAAGGAATGAACCAGTAATTCACTGAAGAAGAAATACAAATAGCCAGAAAAACATATGGAAAGATGCTCAATACTATCAGAAAATTAAAATAACAGTGAAATACCATTTTAACTTACCAAACTGGCAAAAATTAAAAACTGCTGATTCTAGAATTTACTAAGAAGTAGGGAAATGAGTATTCTTATACTGTCTGATGGAAATATAAATTGGTAGAATCTTTATAGAATGCAACTGGGAGCATTTTTTTTTTTTTTCTAAATGAAAATATAATTTGACCCAGTAATTTCACTTCTAGGTATGTATTCCAGAAGAAATAGTCATGCAACTGCCCTAAGAAGCACCTGCAAGAATGTCTACTGCAGCATTAGTGTTTAGAGTGGGAAATGGAAATACATGAAATGTCTATCAGCAGGCATGGTTAAAAAATTATAACCATCTTATGGACTACTATGGAATGATTAAAGAATATGAGTAAATCTACATATACTGGCATGGGAAATCAGTCCAGGTTATAATAGTAATTGAAAATCAATTTGCAAAAAACATTGCAAAATGAATTTGCATTTTAAAAATATGAAATAAAGCTAAATATTCCTTTATGTACATATATATATGCATGTTGGATATGAAAAAAACATATAAGATACAATCATAAGAGATGGGAGTGGAATACGGGGGTGTCAAGAAAGACATACACTTTGTTTTATTTGAATATTTCACAAGTAGAACTTATTTATGAACTATTTATGTAATTAAAATTTTAGCGCTTAAAAAGTATTTAGGTACGATTATTTATATCACCTAAGAAAAACCAATAAAAATAGGCAAGTAGAGAACTCTCTTCATTGTACCCAGATGCCTTTGTATAAATCATTTCCCCTCTCTGGCCCTCAGTTTCCTCTTCTTTAAATAAAGAAATTGGAAAGGATGTTCTTAGGATTCCTCCTAGTTCTGTTAGCCTGTGAATCTACACATCCACTTAAATGGCCACGCCCTTCTTTCTACCAAGCAGAATCTATTTCTGAGTTAAAAGTTTACTCAGCTCTTTTAAAATCAACTGCCAGGGGTGGATGTAGCTTAAGCAGTTGAGCACCCCCCTCCCACAGGGGAGGACCTGGTTTCAGTTCCTGGTGCCTCCTGAAAAGACAAAAACAAACAACGGACAAAACAAATGATAAAACCAACTCAGAGAAGCCGACGTGGCTCAATGGTTGAGCACTGGCTTCTTACATACGAGGTCCTGGGTTTAATCCCTGGGCCTGGTACCCGAAAAAAAAAAATTCAGGGGTCAATTTCTTTTTTGTTGTTGAAAATTTTTATAAAAACAACCTATAACTCAGTTTTCTAATTTATAGACATTCCTGTGAAGCTCATGAGAAAACTGATGTTCTGGGTTTTAGATGGATTTGTAAGTACGCAATAACTTCCAGATACTCGGTTGTTTTTTGTTTGTTTGTTTTCACTAATTATGGGATAAATGTCAACCTAGATGATGTTTGGTACTGACCTTTTCAATCATCACTGACTTGGATGAAGAAATTTGAGAGATTAGAGAATAACAACAAATGGATAGACTCAGGATCCAAAAAGATTTCAAATGGCCAGTAACGGGAACCAAATTAAAGAACGTGACATTTAACTTAATTCTTCTTCATCCTTATTTATTATGTGGGTGTGTGTGCATGTCTTCCAGCTTTTCTACAGAGACTATGCATTACTTTTACAACTAGGAAAAGGAACACATGTTATGAAAATAATAATGACATCACATATAGACAAACCAGGCCAAGGTAGAATCAAGGAGATGAATGAATGGGAGGGCTTGTAATTGTATGTTTCCAAGTACAACAGGACCTGGAGGAACGTGTTCCCTTTACAAAACGCTGGGTGAAGAAAAAGTAAAGATTTGGCTATAAGTGAGGAAAGGAAAATGGAGTTAAGAACTTGCTGGAAAGGTAGGCTAGACACCAAAAATTTTTTCCTTATGTGACAGAATCTTTGAAATCCTCCAGTGGAGAGGTAGAGTGTCTGATTCTCCTCCCCTATCCACATGGGCTCAACTAAGTAATTTGCTTGACATTTTTAGAAGTGACATTTTAGGTTAGGTCAGAAGACGCCTTGAAGCTTCTACCCAGGACTCTGGACCCTTCTCTTTGAAGGAGTCCTGAGGTTCCCGAAGGTGAGTGGAGAAGCCCACCCAGGCTGGTGGAGAAGACGCATGAGAGGGACTGGCCAGCGCCGACCTGCTCCAGCTTCTGGCCATTTGAATTGGCCCAGCCGCAGCCCCAGACATGGTTCCAGTCAGATTTCTGAACAAAATAAATATTGCTACTCTTACCCACTAAGTTTTGAGGTCATTGTTAGAAGAAAGAACACCTTAACTTTACTTCTTTTATACCTGCTGCAAAGGAGAGAATCATACCTGCGAAAGGGGAAACTGATCTTTCGTCCGTCAGCCAAGTAACTCTGGGCTTCCTCAGAATTCTGTTCTTTTATTTCTTTTATTTCTTTACTCAAGATTTTAAATATGGCTCATTATCTCCCAAATTAAATCTGAAAATTTCTGCTTACAAGAGTTAAAAACAAAACAATGGGAAACGGACTTGGCCCAGTGGTTAGGGCGTCCGTCTACCACATGGGAGGTCCGCGGTTCAAACCCCGGGCCTCCTTGACCCGTGTGGAGCTGGCCCATGCGCAGTGCTGATGCGCGCAAGGAGTGCCCTGCCACGCAGGGGTGTCCCCCGCGTAGGGGAACCCCACGCGCAAGGAGTGCGCCCGTGAGGAAAGCCGCCCAGCGTGAAAGAAAGAGCAGCCTGCCCAGGAATGGCGCCACACACACTTCCCGTGCCGCTGACGACAACAGAAGAGGACAAAGAAACAAGACGCAGCAAATAGACACAGAGAACAGACAACCAGGGGAGGGGGGGGGGAAATTAAATAAATAAATCTTTAAAAAAAAAACCCAAAAACCAAAAAACAAAACAAAACAAACCAGACACAGGGTATACTCAGTCGAGTCAATGAAATGTCTTTAATACTATTAAGCTTGAGTCGGAGGAACTACGTTTATGTCTGTTTTCTTTGTGTGATCCCTTCTGGAATGCCTAAGACATGGGAATGGGTTATGAAGTAGGGGCCCGGTTTACTACAGCTTCAGGACAGATTTCCAATCAGGAAGGGCCAACTCACTTCCACTATTGCTCTTTCTCAAACTTTCTGTCTGTTCTTCCCAGTGAATTTTCAATTATTTTGTTAAAATCTAGGGGGAAAATCCCATTGGGATTTTAACTGGAATGGCAGTAATTTTTTTTTTTTAATTTTGTTTTTATTAGAGAAGTTGTGAACTTACAAAGCAACCATGCACATGTGTGGAATTCCCATACAACACCCCTCCACCAGCACACTACATTATTGTGGAATTATTTGTTACAGATCATGAGATAATATCATCATACTATTTCCACTACCTATGGTCCATAGCGTACATTTGGTATATTTTTTCCATACCCCCCCTATTATTAACACTGTACATCTCTGGGAATGATGCAAGACTATTACAGTATTGCTGATAACCACAGTCCATACGTTACGTAGGTTACATTAAGTGTATTTTTCCCATGCTTCTCCACATTCCTACCACCTTGCAATAGTGATGTACATTTTTCTAATTCACAGGATATTCTTGTATTTGTACTATTAACCATAAGAACTGCAGTAAATTTAGATATTAACTTGGGATAATTTTCTAGTTTTTAATATTAATTCTTCCCAACCTTGATCTCCCTTGATGGGATTGGGGTTTTGAGCCCTGGGGAAAAGCAGACCAGAGGGACGTGGTCAGCTGGTCTAGGCAGGACCAAAGGGTTGAATTACGAGAGACCATACAGACGGGATAATGACGAAAGGACAGCTCTGCTCCAGAGTGTTTAGGACACTGAACAGTCTCTCCTTAGAGAAAGAATCAAAAGCATAGTACCTGGGAGCGGTGTAGCTCACTGGCTGAGCACCTGCCTCACACAGACGAGGGTCCAGGTTCAGCCCCCAGTACCTCCAAAAAAAAAAAACCACCACTGGAAAAATCGTTAGGGCTATGATGTTTTTTCTGCTTCCTCATTTCTCACTTAGCAAACACTCAACAGTTACTCAAGGGTCCCCACCCATGAAGCTTCCTCCTGGGCCTTAGTGCTGTGACACTTTGACTAGTCTTGGCACAAGTGCTGAGCCCTGCTGCTGGATTCCTTTCGGACCACACCCATGCCAGCACCCTCCCTCCCCCCGCCCCGCCATGCAATCAGCAAGGCCGGGCTGGCACTGAGACTGTCAGAGAAGACCGGGCGTCATGGCCGAGAGTGGGTCCTTCCTGTTCCTGGAGAGCAGCAGGCCTTTTCTCTACCCCTTTCGTGGATCCCAGATGATTCTCTGCCTTCCTCTCCCCCCAGGCTCAGATCAGGCTCTTGGATGGAAGTTCCTCAGGCCTCCAAGAAAAGCAGCTTTTCTGGACTTCCCTCCCCTGTTGCCTGTTGATTGAGCTGATGACCTCATTTTCATTCAGTTCACTCCTGAGGTCTTTTGGGCTCACTTTTGGTAAAAAAAGGTCCTGGTTAGTCACAGCTCTGCTGGTTCCACGCACCCTAGAATCACGTGCTTTCCAGGCTCAGTAATCTGTTAGCACCCCCTAGCTCCCATCCTAGCTGGGAGCTTATCAACCTTCACCAGCTATCCGAGGAAATGTTCAAGAAACCTTAGGCGCCATCGGCACTCTTCCCCCAACTCTCTAGGTTGGGGGAGGGCCAGCCTGGGGCTCTAATTGCCACAATCGCATCCGGCACACATTTATCCAGCCTGATGTGTAAGGCGCTGAGCAACCCACCCATGAGTGTGGTCCTCCACTCATGCTGGGGTGGGCAAGCATGTCCAGAGACTGAGGGAGAAGAAAATGCAGCTGCTGAGCCAGAAGGGAAGGGCAGTCAATGAAGTGTGGATGGGGAGGAGGCACGACGGGATGGTGCCCTCAAAGGAGGAGCAAGTCACCAATAGGATCCTACCCCCAGAGTGCTTGGAGCACCAGGGTTTGTTTTTTTTGTTGGTTTCCTTATTTGAGCTGATAACCAGATTGAATGGAACCTTGGCAAAGGAAAACATAAACTACTCTACAGATGAAAGAACCAGCTCAAATTGTGACCAGACCCTCGTCCTGCTTCTTCCTCGGTTGCTAGACTGGCCATGTGGCTAGGATTTTGGGCAAATGACTCAAATTTTCTAGTTCTGGTTTCCTCATCTCTCAAACAAAGTGGCCATCTGTGGTTGTGAAATGATTCCTTATGGAACCGGTTCTTCTAAGTAAAGTTTCTGCAGAACGTTCTTCTGAGGGAACCACAGGATTGAGCAATTTTTCTCTCAAGCAGCTTCATCTGTGTCCTTCCACATGTTCCTTCCATGCACTGGGTATTGAAATTAATTGAAATTAGATGAAAAATTCAGTTCCTCAGTTGTAATGGCCACATTTCAAGTGCTCAACAGCAGCATGTGGCTAATGGCTGCCATATTGGATGGCCGAGCGCTGGACCATTTCCATCATCAGAAGATCTATGGGGCAGCACGGCTCTGCTTAGATACAAGCATGTGTGTATGTGCCTCCCCTCTTTGCATGCAAATGGTAGCAAGTGCTGCACACTGTTCTGCACCCTTTCCAAGATATATTGAGACAGGCCCTTTCACTACATTTGGAGAAACAGATTTTGTGTAGAGATGAAGAGCTTGTCTGAGGCCAGGCAGCAAGGGTAGATCCAGACTCTTACACTTACTAGTTATATGACTGTGGGTGTTGGGGAATGAATCACGTCTCCCACAAAAGACGTGTTCAATTCTTAATCCCTGGTCCTGTGGGTATGAACCCACCTAGAAGCAGGACCTTTGAAGGTGCTATTGCTGTTAAGGTGTGACCAAACTGAATGAGGGAAGGCTTTAATCCAATATGGCTGAAGTCTCTGCATGCAAAAGAAACTGGACACTGAAGTCGAAAGCAGGAGAAGCCAGAGAGAGAGACGGAGAGGGAGACATGTGATGGGGGACTGCCAAAACCAGAATGATACAGACTTCAGAGAAGGCACGGCCCTGCCAAAACTTTGCTTTTGGACTTCCAACCTCCAAAACTGTGAGCAATAAATTTCTGCTGTGTAAGCCAGTCAGTGAGTGGTATTTGTCGTAGCAGTCCTGGCAAACTAAGACAGTGGGCAATTAACCTCTTTATGTCTTAGTTTCCAAACCCTTAAAATGGATATGGACTAAATCCCTCACAGGGATTAAATTAAGATTAAATGCACAGCTAACATATAGAGCACTGAGACAAGTCTGCTATGTCATAAATACTCAATATATGCTAGCTATATTTTCATCATCATTATCTAGTTCATACTTTTTTAATGGCCATCCACAGTTCTCTCATATGGATGTAATTGAACAGCCTGTTTAGGCTCTTTCTGTTTTTCTGTCATTTTAAACACTGGTGCAAGAATTATCCTACATGCATATCTCTGCACAAATGTGGATTCTGCCAAATTGGACTCAAAGGAGTTCTTCCACCATATACCGCCCAGCAACATATGAGTGACTCTTTCCCTACATAGTTATACCTAATATAAAAAGTTTAAAACAACAACAACACCATTTTGTCCACATTGTGATTCCCTAGTACTTCAAATAGAATATATTTAGCAAGGGGAAACTTTTATTTTCCCCAGAGAAACGGTACTCCTTTATTGGATGTTGCTTACTAAGAAAATAATACACAGTAACTAAGGAATTTCTTCTAAGAACTGTGCTCTGAGACCAAGTTTAATTTACACTGGACAAACCATCCTTAATGCAGTCTTAACCTCTCACTCCCAGAAAGACTGAATTCAGCTGTTCGTGAAATCATCAGCTTCTTGTGGCTATACTATTTCTTCTCCCCAGATGAACATTTCAGGGATAAGAGAGTGGAAAAAATTCCCAACGTGGATTCACTTGGGACTGTTATTATCTAAATAGAGTTACGTGCTGTCCTGAGGGAATGGAGTGGGAGCAGCAGCGACACCACGGCCTTTTACTTAGTGAAAGCACAGTAATGGCCTTGGTGCTTTAGGCGGTAATGACAAGCCCCCAGCTGCTAATGGATGGCTTTAAAGAGAGCCTCAGCCCAGGACACATGATCCACAGAGAGTGAAGGAGACAAAGGCATTTAAATGAGCTCCAGGCCCTGGCCGGGGGTAACACTCTCACATTTATTTTGAAAATCCTGTTTTTACTTCCCAAAGCTGGCCTGGCCTATGAAAAACACGCAACTTGGCAATGTTTTGATACCGATCCCTACTCCAAGAAGTCACATAAAGCGAAAGACTAAGCTCACACATGGCAACAGGGTTTCACTGGAGCCTGGTCAGTCTCTTCAAGCCCGGCTCGCTGGTCTGTCCTTTTCTTGGGACTTCTTTATCTGGCTTTGGTGTTAGGTTGATGCTGGCCTCATACAATAACTTAGGGGGACTTCCCTCCTCTTCAATTTTTTGGGAAACTTTGGGCAGAATGCTATGAATTCTTTGAATTGTAGGTAGAATTCACCAGTGAAGCAATCTGGTCTTGAACTTTTCTTTGTTGCAAGGGTCTTATGGGTTTAATCTCTCTTTTTTTAACCTTTATAAATTGATTTATATTTACATTTTATATAAATGGAATCATACAATATGTTACACAATGCATTTGGGTCATAGTAACGCAATCACACAGTGTTTGTCCTTTTGTGTCTGGCTTGCTATGCTCAACATGATGTCCTCCAGGCTCATCCATGTTGTCCGGTGCTTTACCACCTCATTTCAATTCTTACAGCTACATAATACTCCATCATGTGAATACAACACAGTTTGTTTATCCATTCTTCAGCTGATGGATGCCTGGGTTGTTTCCAACTTTCGGCAACTGTGAATAATACTGCGATGAACATGGGTGTGCAGATGTCTGTTCATGTCACTGCTCTTAGTTCTTCTGGGTATGTACCCAATGGTAGTACTGCAGGGTCATGTGGCAAATCTATATTCGGGTTCAATCTCATGTACTTGTTATATGTCTGTTGAGATCTTTAGTTTCTACTCGAGTTACATTTATGTGGGTGTTTATTGGAATTTGTTCAGACTGTTTAATTTATTGGCATATAATTGTTCAACATATTATCTTATAATCCTTTCAATTTCTGCAAGATTGCTGGTAATGTCCCCCCTTTCAGTTTGGATTTCAGTAATTTGTGTCTTCTCTTTTTCCTGTCAGTTTGTCGATTTTATTGCTCTTTTCAAAGAATCAACCTTTGGTGTCATTGATTCTCTCGATTGTTTTTCTATTCTCTCTGCCACTTATCTCCACTCTGACCTTTATTATTTCCCTCCAACTACTAACTTTAGGTCTAGTTCCACCTTGTTGGGCCCTCTGTTTCTCTAGCATTTCTCAGGAATTTGGCCGCTGCAGGAGGTAGGCTGGGGCCTTCGGCCTGCATGGTTGACTAGCTGAGTCCCATACCTGGGCTTCTGATCTTGTCAGAAGCACTCTGCAGCCAGCCTCTGGGCACGGCCACCTCCTCCACCGGAACTGGGGGGTCTCTTGCCCTCCCACAACCCTGTCTTCCTCTAATTCTTACACATGGTCCTTTGTGACTTAAGAGCACAAATCTCTGGTGACCTAAGAACTCTTTCCTTCTCTTCAAGGATATGGGGTATTTAGTCTTTTGGTCGTTCTAGCAGGTGTCGGTGGTAGGGATGGGGGCCACCTTTCATGCTTCTGAGAAAAGGGAGGAAAAGCAAAACAGCTAAACATCCCCGTTAAAAAAGGGCCACCTGGGTGTGGCAGTTTGAGATTACTTATGAATTCCAGAAAGAGAGGGATTATGTTCCTAAACTGGGTGTGATGCCCTTTGATTGTGTTAGATTTGGTGAAGGGCCTCTGGTTAGGCTGACTTGATAAAGTCACTTCAGGGCTCTGATGGACCACGTCGTAAGGCGTGGCTAGGGTGAGTCCCCGCCCCCTTGGTGAGCCTACTGAAACTGACAGTCACTCGAGAAGACACAACAAAAGAGAGAGCGCTCCAGTGATATGAAAGAGGAGAGAACTTTGATCCTGAGGCCCGGGGAGAGATGAACCATTTGCCTGGTAGTTTGCTGCTGAAGGGAAGAGAGCTGCTGAGCAGCTGAGAAGGCCCAGAAAGAACCGAGGCCAATGCCAGGGAAGCCCTGAGAGACCAGGCGGAGATCGGCTGCCATCTTGCTTCAACGTGTGGCAGCTGACTGGTGAGAAAGTACCTCTTATGGATGGTACCTGGAGTTGGACCTTCCTCAGCCTTGGGACTGTAAACTTTTACCTCACATAAATAACCTTTATAAATCCAAGAGATTTCTGGTACTTTGCATCAGCACCCCTTTGGTTGACTAATACAATGGGCTACGAATATGAGTCTAATTCAGACAGCTACAGAGTTACTTAGGGCTTTTTAAAGCAATGGTGGTAGTTGGACCCCAGACCACCCAAGAGGATGGCTAAAACCAGAATGACATGGACAGAGTAGACAGTTCACACTCCACCTTCCCAGAAAACCAATCAAAGAAGTAGTGGATTTCATCTTGACAAAACGAGTCCTCCCTGGGAAATTAAAGTTATATAAAAGTTCTTTCCAGAATCTGTTGCCCTTCAGCAAACTATTAAGCAATCTTGCCCAATTAGAATGAGAAGTTTTCCATTATTCCTTGAAATTGTTCTTCGGGAGTTCTGCTTGGCTTTGTTGTCATTGTGTTGTGTCCAGTAGGGCCCAGGGCCATGAGGACTTCAGTCCAGAACTGCAGGAGCGTGTCGTGGTCAACACACGTGGCTGTGCGCCATTCGGTGCCTGGGAACCAGACCCCAGGAGGCTTCCAGGGCGACTCCTGCCACGACCCTTCCAAGGTGCCATTTAACCCTACCTGCTCCAACTCACGACGCTAGAGATTTGCTCCCAGGTCTCTGGCTTTGGACACTTTATGACCTGGTGGTGCGGCCCATGCATCGTCCCTTTCTGTGGTCCCCAGAAAGCAGCCCTGGCAGGGGTGCCCTGGGGACATGCTCTGACGCCACCATGGATTTCCCGCCCCAGAAGGGCTCGCCCAGCTGTTTCATGTGCATTCAACTGGCTTTGTCACTCTACACTTTAAAAATTTGATTTTGCTTGACTAAGACCTGACTTTTGCTTTAAAATTCACAGGATCACCACCGCACTGTGCTACTTGGATTCCCAGGTAAGAGCTGCCTGGGCTTCTTTAAACTGCTCAGTTGTTACACATGTGCTGTTAGGTGAAAACCAGGGAAACCAGCAAGAAAAACAGACTAAAAACCTAAAATAAGATAGCAGGACTAAGACCGCATACTTACTAAGAGCCACAAGAAGATGTAAGTCTGCTCAGTTTCCCTATGAGAGGGATTTTTGGATTATGTATAAAGCTAAACTACCTATAGTACATCTGAAACAAGTGACTGAGAAAGGTTGAAACTAAAGGGATAAAAGCAAAACGGGAGCTAAAAAGAAGTGAGGACAATAATATGAATGTCAGAAAATGTAAACTTTTAGACCAAAAGGATGAACTGAAATAAAAGGTACAAGAAAATACAAAAAGAGATATGACTCCTTTAGTATCAAACTATCTAAAGAAAAAAATCTGAGAAATCAAAGACGTAACAAAACCTGAGAACATGATACACCTCGCTCAGAACTCTCCAGATTGAGGGGCCCCAGAGTGGAGGAGGATACACGCTAGTTCCCAAAGTGATACTTACAAATGACCGAGGGTAACTCGGCACCATTCACACCGCCTTCCCTGATAAGTGGTGAGGGGACTTGCTCTACATTTGTGCAACTAAGAGGTCCTTTCAAGGGACTCTTACCAAAAGTACATTCAATCCCAAAGAAAATTTAAGTCTACACTTCCAGAGAACATGGAAGTTGTTTGAAACTTTTAAATAAGCTTTCCCAACTTCGACCCAGCAAAATTTCAAAACACTTCAGGTTTTCATTTGTCAGAACAGAATGTCAGTCTTGTACTCATCTGTCCTGTATCCCACAATATAATACATTCCTTCTGGCCTAGAGTTAATTCTGCACCAACCCTACTAGAGAAGGCAGTAAAATACCTATTTGTATTTTTTGACAATGTACATACATGATATAGGGGTTTAGTGTTTGTTAACATCATAACCACAAATCAGAGCAGTTCTAATAACACAAAACTTCATTTATACCTTAAACTAAGCAACAACAAACCAAATGCTCCTTTGCTATTAATAAAATATAAAAGTAATATTCTCTTTATTAAAGAGTAATCATAATCAAATAGGGGTTTCCTCCAGGAATAATGGGCCTTGAGCAAGTTGGACTCCTCCCCCACCCAGAAATAAAAGACTGTTTCTCCACTTAGGAAATCTATTTATATTGCTAATTACGTAAAGCAAAGAAACCATATGGATAGTTCAATAAATGTCAAAAAGGAATTTGGTACAATTCTTATCCATTAGTGGATCAAAAAGAAAAAACAAACAAAAAACCTCTTGATAAACTCAAATCAGAAGCAAGCTCCTTCTAGTTGATACAGCATGTATCATAAAACAATGCAAAAATCATACTTAAAAGTGAGACATTACTATTAATGGAAAAGCAAGACAAGAACATTCACTGTTAAGAGTATTATCCAACATTATTCTGGCCTTTCATGAATACAATAAAAAAAAGTACAAGGGATATAAATATTGGAAAGAAGAGGGAACATTATCATGTTTTACAAAAATCTATCTGGAACATTCTACAAAGTCAACAAATACAATGAAATAATGGAATTGTTGAGATACACAAATGATGATAGTATCAACGACAGCTAATACTTCTGGAGCCCTTGCTGTGTCACAGTGCACTGAGACCCAATGGTCTGTCATGGGTTGAGTCGTGTCTCCCATAAGGGATGGTTCAAGCCCTAACCGCCCAGGCATGGGGGTGTGCACTCATTTGTAAACAGGATAGTCAAAGATCTTATTAAGGTGAGGCCTAACTGAATCAGGGTGGGCCTTAATCATATGATGGGAGTCCTCCTAAGAAATAGGAGTGAGGAGGAAACAAAAAAAGACAGATGGGGAAGCAGACTTGGCCCAATGGATAGGGCATCCGCCTACCACATGGGAGGTCCACGGTTCAAACCCCGGGCATCCTGACCCGTGTGGAGCTGGCCCATGCGCAGTGCTGATGTTCGCAAGGAGTGCCCTGCCATGCAGGGGTGTCCCCCACGTAGGGCAGCCCCATGCGCAAGGAGTGCGCCCCATAAGGAGAGCCACCCAGTGTGAAAGAAAGTGCAGCCTGCCCAGGAATGGCGCCGCACACACAGAGAGCTGACACAACAAGATGACGCAACAAGAATAGACACAGATTCCTGGTGCCGCTGATAGGGATAGAAGCGGTCACAGAAGAACACAGCGAATGGACACAGAGAGCAGACAAATGGGGGAGGGGAGAGAAATAAATAAATAAATCTTAAAAAGAAAAAAAAAAAAAAGACAGATGGCCATGTGATGGAGGCAGACTGGAGTCACCACCAGCACACTCCAGACTTCAGAGAAGGCACGGCCTGCCCATACCTTGAGTTTGGATTTCTAGCCTTCACAACTGTGATATAATAAATTCCTTCTGTTTAAGGCCAACCATGTCTGTCCTATTAGTTTGCCCTGGCAAACTAAGACATGGTCATTTTCTTATTTTTCTGCACAGTAGCAGTTTGTCACAGAGGGCCAGACGAATACATCAGTGAAGAGACTAGAGTCCAGATACATCCTAAACTCCCTTTATGCCTGGGTCTAGCAAGCGGGTAAATGATGTTCATCATGACGGCATTATGGGGCAAAATTCATAGGACACAAAATTCACCATTTTAAAGTGTATAATCCAGTGGCTTAAAAGCCACTAAAGTACTATCAAATATGTGCAGCCAACACCACTATCTAGTTCCAGAACAGTTTCATCCCCTCTGTTTCCTAAAGGAAACCCCAAGCTCTGTAAGCAGTCGTTCCTCATTCCCCCTGGTAACCACTAATCTGCTTTCCATCTCTGTGTATTTACCAATTCTGGACATTTCATATAAATGGAATCACATGGTACATGACCTTTCATAGCTTGTTTCTTTCACTAAGCGTAATGTTTTTGAGGTTCATCCATGTTGTAGCATATATTAAAACTCCATTCCTTCTTACAGCTATAGAACATCCATTGTATGGTGTGGCAGTTTTATATTATTTACCAACTCCAAAAAGAGAGATAGATGATGTTTGTAAACTGGTCTGGTCTTCTGGGTGTGATTACCCTTTGATTGTATTAGATTAATCTGAGACATCTGATTAAATTATGTTAAAATTAGGGCTTTGATTCAACCACATCATTAGAGTGTGACTCTGCATTGAGTCCCAGCCCCCTTGGGCTGATAAAACAGACTTTCATGTGGAAGAAGACATACAGAGAACACCACCACAGAGGAAGAGAGACAGCTCATTAGACGTGGCAGAGGCCCGGGGAAGAGAGATGAGCCCGATAGTCTACAGCTGACCTTGTGAAGAGAACAGAGCAGCTGAGCCTGGAAAGAAACAAGCCCTAGGGAGAGAGATGGGCCCCATGCCAGCCTACAGCTGAGAGTGGAAGAAGCTGGGACGGTGGGCCTTAAAAGGAAAGAGGAAGGCTGAACCCTTGCAGATATCGCCCGCCATCTTGCTTCAACACAGGGCCAATGACTTTGGGTGAAAAAGTACCTCTTATGGTACCGTGAGTTGGACTCTTTAGGGCCTTGTGACTGTGAGCTTCTACTCCAAATAAATACCCTTTATAAAAGCCAACAGAGTTCTTGTACTCAGCAGAGTTCAGCACTCCTTTGGCTGACTAACACATATGGATATCTCACATTTTATGTATCCATTTATCAGTTAACAAGCATGCCAGTTGTTTCTACCTTTACTGTGAATGATGCTGCTATGAGGTTTTTGTTTGAATACCTGTTGTTAATTCTTTGGGGTAGATACCTAGAAGTGGAATTGCTGGTGAGGAGTTTGGCTCCTGGCCCAAACCCCTTCTGTGCTATCTCAGGCCTGACAATTACCAAGGCTTATCTACCTGGCAGGCCTCACAGGGAAGGGCACCCTCCCCACATCAGGCCCGGGACATGGCCAGCACATTACAGTCTCTTAAGGGAACTGCAGTCAGGGACTTAGGCTCCCCCTGCCCAGTCGTGCTCAGCCTGACCTGCCTTCCCAACCTGAGGCCGTCTTCAGATGCCTCTGCTGAGAGCTCCTTATCAGGGTAGGGGGATGGACCTTGAAAATACTTTTCAATACTCTGTCCGTACTCAGTACTTTCCCACCCCTAAGTGCCCCCTCTCCCCAGGCCCCTGCATCTGGAAAAGAGCAGGAGCTTTTTGGTGGCGGCTCCCTCGGCAGTGAGACAGTCCTATGTCTGTGCTGATCTATTTGATCCTGAGCTGGTGGCATCATTCCATGGGGGGAAATGGAACTGGGGAGTGGGCACTTTTCTCTGGGTAGACCCCTTGCTTATACCATTGCATTAAAGACTAAAGGCATCACTCTGAGTTCGTTTTGGCTTGACTGTCGTAATTGGCCACCTTCAACACATGGCAGCTCAGCTTCATGCTTTCAGCTCAGCTCTTGGCAGCCGGGTCATATGGTAATTCTATGTTTAACTTATTGAAGAACTGCCAAACTCTTTTTCACAGTGATTGCCTCATTTTACAGCAGTATACCAGGGTTCTAATTTCTCTGCATCCTTCCTTTTGAGTTTTTCATTTTAGTTACAGTACTTTACAGTTCTAATATCTATTTTGTTTCTTTTTTTAAAAATTCCTAGCTCTTCATTCTCTATTTGATGAGGCATCATTCTCCTGGTTTCCTTTGATTTTTTTTTTTTTTTTGCCTAAGTTTTCCTTTAACTCTTTGAGCATATTTAAGACAGTTGATCCAAAGTCTATGTCTGTTGAGTCCAATGTCTTGGCTTCCTCAAGGACAGTTCCTACTAATTTCTTTGTTTTTCCTGTGAATGGGCCATACTTTCTTGCTTCTTTGCATGCTTCGTAATTTTTTTTTGTTGAGAACTGGACATTTTGAATATTACATGGCTGCTCTGGAAATCAGATTCTCTCTCCTCTCCAGGGTTTGCTGTTACTGCTTGTCATAGTTGCTGTTGTCTGTTTAGTGAATTCTATGAACTAATTTTTATAAAATCTGAATTGTCGAGTGTGGTCACTCAAGTCTCTGTCCCATTACCTTAGTGGTCAGCTAGTGATTTGACACAGACGTCTTTAAATGCCTGGAACTAAAAGGAAAAACAAAAACCTCTCCCAGTCTTGCAGACTGGCTCTGTGTGGGGCCAGGCAGTTTACAACTCTGCCTTACCCTTCACTTCCTGCCTGTGCAGAGACCAAAGGCCACCAGAGGTGGAACTTGCGGTCTTGTCAGGTCTTTTCTGAGCATGCCTATTTCTAGATTCTTTGGAATATGCAGGACCTTTCCACAGTCCTTATTCCCCCAAAGTATCTGCTTTCCCAGCCTCTACAAAGGGTTTTTGGTCTGCTTGTTGCTTGCCCTGTTATTCCTTGATCCAGGTGGCAGTGGCTAATACCTTTGCCTTTAAATCAGGGGTTCTTAATCTTTTTTGTTCCATAGATCCCTTTGCAGCTCAGGTGAAAACCATGGACCCCTTACTAAGTCCACACTACACAGTGTATTATTTAATAAACATGTCACACCTGCACCAATACATCCCCATAAGAATAATGTTGTTTTTTTAATTTAAATTCAAGCTCACGGACCCCTTATTAAGAAACCCTGCTTTAAACAAATGCTTTAGACAAACACCACCTGGGAAGCTGCCTCTGTCTGGGAAATCTACTATACAGAAAAAGGGAAAAAAAAAAAAAAAAGAACAAGCTCGAGCTAATCCATCAGAGAGAGCCAGCAGACAGGTCAAAACCCACAACCACAGTTATTTGAGGATTAGGTATGCATTGCTCCTTCTGCCACTGGCAAACTGCACCAGGGAGGCTGGCTGCCATCTTCAAGGCTGTGGCAAAGCTGTGGAGTGGGGCGTGGTAATGGGATAGGTTAAAAGGCAACAGAGCTCTCTTACTTAAATTCTGTGCTCCTTTCCTTATCATTAAGCATTCCCCTGGTGGCTGTAAGTTTCTAAAATTAGATGCCAGAGGCCCAAAAAGGTGGGTTCTAAAAGACTTGCCAGCTTAACTGTTGCTTCTACAGAAGGGCACTATATTTCAGGGTGGGTGGAATGACAGATAGTGTGGAATGTTCTAATCAACAATCATCAAACCTCCTTCTAGAAGCTGGAAAGTTGAAAAGCACATTTCCAAGATTCCCTTACAGCTAGGTTTTTGTATGTGATAGAGGTTCTGTCAATCAGATGCACCTGCATGAGAACGACTCAGAACTGAGTCATGTGGGGAAAGAGGCAAGGCTTTACCAGCGCAGGTTAGAGCAGAGGCCGTCTATTCTGGAGCCAACTCCAGTGGCAGGTGACTGGTTTTGCTTATGGCAGCAGCTTCCTGGGCAGACCAGTTCTGATACGTAGTTTGGAAAGTTATTCCTAGAAGTACAGCCTAGAGTCTGTTTCTTTAGCTCTTGCAACTATTCTTTGAGCTATGATTGTGCTTCCCTAAGTTCCATTCTGCTTAAAAGAACTGGACACAGACTTAGTGGCCTACAGTAAAGAACCATGGGGAAACGGACTTTGGCCCAGTGGTTAGGGCGTCCGTCTACCACATGGGAGGTCCGCGGTTCAAACCCCCGGCCTCCTTGACCCGTGTGGAGCTGGCCCATGCGCAGTGCTGATGCGCGCAAGGAGTGCGCCCCGTAAGGAGAGCCGCCCAGCGCGAAAGAAAAAGTGCAGCCTGCCCAGGAATGGCGCTGCCCACGGCAACGAAGTGGACAAAGAAACAAGACGCAGCAAAAAGACACAGAAAACAGACAACCTGGGGAGGGGAATTAAATAAATAAAAATAAATCATTAAAAAAAAAAAAAAAGAACCATGAGCAAATCAAATGGAAATTCACAAGCAAGTGTAAGGTCCATCAACAGGAGAGTATATCAAGTATGGCTTACAGGATAATGAAAATCTATGCAGGTGTTAAAAATAATAAAGTAAGCTGTGTGGCCTTGAGTTCCTAAGTTTCTACACGTGCCTCAGTTTCCCCATTTGGAAAATAGTGGTGGTGATAAAACTAAAGTTACGTACCCCATATGAAGGGTACTCAGCATATATTTCAATTGCTATTATTTCAACACGGTCTCAAGGGGGTGAACCAATGAACGATTTTTTTTTTAAAGATTTTATTTATTTATTTATATTTCCCCCCCTCCCCTGGTTGTCTGTTCTTGGTGTCTATTTGCTGCGTCTTGTTTCTTTGTCCGCTTCTGTTGTCATCAGCGGCACGGGAAGTGTGGGCGGCGCCATTCCTGGGCAGGCTGCTCTTTCTTTTCACGCTGGGCGGCTTTCCTCACGGGCGCACTCCTTGCGCGTGGGGCTCCCCCACACGGGGGACACCCTTGCGTGGCACGGCACTCCTTGCGCGCATCAGCGCTGCGCATGGCCAGCTCCACACGGGTCAAGGAGGCCCGGGGTTTGAACCGCGGACCTCCCATATGGTAGACAGACGCCCTAACCACTGGGCCAAAGTCCGTTTCCCCCCAATGAACGATTTTAAAGTTTTATATTTGGATCTCATATCTATTTTGAGGTTCTGTTGAAGATGTGAGTTTCTGTTGAGGTTAATTTTATTTGCATATACATATAAAGTTGTTCCAGCATTTACTGGCTGAAAAGACTATATTTTTTGCATCGAACTGCTCCAATTTTGTCAAAAACCAATGGCCATATTTGTATGTCACTTTCTAGAATTTATTCTCTCTATTCTGTTCCATTGATCTATTTCTTCACCAGACCACGCTGTCTAGATTACTACAGCTCTATAATATTCTTAAAATTGGGTAATGTGATTCTTCCAACTTTATTCTTTTTCAAAATAGCTTTGGCTACTCAGTTCTTTTGACATTCTATATCAATTTTAGAATTAGTTTGAATATATTTACAATGCACCTGTCACTCACTTTTAGGCCTTCTTGGGTTTCTTTCATCAGCAATTTGTAGTTTTATTTATATATACCTAAGTACTTCAATCTCTTTTTAAAAATACATAATAAAGTAGTTCTATATGTATTAACATAGAAAGATGACCACAATTTATCAACTGAAAATATTCATCCCAGATACAATCACATTTTTTTGTAAAGTAAGATCATATACACACATTTGTATATTTAAAGTCATGCTTCTCCTCTGGGGTGAGCTTGCCCCTTACTCCCCAGGGACATTTGCAAATGTCTCGAGACATTTTTGGTTGTCACAGCTGGGAGAGTATGAGTGGCATCTAGCGAGTAGTGAGTGAAGGACAGATATACTGCTAAAATCATCCTAAAATTCTCCTACAAAGGAAAGCATTCACAGCAAAGATTTCTCTGGCCTGAAATGTCAACAGTGTCGAGGATGAGAAACCCTGATTTAAAGAAAAAAAATACCTAAAAAGATATGAAATTGTTAATAAAGAATACTTCTATAGAACAGAATTGAGGAATGGGGCATAAGTACTTCACTGTTTACTTCACACACTTTTGTAATATTTGAATTTCCCCCCAAGAATTATGATTTACTTTTTAAATTGAGAAAATCCAAATAAGGAATAATTCAAATAACATCATTTAGTTTCTAAAAATAAAGGAAAGAGTACACAGTATTCAGAAAACAAAGGAAGAAAAGATCAGTTATAATCCTTTTGTATGAGCTATAACTCTTTAAAAGCAACAAAATCCAATTGGAAATAATTTAAGAAAAAGGAGAATTTCATTATAAGACTTTTAATGTTTCCTAGAATCTAAGGATATTGGAAAGACTGCTGAGCCTCGAGAATCATCTGGAATCAAGAGACCGGGAAGCACAGCATCTCTCTGATACCTGGTCTTCTCCTGTGCATTCGTTTAATTTTCTGTCCCTACAGAGGTGTTCTCCACTTTGATGGTCAATGTGGCTGTTTCTGGGTTCCCCAAAACCACACTCAGGCTCCATGACTTGCTAAGAGGACTCACAGGACTAAATATACAGTCCAGTTCACGGCTCTTCACAGATTTATTACAGGAAAAGAATATGAAGCAAAATCAGTGAAGGGAAAAGGAACATAGGGAGAAGCCCGGAAAATACCAGGCGCAAGCTTCCAAGAGTCCTCTCCCAGTGGAGTCATGCAGGACCCTCTGATGTCCTCCAGCAACAAGCTGTACAACATGTGTGCAACTGCTGTCTGCCAGGGTAGGTTGTTAAAGACTCAATGCCCCCAGCCCGGTCAAGTAAGCACCCTCGACCTAACACGTACCCAAAATCTAGACTCCAGAGGAAAGCAAATGTTTGGTATAAACCACATTGTTTATACAGTTTAGCACAGCGAACCACTCTTTTCAGTTCTCAGAATGGTGGGAGTCCTCCTGAAATCCAAGTTTCCAGGTGCCAGTGCAAGGGCCAAGCCTGCAAGCTGCATTTCTAAGGACAGACTTCTCAGGCCTGCCACAATAAACTTTTTTTGCACAGGGGCAAAAACATGACTGCCCACAGCATCTGAGTTTTATATTATGGAGTAATCTTTCTCTCAGTTCTATTTCCAAAATGACTGGGTGTCCTCCCTTGGACCAATCCACAGTGATCAGGGTTTGAAAGCCATGGTGAGTTGTATGCCTTTTTTCTTTTTTTTAAAGATTTATTTATTTTACCCTCCCCCTCGTTGTTTTGCACTCGCTGTCTGCTCTCTGTGTCCATTCGCTCTGTGTTCTTCTGTGTCTGCTTGTCTTCTATTTAGGCAGCACCAGGAACTGATTCTGGGACCTTCTGGAGTGGAAGAGAAGTGCTCAGTCTCGTGTGCCACCCCAGGTCCCTGGTCTGCTGTGTCTCTTACTGTCTCTTCTCTGTGTCTCTTTTGTTGCGTCATCTTGCTGCACCAGTCCTCTGCATAAGCCAACATTCCTGCGCGGGCCAGCTCGCCACACGGGTCAGCTCTCCACATGGGCCAGTTCTCCGTGAGGGTCAGCTCACTGCACAGGCCAGCTTGCCTTCACCAGAAGGCCCTGGAAATCAAACCCTGGACCTCCCACATGGTAGATGGGAGGCCAATTGCCTGAGCCACATCCGCTTCCCAATGGTGAGTTTCTTTGGCATCTTGCAGAAGAAGGTGGGAGAAGTTCCTCTCCTGTGCTCCACACCAATTTGACAGGCATCCTCTGCACCCTTTATTTTAATGTTTTTGTTCAGCAAATCATTTTTATTACTCAAGGTTTCATACACTTAGGCACACACACATACTGAGAGTGGGTGTCTTAGCTTGCCAGGGCTGCTAGGACAAACAACCACACTGGTTGGTCTAACCAGAAGGACTGAATGTCTTGCACTTTTGGAGGATACAGATCCAAGATCAAGGAGTCGGCAAGGTGGTGCTTTCTTTCTGAAATCTGTAGCATTCTGGTGCTGGGCTGCTGCAATCCTTGAGGTTGCTTGGCCTGCAGCTTTGCATCCTGGCTTTGATCTCCTCCTGTGGCTTTCTATAAGGCCTCCGGGAGTATGGATTAAGGCCCGCTGTCATTCAGCTGGGACACATCTAAATAGGATCTAAAAGGACCCTAGTCACAAATGAGTCCACCCCGTAAATCATCACACACCCTCAAAGGGTCCTATTTACAAATGGAGTCACAACCACAGGAACATGGGTTAAGAGTAAGAACATGCCTCTTGTTGGGGTACAACACTCAATCTACCACAGTGGGAGAGGGTGCTCTATGGCACGCTGACCTGTAGGCTAAAAATGAATTACCAAGAGTTGGGTCTACCCAACTTGGGAAACAATGTCCTCCCATCTTTATGTTCGTAACAAATTCTGTTGCCTTAGCTTGTGAGACATTCCCTGTGCCATTTAAAATGTCTTCACAAATTAGCGTGTTTCAAAAACTACTGCAGCAGCAGCGGCTCTGGGCCAAACAGGACCACAGCAGAGGAGAAGCCAAGAATGACATTCATTTCCGACTGAGGATCTATCTTTATAAAGACGCCAGGAAAAGAATCACTCTGCTGACAATAAATAAATAAAAGGATTTTACATTCTTTGAATTGTGCGTGTAGCCCTCAAGAGACATGTCTCAAAAAAGAAAATAACAAATAGAGCCCCACATGGCCTGATAGCTCATAGGCCCCCCGCTATTGGGTAAGCACATTTCAATGCTTGTCTGTGGGGACTCAGGGGCAGAAAAAAGATGTGGGTGCTCTTTCCAGATTCAAGCGGAGATTTGTTTCGGATGATACAAACGCTATTTTTTTTTTTTCCTCTAAAAGAGAATATATAGCTCCTAACTAATAACTTAAAAGTATATATTCTATTTGTGCCTAAATGATTGGACAGGTATCCCTTGCTACCTGAACTCTGTCTATGCAAATTCAAAACTGAGTAGATTCAGATCGATTTTCAGATAAATCCCTTGTCGGAACTCTTGCTTCTTGCTATCTGAAACTTAAGAACCAAACGCGATTTGAATAACAGAAGGTACTGGTCCACGTCATTATCTAAGGTGGGGGTCAGCAAACTTTTCCTGTACGAGGCTAGATGATAAATAATTTTGGCTTTGCAGGTCTACAGCCATACTTTCTCTGTTGCAACTACTAAACTCTGCAGTTGTAGCACAAAAGCAGCTATAGGTAATGTGTAAATGAATGGATGTGGCTATGTTCCAATAAAAAATGATTTGGAAAAAAAAAACAGGTCATGGAATGTAAAATGGTACAGCTGCTGTGCAAAACAGTTCGGCAGTGCCTCAGAAAGTTAAACACAGGATAACAGTAAGACCCAACAACTCACCCATAGGTAAATATCCAAAAGAATTGAAAATAGGGACTCAAAAAGTATTTGTACACCAATGTTCATAGCAGCATTGTTCACAATAGACAAAAGATAGAAGCAACCCAAGTGCCCATCAACAAATGAATGGATAGACAAAACGTGGTACATCCATATAATAGAATATTATTCAGGGGTAAAAAGGAACAAAGTGCTGATAAATGCTACAACACGAACCTTGAAGACATCATGTTGAATGAAATAAGACACAAAAGCACAGATACTTTATCATTTCACTTCTGTGAAAACTATGAGGATCAAGATGGTGGACTGAGATGCTTCAGGGCTCTGCTTTCCTACAGAAGTTTTGAATAAGCAACAATGGGCAGAAACTTCTTTCTCAAAACTCCAGGGAACAGTTAAAGGATTGCAGTGACAGGGTGAGTGCAAATCAAGAAAAAGGCAAACGAAACACAGGAGTATCTCATGGAGCCTTGGCTGGCCCCTTACAGGAGTATCTCATGGAGCCTTGGCTGGCCCCTCCGCCAACCCTATACTGGCTCAGCACAGAGGCAGTCTGCATTCCCAATGTGGATCACTGGCCTTGGTTCTGGAGAGAGCAGATACTGAGAACACACACGGGGAACATGTATGTCTGCCTCAGCCTGTCTGATGGTGGCCTGTGGGACTTGCCATCCCAGAACCTGCCCTGAGTGTAGAAGGTAGCTCACAGTCAAGTGGCTGCCTGGGATTGCTGGCTGCAGGACGTGCAGTGCAGTGCCCAGGGCAGTGAGAAGATGGTTTCCTAGGGAAAAAGGGACATTTGTATCCTTCTTAACAGGAATTCCGAGGGCCACATACTTTCAGGCCCAAAACAAGACAAATGAGCAGAAAGGATCAAGGAGGCCCTACACTTTGACCTTGAGCTAGTCTCTAAACTCACATTATGGATAAGTCCTGAAGATGCGCACTGGCACAGATCAATCAACAAAGACTGAAAAAGGAAAGAAGATCAATAAAGAGATGAATATTATGAAAAGGAAGCAAATAGAGCTGAAGACTACAGTAACAGAAATGAAAAATTCCCTAGAGGGGCTCAACAGCAGACTGGAGCTGGCAGAAGAATCAGAAAACTTTAAATAAGACAAGTGAAATAATCAGTCTGAGGAGTAGGAAGAAGAATGAAGAAAAATGATCAGAGCTTGAGAAACCTGTGGGACACCATTAAGCACACCCACATTGTGGGAGTCCCAGAAAGAGAAGGGACAGAGAAAACAATCAAAGAAATATTATATAACAAAAGACATGAATATATATATCCCAGGCCCTCAATAAACTACCAACAGGATAAATCCAAATAGATTCACACCACAAAATACTATAATCAAACTGTTAAAGGCCAAAGATACAGAGAGAATACTCAAAGCCAAGAGAGAGAAGCAATGTATACAAGAGAGCCTCTAGAATATTAAGAGCTGACGTCTCACTGGAAACCATGGATGCAAGAGGGTAGTGGGGATGACATATTTCAAGTACTGGAAGCAAAAAATTGCAAACCAAGAATTCTGTATCTGGAAAAAACTGTCTTTTAAAAATGAGGAATAGAGTAAGATGTTCCCAAATAAATAAATGCTGAGGGAGTTTGTTACCACTGGATGCCCTATAAGAGATGCTAAAGAGAGTTCTGCAAGCTGAAAGGAAAGGACAATAGATAACAGATCAAAGCTGCAAGATGAAATAAGGATCACCAGTGAAGGTAACGACATGGGTAAACATAAATGCTAGTATTACTGTATTTGGGTTTGTAACTCCACTTTTCACTTCCTACAGGATCTAAAAGACAAATGTATAAAATGTAGTGACAAATTAGTGGTTTGGAACTCATTATGTACAAACATGCAATCTGTCTTAAGAACTACACAACAATGGGGGCATGGAGGAGTATAGGAACATAGTTTGTGTATACCACGGACATTTAGGTGAGCTGGTATCAGAGCAAATAAGACTTACAGATTTGAGATGTTAAATTTAAACCCCGTGGTAGGTACAAAGAGAATACTGGGGAATATGCAAGCTCACAGAGACAGAAATTAGAGCACAGGTTGCCAGGGGCAGGGGGCAGGGGGAATGGAGAGTTAATGCATAATGGGTATAGGGTTTCTGTCTGGGGAGATGGGAAAGTTTTAGTAGTGGAAGGTGGTGAGGGTACAATATTGTGAGTGTGATGAATCCCACTTATATGAAATATGTAGAATAAGCAAATTCATGGAGACAGAAAGTAGATTATAGGTTAGCAAGGGCTGGGGAGTGGGAATGGGGAGTGACTAGTTTCTGTTTGGAGTGATAAAGTTTCCGTTATAGATGGTGGTGATGGAGGCACCCTATTGATGTAATTGATATCACTGAGTTGTACACAGAGAAGTGGTTAAAATGGGAAATTCTGGGTTGTATGTATGTTACCTCAGCAAAAACTAAAACAAAAAGAAACAGAAAAACTCGTCATGAACTGGATTTGACCACTTGGCCATAATCTGAGTTGAGACTGAAATCAAGTTTAACAGTATCATGTATACATTATTACTATTTCAAATGGCATACACTTTGATGCTATAAAAGGTTCATTTTTCCTATTTTCAGTAATAGTAATGAGGGGCCATGCAAAAAACGATAAAATTCATTTTCAAGAGGGTGAGGGGAGGGAAGTGGACGTGGCTCAACTGATGAGTGTCCACCTACCATATGGGAGGTGCAGGGTTCAAACCCAGGGCCTCCTGACCCGTGTGGTGAGCTGGCCCATGCACAGTGCTGCAGTGCACAAGGAGTGCTGTGCCATACAGCTGTGTCCCCCGCATAAGGGAGCCCCACGTGCAAGGAGTGGGTCCTGCATTGACCTGCCTGGCACGAGAAAAGCAGCACAGCCTGCCCAGGAGTGACACCGCACACACAGAGAGCTGACGCAGCAACCAAAAAGAGACACAGATTCCCAGTGCCGCTGAGAATACAAATGGACACAGAAGAACACACAACAATGGGGGGGGGGGGGGGAGGGGAAGAGAAATTTTAAAAAAAATCTTAAAAAAAAAAAAGAGGGTGAGGGGAAAAACATTTTGGGGAAAATGTTTTATCCATCCTTTTTATGTCTATATTTTAATTTAAAAGACACAGTTTAAAAAAATATATTAATTTGTCCATTTTCACACATGGCTTTGAAGCGGTGTAGCAGAGATGTGAACAGAACCCAACCCTCTGAAAGTCCATTGTTTATGCTACGATTTCAGAAGCACACACTCCCTTTAGGTGTTTTTTTGTTTGCTTGTTTGTTTTTTTCTTTAGGGGGCACTGGGAACTGAACCTGGGACCTTCCATGTGAGGCAGACTTTTTTTTTCTCGATGTCTGCTTGGTTTCTTTTCCTTTTTGCACATTGTCTGCTGCTTGTTTTTGCTCTATATCTACTTGTTTGTTTACTCATTGTCTGCTTGTGGTTTGTCTTCTTTAGGAAAAACTGGAAATTGAACCTGGTACCTTCCATGTGGAGGTGGGCGCTCAACTGCTTCAGTCACATCTACTCCCTGCTTTAGGTGCTTTGTTTTTCCACTTTAACATTTTCTCAGAAAGGATCTGCTTTAATTATCAACTAAACTGTAATCCATATTTATGATCCCCTTCCCCCAGACTTTCCCTTGCAAATACCCTTGCCATAATAAAAACATTTGGGGGAAGGAGATGTGGCTCAAGCAATTGGGCTCCCATCTACCATGTAGGAGGTCCAGGGTTCAATTCCTGGGGCCTCCTTGTGAAGGCAAGCTGGCCTGTGCAGAGAGTTGGCCCATGAAGAATGCTGGCCCGTGCAAAAGCTGGCACAGTAAGATGACACAACAAAAAGAGACACGGAGGAGAGACAGTAAGAGACGCAGCAGACCAGGGAGCTGAGGTGGCGCAAGAGACTGAGCGTCTTTCCCCCACTCTGGAAAGTCCCAGGATCGGTTCCTGGTGTCACCTAAAGAGAAGACAAGCAGACACAGAAGAACACACAGCAAATGGACACAGAGAGCAGACAGGAAGCACAAAAACAACAGGAAAGGGGGAGGGAGAAATATATAAATCTTGAAAAAATAAAATAAAATAAAACATTTGGTCCAAAGGATATACCTGGCTTTCAAAGCATAATAATAAAATAAATGCTTAAGAGTCCCACAAACTAGATTCCCTCTACCTTGCATCTATCTGTTTTATTTTAATTTTTGTTGTTTTGTTTCAATTGTTATTATATATATTTTTAGGAGGCACCGGAGATTGAATCCAGGACCTTGTACATGGGAAGCAGGTGCTCAACAAGTGGGACCTCTGCTCCCCTCAATTAATATAGAAAGTAATAGATGTACATGCCTTTAATAGTTACAGTTAGATAAGGTTAAATAGAAGTCCCCTAATCCACTCTGTCTACTCCCTCACCCTCAAGTTCTTTTCATTGTATTTACTTATTTAAAAAATAAGAGCTTTGAGCTATATTCACATAAGGTTCACCCTTTAAAACATACAATTCAGTGGTTGCTGGCATCTTCACAGGAATGTCCGACCACCATGACTGATTCCACAACATCTGCATCACCCCCTAAAAGAAATCCCAAACCCCATTAGCAATCACTCTCCATGCCCCCTCTCTGCACCCATACAACCATTAACCTCTGTTCTCTCTTCATGAATTTGTCAATTCTGAATATTTCATATAAATGGAATCACACAAAAGGTGGCCTTTTGCATTGTGCTGTTTTCCTCTCACAAAAAGAGGCAGCTTTAAAAAAATTTTTTTTTTCTCTTAAAAATGGTACATGTTCATCGTAGGCAATGTAAACAATACAGGAAAGCATGAATAAACTTAAATACAGACTCAGAGATAAGGACTGTGAACATTTTGGTGTAGAGCCCACCAGGTGTGTGTGTGTGTATATAATTTTATTTTTACACAATAGGAATCCTACTGAACAGGCTGTTTTAGAATTTGCTTTTTGACTTAATGTTGGTACACATTTTCCCCTGCACCTTTAAATATATTTGCCCCAAAACATGATTTTTAAGGGCTACATAATATTCCATTGTGTATCTATACAATAATTTATTTAAATGATTCCTCTGTTGCTAGAAATGTATATCATGTCCAGTCCTTTAAAAATAACTATTAAAAAATCAAACTCAAAGAACACGTTCATAGTTAACAGTTTTTCAAGCATCCATGACTATTTCCTTGAAAGAAATACCTAGAAATGCAATTTCTGCATTAATGGGCATACTCATTTTTAAGACCCCTGATACTCATTGTTATATTTCCCTCCCCAAAGGTGGTATTCATCTATACACACCCATCAATGGTTATTAGGATTTCATTTGCCCTGTATTAAAAAACAAAACAAAAACTTCTTATATGCTAAGCAAAGAAACTCCCTTCTTTCATTTCAATCAAAAAAATTTCTTTTTGGGTGGCGGACTTGGCCCAGTGGTTAGGGCGTCCGTCTACCACATGGGAGGTCCGTGGTTCAAACCCCGGGCCTCCTTGACCCGTGTGCAGCTGGCCCATGCGCAGTGCTGATGTGCGCAAGGAGTGCCCTGCCATGCAGGGGTGTCCCCCGTGTAGGGGAGCCCCACGTGCAAGGAGTGCGCCCCGTAAGGAGAGCCGCCCAGCATGAAGAAAGCGCAGCCTGCCCAGGAATGGCGCCACACACATGGAGAGCCGATACCGCAAGATGACGCAACAAAAAGAAACAGATTCCTGTGCCGCTGACAACAACAGAAGCAGACAAAGACAACGACGCAGCAAATAGACACAGAGAACAGACAACCGGGGGGGGGGGGGGGAGGAAAAAAAATTACTAGCAAGAATGAACAATCTTAATATCTATTTTTTAGAACAGTTTTAACATCTCTTGGCTATTTATAAATTTGTGTAATGCCTGTTGGTGATTTTAAAAAAAGATTTAAAAAAACAACAACCACGTTCAATTTACACGGTATCTGCTCTATTGAGCTCAAGGGCCTGGAGCTCTAGATTTTTGTCAGAGCCTGTGCTGCAGGAAAGACACTCACAACTGCGGGAAAGCAGGGGCATCACTCTGATTCCCTGGTGACAAAGGGGGGCTGCAAAGGAACGCACTTCCTGAGGTCTGCTTCTGGCGTAACCATTTTCCTGCTGGGACGAGGCAAAGGTTGTCACCACGCCTGCCTTTTGCCTTTCACCTTTCGGAGGTGAAACCCTACCCAGAAGCCTCGAGCCCCACCCGCACCGGAAACAAGCCCGCAGTCCAAACAGTCAACTCCCCAGCCTCCCTGTGACCCACTCGGGACCTCGCCCAGCCTCTTTCCTAGAGGTCTGGCCCTGCAGTCCAGGGGCTGAGCCTAGCAACCAGCAGGTGTTTGGAAATATTTGTTGAACAAATGAAGGAAACTGGCTTGGTGACCCCACCCCTCTCCCCTCAGTTCAAGGGTTGAAGGTCATTCCATAATTCTGGCCCAGTGAGTTGCCTCAGGTCAGGGGTGGAAGGACCTCTATGACGTTCTGCCTAAATTAAAACTACTGGGAACCCCGTACGAAAGCCACTGGTCTCAGGCTGCAGCCCTACTTGTGGGCTGACAGCACCATCCAGTTTTTGTTTTTTCACAGGAGGTACTGGGGATTGAACCTGGAACCTCGTACACGTGAAGCGGGTGCTCAACCACTGAGCTACAACCGCTCCCTGGAATCTGGTTTTTAACGACTCCTCTTTCGAGAGCCTCACCCAGGTCCCCACTCACGCTCTCAATCTCACTCTTCTGGCCTCAGTGCTTGTGAAGCAAAATTATAAGCCCCCCAAGTTTTCATGCAGCCTTGGTTAAAATGAAAAGATAAGCCATGAATTCACGATGATATGTGAGGGGATGATGTGGGAAGAAATAATGTTGCTGACAAGTGAATTCTGTCACGAAACTTTCTTACCCAAGTAAGATAAGGAAAACGCTAGTCAGAAAGGACAAAGGTCTTATTTGAATTTAAACCTGTGGAGCTTCTGTTACTCATCGTTCAGTGATTTTCTTCAAAATTCCCTGATAAAGCTTGAGCAGTTCCCTGAGTTGTTAAACTATTTACCTTGTTGTTGTTGTTGTTACTGTTTAGTCTCTCAGGAATGAAGCCGTTATTTACCCGTGAGGCATATTTTGGTCACGAAGCTTGTGAAACAGGTTGTTATAGGAATTGGCGTTTATTAGCTAACACGCAGAACATGTTAAAAGAAACTGAATGTTCACTTTAAAGCAGCAAATGGACGCGGGAGCCGTGGGATAAAGTGCCACCGTTGTGCACACAGGGCGCGCTCTCCTTGCCTGTCAGAAGGCTTCACGCCTGGCCTTCACCTGTGCAAGGCTTGACTCGGCAGCGCCTCCAGGAAGCACGCTTCCGGCGCCGGCCCGGCTCTTCCGCGGCGCGGGGGCCCGCGCTGGCCAGGACTACGGGAGGAGAGCTCAGGACACCGAGGTCTTATGGACCCCCGGAAACGCAGCAGGGGCCCCGGCGGCTCTGAGGGCACAGCCCCAGGCGGTCCCCAGGCTCCCCGGCACCCTCTCCCGTGCTGGCGCCCTCAGAGCCCAGCGAGCCGACGGCTGCGCCTGCCTCGCCTTCCCTCTGGCCGGAAGCGCCCTGAGGGACCTTGGGATTCAGCTCTGGGGAGTCCTCGTCGCCTCCGAGAAGCAGGAGGAGGCACGGCCCCCCCAAACCCCGCCTCTACCTGAGCCCCCTCGGCTGCCTTCCTGGGGCCCCGACAGGCCGGGACTCACCTGCACCGCTGGCTGGGTCAAGGCCACAGGGCAGTTTTAAAAGGGCGTATTCTGCTCACACCCTGGAGGGATTCTTTCCCGGAGCCTCCAGGTGAGAGCCCCACCTGGCTGACACCTGCACTTGGCCTCGGGAGTGCCTAAAGCAGGGTGCCCAGCGGAACTCGCCTGCACCTGACCTCCGGGAGGAGGGACGGCGGGCTCACGGCAGGGTGCTGCTCATAGCTGCTACGCGCCTGGCTGTTTGCAACAACCGAAAACTAATGTAGTGGCATGACTGGCACAGAATTCCAGAGATCAGATGATTCACTGTCCTGGTAGATAAATTCTTTTGCCTGTGGGGTCTCTTCTTTTATAACATCGTGGTTCTTGGCAAGTTAGATACGGAACTAGAAAGGGTTCTCTGAGGCGTTTTAGGTCTCTGGTTCCCAATGCTGCCTGCACAGGTGCAGTCACCTGTACAGTTCAAAAAGAAAAGGCTGACACCTGGGCCCCGCCCTCCGGAGTGTGACTCCTTGGGCCCTGGGTTGGGCCCAGGCACCCTATTTTTTAATAGCTCTCCAGGCAATTTCAAGGCGTGGTCGGAACTGAGAGCCCTGAGTGCGGCGGCTGCAGGCGGGACCCTAAGATGGCCCCCCCACCCCTTGGTGTTGTGAAGCGTTACGTGGCAACAGGGGTTTTTACAGATGTCATTCAGGTTACTGATCAATGAACCTTGAGGCCCGAGGTTATCGGGTGCGCCGACCCGAAACAGGAGCTGTCGAAAGTCGAAGTGGGAGAGGAAGTCAGAGAGTGGAGGTGGTGGGAGGGGACTCGGCGCCCTTAAAGGTGGAGGGGGCTGCAGGGGACCCCGGCCAGGAGGCAGCAGGAAAACGGGGACCTCCGCCCTGCAGTGACCGCCTGCAGGAGCCTGAAGAGGATTCTTCCCCAGAGCCTCCGGGGTGGAATGCCGCTGAGCAGACACCTCATTGCTCACCCGCGAGAGGCTGGGATTCTGACTCACAGGTGTTGTTTTAACGTTTCTATGGCCTTTTGTTACAAAGCCACAGAAAACAACATACAGGGACTGAGATGAAGGCAATAAAAATACTTTGCCATGTTTGGTGCAAGACTTTTCAAATTATGTTTCTTATAAGGCTGAACTTGGTATCATTGCCATGTTATCTGAATTGACCAGAAGGCCTGGAAAGGGCCCCTCTCCCGCGACAGCCATTTCGAGCTCTGAAGGGACTGCTGGGGTACTGTCACTCGGCTCCATCCTGGGGCCACCTCAGGAGGCCGGCCAGCGGAACCCGGCCCTGGACTGCTATTCTAACTTCTCAGTGTGTCGCAAGAGGCCACCACGTAATACTTAAACCCCAACGGAGAGAATCACGAAAACGATGACTCCCTTATACTAACTTTCCAAGCCCGGCGCTCCGCGAAAAAGACTTAGGAAACCGCAAACACCCTCGCCTTCTCAGTCACCTGTCAGCTGTCATAGGTTAAACACGATATTCGTGTTTAATATCAGATCTATGCACCCAACATTCCCAATCCTCCTTCTGAAGCAGGTTAGTAAGTTAGGGAATCAATAGATGGATCTGGAACCTGGGAAGAAGTCCACGTGGACATCAGCAACCCCAAGGTGGCTGCTGGAAGACCTTTCCCAAGATTCTGCCACTCAGAAGAAGACTTCCTCTGGAAGCCAGGAGGAGCCCCGGATATTCCCCAAGGACTTTATCATTGGGCCTTCCTGGGAGATTGATGGGGGCAATAACCAATCAAAAAGGTGAACAGCTGGAACTCCTCCCCTGCCATTAGCAAAAGGATGGGATAATCAACAGTTCAAAAAGGCCAGCACGAGGCCTAAGCTCGCTCACTCGCGGTCTCTTCCTCTCTCTCTAGTGCCCTCTCTCGCCTGTGAACTTGTTCCTGCCCTCCGAGCACTGCTCTTGTTTTTCCTCTGCCATGTGGCCACCCAAATAAAACCTGAGCATTTATAACCTGTAATGGGGAATCGTAGTCTGTAAATCAGCCCGCTTTGTCATTTTTCAACCCCTTCCTCTCTACTTGGGACCCTTGATCTGTTATTTCCTCCCATTTCTCTTTCCTCCCTACCTGAATAATTTACTGGCCTAACTCACTCAGCCTACTCTTGAAATTCATTCTGCAGGACAAAGAACCTAGATAAAATCCAGTAACGCTTCCCTCTTTATTTTTCTCTACAGCACATATCCCCTTCTAGTAAGTATGTACTTTACTTTTTTTTTTCCTTTAGGAGGTAACAGGGATTGAACCTAGGACATCATATATGCAATGCAGGTGCTCAACCACTGAGCTACATCTGCTCCCCTGTACTTCACTATTAATTTTTTAAATTTATGGCCCCCCCCCGCCCCGTTGTCTGCTCTCTGTGTCATTCGCTGTGTGTTCTTCTGTGTCTGTTGTCTTCTCATTAGGGGGCTCCGGGAACCGATCCTGGGACCTTCCAGAGTGGGTGAGAGGTGATCATTCTCTTGCACCACCTCAGCTCCCTGGTCTGCTGCGTCTCTTACTCTCTCTCCTCCGTGTCTCTTTGTTGTGTCATCTTGCTGTGCCAGCACTCCGCGGGGGGCAGCACTCTGCACGGGCCAGCTCGCCTTCGTCAGGAGGCCCTGGGCATTGAATCCTGGACCTCCTCTATGGCAGATGGGAGCCCAACTGCTGGAGCCACATCCGCTGACCGAGGGCAGGGACATTTCCCAGCTTCACTTGCTGCTGAATTCCCGGCACCTAAACTGCTGAATAGGCCCCTCAATAAAAAGTCTTTTGACGTAACACATGGAGAGTTTTGACATAACCTATCATGTTATACTATGACGTGCGGTAAAAATGTCATTTCAGGCTGAAACGCACATGGCTATTGATTTTCAAAAAGACTGTGAACGACCTGGGTTTTTAATCAAAATTCATTTTTGGCTTCCTAATTTGGAGAGAACAAGCGTTAGAAGGCTATGATGCCCCTTGGACAAACAAGATGAGTCGAAGAATATTTTTGAAGAGTATGAAAACCAGGCATATCTGATTTATATTTCTCTCTAAATTCAGAGATTTAACAATGAATGAAAACTACTCCTCAGGCAAAATGGGTTTTGGGTTTCATCAAACACAAAATGTTTTGAAAACTAGTTCAAGATGTTCATAAAAGAAAAAAAAATCACCACAGCAGGAAATATTATTCACATGCGTGTGACTGGAAATATCTTATTGTCTCTCTCTTCCCTGCAGTCCAATTATAACAGCATTACATCTTAAAGGGCCAATTCCGTTAGAATTTTTAATTGTCTTTTTATATCTAATCAGCGCTTCCCTCAATCCACTTCTAAGAGGTAGGGGAAATGACAGTTCAGTCAACCATGAGAAGCCCATGGGACTCAGCCAGTGAAAACCTCATTCCATATACTCTTTTTAATTATTTTCTTCATTTTTCCTCTACTATTCCTATTTCCTTTACCCTAAAGTCCACTGAGGTCAGCCTTCTTGCTCTGACTTAATCTTTTCCATTTCCTTGGGCGCATGGCTAACCGGCTGCTGGACACTGCCAGGGACATGGCCCCCACAGATGGGGCTGAAGAGTGAGTGGATAGGTAGCTACGAGGGAAAAAACGGGTCATGAGGAAGTTTGTGCTTTGGGTGCCCTCTTTTTTTTTTAAGATTAATTTTTTATTTTTCTCTCTCCGCCCCCACCCCCTCCATTGTCTGCTCTGTGTCCATTAAACTGTGTGTTCTTCTGTGTCCACTTGGATTCTTGTCAGCGGCACCAGGGAATCTACGCCTTTTCGTTGCGTCATCTTGCTGCGGCAGCTCTATGTGTGTGTCGCCACTCCTGGGCAGGCTGCACTTTTTTTGCGCTGGGCGGCTCCCTGTGAGGGCGCACTCCTTGTGCGTGGGGCTCCCCGATGCGGGGGACACCCATGTGGCAGGGCGCTCCTTGCGCACATCAGCACTGTGCGTGGGGCAGCTCGTCGCACAGGCCAGGAGGCCCTGGGTTTAAACCCTGGACCTCCCATGTGGTAGGTGGACGCCCTATCCGTTGGGCCAAATCTGCTTCCCTAGGTGCTCTCTTATTGTTCACTCACATTAACATGACTTTTTTTTTCTTTTTCTTCTTTTAACATAAAATGAAAAGAAAGTAAATGTCAAAGAAAAAAGATTCAAGATGCTTATATTCCTGGAAGGTTCTGGTTTTATGACACCTGACTGCTGAAGTTACAGAGAGAATCCCAGCCCTGTTTCTTAACTACCTGGGCTCAGTTTTTTGGGGGTTTGCTTTCTTGCTAGTTTCTCTGTCTGAACACGTAGCCCCGCTGCACTGCCCCCCCACCCCCCCCAAGCTTGAGGTTGGGAAGGGAGTGCTTTGGGGTTTTAGCATCTTCAGGATTTTCAGCAAAACACAGTAAAGGTATGGGAAAGCAAGGGTTCAGTGAGAAGAATGGAATAGGGGTTGGCAATTTTATCAAGGGTTTCTATTTAGTGCAAAAGGTAAAACAATAAAGCTTCTAAATGAACACATAGGAAAATACCTTCATGACCTTGGGACTGACAAAGATTTCTTAAACAGGATATGGAAAAGCATGAACCATTAGAAAAAGACAGATAAATTAAAATTGAGAACACTGTTCATCAAAAAAGCACCATTAAGAGAGTGAAAATTCAGGCCGCTCTTGGAGAAGATACTTTCAATATATCTAATTGACAAAGGATTTATATTCAGAATATATTGAGAACACCTAAAAGTAATAAGGAAAAGAAAGACAATCTAGTTTAAAAAATGGCTGAAAGGGACTATCCAAACAGACAGCATATACAAAGGTGCTCAACCTCATTCGACAGCAGGAAAATGCAATAAAAATCACAATTTAAAATACCGACAATACTAAGTGTTGGTAAGAATGTAGAGAAATAAATAGATCTCTCATAAGTTGCTGGTGGGATGTGAATTATACAACCACTTTGGAAACCTATTTACTATAATTAACTCCGCAAAGTCTATGGCCTATAATTAGGTATATGTCCAACAGGAAGCATGTATGTTTTTAAGGACATATACAAGAACATTCTGGCACTATCTGTGATAGCTGCAAATGAGAAATAATTCATATGTCTACCAGTAACAGAATGGAAAAATAATGGTATAATCATACAGTGGGTTCCTAAATGGTTAGGAAAATGGACAAACCCTGGCTATATGCAACAGTATGGATAAATCTAAATATTACTGAATACTGTGTGAAAATGGCCAGAGGCATATATTATATCGTTTTTTTAATCCCATTTATATAAAAATTCAAATGCAGGGAAAACTAATGTAGTATCTAGGGATGCATACTATTGTAAAATACTATAAGGAAAAGCAAATGCCTGAGGATACCGGTCATCTCTGGAGGGAGGGAGGGGTTTTGATGGGAAAAGGTCATATGAAAGGTTCCAAGGCGCCAGCAGTGCTCTGTGTTTCTGCCTCTGGAGAGAGACTGCATGAGTTTTCACCTGAAAGTAATTCAAGGAGCTATAATTTATATTTCATGCACTTTTATCTTTATGTGTGATATTTCACAATAAAAAGCTTAAAAATATATCAGGTACTATTACTTCCTTGTCTAACCTTCCTAGAAAACAGATACTGTCCTAGTAAACCAAAAGCCTTAAAGTAAATGCAAACGACTCAGAGTAATGGAAAGAAAATTTCCGGAAAAATTTGGGGTCAGCCTACAGGGGGCCTTTTTTGTGTGAAAAGGCACCCCTTCTGTGAGGACAATTTAGTAACAGCTGTGTTCTTTGGTTGAAGGAGCCTGTTGGAGGGCACAGTTTGGAGAGCTTATGTCTTGTTTGGACAAAGAAAAAGGTATCCCCTTCCCGCAGGAGATGCAGCCCTGCAACAGGTGCATGATTTGCTGAATGGAGTGCAGGCGGGACTTCGGCCCCTTGTCTGGGTGTTCCCTTGTCTGGGTGCCTTCGTGCAGTGCATAGTAGCAAACCCCACATGGCAGCCCTGCTCAGGAAATTGGAAAGACGATGACTGCACGGAGACTGGCCCCCCCAGCATGTACACACCGGAACACACACTGGCACTGTCAGAGCTGTGTAGCAGCTGGCTGACATTGTCCCTTACCGCATAACCCTCTGTCTTCTTCTGGCACCATTTCAGCAGGGCATTGCGCTTGGAGCCACCGTACTCCCGGGCCAATGCTGCCAAAGGGTCTCTTCTTTCCACACTAGGGAGACAGAAGAGCATGTGGTCAAGAGAAGATGCTCATTTCTGGAACCCTCAATTAGGCAGAAGTAAATAATTAGATCAGAAAAAGCAAAAGTTGAGGTTTATCCACTGGGACTGTAAAGAAACAATCTAATGAGTCATGTTCATAACATTTCTATTAGGTCTCGTGATATGAATGAAAACTACGCAGTGCTTCTTGGCTATCGGGGTGTGTGGGGAGAGTTGTGCTTTGTTCTACTTGTTTGTTTTTAAAATCCATCTGTCTCTCCACCCATCCAGCCTTTCATTTTTTTAAGTGCACTATCATTTGAATAAAGCACACCTGCAAAAAACACATATGCACAGCTCTGCAGGTGTGTGGTACTCCTATTAATAGATGTATATCAGCAGATATATGTCCACAGCAGTACTTCTCAGAACAGTGAAATATGGGTAACAACTAAATGTATACCAACAGGAAAATGGATAAATTGTGGTACATTCATCCAATGGAACACTATATAGTAAAAGCTAATGAATTCTAGATGTACACAATTATTTCAATGAATATGAGGAGCACAATATGGAAACACAGTTATGTTTCCACTTATACAAAATTCAAGAACACACAATTTAAATAATGAATTGTTTATATTTTTGGGGGATGCAAGGAAACTTTGGTAAAGCTATAAAGAAGAGCCAGAGAAGACAAATATAAAATTTGGGGTGGATGTGTTACCTTGCAGATGGTGGTGTAATTGGAAAGGGGCTGGTAGGAAATTTCAAAAGTAATAATAGTCTTCTTTATAGTGGGAAGTGAATGTACAGGTGGGTGTCTGCTGTATTGTTATTCTTCATACCTTACACGTATTTTTAAATTTTTATTTTCTATCCATCTGTAGCAGTCTGATATGGTTATGAATTCCAAAAATAGATATTGGATTATGTTTATAATCTGGTCTATTCTGGGCATGAATGAGTTATGATTAGGGCTTTGACTGGGCCACATCATTACGATAAAAGGCATGGCAAAGGACAGAGTCGAGGGTTCTTAATGTTGGAGTTTGATGCTGAAGCCTTAAGCTGGAGCCCCAGGAAGTAAGCACACAGAGAAAAGAGAAGCAAGCCCTGGGAAGAAAGGAAACTTGAACCCAGAGAGAAGCAAGACCCTGGAAGGAGGAACCTAGGAAGCCTTAACCCTCACAGACATCAGCAGTCATCTTGCTCCAACACATGAAAATAGGCTTTGGTGAGGGAAGTAACTTATGCTTTATGTCCTGGTATCCATAAGCAACTACCCCAAATAAAAATCCTTTATAAAAACCAACCAATTTCGCTATTTTGCATCAATACCTTTTGGCTGACTAATACACCATCCATTAATAAAAATATTTTTAAATGGTTTTTAAAAGAGACATAGGATGAATCTAGAGATTCTACACCTCAGCAATATGAATTAAGGTAGAAAGATTTTAAGAAATACAGTTCATATTTGAATTTAAAGTTTTTTCATATAATTTGATGACTCTTTCCTTGTATCTGGCGGACTGATAAGCTCAAGTCCTTGGGTTTCTGTGCTTAGAGATGCTGTTAGCTAACACAGTTGTGGTGACTTTTCTTGTGTTTACTATACATGGTCTCATTTATCCCTGAGAACTGAATCCTTATGCCTGACAATTAGAGAAAAGTGAAATGAAGGTCTGGAAAAGAGTTTCTTTATAAATGGATGGCCAGGACACTCACTAAACATTTTTCTTTTAAAAAATATAAAGGTAACTAGATACAGTCACCCCCACCCCAACCCACCCCACCTGTTTCAAAAAAAAGGATGAGGACTTCCACAGTAAGTAATTTCTAGCCTGTCACTGGTTTATGGCAATGATATGAACATAAATTTGAGATAAATTTCACTAACTTAATCACTCACTATGAAGGGTATAATATAATGTATTAACATATACGTGGTCTTTTGTATTTTATATGTACTTCTGGCATAAAAGAAAGAGCAATTTCAGAATAGTACCATTCTGATCCTTGACACTTGTTTTGATTATTTAGATCTCTTGCATGTAAACAAGACTGGTGTGTAATATCTGGGGCTTTAAATGAAACCTCGGAGATGTGACTTCATCTCTTTGGATCAAGTACAGGCTAACCCCAAGTTACAACAAGAACTGTTCAGACTTTCATGAATTCTTTTGAATACTTATATTGCTAGTTATGCATTTATTTAATCCTCAAGTAGCCGATTTTGTATATTCATCCATCTGCCCATTCGTAAGTGTTTATTGAGGGATGTGCTGTGTATGTAGCATAATGCAAGGGGCTAAGGAAGTTACCAAAATGTAAGATGAAGTGTTTACAGAGCACTAAATTATAACCTTAACTGGGACAAAGGAATGTGTATGACACATCACTTAGCAAAACTGCAAAGCAGTGCGTGAATTAAACACCCAAACGAGTGTAGATACTGAAGTCAGAAAAGGGGGATATCAGTACTCCCAAGGTAGTTTTAGCTAAAAATCCTCAGATTTGACCTTGAAGGAGAAGTAGGAATGAGAAAGAACTAAGGAATGACAACTCAGACCCAAATTTTAGAAGAACTTGGAGTCAGAAATGTCATGTTATATTAGGATGGCAGGGAGTAAAGCAGGCTTAGGTGGAATGAAAGGCTGGAACATTCAGGCAGGAAGTCTGGGGTGGGATTGAGTTGGGGAGCCTCCTGAAGGCCAGGTAAGGGGTTGGGACCTACGGATGGAAAACAAAGTCATGGGAGGTTTCTGAGAGAGTCTGCTGCAGGGTGCGCTCAGTGCTCTAGAAGGACGGAGACGCAGAGACGCTCAACACAGAGACGCAGGGGCGAGACTGGAGGGAGAGGAAGTGGCCTGAAGAGGGTGCCAGTGGCGTGAACAACCAGAGAATTGAAAAGGGAGGTGGCAGGAGTGTTAGAGCAGGAGTGTTACTGGCTCTTAGTAACCTTCCACCGCACTCCAGTCTCCATCCTCTTCCTCTCCCATGCCACCCTATGTGTCTCTGCTAAGAGTCGAAGTGCCTCTTGGATCCTTCGAATATGCCATGGGGTTCTGATGACCCCTCTTTAAAGCACAGGTCCAATCTTACTGTATCACTATTTAAAAAACAAAAATCCCACAAATTTAGGGGCTCCCTGATGCTTCATCAAAGTATCAGCCTTGTACCTTGGCATTTTAAGGCCATCCATAAGATGGCACCATCTGTCTTTCCAGCTGTAATAACCTACCAATCTATTCACCTACCCAACAAATCCTGACAGCCTACTCCATATATGCCAGGGTTGCCGCCCTACGAAGCCCACAGTCTAGTAGTCAAACTGAGCCGCCCGTGGTTGGCTGGCTGCTTGTGACGGTATCTTATGGCCCCCTGGCAGGAAGGCCACTCCCTCCCCCTACCTTTCCTTTTTTTTTCTCTTAGGAGGTACTGGGGATTGAACCTGGGACCTGGTACATGGGAAGCAGGCACTCAACCACCGCACTACCCCTGCTCCCCTCCTATTTTCTTTTTATGGACCTTTGTTTTGCTTTAGCATACTACTACTGCCCAGGGTCCTTCTCTTAGGCTCATTGAAGGCAGGTACTGGGTCTTAATCATTTTCATCCGAGAGAGATGTGTAGCAGTAAACTGAGCATTGAGGATAAAGCAGAAGGAAGAACCAGATGAGCGGCCCAACGTTACTTTTTCTTTTTTTCCAGATTTCGCACTGTTTACAACGTGGTACCTGAGCTTGCTCGGCGGTTTCAAGCCCCCGCTGGAAGAGCTCAGCAGTCTCGTGTTCCCGAAGCCCAGGGAAGGCGGTCTGTTCAGGGACTCAAGGGAGGGGCTCTTTCGGAGGTAAGGGTCCGGTTTCAGGCCGTTGGCTCTTCCCTTTAGAAGACCTGTGCGGGAAACGACATAATCACCGGCTCCCGAAGAAGAAACGTGACCCATCATCACGCTGGATTCTCAGGTACAAACTGACCAATCAGCAGACCTCAAAAATGCCGGCCGAGGTAGTTTCTGGATTAAGGAGTAACAAACGCAGATGGGGGCACCGTGCTTTCTAGAGAGGATTCTCCAGGCAGGGCTGACCATGCCACTGACAGGGCCTAGAGCCAAGGGAGCCCCTTGTTCAAAAACTAACTACGGCCAATGTCAAGACCGCCGACGGCAGAGCGTTCCACCAAGCGCAGGGCCCTTCTCTGCACGCGGGGCCTTGCGGGACTGCACGGCCCTGGGAGAAGTATTTTGTTTTCATCGATGGGTATCTGAAAGAAAACCGGCAGGGAGATGAGAACATGGGAGGCAAAAGACAAAAGGTTGGGAACCAAGCAGGATGGCCATTTTACAACAAGAAAAGCCATTCCAGTCACCTGGTCTGGCTCGATAAAAACTAAGGAAAGGGAAGTGGATGTGGCTCAACCAATTGGGCACCTGCCTATCATACGGGAGGTCTCAAGTTTGACTCCTGGTACCTCCTTTAAAAAAAAATAACCAAGGGAAAAAATCATTCTTCCAAGGCTCCCCTCTGCTATGATATTAGTCAAAGGTCATGAAAGAGGCTGAATCCTCCAGGTGAGAGATCTTAAAGCAAGGGTTCTTAACCAGGGGTCCGTGGACCTCAAAGGGTCTGTGGAAAGATTTGGGGGGGGTATGAACTTGAATTTAAATCCAAAACATTATTGTGTTGGTGTGGGTGTGATATATTTATTAAATAATACACAGTAGAGTGTGGACTTAGTAAGGAGTCTGGGGTTTTTACCTGACTGACAAAGGGGTCCGTGGAACAAAAAAGGTTAAGAACCCCAGTCTTGAATAGTCACAAAAGTGCAGAATGGGAGAAAAATTTTAGAGATGGTGTAGTTTGAATTTAGAGGGAAAAAAAAAACAAAGAAAAAAAGTTTTTTAAAAAGCAAACGAAAAGACCCTCCCCCCACGCACACACAAACACACAAAAAAATATTTACAGAGGAAACTGGAACCCAGAGAATTAAGTGATTTGCCAGATGCCACACCATAGATGAGGTGGAAGGCACGGTCTCCTCCTATTACACCAGAAATAAGAAAGAAAACAATATTTCTACAGCTAATAGCCATCAATTATGGGTAGTAAGGTTGGGAGTGAGGCTAATTAGCTCTAAAGAGCAGAGGAAAACAGTGTTTACATCACTAAAGAAAACAACAAAAACAGCCCATTAATCCCTGCTTCTGTAGCTTCAGGTGAACCCAGGCTAGCCTGAGACCAAGCAATTTTCCTTCTTCATTATAGTAAATAGAATCACCGAGGCAGACCGGTGCCTGGCAGGGGCACTAAACTATTTACTCCAGGGCAACGGCTGCTGTGGTCTGGACTTGGCTATTTATCTTGTCAATTACAAGAATGGATTCTATACACAAAAGGAAGCTCTAAAGCTGGTGGAACTGAGAAGAGGATACAAATATTATGCTCAAAGGCTTCCAAACACACATATCACTGAGCATATAACCAGTTCCCATTTAAAAATATAAAAGCAGTTCCCATTTTACACTTTTTAACAAGCTCGTAGAACTTGAGTCCCTCAGAATTTTGATACTCTGTTTTGACCTTCCTCCTCTGCACAAATCTGTTGGGCCTCAAACCTTCTTATTTCTCAATCACCATTTATCCCTTCCCTGTTTTCTCATTCACCTAACCTTAGACGACCCATTGCTCTTTGCTCATTGTTTCCTTCTTACTGGAAGTCATTATTATGCCTTAAAGTCCAATGTCATACAATATGTAGACACAAAGTACTACATATTGTATGATCCCATTTATATAAAATGTATTTATAAAGACAAAACTTGATTAGTGGTTATATAGGGCTGGAGAAGGATAGAGGAATTGAGAGGTGACTGCTAAGGGGGGGTGGACTTTTTCTTTTTGGAGTAATGAAACTGTTCTAAATTTTTTTTGTGGTGATGAATGCACAAAATTTTGATTATACTAAAAGCTACTGATTATATACTTTGGATAGATCATATGGTATGGACTACATCTCAATAAAACTTCTTAAAAATAAATAAGTGTGCAAGAATAGCCAGAAAGAGCAGCTATGTAGGGCAGAGGAAGCACAGAGATTGAATAGTGGTGATTTTTTTTGTTCTCTTTTTTGCTTATTATTATTGAAGTAATGAAAATGCTCTAATAATAATTGAAGTGATGAATGCACAACTATGCGATTATATCAAATACCACTGATTATACACTTTGGATGAATTATATGCCTTATTAATATGTACCAATAAAACTGATTTGTTTTTAAATAAAAAGTCCAATATAAACTTCTATGACCTCTTTATGAAGATGCTGATCAGAGCAACTGCCAGCTTTACCACCAACAGGCAACATGGTAGGTGGAAAGAATCAGGAAAAGACTCAGATCTACCCCAAATCAGCGAGGCCATAAGTAAGTCGTTTAATTTGGGACTTGACTCTCTCAAATGTAAAATGCAGCAAATGAACTTTTGAGCTAGTCTTTAAATCCTCTATGTCAGTACTTCCATTCTAAAATCCTGTAACTCTACGAAAAAAGAAATCAAGCTTCAGAAGGAAAATAATAAAGTTGTAAAGTAAAAGAGACTTTATGGTTGAAGGGCAAAGCTGGCATCATAGAAATAATAGTTGTTAAGAATAAGCCTGGCTATATTTGGCCATGATCCAAAAGAAGTCCAGTTTGAATTTCTTATTTTTATTCCAACCATGTTATTGAAATTTTGTTGTATACTTGGAAAAAAAGTGTTTCTATCTATGCAGTCTAGGAACCAGATTTTGGGTTTCTAACCACCCTACAGGCACCAGGAAAATCATTCCTTTAGTAGTATTCTCCCCTCCCCACCCCTGAGATGGCTCCCTCGTCTGTCTGCTCATTGTTTCTGCTCATTGTCTGCTTGTTGTATCTGCTCCTCTTCTTTAGGAGGCACCAGGAACTGAAGCTGTGACTTCTCATGTGGGAGGTGGGCACGCAACTAGTTGAGCCACATCTGCTCCCCCCATTTAGTATTCTTTCTATTCTTCGTTTCCTTATAACAGTGACTGAGGAATAGTATAAATACAGCTCTGAGGCATGAATTCTGGGCAGCCTTAGCATTCTGTGAGGCTGAAGGGCTATTTTTCTTTTCTGTTCTGAGCATGTGAACTGGTAGGGAACTGAGCAGAAGGTAAGGGGATGCTAAGAGCAGCTCCCATAAGCCTCCCTCACACCCGACGTCACTCTAAGTGCTTCAAGGACGTTAACTCAACCTTTGGGACAATCCCATGAGACAAGTAGTAGTATTTCTATTGTAGAGATGAGGAAACCAAAGCACAGCAAGGGCGAATAACTGGACCAGTGTTAGGCGGCCACTATGTGTCAGTGCCAAGGTCCACCAGGCAGTGCCATTTCACGTGGGTCAGCACGAAGGAAAGCGTGACACCGTGAGCCCTGCCAATCACAACCGCTGCTGCATTATCAGGGTTTGAATTAAAGAGACACAAGAGACAAGCACAAAAATACAGGATATAACAACAGGGAGGGGGTCACATTCTAAGGCAAAGATATCCTAAAAGAGGCATATTATTTTAGGAATTGTGGAAGCAACAGACATTTGGAATGAGATAATTTATTTACTTAAAATAGGGTTTTTTTCCCCTGTTTATTTATTTTATATTTTTTTAAAGATTAGAAGAGATTCTCTTGAGATTTAGTCTTAAAAAAGAGAACAAAATTTGGCATTTCTTCCTGATACAAGCATGCTGGGAAGGGCGCCTAGGGGAGAACGTGTCTTTCTTTCCTTGGCTCTACTGCTAGAAGCTACTGTTCGCCACACGTACCTTTGAGGTTGAAATAGCTTAGGATAAATGCCACCAATTATTTTTCTAAGCTTTTCTAAGAAAGTCAGTGGAAAGAACTTTTAAGGTACTTTACCTGCGAGGGGAAGGTCCGGAAGGTCCAAGCCCTGAGCCGCTCCTTTGCCAGCTGGCCGAACGTGGCTGTAAGTGGAATGCCTCTGCAAAAGCCCAGGGGACACAGCAGGGTGAACTTGTGGCATCAGGAATAGCGTAATAAACACCAGGCAAGCACAGAGCACATGCAACAGTCCTCAAGCACGAGAGCCACGGCGGGTGGGGTGCTTTTAAAACAACTTATTTATTTCAACAGGTAATCAATACAATTGGCACAGTCCTAAAAAGGACCGGAAAGGATTACATAATGAAAAGAAAGTCTCCCTTCTACCCCCATCACCCAGTTCTTATCCCCAGGGGTAATCAGGGTGACCCAGTGTCATGAACGTGCTTCCTGGACAATTATTCTAAGTATATTCGAGGCTAGGTACTCTGTTTTCTGAAAACAGAAATGGCCCCTTACTATTATATTAAACTGTTTTGCATGCCATTTTGCTTTTTCTCCTTACGACGTCTTTTCAGTCACTCTCCATCAGACGTGGAAACTGCTTGGGACTCTTTCTGCTGGGTTATATTCCGCAATCCTGACGGATCACGCCAGAAGCCAGTATCAGGGACCATACGAGCAGGAAGGATCAGAGCTCGGTTCTTGCGGTGGACTGGCACCAGCCAGCTGTGTACGCTGCGTTACTTAGTTCTCTGTGCTATATATTCTTTATCTATAAAATGGGGATGGTGCTAAGTAGTACCTCCCCTCAGGCAGAGGCTGGGAGGATTAAATGAGTTGAAATCTATTTATGGCACACAGCACTCCATAAACATTAGCTATTATCATCATCATTTATTTGCCTGATGCTCTATTAATATTGGCATTGACACTGTATTACAAACAAGGCTGTAATGGATACCCTGGTACATTCGACAGAGCCCATGGGTGAGCAGGGCCATTTTGAGGCTTTTCAAAGCATCCTTTCAAGGCCCACATTCCACATCGCATGAGGGTACAGTGTACCCATGTTCCACATAGAGATGATATTTGGGGCATACTGTTTTTAAATCTTGATTTTGAAGACAGTTAACAGTGACAATACAGGGCATCCTGCCGCATTCACAATCTTGTGGGAAAGCATTCAATATTTTACTACCAAGACTGATGTTTGCTGTCATTATATTGTAGGTATCCTTTATCCAATGGAGGAATTTCCCTTCTCTTCCTACTTTTCTAAGAGTTTTATCAGGGTCAAGTAGTTACCTATTAAGATGATCATATGTTTTTCCTTCCTTTGATCATTTTCAATAGTTAAAACAGTCTTACATTCCTGGAATAAACCCCACTTGAAATGACCTTTTTCATATATCTCTGACCTTGGTTTGCCAATATTTTGCTCAGGATTTTTACATGGATTTTCATGACGTTGACTGACTTTTTAATATCCTTGCCAGAATTAGGTGTCAAATCTATGCTGGCCTCTTAAAGTGAGTTGAGAAGTGCCACCTCTTCTTCTAATTTCCAATCAGTAACCAATTGGGTGTTCCTAATAACACTGAAAGCCCTGTTCTTAGAAAAACGCCAAGGAGCACTGGTCCGAAAACCTTCAGAAGACACATGGGTGACATAGGCCGCGTCCAATAAACTCTATTAAACTTATAAACTGTAAACATTTTCTCACTTTGGGGACATTTTTTAAAAGTTATTTGAGAAAATTATCTAGTTCCATGTCTATTTCTAGTAAAAATTATTATCTTCATTTAAAGGAAACCCCTGAAAATGTGATCTTATGGAAAACAAAGCAAAAGAGTTATTACTAACCAAAGTATATGCATTTTATGGTGCCACTCTTAGGCCTTCATCAGGCACCAAACATGTAATTTTGGGAGTGATTGTGGCTCAAGCAGTTGAGCACCTGCTTCCCACACAAGAGGTCCCGGGTTTGGTTCCCGGTGCCTCCTAAAAAAGAAAAAACAACAACAACAAAAAACCAAGCAAACAAACAAAAAACAACTCAGGGGAGCTGATGTGGCTCAGTGGTTGAGCTCCAGCTTCCCACATGCAAGGTCCTGGGTTCAATACCTGGCCCTAGTACCTAAAAAAAAAAAAAGTAATTTTGGGCAAAAGTTTCATTATTATTATTAGTTTTAGTTTTATTGACAATAATGTTTGATGTTCCTTAAAAAAAAACAACAGTTGTTTTCCACTTCCCTTCTGGTTGCTTGGGTACAAAACACTGTGATGGTGCCACATGGCGCCTGCCCCCTGCCCCCCCCCCCAGGGAAGGCTCTTCCAATACCTGCATTGGAGAAACCGCAGCAGCTGGAGTGGTTCTCACTGGTATTGCGCTTAGGGGGCTTCTGGGCGTCTTATGGACAGAAATATTCTGTCCAGTTCCACCTGCCAAAAACAGAGAAGGGGTTATGTATTTGAAGTGGCCATTCAAAATTGCAAACAATAGTTCTTGACTTGTTACATTTTTTTGGTGACTAAAAAAGTATCCCGTGATGCTTCGGATAAAGTTTACTCTTTTCTCCTCTGGACTAGTGCTGAACTGGGGTGTGAGAGGTGGAGGTCTAAGAGGAATCAGGGGTTGGTCTCAGATGTAGGACACTGGAGGAAAAAGAAAATATCTCTGCAATGAGCCTTCTATGGTGGGAGCTCAGGAAAGTTCTTGCACAAACCAGTACTGTTAATTCATTTTCCATCTTCATGGACTTGCTGGGCTTCAATATCTTTCAGTATTTGTAGCCTAATTCTAACCCTGATCTAATCAATAGCTGCAAACTATTTTAGCAGAGACAACCAGGTACCTTCTAGAATCACTACTGCTCCCGCCTTCCAATACGATGGGAACGTTTGTGGCAGTTAAGGGAAGAAAGATGTTGTTACTGTGGATAAATGCACATTCTGTTTCTTCTAACTGCCGCATTTGTGTGTGTGTAGGCACAAAGCATAGATATGCACTTTGCTCAGATATGTAGATGGGAAGGTATAAATGGGAACTGTGTGTGGAGCCAGACAGTTCCAGGAAAAACTTGGGAATGTACCAAGATCAGGAAAGACAGATCTGCACAGGTCCTACGCGATACCAGGCAGGATAAAAGTCTAGAAGCATCTATAAGATGACGACCAGGGGAGCCCACAGGAACACAAAACGCACAGGTTCAAGTGCTCCATTTCCTAGGAGATGAAAAGTCTGGTTGCTCCTCCCAGGATCTCATGAGGGCAAAGAAGAGACAGGAATTTAATGGCTATGGGATGCAGAGAACGGAAGAAGGCAGGGACTGGAGGGAGAGGAAGAGGTGGCAAAAACGCATTTGTGTTACACGTGAGCCAGCCTCTTCCTGTCTCCCTGGAGCCCTGGCCAGGCTGCAGCAAGGCACAGGCTCTCGCAGATGTGGCTGCGGGTGGTGTGACCTAGGAAGAGCCCTGGGCGTGTCCCACTGGGGCCAGCGTGGAGCAGGGATGGGCTTGATGTGTCGACTGACCCAAGGTTCGAACTGGAGTTCTGCTACAGTGATAAATACCTGGGCGTCCCAAGTCAAATGACTTGATTAGGGACTTCACAGTGGCTGCCGGCTCCGGAGGTGTGGGGGAGGTTCTGTTAACGTAGACGCCGTGCCACCGCCCGGGAGCGTCAGCCTCAGCGGCCTCTGCGTCTTCACTCGCAGGTCTGCATGGTAAAGAGGCAATCGCGTTGGAAAGGCAGAGGGAGTTCCCATGAGAAACAAACGCAGGTGGAGACAGAACTAGTAGGGAACAAATAAACAAATCTGGAGGGAGGACCCGAACTCTAAAATCATTTAGGCTGTGAGTTAGATACCACTTTGCATTTTTTAAAAAGATACTCGCTGGGTTGGAAATAACCTTCTTATATGTAGATTGTTTTGACCCTAGCACTAAGTAAAATGTATGTGGAGGGGAGCAGATGTGGCTCAAGCAGTTGAGCGCCTGCCTCCCACACGGTAGGCCCTAGGTTCAGTTCCCAGTGCCTCCTAAAGAAGATAAACAAACATAAACAACGAGTAGACAGTGAGCAAAACAACGAGCAGACAGCAAGTAAAACAAACGAGCAGGGAGCAGATGTGGCCCAAGCAGTTGAACACTCATCTCCCACACGGGAGGGAGGCTCCAGATTCAGTTCCCAGTGCTTCCTGAAGAAAAAACAGACAATGTGCAGTCAACAAGCAAAAAAAAAAAAAAAAAGACAACAAGCAGGTAAGCAAAGACAACAAGTGCAAACAACGAGCAAACAGATGAGGGAGCCACCTCGGGTGCAGGGGGGATGTATGTGGGTCTGCTTCGTAAACTGTCAAAAGGCAGGCTTGTTATTTATCAGAAATATTTAGCTTACTGAGTATTTGGTGGATACAGGGGACTGGCTCATCAACATGTACTCCAACCCCCAACAGCACACAGAGGTGGGAAGAACGAAATCTCGAGACTCCCCTGCGGCTAGAATTTCAGATTTGATTTAGGTTCCAATGATCAGAAACACTGGGGCAAAACCTGGATTTGGGGAGACAGACAGAGGGCACAGGTCCTTCCCTAGGTTGACACAGAGACAAGATGCCTCCGATGTTGGTAGGTGTAGCAGTGGCTCTCCAAGGGGGCAGCAGCTTCCTGATGTCCAGGTTCCCGTTTGTGGTAGAGGCTGCAGCTCCCTGCTGACCCAGTCCTGTGCTGTGACTTTGAGAGTTGCTCCTGGAAGTTCAGCCTGGACTCTTCAGCCCTCCCAACACCTCTGCAAGTAATTTTACTACCTTTTTTTTTTTTAAAGGAGGTATTGGATATTGAACCCAGGACCTCGTACATGGGAAGCAGGCACTCAACCACTGAGTTACAAGTGCTCCCCAATGATAGATGGTTTTTTCATTTGTTTTTTTTTTTTGGTTTTAGGAGGTATCAGGGGTTGAACCCAGAACCTATACATGGGAAGCAGACACTCAACCACTTGAGCTACTCCGCTCCCCTTTACTACCTTCTTAAACCAATTAGAGTGCAATCCATTCTATCCAACAGAATCCTGACTTAAATACTGTTTACACTCTAAAGTAAGAATGGGAATAATATACTAAGACAACACTGCAACTCACATGAGGTGAACCTTCTACTCACACCCAAATTTCCTGGTATGTTTTTAGCATGGTTTCTAAATTCGAGTGTGGATCCACAGAAAAATCTTTTAAAGATAAACCATCTCATTCAATCCCCTGAGGCATGGCTTCCTCTTTTTGGGGACTTGAGCGTGCCATTTAATCTTCCTGTGAATGAGCCAAGAAAAGAAGTCTCCATTTTCTGATTTCTCAACCATCATCCTTTTATTATATCAAATTGCCACAGCTGTTTTGCAAGAAGATGATTAATTTATAAGACTGGCTCAAAGGAATATTTCTGGCAGTATACTTTAATAAGGTCAGTGGAAGTTTAAAATATTTATTTACTGATCTTTGTGAAATCTCACTACTTATAAGCTTCCGTGGAAGAATTTACTTGTCCTTAATTCTCTATGCTTCTGTTGCTCTCTAATCAATATAAATAGAATAAATTTAAGGAAAAACAACTTAAAACGCTTAAATTCAAACTACCCTATACACGTGTCTCTATAGCCCTTTCTTAGTGGGAGGGGGAAGCAAAAAGCTAAAGACTTCTTGGGAGAAAACATCTGAGGCATTTCATAAACTGAAGGCAGCTGGTGTTTGGATTTTCCCCTTTGAATTACATGTTATCAAGTCAGGTGGTGAAGAGGCAGAAAGAAAAAGAAATCAGGTTAGGTCTGAGCAGGGAAAAAAAACAATTTCTGCCCCAACCATTCTTGGAAAGGTCGTAAACAACCAAAGTGGGCCACTTTCCTATCAGGTCAGTTAAATAACTTGGTACCAAAAGGACCTTACAGAAACTCAGAAAACCCCTTGAAGGAAGATCATTTTTAAACATTCATATTCATTCCATTCTTTGGTAATTTAATATGAATAAAATGTAGAATTCTACCGTTTGATGCATATCCCCTTCAATTACCTAAGTTTTTCTGCGATTCAAAATAGTGAATGATCAACAGGAAGCCTCTTTTAGAGACTCAATAAGAAAATAGCAAGGCCACATGAATCTATTCCCAGTTCCCCTGCCTTCAGATATCCTAAGACAGTATTTCATATAATCAGTCTGCTTGACTAGAACAACAAGAGTCAGTGTGAGAAAATGCTGCAAACTGTGTAAGTAGATTAGAGAAGCTATCAGAGTATTACCCATAACATTATATAACAGCAATGGGGGGGTATTCTCCAAACAAAGCCCCCATTGATAGCCATAGAAACACGTTATAAAGAATGCTATTGGTTTTATTAGTACTTCAATCATAAATGGGCTGGAAATTTCTTACCAGCCTGTCTTTAGCATTATTTGGGATCAACCAGTAAGAGCCCTAGCAATAAATGAAATAATACATTTCCTCTGTTCCAAGAAAGAAATAAGAACTCTTTATTCCATAAAGGATATTAATAAATATTTAAGCTCATAACTAGGCAAGTCTTAAATCCACTAAATAAAGGGTAAACCACAGAATACCACTGTCCACAAAACATTTCTTCAAGGCTAGCTATTGCCTTTAATGTAGATGTTAAGTTCTAAAGTCAATCTGTTAAGTAAAAATCATATACAGAGTCAAACGAGCCTTTCTGTAAGTCTAACATCATATTTTCCTACTGCATTTCACAGACTGCTCTTCCTTCAGATACACGCCCGATAAAATAGCTGGCCTGTGGTCAGGGGCCACATTTAAAACAACAACAAAAATGAAGGACGCAGAGTTGAATTTTAGAAGTGAAGCATGTGTATGATGCAACTCCCCCATCCATGCCAAGCATTGTACTGTGTGTCTTCAAATTAAATTATCTAATTTAATTTCCCACAAACCCCCTAAGTTATTATCCCAGATTTTAGATGAAAAATTTGATAAAGGTCGAATGGTCCATAAATGGTGAAATTGAGCCACCTGGTCATACTTTTCTCAAACTTTCTATGATACACAAGTGTTTCATAAGAGGTATACAGGGTTCTAAACAAAAAATAATGCTGATGGAATTTCTATTTAAAATTTATTTTTAATATATTTAACAACAATGCTACTGATACTTATTTTTATGGAAGAACCCGACTTTAAGAAGTGGCTACCCACGTGTGAGGATGACCACTGGGGAGAGATCAACTGATGCCTGAAGACACAACTAAACCCAGCATTGCCATGTGCCCTCTCCGTACCAACTGCTATGTTACTTATCTTCCCTTATAATTTAAACATGCACATGCATGTATATCTGCCATTTTTTCTTATGAACGTTGTAGTTAATTGCTCTGATTTCCCCCTGTAGGGTTATAGAGGAGATGCCTTAAAGGTTCTTACTTTCCCCCAGCAGTTCATTCATCCATGACACTGCTTCTGCTGGCTCTTTTGGTCCAAGCACACATGCTCTGTTATTCATAATGATTGGTAAAGTATTTGTAGGTGAGCTGAGTCTGGGCAAACGTCCAGCAACTGCTGCCTCCACAACTGGCAGGTTGATGTTCATAAAGAGAACCGGTCATGTCAGGCTTGGGCTTACAACGGGCAGGGACTCTTTGCTGAAGAAAGGAGCGAAGCCCAGCTACGGGTCTTTACCCGGCTCACAGAGGCTGATTTCCCGTGACTCCCCTCTCCCCATCGAGCTTTGGACTACAGATGCGGCAACCTGAAGTTCCGCTTCCTTTAAGCTCCAGCCTCTTTGCCTCTGTTCATTCGGTTTTCTAACCAGGAATGTAATTTTCTCAACACATTTCTTATTCTTTACCCACAACAAATCTGAAGAGGTATGAAAGAGGAAATATTCCCTTTCCATCTCATGTGTGAATGGCATTTCTCGATTTCACTTTCACATTTTGATATAAGAATATATACAGGGAAGAGGACTTGGCCCAATGGATAGGGTGTCCGCTTACCACATGGGAGGTCCACAGTTCAAACCCTGGGCCTCCTGGCCTGCGTGGAGCTGGTCCATGCGCAGTGCTGATGCACGCAAGGAGTGCCGTGCCACGCAGATGTGTTCCCCGCGTAGCGGAGCCCCACACGCAAGGAGTGCGCCCTGTAAGGCGAGCCACCCAGCGCGAAAGAAAGTGCAGCCTGCCCAGGAATGGCACCGCACACACGGAGAACTGACCCAACAAGATGATGCAACAAAATGAGACAGATTCCCGGTGCTGCTGTTAAGGACAGAAGTGGTCACAGAAGAACCCAGAGCGAATGGACACAGAAAGCAGACAATTGGGGGGGGGGAGGGGAGAGAAATAAAAAATCTTAAAAAAAAAAAAAAGTATACATCAATCAAAACAAAGAGGGTAGCAGTGCTTAGTCGCAACAGCCAAAAAGTGGAGATGATCTGAATGTCATCAGTGGGTAGACAGATAACTGAATTATGTCCATTCATACAATGGGAAACAGTCATAAAAAGGAATGAAGTACTGATACATGCGATCACATGCATGACTCTCAAACAAATTAGGCTATAATAAAGAAGCCAGACACGAGAGGTCAGATTCTGTCTGATTCCATTCATGTGAAATACACAGAACAGGTAAATCCAGAGACAGAAAGTAGATTCTTGGTTGCCAGGGCCTGGAGGGCTGGAGGAAGGGGCAGTGGCTGCTGAATGGGTGTGGAGTCTCCTCTGGGGTGAGGAGAACGTTTGAGTTCTAGACAGAGGTGACGAATGCACCACATTGAATGTCTGAAATGCCCCTGAAGTGTTCACTTTAAAACGGATAATTTTATGTTACAGGAATTTCACCCAAAGAACCAAAAACAGGGAAAACTGAGAATTTGAACATAAGCATCTCAAACCTCAAATTTCAACAAAATAGTAAGAAATATATGAATAGAATCCATAAAATCTTATACCAGCACTGGAAACTAAAGGAAAGTATCATCTGCAAGTCTTAGACTTGGAAGAATTTCTGCTATGTTGAGAACAAGTGTGGGAGTGTGGGAAGGGGAATGGTGAGAAAATATCAAGGGTTTATCCCCAATTCCCCCTAAGGAAACGGAGATTGGGGAAAACCCGCGTGTGACTCCAACCCCAGAAGGCCAGGGCCAACGAGGAACACGAGGAGTACAGAGAGCAGAACCTTCTTGCAAAGGACTGTGTGAGGAGGCCAGAGAATCGGCTTATCCCAGACATTGCAATAAGGAGATCAGGGACAGCCACACCTTATACCCAATTAAAGGAGACCCAGAGGGCTGGCTCTTGTGCTCTAGATTCACCAAAGACAGAAACTAAACGCAGGAATTTCCCCTAGGAGGACCTGCACCCATTGTATTCTATTTAAGCTTCTGTGTCTCTGAATGTGTAATATTTTACCTTCAAGAGGCTTCTCTCTAGTTGAAGACGCGAAAAGAGGATTCTAAGATGCAGAGTGAGAAAATCTAAACAGAATCTGCAGGCACCAATCCTAAGATGTATATAAGTATTTTATAAATAAAAAAGAGAAACACTGCACTCATGAGAGAACAGATATTTGTAAATTTGACAATAGACAATGTAAATTATCAACAGCAGCTGCGTTAAGTACATAATAAAATTTAAGGAAATAAGGGAAAAATAAAAAGGATGACCATTTAATCTAGTAATCCCACTGAACTATTTTAAAGTAGAAGGAACTCAAGAGAAAAAGAAATGAGGGCATATTTGGAATGGTCTCTGACTACTGAGGAAATGAAGAAAGGTGGGATTGCAAGTCAGAAGGCAAAAAGTGGTTTTGGTAATAGTGTTGGGATGACTGGTTACCTAAGAAAAAGACCTATACCATACTCCAGTTAAAGAAATGTGGATCAAATGTCTGGATGTGTGTTTAAAATATGTGAGGAAAAGTAAGGGATCTAGTTGGATCAACTTGGGGCAGCAAAGTCGTAAACAAAAACAGCAAACCCAGAGGCAGACTAATAGATACATAACAATTTAAAATTTTCTGTAAGACAATGGGATGATAAAGTCAAAAGACTCACAATATGCCACGATAAACACATATCCCCTAATAAAATACTAATTAAAAATTGATTAGATAAATTTGACTTCATCAAAATTAAAAAGTTTTACATCAAAGGACATTATCAAGAAAGCAAAAAGATAATTTACAGATAATTGCAAATCATATCTCTGATAAGGGCTCAATATCCAGGATATATAAAGAGTTCCTAGCATTCAACAAAAGACAAAGTACTCCATTAAAATATGGCCAAAGTACTTGAACAAACATTTTTCTAAAAAAGATATATAAATGGCCAATAAGCACATGAAAAGATGTTCAACTTCATTAGCCATTATGGAAATACAAATCAAAAGCAAAATGTATATATATCAGCAATGAATATTCCATAGAAGAAATTAAGAAAACAATGCCATTTACAATAGCATCTAAAAGAATAAAATGTTGAGGAATAAACTTAATCAAGCAGTAATATATAAAAAACTCATACATTGAAAACTACAAAACACTGCTGAAAGAAATCAAAGGAGACCTAAATAAATGGCAAGACATCCCATTTTCATGGATTGGAAAGTTTAAATTAAGGTGTCAATATTACCAAAGTGATCTATAAAGTCAATTCAATTCCTATCACAATTCCAGCAGGATATTCTGCAGAAATGAAAAAGCTGATCCTCAAATTCATATGGAATGGCAAGGGGCCCTGAAAAGTCAGACAATTTTATGAAAAAGAAGAACAAAGTAGAAGGATTCACACTCTTGATTTCAAACTGTACTACACAAAGCTATAGTAATCAAACCATGTCATACTGGCATACAGACACATTCACCAATGGAAGAGAAGTGAGTCTAAAAATCGACCCACGTATCTATGATCAACTGATTTTCAACAAGTGTGCGAAGTGTATGCAATGGGCACGAAGACACCAAAAGCATGAGTAAAACTTCAAAAAAGTAAAACCTCTTGTACATCAAAGGCAATTAGCAAGAAAATGAAAAGGCAACATATAGAATGGGAGAAAAGAGTTGGAAATCATGTATCTGATAGGGGTTTAATACCCAGAATATATAAAGAAATTCTCAACTCAACAACAAAAAGACAACCCAATTTAAAAATGGGCCAAGGACTTGAACAAGTATTTTTCCAAAGAAGACACACAAATGGCCAGAAAGAATATGAAAAGATGCTCAACATCATTAGACACTAGGAAATGCAAATCAAAACCATAATTCGATACCACTTCACATCCACAAGATGGCAATTATTTAAAAAAAAAAAATGAAGTTTAAAAAACAAGAGAAAACAGAGTTGGAGAGGATGTAGAGACACTGGAGCCCTGGATGGGAATGCAAAATGGTGTAGTAACTGTGGAAAGCAGTAGGGTGCTTCCTCAAAAAGTTGAATACAGATTTACCATACGGCCCAGCAATTCCATTGCTAGATAGGTACCCAAAGAAATGACAACAGGAACTCACACAGACAGTTGTACACCAATGTCCACAGCTGCATTATTCACAACAACCAAAAGGTAGAAACAACCCAAATGTGCATCAACAGTTGAATACATAAGCAAAACAGAATACCAATAGAATACCATTCAGCTGTAAAAAGGAATGAAGTTCTGAAACATGCTACAACACAAATCTTGAAAACATTTTGTGTGAAATAAGCAAGGCACATAAAAACAAATACTGTAGAATTTCACTTACATGAAATATCTAGAAATAGCAAATTACTAGAGACAGAAAGTAGATTGGAGATTCTCAGGGGATGGCGTTAAAGGAATTGTTGCTTAGTGGATACAGGGTGTACATTTTGAAAATTTTAAAATAAAAATTAAAAAAAAAGAGGGAGGGAAACTTTTGGAAATATACCTTTTAAAACTTTTTTGCCAATCATATTAAATGTGTTGGTCATTGCAAAAATTTTTTAAAAGTTAAAAAAAATTGATAAGGGAAAAACAATCGGTTCAATGGAAAAGTAAGGAGACAGGCTAACCCAGCAATTCCTAGATCAGAAAATGCAAAGTGTTAGTCAACATATAAAAATATGCTCAGGAAAATGAGGATTAAATAATGAGATAGACTTTTTTTCTCTCCTATTGGCAAAAACTAAGATTAATACTATCCATAGCCATCTGAAATTGGACACTCTCATAAAAGAGAGATCAAGAGTAAAATGTCGGGGAGTGGATGTACTCAAGTGGTTGAGCACCTGTTTCCTACATACAAGGTCATGAGTTCGATCTCCGCTACCTCCTAAAAACAAAATAAATGAAAACAAACCCCATCTCTCATTAGGGAGCGGATGTAGCTCAGTAGCTGAGCGCCTGCTTCCCATGTATGAGGTCCTGGGTTCAATCCCTGGTACTTTAAAAAAAAAAAAAGATAAAATGTCACAGCTCTTAGGTAAATGACTGGCAACATCGAATAAAATTGAAAAATGTACATAGAAAAATATAACCTTAATATCTGCTGAAAGAATATTTGAATACTATAAGGTACAGCCACCCTATGGAGTAACATGCAGCTATTAAAATAAGTTAGACTCTTGTATGTTGACCTTGGAAGGATGTCCAAGGTACACTGTTAAGTGAAAAGTGAAGGTACAATAAAATACTACATTGAACATAATCCTAATTTGATAAAATAGAAAAATGAACCCTGTACATAGTCACATCAATAAATTGAGATGGGGAAGAAGTTACTGTTAACAATGACTACCTTACAGGGTGGCCCTGGAAGGGGAGAAAGATTCATCTTTTTATTATCAACTCCATTTTGTTATGCGCAAACCCAAGTATTACTCCATAATTAAGAAAAAGGTCTGATATATTAAGTAGCAATCTACCAATCTATTTCATTTTTTTTTAAGGAGGTACCAGAGATTGAACCCAAGACCTCATACATGGGAAGAAGGCGCTTAACCACTGAGCTACATCCACTCCCCAACAAGAGTTGGTTTTTCCATTTTAGGAGGTACTGGGGATCAGACCCAGGTCCTTGTATGTGGGAAGCAGACACTCAATCTGCTCTCCTATTTGTTTTAAAATTTCAACAAGAGAAATACAGAATTCAAATTCTATATGTTGTATCTTCTGTTACCCTTCAGAATTTTTCTTTAAAAAGAATTTATGCAAAATTACTTTTTGCTCCTTGCCTTCTAATGAAACCTTTTAAAAATTACATGCATATTCCAAATTGACATTGTATCTACAACCTGTATTTAAAGTCCAGCTTGCTTTTGCCTCAATTTCTAAAAGTTCTCAAAGTATTTTCACTAAAAAAAAATTTAGAACGAAACGATAGAAAGGCCCTGCAGAAATGTAGTCAGTGTTTAAAAATCAGGCAAGAGACACTTCTAAATAATGACACATTTATTTAGCACTTCATAAATGCTTACATATAAAAATATTCAACAGTACCCAGAGTAAAGACAGATCAAAATATGGGGTGCAAATACAGAGGTTCATATTAAAATGAAGTTGCATTTCTTTCTTATTATTTATATTTGAAAACACCTGGCAAACTAATTTGAAATCATTCAAAGAAATCTCAACTGGATGGTAAGATCTCCCAGAATATAAAGTTTATGCTACAGGGACAATTCTAGTAAGAGTCTAAAGTATTTTTACAAAGAAGATATCAACATCTCTTTTTCCCTCATAACAAGCTAAATTTTTCTTGTGATTCTGGGCTCCCCAAAACATCTTCCTGAGCTTAAAGAACATTCCTGTTCCTAATTTTCCTTTTGTTATACAGTAATTCTCATTTTGTCTGTCTTATTCTTTGGATAATGCCGCTAACAACCCTACTCTGTGGATTCTGTACACTAGTTCCTCCCATGAGAATTTCAGGTTTGTGTGTGACCGACTGCTGAATTGGATGTAGTCTTCACAAACACATGTACTTCCAAAAGTTTAAAACCGAACTTTGAATTTTGGGACACTCTGAATTACACACTTCTGACACTCTGAATTACACACTTCTGGATTAAAGGTCTTTGAGTTTCCAGGGTAAGTTTTATTCATGAGGCTTTTGTTGTAGTTGGTTCATGGGTCTCCAGTTGGATTGCGATCAGCATCATCACTGCACACACTTGTTTGGTTGAACTACGTTATTATCAACCAAACAGCTACTTATTACTACACGCCTTGAGCCCAACAGGGTTTGGAAACCACACTGAAGCTGAGTGCTGGCTCTGTTTCAGACGAGGTGATGGAGTCCAACCTCGGCTTGAGCAGGCTCAGTCAAGACTTGATAAAGGAAGCAGAACTTTCTAACCTCTCTGGATTAAGTCATGGGCTCCATCTTTTGCCCCATGTAGTGTTAATTCCAAGATGTTCAGATTATCCTATTCAAAAGGAAGTGCAAACATAAACCCCAAGAGGTAAAACACAAGTGTGTTGCCTTCACCACCACTGTGGATTGCTCACTCTCAACATTTTTTCACAGACTTGTACTTTGCTGTTTTGTTTTTTTTTTCACAATGACTTCCTTTTATCCTCCAAATAGAAGACAGCTGAATCTTCTCAGGGAAAAAAATAAAATAAAAGGGAAGGCCCATCTTTGATCATGCAATGAGTTGATTCCGGAATGTAGAAAAAAAGGTAAAGAGACTCGACTGCAATTACTCTGTGTGAAATGGTGGGGGTTGTAAGGAAACAATTTGGCTCTTTATAAAGAGAGACTCTCTCCCTCTCCGTTATACCCCCTTTCATCTAGAAATGGCTGTAGTTTCCAATCAGGGCAAGGGCTGGGCTCTGTGTCTTCCACTCATGCTCTGCTAGCTGACAGAGATGATGGAGCTGTGAAAAAAGAAATGGGAGGGGAAAGGCTGGTAAAGGAGTTCCTTCAAGCAACATGACCTCAGTTGACAAACGCAAAAATTAACAGTTTACACTGTCCCACAGGGAAAAGCTAACGCCCAGGAGATGGCCAATATGTTTTATTCCCACTGTTCCAACTTTTCTTTTTTCTTTTTTTGGTGCAACTCAAAGGTCTTTAAACAGAGAAGGTGCCAAAGACTTCAAAAGGCCATTAATTGTTGTATATTTTGTCATAATTTACAAAACTATGTGGGACGGAGTGTAAACTATAATGTAAACTGTAGTCCGTAGTTAGTGGCAATGCTTCAACATGGGTTCATCAATTGTAACCAACGTACCACACTAATGAAGGAAGTCATGAACGTGGGAACGCGTGGGAGGGGAAGGGAGTGGGACATATGGGAATCCCTTACATTTTTTAATGTAATCTAAAACTTCTTTAAAAATAAAAATAAAAAGTAATTAAAAAAATAAAAGTAAAACAAAATATGCCATTAGAAGGATTCTTCCACAAGCCCTTCACCAACAAACAATTGTGCTGGGAGAGTGGAGAACTCCAAGGTGAATAAAAGCGGGCCTCTCTGTAATCTGGAGAACAGCTAGTGTTTCCCTCTCCTGTCCCAACAGTCAAGGCAAAAATAAAAGGGGGGGGGGCCTGCTTTTGGTTATTACAGCATAAAAATTCTAATACAGGCAAAAGGGAAGCAAATCTTTAAAGACTGGGGTGGAGGCAGGGAGACACATAACTCTTTAGAATTACAGACTATCTAGTGTCATAAATACACATTTAAACTACAAAAAACTAAGCAGTTGGAAAGTAAAAAGATTATGCTTGCTGGTCGAAGAGGACAGGAGAGACCAACTTTTATTTTGAGGGCCAACTAAAACGCCAGTGGCCCCTGACAGTTGTTACGTGCTAAGGTGAGATCTGTCCAGAAACATCGGGTGAGTCCTCACAAGAACTGAACTCCTACCAGGGCCAGGCTGTCTGCATTGGAATGTCTACAGTGAAGGAGCTGGAAAAAATTATCTTAATGACCCGAGAATGTATCTCCAACCTCTGATGGCTCCGGAACACTTGCCAAGGGGCTGCGGACATCAGAGCTGGAAGGCGAAGGCGAGAGCGGCACACGTGCACACACGACCGACGTTAGAGCGCAGGACACACGTGCACACGCAGAGTTAAAAGCCACTTCTGGGAGTCTGCAGGGGGCGTGCCGCCATGCTGCCGGCTTCAGGGATGGTGATGCAAGAATCAGTGGCACAAGCGAAACACATTTAGAGTTTTAGACGTCCTGCTTTAGAGACTGATTGAGTTAATCAAGCACGAACATTATGTGTTTTGAAAGGTCTTTTCCAGATGTTTTGAGGGTTGTCATGAGATAAATATAATAAGAATTGAGTAAGTCACCATAAAAGTAAGTGTTTGTGGTTTCAGAAGAAGAGAAATACATGCAGAAGCCTTTCACTGCCACCGTTATCTGCAGCCTGTGTTGTGTCCGGCTCAGCATCTTTCATTAGAAAGGCTATGTGTGGCCCATGGAATCATCAGGTCAAGCAACCTGGATATTCTCTGTTTGCCAGGCCCCAGAATTCAACTTTTCAGGAAAAAAGACTTGATGTTTTAATTTCAATTAAAGTTTTTATTTTAATGTAACTTTCTCTTCATTGCTCAAAACTGGAAGCAGCCCAGAATGGAAAAATTTATTTACTATCCCTTCATCCACTAATTTATAGGTGTCCAGTAAAACTCATAACTTTCAGCTTCATAAATACCATGGTGGCTTGTTCAAATTTCTGGATGAGAAAGATCAGTCCACAGCCCAGCTAAAAGATGAGGATACCTTGATGCCAAAGAGGTTCAAGGGACTGTACTGGGAAGATGGGGAGGTTGGAGTTAGGCTTCCCCAGTAGAGGCCAGGGAGCCAACCACTCTCAGAACACAGCAGAGCTCAAAGGCACCTTGGAAAACCACCTGGCCAGAGCAAGGATCCAGGCCTGGGAAGGAAACGCTGCCAGCTGGCAGCAGAGATGAGGCTACAGCCTTATTTCCATGCTCTCCCATGTATCTTAATTTCACACTGACTCCAAAATAAAAACATGTTGGGAAATCTAACAAGACTGAAGATTGCTGATGATCTGATTTACGGAATTCTCTAAACCACTAAGTTAAATAATATTCCATTCTGTGTGTGTTGTTTTGTTTTTAGGAGGTACCAGGGATTGAACCCAGGACCTCATACACAGGAAGCAGGTGCTCAACCACTGAGCTACATCTGTTTCCCAATGAGAATAGTTTTTTCAGTTGTTTGCTTTTCAGGAGGTACCAGGGATTGAACCTAGGACCTTGTACATGGAAAGGAGGTGCTCAGCCGCTGAGCTACACCTGCTCCCTTCCATTCTGTTTTAGCTATTAATTTCCTGGTAATAAATGCTCATTGCCCTTCCTACCCAGGTACTTAATTTGCTCACTTGAAGCCTGACTCTGTGACCATGACTCTGTCAAATGTCCATCTATGCACAATTACAATATGAATCAGTTAATCCCATGTCATGATCAAGGTGCTTTCGCAATGTCCTTACCTTCTCTCAGTTGTACTTGGAGGATCTCATGAGAGAATTTTCTGCAAGCTCTTTGGCTGTGGCTGAACCATTCTTATTAGATGACTGTAAAAGCCAAATTGAGTTTCAGTCAAGAACTCATGCAGCCAAGATGGAAACACTAGGTAGCTTCAGGACCTTTGAGGGTGTAAGTTGGCTTCAATTCTTGCTCATGTGGTAAGTTCAGGGAGTGGCTGGGCCATCATCAAGTAATTTTCAAAGAGGCAACTCTTTACAAGGGGCGGCTTGCCAGAAGCACAAAATCAACCAAGAAACCTTCATTTGTCTAAAGTGCTTCCAAATGCAACGGCAGGCAAGAAACATTCTGACACCTAACAAGTTTTCAATAACATGCCACATTCTGGACTGGTGTCAGTTCCTAGAATTTGTGAAATGTTTTGTGCTAAGGGATTAAACTGCTGGATTTTGGAGGTAGGTTTGGAAATCACTAGAAAATCGAGAGAGAAAAATTCTTCGTTTTTTTAAAAAAAGCGATCCTAAGTCTAAAGATGTAGGATATAACATAAGGAGCCCTAAATTTCAGTACAGGCAGAACCTTCCTAAGATGTCAGAGTTCAAGTTGTAGTGTAGAGGTTGGCTGGTATCTTAGAATCCATGTAAGAAAGGCAGCATCTCGTCCAATCGCCTATTTAGGGTCACCATGTAAACGCAGAACATGTCTGTTGTCATTTATCTCAAGAGTTAACTCATACATGAAGCAATGCAAGTTATGACTTGGCTCTGCTCCTAAAGACACACAATATGGAAGCAAGACAAATAAATAGAAGCAGACACGAAAGCAAACTAGAATGCCCTTGCAATCATTTCAATGGGCAAGTGTATTCAAGCTAGTTTTATTTTTTTCTTTCTACCTTGTACTTAAAATTCACATCCTTTGGTTGCCAGAGGGTATAGGTGAGACTAGGACCTTGATTTTCAAGAGTGAATTGTGGAATTGGCTACTAATCTTATCTTAGTCCTTCTCTGAGGCTATTTTATATACAGGTCTTATAACAAAGGAAAGCAAGATTAATTGGACCAAGTCTGGTAAGAGAATTAGAACAAAATTCTGAAAAGAAATCTACTCTTTCCAATATCATACAAATCGTGATAATACAACATTAGACCCAAAGGCAGAGACTCTAGCGCAATGATTAATAATTCTTCAGATCCTGAAAAACACGTAAAAAGGGCAAACTGTACAAACTGACATTCAGAAGCCACTAAGCCTGATTTAAAAGACCACATTTCAAATATGAGACTAAAAATTCAAAATAATTTCCTAATATCCAAGAATCTCAAAGCTATGGATATTCATTCTTGATTGAAGACAGACAACACTGTATTGGTTGCAGCCTAATCCCATTTATCATCTTGTTTGTAAATTAGTTAAATAATTTTTAAAAAATAATTAACTTTCAGCTCCCCTTAATAACTTCCTTATACAATTTTGCCTTTAAGTAGAACTTTCTAAGTTAATACTCTGTGGGATGTCCCCTCCAAAAAAAACAAAAACAAAAACAGAGGGAAAGTCACACACCAGCCAGATGTGGTTTCCCACTCTCATCCTTTTTCATCAAGTTGCTTGTCTTCAAGATTAATAAAGCTTTTTGAATGTAACACTACAAAAAAATAAAGAAAAAAAAAAGATTAATAAAGTTCGCCCCTGGGCTGTGCTATGAGTCCTTCACCTGCTGCCAAGTGCCTCTCACAGTCAGTCCAGCTTTCCCCACTGCAGACGGTGACCCTGGCAAGGGATTGCAGCTTCCGGCTGATGCAACCCCTCCCCTGCGGTACTGGATACTAAAATTTAAGGAGCATCCTAAATATTACTTCTCTTCTTTAAACCTACGAGGATACCTGGCCAGAACTAATCTACAGCCTTTTCTTTTCTTTTCTGGTCCCCCTATGCTAGAGAAGAGTACTGATGGAGCCCTGGACGGACTATTCCTAGCCGGGTAAGGGTGGTGGTTGTGGGTAGAGTCACCCTGGAAGAGAAGCGAGAGAATCTGGCACGGAGAGACAGAAAAGCATCACGTGTGGGACGACGCAGGCTCGTGCGCAGTGAGCGGGCGAGAAGCCAAGCGCTGCGTGGGCGCCGCCCGCCTCGGGGAGGTGACCCACCTGCCGTGGCCCTGCATGTCCCCCAGCTCCTTCTGCAGCCGCGCGTTCTTCTCCTCCTCCTCCAGCAGCCTCCTCTTCACTGCGCGCAGCTCCTGCTGCGCCTCGCACTTGATGTCGTTGGCCACCACCACCGCCGTCTGCAGGTCGGCCTGGAACCGCCGCCATTCCTCGGTCTCCTCCTGAAAACGCCAGAGTCCGCCTGCCGTCAGGGGCCGGCTCGGGGTCCCCGGGTCCAAGGCCAAGAAGGATGGGCCGGGGGCAAGAGTTAGCGAGGCACTCTAACATTTGTTGTCTTGCTACTGGGAGAAGGCACAGGTGGGGGCATTAAGCGATCCTCACAGTGCAACTCTCCACCCGAAAATCTGAACTGTCTTTTTTTAAGGAGGTAGCAGAGTTTGAACCTGGGACGGCATACGCGGGAAGCAGCGCTCAACTACTGAACTACATCTGCGCCCCTGCTTTGATTTTTTCTTCCACCAACACTAGTTTATGGTGTTTGGGGCCCGTGACAAGGAAATGAATGGTGAGAAAGCAAGTTAGAGTAACCAGGGTATTTTTCACAAGGTTCTAAGCCTAACGTAGGGATAAATTACAGTGAAATTATGGAGAATGTTCCCCTTTGGCCACTGCAACCCACGTCTCACCTTTATCTGCTTGGTCAGAGCCTTTAGCTGCCTTTCCAGGTCTGTCTTCTGGTCCTCCAGCTTCATCACATTACCTAGAAATAAGCCAGGTCAGAGCAGGAGTTGTTAAAATTCTGAGACTAGAAACTGAAGAAAAGAAGAAAAAAAGAAAAAAAAGGTTCTGAGACTCTGGGAGCAGGTGCAGTTTGGTGGCTGAGCACCTGCTTCCCACATGTAAGGCCCCAGGTTCAATTCCCCATACCTCCTAAAAACAAACAACAAACGAAAAAACCCAACTCTCATTGGGGAGCAGGTGCAGTTCAGTGGTTGAGTGGGTTCAATTCCCATTACCTCCTTAAAAAAATAAAGTTCTGTGACTTTGGGAAGAAGGAAAGCTACTTGAAACAGCAGCCTTGACTTCTGCCATGGGATTTCCAATTCATCTATGTGTAAGAAAGGGTTAAGTTTAATTTTCACACAAAGGGGAAGCCAGAGATTGGAAGAGGGAGGGAAAGGGGTTCTAGTGGCTTTAGTGCACCAACAATTTGAAAAGTGGTGCCAAAGCAAGGGGGGCCAATGGTGAGAAGTGAGGGTGGGGCCAAAGCAAGGGGGGCCAATGGTGAGAAGTGAGGGCGGGGCCAAAGCGAGAGGGGCCAATGGTGAGAAGTGAGGGTGGTGCCAAAGCAAGGGGGGCCAATGGTGAGAAGTGACGGTGGGGCCAAAGCGAGAGGGGCCAATGGTGAGAAGTGAGGGTGGTGCCAAAGCAAGGGGGGCCAATGGTGAGAAGTGAGGGCGGGGCCAAAGCGAGAGGGGCCAATGGTGAGAAGTGAGGGTGGTGCCAAAGCAAGGGGGGCCAATGGTGAGAAGTGAGGGTGGGCCCAAAGCGAGAGGGGCCAATGGTGAGAAGTGAGGGTGGTGCCAAAGCAAGGGGGGCCAATGGTGAGAAGTGAGGGCGGGGCCAAAGCGAGAGGGGCCAATGGTGAGAAGTGAGGGCGGGGCCAAAGCGAGAGGGGCCAATGGTGAGAAGTGAGGGTGGTGCCAAAGAGAGGGGTGCCAATATTGAAAGCAGCTCCAAATTTTAAAAGTGCACCAGGTATGAAAGCAGCGCCAAGCCCACCCAGGGAGCAGAAGTGTAGGGAATGCCCAGTGGCAACTGAGAGCAGAACTGGGTAAGTAAGTTAGACGTCAGGAATAGGCTGTAACCCCTGAAGCTCCCAATCAGTGGGGAACAGGGAAGGGACCCACATGTTAGGTTTAGGGTATAAATGTCACTGTTTCTTGTTGTTTGGTGATGGGCCATTTTATCCAGGTCATGTGCCCCTTCTTGCAAGATTGTTAATAAAATTCTCTTCTCCTCCACAATCTGGTGAGCTTTTGTTCTCTTACAGGTGTGGCTTTCTTTCTAACACATGCTACTATAAATTTCCAATTTTAGCATCTTGACAACTAGAGGTTCCTCCAAGATTGGGATGATCTGGAAAATAAGTGGTACACATTTATATCGTGTCCTAGGACAAGTTATACCACCACGTGGCACTATGGGAGAAAACCTAAAATAGTCACAAGTTTCTCCTGTTCTGAACGTCCTTTCTCACTTGAGGTGGAGGGCTTCTATATGGGAGGGTGGGACCGGTTATCACCGCGCTGACTTTCAGATCCACTTCCACAGCAGTGGTTCTTCAGCACAGCAGAACACAGAATCACCGTGGAGCTCCTCCAAAGTATACATGCTCAAGCCCCAGAGCCTAGACCAGCTGAAGCAGAATCTTCAAGGGCAGACAGAATCTGTGTGTATATACATATTCTAAATGTGGGGTTTACATCTGGTATTTTTGTAAGGAGGTTTTATTTATTTTTATGAGGTACCAGGGATTGAACCTGGACTTTGTACGTGGGAAGCAGGCACTCAACCACGTGAGCTACTTCTGCTCCCATGTGTATTTTCTGTAATGTGTGTATATTTTTAAAGCTTTGTTGACCTGATTGCCTCACCCTAATTAAGAACATCTTCAGCCCCTTGTTCTCCCCATCTCCAAATCTTTCCATCTCTAAATCATCCTCCGTATTACTCTCAGACTCACTTAAAGAAGTTTTATTTATTTTAGGAGGTACCAGAGATTGAACCCAGGACTCCCTACATGTGAAGCAGGTGCTCAACCACTGAGCTACACCCACTCCCACAATCCACAGGTTTTAATCCAGCAGGTGGGGCCTGGGAATTTGGGTCTGGGGTCAGGGTCAAGGCTGCAGAACAAGAAAATGCTCCTTAACTTCCTTTATGTTTCTGCCCGTTTCTCTCCAGGATCTGATGGTATAGGGCATGATTTGAGTGTCCCTGGGCCTCCTAACTAAAAGACATCTTTAGTACACTTTTATTGTCACTGGAAGAAATTGAAACACTTCTCAAAAGATGGGTGGCCTGTGTTATTTTCAGTCTTGGAGATCGTATGGCATAACCATAGGGAGCGGGTCTGAAATTTGCTCTGCAGACTGATTATACGCTGGCTTCCAAATTCTCAACAGCAAGACAGCACTAAAACAGAGCCCAAGAGAAAACGGGACTTTTCTTCTCGGTCTCATCCTTTTCAAGGATGCGGCTATGCCTGGAGATGTACACTGACAATGGCGTCTAGGCTTCTGGGTTGTGCTGAAAGACAGTGTTCTAGAATACCAGTGTTCTACAGCTGTAATGTACATCCCTGCTACTGAAGAATAACAGGCGGCATCAACTGTCAACCAGGGGGTAGAATATACATGGTGGGAACTTCTCAGGCAGTTGACTAAGCTATTTTTAGGGATGGCTAGTAAAGCTTTGTGCATCAGTTTTATTACAAAAGTAAACACATTAGAGGGGAGCATTTGATGAGACTTATTCAGACAAAGCAGGCACTGTTCCATTCATCTTTTAGAAATCTCTTTCCCTATTCAAAGCAAACCCTAAGTTCACAAATAAGCCAATTCTGATGCCTCTTCTTAAGTGCTCCCACGTTTATAAGTTATTTGATATCCTGCCATCAATGGGACATACTGAGACTGTTTTCTTCTGAGGCCGTAGCACACACCGTTCCTGTCTGACCATCTATGCCCCGTCTTTCCGTCCATCAGGTCCAAAAGACAACACATTCTTAATGCTTGATGAGCGTGGCAAACTATTTACTCTGAATCAACCTCGAATGCGCTGCGCACTCGCCTCAGGAAGAACCCTGTGACCTGGCAGGCACCCACAGCTGAGCAGCCGTAGTACGTTCCCTCAAACTGGGGAGAGGCAGCTAGAGACAGGAGACTCAGCCTGGCACAAACTCCTCATGCAGCCTCACATACACCTGCTCTTTTCTTTTTTAATTTTACAATGACCAACTTGTCACATCCTGTGACTCCCACAATTTTCCTTCCATGCCATGTGTTTTCGATTTGGTCTTAAGAGATCTGTTTGTTATTCCATCTCTCTTGACTGCCATTCTTCCCGCGAGATTATAGAACACTCAAAAGTAGAGATTTTCATAAATCCCAGGCAACACACCTTGTTGTATACTCCTCCATAGTTACCCACTGATACTGGTTTTTCTTGGTTTCACTTACTTTCCAGTTCATTAATGAGTTGATTATTATGTAACTTGACAGCTCGATGCTGCTCCACTTGATCTTCCAATTCGAATATGGTTTCCTTCATGTCTTTTATCTCTGCATCGTTCTCTGATGCTTTCTCTTGCAGTTTTAAGCTGGTTCTGCTCAGCTGCTCTGCTTGACGATCGCATATTTCCTTCAGGTAAGAATAGTCCTTTTCCACCTGGAACGAAAAAAGGAAGGCTCCCGGGTCAGTTTAACAACACAGAGTTTCCCACGAGTTAGCAGCAGGCTCATCAACACAGCAGCCAGAGATGTTCTTGGCACGTGCTAGCTTCTGAGACAGCCAAGGATAATATTTAGAGAAACAAGATACATGCAAATGACCAAGTGGGCTGATCCTGTGCCCTTTCCTACGCAGAGAGAAGCTTTGGGCAGTCCAACTCTCCTCTTCCTACATTTGGGTAGAACAGTGCTTTGCTCAGAGGCATGTCTACTACCCTAGGAGAGCTGGGCTGGCCGCTAGGGGCAGCTGCCCCGTCTCCCATCTGTTATGGAGCAGCGCCCTCTGCTGGTGGGCTGTAAACAACACCCTACACATCCCCAGATCGCCTTAGAGATACCTGCTATGCGAGTGTGCACCAGAAAGAGAAGTGGCACAAGACAGGTTCACCTTTTTAGTGTTTAATTATTAAACATGTTAAATATATATTTAACAAAGTTTGCTGAATCTTTTTACTTGAACAAGATTATTTAGAGCCTCAAACTTCCCTCCCATCCCAAAGAGTAAGCATTATCCTAAATCGGTGTGGGAATTGTTTTTCGCTTATACTTTATGTGTGTGCCCATAATATATGGTACTGTTCTGGACATTTTATATCTTGACACAAAGGATATTACAGTATATTAGGCTGTTGCAGGGCACTTGTATTAATTATACTGTACTGTATTATATGATATTATGCTTTTGGCTTGTATTATACTATATTATATTTACTATACTTCTATAACTTGTTTTATATTTTAGGATGTACCAGGATTGAACCCAGGACCTCGTATATGTGAAGCATCCACTTGAGCTATACCCACTCCCCAATGAGTTGGTTTTTTCATTTGTTTTGTTTTTTACAGATGTACCAGGGATCAAATCTGGGGCCTCATACATGAGAAGCAGGCACTCAACCACTTTAGCTACATCCACTCCCCTGTAACTTGTTCCCCTTCCCCCAGATGGCTCCCTTGTCTGTTTGCTCATTGTCTGCTTGTTGTTTTTGCTCAATGTCTGCTCGTTGTCTGCTCCGTTTGTCTTCTTTAGGAGGTCTTGGGAACGGAACCAGTGACCTCCTGTGTGGGAGGCAGGCACTCAACTGCTCAAGCCACAACCACTCCTGTACATTGTTTTTTATTTTTATTTTTTAAAGATTTATTTTTATTTATTTAATTCCCCTCCCCTCCCCCGGTTGTCTGTTTTCTGTGTCTTTTTGCTGCGTCTTGTTTCTTTGTCCGCCTCTGTTGTCGTCAGCGGCACGGGAAGTGTGGGCGGCGCCATTCCTCGGCAGGCTGCTCCCTCCTTCGCGCTGGGTGGCTCTCCTTATGGGTGCACTCCTTGCGCGTGGGGCTCCCCTACGCGGGGGACACCCCTGTGTGGCACGGCACTCCTTGTGCGCATCAGCACTGCGCATGGGCCAGCTCCACACGGGTCAAGGAGGCCCGGGGCTTGAACCGCGGACCTCCCATGTGGTAGATGGACGCCCTAAACACTAGGTCAAAGTCCATTTCCCTGTAACTTGTTTTAACTGTGAGATTTATCTATACTGATAGACGTCACTCTAAGGCACTGCTTTAATCGTTTACCACTGTGGAATACACTACTTCTTTTATTACGATGAATATTGTGCAATAAACACTTCCCCTTTTCTAGAGTCTTTCAATTAGTGTTACTAAATAGCTGTATATTAACCAGGAAATCTACGCTTGTTACCTAATAGACTTCTTCCTAGGTCTGGAGGGCGGGGATCCCATATGCAATACAAAATTTTGTAAATTTGCATATCATGTGCAAAATCTTCTGTGTGTAAATTCAGTGCAGGCAGGGACCTCGCCCGCCTTACTCACCAACGTGTCTCCAGGGCCTAACGGAGGTACTTGATGAGCATCTGATGAAGGAAAGAATAAACCAACACTGGACGGCAACATGTATGTTTTTCGACTGAGGGGCTGTGATGAGGAAGGGGGGGGGAGAGAGGTAGGAAAGAATAGAAAAGAGGAAAAGCAGCATGGGAAAAATATCAGCTACACTGCATGGGCTAAGGGTATGTGCTGTTTTGTAAAACCTGTGTTTCAGTTATAAAGGTATTGGTTTAAAAAAAAAGTTTAAAAGCCCCTGAAGTACATCAAAACGGCTCTGGGTGCAGATTCTGGCTTTTTAAGTCCCACTTCCATCAACGCAAGCCCTGTGACCTGCAATTCCTTTGCCTTAGCTTCCTCCTCTGCACACTGCGGGTGCCTGAAGGAGATAATGCATTTAAAGAGTTTATCACAGTGCCTGACACAGGCATGCAAGAGAAGTTTTTGTTTCTCTCTTAACCGCCTTACCTCTTGGTGAGTACACTATTAGCTAACAATATGGACAAGTCCATTTGGCCGGGAAAACGCCAACACACAGAACAGATCAAAACCATCTTCAGCTTAAGACGGCTACTCTAGTAGAAACTGATGAGTCTTAAAGAGAAAAGTGACAGTGCATCTGAGGCACTAAAAAGCGAACACCTATTTTATGCATGAATGCTCTGTAAACTCAAAATTTCTCTAATAAAATTTTTTTCAAAAATTAAAAGTGAAAAAGTGAATGCATGAATGAGTCTGAAAAGTGGCCTGGACCGGGGCTGGCCAGGCTCCGTGTCACAGCTCCTTGGGCGGAGAGCTCTCATTTGGGTCTAGAAATATGCAAGTGACTTAGTTGGAACTCCTGTGGGTCAGAAGAGACACTGGAGAAGGTGCCCAGGTAACTGAAAGGGGGATCTCCGTATGCAGGGGGGCTGCTTGGAAGCTCCCATCCCCCTGCTCGTCCTGTGTGCTGGCTCGCCAGGTGGGCAGGCTCCAGGTGGCAACTCAGCGAGGTATGGGGTCTGGTGACAAGTGCCTGAGGGGGCCGTGGGAGTCAGGAAATGCGTAGCTCAGAATGCTGTTTCTAACGTATACGCCGCTTCCTCCCTCTTGACTTTGAAATATTTTCTTCAAACTTAAGAATATAGTACCGAAAGCTCTTTTACTTAAAAAGAATGAACGCTTAAAGTGGCTCCACAGCTCCTCACAGGGGCCTGCTAGGTAGTAACATTCGTTTTACAGGTTCACAAATGGAGAGAACAGAAGAACCTGGTGTTTTGAGGGGCCCTACGTTCAGGACTGCTCACAGTCCTTTCTTGGTTGTCTTTCTACATCCGCTTCATTCTGACGGCCCGCTCGCTAAAGAATCTAGCCTCTCTGGTTCAAGACATTCGGCAATGTGATTTTCAATGTTTTCCTTTAAGAAAAGAAATGACTTCAAAGGAACATGACGTATGCAACCTACTCTCACAGGTTTAGAAAAACAGGTAGGTGAGAAAGGAAAAAAGGAGTGAAGAGGGAAGAAGGAAGGAGGAGAGGAGGGGGGAAAGAAGGGAAGGAAAAAAGAAAAGAGAAGAAATAAAGAATGAAGGATGAAGGAAAGAAAGAAAATATGGCAAAGTGTTCAAAGCTGGTGAATCTGGGTATCTGGTATATTGAGTTGTGTGGTATTTTAGTATTATTTCTGCAACCCTCCTGTAAGTTTGAAATTGCTTAAAAAGGAAAAGATTTAAATGAATAAAATCACTCTCATGCATTCCAAACACCTCTTATTTTAGGCATCAACTGACTCTAGGAATATGTTCTGTGGAATTGGGTTACAAAAAGGTCCAAAGGAATTGCCAAGGAGCATGTGGACTTCCTCAAGAGAAGGCTGGTAGAGCCCGTCCTTGCCAGCAGAGGGCAGCGGAGGCCACCCAGGACTTGACTGCAGTTCTGCGGCCCAGCCAGCAGGGGCCAGCCTCTCTCACACCCCCAGGACCATGGACGGCAACAAAGAGCAGGGACAGACCCCACAACCAGCATTGCCGCCTTCCTCCTGGCTGGTCATGCACCGGAACTGAGGAAAAGGTACTGTCCCAGGTCGGGGTACCCAGGAAACAGACTCCTGAGATGGAGATGTGCGTGCAGGAAGCACCGCTCAGTAAGGGGGTGCTTTCCGGCTCCACACCTGCAGGCAAGGGTGGGAACACGGGCTGGGTGCAGCAGAACCTGACTCAAAGGTCTTGGTCTGCACCCACGGCGCCCTTCAGAGGTGCCCAAATGGAAGCACGGGGCTGGGTCTTCATTATCCTCCCACTCTGACCAGCCACTGGCCGTACAGAGGTGTCAGGCGCGGGGACGAGAGCGGGCTTCCCGGCTTGGAGGTGCCGGAGGCACAAGTGTGGGCACAGTGCTGGGTAGGCAGCTCACGAGGCCTTCCCAGCTCCACTTTCCGCGTGTCCAACAGACAACGCTCCCTCCCCAGACCTGCTCCACATACGTGTATGTTCCCTCTCAGTCCATGGGATGCCTTCAGCTGGACGGGTTCTTTCCCACACACCCACAGAGTCATATCTGTCACCAAGCCCGGCGGAGCGGAGCCTCCCCGTCTCCTTCCAATCCATTTCATCTTGCCTATCGCACTCCCTTTCCGTCCTTCAATCCTCTCTCAGCTCACTGTGGCCAGAGTCAGCCTCCTATGCTGCAAATCCTACCCTGTCACCCCTTTGTTTAAAATGTTTCCGACCAAAGGTAAAAAAGATTTTTAAAATAAAAATAAATTGGATTTCATCAAAATGGAAAACTATTGGGCATCAAGGCACACCATCAAGAAAGTAAAAAAGTGGCGGCGGACTTGGTCCAGTGGTTAGGGCGTCTGTCTACCACATGGGAGGTCCGTGGTTCAAACCCCGGGCCTCCTTGACCCGTGTGGAGCTGGCCCATGCGCAGCGCTGATGTGTGCAAGGAGTGCCCTGCCACGCAGGGGTGTCCCCCACACAGGGGAGCCCCACGTGCAAGGAGTGCACCCCGTAAGGAGAGCTGCCCAGCGCGAAAGAAAGTGCAGCCTGCCCAGGAATGGTGCCGCACACACAGAGAGACGCAACAAAAAGAGACACAGATTCCCGTGCCGTTGACAACAAAAGCGGACAAAGAAGATGCAGTAAATAGATGCAGAGAACAGACAACTGGGGTAGGGGGGAGGGGAGAGAAATAAATAAATAAATCTTTAAAAAAAAAAAAAAGAAAGTAAAAAAGTTAACAGACTGGGAAAAAATATTAGCAGGTTATATAATCTGATAAGGGATTTGTATGCAGAATATATAAAAATTCATACAACTCTTCAATAAAAAGACGGCCTATTTTTAAAATGGGCAAAGGATTTGAACAGGTATTTCTGCACATGAGATATACAAACGGTGGGAAAGCCCATGAAAAGATGTTCAACAACAGCAGGAACCAGGGAAATGCAAATCAAACCCACTCCACGTCCACTAGGACGACCGAAACAAAAAAGAGGGGTAATGACAAGCCTTAGCGAGGATGCAGAGAAAGTGGGATTGTCGTACTGCCGGTGGGAATCTAAAATCATGCAGCCCATGTTGGGAAAGAGCACTGCCGTTCCTCAAATGCTCAACACAGGGTCACCACATGACCCAGCCACTGCACTCCTAGATATACCCGAGAGATGTAAACACTACGTCCACACCAAAACCTGTGCACAAATGTTCACAGGGGTGTTACTCATAATAGCCAAAAAGTAGAAACCACCCAGATGCCCGTCGATGGATGAATGGATAACCAGACTGTGGTCTATCCAGCACAATGTAATAAATCCTGGCCATAGAATGGAAAATGAAATACTGATGCATGCTACATTATGCTAGGTTTTAGGAAGCCAAACACAAAGGACCCCTTATTGTATTAGTCCATTTATATGAATGCCCACAAGAGCAAATCCACAGAATAGATTAGGGTTACCAGAGCCTGGGCGGAGGGCGAAATGAGGGGTGACTGCTAATGGGTACCGGGTTTCTTTGGGGGGTGATGCTAATTCTAAAATTAGGTAGTGGTGCAGGCTGCACAGCTCTGTGAATAGACTAAAGACCAGTGGACTGTATTAAAATGGTAAACTGTATGGTATGTGAATTCTATCTCAAGGAAGCTATTATTTTAAAAAATACTCTTCAGCCGACTCCCACCGCCTTGAGGATAAAACTCAAACTCCTTGACTGGCAGTCTCCTCCCCCAGGTTCCCGCAATGGAACAATCGTGGACCATTTGCATTCCCTCCTTGACATGGCTGTGCTTTCTGGCCCTGGAACAAGCCGTCTCTTTCTGCAGCGTCCTGCCATCCCCACCCCACCCATTCACCTGCCTACCTCCCTCCCCCACCCCACCCATTCACCTGCCTACCTCCCGCCCCCACCCCACCCATTCACCTGCCTACCTCCCGCCCACCCCACCCATTCATCAGCCTACCTCCCGCCCCCACCCCACCCATTCACCTGCCTACCTCCCGCCCCCACCCCACCCATTCATCAGCCTACCTCCCGCCCCCACCCCACCCATTCACCTGCCTACCTCCCGCCCCCACCCCACCCATTCATCAGCCTACCTCCCGCCCCCACCCCACCCATTCACCTGCCTACCTCCCGCCCCCACCCCACCCATTCACCTGCCTACCTCCCCCGCCCTTGGCGATTCCGCTGGACACCAAACCAAACAACCTCCGTGGATGACTCAAGGTTTGCACTGGGAATTTCTCCCTTGTATAATAATCAAGCAAAATCCCCGGGCACTGAGGCCAGAAGGGGAGTTTCCTTCAAAAGGCAGGCCTTGAGCCTTCAGGTACAACACTGGAGGCCTCAGGTCCACTGTCAACTTTTGGCCACCTTTGTTTTCAGGGCAACTGGGAAGTAGCCTAAGTCAGTGATTAAGATGATGAGCTCTAGGGGAGGGGCTGGGGATAAGGGAATCCCTTACACTTTGGAAGAAACTTTCTGAAATCTAAAGCCTTTTTAAAAATAAAGTTTATTATATTAAAAAAAAAGAACATGAGTTCTGGTGTCAGAATCAGCTTTAAATCCTGACTTAATTAGACTAGTATCTTGGTAACTCTCTGCCTTGGTTTCCTCTATGGAAAAAAAAATGAGTTAATGAGAGTATGTAAAGCACTAAAATATTAGCTATTGTTATTAAATATATGATAAATGTTTTTAACATATCAATATAATTCTTCCAATTCTGCTGCTTCTCTGACATTCACTCACTTGACAAATATTTGCTGGATACCTAAAATATAGTAGAAATTGCAAGGTTAACATTATATATAACTTATATATAACTATAAAAGTAAATAAGCTTGGAATGACAGCTTGAGTAACTTTACCCTGAGTAAAAGCACTGTGGACGGTTTTTGGTTTTTACATTTAACTTAGCTACTTCCAAACTCCTCCTACCTAATTCTTGGACCTGTTTTGAAGGTAACTGCTGTTGAAGTGTCCTGTTTCTTTCTTTTTTTTAGGAGGTACCGGGAATTGAACCTGGTACCTCATTTATTGACCTAAATTTGAATTTAACTTTTTTCCAATGCTGTTCTGCCAAGGGGGGGAAACAAGTTACTCAAACAATAGGGGGGAAATGTGTATCTCACATTCTTAAAATAATTCTTCAAAGACCACAGGCCAGTGATTAAATAGATTCCCTTTGGGAAATCTCTGAAAGCATTCAAAGCCAAGGGATGTAAACTGATAGGGAATGTTAAAAGCACGTGGTGGGGAGGATGTGACTTAAGCAGCTGGGCGCCCACCTACCACATGGGAGGTCCTGGGTTTGGTTCCTGAAGCCTCCTAAAGAAGATGAGCAAGACAGCAAGCTGACGCAACGAGATGATGCAATGAAGAGACACAAGGAGGAAAACACAATGAGAGCCCCAACAAGCAGGGAATGGAGGTGGCTCAAGCAACCAGGCATCTCCCTTCTACCTCCCAGGTTCTGTTCCCCGGTGCCTCCTAAAAAGATGAGCACACAACAAAGAGACACAGGGAGCAGACAGTGAGTGCAAGCAACAAGGGGAGGGGGTTGAAATAAGTCAATCTTAAAAAAAAAAAACCAAAAAACATGGGGTGCCTCACAGAGGTGCTTCCTGACACCTTAGAGGGTAGAGAGAAAGGCTTGGGCAACACCATGGGCTCAGGTCAAGGCAAAGAGAGAAAGGTTAGGCCTGCGCACCAAACTAAAGGTATCCACGCACGAGACACTCTCAGGAGAAGGGGGATGCTGGTCAGCGAAGGAAACCGAGAAAAGGGAGAAGTAAAGGCTGGGTCCCGAGGAGAAGGTGCTTCCCTCGTGTGCTTGTGCAGTCACAACCCAAAGAGCCTCCCACCTGGTCCCCTGACAAGACCATTCCTCCTCCAACTATCAAGGGGTCCCTCGCCCAGATCCTCCCCAGACGCCAGCCCCCTTTCCGTGGCTTCGAGAGCACAGACCCGCCAGTGGAAGTTCTGCCGGACACACCACTGCGGGTATTCGAAGCCCCGTGACCGTCAGGTTTCCCGTAATGAAGTAATAATCTGGCACCAGCTTTCTCTTTTCTTCTCTGTAAGTCTACTCCCTGCATGGAGGGTGAGCAGCAACTGGTGCTCAGCAGGCACTGGGCAAATCTCCCAGGTGGCCACCCTAACATGCCACCTTGGACTTGTCCGGGAGAGCTGGGAGACAGGCCCTGCTTACAGAAGCGGCGTCTTACAAGCTTCCTTCCCGGCCTGAAGTCATAAGACTCAGGTTCCCCAAAGACAGCTGATACTGTGTCATCAAAGGTAGCTAGAGCTGGAAGGGGTTGGAGAAAATTAGGTCTGAATTGAAGATGATGAAAATGTCCACGTTTTCTGCTAAGTCGCTTTTTTTCCCATTCCGTTTCAGGTTTTATTTCCATCGCATCAGGTCTGGTGAGGGCAAGGAACCCTGAGCGTGGAGCTAAGATATTCTGTTGCCGCACACACGGTTGGGATCCAGGTTCCGGCTGCCACGAGGATTGGGCGCCGTCTTCTGAGAGAAAGTCGGGGAACGCGCTTGGGGACGCCCTTGGAGGGCTCCGATTCCAGGGCTCCCGTCCTGATACCTGAAGGTCCTCCACGTGGGTCACATGTGGGGGACCCACAGCATCAGCTGAGTAATCCTAACCAACTCCTCCCATCCACTAGTCACTGAAGTTTCCTCCCAGCTCTACCAAGCAGTCTGGCCCATCCTCGGCGAGCCCCTCCAGGTGCAGGATGGGCAAGGCAAGGGGCTTTTGCACAAGAAATCCTAGTTCATCTAGGGCACTGGAGAGATCGTGAGACAACGACCCTGCAGAGACGGGGGCCTCTGAAGAGACGACACTGTGGCGGAGACCTAAACTTAAGAAAGCACCAGGCAAGTGAAGATGCAGTGGGGGTGGGGGAACAGAGGTGGCAGCCAAAAGCACCCCCTAAACAAACACCCAGACGCAGGCAAGACTTGGCATGGTTGGGCCTTGCCACGTGTGGCCGGAACAGATGGAGCAAGGAGGGATAAGTGGCAGGAGTCGAGGCTGCAGGTGCAAGCAGGAGCTTGGCCACGGAGAGCTCCATGCACCAAGGGGTGTTCAGTGCAATGGGAGACCACTGTGGACTGAACAAGGGGGTGGAACAAGAGGCCGTTTACACTTGTACATCACCACACTTACTTTGTGGAGAACGGGTGAGAGCAGGGAAAACTGAAGGCATGGAGCTTTGCTGCAGGAATCAGTGTTTGTTACTGGCCCAAAAAGCCACGGCCCTTGTTTCCTTAGTAACAGCATCCCAGTTCTGTTTAAGAATCAGGCTGTGATCTTTTGATTTCAGGGAAGGTGGGCCGGGGGCTGATGTGTGTCCCAATTTGGGCCAAGTGGATATGAAGGGAGCTCTACTAAGGGAGGTTTCTGATAAGATGGAGGCATCCGAGAAGAACTGGAGCTGTGCCTCACGCCACACCTGCTCCCAGCCTTCAAGCGAGACCCGAGGCTGACAGGTGTGAAGATGAAGCCATCCCGCGCCTCTGACAGGAAGGCTGAGAGGCAGAGGTGTGCACCCAGAGCCACTGGTACAATGCTAGCAAATGCCAACCTCCAGGCTCCATACTGTGGGAGCAGAGTAAACGTCCGTTTTCTCAAGCTGCTGATAGGGGGGCTCTCTGTTTCTGACAGTCCCAAGTATCTCCTGGGTATACTTCCTGGACCACCTGACCGCTTGAGCCAGGTTTCATGATCTGTGACATCCTTTAAGAAGCTGCAGTCTGAAGGCACGGTTACAGAATAAGCTATTCGCCACATCTTTCTCTCAAATTCTCGCTTTGCCATTTTGGGCCAGTGGCTACCCTCATCGGTTTGACCTCGTGGCCATCACTGGACACGCACCGACCATTTCACTCCAGACAGTGGTTATTTAGAATCACTTACTCCTCTGGAGGAGACCCCTGTGTTTCTGTAGAGAAAACTAAGTTCCTAAGGAGACCGCCTACAAGCTTCCAACTTTGGTGGCGGAGGCAGAAATCTGTTGTTCTTGTTTTTTTTTTACAATTTACAGGTTTCAAGCCTAGGAAAGATATTCTAACATAAAATTAAGATCCCAGTCAACTGAAAAGGTGAAAAATTTAAGTGTGGGTTGTATTTCTGGAGAAACAACGAACACCTTGCAATTTCATGTGGCTTGCTGGCTGGGGCAGACGCAAGCGCATGGCTTCCAGAAGGCCGAGGCTTCGGGCTCCGGGGAATGAGACCCTTCCTCAAAGTTGAATAGAAGTGTGAAGTGTGCTGTATGAACACAGGTTAGCTGCCAGCAAAAGTTACCTGGTGTCTATCAAGGACAGTGAAAAGAATGAAGATATTAGCAAACAGCTGGAGATAAAGAAAGGAAAAGCTGATAAAGCCTACAAGGTATGCAAGCAGTCATTGCAAAACTTCTACCAATTTTCCATTTGTTGTAAAAGGAAGAAACATTCCTCCTACCAAAGCTTTCTGGAGCCTTCTAGAAGTATGTGAATTACTTAAGCAATTTATCTAAACTGGAAATTTACATAGATTTCCTATCTCAAGGTCGTAGGATGGTTTGGCAGTGGTTTCCTCCTTTGTGAACAGGTTATTTTGTTCTTTTCTCTTAATATTCACCTTCTGCCAAGAATTCAAGTGGATGAATGCAGTACCCAAGGGGTAAAAGTTGTTAAAACCAAGCACTTTGCTTGGTAATTAATAGGGGAAGTCACGCTGACATCAGCTTAAGGCAGTTACAGTTAAAAGTTCTATGCAAAAATGTCAAGCAAAACAATTTAGTATGCAAAGGTTTTTTAACCCTCAACTACCTTAGAAAATATATTATTGCAATTCATTTCATAAAAAATTAAAGGAGGAAAAAACATCTCATGATGTAAAAACTATTAAGGGTATTTCAGGAGATGTAGAAAAACTCAGTCACCATCCTTTACTGAAAAGTTACCAAACAGAAACAACTAAGCAAAACAATGTTTAACAATCATGGGTGTCTACCAGATGCTTCCAATGAGCACTCTTGATGATGGATGTTAGGAGTATTCCCTTTAAAAGTCAGTAGCGGGAAGCAGACTTGGCTCAATGGATAGTGTCCGCCTACCACATGGGAGGGCCATGGTTCAAACCCAGGGCCTCCTGACTTGTGTGATGAGCTGGCCATGAGCAGTGCTGATGTGTGCAAGGAGTGCCGTGCCACGCAGGGGTGTCCCCCGCGTAGGGAAGCCCCATGTTCAAGGAGTGCGCCCCATAAGGAGAGCTGCCCAGTGCGAAAGAAAGTTCAGCCTGCCAAGGAGTGGCGCCTCATACACAGAGAGGTGACACAGCAAGATGATGCAACAAAAAGAGACACAGATTCCTGGTGCTGCTGAGAAGAATGCAAGCAGACACAGAACGCACAGTGAATGGACACAGAGAGCAGACAACTGGGGTAGGGGAGGGAGGGGGGAAGGGGAGAAAAATAAATTGAAAAAAAAAAATCTTAAAAAAATAAAAGGAGCAAGACCAGTATCCCTCCCCCATCTCTCTACTAGCCAACATTTGTACAAAGTAGAGGGACCTGCCCAAGGTCATAGAATTAGCCATTAGGTAAATCAGCATTTGCTAATCCAGCACTTCATCTCCATCATTGTAGTTTTTTGCTAAAAAAATTCTCCTGTTTCCTCTGGCCCTGAATCCCTGGAAGAGTTTCATCTGAGCTCATGGCCGCAGGCAGATTTGTGGATATTCTACAGTGAGCTGCAGTAGCTCTTAGTATAGTCAGTTTAGCAGGTGTGTGGCAGTTTGAGATTACTGGTGAATTCGAAAGAGATATACTAAATTTGTAAACTGGTCTGTTCTTCTGGGCGTGATACCCTTTGGTTGATGTAAATTCAAAGGCTTTATGTTTACTTTATTAAATCGAGATTAGGGCTTTGATTCAATCATGTCATTAGGTGTGCAGGGTTGAGTCCCCTCCCCACCCCCTTGGTGGACACTCAATCAAGAGCACAGAAGTAGACACACAGAGAAGACACACAGGGGGAAGAGCGCCAGGCAGAGCAGAGGCCCTGGGGAAAGAGATGAGACATTCGTTTGAGAGTTTGCAGCTGAGCCTGGAAGGAAACGAGTCCTGGATAGAGAGATGGGTCCCATGCCAGCCTACAGCTGAGACTGGAAGAAGCTGGGACCACGGGGACTTAAGCGGAAGAGGAAGGCTGAACCCTCGCAGACGTTGCCCGCCATCTTGTTTCGACATGTGGCAACAGTTTGGTAAGGAAGTAATCCTGAGTTGGACTATTTAGGGCCTGGTAACTAAATAAATACCCTTTATAAAAGCCAACAGATTTCTGGTACTTTTGCATCAGCACCCCTGCACCCTTTTGGCTGACTAATACAGCAGGCCTGGGCTTTACTTTCTCTATGGTAAGATAAAAGGGAAGGAAGATTTCTACAAGTTCACTGCAATTAGAGATCAATGTCTCTGTATACAGAAGATACAAAATCAGGGCCCTCAGATCTCGAAACATAAACAATCCCTATGTGGTATCACACCTTTTATCTCAGACTCTTACCTAAAAATAGCATTTTTATCCTACTGTATTTGATAATTCTAGTCAATAAGCAATACAGCTACATAAGTTATGAATAACATATTTAACATTTTGATTTAAAACGTTTGTGTTGTGCCTCATACTCTACAGATTAGATTGGGTTTATCCTGGAAAATTCCAGATTTTATTATCTTTATTTAGCCAAAATTATAATAATGGACAATTCATACCTTTAAATGCTTTCCTTCTCAACCAAGAAAGGACAAAGTTCAGTGAAGAATTTTACTCAAGAAATGAGGAAGAGAACACAGAAATGTACCAAAAACAAAATGAAAGAATAAAGACAAAAGTAAAAAAAAAAAAAAAAAAAAAATTGATGTGAAAATAGATTACCAGTAGAACTGATAAACTAATCTAACCGGTTCTTTGTATTCATGGAATGTGACCAGACTTGCCTCTTCTATGGGACAGGATGATTAAATTTTGTAATTATATCGATACAAGTTTGTATGGATAGATGGAAAAAAACCCTGAAAGGACAGTTAATAAATGGTTAGCAGTGATTTTCCCCCAAATGATGAGATGAAAAGCAATACTCACTTCCTTCTTTATATAATACCTTTCGGTATTTTCTAAACCTTCTGTAATGAGAGCATAATTTTATGATTGGAGAAAATATGCTTTTATTTTTTAAGATGCCAACTTGTTTCTCATTGACACCTATGTTTAATCTGATGTCAAATGAAATAGCAAAGAGACAGAGGAGGGCTTAAGGCAGGACTTCAAGAAGAGAAATAATGGACAGAGGACTCATGGCTCAAGATAGTAATAATAAAACCTAATGCGAACCAGCAACCCAGAGTTCAAACAGCACCTCGCTGGTACATGCCAGTGAAATGGCTTCCATTCTTTCTGTAAAATACCTAAGAATTTAGAACTCAGACAATGGTAAAAAAACAACAACACACACACAAAACCTCCTGCCACTGTCTATCACAGAGGATGAGAGAGCGCAAGGCTCCGCTGGATTGCAAATGACTCATCCTAAGGCAGATAAAGCAGAAGAGAAACAGAGAAAGAGCTCCCTGTGGGCTCAAGGTATAATTTGCCTCGTGAAAACGGTGACAGCCCTGGAAACAAGGTGGGAAAGTGTTTTTAGCCTCTGCCACCGGCTGACCCCTAAATCACAGGCCCTGTGCTTGCGGGAAGTGGGAACGAGAGCTCTTTCGGTGCCTTCCCCCAGTGCCTGACGTCGGCACTGTATCACACCATCACCACCAACCTCGTAGCCTAGGACAAAAATTCAGGTTGATTAAAGGATTATTTTGAAAAAATGAAAGAACTGATCATATATTTGATCCTGGGGTGGGGAGATCTTTCAATGGGAAAAGGAAGGGGGGAAGAAAAGGAAACGATGAACAGCTCTGAATGACATCATTTAACATCAAGCATTGGCAAGGGTTCACAGCCACAAGCACACTCACGGACAAATGGATATAATCTTCCCGGAGGGCAACTTGGCTAGCTGTACTGAGAGTCTTTAAAATGTTCTCTCTGACTCAGTAAGTCAACGTCTAGGAATTTTTCCTGAGGAAATACTCAGAGAGTTATTTTTTTAAAAATGTATTTACAATACTGAAAGATTGGAAAGAATATACTTGTTCAACGATAGGAGATAAGTAAGGTTAACCATGAAAGATTTACATACTAGCTCAGTGGTTGGGTGCCTGCCTCCCATACATGAGGTCCCTGATTCAATCTCCACTACGTCCAAAAAAGAAAAGAATGATGAGACAAGATACAGAGAATGCTAAAGGAAAAAAAAAAGTTAACGACATGTACAGGATGATTCTAAAATTGTTTGGTTTTTTTTTTAAACTTGTGAGATACACACACACACATTATCTGGAAGAAAACACCAAAATAGTGGTTATGTTATCACCAGGTGGAATGATTTGGAGTGATTTAAATTTTCTGTTACCAGCAGCCAAAAGCATCCTAGTACCTAACACACCCAGCTTAACTCTGACTCAGTCTTCCCGGCTCAGCTGCCACCTCCTCCAAGAAGTCCTCTGGTACCGCCCTCTGTCCTCCCATATTATACTAGTTATGCGCCCTTTGCACTTGATTCTGGGCCATTCTCTATATTCTTTATCACTTTATCACTACATTCTTTATCATATAATCACTGATTTGATTCATTCTATCCCCCACTAGATGTGGAACTGCTGCCTGCAGTCAATAATTTGGATGTTTCTTTTTTTTGTACGCCCAATGCCAATCTATCCAGAATCTAAGTTTTTCAGTCTTCACCATCGGATTCACAAATGACACTGCATATGGTTCTTTTCGCTCTGTGACTTTGGAGGTCAAGGAAGGAAACGTAAAAAGGATGAGCAAATACGGGAAAAAGAGAGATCTCTTACCTTGGCTAGCAGGCTTGAAACATGTTTAATTTCATCATTTGCCTTTAGTAACTCTTGTCTGAGCTCACTGCAAGACAGTTCCAGCTGATCTTTCTCCGCTCGAACGGCTTTCAGCATTTCTTGGAGTTCACGGCTCTCTGCCCTTGGCCCCACGGAACTCGTCTCTGCCACATTTTGCTTCTCGCTCTCCAGCTGGGCCTTCAAAGACCCGTTTTCCATCTTCAGCCCGTCCACGGTGGCGCGGCACTCTTCCACGGTTTTGGCCATCACACCGTTACTATGCCGTTCCCGTTCCAGAAGCCCGTTCAGTTTTTCGTTTTCTTCCTTGAGCTGTTTCATCCTCTCTAGAGCTCCCTGGTGTTCCTCCTCCACCTTCCGTAAGCTGCAGGTCAGCTGCTGCTGAATGTTGAGCAGCTTCTCCCTCTCGAAGCGGCCCTGCTCAAGGGTGTCCGCACATTTCTGCTCCAGCTCCAGGATTCTCCCTCCCTGGGCGCCGGGTTCTTCTTTCTTCACTCGCTCTTGTAGAAGGCTGAGCAGCTTCTCGTTTTCCTGACTCAGCTGCTCCGCTCTCTCCCGGTGCTGGTGGAACGACGTCTCCAGGAGCGTCTTTTCATCCGCCAGCTTCTCGTTCTCGGCCGTCAGCTCCTGCACCATCTGCTGCTGGTCCGACAGCTCTTGCAACGTGGCCTGCAGCTCTTCCGCCGTGCTGTGCTGATTCTCTTCCATCTTCTGTATCTTCTCGGTGAGGGACGCCAGAGACAGTTCGCTGATGTTGTTAGGGGAGCTCCCGGATGTGGAACACCTGGGGCTCTTGAAGGGGTTGCTGTGGGAGGACAGGGGCCGAGACGGGGTGTCTGCCGCGATGTGCTCAAAATCGGAGGCGTCCGGGGACAGGGAGGCTTTGGTCACGTCGCTGCTGGAGGACCCCGACGTCCGTAGCGCACTTCCACGTGCGTTTTTACATTCCTCCGTCTCACTGGACAGCTGGTTTCCAGGGGGGCTCCCCAAGCTCAACTCTTGGGTGGCTGACGTCGGGCAGCTGCTGTCACCAGTGTGACTTGCCGCTCCCTCTGAGTTCGGTGAATACTCAAGGTACATCAGTTTCTCCTTCAAGGCCCGGTTCTCCTCCTGGAGGTCGGCCAGCTCTTTCTGGAAGGTCTTCCTGTCCTCCTCGAGAGCCCTCGTCAAGGGCTCGGCGCCGCCCGGGGAGCCTGGGGCTGCGCCCGACGGCAGGGCGTCGGGTCCTTCTGAGTTTGGGGCTCGCCTCTCTCTGCATTTCTTCAGCTCACTCCGCAGCCGGTTGATTTCGCTGTCTTTGGCCTTGGCTTCTGCCAGAAGCTCCCGCACCTGAGACTCGAGCACGGCTTTCTCTGCGCTGTCGTTGTCCTGCTTGGGCTTGGCGGCCGTGAGCCTCAGGTGCTTGGTGGGCGTGGGCGTGGCCGAAGGCGTGGGGCTGGACACGGATTTCCTCGGGTTGGAGGGGCCGCGTGGCACGGCTCTTTCTCTTGAGACACTTACTGAAAGTTCCCGTGGAGCTGGAATGCCTGTCCTTTTGGTAGATGTAGCAGCCCCTAAAGGCAGAAAAAAGAAAAAGATAAAAATGAAGGGGAAAAAAAAAGCAAGCGCTTTCATAAATGAGAACCAAATGACTCCAAATCACATGGCTTGGTGAGAGCAGCTGCGCTCCTTCCATTTCTTCTTCCCCCAGATGACTACCCAGCTCGGACTGGGGTTTCTGTGCCTCTCCTCCCACAGCCCTACCCTGGGAGACAAGCAGACCCCTCTCCTGCCTCTGGCCACGATGGACACGTGCCTTGAAACACAAGACGTTTTCTGGGCGAGCTTCTAAAGCATCACTGGGACGTGATGCTCAAGCCTGGGAATGGCTGGCAACCACCTTCCCATCACAAGAGGAAGGTGAGGATGCAGGAGACAGTAGAGAGAAGAAAAACAAATTCTTAGTGGCATTAAATGGCTAAATCAAACCAACCCTGAAGGATGGGCCATCGCTGGCCCTGCAGTTCCACAAGCCAATAAACACCCTTCACGTAAGTCCCCTGAACTGGGTTTTGCACAACTTGCCACCAAACACATCTGAACTGATCAACGTGGTGACTAAACAACCAAGCCTTTTGACCACACACAAGTTCATTGTGAATATCTCAATATATTTAAGAAAAAAACTCATTACTCATGTTTTTTTTTAAAGATTTATTCCCCCCCACCCTGCCCTGTTGTTTTTACTGTCTGTGTCCATTTGCGGCATGATCTTCTGTATCCATTTCTCTTTATTGTCTTTTCTTTTCATTTTTCTCCTCTAGGATGCACCAGGATTCGATCCTAGGGACCTATGATGTGGAGAGAGGTTCCTGTCACCTATGCCACCTCAGTTCCTGGTCTCTGCTGTTCTTCACCTTGACTCTCCCCCTTCGTCTCTCTTTTGTTGCGTCATCATCTTGCTGTGTAACTCCCTTGCATGGGCACTGGCTTACAGCACGGGCATACTTTCTCTTCTTTTTCACCAGGATATCCCAGGGATCAAACCTGGGTCCTCTCATGTGGTAGGTGGAGGCCTTATCACTTGAGCCACATCCACTTCCCACTAATACGTTTTGACTAAGCACAAATATGATTAAGAAATCAGAAGGCACAAATTATGCTAAGCAGTGACTGATCTGCTGCAATGGCATATTGCTTTTAACCCAAGCAGAAATGGTGTGCTCATCTGTAGCCACAGAGAAACAAGAAGAAATGAGAGAAGGACACACATACACCTACGGCACAGTTTTACCTGTTAAAGGGCTATATAATATGGAGACAATAAAGTCATTTAGAATATTATAAAAAGAAATTTAATGTGTAAGGAATTACTTTTGCTTTTCATCTATACTACAACAGAGACAATGTTAAAAAAGATTCTAGGAGTGAAAACCCAAGTATCAATCTCCTGCATGCTCTCGAAATGAAACCTAATTTGGAGGTTTAAAAGCATAATTGGGGAAGCAGATTTGGTTCAACTGATAGAGCGCCCACCTACCAATAGGAGGTCCAGGGTTCAAACCCAGGGACTCCTGACCCGTGTGGTGAGCTGGCCCACATGTAGTGCTGATGTGCACAAGGAGTGCTGTGCCATGCAGGGTGTCCCCTGTGCAAGGAGTGGACCCCACAAGGAGAGCTGCCCAACCTGCTCAGGAGAAGCGCCGCACACACGGAGCGCTGACACAACAAGATGATGCAACAAAAAGAGACACAGATTCCTGCTGCTGACAAGAATGCAAGCGGACACAGAATACACAGCGAATGGACACAGAGAGCAGACAAGGGGAGCAGGGGGAGAGAAATAAATAAATAATAAATCTTTTTTTTAAAAAGTGTAAATGAAAATTTAGGACCTGTGACAGTTTGAGGCTTTTAGGGACCCCAGAAAATCCCATTCTTGAAGCGGGTACGTTCCTGCGGTGGAAACCTACTGTAGGTGAGACCTCCTTGTGTTTGGTTACTCCAGCAGGGCATGGGGTCTTGACCTTCTTGCTGGAGTTCTTTATAAACAGGATGAATAAAGAGAAAGAAACAGTAAGGAGCCGCAGGAGCCGAGCGAGACAGCCACAAGAGCAAGAAGCCGAAACCAACAGAGCCTGGGCAGAGGAAGCCACTGAAGGCAGAGGCTGAAAGCGACGAGGCCGCGGAAGGAAGGAGAGACCAGCGGCTGCAGCCGTGTGCCTCCCACAGGCCCTGCCACATGAGAGAGGAAGCCAGGACTGCCAGCAGCTGGCCTTCAGGGAGGAAAGCCTCGCCTGATGAAGCCTTGATGTGGACACTTTTCACGGCCTCAGAACCGTAAGCTTCTAACTTAATAAATCCCCACTGCAAAAGCCAACCCGTTTCCAGTATATTGCCTTGGCAGCCTTTAGCAAACTAACAGAGGACGTATTTTATAAACTCAAAGACCAGTTGATGCATCAGGGCTGCATGCTATCACTTACACAACCGTGCCCCGTGGGCTGGAGGGCCGCAAGAACCAAGGAGCCTAGAAGGGTTGTCACCAATCTCTAGGCTCCGGGGTAGGAAGGGTGGGGGTGAAAGGGAGGCACCCACAGGCCGGCAGCAGGTCCGGGGCTAAGAGAGAAGCAGATTCCCAGCAAGGCACGGGGATTTAAGCCCTAGGCAGGGCTGCTGAGACACGAGCAACTACACGGAGAAACATCCTGAAACATGAAGGGATAACTGCAGGCTGCCGGTGTTCCCTGTGCCTAACGACTGAGTGCTTTGCAAAACTGTGGCGTCATCAAGGTTAAGCTGTCATATCAAGAAAACTATGGCTCTTAAAGTCACTTTTTCAAATCAAGTTACTGGAAAGCTACTATAATCCGCATTGCATCATACTAAACACTCAATGAAGGAAATATGCATTTAGTTATTCTTACGAAAGGAACATTAAAACCACAAAGGATGAACACATTTCAGTAATGCCAGCTCCCTAAGATGAAGTAATCCTGTGAGCACCACAGTGAAAACCGGAAGGTAATAAGACTGTGATCATAGTTAAAGTCAGAAGAGGCAAACCTGAGAGTCCAAGACTGGTGATCACGGAGGCATTATTATGCCTAAAATTCAGGCTCCTTCCTTTTCATCTTCAGCCATTCCCTGGTTTCGAAAATGGGGGAGCTAAAATAGGACACTCAATTAACTCTGTCATTATTTCTAACGACTTTCATCTAAAGTACTAGGAGTTTTGTTTTCATCAAACCAAAGTATGTTTAGGAAATAAGCTGGTGGCATGAAATCCACTTGTACTTTTTTTTACTGCTGCTGTTCTTTTTTCCACTCTGCCACTTCCTCATCACTTTAAGAAGGTCGCCTGTATAATGTGCTTTCAGAGTTGCTAAAATTCATCCTCAGGTCAAACAGAGGTCGGTGCCAGGCTACCAAATTCCTCCAGCTGTGCCCGAGTGTGGCGCCCGGGCACATGTCTTCACAGGCACCAACGGGGAAGAGAGAGACGGCAACCGTCCTAGAGCTGGCGCCACCACCATCTGAAGGGCGCTACCACGCGCGGTCTCCCTCAAGCACCACGAGCTAAGCCTCGCTGCCAAACCTCTCATTCTAAACTCTGGAAGTGGGCACCCCACCTCACTCAAAACGCCGCGGCGATGGTGGCAGCGGAGAGGCAAGGCCTGGGGCTATGGGGCAGGGACTGGCTCGGTCACCAGCGAATTCTCCTACCTTCTCCCATTCTCCCAGCAGATCCTTGCTTGTCATCCCTGGGGAGGCTGGTGGTCTGACCACAAGAAGTTCAAATGAAAGCAAGCTCCATCTCATCATTATAAAGACTGTATTATCCTATTAGGGTAATTTTTTAAAAAAATGTTTGATGTATTACATGTTCAAGGAGCATGATGGAAAGACAGCCTACTCTCAAATCCTTACTACTATTATCATTACCATCATCATCATCAGTTTAGGAGGGGCTGGAGATTGAACCCAAGACCTCGTACATGGGACCCAGGCACTCCACCACTGAGCTGCATCTGCTCCCCACTCTCAAATCTTTAGGAGAGAGAGATGATGGAGGGACAGATTGATACGGCAATGATGGCAACGTGTTCAAAGGTGGTAGATGGGGCTGCCGGTGTCTGGCTGGGAGATATGTCGGACTTCTGTGCAGGGGTTTTGTAGTATTTCTGCAACTGTCCTGTAAGTATGAAGTTTATTTCAAAATAAAAATTTAAAAACCACCTTTGATATGTTACACTTTAAAATGCCAAATGGTAAAGTGTATCGAGGTTGATCACAAGTACATTAAACTATGTATTTATACAGATGAGCACTAGAAAGGAACAGAGAATACTGGGAGCACTTGAGTATTAAGCCAGTTGGACTGTGAATAATTTTCCTGTTTCTTTTTTATAGTTACACTTGTGCAATAAATTAAAAACACGAGGGGAAATATCCTAACATAACAATAGACAGGGAAACGGACTTTGGCCCAGCGGTTAGGGCGTCCGTCTACCATATGGGAGGTCCGCAGTTCAAACCCCGGGCGTCCTTGACCCGTGTGGAGCTGGCCATGCGCAGTGCTAACGCGCGCAAGGAGTGCCCTGCCACGCAAGGGTGTCCCCCGCGTGGGGGAGCCCCACGCGCAAGGAGTGCGCCCGTGAGGAAAGCCGCCCAGCGTGAAAAGAAAGAGCAGCCTGCCCAGGAACGGCGCCGCCCACACTTCCCGTGCCGCTGACGACAACAGAAGCGGACAAAGAAACAAGACGCAGCAAATAGACACCAAGAACAGACAACCAGGGGAGGGGGGGAATTAAATAAATAAATAAATCTTTAAAAAAAAAAAAAAAAACAATAGACAGAGATAAGGGGAATGGGAAAGATAAATCTTCTCCAAGAACAAAGAGTACATTTAAAGTAACAATAGCACCATCATTTAAATCATGGAACAGGTGACTAAACACTTTTAAGTGATCACTCTCATGAGCTGAAAATAAAATATTTCTATAGCCCTTCTTTTTTTTCCCCTCATTTTACCCAAAAAAATACACTACTGGGGCTGTTCTTTGGTAGGTCTTCTCTTGCACGTGCAATGATAAAGGAAATGGTGACACTGTGAAGTAAGTTAATACCCTTTCTTTCATTTATTCAACAAGTATCCACAAAATACCTACTCTGTGGGGAAACGGATGGAAGGCGCAAATGAAAATTCTCCATCTTCATAAACCGTGAAGTTGCTGCCTCGCCTCCTGAACCCAGGAGAACTTGATCATTTGGTTTCTAATTACCTAAACGACTGGGATTTTTTTTTCAAAATTGCTCTTCATAAATTGTTTCCTCAAAGGATTCCAATGATTTCTTTAATGCCAATCTTAGTTTTTCCCTTTAATCTTCATCCTTCTCAACTTTTCAGTGGCATCTAAACTTTACTGCCTATCTGTACCTTCTCTCTTTCATTTTTTTCCTTCATTTATTCACATCTGACAGTGATACTGATCACTTTTCGGGTTTCCCTATGAGGAAAGCCTCAAAATCATATTTTAAATTTCCTTCCCTTTTCTTACTACACAACAACCAGTCAGCTACCAAGTCCTAATCAGCTGGTTTTGGAAATGCTCCCCCAGTTTCCTTTTCCTTTCACTTTGTTCTTAATTCCAGTCCAGGTCCTATAACGTTCCATCTCAATGCCTAAAACTGTCTTCTCACAGGTCCTCCCAGTTCCAGCTTCTGCCACCTTCAAGACATGCTGGACCAATCTTCTTTAAATACCGCTCGTTTTCTGTTCCAGAACCCGCATTTCTCACTGCCTACTGCATCACGGTCAACCCTCTTCCTTGGCTTTCGAGGTCACCCTTGACCTCATCTTGGTCAGCGCAGCCCGCCTTACCAACCCTTAGTCTTTCTTGGCTGTCCAACCCACCCACTTAACTCCAGTCAGCGTGCTTGTGCTTGTCGAGCTACCGTTCCTTTTCAACTAGATCCTTCTGGCTGGCATTTAAACGTGCTAACTTCTCTTTGATTCAAAAAATAATACTCTGAATCCACATCTTCCTCCAGCCAGTATCTCATGTGTCTCTTCCCGCTCACGGCCACATCCTCAGAAGAGACACGCCCGTCTGCCTTTCTTCCCCTCTCCTTCATCCTCTGCCCGTTCCTGTCACGCCACCCAAATGCTGTTTGTCAAGGTCATCGATGACCTCCATTTGACAAATGCAAGGGACATTTTCAGTCCTCGTGGCAGAAATGACATAGTGCCTTTCTTCATAAACTGCCTCTTTCGTGTCACGCGCCTGGGTTTTCCTCTCATCTCAGCAGCCACTCCTGGTCTGGCTCCTCTTCTCTCTGCACTCTTTGCCTACAGAGTTCTTCAGACCTGGGCCTAGGTCTATTTTCTTCACGTAGTTTCCTGGTGCTCTTATGCAACCCCATGATCTTAAATACCACCTCTGGTGGACTGAACCATACACCCCAACAAACACACGTTCTTCATCTCAACCCGCGTCCCTGTGGGTTGAACCCATGGTAAACAGGACCACTGCAGATGCTATTTTCAGTTAAGGGGTGGCCGACTGAATGAGGGTGGGCGTTAATTCATATGACTTGAGAGGCCTTATAAAGAGAAGAAACTGGGAAACGGACTTTGGCCCAGTGGTTAGGGCGTCCGTCTACCACATGGGAGGTCCGCGGTTCAAGCCCCGGGCCTCCTTGACCCGTGTGGAGCTGGCCCATGCGCAGTGCTGGTGCGCGCAAGGAGTGCCGTGCCCCACAGGGGTGTCCCCTGCGTAGGGGAGCCCCACGCGCAAGGAGTGCACCCATAAGGAGAGCCGCCCAGCGTGAAGGAGGGAGCAGCCTGCCGAGGAATGGCGCCGCCCACACTTCCCGTGCCGCTGACAACAACAGAAGCAGACAAAGAAACAAGACAACAAGACGCAGCAAAAAGACACAGAAAACAGACAACCGGGGGAGGGGAGGGGAATTAAATAAATAAAATAAAAAATAAAAAATAAAAAAAACAAAAAAAAACAAAAAATAAATAAATATGCTTTAAAAAAAAAATAAAATAAAATAAAGAGAAGAAACTGGAAGCCAGACGTTAGAGAAAGGCACGAAGGAAGGAGCTAGAAGGCAGCAGACACTGGAAGGACAGACACAGAGAGGAGAAGACCTTGCCACGCGATGGGAGACAGAGGTACAAGCCCAGGAACCCCAAAGGTGGCCGGCAGCCAGCACCAGAACGCTCCAGACTGGGAGAAGACGAGCCCTGCCGAGACCTTGACTTTTGGACCTCTTCTAGCCTCAGAACTGTGAGCCGTCAATGCTTGTTGTTTGAGCCGACCCACCAAATGGTATTCGTCTAGCAGCCCTGGGAAACTAAGAGAGCACCGATATACCGATGGCTCCCAGGTTAACTCTCTAGCACGGACCTCTCGTCTGAGCAACGGATCTAAACACCAAGCTACCTACTACTTGATAGCCATAATTAATGACCACAAAAATGCCTCCAACTAGGTCAAAGGAGAAGGATGGTTGAGAATCCCTAGATTCTAGAATGTACAAAGATTCAGAAGTGCTGAGAAACCACGGCAGGAAGGGGACTGGTAAGGAAGGAGGCTATTGTATACATGAAGGCTCCATGGATAGGCTTTGAGAGTCAAGGTCATCTACATTCATTAAAACAAGATTAGGGGGCTATGAAAAGGGAATAAAAATAACACAAGGAAAAGCTCTCAAAATTTTATTTTAAAAGTATTAACTTTTTTTCAAAGATTTTAAATATGCTTGTCAGAATAAAAGATTCCACAGCAGAGATGGAATATGAGCTCAAGGGAGTCTCAATACGTAGAACAAAATAAAAAAGACATGCAAAATAGAAAAAGAAAAGATAAGAAACATAGAGGGTCAATTCAGGAGAAGAAACATCCAATTAACAGAAGTTCCAAAAACACAGACCAGTGGGAACAGAGTGGGAGAAATTATCAAAGGACTGATATAAGAGAGTTGCCCAAAGTTGAAGATGTTAATGGAATACTGCAGAACACAAGCCACATAAAATGAATCAAGTGAACCCACATGGAAACACATCTTTTATAGAGTTTTAGAACACCAAGAAGAATGCCTAAATAGTGGGAGGAGGGGTATGGACTGAGAATGAGACTGGCCATCATCATTCATTAGCAACACTGCATTCTAGGCAACAAAGTAATGCCTTCAAAGTCTATGAGAAAAAGATTTTCAACCTACACTTCCACACCAAGCCTAACTAAAAATCAATTGTAGATGTAGAGAATGGATATTCAGACTTGCAAAGATTTAGAAAATGAAACTGCCAATACCCTTGCTAAAAAAGTTTTTTGAGGACATAGTCCAGCAAAACACGGGAGTAAACCAAGGAAGAAGAGGACAAGTGATCCAGGAAGCAGTGGCTCTATTACATGATACCAGTTAAGGGAAGTCTCAAGATGATAACCATACAAGTCTGGAGAAGAAGTCCACATGAGGTCAAGAAGATAAAGCACCTCGGAAAGGAAATTTCTTGACACAACTAATTGAAAAGTATGAAAGAAATGAGGATATAATAGAAGTAGATGGTGGGGGGAAAAAACTTCAAAAAATAAGAAGTTGCATAAGAAAAATAAAATCATAACACATTTCACCCTGCAGGAAAGAATATATATGTAGCCACAATAACATCAACACCATTTAAATTGACCTATACACAAAGCATGCAAGAATATTTTAGAAAACACTGGATTACTATTATCCTTGTCTATAAAAAATGTTAAAGTACAGATGAAATAAATCAGGAGGTGGAAAACATGGTAGAGGGAGCTGGTGGAAAGGTTAAGGGCAAAATATCCATCCCTTCTTACAAATGGAGAATCAAAATTACCACATATAGTTGATAAAACAAGAAGTACAGGTGAAATATATTCCTCAAAATAAAAAAGATAACAATGAGGGAAGTGGCTGTGGCTCAATCAGCTGGGTTCCCATCTACCTATGGGCAGCCCTGGGTTCACATCCTGGGGCCTCCTTTTGAAGGCAGGCTCGCCCGCACGCCATGGAGAGCCGCCGGCCTGCAAGTGCTGTGGAGAGCCAACTCAGCAAGGTGACGCAACAAAAAGGGAGACAAGTAAAAACACAGAAGAGCACGCAGCGAATGCACACAGAGAGCAGACAACAAGCAAGCCACAAGGGTGGGGGGGGGGTACAGTAAAAAAAAGATAACAATGAAAGGAATTGAAAATAGTGGTATTACGATACTGGGAGGGGTGAAAACTTCTGAATTAAATCCTCATTGATCGTAGTAGGCATCAACAAAATGTGTAAATTTGATAAAAATTAAAAACGAAGAATATTATTTAATGAAGTGGTTACGTCTAAGAAGAAATGGGAAAGAGTAGTACAGCAGTAGTTTTGTTTTTTTTTAATAAGCCCAGGTCCTATTTCATTTTTTTTCAACCTGTGCATATACGACTTTGATAACAAAAATTATAAAGAAAAAAAATGTGAGTGTTTACGAATAAGGTGCAGTTGGTTTTATAGGCAGCACTGATCCTTTGGACTTAGAACAAATGAGATAAAAGGAAAAAGTTTGAGGCAATTCAGTAAGCAGAAGCAAGCACTGCCATAAAGAACTAAAAGCCTGTTATCAAATCTTGGGCTCCACCTAAGCTAAGTGATAGAAAGTAATTTTTCTTCATAACTGGACTGCCCTTTGGAGAATTCCCAAGGGAGTGTTTTCACATACATCTCATATCAAAGTTAATGGAAACTCTTTTTGTAAATCAAACCGAGGACACAAAAAATCCTATCCCCATACCAATAAACCAAATTATTTGTTCCTTTTGCTTCCTCCGTTAAAAGCAGAGAGTAGCATCAACCTTTAGAGCTGATTTTTACACCAAGGGGTACATGTTCTCTGTCCCCTTCCCATTTGATGGAATGCAAATTAATTTTGCTCCGGCTCTGTGTGCTCAGCAATTTGGATTCACATTTTAAGACATTTGTAAATCTTCATCTTTCTCTTTTCCAGAATACACAGGCTTTATGACAGCCACAATGAACAGTGTCCCAGAGAAAGGAAGGAGGGGACTAACGCTTCCAGCAACACTGAGAAGGGGGCTCGTGCCCAGGGGCTAAATGCCAGGTAAGGCAGGAGACCAGGAGACAAAGGGCAGTGTTTATGGGAAGAGAGAGTGGAGGGCCTGAGCAGCTTCTTGCAGGCGACCCACACAGCGGCTGCAGCTAGTCATCCCCCGGGAGAAGCCAAAATGCAAAATGGCTCTGCAGGGGCAGCTCCCGATGTGCCATCTGAAAAGTACAAAGCAGGCAGGGATGACTATTCTCCATCGCCACTGAAGCGGCCAGAGGAATGCTTGGTCCCAGCAGCCGCTCTGCAGTGTTGACTTCTTTGCCCACTGCAGAGGTCAGATGAAATCCACAGTACCTAATTCGAGAGCTGGGCACCTCTGAACAGGACTCATCCATCGCGGTGGGAAAATTAAGGCTCTGGTCTCTAGATAGCAAGCACAGGGAAGTTCATGGAGCTGAGGGGGTGGGGAGTTAGTGAATTAAACAATCAGTCCCTCTGAGCCCATACACAGCATTACTTTCCGTAAAGACGGGGAAGAGGGTGACTTGCAGATTTGCGAGGCTCAATGCGACTCAGAATGACCTACTCTGGATCACGATTTACCTATAGCTCCCTAAAACTATTCTCCAGGTACTCATGGAGAAACTTCCAAGCTCACCATTGAAAGAGAGCAAATTTATTTGTAGTTGGAGAAATTAGAGAATGAGGTAGGCTGGGCGCGCTGGATTCTGTTCATTTGGATTAACATCGCTGTGTGAGTGTGTGTGTGTTTATTGCTGTGTGTGTGTGTGTGTTTGTGTGTTTAAACCACCTACAGGTCAAAATATACAAAGAACCTTAAAGAATCGTCCACTTTCTTTAAATTGGACTTGACTGTGTAGGAAATAACTGCACTTTACATTTGTATAGTTGTTTGGTTTTCAAAGCGTTTTCACACACGTTAGTTTGAGACTCACAAAAATCAGTTGGCAAATTATCTTCATTTCACTGATAAAAAGGCTGAGGGTCTGGGACGTTCAGCAATTTGCCAAAGGGTCGCATAATAAATCATTAATCTGACACCAAATCTAGTTCATTTAAGGAATTATGTAGCCTAATATTTCACACAAAGAAGTATCAACAGCATCAAAGTTCTGTTCAAATATTTTCAGTGAAAGAGATCCCATCCTTAGACAACCCCTTCCACTGTTGGGCAGCTCAGAGAGTTGAACAATCCCTCCTTATCTTAGGTTGAATTCTATCTTCATTATCATGGCACACGCTGGTTCCAGTTCTGAAAAAATCTGGAACCACAAAGAACAATTTTCTCCTCCCCAAGACAACCCTCTGAATTTCTGAAGGTAGCTTTGTTTCTCTGTGGTCCTCTATTTTTTAAGCAAAAACATTCCTAATTCTTCCCACCAGCCCTCACAGGCCCTACTGTCCATTCACTGGATGAACTGCCTGCCCCAGAAGGTCCTGCGATTTGCTCAAGTCCCTCTGAAATGTTACCCAGGATCTCATAAATGTTGCAGACACAGTCTCAGTAAGTTAGGAATCTTTTAGTTCCAACAGAAAACCCAATTCAAGCTTGTAACAATAAAAAAGGGAAGTCTGGGGCTCACATAACTGAAAATCTAGGAGTAGGTCCAACTTCAGGTCTAGTTCAATCAAACGGTATTTGCAGGGTCAGTATATCTCCACCTCTTGCTCCTGCTCCAAATCTTTCTCTGGCTCTATAGATCATCTTTATCACTAGGCCCGCTTCCTGCATGGGAGGCTCCAGCAGCTCCAAGCCTACATTGCATATTATCAAATCCAAAGAAGAGAAGCAACGCTCTCCCACAAGTCCACCAAGCGTCTCCTCGCATCTCATTCTGACTGGATTTGTGCCATCTTCGAGTCACTGAGGTCAAGGTGGCATGTGCTGATCTGCTGAATGTAGGAAAAAGGTGAATTATCCAAGAAGAATTCTTTTTTTTTTAATTTACAAGGCCAAGGAGAATTCTTAGAAGAGGGGAAGAAAGGCTACTAAGTCAAACAAAAAGTGTTCGTAACATGGTATGACTAATACTGAGTTAGTTCTCTTTGTTTTATTTTGTTTTGGACAGAGGAATAGTATACCATTGTTGTTGTTTAAAAAAAAAAAAAGCCTCAGACCCTGGCAGGGAATATTAGGCAGTAATGAAAAATGGAAACCATATATACTGTGTAGCACATATTTAGTATAAATAATACTTAAAATACAATGTCAAATGAAGAAACAAAACAGGATACCAAATTCTAAGTCCATTGTGATAACAACTAGGCAAACATTTCTTGCTTATGGGACCATTTATCTGGGTACAAGAAGCAGCTGGGAATGGCTCTGTAGACTCTTCTAACAGGCTGATGAGCTTTGTCATCACAATTGTTATTTACTAAACCCTCATGTTTCAGTTACCATTATTTCATAACTCTGCAGCTTAAAACAACCATTTATTTTTGCTCATGATTTTTTGAGTCAGGTATTCTGGAAGGGCTTGGCTGGTCAGTTTTCACTTGGACTCTCTCAGGTGGTCCTAGTCATGTGTTGGCTGGGGCTGCAGTCATTTGAAGACTCGACTGGGCTGAACGCCCAAAATGGCACACTCACGCAGTTGGTGGCTGACGTCCTCACGTGGGAGCTCAGCTGGGCTGCTGTTCGGAGCACTAAGGGTGCTCCCTCCAGGATGGTAGTCTCAGGACAGCTGGGCTTCCAATATGGCGGCTCAGGGCTCCAAGATTAAGGGTTCCCACACAAGGGGGATGCAGCATGGTCTTTTATGACTCAGCCCAAGAACGCACGCAGGGTCATTTCTGTCATTGTCTGATGGTTGAACCAGTCCTAGACCTGCCCACATTCAAAGGGTGGGGAAATGAATGAATCCACTCCTTGACGGAGAAGTGGCAAGGTAACACTACAGAAGAGCATGTGGGAGGGGAGATACAGTTGCAGCAATCTTTGGAAAACACAATTTGTCATGTCTAAGAAGGCTGACATCACAGATGTTTATCTCATAAAACCAACAGTTGTGTGTTTCTATTTCCCAAGCTGATGTTTTAACCAGTAGAATGTCTAGACATGGAAGCCAAGGCTAAGTCTACTGACACCTGGCCAATTCTAAACATATAATGAGGACGGTTGTGAAAGCCACTGTCTGCTCAAGACAAGACTCTTGAGGTTTTACACTTTCTTGGACAAGCTAGTCCCATTTCTTTGCTATAGAGCAGAAGAATTAACAGCATGATAAAGAAACATTTTGACATTTCACATATTCTTCAAAATCAAGCTCTAAGAGTGACAAAGATATTTTTAGCACTTTACCACAAAATAAAAAGACCTCTCCCCTCCCCTTGATATCCTTTATCAACATTTCAATTTTTTAAAAAAGGAACAAAAGATCACTCTCTCGTGTAGAAGATTTTGCACCAAAATATTTCACATATGCTAATTCATTTAAACCCTAACTCAATAGGTATGGAGGAGGAAACTAAAGCACAAGTTGAGTCAGATAACTTTGTCGAGACTATATAGCTTGATTCAAACCCAGAAAATGTGGCTCCAAAGTTCATATTCTGTTTTGTAACAGCTTTATTGAGATATTGTATTAGTCTAACAAGGGGGTGTTGATTTAAAGTACCAGAAATCTGGTGGCTTTATAAAGGGTCCTTTTTGGGTAAAAGCTTACAGTCCCAAGGCTGTGGAAAGTCCAACTGAAGGTACCATAAAAGGGGATTTCTCATCAAAGTCAGCTGCCGCGTGTAGGAGCAAGATGGCGGACGATCTCTGCCTGGTCTCCCAGGGCTTCCTATTATCAGTGCCTGGCATAGGGCTCATTTCTTTCCAGGCCTTCGCAGCTGCTCAGCTGCTCTGTTCTCTTCCACTGCAAACTATGGCTCAACTCTCCCTGGGGCCCCAGGATCAAACATGGCAGTCTCTCTATTCTAGCATTTTTCTTGAGTGAGTGTCCATTTCTATCAGCCCACCAAGGGGGCAGAGACTCAACCTGAGTCACGCCCTTCTGAAGTGGTTGAATCAAAAGCCCTAAATTGATTTTATCAAGTAAACTTATGAACTTAACACAATCAAAGGGGATCACACCCAGAGGAAGAGATTAGTTCACAAACACAATCTTTCTCTTTTTGGGATTCATAAATAATCTCAAACTGCTGCAGATAGAACTCAGATACCACACAATTCACCCATATAAAATGTACAATTCATCGGGTTCTGCTACATTCAGTGTTGTGCAACCATTACTACAATCAACGTTAGAATTTTTCACCACCCCAAAAAGAAACCCCATATTCATTAACCATCACGCCTCACTGCTTCCCAACATTCCCCACAGCCCTAGGCAGCCACCAGTCTACTTTCTCTCTCTATAGATTTGCCTATTCTGGACATTTCATTAAATGAAATCCTATAATACATGGTTCCTTTGTGCCTGGCTCAAAATTCATATTCTTAATCACTAAACTCTATTCCCTGCATAGAGAAATAATACATATGCTCTTTCTAAAAGTGAAACAATTCATATCCTTTAGTGTTTTGAGAATAGTCTGGAAAGAATGTGTTCTTCTAAAACTCTCTCCATGTTGACACAAGCATGTTTAAGTCTTTTGTTTGGGATAACATATGCTTATAGGACATAAAACTAAACATTCCTCTGTGAATTATATTTTCTCACTTTAGAATATATCCTATTCATAGCCTTTCAGGACAGTGGAAACATATCTCATTCTTTTTAATAATGTAATATTTCATAGGAATTACATATTATGGTTTTTTAAAGATTTATTTATTTTATTTCTCTCCCCGCCCCCCGCCCACCCCAGTTGTCTGTTCTCCGTGTCCATCTGCTGCTTGTTCTTCCCTGTCCGCTTCTGTTGTTGTCAGCGGCACGGAAATTTGTTTCTTTTTGTTGCATCATCTCGCTGTGTCAGCTCTCCGTGTGTGCAGCACCATTCCTGGGCAGGCTGCACTTTCTTTCGCACTGGGCAGCTCTCCCTACAGGGCGCACTCCTTGTGTGTGGGGCTCCTCTACATGGGGGACACCCCTGTGTGGCAGGGCACTCCTTGCACGCATCAGCACTGCGCATGGGCCAGCTCCACTCGGGTCAAGGAGGCTCAGGGTCTGAACCGCGGACCTCCTATGTGGTAGACGGACGCCCTAACCACTGTGCCAAGTCCACTTTCCTACATATTATGATCTTACAATCAATTTCTACTGCTGGACACTCGGGTTGTTCCCAGATTTGGGCCACTACAAAAAAGAGCTACAATTAATCAACTTTTTCCATATTCACTACATCTTTAAGTACTGGTACTTTAATTTCTGGAGAACAAAATCCCCAAAATGCATTTTCTTTATCAAGAGAAACATATTTTCTATCTCAATAGCTATTGCCAGATTACTTTCCAAAAGGAATATAATCATTCATGATCCCAACCTTAATGTATAATAATTGTTTCTCTACATCTTCACCAGCACTGGAAGTTACTATTCTTTTTGATGGGTGAAAAATGGGTTTCTTTTGTCTTGCATTTTTCTGCTAAGTTAAGGTTGAATGTCTCTGTTTTTGCTTCCTTCCTTCCTTCTTTATTTTCTTTCTTTCTTTTTTGCCTATCTCAATTGTCAAATTGTAATCCTCTTACCTTTTGGTCACCCCCCCCCCCACTTTGGTGGAGTTTAGCTTTTTTCTTGATTGCACTTCATATATTCAAGCTATTTTACAAATAGAGGCTGGATGTACCCCAATATTTCTTCTCTTTCTCTTCCTCAGTAATGTAATTATTCGTTAGCCATGTGGTTCCTGAATAAGGATATTTCCCAGCCTCTTCTGCAGCTGGTTATGGCAGGTGACTGAGTTCTGGTCAGCTAGATAAGCACTTCCTAGAAGCTTCTCTTAACAGAAAGTGTGTGGATTATTTTTGTTCTCTTTCTTTGCCCTTTCCTATACCTGCTTAGTGAAATGCAGAAGTCCACCTTGACCATGAGGTCAAGGTCAGGACAGAGCTAGAAGTCATCAGGAGCCACCTGATACCATCAAGCACCACGCCAGCCCTGGACCTAGACTTTCACATGAGAAACAGTTTTTGTCACTTGTGCTCAAATTTCATCTTAAGAGTGACCTGAATCCAAGCTGATATCCATTTTCCTAATAAAATCAAGAGATAAAACAAAACACCATTGTTTTGACCAATACAAGTAAACTTTCATTGCTGCAACTATATGACTAATTTATTGCAACTAATTTATTGTTTATATATACATATTTAAAATAGCATTATATAAAATATAACTTATAATTATACCACGTTTTGAGGAAATTTTTATTCAGCTTCTTAGCATGTATATTGTCTTCATCATTACTAGAGCTACTATGAAGCCATCTAATTTGCCAGAAAACCAGCTAAGCTGGTTCAGATTCAGCACATATTTAATTTATATTTACATGATCTTGTCACTAAAAATTTTATGCCTAATCACAAATAAATATTTATATGACATTAGGTCAGGTTTCCTTTCTTTTTTTTAAATTCCTCCTGTGGGTATATATTTGTGATCTCTAAAAACTACCCACTTACTTATAATCCTTCAAAGCCTCAATTCGACAACATCTAAACCACTTGTGTGCTCATACCCCAAGGTATAAATACTAAACTTGTTTTAAATTTCTTCGTCTCTCTTTTATGAAACCAAAGCTGTCAGGCGGCTACTCTAAGATTCTAAAATTAGCACAGATTGACGTTATTTCAGCCTGACGTGTCTTCTACAAATATTGCTTTATTATTCAAAATAAAGAACATGTCCAGTCAACAAAAGACACTTTGTATGGCTTGAATACAAGAAGTTTCCTTTTTTCCTAGGACTACTGTTGGGAGAAAGTCAGTCTCCTATTCAAGCACACTGATTTGAGAAGGATTGATAATTTTATATCCTCTGCCCATGCTGGAACATGGTATCATTTCTCCAATCTTTCAGGTCTTGTTTTATGAACCACAACAAAACAAGACTTTTTACCTGATGTTCTATAATTTTCTAGGCAAATTTATTCCTAGATATTTTATGGCATTTGTGAACTGGACCTTTTCTTCCATTTCCATTGCTAACCACTTACTGTAGTAAAGAAAACCTTTTTTTTTTAATGCGATTATCTCATATCCAATCATTTACAGATTCTCTTATTTTGGTGTCCGATTTGTTTTTCCTTTTTCAATATTTAAGCCAAGAAATATTTTGGCCTTATTGTATTAACAACAAAACAATGTTAAATAAAAGTGTTAATACTTCAGAGGTTTTATATTTCTTCAAGGAACAATTTTGGGAACTCATATTTTGAGGGAAAATCATCCATTTCCTCCAGTTTTTCAAATACATTGTTATAGATTTAATTTTTGGTTTCTTCTATATCTGTAACAATAGACCCTTACTTGTTTTTAATGTATCTTTTACCCTTTTTCCCTTAGCAGGGACAATTTCCATTATTAGCCTTTCCAAGGAACTAAGTTTTGTTTTTATTTATCTTACCATTTTAAGTTTTATATTTTATTCATTTCACCTTTTACCATTTTTCATCTATTCCTTTCTTTTCTTTCGCTTTTTCTAGATTTGTAAATTGACTATTTACCCACACATTTTCTGTTTTTCTTTCCCTTTAATAATAAAAGCATTTAAGAGTATGTGTTTTTCTGAGTATAGTTTATCTATTCCACAGATTTTTTAAAAATTTTAGAGAAGTTGGTTTACATTAATATCATGCATAAAAAATATAAATTACGGTGTTTCCATATACCACCTTATTAGTAATACCTTGCATTAGTGTGGTATATTTGTTATAATTCATGAAAGAACATTTCTATAGTTATACTATTAACTATAGTCCATCATTTACATTAGGATTTACCGTTGTGTAGTCCTATGTTTTTTCTTTTAGTTTTTATTTTAGTTATGTGTATTACATATGACCTAAAATTTCCCCTTTTAACTATATTCACATATATAATTTAGTGCTGTTTAATTACATTTACACTGTTGTGTTACCATCACCACCATCCATTAAAAAAAACTTTACAATCAACCCAAATAGAAACTCTGTACAATTTAAGCATTACCTCCTTAATTTTCGACCTCCAACTCACTCCCTGGTAACTTGTATTCTAGATTCTGACTCTATGAATTTGTTATCCTAATTGTTTCAAATCAGTGAGATCTTCCAACATTTGTCCTTCTGTGTCTGGCTTACTTCACTCAACATGATGTCTTCAAGGTTCATCCAAGTTGTCTCGTGAACCAGAACTTCTTCCCCTTTTAAGGCTGAATAATATTCCATTGTCTATTGTGGCAGGATGAGATGATTTTATGAACCCCAAAAGGAGAAAGATTATGTTTGTAAACTGATCTATTCCTCTGGGTGTGATATCCTTTGACTGAATTAAATTCAGTTGAGGGGCCTTTGATACCTGTTTGACTACGTCAATAAGTGTGGCTCAGGCTGAGTCCTCGCCCCTTGCTGGGCCTGACATAATCGGACACTCACACACAGACACAGAAAGAGAGAGCTCTGTCATTTTTGATCCTGCTGTGTGACATACAGGAGAAGGCTCAAATAGCCGAGGTCCCGGAAAGAGATGAGCTATTTGCCTGATAGCTTACAGCTGAAATTGGGAAGAGACACACACCAAGGCTGATACAGGAAGCCCTATACCATTTTGCAGCTGAAATCTGGAAGAATGTGGGGCAGCTGAGTCACAGAGAGAAAGCCTAGAGGGGAAGGAGACCAGGCAGGGACCCATCATCTTGCTTGGACTCATGACAGCTGACTTTGGTAAGAAAGCACCTTTTATGGTGCCTTGAGCCTTGTAGCTAAGCTTTTACCCCAAATACATCTCCTTGATAAACGCTAACACATGTTCTGGTAGTTTGCATCAGCAGCCCTTTGGCAGACTATTATATATGTACAGACCACATTTTGTCTATCCATTCATTGACTGATGACACTGGGGTACTTCCATCTTGGGACAATTGTGAATAATGCCTCTATGAACATCAGTGTACAAATATCTGTTGGAGTCCTCTCCCTGCCTTTAATTCTGCTCTTCCACAGATTTTGCTATAAAACTCTTCTTTCCATTTATTTCTAGATAATTCATACTTTGTCTTGATTTCCTCTTTGATCCAGAGATTAAGGAGACTGTCTCTTAATTCCAAAGTAGATTTTTAAAGTCATCTTTTTTTTGACCATTGATTTCAATGGATTAAGATGACAATTTATAGCATACAAAATCATAACTTCTATATTTTACTCTGTTTCCTGTGACCAAATATACAATCAACTTCCGTAAACATTCTTTAGATCCAGGGGCCAAATATATATTCCCTATTCTATATAAAAACATCTATTAAATTATTTGAGTATAGTATTTATAACCTCTATATTTTTTCCTTTTTAATTTGTTTCAGAGGTTGAAACCAGCAGCCTGCAAGCTACAGATATGTTTTGTTTGGCTGGCAAAGTGTTTTAAAATGTATGAATCTGAATGCCTTTAGGCAAGGAAACGTAATATCCAGTTCACTGTGCAATTTCCACCATCCCTGATTTTTCACATGCAATGATTCATATATTTATAATACCTAACTGGCCCCTGTGGGTATCCTAGTTGGCAACCTGGTGACCTGCCTTGCCAGGTCACATAATTAATATCTCCTAGTATAATCTGTTTTTTTAAAAAATACTTTTTCTTTTCTTCCCAATTTTTGTTTATTTTGCTGCTTAAAGGCTGAAGACAGTTACACAGTCGTGGGTTTTATCAGCATATGATATCCCTCTTAGTCTTGTTTAATGCTTTTGTGCCTGTAATCTACTTCGTTTGACATTAATATTGTTGATCTGTTTTTTGTTTGTTTTTTTTTTTAACTTTTTATCTTGAAATAATTTCAAACTTATAGGAGAGTTGCCAAAGTATTACAAAACCCATACGGAGAACTCTGACATACGCCCCTCCCTCCAGATATTCAGGAGCTGCCAATTTTAACATCTGATCTTTGTCTTTTAATAGGTGGGTTCGAATCAAGAATATTTATTGTGGGACTGTTTGTTGGCTTTTATTGTTTCCACCTCATTTTGTTTACTGTTTACCCACTCTTGTTTCATCTTTTCTCTCTCCTCACTTTTGCCAATTTGACATTGCCTTTCCAGCCTGCTTAATCCTCATTATTGTCTTCAAATCCCTGTTATTTTAGAAATTCTGTTTCTATTCTGCTGGTGGTTACCTCATTACTAACAGTCTTAAACCTTTATCAAAATTAAATAACTAAGCTCCCCCAACCGTCACCAACAAGAATGAGATTTTTAGAGTAATTTAACAGCTAAACACTTGAATGCCCCATCCCCAATCTTGAGTTTTGTTGAAATAGTCTAGGATTTTTGGTTCTAGGCTATTTTTCTAGATTCTCCCTAATAATACAGGTCTTTCTTTTCAAGTACCCTTGCTTCACACTTACATTTTGAATTTCTGGCCACATTAGCATCCTCTAATAAATCTAAAAAGTTGTAAATAAACAACGTTTTATTCTGTAAAATATGCTGCTCACCCCTGTTTCTTACATTCTTCATTTTCCTCTACCTTGATAATTCTATTATTCCTATTACCAATAACCAACTGGATATTTGAATAATTGCTCAAGTAGTGCACATAAATCCTTCACATCAAAAAATACCCTTCTTCTTTCTTGCCCTGATTCATTGAGTGATATCTTGGCAGAATTTGCTAGCTGATATTCTTCATGGCAACGTCACTTTTTAACCTTTCTTCTATGCTTGGCGACTTTCCCACCTTGTTAGCCTCTATGGAAGGCAGGGCCTACCTCTCATTAAAGAAGTTGAAAATGTCGTCTGTTTGCTCTCCCAGCTTCCCTTGTAGCTGGGGAGGCTCCTTGACCCTGCCATTGTTTCCACCGGTCCGGGGCTTCGATTCAAAAATAATGATGCACAACAAGGCTGACAATGCAAAAGACTCCCGAGCCACCATGGCGACTGCAGTAATCTTAATATCCCGGCCAGCAGTGGCCAAGGAGCTAACTACAGTCAGTGCCCACAGTGCCAGTGGCACAGGCTGCACTGTCTATGCTCACGGAGGAGAGAGCAGCAGTTTCCAGCCTGGGCCAGTTCCATGTTGATAAATTTTAGGCACTGCTACTGGCTAAAGAACCTCCAAGCCTCATTTTCTAGCCCTCATAGCAATTCCTCAGCAACTCAACGTCCTTTAAAACTTTTTTTTTCCTGCCCAAGCCAACCAAAATCAGCTTCTGTGGCTTGCAAGTAAGAACCCAGGCTGATATGGCTGGGTATAAAAGAGTTACACTTCTTTAAAACTAATAGCCCTTAAAGACTCTATTCTAATTTCTAGTGTTGTGAAGCAGATGAGAAGTTCATTACCATTCTAAATATTTTCTAAAGTAACCTGTTTTTCAGTCTAGAAACTGGTATGATTTTTATCTTTACTGCCTCAGTCCAGCAATTAAGTTAAGTCTGCTTTACATTATCCTGCCCAGAAACCCATGAGTCCTTTCAATGTAAAGTCTAAATGCTGTCAGAAGGTTTTCTTTTATTTATTTGTCTTTCCACTTGTTTCTTTTTTAGGACTCCTACCATTCAGCTATTAGGTCTCCGAGAGCTGTCCCTCAGCTCTCTTACCTTTCCCCCTCATGGTATACATATCTTTGTGGTTTACAAGATACTCCTAGAAAATTAATTCGGTTCTCAATACAGACTGTTTTCCTTTGATTTTCACCAAGCAAAAGATTTAAACCAGAAATATTCATTCTCTGTGAGTTATTACTTTTTCTGGAAAATGCTTTCTTCTGTCTCCGATTTTGTTCTGCTTGTTCTGAAGGTTCAGTTGGAGCTCTCCATCTCAAGTTATTAAACCCCTCTTAGGTGGATCATACTTTTTCTTTGTTAAGTATAGACATGGCTCACAGTACCCAAACATACCAGTGTTTCTTGGACAGTGGCAAACCATCAAGCAGAGGAAGACATGGCAGGTTTCATTCTAGAAGAACCCAGCTGTGAATGAATTGGCAAGCTGGACTCCCCTCCCCCCATCTCTGTCCGCTCGCAGGTCTCTGAGTATGAAAAGAGGAGAGGGTCCTCAACCACTGCCAGCTCCTCCAAGCAGGACTGAGTGCCCCCTGCTTATCCCCCCCCCAATCTGCCCATCCCCCTCCATCAAGGATGAATGCAGGAAGTCCTTATAAGCTGGAATGGGAGCTGAAAAATCCTGATACACCTATGGCTTTTACTGTCACTGAAAATCAATTTTTTTTAAAGCAGTGGCCAAAAGATGGACCCAGGCTTGAGATGACCCATCTAAAAACCCAGACTCCTAATCTAAGGTGTTCCTGCCCTTGCTTTTCTCTTTTAGGACTCTTTCCCATAATCCAATACCAAAGCTTCATATAGCTACTCTCTATAGAAAATAAATCCTAAGTGGTCATCTCTAGCTATGAGATGACTAACCACCTGCTGAATTTCTCCATCTAGATGTCCCAACATGGAAACAGTTTGGATTTCCATTTAACAAACCTTTACTAAATATCTAGTGTGTGCTAAGCATTGGGTAGTACAGGGTGCTGATATATTAATGTATGTAAGAGATATACCAAGAGATGGTTTTAATAAAATGCAGTCACTATAGTGAAAACAGTAGACATGGAGCTGTGAGAAATACAGAAGGTCAAAGAGCCCAGCCAAGATGGTCAGGGAAAGCGGTCAAGGAAGGGATGACACCTAAGGTGAGTCTTGAGTGAAAACATGGTATCAACTTAGTAAGAACGGTGAAGAAAGGTCATTCCATCAGAGCTAAGGAACTTCTGGAGAAAGAGAGGGGAACAGATAGATATAGCCATAAACCCCATAAACTCAACAAAATGTCATAAATCAATAAAGAATATACCAGCACTGCTAAAATTAGGGAGGGGTCAATCTCACCCCAAACTCTTTGAAGTGTCATCCTGAGATAGGACAGTTAGGAGGATAAACTCAAGGAAGACTCCAGGAAGACTGAGGCAGTGGGGGAGAAACCATTCTATCAACATTTGGCGATGAGTGAAACATTGTCTTCATCAAGGAAAGTGGCTGAAAAGTGGGAAAAAGAGGGGGAGGAGAAGGACGATGAAGGGAAGGAGAGAGAGAAAGGGAACTAACATTTACTGAGTACATATTAACTTCCAGGCATTGTTCTGAAAGCTTTACATGTAATTACTTTTTAACTCTTACCACAGCTGGAAGAGGAAGTACTATTATCCCCATTTCATAAAGCAAGAAATTAAATAACTACCTGAAATCACATAGTAAACAGGCTTAGAACCCAGGAATTCTGGCTCCAGAGTCTATGCTGTTAATTATTTAGAAGAAAATGCTTAGAGAAGCAGATGTGGCTCAAGCAACTGGGTTAATGCCTACTACATGGGCAGTCCCAGGTTCAGTTCCTGGTGCCTCCTGAAGAAGGCGAGCTGGCATGACTGGCAGGCGCAGCAAGTTGATGAAAGATGATGACGCAACAAAGAGACAAAAAGGAAAGGCAATGAGAGACAACAAACTAGGAAGCTGAGGTGGTTCAAGTGATTGAGCACCTGTCTCTTACACGGAAGGTCCCAGGTTTGATTCCTGGCACTGCCTAAAGAGAAGACGAGCAAGCACACAGCAGATGGACACAGAGAGCAGACAGCGGCCACAAACAACGGCGGGGGGGGGGGGGGGGTAAATAAATAAATCCTTAAAAAAAAAAGAAGAAAATACTTATACACTGAGCGATTTGATCATTTACATAAGCAAAGGAGGCTGAGCTTGGTTTAAATCAGGCTGAATTTATTAAAATGACATTCTCTATTCAATGTGTTCATGTGGTTCTGTTTTCCGACTGCACACGTGATTCAAATCCCTTGGCATGGTGCAGAAGGAGGTATATGAAGACTGGGGGAAAGCCTCCCTGGATCCTATACTTCATGTATATACATCCAATCTACGCTTCCCACCTATTTCATCTAGTGAGCCCAGAGAACTCTCCCTGCACCAAGGTAAGAGAAACCCCAGCACCTATAAAAGCATCTACTATTGTTCTTTCTTGTCAGTAATGCTGGCAGGTGAGGAGGTGGATGACAAAAGTCAGGTAGCAGAGTACTTCATCATCATGTGCAAATGGTCATGGTTTTATTGGGACAAGCAGCAAGGCTAGTGTGGTAAACAGATCTATAGAACACCTTTCATTCATATTTCCAACAAGAGTTGAAGGGAAAGGATGTCTGTGGGAAGGGGAAAGTTGACATCAGGAAAGATTGCTTCCATAGGTAAAATACTGCTTATGAGCAATAATGAACATGCAGAAAATCCAGTTAATGAATGAGGAGACTAACTAAGGAAATTCACTCAACATTCTAAGCAAAAGGATACTGAGATGAACCAAAAAAATATTTTTTTTTAATTAAGGGACACAGAGGACAGATCTGAAAGATCCAATATACATATAACTGGAAAGCCAGATGGCAAAAAGAGAGCACACAGAGAATAAAAAATAAAAGAAGAAATTAACCTGAGGTAAAGGAAGACTTTAGTTTAAAAGAGTTTACCAATCACCAGGCAAAATCAATAAAATGAGATTCATGCTTAGATATAGTATCAAATACCTGAATTATAAGTACTAGAATGATTTAGGGGAAATGGAAAGGAGAAATGAGATTATAAGGCTGTGAGTCTCTAAAAAAGAGTCTGGAGGTTGTCAGAAGGAATACCCCTATGTACAACTGAACAGAGTCTAAGAGACAGATAAGGTAGATACAACCCCAGGTATTGGTTCTTTTGAGGGATAAAGAGACCCACGGGTTCTATGGTCATGGCAGAAGGGGTTCACTGCCATGACAGATGGCCCTTCTTTGGAGCTGGTGTTTCTGCGTGATGGAAATGGACTCAGAGGGGATCTCTTTTCACAAGACTTGCATGCTACTTTATTGGAATTGTAGTTGGTGCTGAGTTTAAGATATATGTAGGGGATTTGAATCTCTGGACTGATAATATGACACCCAGGCCCAGGGCCTCAACAGACTTCAGCTCCTACACTTTGACTTATTGGACTTACTCCACTCAGCTAACATGGAGTTGAAGAAGGTCAACCACCACAACATGGAGCCTAGAGTGTCTACAACTAGAAGTGGGAAGAGTGCATCCAGTACCCATGTGGAATCTAAGCCCTCACTTGACATAGGTGTGCAATGGACACAACCAATCCAATGTCCACAGAGGAAATGTGAAATGGGTGTGGGAACGGTAGCCATGGGGGCTGCTGGGTGTGGGGAATGGGAGGAAGAGATGAGATGTGGAGGCGTTTTCGGGTGTCCTGGATAGTGCTTCACGGACAATTACGGGACACTGTAGATCCCCCCAGGGCCCACTGGATGGAACGTGAGAGAGTCTGGGCTATGATGTGGACCATTGACTATGGGGTGCAGTGATGCTCAGAGATGAACTTACCAGGTGCAATGGATGTATCACGATGATGGGAGAGAGTGTTGCTGTGGGGGGAGTGGGGGGCGGGGGCGGTGGGGTTGAATGGGACCTCATATATCTTTTTTAATGTAATTAAAAAATAATAATAAATAAATATTAAAAAAAAAAAACTTTAAATATTCAGGGGAAATGCAAACCAAATGTGCTAACAGCTTATCTAGAATGTATGAAGTCCATGCTAAAAGCTTACCTAGGAGGTGGAAGACATATGCTAATTCAAGCCTATTGAGAACTGAAACAAAAGGACCATTTGGCCTTTCCTCTCCGTAAAAAAGCGACTCAAAAGTCTTGTTTGGGGCTCGGGTTTGCAACAGAAAGCTCCCGAGTCTGGCCGGCCGGCAATAAACCATTTTTCCTTCTCAAAATCAAAAAAAAAAAAAGAATGATTTAGAGCAAATTTTCTCCTGCCCAAAGGTCAGAGTTGAGGGATTTTGACAGTTTTATGATAGAATTAGAGGCAGGAGGCTAGGAGAGCCTGGATCCTTTCTTGGGGCTATCCCTACCCCCATGGGTCTCCAAACTGAAGGTGCTACAGCCTCATGATCAACCCCCACACAGGAAGAAGAGCACTTTACTGAAAACCAGGCAGGGTTCTCCTGCCAAAGCTGAACTGGAGAAAGCAAGGGAGGCTCAAGTCCAAAAAAAGGCCTCTGACTCCCACTTTCCCCTCTGCAGGGCGAGCGATGACGTGGCCCACCCACCCAGTCCCAGATCCAGAGGAAGTGGGAAGAAGGCCAGCCAGGGATCCCGAGAAACAGGTGCCAGCTGGGACTGCCCGGGAGAATGAGTCAGGCTGGCGCTGACCTCCTGAGTCAGCCCGACCGTGCGCTGGCAGGACCTGCGGTCAGCCACGGAGCCAACTCCCCAGGAGTGAACTTTTTAAGGAAGAAAATAGTAGGTGAATGTTTATTTGATCTCAGGCTATAGGAATGTCCTGTTCAAGGCAGAATTCATAATGGAAAGGAAGGGAAAAACTGCTAGAATTGTGAAAAAAAAAAGTTAAATCTCATTTCACCAAAAATGATTCCCTAAACAAAATGGAAAGGTAAATCACAGACTGGAAAAAAAGACCTTAACATACAAGGAGTTCCTCTTAATCGTAGGAATAAAGAATACCTTCTATGGAAAATTGAACAAGGAATACAGGCTATTCACAAATGAAGAAATATAATGTGCTCCAAAGATGAGAAAACTGTCAACTCTGGGAGTAGCCTATTGCTTGCTGCATAACTGGTCAAGCTAAGTGCATCAGAACTGCCTCTGACCTAATGGACCATTCTCCCTGACGTGGGAATAGTTGAGGATGACTACAGTTAAAGTTTCCCCCTTCTCTATTCCCTGTCCTAGATTAGGCATTCCTGAGAATTAAAAGAAATGGAACATTTACCCCACGTTGATAAATAAATTTCATTTCTTAATCTATAGTTTCCATTTGTGGAGTGCCTATTTTTACAGAGAAAAGCCCTTTGAAGTAGAAGGCAAGGTGAAGAGAAATTAATATAACAATATACGACCCCACAAAACTACAGTGGAAGAGCAGACGAGCAGTTTAAGGCACAGAAAAACAAGATGGATTTGCTTCAAGAACTCCAGAGCAGACCTAGGACTTGCTCCAACTCCTCTAAGGACATGACTAATTAGATTCCCAGGTATATTTGGTACTGTGAGGAAGGAGGCAAGGTGATATACTTTAATAGAAAGACAACATCATTAAAGGAAATCTCAAGGTTTAAAAAAACCAACATAGTGTTTTGTTAAGTCTAAAATGATTGCAAAATAAAAATATGGAAAGCAGTTTGGCCATTTCTTACAAAGCTAAACATACACTTACCCTACAGCCTAACCATTGCACTCTTCAATAGAAATGACTGTATGTTCATACAAGACTCATATCATAGCAGTTTTATGTGTAATAACCTTAAACAGGAAACAACCCAAGTGTGAACAAACCAATGAATACATTCGCCAATTGCAGTGTATCTATCCATTGGAGCAATACGCAGCAATGAAAAGGAGTCAACTACTGATATATGCAACAACGCAGATGAATCTCAGAGTAATTATGCTGAATAAAAGAAACTCCATTTGTACAAAACTCTAGAAAAAGCAAATTAATCAACAGTCACAGAAAGCAAATGGGTAGTTGCCCAGGGGAGTGAAGGAGGAAAGGACTAGAAAGGGGTGAAAGGAAACCTCTGGAGGAGGCAGATATGTCTATTGTCTTGATTGCGGTTATGGTTTGCAGATATACCCATATGTCAAAACATCACATTTTATATTTTATGTGAAGTTTATTATATCACTTATGTCTCAATAAAGCTTTTTTTTTTTTTTAAATCAAGGTGGCAGGTGCTATAGTATACTGCCAGCATCCCCCCACGGGGCATAGCTGCTGACACTCCCAGGGGTGGCCCTCCCCAGGACCTGCCAGGAGCTGAAGGGGGCTGCCTGCTCCCTGGCTACCCCCACACCCCCAACCCACCCTCACCACCTGTGTGCTCTAGTGGCCCGAGGAAGGAGCCTGCCTCCCAGTAGCTGACAGGAGAGAGGTAAAAAGTTCTGCCCTCCTTGAATCAATTCCGACAACTCTGAAGGACCACCCTGGCTCCAGAGTCACCACCTGGAACTGCCTGAGGCTTCTGCATCACATCTCAACTTCTCCCTCTGCCCAATCCCCCTGCTCCCCACCCCCAGCTGGTGTTCCCCAAAATATCACTCATAATATTTCTGCACACAAATCTCTGTCTCTAGGCCTGGTTCCCTGGAACCAACCAGAACAACCAATCACAATCTCATTATATACTTAGAGTACACTTATTTAACTTAATACATTTTATTTTTAAATTATTTTTTATTTTTCTAAATTGATATCAAATCTCAGTAATTTCTGCCTTCGCTGGTTTTGTTTTTAAAGCATGGGGTCAAAATTTTAATTTGCCTGTTGTAGTACGTTGAAATATGTACCCCAACAAACAGAAATCCTTAATTGGGTTCCTAAGGGTGTGAACTCACTTGTAAATAGGACCCTCTGAAGATGTAAAGATGTATTATCAATTAAGGTGTACAGTCATTTGGGAATAGGATTTCCTAAGATCCTTTTTAGGTGTAGCCCAGCTGAAGGAGGGTGATTCAGTTAATCCATATAACTGAAGGCCTTATTGAGAGGAAATTTCAGATATAGCCAGAGGAGCAGAAACTGGAAGCTAGGAGAGACACAAGGAGAGGACATTGGTATATGATGGAGGGCAGAGATGCAAGCCAAGGAACCCCAAGGATTATGGCAAGCCAACACCAGACTGCTGCAGACTCCGGGAGTAAGTGTGGCCTTGCCCACGCCTTGATTCTGGACATCTAGAGTCTGAATATGTAAGACAATGAATGCTTACTGTTTAAGCCAACCCACCATGTGCTATTTGTCATAGCAGCTCTGGCAAACTAAGATATCTACGGAGGCAGCCAGGTAAATAAACGTGAAGGGCACAGTAAAGAACAAAAGGAAGAGGTAGGTATCTGTGGTAAGTAGAACCCTCGGGCCCATAGTATTCTCATTTTAAAAACTTTGAAATACTCATAAGACAAATGAGGTTTTCCAATGAGTGCCCTCCGAATCATACTTTTACAAAGAACCGACTGGTTCTGCACCCAGCATTGTTCCTACACCTTTACAGTAAACATTTCCCCATGCTTGGGCATAAGCCTCATGATTATGGTTTTAATAGCAGTCTGCATGATATCCCCATGAATCAAATCACCAAGATTACTTAACCATTCTTTCATCGTCAGAAGGTCAAACTGCAGGGAGATGGCCTAACAATATTTGTGGCAGTATCAGATAGAGGTGTTTACTAAATGTCTACCGTAATCATATCTGGGCCCAGATAAATTTTTCTAAATTTAGCCTTCAAGCATTGCTCCTGGTACACAGACAATAAGCATGGCAGTTTTATCAATCAAGTGACCATGGTTTTCTCAAGGAGAGTACAGTCATCTTAACATTATGTAAGTATTTGAAAGTCTGACGGGAAACTTCTTTGGGAATAATGGTCAAAGATTCTTGAAAGCTGACCAGTTCACCTAAACATGAAATAGAACAGAAACCCTTAGGTCAGTTTGCAGTCTGCATTCTTTTCATGCCAGGGCAAAGACTAGAGTTGTATTTTAGTTATTGTTTCCCTTGGTTTCCCACACATCTGTATTTGGAAGTCTTCCTTTATGGCCTGAGATAAGAAGAAAAATAGTGTTGGGGAGAAATTAAAAATGCCTTATAGTCTGACCTTCTCCAAAGCATACCAATAGAACCATATACTTCTAAAAGTTGGAAGGGGCTTTACAGATGTAACTCGAGTCCTCATTTTACCAACATGAAAACCCACGAAGGTTAACAAAAGAAAAACAGACTCAGAACACCAGTCTCTGAATCCAGGGTTTTGTCTAATATTCTAACATATTGCCTAGAGATAAAGGAATGTTTTTCTCATACAACCCATTTATAATCAGGCCTCACCAGAGGACTCTCCCTCTGTCAGTCCCCTCAAGGACTGACACACATAATTTCACATTTTTAAAACTCTAAAATCTCCTCTGGCATCCCTGAAGGGCATGGGAGATTATAATTTCTCTACTGGTGCTGCACACAGACACATTAGGCCTTCCTAGGAGCCACAGGCAAAATGGGACATCTGGTCAACCTAGGGGGGGGAGCCAGCCATGCAGCCTGGGGAGAGAAGGATCCCAGGCAAAGGCAGAACAAATGCAAACGCCCTGCGCCAAGGAGGAGTCAGTCTGGCTCCAGGGACAGAAAGGACATCTGTGCATCTGGAGTGCTAATTCGGGGGAAGGCACGTGACCACACAAGCATGCAAATACTTGATCTAACTAAGACTCAATTATGTGGCCATTCAGCTACCTAAGATACTGTCATTACCCAGGAAGAGGAAGAGATCTCCAGAGACACTGAAAGTATCTGTGCCCTAAACATCACACCCTTTTATGACAGAAGCGGCACACCCGGTCTATACACAGTTCCGGAAGGTTTGGCTGTCTGGTTTCCAGGCTCACTGGGACAGACTAGAGGCAGCAAAGGAATGCTAGCAAGCAGGTGACCCAGTGTGGACTGACAAAGGGTGGCACAGGCCTCGAGAAGCTCCAAGGGCATCTCCAGAGTCAAGGCTGAGAGCAGAATTGACACTGACGACGATGACTTGAGTAAGGGAGGAAATAACCAACAGAAAGGGGATGTCTGTGATACCCTGAGGTACTATTTTAGAGCAAAAAGTTCTGGATACTAAAATTTATTATACAGAAGAGGTAGTTGTAATGTACACTTTAAGTTAAAATTTAATTTTAGTTACTGTTGATTTTCATTCTCTTATTTATGTACAATTATGAATTCAAAATCCCTACACCAAAGCATAAAGCACAAACACAGAATGCCACAGATGATTAAGACGTCAGAGGAAAAAAGAGAGCTACTAAAGAGACAACGGCAGTTAAATGCAATACATGTTCCTACGCTGGATCTAATAATGGAGGAGAAAATGCCCAAAAGGATATTATTGGGACAAATATAAAATGTATATATGGGCTGTATGCTTTAATTCAGTGTGGAAATTCCTTGAACTTGATAGCTGTACTTAAGGTGGTTACACAAGTGAGTCCTTGTCTTCAGGAAATGTGCGTGGATGTGTTAGAAAACCATGATGTTTGTATACAACCTGCTCTCAGAGGTTTAGGGAGGGAGGAAGAGAGAATATGAATGAAATAACAAATGTGGCAAAATGCTAACAGCTGGTAAATTTGAGTACATGGGTGGAGGAAACCTTCGAGTTCTATGTATTACTTCTGGGTTTTTTTTGCAACTTTTCTATAAGTTCAAAATTATTTCAAAATAAAAAGTTTTTTTAAAAAACACACTTCACACTCACTAGGATGACTATTATCAAAGAGATAAATAATAATAAGTGTCAGCAAAGATACAGAGAAATCAGAACCCTCATACATTGCTGTTGGAAATGTAAGATGGTGCAGCTCCCTTGGAAAACACTTCGCAGTTCCTCAAAAACACAGATTAACAAGACATTGATCATGTGACTCCAGCAATTACACTCTTAAGTATACACCCCCACAATAAAACATGTACAGAAATGTTTACAGTGGCACAATTTACAATAACCAAAAGGTGGAAACAACCCAAATGTTCATCAAGGGATGAATAAATAAAATGTGATATATCCAAACAATGGAATATCATTCAGCACAAAAAAGAATGAAGTACTGGCACTTGCTACAACACGGATGAACCCTTAAAAACATAATGCTGAGTCAAATAAGCCAGACACAAAGGGCCATTATTGTATGAATCCATTTGTACGAAAAGTCTAGACAGGCAAATCCATAGCGACAGAAAGTAGAAGAGTGGCTGCCTAGGGCTAAGGGACTGGGCAGAAATACAGGCATTGGCCAGTGGGTGTGTGGTTACTTTTTTGGAGTGATAAAAACATTCTAAAACCAATTGTGGTGATGTTTGAACAACTCAATACTAAAAGCCAATGTAAAAGCCAATGTAAAAGCCAATACACTCTAAACGGATGAATGGTATGGTATGTGGATTATATCTCAATTAAGCCTTTTTTAAAGAAAAAAACATGACAGGGAAGATGTGAGAGCTACACACACATATACTTTGTTAATCTGCAAAAGCAGATAGTTTTAGCTTATCATATGCCTGTTCCAGTTTCCAAGCCTATAATTCCACGTAATTTTGGCATACTGCAAGGTATTCGGGTTGAAGGGAGCACAGAAGAGACCAAAAAATACCTATGAACTGATACTTTTCATAATGGTTTTATGACCATGATGAATAGGCTCTTTGTTAATCTGTTTACAGATCAGAAGGTTAGACTGTTGATAAATTAACCTTCTAATATCTTTTTTTTTTTTTTTCCAATTTGGCTGCTGGTGCTAGAGAGAAAAGCAGGATCAATTAGAGGAAGGAGATGAATTCCTTGGCAGGCATAATAAAGGGGATTTTCTTTTTCAAGGGCTTTAGAAGTTGTTGGCACCAATTTCTTATTGGATATAGTTTCCGTTCAAAATTTATGACTTTGCTTTTCTGAGTTCATCATAATCCATCCTAACACTTAGCCCTAAGTAGCTTTAAATTTGGAATAAGGAGTTAGAAACGAGAAGGGCAGGAAAAAGAGTGAAGGAGAAAGAAAACAGAGTAACAGAGCAAAGGTTGAAGAAAAAAAAGATGTCAGTAAACAAAAATTTATGAGCAGGTATGAGTTATGCAAGACTGAAGGAAATGTGAAACGTGGGTTTTTCTCCCAGAGGGGGCTGAAAGCAGCCCCCAGGGCGCTCTCCCGGCCCAGCATACCTGGGTTATCTTTTCAGTTGAGTGGAATGAGGAAAACCTCTTTCTAGGCGCAAGCCTTTCTGAAGTCCACGGCATTCCAAGGTTTTGTTTTAAATCCCGATTTTAGATATTTGGCCAACCACATTAAGTTTGCAATAGCAAGCCTACATTTTCCTGAGAACTCAAAAATTTCCTGGAAATAAGATGGGCAGCTGCCACCCGTTCCAGAAAACTCAACTTCCTGCTAGGCACTCAACTGAGTGCTGGGGGCCAAGAAGATGCTGGCGGCCTACCAAGCGCTCTCCAGCCGTTTCAAAGCAGCTGGAGAAGCAACTGACAGTACCCTGGGAAGGTGTCCCTGGCGAAGGGGGACGTGAGAGCCAATCGTCCCTGAAGAGCCCTGACGACTGGCAGTGGACAAACTGCAGGGAGGAGCGTGGCAAAAAGGAGTCCAGTGAGAGGAAAGAAGCTGCAAGAGTTGGGCATGCTGCAGGATGGTCACGCAATGGCAGAGCCTTCAGAGGGACACACTGGAGCCTTCAAAACCTTCTATATATGTTTTTTTTTTTTTTAAGATTATTTTACAAATTTCTCTCCCCCTCCCCCAGATGCTTCTCTCGTCTGTCTGCTCGCCTTCTCCTGGAGGCACCAGGAACCAAACCCAGGACCTCCCACGTGAGAGGCGAGTGCCCAAAGGCCTGAGCCACATCCGCTCCCCTCAATACGTTGATGCTATTTCTACGCTAGGAAAAAAAAAAATTAAAACAGAACAAGCCAGACTAGAAATCTCATACTTAAGCACATCCCTCAACATAATCAAGAGGGAAAATTCCTGGCTTCTCCATCCCCAAATATTTTCTCTGTATGAGTTCCCGGGGGCGCATTTTAAAGTCTAAAATCATAAAGTGATAGGCCTTGAAGTTGTACACCCTTATTTTACATATAAGGCAACAAGGAACCGATACAAACTGATGCTGATATAATCTGGCTTTGCTGTTTAAAAAAAAATTTTTCCCCCCTGAAAGGGGCATTTCAGAAAAACCTGATTCATTATAAAGTGCCATATTTCGAGTCCATCAAATCAAAAAAGAAAGATCGGAAGTTCAGGTTATGTTGTGCTGCCAATGCCCTGGCGGAGAAGCTGAGGTCAATGTCGAATTTGAAATATTTAAAGTGGCCACGTAACTGTTGCGGCAATGCGGTCATTTAAGCGTCATTGGTAAAACACGTCTCCTGATATCCTATGCGAGCCACATCCATCTGAAGAGGCAGCGACTGTCTCTGACAACTTTGCAGACCCAGTTATGATCGGTGCAGGGCCATCGACTCTCGGGCTCTTTGACCCTCAGGGCAAGAGGAGTAGGACAGACCACCACTGAGTTACCCACAGATGTCTTTCTCATCTGTTTTTCGGTAAAAGAAAAGTGTGTACCTAAGACAATGCGCTGTGCTCCAAAGACGCCTTCCTTGCTTGCTGGGACCCAACTGAGCTCAGAGATGACCTCCCTGCTATTGAGAAACATGCCAAGAACAGGAGCCAGCATCCCAGTGACTGCGGAGGAGCTGGCCCGTGGTTGACGCCGTGGAACACGTGCAGACAGGCCTACAGGATGTCCTGATGAAGCAATGTCGGAAGTGCACCGAGAGCTCTCCAGAGCCCTTGCTGCACAGCTGGCATCAGCACCATCATAAATAATGACAAACGCCCTGCACCTCCCCAGGTGCGCAACGGACAAGGTCTGGGCATGGCCCTCCTGGGCCCTCCCCAAACTGGTTAATTTTGGGTTACCCTGGCCGTGGCATCTCCTACGTGGCCTAGGAGAACACGAAGCAGGTCCTACACGTTCAACCCCAGACTACTGGATCCTAGATTCCCAAACTCCAAACCCACTGGATTCTGGCTCCTGAAGACATAAGCACAAGAGCCTAACAAGCCCAGGAGCAGGATCCCAGCACTGTGGGATCTGTTGGATCCCAGATGCTGGACCCCGAATCCCTTCACCTGGGGTATGAGTTCTAAAACCTTGTTCAACAGAAGTCCCACCCTGGTACCTCCAGGCACTGGATCCCAACATCTTAAGCCCTGGTTGCTGACCTTGAACTCAGGGGGTGCTGGGTCCTGAGCCTTCAGATCCCAAGTCCCCAGTCACAATACCCAGTCACAGGATCCTGGGCCCCACGCACCCCACTCCCAGACACAGCCTGGAGCCCAGAGCCCACTCCCCAGACCATGGGATTCTACGGGCTTAGCAGCCCGCAGGGAAGCTCGGCTCCTGGCTTCCTGGTTCCAGAACACCCATGGGACTTGCTCAGGGACCGACATACCCCTTTTCCAGCTGGCACAGGTGCTGGACCCCCTACACACACCCTAATCCCCCGACCTCCTCCACAGAGCCGTACCTCAGGGCCCTGTGAGGAACGTGCTCCCTCAAACTGCCTCGAAAACAAAAAAGTGACCAGTACTAGTTTTTGTTTTGTTGTTTTAAAAAATTGTGGGTTTTTTGTTTTGTTTTGGTTTCTTTTTTTTAAAAGCAAGACATGCTTGTGTGACTGTAACAGAGTGATTTGGATTCCTGAAGCTACTACCTGGTTCCACTCCAGTGAATGATGTGGGACATCTTAGTGTTATTTTTATTTCCCTTTTTTTTTGGTGGGGAGAGGGGGAGTATGTGGGGGTTTGATTTTCAGTCTCATTTTTGATTCATTAACCAGTTGTGGACAGCCCTTGAAGAGAGGAGGATGGACTGATTCCACATTCCCCTTCCTAGATCTGGTTTAGAAAACATGTTTCCTACCTGTGGTCTTAGGAAGGAATAAACACCTCATTTAATAAAATACTCCTCTTTGAAAACTGCCTTTTCTCTCCACCTAGAGTAGGTCTAGTATTTGATGAAATTCATGGAAGTGGGTGGAACCTGCATATATGTGACTGTGACTTTCAAGGAAAATGTTTTCCATTTGCTGAATTTTTTTAGTTAATTTCTAACTCCTTTTTACTGGTAAATGAAGATGAGTGTTGCACCTTTTGAAATACATCAAATGGATTAAGTTCTTAATTTTTAAAAAGATTTTCCCTGACCAAATAATGTTCAGAATGGACGGCTGTTGGGGACTGAGCCATGCCCCCACGAAAGATACGTTCCAGTCTTACTCCACGTCCCTGTGGGCGTGCACCCATTTATGGACAGGTCCTCGCAAGACGTTGTGACTGGTTAAGGTGCGCCAAAACTGATTAGGGCCTTAGCCCAACATGGCAGAGGTCTTTATAAGCAAAAGAAACTGGACACGGACGTGGAGGCCAGAAGGTAGATTGCCATGAAACCAGGAAACCCCTGTGACGACAGGAAGCCAGCACCAGAAGGCTACAGACTCTGGCAGAAAGTGTGGCCTGTCGAGACCAAAACCATGAGACAAGAAATACCAGTGGTTTAAGCCAACCAGAGGGTGGTATCTGCTATAGCGACAATGGCCCAAAAGGCATTTCACAAAATTCAGCAACTATTTCACATTAAAGAACCATAATAAATGGGGTTGGAGGGGTGGGGAGTGGGGTATATGGGAACCTCTTAGGTTTTTTAATATAATGTTTTGTGTGATCTATTGACTTTAAAAAAAGATAATTAAAACATTAAATTAAAAAAAGAAAAGAACCATAAGATATGAAAGTTCATTCCTCAGCGTAACAGAAGACATCTATCTCTTACTAGATATTTTTATGGTACATCTCAGAGGCCTTGCACTTTTATTTCTCCCCCCAGGCTTTACACATTTTGCTGTTACTGTGAATGTAACCTTCTAATAAACCACTATTTTTTCTGATTACTGGCATTAAAAGAGATTGTTTATATACACAGATACATACAAGAATGCATATTCATGCATACATGGGTATGTATATTCATTTCCAAACTGGTACCTTACTGTATGCTCATTAGTTCTAATGCTAATCCTCTTGGCTATTTTAGCAAGACAATTACATGGCGCTTACAAATGCTGGTTTTGTCTCTTTTAAAGCAAACTTAAAAAAAAAATCTTACTGCTTTGTTTTTATATCTAACAACGTCACACAATCCTGGTGATAATGGGCGCCACTGTTTCGTTCCTGGCCTTCATAGGACTGTTTCCAGGTTCCTGTTAGGCATGGTGTGTGCAGCTTTCAGACCATTTATTATCTTGAGAAAGCATCCATCTATTCCTATTAAATGCTTATTTTTAGGTAGATATTAAGTTTAATTAAATGCCTTATAGGCATATAAGATATGCCTATATCTTAAGATAATCTTTTTCTCTCTATACAGTAAAATGATGCTGTGAATGCTATTTATATAATAAAATTATAGCATTCTTGGAATAAACACATTTTTACCAATGCTGCAGTATTTTTAAAAGAATATGGGTGAATTAAATTTGGCTTATGTTTCTTTCAGGACTTGTATACCTATAGTAGCAAGAACGCACTGTGGCTTTCTATTTTAGTGCTATCTTTGAGACACTTTATTTTCAAAAGCACTTCAATACTTTTGTTAATACAAATTGGATGCATAAGACACTTTATTTTCAAAAGCACTTCAATACTTTTGTTAATACAAATTGGATGCTTTAAAATCTTTTCTATACTCCTGAATATTTTTCAAATTTCTATCATTTGAGTATCATATTCACAATTTTGGCCATATTTTCATTCACCTGTCCCATTATTAATTTAATGATTTTTTTGTATAATTATAATATTGACTCACATTTTTTCTAGATAAAAGTATTTATTAAAGTCTTCCAGTGCAAATTTTTCTATTTTATAGCTTATGATAAATCTAGTGATAACAATAACAGCAGCACAGGAATAAACATTTACATTTGCATAAATCACATTGACAATTTTTCCAGCAATTCTGACTTACAGCAGATATTAACATCACCTCCTATTTTTTTAACCTAAGCCTCATTTTAAGCAAGAGGCGTAAATTTATGAACTAGTTACACTTTTTCTAACACATCTTAATCATTAAAATAAAAAATCATTTGTATATACGTTAATCATTACACGTATTCTCTATAATATGAGGAACAATCTTTGGCAAACAATGTATTAGATGACATTAAATAGTATAGGAATTATATTTTCCTCATATTTGGAAAACTTCCTCTATAAAACCATCTGGGTTCAGCATTGTTTTTGGAAATGTTTTCTGAAGTCCCTTTGCTATGTCTTCTAAGATTATTTTTTCTGTCCAAATGTTTCACTTCTTCATGAATTAATTTTGGTAATTTTGTAATGTTTCTGAATCTCCATATCACTAACTATAAGCATCCTTACATTGCTAACTTGCTGTATTTGTATTCTTTTTTCTTGGTTAGTCCAGCTACAGCTTTACCAGCTTCATTGTTTTAACAAGGAACATACTCTCAGGTTTCTTAATTCTAGCGTTTTTATTCTTTTTATTCATGCACTCAAACAACACTGATCAAGTACCAAGCCCGTGCTGGACGCTGAGGCTAAGAAAAGAGGACACGAGGCACAGTCGCAAACCGCTAGCTCAGTAACTGCCGCCCTTTTTAAAACTCCCTCCTCTTCCCTGTATTTCTTCTATTGTTATTTCCTAAGTTCTTGTGTGGAATACTTACTTCATTTATTTTCATTCTTTCTTTTTGATAATAAAAGCTTTAAGAGGAATTAATTTGCTTCTTATTACTTTTGTAACTTTATGAAGTAGTATATAATTTGAGAGTGACCCGTGATATTTCCTGTGAAACTGCAATAAGGTTTTCTTTATTTACAAAGTCTAGAAGCGGTGAATGCCTTAACCATTCTGTGAACATTCCAGAAAAAGGTCTGTAACACACATGGTCACATTCTTCCACTTGTGAATTTTTCCTTGCATGTCTAATAGGTTTTGCTTTAGTCACTGCCAGTGTCTTGCTATTTGGCATGAGGGATTTCCTAATTGCTGTTTTTTCTTTTTGTTTTGTAATTTTAGCACTATATAAGGCGCTGCCTCATTTAAGGTAATTTGTACTGTTGTGTCTTTAAGGGATACTATTGTTCCAGTAGAATGACCCTAGAAGTCAGACAAAGGCATGAAAGATATTCAAATTAAACTGAGTTTTGCTTTTTTTTGTACAGCCAGGTTAGATTTAATATAATCAATTATAAAAAATAGCATAGCAACAAATCTTTACAAATGTAAATAATAATTCAAATATAATAAAAATTAATTATAACACAATTCTAATTTTTATAATACAGCTCTAACTATCAGACATAATCTCTAAGGATGAAAAAAATTATTGGTTTAGTTATTTAATTTCCATTTAGGCCATAATTCTTTCCAGATAGTCAAATTCCTATTGGGAATTCTTCACATCTTTTTGGAATGAATTACAGTAGATAACAATTTGCCAAGTCATAATTTTACGAGGCAGAAAAACCCAAAATCTTGTTCAACAGTAGTCATGCTAAGTCATTATTGATCCAGATAGATTATTTTAAGTAGACTATGAATAAGAAAGGGTTAAAGAAAAATGAATTATCCAACAACATATCTCTTCCTGTCCTTCTCAATTAAAAGCAAGTGTTTATCTAGTATGAAAAAAAAATTACAGAATACTGATCACAGGAACAATTTGCCAGGTGCACTGAGTAACTATTGTTCATATACCATGATGTTGTTTTACATTATCTGGTCTACTCCAGCTCTTTTTTGGTTACAATCTTTCCAATCTTTTTTTGGTTTCCAATCTTTCACCTTTAACCTGGTCGTGTCCTTACATCTGAGGTACATCTCTTGTATACAACATATAGATGGCTCATATTTCTTTTATTTATTCTATCAGTCTATGTCTTTTGATTGGAGAGTTCAATCCTTTAACATTCAGTTTTATGCCTGTTTAATGCCTGTAAAGGCATTACTTTCTTCATTCATTTTGTCCTTCAGCTCTCTATTGTCCTATCATTCTATTGTCTTTCTTATCCTTTAATTTACTCTTCCTAGTAATCTTCATTTCTAAACTCCTCTCCAAATCTATCACTCCTGTTTTTTGTTTTTTGTGTTGTTTTTTTCCAGGCTGCAGCACCTCCTTTAATATCTCTTGAAAATCTGGTCTTTTTTTGGTAACATATTCTATAAGCTTTTGTTTGTGAAGACTTTGAACTCACCCTCATTTTTGAAGGACCACTTTGCTGGATAAAGAATTCCTTTTTTTTTTTTTAAGATTTATTTTTTATTTCTCTCCCCTTCCCCCCGCCCCCATTGTCTGCTCTCTGCGTCCATTCGCTGTGTGTGTTCTTCTGCATCCACTTGCATTATCCAGCAGCACTGGGAAACTGCATTTCTTTTTATTGTTGTTGTTGCATCACCTCGCTGCATTAGCACTGTGTGTGTGCGGCACCACTCCTGGGTGGACTGCGCTTTTTTCATGAAGGGTAGCTCTCCTTGCGGGGCATACTCCTTGCATGTGGGGCACCCCTACGCAGGGATACCCCTGCATGGCACAGCACTCCTTGCTTGTGGTACCACTGCATGTGGGCCAGCTTACCACGTGGGTCAGGAGGCCCTGGGGATCAAACCTTGGACCTTCCATATGGTAGATGGACGCTCTATCAGTTGGGCTGCATCTGCTTCCCTCTAATGTTATTTGTTTTTTTTTGTTTTTTTTTAAAGATTTATTTATTTATTTCTCTCCCCTCCCCGCCTGCCCCAGTTGTCTGTTCTCTGTCTATTTGCTGCATGTTCTTCTTTGTCCGCTTCTGCTGTTGTCAGCAGCATATGAATCTGTGTTTCTTTTTTTGTTGTTGTTGCGTCATCTTGTTGTGTCAGCTCTCCGTGTGTGCAGCGCCATTCCTGGGCAGGCTGCACTTTCTTTCATGCTGGGCAGCTCTCCTTACCAGGCGCACTCCTTGCGCATGGAGCTCCCCCACGCGGGGACACACCTGTGTGGCATGGCACTCCTTGTGTGCATCAGCACTGCACATGGGCCAGCTCCACACAGGTCAAGGAGGCCCAGGGTTTGAACGGCGGACCTCCCATGTGGTAGATGGACGTCTAACCACTGGGCCAAGACCGCTTCCCGTTATTTGTTTTTTTTAAGATTTATTTTTTATTTATTTCTCTTCCCTTCTCCCCACCTCCCCAGTTATCAGCTGTCTGTGTCCATTTGCAGTGTGTTCTTCTGTGTCTACTTGTATCCTTGTCAGCGGCACCAGGAATCTGTGTCTCTTTTTGTTGCTGATCTTGCTGCATCAACTCTCCGTGTGTGTGGCACCACTCCTGGGCAAGCTGCACTTTTTTCATGCTGGGTGGCTCTCCTTACGGGGTGCACTCCTTGTGCATGGGGTTCCCCTACATGGGGGACACCCCTGTGTGGCATGGCACTCCTTGCGTGCATCAGCACTGCACGTGGGCCAGCTCATCACATGGATCAGGAGACCCTGAGTTTGAACCCTGGACCTCCCATGTGGTAGGTGGACGCCCTATCAGTTGAGCCAAATCCACTTTCCTCCTCTAATGTATTTTTAATCTCATCTATTGTGTCTTTCATCCCCATAAGGTCTGTTACTTTTCTTTGCAGGTTTTCAAATTGTTCTTTATGCTCTTCCAGTGTCTCTTAATATCTTTTATTTCCTCAGTCATATTTTCTTCAAATTCTTTGAAGTGATTTAGGAGAGCTATATGGTAATCACTGATTAATTGTATTAAATCTTTTATCTCTTCAGAACATTTGGTTTGTTCTTTTGGCTGGCCCATCTCTTCCTGTTTCCTAAGATGGCTTGGAATATTTTGCTGATGTCTAGGCATCTGAATATGTTGGTGAATTTACTCTGATGGCTAATTGCTCTCTTTTGTCTATTGTTTTTTTTTCACAGCTCTTCTTTGCTATCTGGTTCAACTTATTCTCAGTCTTTAAAATTGCCCAGCTTAAGTTTCCAAAATCATGCCAGGGACTCACGAGTGGGGTGCAGATTTTCTTCAGGGGTTGGATATAGGGCGTGAACAGTTTTTGTCCATGCAAGTTCCAGACGGTCCAGAAGATGGTGCAAGTCAGCGCATCTTTCCACAGAGGTGTTTCAGTCTGGGCTTTCCCGTGTTCCTGTGTTGAATCTCCAGAGTGGTGATTCAAAGCAGGCTCTGCTGGCCAAATTCACTGAAGAAATGTACCCTGTCCTCCCCTCCCTTTTCCTTTGAAACAGCTGACAGGAAGGAAGATGTCTGTTCCCTCTCAGCTGCAGTGAGCCAGGGGGTTTACCCTAGCTTAATATCTTGAGGGTGGGAGAAGGGAGCCCTTCCTGGCGGCCACAGGGCCTTGGTAATTCAAGTCTGTTGTCTCAGCTTCTTCATCTCTCTGTCCCTCCCCCTTCTTAGGGTTATGTTGCACTGTCCTGGTCTGCTGACTCCCAAAGCACGTCCCTTGGACAGCCTTTGGCTCTTTCTCCATTGTTTTCATGACAGTATTCAGCTCTGCCTCTTAGTCTGTCGCCATCTTCCCATAATCCTCTCACATTTTATTTTAATATCAAGAAAGATAGAGAAGCATGCAGTATTCTCACATCTATCCAAAGGTCTTCGGAGTGAGATGGGGTTGTGGTTTGAATCACATTCCCGTAGTAACATGTTCAAGTTCTAACCCCTGGCCCTGTGGGTGTGAGCCCATCAGTAAATAGGATCTTTGGAAAACCTAACCGGGATAGGCTTCAGTCCAGTATGACTGGAGTTCTTGTAAGTAAAGGAAATTTGGACTGTGTAATCAAGGCAGAAACTGAGTTATGGATTACCATCAAGCCACCACCAGAACGCTACAGATCCAAAGAAAGCAGGACCTACCTACGCCTTGATTTTGGAATTCAGTATCGTGAGCCAGTAAGCATTTGTTGTTTAGGCCAACCCGTCTGTGGTATTTGTTATAGAGGCTCTGGCAAACTAAGACAGATGGGAACACACACATAAATTTTAAATGCCAAAGAAGTACAAAATCTAGTCAGGCCTGGGGAGCAGTGTAGGGTCTGCTTCCCATGTACAAGATTCTGTGTTCAATCTCCGGTACCTCCTTTTAAAAAATCTAATCAACCAATGTGGCTACTTGAATGGGGATTTCAATCTCCTATGAAGAGCTGCAAGAATTAAGTAAAACACAACTTGAGTCGGAGGCATGTGACCTATGTGAACAGTTCCTCTTTGAGTTTTGAAGTCAGTGCTCCAAAGAGATTCCAGAGATTCTGTTTCCACAATTCTGTACAGAAGCAAACTATCAGTACACGGTGAGAGCAAGACATAGACATCCTTGAACTAAGACTGAGAAATTCATGCAAATATCATGCATAGATCATCCCTGAAAATGCTCAGATGTGCTCAAGGAAATGCTCCAAGCAAAGCAAGGGGCTCAAACTAATATCTGGAGTCTGGAGTAAGAATCTAGACTTACTCCAGCCAGAGAACTCTGTTGGTTTTAAAAAAAAAAAGAAAAAGAAAGAAAGAAAATTCAGCAAACTGAGATCAGCAAACCCAAAAAATTATCTGGGAAGAAACTCCTAAATGTGGAATAAAACACTTACAGAAACACCTTTTTCAAGATTATAAAGACTCAAACAAGCAGCAATAGTATTCTGAATTAGGAAAGATCTGCATTTGGTATTAAATCTTCAATGTTTACGAGAATCTAACCTATGAGAGTTTGAGTACTGCTTTGTGATTCCAATTTCAAATGTATAATTAAGTAATTGATTTGTGATTTTCATTTCAAAGTATGCATCTATATATATACACACACACTTTTAAAGAAAGTGAGAGTGTGTGAGTGTTAGGGAATATATCACAGGACTTTTAGGAATCACCATGTTGTTATAAGAATAATTTATTAAATTTATAAGTCTTAGAAATTGGACTTGTCAGACAACTGGAGTACTTTAAATAGAAACCTATTTATGTTAAAATAATAAACACAATTTTAAAATGTTTGAGGGAAGTGGATGTAGCTCAGATGATAAGGCCTCCGCCTACCATATGGAAGGACCCGGGTTCAATCCCTGGGGCCTCCTGGTAAAAAAGAAGAGAAACCATGCCTGCACAGCGAGCCAGTGCCTGCATGGCAAGCCAAGTGCCCACGCAGTGAGGCAAGTGCCCATGTGGTAAGCCGAGTGCCTGCGTGAGTACCCACATAGTGAGCCAACTGTCCGCGCGAGTGCCTGTGTGGCAAGTCAAGTGCCCATGAGTGCCTGCATGGTGATCTGTGCCCGCACGGTGAGCCGAGTGCCTGCACAACTGCCCACATGGTGAGCCAGTGCCCATGCAAGTGAGTCACACAGCAAGATGATGACACAACAAAAGAGAGACAAAAAGGAGAGTCAAGGTGAAGTGCAGCAGAGATCAGGAACTGAGGTGGTGCAAATGACAGGGAACCTCTCTCCACATCAGAGGGCCCCAGGACCAAATCCCAGAGAATCCTAGAGGAGAAAGACAAGAAGAGAAGACAAAAAGAGAAACAGACACAGAGGATCACACAGTGAATGGGCACAGATAGCAAAAACAGCAGGGGGATGGAGAGAAAGGGGAAGACAAAAAATGTTTGAAATTTTATTAACCAAGTTTATAAGTGGGACTGAATATTAATTAGCTCAATCTCTTAAATAGTGATTATTAAAATGTACTGGATTTATAAATTGAATAACAAGATACTGAATTTGAAAGTTTAGAGAATTTACTTTTTTTTAAATTCACTTATTTCCCTGTGTTAAGTGGCTATTTGGGAGTCATCTGTAAATACAGTTAGCATTAACTATAATACATAAGTAGGACCCAGGGGAGTGCCAGTAGAAGCTTTTACTTTCATTTCACACCATTTGCTTTTTTTTTTTTTTTAACAATTTACATGCAAATTCAAAACAGTACTGGGGCTGGGGAAAGCCTAAGCTCACCTTCTAAGGCCTCCTTTAGCATATCAGGCTACTTTGTGTGAATTACAAGGCAAAAATTGTAAAAAGGTACCCCTTATTCTGAGTTGATAAAACTCTCCCTGGACCCACTCGCCCCTTTACCCAGATGCCTTTGAACAGTGCACAGACTGCACAACCATACCCAGCCGCCCTTTCTGACAAGGCAGGCACTGGCAACCTGGTTGGAAACTGAGGGGCTGTTAACTGAGACCCAGGAACTAAAGAGGTGCGCACATCTCCGTGTCCATCTGATTCAACCTGCCCCCATTCGTGCAAGTTTTCATGTCTTTCACTTGATCCATTTCTCCCGTTCAGCCTGCTATGCCATGCTAAGTTACAATGACCCAACTCAGAGAGTGCAGGCACCACAGCAGAGGAATCCTGCTGTCACCACGGCCAACTCCAGAACCCCCAGAATGAAGCAGTGGATGAGAGCCTGCCTCCTGCCTCAGGTACACCTGGAGTGAAGGAGGAGCTTTCACCTGGCAGAGGTGGAGCATGCCAGCCGTCAAGCTTACCAGATGAGGGGGGATGTCACTGCACTTCCTTCCCTTTAAATGAACCCGCTGTCCACACGGCCCGGTGGCGGGCAGCCTGAGGTGGGCCACGTGGACCTCTTCACGTGGGAGCTTGGCCCTCAGCTCAGCCTGCAGCTGTAAGCACCATCAGGCCTTGCCTCCTTGAAGTGGCCTCAGCAACTGACCGTCCACAGCAGGGGTACTGGGACCTGGCCATTTCTGCCCAACCCAGGAGCTCTCGAATAGGTCATCTCTGCCCTGCAGGCCCCCACCCCACCCTTAGGTTGGCCAAGACTGTCAGAGCAGCATCATTCTCTGAGGCTTCCCCCGCCCAAAGAAGCTGCCCCCCACCCCCCTCTTCCTTTGTGGTTATCAGGTCAGCATCTGGGTCTTGTCCAGTTCTGCTTCCTACCCCTTTGTCTTTCCCAGGTGTTGCGCCCTTATTAATGTCTCACCTTCCTAATTCTACCCAAGCAACTGCTTCTCAAAGGACCCAAGTGACAGAGTCCAGGACCCGTGTAATAACCAGACTCGGCTGGCCCCTTCGCCTTGTCCAGGTGTCCTTCTGTTTTTCCTCCTCACCTCTAGCACCCACCATCTCTGGGATCCTGGCTCGGATGAACCACTGAAGCACATGGTGTTCAGAGTCCAGTCCACTATACCCCAACCACCAGTGGGTGGAGGGACCCCAACTGGTCCCAGCCCCAAGGACACAGCCTAATCCTAATCCCGCCTGGCCTCCCCACCAAGGCTGGCAGCCGAGGCACTGGGAGGTGAATGAAGAGCAGTGGGCTGAGCTTAAGAAGACCGAGGTTTTAATTCCAGCACTGCTCTCAACTCAAGGGACAAGTAGCCCGGACAGGCCACTTTACCCCTTGGAGCCTTGATGTCTTCATCCAAAACCGGGGGAAGGGAGGGTGGACCGTGCTTCCCAGTTTTAAAATTCCTTGATTCCTTGGAATGGCGTTCAAGCCATTCTAGGCTCTTTCCCAACCTGCTTTTCCAGACCCATTGCCCGCTGTGGAAAACAGGCCTTCGAGCCACCCTAGGCTGTTCTCCACAGCCCCAAGTGCACTGCTGCTCGCAGCCAGGTTTCTGCCCAGTCTCCCCATCAGTGTCTGCTGGAACATCACTCCTCCTGGAAGGAGGGCTTAAGCCCAGCTAAAAGGCCACTTCTTCCTGGGCCCTTCCCCTTCCTCTCGGGAACAGCTGATCGTCCATCCTCTCGCTTCTCCCTCTGTACCTGTCACGCTCCACCATCATTTCCATACATCTATGCTCTGCACATTGTGGAAGGGGGGGCACTGCATCCTTCTGCCTCTGAATACCTCCCAACACCTATAAAATTGTAATTAGTTACTACTGAGTAGCTCTTATTCACACTGGAATTGTTTTTGTTTTTGTTTTCAGGAGGACTGGGGATTGAAGCCAGGACCTCGTATAGGTGAAGCACACACTCAAGCACTGAGCTACACCCACTCTGCTGGAATTGTTTTTTATTCCTATAATCTTTATTAGAATGTTACTCATTAGGAAAGAATTTGATTCGTAATCTTATACTCTGCATAAACATCCGCTACTTATTGAGAAAGCATTATGCAACTTTAAGTGATTCTGTGAGCACAGTCTCACACAGGTAATGATGGGCACTTTATGCTGCTTTACACGCCCACTTCTGAAGTCTGAGTGACAGTGCACATGGAGCTAGTACTAGTGGCAGTCGACGTGGAATTCTAGGTGTTACCGGGACTAGGAAAGGTGTAGAGACAGTAGAACGCTCAGATGCAGTGCCCGCCTGCAAGATGAAACATTTAGGCAAGACGATGTTTTCGCTATTTTCGACACGGCAAAAAAAAAGAAAATCCACAGTAAAGAAGATCGAGAACACATTAATCTTTAGCCAAACTTTAATTTCCCGGACTCTGACTTCCCACTGATGCACTCTGTAGTATTTCATCACAGCATGAAGACACCAGTTAAGATTGCACTGCTATTTAAAGTCTTATCTAAGGTTTCCTAATCATATATCTCCATGTGCAGCAAACTGGACTGAAACCCCTCTTAAAATTACAGGCATTCTTTAAAAAGCGTAATAAAGCAAGTCACTAGCATAAAAGAAGTCCTTTTCATTTCATATTAGAGTACTTTTAAAAAGTGAGGTCACTTTTAAATGGGAACAAAAGCATCCAAATGAACTTTTTTTTGGCAGTACGGGGGATTGAACCCAGGACCTTGTACGTGGGAAGCAGGTGCTCACTACTGAGCTATAGCCACTTCTCAATGAGAGTTGGTTTTCCCTTTTTGTTTTTTTAGGAGGTACTAGGAGTTGAACCAGGACCTCATACATGGGAGGTAGGTGCTCAATCACTTGAGTGATATCTGCTCCCCCAAATGAATTCTTAAAAGCTCTAGTAAGTGTGACAGTCTTTTCGTAATTTTAACACAAAGGAAATAACACCTGGGCAGGCATGTAATATGAGAGATGTTCTGAAAATTCTGGGTATCCTTTGCCCAATGGTTTATAAGCAAGGTTGTTTATGACAAGGAGATTCTTTCGTGCATATTGGTTATCCTGCCCAGAGACATTTGGATAAGTGCTGTGTAAGTTAGTCACACTCATAGTCTGTACAATAACCCCACCCCTAAAGTTTTTCTTCTCAGTAGTCCTGTGTGGCAAAGTTTTCCATCCTGGCTGTTGGAATAGGCCAATGTACCACAACTGTGTGTGCGAAACACCCCACCCTGACCCAGCCCCAAAGATATGGCCTACCCCTGCCTGACCTGGCCACCAAATCAAGCAACTGTAAGTGCTGCAAGGTGAGGAGAAACAGACTGAGTTTAAGGAGGAGGTTTTAATTGCAACACTGTCCCAATTCAAGGGAGCCTTGGACAGGCTACTGCACCTCTAGAGCCCCAATTTCCTCATTCCAATTAAAGCATAAAAGTACTCACATCAAGAATGACTTAGAAAAAAAAAGAAAAAGAAAAAAGAAAAAAAAAGAAAGAAAAATTAAAAATTTAAAAAAAAAAAAAAAAAAAAAAGAATGACTTAGAAGCAATAGGGCAACTCTCTCCCCAGTCGGCATGATACTGTCTTTCAGGCTAAACTAGTCTCATGTCCTTCATGTGACAGGACAGAGATGTCTGGTTTTGTTTATAAATGCAAGCCTGGGCTTATCAGCATGGAAATCTGTCCTGGGGTCCAGGTTAATAAACCAGCAGCTGGAGGCTAGAGCCCAGCAGACTCTCTGCCTCTCCGTCCCGCTCACCTCCTGTCTGTGGAAACAGAAATCTGATAAACGGGAGAAGTTTATCAGGCATCCCAGAAAAAGTACAGATGATCTGGGGTAAGAAAGAGTCACAATCCAGAGCTTGGTCTGAGCATGAGTAACCAATCAGCTGACGGGCTGCCACCTTGCAGGGGGCAAGTGTGTGATATGCAAACGACGGCCAGCAGACGGACAATGACCCCGACACTGCAAAGTCACACTTGGGGCTACGAAAGCCAAGAAAATGTGCACCAAGTGCCTGCACCCAGTGCGTGAGCCCCGCTGGCGCGGCCACCAGGAATCGCGGCAGCCTTGGGTGTCCAGGCTGCACAGGGGCTCCCCCACCCACACCGGGCCTCCCCACGCGGGGTCGCGCTCGGGACGCCCCCTACCCCGGGCCCCCCACCCTGCACGTCCGGGCAGACCCGGGCTCCAGGTGCGTGTTCCCAACCAGCGGCATTTCCTGGTCACCCAAAAGGCACAGGTAATTTCACAACCGCGCTAGCCGCATTCCAAAGGCAGGAGTCACACCCCCGGGGACTGCACCCTGCCACTCGCCGGCTCGGCCCGTGGGGGCGCAGGGACCGACAGACCGACGCGGGACAGGGGTGGTGGGGGAAGGGCGCGGCGGGGGGACGGGGAGGAGGCCGGCGCGACCCCGCCGGCCCACCGCACAGACCTGGCTCCGGGTCCTCGGGCCGCCCCGAGTGGTTGCCCATCCTCGGTCGACGCGGGCGGCAGCTCGGGCAGGGGCGCCACGGGGCCGCAGCCCGCGCCCGCTCCGGCCTGCAGGGCGGCTGCCGCCGGCGGGGCCGTCAGCCAAAGAAAGGGCCCGGCGCCCGCCGCTCCCGGCCGCCGCGGGCTGCTGCTCGCCGCGCGCGAGGCCCGCCCCCTCATCTGCATGCTGCCCGCCCGGCCCGCCCACCTCATCAGCATGCCGCCCGCCTCATCTGCATACCGCCCGCCCCAGCTTCCCGCTGCCAGCCCGCCCAGCCCACTCCTCTACACGCCGCCTCCCACCTTACCTCAACGCTAGGCCCCCAGCCCGCCCCGCCCACAAATCTGCATGCCGCCCCGCCCACCCCGAAACCCCCCTCCCCCCTGCCTCCGCGGAGCCCGCCCACCTCACCTGCAGGCTGCCCACTCGCTTCATCTGCATATAGGTCTGCAAAAGGCCATCGGGGAGGGATGCACCCGCTGACAGATTCGGGCCTCCAGGGGCAAACACTGGGAGACGGGCTGGAAAAACCCCACTGCGGGGAGACTGAAGCCAAATGCCGCGGGAAAGGCAAAATCGTGCACGTGAGAAATTAGGTCTTCTAGCGGGGAGTTGGCATAGGACAGGCGCTTAATAAGTATTTTCTGGGTGAATGGATGGATGGACGGACAAATAATGCTACCAGAGGAGGTACAGAAAAATAAAGCCAAAAAAGAATTGCCCATTATCCACGACGAATACTGTCACTAATAATAAAAATTCATGTAAATCTTAAATGGAAACAGTTTTGCCAATATCAGAAATAACAAAGCTATGGAAATCATCCTGAACAATTTCATAGTTAATCCTACAGTGGAAACACTTAAAATTAATTACATCTTGCAGAGAAAATATTTAGAACTAATAAAATTATGAATGGAATGACTGCTTATATCTCCTCCATCACTTTTTTTTCATAAATATTTGTTTTATTTATTTCTCTCTCCCCCCATCCCATTGTCTGGACTCACTCTCTGCTCTCGGTGTCTGTTCATTGTGCTCTCTGTGTCTGCTCGTTGACTTTTTAAGAGACATCAGAAACCGAATTCGAGACCTCCCACATGGGAGGGAGGCGCCCAATCACTTCAGCCACCTCTGCTCCCCTGCTTGTTAGATCTCATTGTGTTTCCTCAAACTGAACTCAGGACCTCCCATGTGGTAGGTGGATGTCCAATTGCTTGAGCCACATGCACTGCCCTCTCCTCCATCATTTTTTTTAAAGACTGATTGATTGATTGGTTGGTTGATTTCCTGCGCAGGGTGGCACTCCTGCACGTACCCCACGCAGATCAGCAATCCACACAGTCTAGCTTGCCACAAAGGCCAGTGTTCCCTTCACCAGGAGGCCCTGGACATTGAACCCTGGACCTCTTAAATGATAGATGGGAGCCCAATTGCTTGAGCCACATCCACTTCCCTCCTCCATCACTTTTAACACTATGCACTTTCAGTATTCATTTTGCCTGAGCTATCAACATCTCAAGACAGTTGTCAAAAAAAAAAAAAAAAAGATAGTTGTCAATACTTTATTTCACTTGACTTCCAGGACACCACACTTTCTAGTCACCTTTTCTCAGACCCCTCCCAGTCACATCCTTGACCTCTAAACTGTGGAGTCCCCTACAGCTCAGTCTCCAGACCTCTTCTCTATCTACTACTTTGCTCATCTCACCAACTTGCAGCTTTTAAATACCATCTGTACATCTCCAATGTGGTCCTCTCTTCTGAACTCCAGATACATTTATACAACTACCTTCTTTCTTTTTTTAACTAAAGCAGTTATAGTTTGACAGAAAAATCATGCAGAAAGTAGTGTTCCCATTTACTGACCCCTGCCCACAGCTTTCCCTACATTAATATTTTGCATTAGTGTGGTAATTTGTTGCAATTGAGGAAATATTATTATAATTATGGTATTAACTTCAGCCTACTGTTTACATTAGGGTTCTGTGTGTTGTACAGTTTCTTTAGTTTGTTTTCTTGGTGTGGTAACATATACAACCTAAAATTTCCCTTTCAATCCCTTTTCAAATATATAATTCAGTGGTGTTAATTACATTCACAGGGAAGCAGATTTGGCCCAACGGATAGGGCACCCGCCTACTACATGGGAGGTCCAGGGTTCAAACCCAGGGCCTCCTGACCTGTGTGATGAGCTGGCCCACACGCAGTGCTGATGCGCGCAAGGAGTGCCGTGCCACACAGGGGTATCCCCCACAGAGGGGAGCCCCCCGAGAAGGAGTGCGCCCCGTAAGGAGAGCCGCCCAGCACGAAAAAAGCACAGCCTGCCCAGGAGTGGCGCTGCACACAGAGAGAGCTGACACAACAAGATGACACAGCAAAAAGAGTCACAGATTCCTGGTACCTGCTGACAAGAATACAAGAGAACACAGAATAACACACAGCGAATGGACAGAGAGACCAGACAAGGGGCAACAGGCGGGGGAGGGGAGAGAAATACATTTTAAAAATAATAAATCTTTAAAAAAAATTACATTCACAAAGTTGTGCCTCTGTTACCATCACCTCTTGCCAAAAACTTTTCCATTACCCAAAAGAGAAATTCCATACGAATTAAACATTAACTCCCCATTCCTCACCCACACCCAACGCGTAAATACCTCATTGAGTCCCTACTTTCAATTCTTTTGGCTATATACCTAGAAGTGGGGTTTCCGGGCATTATGGTAATTCTATTCTTAACTTTCTTAAGAATTGTCAAACTGTTATCCAAAGGAGCTGCACCATTTTTCATTCCCACCAATAATATACTAATTATTCCTACTTTTCTCCACTCCTTTCCAATACTTACTTCTGTTTTTTAATAGTAGCTATTCTGGGTGTTAGATGGTATCTCATTGTGGTTTTGATTTCCCTGATGGCTAATGATATTGAGTATTGGTTATTTATGCCTCCCACAGTCTCCTCCATCTCCATCTGTGGAAACTCCATTTTTCCAGTGACTCTGTTTCAAAAACTTGATTCTTTTCTTTCTCTCACATCAACACCCAATCCACTAGCAAATCCTACCAGCAAAATACATCATAAATGCCACATCTCCTTACCTCTCACCACCTCCATTGCTACCACTGGGTCCAAGTGTGGTCGCAATTTCCAAGCCACCATCATCTCCTCCCAGGATTATTGCAATTGCCTGGTAGCCGTTCTCTCTTCTCCTGCCCCGACCTCCTCCTAGTCATTCTCCACATAACAGACAGAAGGATGCTTCTCATATCTAACTCAGATCATGTTATGTCTCTGCTAACAAGCCTGGTCTTAGTTTGCCTGAGCTGCAACTGGAAATACCACACAATGGGTTGGCTCAAACAGTGGGGCTCAGAGTTTTGAGGTTAAAAGAAGTCTGAAATCCAAGTATCGGCAAGGTGTCCTTTCCCGGAAAGGCTAGAGTGATCCTGCGCTGGCTGCCGGCGATCCTTGGGGCTCCCTGGCTTCCCCCCCACATGCTCAGGTCCTCTCATGTGTCGCTTCTGTGACTTTCTGGCTCTCTTTAAAAGGTCTCCAGTAATCCAGATTAGGACCCACCCTCATTCAGTTGGGCCACACTTGAACAAAAAATAACATATTCTCAGATCCTTTCACAATGGGTTCTCACCCATAGGAATGCAGTTAATATTAAGAATATGTCTATGTTGGGGTACACTTATTTAAACTACCCCAACTCTCCAATGGCTTTTTGTCTCACTCAGAGGAAAAGTCAAAGCCCTTAGCATGACCTCCAAGGCCCTGAATGACCTTCCCCTTTCTCTCTCCCCCACTCAGCGGACTCACCTTCCCCCCCCTCACGTTGCTTCCGCCTACACTGACCTCCTTGCTGTTCCTCAAATAAGGCAAGGATGCTTCCACCCCAGGGCCTTGCACTTGCTATTTCCTCTGCTGAAACACTCTTCCCCCAGGGATCTACATTATATAGATCACATGTGTCACCCTCTCCTACCTCCCAAGTCTCTACTCAAATGTCACCCTACTGAGAGGGGTTTCCTGATCTCGCCACATTAAATAGCAAAGCAGACCCTCGACACACACTCCCCTGCTTGACTGACCTCTTCAACTCGTACCACCAGTTAATGTACTATGTCTTCATTTGTTCACTAATTTATTGTCTCTTCCACTAGATTGTAAGCTTCACAAGAACAAGGACTCTTAGAAAAGAATTAATGAATGTATAGGCTGCATCAGACACACGAGTGTACTTAATTGCATCCCCCTTTTTTTATCCCCCCCCCCTTGCAGTTTGCTTGCTGTCTGCTCTCTGTGTCCATTTGCTGTGCGTTCTTCTGTGTCTGTATTTATTTATTTATTTTTATTGATCCCACCCACCCACCGTTGTGGCTTGCTTGTTGTTTTGCTCTCTGTATCCATTTGCTGCACTCTCTTCTGTGTTTTCACTTGTCTCCCTTTTTGTTGCATCACCTTGTTAAGTCGGCTCCCCGCGGCGCTTGTGGGCCAGGCGGCACTCCACAGCGCTTGTGGGCCCGTGGCTCTCCGCAGAGTGTGGGCGAGCCTGCCTTCACACAGAGGCCGCGGACGCAAACACAGGGCCTCTCCTATGGTAGACAGGAGCCCAACTGATTGAGCCACAGCGGCTTCCCTGCATTTCCTTTTTTATCAGTAGTTTGTAGCATGAATTGGTTTCTCCAACAACATTAGTTCAAAGACAGGAGTAAGAGTTCCATTTCCTAACCTATAAAACCTAGCACAACACTGAACACATAGAAAAAAATGGACAAGGAAAATAAATTCCATAGAACAATTTTAGATCATAAAGGTTTATGAGATCCAGTCCAACCCCCCTTTTCTAAGGTGAACTTTCAGCCCAGGAAAGATGTTGATATCCTAAAATATGTAATGGAATGATAGAAGATAAAGGCTGAGCTTGTTAATAATGAATATTGCACCAGTGACGTAACTTCAATTTATAGAACCATCACACACGGACATACAGAGTTTTTTAAACTAATGAGTCATCTTACTAATCCCATAAAATGCTAAGCAATTAATGTGTCCCTCTCTATGAAAACCCGACAAGAAGTCACGAACCCAAGATCCATCTAAGACTCCTACAGCCCTCCGAACTACCACATCTAAAGTATCTGGTCAAGTCCTGGGTATTTTATCTCCTTAACATTTTTCAAATCTAGCCTCTCTCTTCTATCTTGGCTGCCTCTTCTTTAATTTGGTGCTTCCTTCATCCTTACAGGCACGACCGTGTTGGCTTTTCAACATACCTTCTGCATTCAGCAGTTCAAATCAGATTGTTCAAATCAATCCTCCACCCAATTCATCAAAATTGCAAATCCAACCACATCACACTCCTGCTTAAGAGCTGCTTTCCATGGCTTCCCCTCTACTTTTAAGATAAAGTTTCCAGGTTTTCAGCAGGGTATTCAAAGGCTCTTTATAATCTTGCACCCCAACACAACCCCTATTATGACAGCCTCGTCTTTCAAAATTATGCCCTTACATTTTCTATTCCAGCAACACTAAACCACATGTAGCTGCTCCCTGAACACACCCTACTGTTTCAGGTCTCTGTGCTTTGACATCTGCTACAGCCCCTCTGCTTTCCCTCCCCGCCCATAACTTGGTTGTCTGGTAAATGCTTATTCATCTTTTAAATTCTTGCTCAGACATCACCTGCTCTGGGGAGCCTGCTCATTCAAGACAGAATAAAATACTCCCTCCCTCAGGGTTCTTTGTTCTTTGTAAATATTGTATTTTTTCCACATAATTACACTATTTAAATCACTCTTTATCTGTCAGTTTTCTAAGAGTGAGAACTGTTTGAGTGGCAATGAGGCTTTCTTATTCATTTTTGTATCCTTAATACCTAATATATGTGAATTAAATAGTAGTGTTTCTTTACTCTATAATACAGCCAAGATGCTACCTTCTCAAACAAACAGAAAAATTGTGAGGATTTTTTTTAATTTCTGAAGGATTCTTTATTATCCAGAGAAATCCTATCTTATCGAAATGAGACTACTAAATATTATGAAAACGCCAAGTGTGCCCAAAGTAATCTAGGATTGTAACAAAATCCAAATCAGTCATATACTTGATGTGTTTATTTGGAAACACAATGAACACTGGAAAATCCAAGAACATTTGGAAAAGGAAGAATAAACAGTAGATCTGCCTTATCAGAAGTAAAAATGTGATGGAAAAACAGGGTTACAAGAGTATAGAATTAAAAAAAAAATAGGTTAAAAACTTTAATATAAAATGACATTTTATATTAATTGGAAAATAGTTATTTAATCAATGGCCCTCAGAAATCTGGCTGTTAGGGAAAAAATTAAGTGAGATCTCTATCTCACTTTTTATGCCAAAATCAATTCCAATTAATTGTAAAATATGAAGACATAGAAGTCTGTGGTGGCTTGGAGCTGTATGTACACAGAAAAGCATGTTCTTAAACTTAAGAACCCATTCCTGTGGGTGTGAACCCATTGTAAGCAGGACTTTTTAAAGATTTATTTATTTATTTATTTCTCTCCGCCTCCACCACCCCAGTTGTCTGTTCTCTGTGTCTATTTGCTGCGTCTTCTTTGTCCGCTTCTTTTGTTGTCAGCGTCACGGGAATCTGTGTTTCTTTTTGTTGCATCATCTTGCTGTGTCAGCTCTCCGTGTGTGTGGTACCATTCTGGGCAGGCTGCACTTTCTTTCGCGCTGGGCAGCTCTCCTCACAGGGCGCACTCCTTGCGCGTGGGGCTCCCCTACGCAGGGGATCCCCTTGCGTGGCACAGCACCCCTTGTGTACATCAGTACTGCGCATGGGCCAGCTGCACACGGGTCAAGGAGGCCCTGGGTTTGAACCCTGGACCTCCATATGGTAGGTGGACGTTCTATCCATTGAGCCAAATCTGCTTCCCCATAAACGTTTAAAGAAGACAAAAACAGGTTTTCATGAGTTTTTTCATTGGGAAATAGGGATCCCCTTATATTCAATGATGTATGATGAAGTAATATATACCTGAGTTGATTTTTATTTAAAATTCTATATTATACTGCCCATATTAGTATATGTTGAAATAAATTTGGACACATATAGCAAATTATTTAGAAATAATTATATATGGTAAATAGCATTATAGAGCACTTTCATTTACTATGGCAAGTACCTCTGATGCCTTAACAATAAACATACTGTACTTTTATGATCAGAACACACAAAAAGAAAAAAAAATGTACATGTCCTTCCACCCAACAATTTCTCTTCTAGGAATTTATTTAAAAGAAGTAATTACAAATATACACAAAGATCTAGCTTGCACAAGTTAATGTATGAGAAATAATTATATGCCAGACACTGTTCTAAGTACATTATATATAAAACTTGCTTAATTCTTACCAAAAAAACACAAGATAATCAAAACTTTTTTTTTTTTTTGGCACAAATTAAAGGAATTGACCCAGACGGTAAGTAACTTGCCCAAGGCTACTCAGCTGTAAAGTGGAAGAGCCAGGATTTGAACCTGTGTCAGGGGATCCCAAGACCACCTCCAAGATTTTGTGATAGGCTAGGAAGACTCACAGGAATCATTACAGCCAAAAGATGCAAAGAAAGGGAAAAGGAACATGGGGTAAAGTCCAGGGGAAACCAGGCACAAGCTTGCAAGACCCCTCTCCTAGGGAAGTCATGTAGGACACATTTCATTCCTCCAGCAACAAATTATGACAACACGAGTGAAATATTGTCCACCAGCCAAGCTTATTAGAGATTCGGTACCTAGGGTTTTTACTGGGGGCTGGTCACATAGGCATCTCCAGCCTGGCACGTACAAAAATGCCAAACTCCTGGAAAGAAAACAGGTGCTCAGCATAAACCATACTTTTTGCACAAACAGCGTAGGGACAGTGAGCCACTCTTATCCATTATCAGCTGCCAGCCAAGTGCCAACCTTGCAAGCAGATCTTTCTAAGTATCACATCTCAGGCCTGCTATGCTAACTCTTTTCTGCACAGAACCCATACCATCTTACCCCAGAGCTTACATTCTTAACAAATGTCCACTGGTTCTCTTCTTTTTGTAATAGCAAAAAGCTGGAAATACTTAAATGTTCAACACAGAGGACCTGGTTAAACACATTATGATAGTCATTCAATGGAGTCTTATGCAGACTCAAAAAAAAAAAATGTTTCAGGAATATTAAATTATAAAGCAGACCCCTCCATATGTTAAGAAGACATATTTATACATAAACCAACAAAAACTATCTGAATACAGATACCGAGATAGCAGAGAAGGATTTGGAAAATTATACATCCAAACATTTATTGAGAATGGTTCTGTTTGAATGAGTGAGATTATGGTGTTCTTTATGGGTTTGTGGTGGGATTTTGTTTGTTTGTTTGTTTGCCTGTCCATATATTTTTTATTTTTCTCTAATCTACCTGTACTGATTTTTGCTTTTGTAATGAGGAAATAATTTTCATTTTGAAAAAAAACGATAAACTTAAAACAATTTCAGGTATAAAATTATTTATATTACCAAAAAATTCTTCAGTTTCTAAGAAGATACCTTAAAAAAATGTCAATGTCAGTATATAAAATTATTCAATACACAGTCATTACTTCCCGTAAGACCATTAAGCCTAAAGTGAAGGGAGGGATGGGAAGCAGATGTGGCTCAACTGATAGAGCATCCGCCTACCACAGAGGAGGTCCAGGGTTTGGTACCCAGGGCCTCCTGACCCGAGTGGAGCTGGCCCATGCGCAGTGCTGATGTGCACAGGAGTGCCGTGCCACGCAGGTTTCCCCCATGTAGGGGTGTCCCATACACAAGGAGCGTGCTCTGCAAGGAGAGCAGCCTCGCGTGAGAAGCGCAGCCTGCCTAGGAGTGGCGCTGCACACACAGAGAGCTGACGAAGCAAGATGACACAACAGAAAGAGACACAGATTCCTGGCGCCACGTGACAAGAATACAAGTGGACACAGAAGAACACACAGTGCATCAACACAGAGAGAAGACAGGAGGGGGAAGGGGAGAGAAATAAATAAAATGAAATTAAAAAAAAAACTTTAAAATAAATAAAGTGAAGGGAGGGATAGAAGATAGTTCCTAATTTTTACTTAACACCCAAGTACCTAGCATTTTTAAATAACATGGCATCAAGCTTTAATTGAAACTTTTTTACTTTTAAATACTTCAAATATATACAAAAGTAGAGAGAAATATTATAACGATCCTCTTTGTACATATCAATTTAACTTCAATAATTATCAACTCATGGCCAATTTTGTTTCATCTACCACCATTCACTTCTCCCCCACCCTCAATTAATTTGAAACAAATTTCAGATGGCTTATTCCACTGTTAAATATTTTAGTATGTATCTCTAAAGACAAAGAATTTTGTTAAAAAACAAAATCACAGTTCTTTTATACCAACCAAAAAAAACTAACAAACCCTAACAATAGTTCCTTATTGTCAAATAGCCAGACTTAAAATGCCCCTTTGGGGGAAACGGACTTTGGCCCAGTGGTTAGGGTGTCCGTCTACCACATGGGAGGTCCGCGGTTCAAACCCCGGGCCTCCTTGACCCGTGTGGAGCTGGCCATGCGCAGTGCTGATGCGCGCAAGGAGTGCCCTGCTACACAGGGGTGTCCCCCGCGTAGGGGAACCCCACGCGCAAGGAGTGCGCCCTGTAAGGACAGCCGCCCAGCGCGAAGGAGGGAGCAGCCTGCCCAGGAATGGCGCCGCCCACACTTCCCGTGCCGCTGACGACAACAGAAGCGGACAAAGAAACAGACAAAGAAACAAGACGCAGCAAAAAGACACAGAAAACAGACAACCGAGGGAGGGGAGGGGAATTAAATAAATAAAAATAAATCTTAAAAAAAAAAAAATGTCCCTTTGTGCCAAGATTTTTTAAAAATTATGATCCAAATAGTGTCTTCAAACTTAAAGTAACCAATAAAATAGCTGCACCCGTCACAGTGGATTAGTTATCTATCAGCCATTTCCTACCTCTTCCTGTCTGAAGAAGGCATCCACACACTCCCTCCTCCAAGGGAGGTCACCCAACTCTCACCTCAGGAGTGATTTTTATTACACAGTCCACGGCAATCATGGTGATTCCATTTTCCTTGCTAGTAATTGTGCCAAGGATGCTATGTGACCTGGTTCTGGCTAACAGGGGTACAAGGGTATGGAGAGTTGGGGAAAGTTTTCTTGATCTTAGCTCTTAAAGAGACACACTAGAAGAGATACCCTCCTTTCCACTGCATGTGTCCTCTCTTCCCAAGATGCCAGAACTGCAGTAGCCAGCCTGTGATGGAAGACCAAGCCAACCTACTGAAGATGGTAGACCAGAAAGATGGAAAGAACCTGGATCCTTGATGACATCACTGAGCCTCTGAGTCGCCCACCTTCTGCTTTATTATATAAGGTAGCACATTTCCTCCTTGTTGAAGAAACTATCTAATCTAGTTGCTATTCTTTTCTCTTCTTATAGCTCAGAGAGATTAAAGTATTTTTACCCAAGGGCATGTGGATTAAAAGTAGGGACCTGGCATTGAATTCAGGTGTGTTGTCTCGGAAATACTTCTTTCTACACTGTATTTTTCCAGCAGAAGCTGGCTGTAAAATCTTCTAAGAAAAGCCATCATTTCAGAATCCAGACAAAGCAAACAGTTTCTTGCAATAAGTAACTACACACTGTGGAATGTCCTTAAGGGAGAAAAACTTGAAAATCCTTCCTGAGTTACAGAGAACATTTTTATCCTCAACAGGCTTAACTTAAATATCAATAGCATCACTACAATCTAAATGAACAAAGACTGATATATAATGATCAGCACTATAAACCCATGCACAGAAAATTTCCATTTTCTCTATTTGTCTCATTAAGTGACCCTATTGAGACCACACCCTGAGCCTTTGAGAGCTCTATTACCTGCCCACCACTTTCCCTTGGAACTTGGTACAAATAATAAAAAGTCATCACTGGTGAACCTCGAAAACATTATGTTAAGTGAAATAAGCCAGATACAAAAGCACAAACATTGTACAATTCCACTTACCTAGAATGAGTCACAGAGAAAGAAAGTAGATTGAAGTTACCAAGAGATGAAGAAAAGAGGAAAGGGGGGTTGTTGCTTGGTGGGTACAGAATGTTTGGAAATTTCAAAATTAAAAAATTAAAGAAATAAGGTTTGGATACAAGCTACAACATGGATAAACCTTGAAAACATTATGCTAACTAAAATAAACCAGACACAGAAGGACAAATATTGCATGATTCCGCTGATATAAAATATTTAGAATAAACAAGAACTTAAGAGACAGAAAGTACATTAGAGGTTGCCAGGGGACAGGGGATAGGAGAATGGGGAGTTATTGTTTAATGGGAACAGAATTTCTCTTTGAGGTGATGAAAAACTTTTGGAAATAGATGATGGGAATGGTCGCACAGCATTATAAATATAATCAATGTCACTGAACAGTACATCTAAAAATGGTTAAAATGGCAAATTTTATGGTATATGGAAGATACCACAAAATTAATAATTTTAAAAAAATCATCATTGGCCTTCAAGATTCTGAAGTTCACACTACATGAGAAAGAAAGCCTAGAATGAACATCTACCCATGTATTTTGTATATCCCATCTTCTCCAAGGTCACAACAGTCTCGGGGTACAGATGAGATCATGTTAAACAGTATTAAATGATATTTTTCTGGCTCTAGAGATTAGTACTGCCTCTCGACCTCCATTCCCACTGCAAAGTTCTCCCCAATTATTTCTAGGAGTATCACCTTTCCTCAAAGCAAGTGTTCTCACTGACTTTATGGCATGTGTTCTTTATGTAGTCTCTTCTATGCAACCCCCAAGTCCAATTGCTTCCCCCACCCTCCACTCAACTGCACAAGGAGACTCCACTGCTACTGCCCAACTCTCTTCCCTACTCTGGCACTGGGATGCTTCATGACCAAGCCTGCCATCTATCCAATGTTGCTAATCCTGAAACCAGGCTTGGATTTCCCACTTGACTCAGAGCTGCCTCCCACCATTAGAACATATACCAATATTTGTCTTTATAACTGAATGAATGCAGAGATGTCTGGTAAGAATCACCACCAGAGTTTAACATTGGTTGCTTTGGAGAAGGGGTGCTTTAGATAATGCTGTAACTTTCTTTGTACCTTTCTATGTTAACATGTATTTCTGAAGATATCAAGCATGACTAATTTTAGTTAAAAATATCATTTTTCTTACCAAAAATGACAATCATGTGGCTTTATGCTGATAACAAAAGACAAGACTTTCTATGCCATAAAGGTTCTTAGATTCCCTTATTCAATAATAAAAAAGGATATCTTTTTTCTTTTTTTTAAAAGATACATAAATCACACAAAATGTTACATTAAAAAATATAAGAGGTTCCCATATACCCCTCTCCCCACACCCCCCACTCCTCTCACCTCCACAACTTCTTTCATCAGCATGGTATATTCATTGTATTTGATGAGTACATTTTGGAGAACTGTTACACAGCATGGATTATATAGTTTACATTGTAGTTTACATGCTCTCCCAGGCCATTCAGTGGGTTATGGCAGGATATATAATGTCCTACATCTGTCCCTGCAGTATCATTCAGGACAACTCCAAGTCCCAAAAATGCCCCCAGTAATGGGTATCTATTATGTACATGACACCATACAAGATATACAGATTCAAAAAGAGGAAAAGAGGCTTAAATTTCTTAATAAACCATAGGACAACTTGCTAAATAGAGAGAACAAAGAAACTAAGAGAAACTTAAACATGGAAATAGAGAGTAAAAGAGAGGTTAAATAAACTTTTTACTCCCTTGCCTACCTTAAAAAATAAAATAAAATAAAAAATAAAAAAGATTGTATCATTATTTCTGAACTAAAAAGAGCACAAGTCCTCACTCTGAATCAATCAGCATGACTGAAGCTTGGAGGGTGCCTCACATGCTGGGATAAAGTCTAGAAAGACACAAGCTTTGAAGAAGAGGAGAAGAAGGGGAAAAACACAGGGAGGACTACACTCTAGGGGTACTTGCTTGCTGAATGTGCTGCCAGTGGGATGATGACTGGGTTCAATTCAAAGTAACAAAGAATTATTAGTCAGGAAAGAGAAACAGGAGATGACAAGCATCTTAACAGAAATACAAATACAGTACTACTCAAGTTTTTTTAAAAGGGGGAAAGCACATTCTGTCATGAGGAGATCAACAAAGGTTGTATGTAGGAGGTGCTTTCTTGCGGAGCAGCATTTTCAAGACTATCCAGAGTGGCAGAAGAGAAAGGGGGAAGTGGGGGAGGGAGGTGCCAGTCACGGACATGTCTTTGTTCACCAAAGGAAACAAAGACTAGATTGTGAGAAAGTCCTGGGTGTGTTCAGAGCAAGCCACGCCATGGCCTAGGATTGAAGCTCCTGGCATAGACAGAGGAACAAGATAAAGCAGCTAGGGGACCACCCTGGGAAATCCCTGAATCCAAGGTGAGAGGTTCCTTCTCACCTAATGAGGGGTGCTGGAAGGTTTTCAAGCAGAGAAGTGGCACAATGAATGATGTGGCTTAGGAAATTACTTTTGTAATACAGAAGTTGCTCTCTACTTAACATTTTATAGACAACCAATTCACCAAAATAACCAATGCATTCCATTTGTATATTACACATAGCCTGACGCCCTGGGTAAGCTGAAAACTTTTGACTGGTTGGCTCTTCTCTAGAAGAACAACTGTGCACTTCTGCTCATGCCTTTTCAGTTGTCTGTATACTAAGAGTCAGAGGTATTTTTCCTAAGCCTGTTTATGTTAGTTGTATTTATGATTTTATTTATGCATGTAATAATTATTACATAATCCAATAAAATATGGGTGCAGAGAAAGACATATTTCTTTAAAAACTATGCCGAATGATTTAAAAAGACTCAGTGAAGGTGAATCACTTTTTATGGTTGAAGCAACTCTAAGGAATTAGGGAAATATTTGTAAACATGTAAAAGGATTCTGCATGCAGTCTTCTGAAGTGCCTAAGGTCATGCTCCTACTTAAAGAAACTAAAACTGGAAATCATAGATGTATTACAGGTGTGGAAAGATGTGAAGGAATGCCAATCAAGAGGCACATGCTAAGAAAATGCCTTGACCCCCCAAAACAGAAGATCAGTGAATGAATATACACTTGTCTGTTTTAGGTTAAAATAAAATGTTTCAACTGTGTAAATTTCACTTTTTATGATTCCTTGCTTTAATCAGCTCTCTCAATTAACTGACCATCACTGGTCCCAATCACACAGGGCAAGAAAACATGGAGCAAGGATTAACTAGCAGCAGCAACACAAATCAGGAAGTTGCAATGTTTTAGGTATGAGAGGCTGGGCTGTTTGGAGTAAGAGGAATCCAGAGGAATTAAAAAGAAATGGATAGATGTGACTGATAATGCTACTTACACATTGAGGGAAAGGAAGCTACGAAAGAGGAGACTTTGAAATCTGGGTGAGATATGGCAATTTGGTTAAGTCTAAATGTTAAGAGGGAGCAGTTCAGCAATTCTGCAATGAGTCTGGTGACTTCAGACATGCTGAGTCATGCTATAAAGTCCATGACAGCAGGGACTTTGGGTGTTTTATTACTTGCTGCATTTCCAGCTCCTTCAACAATGCCTGGCATGTAGTAGACGCTGTAAATATTTCTTGAATGAATGAGTACAAACGCAGACGGTCCACGAGATGTTTTCAGCAGTTGGAGAACTGTTTCTGGAGTATATGGAGACAAGTTGGGACAAGAGACACAGATTTGGAACTCATCAGGGATCTTGTCTGTTTTGTAATCGCAGGGCCTGGAACAATATGTCCCACGTGGAAATATACAAGAAAAGCTCTGAGAAAAGGTCTTCGACCTTACTAGCACTTAAGGGTTAGAAAGAACTTGAATGGAGATTTAAATCTATCACCCTACGATAATCTCTACCAAGGACTTGTTCAATCTAGAAGGAATAACTCTCTAGCAATGTGGTGGTTTGGAGCTGTGTGTACTCCAGAAAACATGTGCTTAAATTTTAATCCATTCTTGTGGCTGTGAACCCAATTGTTAGGAGGACCTTTTGATGAGGCTACTTCACCTTTTAAGAAGGTGTGGCCCACCTCAATCAGGATGGGACTTAATCCTATTGCTGGAGTCCTTTTTAAGCAGAGTGATATTCAAACAGACTGAAAGCAAGTCACAGGAAGTGAGAAGCTGGACACTGAAGAACCCGAAGACAAGGGAAATATCAGGAGACACCGCCACATGCACTGCCATGTGGCGAAGGAGCCAAGGGTTGCTGGCAGCCAGCCCAGAATGCCACATTCCTGGGGGAGACAGCATCGCCTCGATGATGCCTTGATTCAAACCTTCTCTTAGCCTCAAGACCGTAAGCTCATAAATTCCCATTGTTTAAGCCAACCCATTTCCCGGTATTTGCTTGAGCAGCCTAGGAAACGAGCAATAACAGGGAATTCTTTATTTCCTAATATCTAAGGATTATTGTGATATTAGAACATTCTTCCACATATTAAGTGAAAACCTGGTCTGACTTTTACTGCTTGGAACGAGAAAGGAGCCAAAAAGGTCCAAAAGAAGTTTAGTTAGACCAAGAAGGAATTGGTTGATAAAGTACAAGTGATGGCCACTTTGGAAGGAAATAACAAGTCATCTTAAAAAAGGAGAACATGAAAAGTCTAGGCAAGATGCTCCAGGCTCTAGAGAGAGAGATTTTTTCAAATTGCCATAATTCCTAAGCAGGAGTTACTGTTAAGGAAGATGATTCAAAAAGAAAAATCACAGCTTATACAAACAGCTACAGTACCACACTAATGAAGGATGTTGTTAATGTGGGAAAGTGTGGGAAGGGCAGGGAGTGGGACAAATGGGAATCCCCTACATTTTTTTGGTAACATTTATGTAATCTAAATATCTTTCTAAGAAAACAATTTTAAGTATACTAAAAATAAAAGCTACAGTTCAGATTCTGCTCCAGATGCCTTGTATATGCCCATTTAATCTCTGAGATGGGTATACTTAACTTTGTTTTACAGAGCAGGAAACAAGGTCAGACTTGCCCAAAGTCACACAATGATTCTGCAAGGACACTAGAAAATTCTCAAAATTGCAATCCTGACCCCAGAGGAGCAACTGATAGTGACTGAAGCAGAAACGAGGCTGTTTCTAAAGAAATCAGTATAAGTTTATAGGTTCTTCTCGATGGCAGTTTTCAAAATTGAAAAATAGGACACAGAGCCTTAGATGAACAGAAGAGGTTGGCGGAAACCTGTAAGAAAATGGTTGGGAACCTTAACCCTGAAAAGGACCCTGGTGTGTTCCACAACGATAAGGGGAAAAGCTGCTGTTTTAGTCATGTTTGTGGAAGGGATAAACCTACTACTTGAGGTCAATAGGTTAATGTTGATGGACAACAAAGGACTGCTTTTGCAGCTCTGTTTGTCTGTCCTCCCTCATGTACACACACACACACAAATGGTCTTTGCCCTGAAAAGAATAATTCAAACTTCAGTGAGAGGGATCTAAAGTCCAAGAAAGCTATCTAAGGAGTTTAAATGTCCTGGGCCTGGGAAATTACCTGCCCAAACACTGAGATAACTTGAGAATGAGATCAGGAACTGCCATCAAAAAGCCACTGAGAAACTAGGAAATATGGGCCAGAGAGATGTCTTTATGGAATGACAGGGAATAATCTCCAAGATATACTGGTAAGAGGGAAGTGGATTTGGCTCAACTGATAGAGCGTCCGCCTACCACATGGGAGGTCCAGGGTTCAAACCCAGGGCCTCCTGACCTTATGATGAGCTGGCCCACACTCAGTGCTGATGCACCCAAGGAGTGCCATGCCACATAGGGATGTCCCCGGCATAGGGGAGCCCCACGCACAAGGAGTGCACCCTCTAAGGAGAGCTGCCCCGCACGAAAAAAGTACAGCCTGCCCAGGAGTGGAGCCACACACACGGAGAGCTGATGCAGCAAGATGACACAATAAAAAGACACACAGATTCCCAGGGCTGCTGACAAGAATGCAAGCAGACACAGAAGAACACACAGCAAATGGAAACAGAGAGCAGACAATGGGGGGGGAAGGGGAAAGAAATAAAGAAAAATAAAAATAGGGAAACGGACTTTGGCCCAGTGGTTAGGGCGTCCGTCTACCACATGGGAGGTCCCCGGTTCAAGCCCCGGGCCTCCTTGACCCGTGTGGAGCTGGCCCATGCGCAGTGCTGATGCGCGCAAGGAGTGCCGTGCCACACAGAGGTGTCCCCGCGTAGGGGAGCCCCACACGCAAGGAGTGCACCCGTAAGGAGAGCCGCCCAGCGCGAAGGAGGGAGAAGCCTGCCCAGGAATGGCGCCACCCACACTTCCCGTGCCGCTGACGACAACAGAAGCAGACAAAGAAACAAGATGCAGCAAAAAGACACAGAAAACAGACAACCGGGGGAGGGGAGGGGAATTAAATAAATAAAAATAAATCTTTAAAAAAAAAAAAGAAAAATAAATTTTAAAAATTATATTTATATATATATATATATATATATATATATATATACTGGTAAGAGAAAAAAGACCAGTGTATAATGACATGTCCATTTGTACTACATGCATGTAAAGAAAAGAAAAAAAGATACCCGTTTGCTGACAGACATCTCTAGCGGGATACAAGATTGCCAGAGACTGGCGAACTGGATGGTTGGGCAAAAGGGTAGGAGCAAAACTTTTCATGGTATATTTTACATTTTCTTTTATCTTTCTTCTATTTTTCTTTTATTTTACAGAGCAATTATAGGTTTAAAGGAAAATCATGCAGAAAGTAGAGTCCTCACGAGACCCCAGCTCTCACAGTTTTCCCTATTAGCAACATTTCTACCGCATACAATTTGAACCAGGTGAATTGTATTACCTCTTCCCAAAAAATGAATAAAATTTTTAAATGCTTACTTGACGAAATACTAAGAGTCTTCTAGGACAGATTTTTAAAGGAATGGTTTGTAAGAAACCTAAAAGGAGACAAAGAATAAGCTAGTACAAATTAATTAGGAAAAATCACAGAAGAAGCCAAACTTTGATCTAGGACCCTTTCCACTTGCCTTCATTTCAAAACCCACAGACTTGGCCACGCCCAGTACAAGGAGCTGGTAACAGTGGTGGATTAATTTGCTGCCTATCTAGGAAGTGGCAGAGAAGACAGAACATATCTATGGCTATGTCTCATATATTTAATACTTTTGGTAGTCTTCTTGTTGCTCCATTTAACTATGTGTGTTTCTGTACTGAAGTCTTGTTTTCTTTTCCTCTGATATCAACCCCACACGCAGCTCCTAATGTAATACCCTGCACAAAGATTATGAAATATATGTTGACTTAATTTATTACAGATCTTTTGATGACTAGCTGTACTTTGGTATGAATCAAATAAGGATAAGGAGCCCATATAAACAGCGTTAAAAAAATCTGAGGAAGATTGAATTCTGGAGTGGGGGTATCAACCACACATACCTCCACTCTACTAACTGTATTTTAAGTTGCTTAGGAAAAGGACTTTCTATAGTATTAAACTAATTTTTGAAATGGAAATTAATATGCACACAAAGACAATTCAACAGCAAACTCAGTCATCCCAATCAACTTTCGGGAAAAGAGAGGTCAACATAGAAAATCCACTGTGTCAGCAGCCAGGAAAAGCAGGGTAAGACAGCAGAGCTGATAAAGTTTTCCACTGAGTGACTGGAACACTTCAGAAGGTCATGGACAATTTCAAGGACTAGAAATTTAATAGTCCATGAATTCAGTGGAAAGACTTCCAGGTTCGCTTCCCTCCACCATGATGCTTATACAGAACCAAAAAGCCAAACCTGCTTCTGGAACATAGACTGTGTCCTTTGGTGGAACCCTACTTTTCTTTCCCTTTTCTCTCTCTCTCATTTTTTTTAAAGATTTATTTATTTACTTATTTAATTCCCCCCCTCCCACGTTGTTTGTTCTCTGTGTCTATTTGCTGCGTCTTGTTTCTTTGTCTGCTTTTGTCGTCAGCAGCACGGGAAGTGTGGGCGGCACCATTCCTGGGCAGGCTGCACTTTCTTTCGCGCTGGGCGGCTTCTCTTTACGGGGCGCACTCCTTGCGCGTGGGGCTCCCCTACGCGGGGGACACCCCTGCATGACAGGGCACTCCTTGCGCGCATCAGCACTGCGCATGGGCCAGCTCCACACGGGTCAAGGAGGCCCGGGGTTTGAACCGCGGACCTCCCATGTGGTAGACGGACGCCCTAACCACTGGGCCAAGTCCGTTTCCCTCCCTTTTCTCTTATTCAGTAATGAAGCATGAGGTACTGGCCTCCAGGCCACATCACTTTAACCAAGATCCAGCTCAAACTAAAGGAACAACGTCCATGACCACTCTTTCAGAAAAACTAATAAATTAAAGTTCACCTTTCAGAGAAGAAGCTGAGCATTGTCTAGAACTTTTGTCCAGGTGTTCTAACAGGAAAGGCTGTAGCAATGAACAGTGTATTTTTTTTTCCTTTGGAAAGTGTCTTTTCATTCTCCGTCTTTGCTACAGTCACACAAAGCCTGAGTGGGTTTTTACAATGATCCCTGGAATATTTATTCACATGCATCTTCTACATTTCAGTTAATGGAAACCAATTACTTATTAATATCAATATCCATCACTGGTAACATAAATATCTCCATTATTGTTTACTGAAGTTTCTTATTCTAATACATAATCCAATCCTCTCTCCTGTTACTGGTTTAAAAACACCAAAATCTAATAACGATGCTGTGGTTTTTTACTAAATACTGTAATGGGAGAGTGAGTGTATGAATTATTTTAAGAGTAATAGAGGAGAAAACAACCTGTTGCATGCTAGTTCAACCATATTCATTTTATATAACTTTGTCAACCATACAATATTGAATACCTTTGTACCCTTTAGATTCACAAAGGAGACTTTTTTAAAAAAATGTTACAATTCCTGGAAATGTTGTGTTTTACTACTAACTGGTCTCTTTTGATCTTGTCACCATGAATCAGGTTTTCCTCTTTCCTCTGGCTCCTAGGAAACTCAAAGTCAACCTGGCAATCTACCACAAGAGTATATGACTTGACTGTATTTACCTAACTTCTATCTTTTGAGTTTCCTGTTTTTATTTCCCCTTTCATTTTCATACTCTTTTATTGATCTCAGTAGAACATTTCAAATTCTTTTACAGAGTAAGAAAGGAGATAAATTTAAAATGATAAACTCAGCTCTTCAGTTTTTTTAAATGAGTATTAACAAAATCCCCTCTCAGCCATCCAAGCTTCATAAATCTAGCGGAGCGGGTATAGCTCAGTGGTTGAACACATGCTTCAAATGTACGAGGTCCTGGGTTCAACCCCTGGTACCTCCTAAAAAAAAAAACAAAAAAAACTAAACCCACTGGTAGATGGTCTGGATGTTTGCTGGTCCATTTCCTGCGCTCCTCCTCCGCGACAGATGGCAGGAAGTGGGTAAGGATGGGTGCACGCCTGGCAGTGTCCACCGCACTCCCCCTCCAGGCTGACCTTTCCCTGCCGCCTGGGGTCCCTGCCAGCTCCTGCTGTCACCACCAGAGACAGCATATCTCACGCCCTCCCTTCTCACGCCATACTTACAAACTGCAATTGCTCTCTTGGATAAAAGGCGGCTGAGGGTCCCACTTTGTAAAAATGCCAACTGGAATCGAGAACTTCATTTGACCGACATCATGATGTGCCATATTGAGGAAGCTTCTGGACATCTTTCCTTTCCTTCTTGTACGGACGAGTCAGCATGGGAGCTGAGATAGGGGATTGGAGGGAGCCTGCAGAGGTGTGGGTTGGTGGGTCTGGGGGCACAGGATTGAGGGGTGGAGGTGTCAGATGGAAGTATGATTGGGGGGACTGGCTAAATTGAGCAAATAAGACTAAGGACTATTTGAGACTAAGGAGAGGCATGTTTCTCACTACCAGAAATGCTATTTACAAACATGGAAAGCGGGGAGGCAAGAAAGAACTCTGAGATGTTGGACTGAAATCAGAGGTATGGGTTTGTAATATACAGTCACATATGTACATAATAAATGCCAATATTATATGTAAGTATACATGATATGTAACTCTAAGTGTCTTGTGTTATATATGTATAAACTAGCAAGACTTGTAACCCTAAACACGTGTTATGAAGGACACCATTTAGATGCAGCAAAACGCTTGTTCACATCTCTTGTCCATGTCCTTGATCAAAAAGGGACTGTGCCTATTATCTCCTAGGACTGGCAGACCCCTCACCTTGAGCAAGAATTCTAAAAGCAGCTTTCCTTGAGACTTCAGTGACCTCCGTGAGTATATACTAGAATTAGTGCTGCTCATACAATGTCTGTTAAAGTCAAAATGGGAAACAACCAATGCTCTGAAGTAAAGGAAAATGTTATAAACTGTATTTTAAAGCATTGGGAACAATTTGGCTATAAGCAAATAACTAAAAGGAACAAAATTCTTGCACAAATCTGCATAGTCACAGAACAAATTAGAAATAGCCTAAAATAACGTTATTTTACGGTAAACTTATTCTGTTAGAGAATGAAAATTACAAGCAATATTAGTGAGTTGTGTATTTGTGTCTCTTTATTTGTGTTTGCCTATTTCTTCAACACCTGGATGGTAATATCAAATTAACAAATGAAAATTCTTAAAAGAGCCCTGTTCAAATTGTTAAAAATTAAATATCCCCTTATATATGTGAATAAATATTCCTGGAGCCCAAATTAGGCTAAGCAGGATGGAAAGGTCATATAGAAATCTAAATATAGAAACTATTGGAAAAGGAAAAAAGGTTTTCCTAAGCTCCTTGACCTGCCCAGCCTCCCCCACCCGCCAGGGCCTCTTTCTCTCTGTGAGAACTATGGCAGACGGGCTAAAGGTGGCAAGATAGGGAAATGTAAGTTTAGTTTAAAACTCTCTAGCCAGGGAACTAAGCATTGTAGTTTGGGGAAGCAGATGTGGCTCAGGAGACTGGGCTCCTGCCTACCACATGGGAGGTGGCTGGTTCAGATCCCGGTGCCTCCTAAAGAAGACAGCGAACTGACGCAATGGGCAGGCATCGCAAGCTGACACAACAAGAAGCACAGGAGGAAAAACATGAGACACAACAAAGCAGGGAGCAGAGGTTCCCAGTGCCTCCTAGGGAAGACAGCAAGCTGACACAACGGGCAGTCGCGGTGAACTGATGTAACAAGATAACCCAACAAGAGACACAGGAAGGAAAAACAGAAGGAGAGGGACAACAAAACAGGGCGTGCAGGTGGCTCAAGCGATTACCACCTCCCTCCCATATCGGAGGTCCCAGATTCAGCTCCCGGTGCCTCCTAAAGACAAAAGGAAGATAAAAAGACACAGCGAATGAAAAACAATAAGGGGCGGGGAGAAAGAAATTTTAAAACCTTCATTAAAGAAAAAAAGAATCATAGTTTGTCCTGTAATTTCCCAATTTAAGCCTTTTAAAAGCCTTAAAATAAGAGTGGTTATAATCTTATTACCAGATTTCAGTCAGTAAAGGAAAAGTCCTTGAAAGCTATTCTAAATTATGATTTTTTTCTAAATTATGATTTTAAAAAGTAATTATTCCAGAACCTGGTAGTCAGTATGCTTTTAAGATTTCACAGTTTTAGAATTTTATTAAAGATAAAAGGGGTTTTAGTCTCCTGTGGAGGAAGGAAAAAAACATTCCTTGCATAACTATAATTGTTTCAATTTTATTTAACTTGAATGTTATCTCCCTAGGTTTATAAGATACTAATAAAATAAATTGTATTATATATTTAATCTTTAAGATGCTGAAAATTTTAAGTTCAAGAGTAATGAAATATAGATCTGTCCTAAAGTGAAATGACTAGTTTTCACAGAACAGAATGAGGAATGTAAGACAAAACTTAAATGGAAAAAGTAAATTTCACTGGTTGTAACTGTAATTTAATAAGCTTATTTGAATGTAAAGTAACCAATCTAGATGATTATGGTTAATTATAAGAACTTTGTGACCTTGAATAAAAGGGTCAACTCAGACCAGCAGAATATCTCAGACTACATATAGTATCATGTGTTAAAAACTACTTTTTGAACTTGAATAAAAGGGGGAAATGGCAAAGACAAATGAATTTATATGGCTAAGAGGCTTCAAAAAAGAGTCAGGAGGTCATCAGAGGGGTGGCGAGTACACATGCCTCAGAAGGACCCCAGAAAAAGCCAAAGTAGATACAACCCCAGGTGCTGGTTCTCCTGAGGGCTATGGAGACCCACAGGGTATATGGTCATGGCAGATGGATTTGGAGTTCTGTGCCATGTCAGAGGGCCCTACTTTGGAATTTGTGCTCCTGAGTGTGATTGAGCTAGACTCAGATGTGACCTTTCTACACATGGCTCTTCTGTCACTTTTACTGAACCTGTGGTTGGCGCTAAGGATGGTCCATACTCAGGAAACTAGAATCTCTGGACTGCCCATGTGCCAGCTGGGCTCTGAGCCTCAGCAGAGTTGCAACTCCTACTCTCTGGTTCATTGGACCTACCCAGGTCAGCTAATATGTAGGTGAAGATGGTCAAACACCACACCAGGGAATCAAGAGTGCCTACAGCTGCAAGCTGAAGAATTGCATCCATCATCCATGTGGAATCTAAGCCCCCTCTTGATCTAGAGGTGGAGTGGACAGCACCATCCCAGGGTCCACAGGATGGAGGAATAAAATATGGATTAGAGTGGACTTACTGATATTCTACTATAAAAATATTGTGACTAGTAATAAAAGAAATTGTAGCACTGAGGTAGAGAAAGTTGCCACAGTAGTTGCTGAGGGCAGGGAGAGGAAAAAAGAGATGTGATGTAGGGGCATTTTTGGGACTTTGAGTGGTCCTAAATGATATTGCAGGGTCAGATGCTGGCCTTTATATATCCTGCCATAACCCACTGAATGTACTAGGGGAGAGTGTGAACTACAGGGCAAACTATTATCCATGTGGTACAGCAGTGCTCCAAAACATGTTCACCAAGTGCGACGAGTGTGCCAAAATGATGGGGCAGGTTGTAAAAATAAATAAATAAATAAATAAATAAATAAATAAACAAAGGTTTTTGGAGTTTTTAAAAAAATCCTGCCACTTAAAAGACTGGCATTTAATTAAAATTAATGATATTTTCATATATGAAACATTAAAAATATTCCCTGATTGCTAGAAATACCAGAAATCCTTGATATTTTGCAGAGACTATATGCTAGTGACTCAACTACAGCGCATCTTAAAAGTGTTAAATGATGCAACAATATACAGCAATGTTTGTTCTTCATCAAAACATTCCAAGACTGAAAAAAAAAAGAAGTTTGTAAAAGCACTGTCTCATCTGAAGTACTTAATTCTGGAAGCCATTATTAAATAGAAACCTAAATTGATATTGATAACAAAAAATAACTTCATAACTAAGAAACCTGTCAGAGGCCATCTCAATCTTCATATAAAGTGGTGGTTAGAGAAAGATAATCTTGATTCCATTGTGAACCTTAGATTTTTGTAAAGTAAGATACCTGTTAATGTAATCATGTTAAAGGTGTAAAAGCAAAAAGTGAAGTAAAATAATGGAGAAAGCATTTTTTCCTATACTACTAAAATAGGATACCTGTTAATGTAATCATGGTAAAGGTGTAAAGGTAAAAAGTGAAGTACTAATATATCACATAATTTGATATGTTATATATTGCATTGGAAGTGTTTAGAAAGTATAAAAAATTAAGAGAGAGAGTTCAGTATCGTCAAACTCTCTTGTGCATTCAAGCCAGATCCAAATACCCCGCATGGTGCCTCTCCATTTGAGTTATTGGCTAGGTCAATCACTACAACCCCTAAAACAATAAAGGTATCTACCACACCTGGACATGCTCCTGAAGTGGATAGAGAATATCTTGCAGTTCCACACTCCTGCAGCAGCTGGCAATGACTCAGTATGGCCAGATTACAATGGACATTGTCTCCAAACTGGCTCTGTTTCATAGTGCTGACAGGGCGCTACGTACCAGGCTGGTGAAACACTGGAGCTCCTCTCTAGGCCCAACAGTGCTGCAGCATGCTGGCTGTGTGAAGGACATACCAAGTGGAGCAATAATTACCAGAGTAATGTAAGAAGAACTTAAACCAACACAATTGGCAGTATTGCCTGTTCCCATGGAGAGACAGCACGTATGGTATTGCATACCTGGAGCTTAGATCTATTAACTGCAGCTCAAAAAGGAACTTATGCATTAAGGAGTATTAAGTAATGAACTTATATGCCTGATGAATACGATATTTCTTCTATTCTAGATCATATGCAAAAGGATACTGAACATGCTAAACGTCTTGGTAAACTTAATTTTCTAAGTAATTAATGAATGTATCTGTAAGATAAAAGAATGGCTCTCTTAAGTACTGTCTTTGTTTTGCTTGCCATATGCTTGTCTTGTTGTTGCCTACACTGTCTCCGTGAGCTTGTGTCTAGGGCAGTGCCTCTCTTCATACCTCTCCTGGCTGTTCTAGGCATAATCACCACTGCGGGAACTTTGGTTGGCAGTTTATACCAAACCCAGTTTGTTTACCCCAGTCTCTCCCTAGAGGTAACCAACAGCATAAAAGAGCTCAAGGAAGAATGCTGCTTCTCATCAACTTGAGAGGACGCGGCCTCTGAAGGCACCTGGCCTTTGTACGGGTCCAGGATGTCATGGCTGGTCCCCTTTCTGAGCCTGCTTACCACCGTCTTCTTTATTCTTTCAGTAGGATCAGGTATCTTAAATTTTAACTATTTCTTCCAGAATCAACACCTACCAGAACAAGATTAATCGTGCAGGCATTTCATCCAGTTCCAACCGTGGTGCCGGACCTGTCTTCCCTCATCCTCAGCAGAATAGCCAGAGGGTTCTACATCCTGTCAGGCAGGACTGCTCCCCCGACCAGCAGGAAGCAGCTACAGAAGAGTGACCACCGCCCCTCAGCTCCACTTAAAAAGGAGGGTGTAAACTCTCTGAGGGGGGAGTTGAGGCAGGTTAGTATAAGAAAAAGAGGGAAGACCCGCAGACCTGGCTGTGAGACCCCGCCCAGGAACTCCCTGCTACTAAAAACAAAGCTGGAAAGACCCCACCGAGACCCTGGCCACAAAGTCCCATTTGGAACTCTTTCTGGGGTCAAGAGGGTGCCCCAGGTAACTCCCAAATGACAGGCCTCCGCATCTGCCCCCCCCCCCAGAGCCAATAGGTAGGGCAATCAATCAGAACGGCAAACAGCTGTGGCCCCTCCCCAACGTTAGGGAAGGGGAAGAGGAAAGGCGTTAGAGAGCCCTAACCTGGGGCTCCAGGTCCACACCTCCACCTGTGGCATGCCTGCAGTCTACGTCTCGGATTGCGTACCTACCTCTCTTCTTGTTTCTTAATAAACTCTTTATTCCCTTGCCTTAAAAATAATAATAATAAAGGGACTGTACGTCATGAAGTTTTCCCACATGGTAGACGGAGGCTGACTGGAGTAGGTTTGAGCTGGGGAAGAGCTTTGGTAAGAGAGAACACCAATTACTTTACTTGTCAAATCTGCCATTTCAGATAGGAAATGGCCAGTACTGTCCATTTTCCAGTTTCTTTCTTTCCTTCACGTTCAGTTGGTGGTTCTGGAGTATTCATGGCTTCCTGCAGTATTTGTACCAGTTGCCATCATGGCTGAAGAGAATTTTACAATACTAAACACTTCTATTACTATTAAATCTGTATGTGTGTAGATCTAGACATAACATGAATTGTGTAATTTTGAGAGGGAAAATGCATCTCTGAGAAAGCAAAGCTTGAAAAATCTAGACAAGATGCTACAGACTCTAAAGCAGGTGGCTTGTTTTTTTTTTTAACTGTCATGGATCCTAAGTAGGAGCTTCTGTTAAGTTGGTTTGAGGGAAAAAATCACATTTTATAAAAATATTTATGTTTCAGGCTCTGAATTAGGTTGCTTTATAGGTTATTTCATTTAATTCTCTCAACTCTATGACATGGGTATGGTCATCTTCATTTTTAGATAAGCAAATATTAAGGTAAGAGCAGAAATCAATGAAACTGGAAAACAAAAATAATAGAGAAACTCAGGAAGCTAAATATAGAACTGCCATATGATCCAGCAATTCCTCTTCTCGGAATATATCCAGAAGAACTGAGAACTGTGACATGAACATTAACCAATGTTCATAGTGGTGTTATTCACAATTGCCAAAAGATGAAAACAACCCAAGTGTCCATCAACCAATGGATAAACAAAATGTGGTATATACAATACAATGGAATACTATGCTGCTGTAAGAAGAAATGAAATTGGGACGCATGTGATAACATGGGTGAACCTTGAAGGCCTTATGTTAAGTGAAATAAGCCAGATACAAAAGGACAAATATTGCATGGTCTAATAGGAACTAAATATGAAGAATAAATGTATGGAGTTAAAATCTAGACTGTTTATTAGGCGATAAGAGGGCTGAGATGGTGTACTGATGCTAAATGTATGTAGAAATTTTAATCAGCTTGACTGTAAAAGTGTATAAATGGAACAGATAATGGTAACACATTATAGTGAGTAGAACTAATACAGCTGGTTTATAAATGGGATTGTGGCTGAAAGGGGGTGGCCTGGGGATATAAATGTCAATTGAAAGAAAGCCAGAGAATAATCTACGGACTGAATAACACAGTAAACCCAGAAGTGGATGAGAATTGTGGTTAATAGTACAAATACAAGAATGTCACTCTCTGGACTAGAACAAATGTACATTTCTACTGTAAAGTGGTAAGAATGTGGAGAAGCATGGGAAAAATATAATTAATGTAACTATGGACTATAGTTAACAGCAATACTGTAATATTCTTATATCAATGCCAAAGACGCACTGTGCTAATGATAGGAAGGTATGGAAAAAATATACCAAACGTACATTACAGACCATAGTTAGTGGTTAACGGTCTGATGATATGATCTCATAATCCATAACAAACGTTCAAATGTATCAACAAATGGTGTGTTTATAGAGGGCTATTGTATGGGAATTCTGCACATATGCATGATTGTTTTCTAAGTTTCCAACTTCTGTAATAAAAATATATTTTAAAAAATAATAATAGGGGGAAGTGGATTTGGCTCAACTGATAGAGCATCCGCCTACCATATGGGAGGTTAAGGGTTCAAACCCAGGGCTTCCTGACCCATGTGGTGAGCTGCCGATGTGCAGTGCTGATTCACACAAGGAGTGCCATGCCATGCAGATAGGGGAGCCCCACATACAAGGAGTGCACCCCTCAAGGAGAGCCGCCCACATGAAAAAAGCTCAACCTGCCCAGGAGTGGCGCCACACACATGGAGAGCTGACACAGCAAGATGACGTGACAACAACAAAAAAGAGATACAGATTCCTGGTGCTGCTACCGCTTCTTGGCCTTTTGGCTAAGATCAAGTGCAGATTCCTGGTGCTGTGACAAAGAATGCAAGGGGGGAAGCGGACTTGGCCCAGTGGTTAGGGCGTCTGTCTACCACATGGGAGGTGCACAGTTCAAACCCTGGGCCTCCTTGACCCGTGTGCAGCTGGCCCACGTGCAGTGCTGATGCGCTCAAGGAGTGCCGTGCCACGCAGGGGTGTCCCCCGGGTAGGGGAGCCCCACGCGCAAGGAGTGCGCCCCATAAGGAGAGCCGCCCAGCGCGAAAGAAAGTGCAGCCTGCCCAGAATAGTGCCGCACACACGGAGAGCTGACACAACAAGATGACGCAACAAATAGAAACACAGATTCCTGGCCGCTGACAACAACAGAAGCGGACAAAGAAGATGCAGCAAATAGACACAGAGAACAAACAACTGGGGTGGGGAGGAGAAGGGGAGAGAAATAAATAAAATAAATCTTAAAAAAAAAAAAAGAATGAAAGGGGACACAGAAGAACACACAGGGAATGGACACAGAGCAGACAATGGGGTGGGGGAAAGGGGAGAGAAATTTTAAAAATTCAAAAATAATAATAATAATAGGGTGGGTTGGGAGTAAATACATCAAATGTAAGATATAGACTATAGTGAGTAGTAAGATTTTGATGATTTTCTTTCATAATTTGTAGCAAATGTCTCACAACAATGCAAGGTGTTGGTGGTGGGTTGACATATGGGATCCTTGTATGATGTTCATGTATGTTCACGTATAAATGATATAAAAACAATTATAATAGGGTGGGTTGGGGGAAAATGCACCAAATGTAAGATGTTTTGGTTAGCAGTAATATTTTGGTGGTAGCGTGAAGTATGAGAGCGCTGTAGGAGGTATGTATGTTTATTTTGTAAGTTCACAACAATTACTTTGCAATTATTGTTTATGTATGAGTGATACTTAAATAAAATTTTAAAATATCAAAAAAGTCCATTGCATTTCAGTATACTACCAATGGACATGCAAATGCTGAAATGAAAAGTACAATTGCCAAAAAATGAAAAAGAAAAACTTAGGTGTAACTCTAACCAAGCATGTACAGGAATTTATTCTGAAAACTACAAAATGCTGATGAAAGAAATTAAAGATCTAAATAAATGGAGAGGCCTACTGTGTTCATGGACTGGAAGACTCAACATAGTAAAGATGTCAATTCTCCCCAACTTGAAAGACAGGTTTTTGACACAATTCCCATCAAATCCCCAGCAAGATTTTTTGTAGATACAGACAAGGTTATTCTATAACGTATATGGAAAAGCAAAAGAACCAGAATAACTAAAACAACTTTGAAAAAGAAGAATAATATGGGAAACAGTCTATCTGATTTCAAAATTATGTGGTATTGGTAGAGGGAAAGACACATAGACCAATGTACAAAATAGAGAATCTAGAAATAGACCCACACAAACATGCTGAAATGATTTTTGACATATGTGCAAAAGCAAATCAATGGGGGAGGGATACCCTTTCCAACAAGTGGTTCTGGAACAAGGAAATATTTATAGGCAAAAAAGCATACCTCAACCTAAGTGTCACACTTTACACACAAAAAAACTAAAAACAGAGTACAAACAGGCGTAAAGTGTAAAACTATAAAACTTTTAGAAAAACCATAGGAAAAAAAATGTCAAGATCTAAGGTTTTTAGACTTGACATCAAAAGCACAGGCTATTAGAGGGAAAAAAATGATAAACTGGATTTCATCATACTTAGAAACATTTGCCCTGGAAACAAAAACAAAAGCAAAAAATACTGTTAAGAGGATGAAAGGACAAGCTACAGACTAGGAGAAAATATTTGCAAACTACATATCCAACAAAGTATCTGAATAATAATAAATAAAACAACACCTAAAACACAACAGTAAAAAAAAAATTGGTTAGAAAATGGGTAAAATAACGAACAAACATTTCACCAAAGAGAATATACAGATAGCAAATGAGCACATGAAGCTACTCAACACCATTAGTTGTTAAGGTAATGTAAATTAAAACCACAATGAGATATCAGTACATAATGATTAAAATGATTATAATGAAAAACAGTGCCAACATCAAATGCCAACAAAGGTGCACAAAACTGGATTTATGATGGGAATGTAACATGGTATAGCCACTCTGGAAAACAATTTGGCAATTTCTTAAAAAACTAAACACTCAACTACCCTATGACCCAGCAATCACACTTTCGTGCTTCATGCCAGAGAAATACTCATAGAAAATGTTTACAGAGAAACCTGTACACAAGGGAAGCAGATATGGCTCAAGCAGTTGGGCACCTGCCTACCACATGGGAAGTCTGAGTTCAGTTCCCAGTGCCTCCTCAAGAAGACGAGCAAGACAGCAAGCTGGCATGACAGGCTGGTGTGGTAAGGTGTCGCAACAAGAAGACACAATGAGAGGGGAGTGGACTTGGCCCAATGGATAGGGCATCCACCTGTCACATGGGAGGTGCGCGGCTCAAACCCTGGGCCTCCTTGACCCGTGTGGAGCTGGTCCATGTGCAGTGCTTATGTGCGCGAGGAGTGCTGTGCCACACAGGGGTGTTCCCCGCATAGGGGAGCCCCACGCACAAGGAGTGCACCCCATAAGGAGAGTCGCCCAGCACAAAAGAAAGTGTAGCCTGACCAGGAATGGTGCCACACACACGGAGAACTGACACAACAAGATGATGCAGCAAAAAGAAACACAGATTCCCAGTGCTGCTGATAAGGATAGAAGTGATCACAGAAGAACACACGGCGAATGGACACAGAGAGCAGACAACTAGGGGGGGAGAGGGAGGGAAAGAAATAAATTTTTAAAATTTTTTAAAAAAGACACAATGAGATGATGCAATGAGATGACAACAAGCAGGAAGTGGATGTGGCTCAAGCGACTGGGCACCTCTCTCCCACATGGGAGGTCCTGAGTTCGGTTCCCAGTGCCTCCTAAAAAAAAAGATGAGCAGACACAGAGAGCACACAACAAATAGACACAGAGCAGACAGCGAGTACAAACAATGAGTGGGAGACAAACAAATAAAATAAATCTTAAAAAAAAACCCACAAAAGCCTGTACACAAACGTTTTTAACAGCTTTATTCATAACAGAAAAAAAAAAAAATGGAAACAACCCAGATGTCCTTCACTGGGTGCAACAACTTGGATGAATCTCCAGAGAATTATGCAGAGTGAAAAAAGCCAATTCCCATATCATACATTCTATATGAGTCCATTTATAAAACATCATTGAAATGACAAAATTATAGAAATGGAGAAAAGATTAGTGGTTGCCCAGGTTAATGAAGGGGTTAAGGGTGGGAGGGAAATGGGTGTAAGTTAGTAAAGGGGGTGCAGGAAATCTTTCTGGATTATTTCAATTTTTTTTTTAATCCAAGGAACAAATGGAAGTGACCAAAAGAATCAAAGAAAATATGTAACATGGAAGGCATACCCAGCAGGCCAAATATACATGGATTTGAAATTCCTGAAGGAGCCTCCAGGGTAAAAAGAAATACAATAGTCAAAGTAATAACAGAATGCCTTGAAGGAAATCTCATAAAATCCATCGCCCAATCCTAATAAAAACTCTAAAATAAAAAGACAAGGACTTTCTTAACACAAAAAAGGTGTCTCAAGCCAACATTCTGTGTCCTATTCAATGGAGAAACACAAAAAGCACTCAGGAGTCAACTGAGAGCAAGACACGTCATCACTAGCATTTTACACAATTTGGGTCACACACAAAATACTGCAGGAAACATAAATAAAAGGCCCGACCACTGGAATGGGGACGGGAAAAACCACTTTACATGCAACTGAGATAACTGTCTACTTGGGGGAAAAAAACCTTTAGTACTAAGAAGAGGGGCCAGTAAGGGAGTGATCCAGTTATTAATTAAATATTAAAAAACCGTTGGCCTTTAATTAATAGTACAATTATATAAATGTGCTATCATCAATTGTAACAAAAGTTCCACAGCAGTGCAAGGTGTTGGTGGTGGGGTGGTATATGGGAATCTTGTGTTTTATCCATGATTGTTCTGTAATCCCACAACTTCTCTGATAAAGGGAAAAAAAGTTGTAGGCCTTCTTATCTAATTTTTTAAAATATAATGAATAAAGATTACCATTCACAATAGTAATACAAGTATAAAACCTAGGAATAAACTCAACGGAAAACTGAAAATAAGCAACCTTCAAAGAAAGACTGAAAGGGAAGCATTTGTGGCTGAAGCAGCTGGGTGCCCACCTACCCCATGTGAGGTCTGGGTTTTGGCTCCTGGTGCCTCCTCAAGAAGAGAGCAAGACAGCGAACTGACAGGACCTGCTGGCGCAGACGCAGCGAGGCGATGCAATGAGGGGACGCAATGAGGAAACATAACAAGAAACACAACAAGCAGGAGTGGAGATGATTCAAAACCGATTGGGTGCCTCCCTCCCACATGGGAGGTCCCGGGTTTGGTTCCTTCTTGATGCCTCCTAAAAAGAGGACGAGCAGACACAGAGCGCATACGACAAACGGACACAGCTAACAGCGAGCACAAGCAACAAGGGGGGGGGGCAATAAATAAATACATCTTTTTAAAAAGCCAGTATTGCTCTTTAAAATAAAAAAAGGGACTGAGAGAGGGAGAGAGGGAGGACTGGGAAAAACGGGGAGACAGCTCCACTGCTAGATGGAAAAACGCTTTATTACAAAGACGTCAGGCGTCAGGTCTCCGCTCAAAACCTTGCCAGAGCTCCCCAGCTCGGCCAGAGCGAAAGCGCGAGGTCCTCAGCCGGCGCCCCAGGCTGGAGCCCGCCCCGGGTCTCCCCGCTCTTTCCGCGCCTGGCCGCTCCCCGCCCGGCTCCCGCTCACCCCTGCCCCGACCCCCCAGCTCGCGCCCCGGGCCGGCCAGCTCCGCGGGAAGGCAGTCCCCGCGGCCGGGCCTCGGGCGCGCTCCCCACCACGCGTCCCTTCCGCCGACAACAGTGCGGGCACCCAGCAGGCGCTCAAAAACAACCGCCGAATTCACCAATACCGTAGGAAACGTCTCAAGGGCCGGGTAACGAGAACGTTCCTCAGACCCGGGTCAGGCCGCGGCGCTCTGGACGAGGCCGCCCTCTAGCGGCCGCGCTCCCGACGGCTTCTGGAGGCTTCCAGGACGTTCCGTGGGACTCTGAGACCCGCTGTGGGGCCGGCAGGGCGGCAACGCCGCGAGAAGCGCCCCCGTTCTCTCAAAGCGACACCCGTTAGCGCAGATGCGGAAGACGCAGGGGACACAGGAAGAAAACGGGAAAATAAGGACGGGGCTGTAACTCGATACGGCGATGCCGTCGATGAGGCGTCGTGGGAAGGACGGGAGGTCCCCGAGGCCCTTGGGGGGACACGGGATAAAACACCAGCCCTAGCGCCGTGGAACGAGGTCGTGAAGGAGAGGCCCCGCTGGCACCCCGAGCGGCTCCCGGGAAGCAGCGGCAGAAAAATGCCTTTTTCAAGGGAGCCGCCGGTGACAGCCTGAGGCCCGGGTTCCAGAAGCAGGAAATAGCCTTGAAAAGAAGGCAAAGGCCTGCGGGAAGCTCGAGCTTTCTACCTCAACCCCACCTGCGTCCCGCGGCGAGGCGGCGCTGAGTGCAGGTGCCCCGTGAGGACACTGTCATGATTCCACTGCGCCCTGGCACTAGGCTGGAGGGACTCTCCCTAAGGACGCGCCATTTCCCAGGAAAGGGTGCCTACAGGCTGACGACAGGCTCAACCACTGAGACTGCAGAAATCACAGTATTATGTTATCCAGAATGAAGACAGTGGAAAACACAGATTAGACCACACCAGGCGCAACAGAAAATGTGCCCCAGAGTCCCAAAATTAAGACCCAAGTGCCGTAAAAATAATTCTGTCCCCTCAGAGTTTGTATACGCTTTATCATTACATCTTTCCTTTAAGAGGAGCTCAACTACATACGGCCAGCGTTTTCCTTATTTCATTTTATTCCCTTTCCTCACAACTGAACCGATGAGAACTGTTTTTGGTTTTGTTTTTTTTTTTTTCAGGGTAGGCAAGGGAGTAGAGCGTTTATTAAGGAACAAGAGGTGAGCTGGAACACAACCCCAGCACAGGTGTCGGTGGGCTGCAGCGTGAGCCTTTAAGATCTCGCCCCCTCCCCGTTCCCACTGCCGCGGGTGGTCCCGGTTATTTGCTGTCCTGATTGGTTGCCTTATGTTCCCTCCTTTTTAGCTCTCAGGGGAATTAATGAGGAAGACTTTTGTTTGGGGTTATCTGGGGCTTCCTCTTGACCCTGAGGGAGTTCCAAATGGGACCTTGTGGCCAGAGTCTGGAAACTGCATGGTATTGGCACAAAGATGGACTAATGACCAATGGAACAGAACTGAGAGTTCTGACACAGATCCTGGCATATACAGTCACCTGATATTCAACAAGGCCACCAAGCCCACTCGACTGGGAGAGAATGGCTTCTTCAACAGATGGTGCTCGGAGAACTGGATATCCATATCCAAAAGAATGGGAGGGGAACACCATCTCACACTTTATACAAAAACAGGGAAGCAGACTTGGCTCAACGGTTAGAGCATCTGCCTACCACATGGGAGGTCCACAGTACAAACCCAGGGCCTCCTAGACCCGTGTGGAGCTGGCCCACACGCAGGGATGTCCCCCACGTAGGGGAGCTTCACATGCAAGGAGTACACCCCGTAAGGAGAGCTGCCCAGCACAAAAGAAAGTTCAGGCTGCCCAGGAGTGGTGCCATACACACAGAGAGCTGAGGCAGCAAGATGACTCAACAACAACAACAAAAATGAGACACAGATTCCCGGTGCCGCTGATAAGAATAGAAGCGGACACAGAAGAACACACAGCGAATGGACACAGAGAACAGACCAACCAGAGGTGGGGGGAGAATGGGAAAAATAAAAATAAAAAATAAATCTTAAAAAAAAAACTCAAGACAAATCAAAGATCTAAATATAAGACCCAAGACCATAAAGCTCCTAGAAGATAATATAGGGAAGCATCTACGAGATCTTGTAGTAGGAAATGATTTCATAACCTTTACATCCAAAGTGTGAGCAATGAAAGAAAAAATAGATAAATGGGACCTACTCATAATTTAAAACTTCTGCACTTCAAAGAAGTATGTCAAGAGAGTGAAAAGGCAGCCTACTCAGTGGGAGAAAATATTTGGTACCCATCTACCCTAGGGGCCTAATATCCAGCATATATAAAGATATCCTACATCTCGAAAATAAAAAGACAAACAACCCATTTTAAAATGGGGGCAAAAGATTTAAAAAGACAGTTCTCCAAGGAAGAAATACAAATGGCTAAAGAGCACATGAAAAGATACTCAACATTACTATCTATTAGGGGAAATGCAAATCAAAACTACAATGAGATATCATCGTACACCTATTAGACTGGTAGCAATTAAAAAACAGAAGACTACAAGTGTTCAAGAAGATGTGGAGGAAAGAGAACGCTTACCCATTGTTGGTGGGAATGCAGAATGGTGCAGCCTTTGTGGAGGACAGTTTGGCGGTTCCTCAGGGAGCTAACTATAGAACTGCCATATGATCCAGCAATCTCACTACTGGGTATACTCCCAGAAGAACTGAAAACAGGGACACAAACAGATATATGCACACCAATGTTCACAGCAACATTATTCGCTATTGCCAAAGGTTGGAAACAACCCATTGTCCATGAACAGATGAATGGACACTGGTATATACATACGACGGAATATCACTCAGCTCTAAGAAGGAATACAGTACTAACACATGGGATAACAGAGATGAATCTTCAAGACTGTATCTTGAATGATGCAAACCAGGCACTGAAGGGCAAATGTTACATGACCTCACTGAAATGCATTAAGCAAATTGAGCAGACCCACAGAGCTAGAGTCTGGAAGACAGGTTTACAGGGGACAGAAAGGGAATGGAGGGTGGAGAGCTGACACCTGTGATAAGGTGGAAGGGGGGGACTGGCAGCAATGTGATTAGGTTGGTCCACACTGGTCTGTGAGGGGGAGAAGGGTATGGGGCTGGGTTGGACTGTTCATGGAACTGAGGGGAGCAGCAGGTGGACCTGCAGATTTGCAGGTCTGTGGAGAAAACTACAATAGTGGGAATGTTTTGTGCAAATATGACAGAGGAGAATTACCGGTGTGGGGCTTCTGGTGTGGAGGCATATGCGGGACATGGTGCACCTGGGGCAGGTCTCTATGGAATATGGACGTGTACATCTTGCCATAGTGTTATCTCAGTAGGTGAAGAGCCACACGACAAACAAGAAAATACTCAGCTCCCATCCTGGGGAGTCCTGCTAGGCTCTCAGAGGGACAAGAACCCCCTGGGAACATAGGCAGTGCCTAATAAAAGAAAACAGACCAATATGTCCAGCCCTCAATATTATTTTAAGTCACTACAAACCCAGCTTTGTTCTTGGTAGTGGCCTTCCGTCGGGGGTTTCTGGGCGAGGTGGGAACTGTTTTAAGTCCAGTGAACAACCAGTGGAGGAGGTTTATCTCGATTATATTGAGATTTTATGTTCTTTTGACTAGTACCAGTACTTTCATTTTCCTGTTTTTCATGCATGTGAAATAGACAAAATGTAATCAAATATTCAAATGACTAACCAAATACTACTGTACAATGGCAATACTTATAAAAGAGACGTGCTGGCTGGCAGACACTGAGATGACCACATGGTTTTTAATTCTTTGATCTATTACTATTACATGATAGATTATACTCCTAGATTTCCTAATATGAAATCATTCTTATCTTTCTGGCAATAAATCCACTTGGTTGTTAAGTACACTATTTTTGTTTTAATTTACTGTTGAATTGTACTTGCTAACGTATTTTAACCTAATATTCTGGCATCAATATTTAAAAGATTGGTCTGTCATTTTGCTTTGTCAACTTTTAGAATCAGTGTTAGGTTGGCTTGGTAAAACTAATTTGTACTTTATTCTCTTATACTTTTTAAAATTGGTGTTCTGTTTTTTGTTTTATTTTTAAAACCAAATGTATGTGAGTATGTTTAGAATGAAAACAGTCTTTAAAACAGTAAAACTATGATATATGATACGGGAACACAAGGCCTTTGCCCATAAATCCTAAAAAAAAACAAAAAACAAAAAACAAATATAACCTTCACAGCTTTTTCTGAGAACTGAACAAAGTAAAATATACTCTTGAAAAGCTAGCCTAGAACATGATGTTTTATGTAAAGAGTATAAAAACCAAAAGTATGCTCTCCTTTAACATCTCTTACAAGTTAATAATTATATGTTTCAGCCATTTTTCCATCTTAGACAATTTAGCAATATATTGACAGCTGCATTACAAGAGGTAGATCCCATGGAAAGCTTAACTTTATGAGCTCAAAAGGAAAATTAAATTAATTCTTTGACATTCTACGTCTCTCATGCTCTGAACTCAAATATAGTGGCTAAGCAACCTTTGTTGATTCTCACAAAACTAGTATCACTGAGAAAGTTTGCAGGTTCCAGCTACCCCCACCCCTAAGTGACTCCTTGCAGCCCTCACTGACCCATTGATGCTAAGATAAATCTCCCAGTTTTCCATAGGGTTCAGGACAAATATCGTGCATCCACCTCGGCACCAGGCCTACAGATTTTATTCATTCATCTCAGGCATCTGAGAACAGGTTGCCTGGACCTCAAAAGGGCTTCACACACGCATGGTGACAAAAGGACAATTAGAAGGACAGAGAACCAGAGCTCCCATTTACCTTTTTATCATCTGTCTCCCCCACCCCAAATATAACTCCTTGGGGAGGGGATCTTGTCTGCCTAAGACAGTTCCATGCACAGGGTACCTGGAACATCTATATCTGCTGAGGGAGCGGATGAATGGGTCCTCGGAAGTGCTTCTGTGAATGGCCAGCTTACCGGGATTGCTCCTCGGGCGACTCTCGGCAAGCTCGGAGATGGCCCCGGCCGTCACAGTCTTCTTGAGTCGTGCAACTCCTGAAGGGGTGGCACTTCCGGGTTTGCTGAGCATGTCCTCACTACTGGCCCTCTTGAGCTAAGAGAGAGGGAGGAGGGAAAGCGAGAGGAGGAAGAAGTACATTGTCAGTAAGGAGTACTCTAAACCAGCAAATGATTTAAGCTGTACTGTGTGCCCAGCAGTTCAGATAAATCTTTAAAAAACCACAAAAACCTATACACAAATGTTTTTAACAGCTTTATTCATAACAGGAAAAAAAAATGGCCCTGCTCCACCCTACTCTGGTGACTTTGGAGTCATCTACGGAGGGTCTGGGGTTTAAACATTGCACAGTTTTAAAAAATGTCCATATTTGCATCTTTTAAACTTCAGGGTATTACTCTACATACCCCTAGAATGGCTTGAAAAAGGAAAAAAATATTAATAATTCCAAGGGTTGGTAAGGTTGGGGATCAACTGGAACTCCCATATTTTGCTGGAGTGGGAATTGGAAAACCACTGCAGGAAAATGGCATTATCTACTTATGACTCAGCAATCCCACTCCTAGGCATACATCCAAGGGAAGTGAGTGGATATGTTTACCAAAAGAACGTCCACAGCATCTTTATTTATAAAAGCCCCAAAATAGGATAACCCAAATGTTCATCAACAGGAGAAGGGATAAATTAGTGGTATAGCATATGGGGAAACTACACAGCAATACAAAAAAAGAAATGCTGATAGATAGTTGGCTGACACAGACATTATGCTACTCTCATGGCTGTCAGCTCTTGTGTCTGTGCGTCACTATGCCCATTATGCTATGTGGAAGGAAGCAGACACAGCGGGGTGCATACCTACTACATGATTCTATTTGAATGAAGTTCAAGACCCAGCAAGAACAAATGATGGTGGATGAAGTCAGAATAGCAGTTACCTCTGTGGGGGGTTACTGGGAAGGGCCCTTCTGGGGGTGCTGGAATGCTCTCCAGTTGCCTAGCTGGTGGTGACATAGGTACATACATATGACAAAATTCCAACAGCTAAGATTAAGCTTAGTGTACTTTTTGTCTTTTAATATGTCATGCCTCAATAAAAAGAAAGAAAATGGAAAAGAAAATTGGGGGTGTTAATTTGGGCAAAGCCCTGGTTCCACTCCCCAGGGACAGGCTGCAAACGCTACCCTGCTTTGTAAAAGGGGCAAGTTGGTAGAAATCTTAATATTAGTCAAGGATTCCTGGTCAAGATTCTAAAACAGGCGGCAGACTTGGCCCAGTGGTTAGGGCATCCGTCTACCACATGGGAGGTCTGCGGTTCAAACCCCGGGCCTCCTTGACCCGTGTGCAGCTGGCCCATGCACAGTGCTGATGTGCGCAAGGAGTGCCCTGCCACGCAGCGGTGTCCCCCGTGTAGGGGAGCCCCACACGCAAGGAATGCACCCCGTAAGGAGAGCCGCCCAGTGCGAAAGAAAGTGCAGCCTGCCCAGGACTGGCGCCGCACACACAGAGCGCTGACACAACAAGATGACACAACAAAAAGAAACAGAGATTCCTGTGCCACTGACAACAACCGAAGTGGACAAAAGAAGACGCAGCAAAAAGACACAGAAAACGGACAACCAGGGTGGAGGGGGGAAGGGGAGAGAAATAAATAAATAAATCTTAAAAAAAAAAGATTCCGAAACAAATGATTAAAAGGAGGATGTGTGAGCACTTCCAATCACTAGATATGAACATAACAAAACTATCCAAACAAAAGTATGGACTTGTTCCAACTATATCTCAATAAACTGCTTAATAAATAACATCATTATGTATGAATAGTCAGAAATAACAGCTATATACAGCAGGGGTAACAGAGAAATTGAGAAGTGAAGAATTTCATTTGTTTGCTTTTTGTTTTTTATTATTACTGAGATAATGAAAGTGCCCTAATAATGATTGAAATGATGAATGTACAAATACCACTGATTGTACACTTTGGATGAACTGTATGCTTTAATAATATGTATCAATAAAATTTGTTTTTCAAAAAAAAAAAAGATAGACTTGTAACAAAAGAACCAAAGAGGACACTTGGGTTGACTCAGAATCCATGCTATTGGGAAGTGGACTTGGCCCAATGGATAGGACATCCGCCTACCACATGGGGTGTCAGCAGTTCAAACCCCAGGCCTCCTTGACCCGTGTGGAGCTGGCCCACGTGCAGTGCTGATGCACACAAGGAGTGCCCTGCCACGCAGGGGTGTCCCCGCGTAGGAGTGCGCCCCGCGCAAGGAGTGCACCCCGTAAGGAGAGCCGCCCAGCACGAAAGAAAGTGCAGCCTGCCCAGGAATGGCGCCACCCACACGGAGAGCTGACACCACAAGATGACGCAGCAAAAAGAAACACAGATTCCCGGTGCCGCTGATAAGGATAGAAGCGATCACAGAAGCACACACAGTGAATGGACACAGAGCAGACAACTGGGGAGGGGGGGAGGGGGAGAGAAAGAAAGAAATAAAAAAATTTAAAAATCTTAAAAAAAAAAAAAGAATCCATGCTATTGCCCTTTTTAGAATCTTTTTAAACATTCTTTTTCAACTTAGTATGGTAACATATATACAACTCACAATCCAATGGTATCAATTACATGCACATACTATGCTACCATCCCCAACATCCATCACCCGAATTTTTCATCACCCCCTACGGAAACTCTACACCCATTAAGAAATAATGTCCCTTTCCCCTCACCCCCAGCCCCTGGCAAGCTGTAACCTACTATCCGTGTCAATGAATTTGCTTATTCTAGGTGTTTCATATAAGTGAGACCATAAAATACGTATCCCTAACACCCTTCTCATAGGAACTCCACACCTGTCTTTCTACCTCCCATCTCAGGGTGAAAAGGGCCCCTTTGCCCAAGCTCTCCACCCTTTCAAACCATCCACCTAATCACCAGTAGGTGCCTCATCCACATGACAGCAGTTCACGCTATCAGCAATATTCCCTCCACGGAAAAAAAATTATTATTGGCTCTGCCTCGAAGCATCCCCAGGGGCCTCCACGGTCCCCAGAGGAGAATCAGTTCTCATTTCAGACTTTGAAAATTCCCTAGCCAACATCACAAATGAAAAGGGAAAAACACTGCAGTGCAGTGAAGGGAATGCTGAATGCAATCACGCCACGGCTGGGCACTGGCTCTCTTTCCCTCCGAAGGCAGAACTGCAGAAGGATTAGCCCCTGTGGCAAAAGGCCAGCGAGCAAGGACTCAGTCTGCAAAGCCAGCATGCAGGTACGAGCCCTCCCACCGGGGCTGGAAGTGAACTGCCTCTCGCCGCCCCACCTGACGGAGCTCGCCAGGGCTGCCGTAACGAAGCACTAGAGCCTTGATGGCTTAGAGCAACAGAAACTTATCCTCTCATAGTTCGGGAGGCTCGATGTCCAAAATCAGGCGTTGGCACGGCCACGGTCCTGAAACCAGTAGGAGAGAATCCTTCCTTGCCTCCTCTGCCCACTGGCATTTGCCGGCGATCCTTGGTGTCCTTTGGCTCGCAGACATGTCACTCTTAAGAGGACACCACGAATATTGGATCAAAGCCAATCCTTGCCCAGTTTGGCCGCATCTTAACCAATCACATTCCGAAGACCCTATTTCCAGATAGGGTCACACATTCCAGAGACGGGGAGTGACAACTTGAACATGTCATTTTGGGAGGGAACGAGTTCAACCCATGATACCTCCACAGCCTCCACCATCGCCCACCACCCTGGCATGAGGACATGGGGTTGAGTTTGCTCCCCATTTCCATACGAGGCTGTTTCCCAAGGACTTGAAGTCCTGGTGAGGTGATATACGGGGGCGCCAGGGGACGGAAGTGGTTGGCAGGCAGTGGGAAGCTCACCTCTGGGGCACAGTGACTGCAAACCTTGGCACTGCAAAAAAAGGGTCCCAGTGACAGCCAGAGCAGTGAGGCGGTAACGGCCAGGAGGAATTCCCATGTGGCCACGCTGGGGTTTCCAGGCTCAGGACTGGGGAGTTTTCAGGGGGATTTAGTAGGTAGCAAGTGCTGTAGCTCAGATTTTTTTGTTTTTTTTTCAAGAGATATTTCTTGTTTGAAATTAATGCTTTCGAACTTGGTGGGGAGCCTGGAGGAGATGGAGTGAGGACACCTTTAGACACTGCTAAAGGTAAACCAACCATAATTATGATCCAGGGAAGCAGTGACTGTTGCTGCACCAAGGATGCTGCCAGCACCATCACCTCAAAGCCACAGAAATGAACTAGACCTTGGATCATAGGGTCCAGCTGCAGCCAAGATGACGGAACTTTCATTTTGCCTAGAATGATCCCCCACCCACACACAGTCAGTCCTGTATAATTATTATTCACCTTATAGAATTCAGATTTCAAAGCACATCCACAATTAAGCCTGGTCTGATCTTTCGAAATGTTGTTTCCTGGGGATGCCCTCGCAGCAATCCACTTTGTTTCTTCACACCGCTTATCAAAATGATTTCAAACCTACTGACCCTGTCTTTCTTGGTAGACAGAACCTCTAGGAGAAAAGGGCAGCACCTGTTTTGTCAATTATTACAGTGGTTATCCAAGTATGCTTTCCGGGCACACAGAACTGCATTTCACCTGAGAACTTCAGGTGGGGACTGGGGATAGGGGATTTAGATAGATGACGTTTTCCCGCAATTACAGGGGAGGCGGCACAAAGCAGCAGCGAAAGGCTCTAGAGACAGACCGCCAGGGACTGCAATTCTGGTTTCATCTCCCGCCGCCTACGTGACCCGGGGAACTGCGTTTCCGTGCCTCGTTTCTAATATGGAATGCTGTCTCTTGGGTGGTGCACTTAATTAAGAATTTAAAGTGCTTAATTAAGAACATAATGAACGTTAGCTGCTATTATCGTTATCACTGCACCTGCTGGGAGCTCAGCCAAAGACGAATGGCTTTGCTCTCTGTAAGTTTCTACACACGGCCCCTCCAGGGTGGTTCTCCAGGTGGGCAGAGGTTTACAAACAGGAGCTTGGAACTATGAAGCCTACGGCTGTACTAGAAATCAGGTGAACGATGAGCTGTGTGGCCCTGGGAAATCTTAATAGGGACTCACGTTTCCTTGACTACAAAACAGAAACATTTGATTCTAAGGACCTAAGACCCTTTTTATCTCCTACGCTGACGTTTTTAGACTAGATGTTATATACTTACTTAGGTCTAAAGAGTTTGGTGCTTGGGGGTCACTGCATATTGTCCTCATAAACCTGTACGTCAGAGCACTAATACGGGAGCCTATAAAAACACCCCAATCTCGAAATTTTGAGTTGAACATGTTACCAAATAAAAAATTAAAAAAAAAAAAAACGGGGTTGGGGAGCAACACAAGGGGTCCCTGTGGTAATGGAAATGTCCTGCATCTTGACTAAATCAGTGTCAAGATCCTGGTTGTGATTCGTGGGGTAGTTTTGCAAGATGTTGTCCTTGGGGGAAACGGGCTAAAGGGATCTTTCTGTATTGTGTCTTACAACTGCTGTCAATTTACAATTATCTCAAAATAAAAATTTTCATTTAATTAAAAAAAACACAACACCCCCACCTCTCCAGGCTTATTAAGTGAAAGAGAAACACGCTACTGCCTTCATGAGGCTAGACCAGCACCTTATACTTGAGCTCTATCAGCTTACGGCCACTCTAGGGGCTGCTTCCTAACGCTACTTAAAATAGAAAAATGGCACTGCCCGGGGCGGGGGGCGGGGGGGGCGGGGTCAAAGACAGATACTGTACCAACCTAGTGAATGGGACCTGCACGGATTCTGACCATTAATTTCCTTCCGCAAACATGGAAATGTCATTCCTGCAACCTTGGTCCTGGATGGAGCAACGTTTCACACCCAAAGAAGGGGAAGCAGGGAGCCCCTCCCCCTCAACTCCCCTCCCCTGCACTGAGAAAGTCCTCCAGAGGTATCCTCAATGCTTTAGAGGCTCCAGGGCATCGCAGCCATTGGCGAGCCTTTCCGAGTGCATTTAATCTGATGGCCTTTCCTCTAGTACAGAATGAGATACAATCTCAGATTTAAGCGTCAGGAGGAAGTGGGCAGGAAAAGCAGGGGAAGCAACGTTTGGGCTTGAGGCCTTCTGGGTGATCCAGGGAGCCCAGAGCTGCCAAATGCATAGCTGGGGGAGGGGGAAGGGGGAGGGAAGGGGAGAGCCTAGCTATGATGTACCAAGCACAGCCGGGGATAACAGACACTGTATTCGGTCATTGTGAGAACTGAAAAGGAAGTATATAAAACACCTGAGAACAAGGCACCTGCCCAACCAATGACAGCTGCTCTTAAAAGTAATATTTAACTATGCGTACAATGCTAGCTCTGAAGCCCACTTCTGAGCTCCTGTTTTCCAGTTATGCTCAACTTGCTCTTCTTCTTGGACTTCAGAATCCCATTGGTGCATAGCTCTACTCCTGCCCTTACCAGGCAACACTATAAACAAGATGTGCTACAGGGTCTGATGAGGGAAGGTTAGTAACAGAACATCTCCTTAAGACACAGCTTAGAGCATGTGGGCAGTAGCAAAGTTTGTAAAAAGAGCACTGCATTTTGCCTGCACCTTGCACAAGAGATTCCATTTGAGAAACATTTCTGGCTTGGAAGCCTGCCTCAGTTTACCAGGGCTGCTATGACAAATATCATCCAATGGGCTGATTTAAACAACAAGCATCCACTAGCTCATGGTTTCAAGGCTAGAAGAAATCCAAAATCAAGATCTCAGCAAGGCTTCCTTTCTCCCTGAAATCTACAACATTGAGGTGGCCAGCAATCCTGGAGGACCCTGTACTTCTGCTTCCCGTCACACGGGGACGCCCTCTCCTTTCTCTTGGTTTCAGCTGACTTCGGGCTCCACCCGAGGCTTTCTCTCCGTAAAGCTTCCTGTTAGCTAGATTAAGACTCAGCCTGATTCAGCTAGCCACCCCTTAACTAAAAATAACATCTTCAGAAGTTCCTATTTACAATAGGCTCATACTCACAGGGACGTGGGTTAAGATTAAGGATTAAGATTGCTGGAGGACATAAATTAACCTCCCTTGGAAGCTTTCCCAGAAGGCAGGGCATAAAGGCTAAAACCTGATCCTACCTGTCCTTCTAATCAAAGTGCTGAAGCCACTCATTGTATTCCTATTTTTTGGATGCAACATCAAATACAGAAAGCCGCTGGTCTCAGTTACTAATTCTCGTTCCTTCTCTATGCACAGCTACCTTTTTGGCTCTGCTTCCATGTCATTGCAGGCAGATTCAGCACCACTGGAGATTTCTGTTTGCCACAGAAGATCCCTAGGAATGCACGCGTTTCGGTGTTCCTTTGATACGTCTAATAAATATTTTCACTAACCGGCATCACTGATATTTAAGCTGCCGAGCACCTGCCTATAGTAGCTTACAAAAGCAGAGAGTTTACATGGCTCACAGATTAAAGGAACTAAGAAATTCCTGATGCTTCTCACTCTGCCATCTTGATCAGAGTGGACTTGGAAATAGATGAGACCAAACTGGTTCGGCTGTGCCATAATCCAATACGACTGGGGGCCTTACAAGAGAAAGAAACTGGACGTGGGCAGTCAGAGAGAGAAGAGGTAGAACGTCATGTGACGACTGAGGCAGAGAACATCACGGGTGGCCAGCAAGCTACAACCAGGGAACAAGAGAAAAAGGCATCGGGCAGATTCCCTCCTGTAAACTTCAAGTAGATGTCGAGTTCCAGTAGACTTCCTTCAATGCTATTTCAGCCCAGGCCAGTATCTAAAGTAGGGTATTAGTTCTGTTTTGGGTGGATTTGTTTCAGTTTTCCTATTTTTTGACCAGGTAAAACATATCTGTCCTTCCCATTTTTACCCACTTAACCACGAAGCAAATGTAGTAAGAGGTTAACGGTAGGATGTAGGTGGTGGTATTTTGGTTCTCATTGTACAATTCTTTCAACTTTTCAGCATGCTTGCAAAATTTTCATACTAAAATGTTGGGTTGAAAAACCAACCTGCTTTTCTGTCCCTCGCCATGTCCATCCCTCTTAATCCCCCCACAACCACAGGTGGAAAGAAGGGTCAAAGTAGAGGCCACGATGAGGATGAGAAGGATACGAGCGTAGTAATACTCCTTCTGCTACAGCTTCCCTGAACCTGAACCCCTGCCATTCTTCCCTATAGAATTAGTCCTGAAGACCTCAAAAATCAGAAATGAGAGTAGAAAGTCTCTAATACAAGTATTTGGTAATGCAGGCTTCTGTAAAACTTACCCACCTAAGGCAGAAGTGGCCAATTTCTCACTGTCCTTTAGAAACACTCCTGGAATTCTATTGTTTTTTGCTTGTTTGTTTGCTGTTGTTGTCTTTGAGTTACAGAGGCCGGGGATTGAACCCAGGACCCTTTTATGTGGGACGCCGGTGCTCAACCACTGAGCCACAACGGTTCCCCTGAGTTGGCTGTTTCATTTGTTTGTTGCTTTTGTTTCTTAGGAGGCACCTGGGATCGAACCCAGCACCTCCTGTGTGGGAAGCGGGTACTCAATTGTTTGAGCCACATCTGCTCCCCCAGACATTTCTTTTTAAGTATATTTCTTAAAATATTTTAATATATTCCCAAAGTTCTAATGGCCTGCTATTGGCCTAAAATTTATATCTTAATTTAAAATCTAAATTAGGGTGGTGGACTTGGCCCAGTGGTTAGGGCGTCCGTCTACCACATGGGAGGTCCGCGGTTCAAACCCCGGGCCTCCTTGACCCGTGTGGAGCTGGCCCACGTGCAGTGCTGATGCGCGCAAGGAGTGCCCTGCCACCCAGGCCATGCAGGGTTTCCCCGCGTAGGGGAGCCCCACGTGCAAGGAGTGCGCCCTGTAAGGAGAGCCGCCCAGCGCGAAAGAAAGTGCAGCCTGCCCAAGAATGGCGCCATACACACGGAGAGCTGACACAAGATGATGCAACAAAAAGAAACGCAGATTCCCGTGCTGCTGACAACAGAAGCAGACAAAGACAATGCAGCAAATAGACACAGAGAATGGACAACTGGGGTGGGGTGGGAAGGGGAGAGAAATAAATGAATAAATAAATCTTTAAAAAAAAAGCGCCCAACACTACATATTTTTTTAAAAAATAAAATCTAAATTAAAGATGTCTCTCAAATATGCTATCAATCAAAGATGATTAAAAAGTAATGCAACTAATGGTCAAATCCAGGATGATATAATAATAAGATTATATGACACTCTATCCATATATAATCCTCATGGTAAGATATCATCCTCATCAAAAGACAAGGAAACCTAAGCTCGGGATGCTAAGTAACTTGCCTGAGGTTTCACAGCTAGAAAGTGGCAGATTCAGGATTCTAACTCAGGCTTGGTTTGACCAGCTGCAAGGTAACGCTCCTAGAATCACAAAGCCACTCCTAGCATGACAGGGTCACTCATGCACTCAGTAAATACCAAGTGCCTATTAAGCAGTAGATGCTTCTTTAAGCATTAGGGACAGAGCTGTGGGTCAACAACAACAGTAACAAAACGGTCCCTGGCCTCGTAGAGTTTACATTCTAGTCATGAGCAGACAGACACTACATAAGAAGGTGCATCTGATGGTAATACCTGCCGAGAAGGAAACTAAAGCAGGGTAAGGAGAGTGTCTTCATTTGTCAGGGCTGCCATGACAAAGACCACAGAATCGGCTTAAATAAAAAGAATGTATCATCTCATAGTGGAGTGTGTATAGCTCAGTGATTGAGCGCCTGCTTCCAACGTACAAGGTCCCAGGTTCAATCCCCGTTACCTCCTTTTAAAAAAAAAGTATCATCTCAGGGTTTGGGAGGCCAGGAGTCCAAAATCAAGACGCTGACAAGCACAGGCTTTCTCCTGGGGTTGGTGGCACTCTGGCGCTGGCTTGCCACCATCCTTGGGGTTCCTTGGCTTGCTCCTCTGCCTCCCATCGGACAACATCACTAGCACAACTCTTCTCAATAGGAACAGGGTTTACCATCAGGGAGCAGGGTGGAAATTTATGGGGGCATTTTTGGTTGTCACCAAGATTGGAGGTGCTACTCATATTTACTGGGCAAGCTCAGGAAATCTAGACATCCCACAATACACATGACAATCTTGCACAAAGAACTGTCCCCCACCCTGCACCATTTTCACATTCTGCAGGCACCTAGGTGATACGCCTTTATATCATTACCTAAGCGAGATGATTTGGAACTGGATGTACCCCAGCGAAACCCATTCATCCAGTCCTGTGGGTGTGAGCCCATCAGTGGTAGGACCTTGTGTTGAGACTACTTCGGTTCAGGTGAGACCCACCTCCATCAGGATGGGTCTTTATCCTATTACTGGAATGCGTTATAAGAGAATGAAATTCAGGGAAACGGACTTGGCCCAGTGGTTAGGGCGTCCGTCTACCATATGGGAGGTCCGCGGTTCAAACCCCGGGCCTCCTCGACCCGTGTGGAGCTGGCCCATGCGCAGTGCTGATGCGCGCAAGGAGTGCCGTGCCACGCAAGGGTGTCCCCCGCGTGGGGGAGCCCCACGCGTAAGGAGTGCGCCCGTGAGGAGAGCCGCCCAGCGTGAAAAGAAAGAGCAGCCTGCCCAGGAATGGCGCCGCCCACACTTCCCGTGCCGCTGACGACAACAGAAGCGGACAAAGAAACAAGACGCAGCAAATAGACACCAAGAACAGACAACCAGGGGAGGGGGGGGAAATTAAATAAATAAATAAATCTTTAAAAAAAAAAAAAAAAAAAGAGAATGAAATTCAGACGCCGAGAGAAAGCCAGACAGAGCAGCCAGAAGTTTAACAGCAGTGCAGCTCAGGGACGCTGTCATGATCAAGGACTGGAGCAGGCAGCCGGACCGAAGCCACAGTCCTCAGGAGAAAGCCCTGACGTGACAGAACCTGGAGTTGGACACTTCCCAGGCTCAGAACCATGAGTGAATAAATTCTCATTCTTTAAGCCAAACTTCCAGCATGCCTTCGTTTTACATATAAAAGCAATGGATTGCTTGCACAGCTTCAATATACTCTGGGTTCCTGAGAATACAACTAACGTAATAAAGCCAGGGAAGACTGGGCTTTGTTTTTTTTTATTTATTTCTCTCCCCTCCCCACCCCCCCCGCCCCAGTTGTCTGTTCTCTGTCTATTTGCTGCATGTTCTTCTCTGTCCGCTTCTGTGGTTGTCAGTGGCATGGGAATCTATGTCTCTTTTAGTTGCGTCATCTTGTTGTGTCAGCTCTCCTGTGCGGCACCATTCCTGGGCAAGTTGAACTTTCTTTTGTGCTGGGCGGCTCTCCTTACGGGGCCCTGTACACATGAGCGCTGCGCATGGCCAGCTGCACACGGGTCAAGGAGGCCCGGGGCTTGAACCGCGGACCTCCCGTGTGGTAGGCGGACGCCCTAACACTGGGCCAAGTCCGCTTCCCTGGGCTTTGTTTTTATTCAGAGCTTTCCCAAGAGTGTTCACCTTGCAGAAACATGGCATCGTCCACACGCCAACCCTGAAGCCATCTACACTGCAGCTGCTGCATTCACGGTGCTTCTACGGCTAGTCACGAGCATCTTACGTCCCTTATTTATTTTATTTTTCCCATCTTACATCCTTTAGTGAGCCAGGCTCAGGCACTGACAGATGGAATTGTATATTATTAAAGGATTAATTACTTTCCTTTTATTTTCCTTTATACTAGAATTAGGGCATTATATTGATTTTTTTAAAAATTATGTGTGTAGCTAGGTTATACTATCTACAAATTTCATCTTGGGGTGGTCAAGGAGGCTTCAGGTACCACCAATGAGAATCACTGACCTAGGGAACGAGTGAGGCTGGGAAAGAGAAGAGGGCTCAGGTTCACCCACCCAACATAAGAAGCCAAGGAGAAGAGCTGGCAGGGAGCTGGCAAAGTGCTGCCCCGAGGGAGGAGAACCCCAAGAAAACAAAGCATTCACGGACAGGGGGGACAGTCGACCGTATCAAGTAAGGGAAGGATGGCCAGCTGACAAATGCATCTTCACAACGTCAGCTCCCTGGTGGCCTTGACCTCATCCAGTGGGATGAGTGCTGGGGCCAGACTCTGATGGAGGAGGCCAGGAGGGAGGTCTTGATTACTGTGTTAAACCGTTTTCAGGTGTCCTTTCCACTACACCCCGCTTCTCCATTCCACCAACATACTCTCCTGGAGGCCCCTCCTGGGAAGCCTCCAGGGTCCCTGCGTTTGCCTACTACATTCTCCCATCCTCCCAACCCAGGGACGACTGGGGGATCCCATACGTCCTGCCAGCGAGTCTTCGTCCATACCTTGCTGAGTCGGGACTCGAAAGCCAGAGACGTCGAGGATTTGGACCCCTTCATGCCGGAAGTGGCAGCGGGGAGGGGCCGGGGCCGGTCGGCCCCATGGCTCCCAGCTTTCATGACTGGACTCCAGGGTTTGGCTGCGCTCTTCATGTTTGTCCCAGGGGAGTCTGTCTTTCTGTAAAAAAAAAAAAAAAAAAATTGGAAAAGAAAAAAAGGATATGTTTCTAACAACTTGAACCTGCAGGTGACATCACAAAGCTTCACTCCCATATACTACATTCACCAATGATATTATGGAGAACGAGGGCTTGTGGCTTGGCTGGAAATGGCACAGCCTATTCCGAGGTATCCAATGATAACTTTGTACTATACTTGGCTAAATTTTATAACTCCATAACAACTTTTATCTACTATCATTTGTGCAGTATTACTCAAGTATGACATTACTTTCCAGCACTGGGGACACCCACCGAAGTATGATACTAGCCCATATATAACAGTCAGCTTGAGTCAAGACAAACATGTCCACAAGCCTTTCAGCTTTAAGACTGACAACAGAAACCTGTCCCGCATGCAAGTGAAGGGCACGCAAATGGATTACTTGAAAAGTAGATTTCACAGATGCACAAAAGTTACTGTTTGTCTCCTCGTGAACAAAAATGGGTATCATTTAAAAATTAACAAAGCATAGCTCAAGAAGTTAAATGAAGAATTTCCATATGACTCAGCAATTCCATTCCTAGGAATATATCCAGAAGAATTGAAAGCAGGGACTCAAACAGATACTTGCACACCCGTGTTCACATCAGCACAAAATCACATTAGCCAAAAGGAGGGAACAACCCAAGTGTTCATCCACAGATGAGTGGATAAACACTATATGGTATGGTCATACAATGGAAAGATATTCAGCCATAAAAAGGAGTGAAAATCTGATACCTGCTACCACATGAATAAACCCTGAAGATATCCCATTGAGTGAAATAAACCAGACGCAAAAAGACAAATACTAAAAAAATGAAAAAAATGAAAAAAATTTAAAAAGACAAATATTGTTCGATTTCACTTACATGAAATGTCTGGAATAAGCAAATTCACAGCGATAGAAAGCAGAAAAGTGGTTACCAGGGGCTGGGGGAAGTGGGGATGGGGAGCAAAATAGTTTCTGTTTGGGATGATGAAAAAACATTCTGGAAATAGGTAACGGTGAAGGTTACACAACACTGTGAATGTACTTAATGTCACCGAATTATCCACTTAAAAATGGTTCAAATGAGTTTATGATATGTATATTTTACCATGATTAAAAACAAATGTAAAAAATTAGTAAAGCATATTTTACGTGGTCAGACCTGGCTTATGGGGCAGAGTTACTTTATTTTGTGGAAAAGTATATACAACGTAAAGCTACCCACATTCACCACTGCCAGGCATGCCACTCAGTGGGACTAATCCCATCACAATGTGTTATGCTCACCACCATCCATGACCAGAACATTTCCATCACCCCAAACAGAGTCCTACATGCATTATGCATTAACTCTCCATGCCCAGTCCCTCCCCAAGCTGTACTTTACTTTCTATCTCTATTAATTTACATATTCTAGTTATCTGATGTAAAATGGAATCACAGGTATCATGATTTTTTATTCTGTATAAAAAAGCAAGTTACAGCTCATATGTTTTACTGATATTTAGCACCAATTTTTTTCTCAGCACATAATTTTTAATGCTGGTTTCCACAGCAACAATGAAAGAATTCCTTGGTTAAAACCTAGACAATGAGTAATTTTACTAGGACTCCCAATATAAAATGAACTAAGAGAGCCTGAATGATTGTCGCAAAGAACTGCTGATGAATTTTACCGACTGTTACCTCCCCTTCCAGAAACATCTGACTCATAGAGATGACTTGATCTGCTTAATCAAGACATCCTTTTATGTTATGATTAGAACCATTTAGAAATGACTCTTCCAGAGCTGACTTTATGAAAAATTAAGTTGGTTCTGAAATGTTTCTACATTTCCCCAAATCCACCCACCTTACTGCTTTTCATTTGTTCCCCAAAGATAAGAATATCCACATGAAAAGCAGGAGGAGCATGGAAATTTTCTTTGCCTTCTTTTTTCCAAGTTTCTAGGTGCTTAGTTAAAAGGGGAAAAAAAAAGGCACTCTCAGTCAAAACTCAAAGATCTAAACTCCTCTCAATCTCTGCCAGCAAATCTGCTAACAATCTGGACAGTGTACCTGAAAGGTGCTCAACCGTTTTCCCAAGATTCTGACTTGTTGCTTGCTCTGAGGCCAAGTTCACCAGGTTATTATATTTGTATCCTCACCCCTTTCTCTCACCTTCTGAAATCAGTTCAAGTCTTTCCATCTGTACCCCCCGCACCCGCCCCTCGCCGACCCTGCTAAACTTCCCTTGGCTGCCTGGACCCTCTCTCCCATACTGGTTTTCTGGGAAACAAGGCCTCCCACTCTGTCCCCACCCACCAGCCAAAGTCTCCCCTCCAAGCCCCAGCTCCTTACAGAATTCAAAATAAGCGCCATGAAACAATTGACGGCCCCTGGGCTCAGAGCAGGAAGGGAGCCTCAGAGGCAGGGGAGGCTCCCTGGGGTGGGATGCCAGGGACAGGCCCGTCCACACCCGCAGAGCGGTGCCAGGCTTGGCCGTATCAGCCGCAGAGCGAGAGGGGTGCACGGAGGAGGAGAACCAGCGAGCATGGGCGCAGTGCTGTGCCCGCGCCCACTCCTGCTGCGCTGCACGTCCTTAGGTCAGCAGTGCACGTGGCCTGCCCTCCAGCCCTCCGCGACGTCTCCCAGAGCTCTCCCAATCTCCTGAAAGCTGCTCCTTTTTTTAAAAGAGCATTTTTATTGAGATATATTCACATACCACACGATCTATCCAAAGTGTATAATCAATGGCTTTTAGTATAATCACAATGTTGTGCATTCACCACAAAATATTTTACAATTTCATTGCTCCAAAGAGAAAAATTCCACTCCCTTTATTAGCAGTCACTTTTCATCCCTCTATCCTTACCCAGCCCTACATAACCACTAATCTATTTCCATCTTATAAATACTGATTTATATGTACATTTTATATAAATGGAATCATTCAATATGTAGTACTTTGTGTCTGGTTTCTTTCCCTTAGCATCATTTTTTTTGCCCTGATATTAACATTCGTAACATTAACATACATTTGTTCTGGGGAAGCAGATGTGGCTCAAGAGACTGAGCTCCTGCCTACCACATGGGAGATCCCAGATTCGACTCCCTGTGCCTCCTCAAGAAGAGGAGCAAGAAAGACAACGAGCTGACATGATGGGCAGGCACGGTCAGCTGACGCAACAGGAGACACAAGGTGTTAGATGTCAGAGTGAGACAACTGAGACGAAGAGACAAGCGATTCAGGCAAGGACTTACTGAGAAAATCCAACAGGAAGGGGTGTGAAGATAGAAACTTCAGCCCACCCCTGGCAGAGGCAGCGGTGAATTTATACAGAACATCTCTAGGAGGGAACGTGCTTAGTTAGGAGGAGTGGGCTGGGGCTTGGGTAAGATCCGAGGGTCTACAGGGATAGCTAGGGGGGGCAGTGGGCTAGGGGCAGTGAACCCTAGGGGTGCAGGAGGGGTTGGTGGGGTCAGGTGGCTTCTTTGTCTCTTGTGAGGAAATGAGCTGTAATCTGGACACGTCGGCTCTGGATGGGGCTGCTCTGTCATGGGATGTGGCTACTTCTGAGTAAACGGCTGGTCACACTTCCACAATGGGGCAGGTTAATAATAAACTTGCAGCTTCTGCAAGCCGTGGCTGTTATTCGGGTCGGCAGCTAGGGAGGGGGCCTAGTCCTGTCACAAGGAAAACATGAGAGACACAACAAAGCAGGGAGCAGAGGTGGCTCAAGTGATTAGGCACCTCCCTCCCACATCGGAGGGCCCAGGTTCGGTTCCCAGTGCCTCCTAAAAAGAAAATCGGCACACAACAAACTGGCACAGCAATTGCAAGCAACGAGGGGGTGAACAGAAATAAATAATAAAGTCTTTAAAGAAAACAACACACGTTTGTTCTGTTTCCAAAAAAAAAGTCTTATATATGCAATTTTACCCATACTCATATTTCACATGAGGTTTTACTATGCTATACAATCCCATGCTACGGTTTTTAGCTTTCCTTCCAGTAATATACACGTCCTTAGACTTTCCCTTTTTTTTTAAGATTCATTTATTTATTTCTCTCCCTTTCCCCTGTCCCCATTGTCTGCTCTCTCTGTCCATTCACTGTGTGTTTTTCTGTGTCCTCTTCTATTCTTGTCAGCGGGCACCAGGAATCTGTGTCTCTTTTTGTTGTGTCATCTTGTTGTGTCAGCTCTCCGTGTGTGCGGTGCCATTCCTGGGCAGGCTGCGCTTTCTTTCACACTGGGCGGCTCTCCTTACGGGGCGCACTCCTTGCACGTGGGGCTCCCCTACGCGGGGGACACCCCTGCGTGGCAGGGCACTCCTTGCGCGCATCAGCACTGCGCGTGGGCCAGCTCCACACGGGTCAAGGAGGCCCGGGGTTTGAACCGCGGACCTCCCATGTGGTAGACGGACACCCTCTACCTCCGTTGGGCCAAGTCCGATTGCCAGACTTTCCCTTTCAACCACTGTCATACACATACAAAAGCACCATGAGGTGCTTGCACCTCTTCTATTCAATTCCAAAGACTAACACAGGACCTGTTTTCTTCGAGGTTCACCCTCCAAAGCTGCTCCTTTCCCCCTTGCTCTGCAGGAGGCTGACCTGCCCGCCCCAGCCCCGGGCTCCATCTCGTTTCATTTTTACACTTACGCATCCCGGAACAGACCCAAGCAGGTCGGTCCCCGCGTGCTGGCCCATGGCACTGGCCTCGCTCCGCTCCCCTTGAGCAAGGCCTCTTGTCGGAAGGGCAGCCGGCGCCCTCCCGGATGACTCTCTCGTGCTTTCTGCCGACCTCCTCCCGATCCACTTCCCATCCCTTCTCCTTCTACTCCCACCCTTCACCGCCTCAGCCTGAGGCTCTCGCTTATGGAACCAATAGATGACACAACCATGGCGGTGCAGTGAGAGCAGCCACATCGTTCCACCCTGAGCCCGTCTGGCTGATGCTCTGTACTGTCTCGTCAAATCCTCACCTACCTAAGAAGTCAGTGTGGCCCCATTTTACAGACAAGAGAAACCTCGGCTCCCGGAGGTTAACCGGCTTGCCCAAATCGCAGAGCTTACCTCAGAGCCAGGAATCAAGCCAGTTTTAATTATCTCCAGCCCCTAGGCTCTTGAACCCCCGGCATGGATACCGACGCTCTGGGAACCGTGGCTCCCGTGGGACAACACGAGGGTCTGAATCAAATGCATCTGGTCCAAATCCAGCCCACTCTGACTAAGTGAACTTTGGCTTTTTTTTTTTTTAAGCAAGGTTGTGAACTTACAGAACAATCATGCACATGTGCGGAATTCCCATACAACACCCCTTCACCAACACACTACATTGTTGTAGAAGATTTGTTACGGATTAAGAGATAGCATCATCAGACTATTACCACTACAGGCTAGAGTGTACATGTCATGTATTTTTTCCATACCCCGCCATTATGATTATCGCAGTGCATCTTTGGCATTGATGCAAGAATATTACAGCATTGCCGTTAATTACAGTCCATAGTTTACATTCATTGTATTTTTCCCCACGCTTCTTCACATTCTTACCACCTTGCCCACTCTAGTTCACAGAAGGATATTCTTGCATTTGTGCTATTAACCACAATTCTCACCCACCTCCGGGTTCACTGTTATTCAGTCCCTAGATTGTTCTCTAGCTTTCTTTCTATTGACATTTACATCCCTAGACTCCCCGTTCAGCCACAATCCCATTTTTAAATCTACTGTGTACATTCTACTGACGAAAATGTGTTACCATCCAACTCTATCCATTTCTACACTTTTACAGTCAAGTTAATTAAATCTTCTACATACATTAAGCATCAGTACCCCTTCTCAGTTGGGCTTGCTTTTGAACATTATAATTCTCCATATCTTCTTCCGATAAAATAGACTTATTAACGGCTACATCACAAAGTTATGAAGACTACATAAGAACATGTCTACCAAGCGCTGGACACCCAGAAGGCGCTCAGCAAATATTAGCTGCCTTCTGAGCAGAAACTGTTAATTACGATGAACAGCAGACTGCCCTGCTTTAAGTTAACAACACACGGCGAAGGATCGAATTAAGTCAATGTTCTGCGCAGGAGCCAGGCAGTCACAACCAATTTAACGAAAGTACACTTTTTAAACATAAAGCAGCCCGTTTTAATTTGGAAATGTGAAAGACAGAAAGTAGAGAGGAAAATAATCCGAGAGCATGTTCAGTTAGAATTGGTCTCAGCTTTACTAAATCTTTCCTGCTGCAAGATAAACACAGGTGTGAATGCTGTTTAAGCAATAGCTTCCCTAGGAATGTGAATTAAGAACATAAAATAAATATATGGGCTCTGGCCAATACAAAACAATTAACAGGGGAAAAAAAGGTTTCTAGTACTCATTCCTGATTTCTGAAAAATCCTCATAAACCTCACAAAGGATCAAATTGCTCAAAGAACTACTGTGTAATCACTGGAGAATCCACTCCCATGGGGTGGAAGGGGGCAAGAGGGAGCGGGGAGATTCTTTCCAGGGAGTTTTCTTGAAATTTTTCAAACATTTTATTTTCTTCACCAAGCTTCTTTCCTCAGAATAGCCCAAGACTTCTATTTAAAATGTAACTCATAAATTGTTCAGCATGAAGTAGAAAGGAGTGGGGAAGCGGGAAGAGGGACTGGCTATTTCAAGAACACAATTAGGTGTCTGGGCACTGGGGAAAAGTCAGAGCTAAAACAGAGGGTCTCTCCCTTCCTAAAAACATGCTCCTCGGCTATTTAATCGCTGCATTCGGAACCCCCATTTGAGGGGTTATCTCGGGACGTGGGTTTTATTACCATTTTGAAGCATGTGAACAACAAGGAGGCTGGGAAACAATTCTGGGCAATCAAAGTAAGAATGAGTCTGGGAGTGGGAGAGGGCACCAAGGTCTTGACTGCAAGTAAAATAAGCACGCGGAAGCGGAAGGCTGAAGCCCTTCACATCTGAGAACCAACAAAGGAGAAAAGCGCACATAGCTCAATTACCAGGGGACCTCTGCTTCACCAGGAAACAGAATGTCAGTGAACTACACGCTGGAAAAAATCTAGCTAGAGCCGCGTGGAATGTGTGCTGAGTTGACTCCTGATCTCTTCTAAGGCAGTGGCTGGAAGCCGGGTGGGGGGGGATTCCTGTCTCCCCACCCCCACCGCGGGGACATAAGGCAATGGCTGGAGATTTTTGGTTGTTACTAGATTTGAGGGATGCTACTGGCATCCAATGGGTCGAAGCCAGGGAGCTGCTAAACACCCTACAAGGCACAGGACAGCACCCCCATAACAAAAAATTTTCCAGCAGGGGAGCAGATGTGGCTCAGGCAGTTGAGCGTCAGCCTCCCACAAGGGAGAGCCCAGGTTCGGTTCCCTGTGCCTCCTAAAGAAAACAGGAAACAGACAATGAGCCAAAAAAACCCAAGAAGCAGAAAACAAGCAAACAATGAGCAAATTGGACCACAGAGCCAACTCAGGGGAACCCAATGTAGCTCAGTGGTTGTGCAACAGCCTCCCGCATATGAGGTTCCGGGCTCAATCCCTGGTCCCAGTACCTCGGAAAAAAAAAAAAATTATCCAGCCAAAATGTCAGTAATGCCAAGGTTGAGAAACTATTCTAGAAGAAGAGCAAGCATGATGTGTCTGGCCAGTTTCCCACTTAACTCTAAAACACTTACCCTGACAATCTAGTTTAGGAGGAGCCTAGGGGATCCCAGACTTCGGCCAGTGGGCTCAGGAAACACTTCAAAACTTCTTATTTTCCATGATCTCAAGACGAAAAAAAAAAATCATTCCCTTGGCCTTAGATTTCGTCCTGGTAAATAAGGAAAAGAACAGATTTCCACAGAGCAGTAGGAGAAAAACTGCATACTGAGCCTCATGTATCCCGTCAGAAGTTACCCGAAGAAAACGAGAACCAAGAAGTGATCAGACAAATACTAAATGGAAAAGAACACTGGCACGTCACCAACTGCACCCCACTCAAACCAGGAAACAGGCTTTGAAAATCAGGGCTTGGCAGAAGCTACAGAGCGTGGCCACCAGGTGGAGACCCATAAAGCGCAGGGAATAATCTAGAAGCACAGCAGGAGCTCAGTCACGAATTAGGAACGTCAGAGCCAACAAAAAGACTGTGACCTGGGGGAGCACTCGGAATCACTGCCCGGTGGCAGCCGCCTGTCTCCAAAGCTGACCCAAGGAGCCAGCGTCCCCAAGAGCTGGAGGCCCACTAAACAGCTGCTCTTTCCCTACCCATCATATGGCTTTGCAGCAAAGAATTCAAAGTGAATGAGCCAGAGCAGGGGAAAGAAAATATTTCAAGAGAGCCCTCTCTTTCGGAATCCTTTGACGGTCTATTGCCGGGTAAACAAGGAGGAATAAAAACTGCAAGAGGGAACAGAGACTTCGGCGGCGGTGGTTTATGTTTACGGGTCCTGAGCCTGGCTACTTACCAGCCCCTAGCTCTGGCCTTTGCACATGCTTTGCCTCTGCCGGGGAGGTCAGCTGGGAACGGGAGGAGACCTGGGACAGGGTGTGGCTGGGTTTGCAGAGAGCCATGGGGAAGGAGCAGTACCCCCCGGGAGGGCCGTTATCATCCCCAGGCCTGGAGGGGTGAAAGGAGGAAGCAACTGAACCCCCAGCTGGAGGGAGCGGCAGAAGCTGTGGTTTTCAGTAGACACAGCCCAGGGAGGCTCAGCTGAGGGCAAACAGATACCTCAAACGCTCCTTCCTCCTTGGAGCTAGTGGATGCAGTTTCTGCCTCCCGGGCATGGAGCTGAAGGGGACCACAGAGAGGAAACCCAGGGACCCCCGCAGCCCCTTGCCCGGCTCACCTACATACCCCCTGCCCACGGGGGCTCGGTGTCCACCCCGGGGGGAGCTCCCCTGACCTCCCCTGGCCCAGGAGGGCCTCAGCAGGGCTCCCGCAGTCAGCAGAACCTGCTGTCCACGTACCTGCCGACCCTGCCGGCCTAGGAGCCTTTCTGGGGCGGCCCCACCCCGCCGGCCTGCATCTGGCCAGCCCTGGCCCAGCGCACGCCGCAGAACCCCGTGGAAGCTTCTCCTCTGGACTTCCTCGTTTCTGTTAAAAGCCCTGCCTGTCCCTGGTCCTACACAAAACCCCAGAGTCATCTTTGACTCCTCCCCACTGCTCTCGTTTCTCGACGTCCCAAATTGGCGGACGAGGCTCGAGAGTCCCTGGGTGAGCCCTTCCTTTCCTACACACCTGCGTGTAGGAGCCTCTCACTTGCCCCCTCCTGAAGCTCAGCCCTTCCACCTAGTCTTCTAAAATTCTCCTGGGATCAGCCACTCCCTGCTCAATCGCCTTCTTATGGGGAGTCGTTGCTTAACGCAGTTTGTTTGGGGTGATGGAAAGTTCTGGTAATGGAAGGTGGTGATTGGAGCACAGCATTGTGCTTGCGATCAGTGCCACGGAAGTGTCCTTAAAAATGATTAAAATGGGAAGCGGACTTGGCCCAGTGGTTAGGGCGTCCGTCTACCACATGGGAGGTCCGTGGTTCAAACCCCGGGCCTCCTTGACCCGTGTGGAGCTGGCCCATGCGCAGTGCTGATGCGCGCAAGGAGTGTCCTGCCACGCAGGGGTGTCCCCCGCGTAGGGGAGCCCCATGTGCAAGGAGGGCGCCCCGTAGGGAGAGCCGCCCAGCGCAAAAGAAAGTGCAGCCTGCCCAGGAATGGCGCCGCACACACAGAGAGCTGACACAAGATGACACAACAAGAAACACAGATTCCCGTGCCGCTGATAAGGATAGAAGCGGTCACAGAAGACGATACAGCGAATGACATGGGGAGCAGACAACTGGGGGGGAGAGGGGCAGGAGAGGAAAAAAAAAACTTTAACAATTAAAATTAGAATAAAAAAATGGAAGCTGCCGACTGCCCTGGTGGGCGGCCCTTGTCGGCGCTTCACAGGTGTGCAGCCACTGAGGCGCCGGAGGTCTCCTCACTCCCCGGGGGCCATGAGATCCCGCAGCCGAGGCGGGACCCAGCCAGCCCACCCCAGCCCTTCCGCCTGCTCCCCTGAACGCCCGGCCCCCGGCGCGTCCCCCACCCAGAAGCTCCTCTCTGTGACTCCTCCCCCCTCCTTTCTTCTCCCTCCCTCCTCTCTGACACGCACCTCAAAACCTGCAGAAGACCATTCTCTGCTGGTACTTCTGTGCCCAAGACCCCACTGCCGGCCCACATCCCAGGCACGCCCCCTCTCCCCCCGGACAGCTGTGTCCCCTCACTGGTCTCCTGGCGGCCACTCTTGCCCCTTCTCGCCCACGACAGACAGAGGGATCGCTGGAAACACACACCAGCTCACGCCACTCCCTGCCCGGAATGCCCTCCCGCTGCGCAGGCCCGGGGACACACATCCAGGGCGGCTGCTCGGCCCAGCACGTGCCCCTCGCTCCCGCCAGCCTGCGCCCACGTGCTCGAGGGCGTCCAGCCGGGCCCAGCGCGGAGCCTGCATGAGCTGCCCTCTGCCGGGGGCCCAGCGCTGCCCAGGGCCGGCTCCCTTTGGCTGGGGGCGGGGGGGAGGCTCAGCGCAGCACAGGGCCGGCTCCTTTCTCCTCAGCAGGCCCCTGCTCAAATCAGGTCCTCTGGGAGCCTTTCCTTTCCACTGGCAATACCTTCCCACCCCACCCCCAGCTCTCCCACACACCCCGTTTATTTCCGCAAAGCCTTTATCACCAAACTAAAACTATTCCTTCCTTGCTGTGTTGTCTTCTCCCTCTACCACCAGGAAAGACCCACACAGCAGGGCCTTGGCTCTTTTGTTTATTTCCAGCCCTTATTTTCACCTGGGATGTAACAGGTGCTCAACAAAATTAGTTCCTGAATATTTAAAGTCTGCTTTTCACTGAAGACTTGTGTTTGGGTAGCTCCCCTGCCCCTGCCCTGCTAGTCAGAGAACCCATAAAGAAGCTCACAAGTCTGAGAATGGGGCCTGCAAACGGAGGGCTCTCACAAAAGAGTTGTTGAATTAAAGTGTGAACATAAAACAGAACTATAAAGCAACAATGTTCATCTTCTTCTAAGATTTATAAATGGTTTAAACAATTTTGTGAAATGCCATCCCAAAATTGCTTTGGGGGCATTATTCACAATTGCCCAAAGGGTGGAAGCAACCCAAAAGTCCGTCAACGGAAGAAAGGATAACCAAAATGTGGTATATCCATACAATGGAATATTATTCAGCTGTAAAAAGGAACATGGTTCTAATACATGCTACGACATGGATGAAATGTGAAAAGACATCTTGAGTGAAAGCACCAGATACAAAATGACAAATAATGTATGATCTCACTAATAGAAGTAGAATATGCAAATTTATAGACTGAAAGTAGATTACAGGTTACCAGGGGCAGTGGTGGGGGTGGACAATGGGTAGTTAATGCTCAGTTGGTACAGAGCTTCTGTTTGGGTGATGGAAAAGTTTAGGTAGGTAATCAATTGTGGTGATGATAGCATAACAAGGTGAATTTATTGAACACCACTAAACTATATACTTGAAGGTGACTAAAATGATTAATTTTAGGTTGTATAGTAATACATTACCAGAATAGGACTGAACTCTAATGTAAACTATGGACTGTAGTTAGTAATATAATTATAATAACAATGTTTCACCAGCTGTAACAAAAGTACCCCAGTAATGCAAAGTGTTAATAATAGGGAAAACTTTGTGAGGGGGGTTATATATAGGGATTCTGTACTTTCTGCATCATTTTTCTGTAAACTACAATTGATCTAATAAAAAAAAAATTAATGGCTTTTGAGGATGAGCACCCATGGATACACACACAGAACCTTCCAGCATGACTTTGGAAACAGGGTTCACAACAATGTATTAATATAAGCTTTAACATTATAAAAATTAACCTCAAAAACTTAGTCACCTTTGAGAAACAGTTTCTAAAATTACTCAACACCAAATCTCTGAAATCATCTACTGCTTCATCTAATGTCTGGAATGTGTTCCTGAAACATGGCTTTATTCTCTGTGGTACGCAACCAAGTTTCACACTAACAGCACATAAAACTTCACATCTCTACGGCTAGAGACTTCAGACGTCTGAATAGAAACATAGTAAGAAATGAGTCTGTAGATTGTAAAGTGGGAGCCCATGGCAACCACAGGTTTCAGCCATCAGTGATAAAAACGATCCAGTCTGAGGACCTCACTTTTGTGCAACCTCTTTTGTTTCTTTGCTCCTAAGGAGGCGGATGAGTCAAGGGGCATGAAGGTAGAGCCCAGTGGGGTCAGTGGCCTCGCCTCCAAGGCAACGGGCCCGTTCTGTATCATTCTGTTTTGTTTCCTGTAGGAACAATGCAAAAACCGCTGGCCTCTCTGGCGAAACCCCTGTGCCTTCCACAGATGTGTGCACTGCCCTGCACCTGCAGAGACCCAGGCCAGGGAGGGGACACACGTCTCCTCCAGCAAGGCAGAGCACAGATACAAAAGCAAAAAAAAAAAGAAAAACTCTTCCTCATGAGAACCTCACATCCACTGCTGCCTCTTTGCTCACACCATCTGACCCCAAAGAAATCACCATCAAGGGGCTGGCCAGTGCCAGCTCTGCAGCTCAGGAGAGGCAGCTCCATGGGCGCCACTCGCTGTGCTGGAACTGGGCACACAGAACGGAAACCACAGAGGGTCGCCCCTCGAGTCCCCTGCTGTGGCTTCACATTTCGAGAAGTCGAGGAGACCATGGAAGAGTCCCACCATCATCGCTCTCAGTCATCGCATGAGTCACCGGGCAGGACTTCCTCAAACGGCTCGTTTCCCCCTCAACACGTTAGTCAAGGCTGCTTACGTTCTCCTCCTCCTGACGGTTATCTGCCCCTCTCCACTGGGTCCTCACTCACTGGCACCCCCGTCAGAGAAAGGGTGCTGACCAAGGGGGAGTGCGATGGGAATTTCAGGCATCAGCTTGGCTAGGTTATGTGCCCAGTTGCTGGGCACGCCCTGGCCTGGAAGCTGCTGGGAAGGTATTTCATGGACGGGATGAGCACCGACAGTCGGCTGACAATGTGGGTGGGCCTCATCCAATCAACTGGAGGCCTTCAGAGCAAAGAACTACAGATTTAAGGAAGGATAAGTAATTCTGCCCCATGACGACACCTTCTACTCCTGAGTTTCCAGCCTCTTGGCCTCCCCTACGAATCTTGGACTCAAGACTGCAACCTCAGCTCCTACTGGAATTTCCAGCCTGTGCAACTGCCATGTGGATCTCCGTCTTTCCAGCCGCGACAGCTGTGTGAGTCAATTCCTGAAAATAAATGTATAAAAATAGGGGACCAGATGTGGCTCAAATGGTTGAGCGCCTGCTTCCCACATGGGAGGTCCCAGGTTTGGTCCCCAGTGCCTCCTAAAAACAACAACAACAAGCAAATAAACTAAAAAAACCAAGTCAGAGGAACAAATACGGCTGAGCGCCAGCTTCCCCACCCCCCACGTATATAGTTATATATATGCTGTTTCTTTGGAAATAGACCAACACCGAAAGGCTTACCTGACACCACAAGTGGCAAATGCCCAAGACAGGGATAAGCTATTTTGACTAGTTTCTGACAGTGTGTATGTGTGGGAAAGGACAGACAGGGAACAAAATAATTTATTAACGAAAGCAAGTTTTGAGCTAGGCGAAATATAAAACATTAACATATAGGGGGAAAAAATCCCTGGATTCTGGCTCTTTACTGGCTTCTTGCTCAAAGATGATGGTCTTCTCCTTTGCTATAGTATCTTCAGAGATATATGGTTTCTGATAAGCTTACAAAGGACACCGAAATTAGGCAAAAGTGGATTTTCCATAATAATGATATTATTCTGAAAAGGCAGTCCTAAGTCATAAAAGCTTGAAGACTTTCATGGGTCTCAAATGGGTCCAAACCCCACTGAATGCTGTGCCCCGGGCGTGTCGGGAGACTGGGCCGGGAGGAGCTGAAGGGACTGAAGAGCTCCAATGAGAACGCTCATCCTAGGGGGAAAGGAAGCCAGGCAGGACTAGAGGCCAACAAGTGAAAACTGAGTAAGTCTGGTGGAATTACCATATGACCCAGCAATTCCACTGCGTGATATATACCCCCAAAGAACTGAAAGACAAATTCTATATACCAATGTTCATCGCAGCATTATTCACAATGGCCAAAAGGTGGAAACAACTCAACTGTCCATTGATGGAAGACTGGATAAGCCAAATGGTACATCCATGAAATGGAATATTATTCACTCACAAAAAGGAATAATGTTCTGACCCAAGCTACAACATGGATGAGCTCTGAAGACATCGTGTTGAATGAAAGAAGCCAAACCTAAAAGGACAAATATTGTATGATTCCACTTACGTGAAATTTCTAGAAAAAGCCAATTCATAGAAACAGAGAGTACATTAGAGGTTACCAGGAACTAGGGGAGGAGAGACGGGGAGTTGTCGCTTAATGGGTACCGGGTTTCTGTTTTGGGTAGATAACGGAAGATGGATGGTAGTATAACTTTGTGAAAATAATTAACGCCACCAAACCGTACACTCAAAAATGATAAAAAGTAGCAAATTGTATGTTCTATATATGTTACCACGATTAAAAACAAAACAAAACTGAACAAATTATTTCCTCAAGAACGCCTCGGGTTTTCCACCGTATTTTTCGTGCCGTTAGAGACCTAGCAAAGGCTTGTGCTCTGGCCCCTCACAGTTACAAAGCATCCGGGGCCGTAGGGTACCCAGTGGTTGTGGGGGAGGTAGGAGAGTGCGGGAGACATAGGGGAGGCTCCCGCATATGGTCCAGAAGCCGGGGAATGGTGTCTCCACAGGGCTGCAGGCGACAGGCGGGCCGGCGGCGCCATCTTGGTAAGGGCCAGGGTTGCACGGCGGCCGCGCCCGCTAGTTGGGGCCACCAGCAAGAAAAGAGGGGTCGGGAGAATTTTGCAGGAGAGCCTACAGGAGCAGTGGGCACAAGGGCAAGACCTGAATTGTCTTTCACGGAACGCACTTCGCACCTGAGTTATCACCATGGTTACCCTGCAGTCAGGGCGGACACCCCCTCCGAGGAGCAGGTAAAGGCCCTTGGAGCAAGCGGAGGGAGTTGGCCGTGTCTGAGAGCAGCCTGAGTTCTGGGTTTCCTCATTGCTGCTGGATTAAGCTCAATCACCAAATGCCGCTGCTTTCTTTCTTTGTTTTCACATTCCTGAAATTTTCTCTTCTAGCCCACAGGCTCTCACTTCTTTCCTGTGGTACCAGCTGGCTAATGGAAGCAACTGCTGAGCCCGGCAGGGTTAATTTATTCAGTGCCTGGAATATGCCCTATCTTTTCTCAGCCTCGATCTCCTATTGTGTTTAAATATACACAATAACCACAAATAGGAGGGCTAATTGCGCAGGCTGTTCCTGGGATTATCTTGCCACACACGTTCCTGGCGCCATCCTCAGGAGTAAATCTACAAGGAACAGAAAGTACAGCAATGGCTACATAATCGGTTCCTGGGGTGGGAGACGGAAAGGGTGACGCAACACCGCCACAGCAGCCCCTGAGGAAGGGCTCTCTGTGATAGGCATCTGACAGACTTTGAGGAAGAAAGAAATCTAAGAGCATGGCATGAACATGCCCTGAAGCTGCCCCCTCCTCAGTTTCTCGGCCAGCAATGTGGGCAAAAGGCTCCTGACCTAGGAGACAGAGTGCAGGTTCTGCAGTGTGCCCCTGGCCAAGGCTCCCCTCGCTCCACTCCAGCCACACTTTGCACTCAGACCCCAGGAAACAGCCAGCAGCTGCGGGCATGCAGCGTTCTCTCTCTAGCTTCCAGGCCTGTCCCAGGTCACTCCCAGCCAGAACCGTGGGCTTCCCTCCCCCAGTTCCTTCTTTCTACCTAACACCCATTGTCCTTTAAAACTCAGCTCGAGGAACCCTAATACTGGTTGCTGGTGGCATTGGAGAATGGTACAGCCATGATGGAAATCTGTTTGGTGGTTCCTCAGAAAATTGAAAACAGAATTACCATATGACTTAGCAATCCCACTTCTTGGTTTATACCCCAAAGAACTGAAAGCAAGGACTCGAACAGATATCTGTACACCAATGTTTACAGTGGCATTATTCACAGTAGCCAAAAGGTGAAAACAACCCAAATGTCCATCAGAGGTTGAATGGGTAAACAAAATGTGATATATACACTCAATAGAATATTATGCAGCTGGAACAATGGAATGAAACATGCTATAGCATGGATGAACCTTTTCTTTTAAGGAGGTACTGAGGATTGAACCAGGGGCCACCTACATGGGAAGCAGGCACTCAACCGAGCTACATCAGCTCCCATGTAGTCTTAGCAATATGTCGAATGAAATAAGCCAGGCACAAAAAGAAAAACATTGTATGATCTTGCTTAAATAAAGTGCCTAGAAGAAGCAAATTTCATAGAGGCAGGTTGTAATTTATAGCTTACCAGGTACGGGGGTAGGGTGGGGTAGAAAGAGAGAGTTATAACTTAATGGGCAAAGAGTTTCTGTTTGCAGTGATATAGAAGGAGGGATAATAGATGTAAGTAATGGTAGCACAATATCGTGAATATAATTAATACTAATGAATTGTGCCCTTGAATGTGGCTAAAACGAGAAATCTTGAATTGTATATTTGTTACTACAATAAAAATTTCAGGGAACAGTCCTGCTTCCCCACCACGGGGACCAGCCACAGCTCCCTGACCCACACTCATCAGCGCTCATTCCATCAGACTAAAATTCTATTTATTTTGTGTCTCCCATCCCCAAGGCCCAAGCCCAGAAGAACCTTGAGCAAAGGACCGTCTCATTCATCTTTGGCTCCACAACTCTGGTCCCAATGGCTAATCCACAATAAATATTAATTAAAAGATGGATCATCCTGGACTGGATCTAATAATGGAGGAGAAAAGGCCCAAAAGAACATTACTGGAATATACGGGACGTAACATTACTGGAAAAGAGACGGGTTTAGGAAAGAACCAGCAAGATGACGGCAGAGTAAGGCGTTCCTAGAGTCAGCTCCTGCTACAGGGCAGTTAGTAAACACCCAGACTTATCTGGAGCTAGCTGAAGCACCTGTTTGGGGCTTTGGGGGGCCAGAAGAACATCCTGCCACATACTTGAAGGAATGGAAGTAGGAGACTGCCCGTCTGCAGAGAAGACTTGTAAGTAGAGCGCTCCATGCCATGGAGGGTGATGCCATCCTCTGCTGGAGGCACAAGCTGCCTCAGGAGCTGTTCCATGACTGGAATTGAAAGCTCTACTTCCCAAAAACAGGGGAGGAAAAGACGATTGAGCACCAACTTCAGCTACTGATGAGTAAATTCAGCGGGCTAAAGTATAATATTAAGAACAGCTGAAGTTTGAGCCTGTCCAAGCCAGAAAGAGGCCAGTAGCCTCCATCCTAACTCCATGCCTGGCACAAAGGGAAGCGGAGTGGACTGAAAATCCCAGTGCTGGGAAGTGGACTTGGCCCAGTGGCTAGGGCATCCGCCTACCACATGGGAGGTCCGTGGTTCAAACCCCAGGCCTCCTTGACCCGCGTGGAGCTGGCCCATGCGCAGTGCTGATGTGCACAAGGAGTGCTGTGCCACACAGGGGTGTCCCCCGCGTAGGGGAGCCCCACGTGCAAAGAGTGCACCCCGTAAGGAGAGCCGCCCAGCGTGAAAGAAAGTGCAGCCTGCCCAAGAATGGTGCCACACACACGGGGAGCTGACACAACAAGATGACACAACAAAAAGAAACACAGATTCCCATGCCGCTGACAACAACAGAAGCGGACAAAGAAGACGACGCAGCAAATAGACACAGAGAAAAGACAACTGGGGCAGTGGGGCGGAGAAGAGGAGAGAAATAAATAAATAAATAAATAAATCTTTAAAAAAAAAAAAAAAAAGAAAATCCCAGTGCTGGTGGGGACCGGCTTCTTTCCATCCAGATTAGATTGCAGCTCTAGCCTAGGCCGCAGCCCCACCCCCAGGAGGGAGGAAGCTGTGGGGACCTGCGCCAGCCTCTCCAGGAAATTACTGGCCAAGCTGCGGAGGCTGGTGATCATCCTACTTTGGCAGCACAAGCTGGCCCAGGAGCTATTCTGTGGCTAGAATTGGAAGCTCCTTTTCCCAAAAACAGGGGGGAAGAGATGGTTGGCTACAGATTTTGGCTACTGATTAGCAGACTCGACTGGCTAAGGTATAACCCTAGGAACAGTTGGGGTGTGAATCTGCCCAAGTCAGAAAGAGGCCAGTGGCCACCACTGTGACTCTGCCCCCAGCGTGAGGGGACGCCCGGCTGACCGAAAACCACAGTGACAGTAGGAGCCACTTTCTTTCACCCAGATCAGCCTGCAGCCCTAGACCAGGCTTCAGCCCCACCGCTGGCAGGGAGGAGGCTGGCGAGCCCTGCACCAGCCTGTCCAGGGAACTGCAGGTACTTCTGACTGGCATAGACTGAATAACCGGAAGTCTACTGGGGCAACTGTGGTCATCTTGGACCCGCACTGCATTGACTGCTGCCCACACCTGCAGCTCCATCCCCACCCCAGGCAGGGGAGAAAGGGGCATGAAGCTTCATCAGTCGCTAGGCCTGCACCACTTGGATTATCCCACATAGCTGTGACTCTGCCCCTACCTCTGGCAAAGGAGAAAACTGGGAGAAGCTTCATCAGTCCCTGGGGCAACGAGGGCAGCTTGAGCCTCCACAGCTTATAGCACCAACTACATCCTTGGCTCCTACTGCACAACCAGCAAGGGAGAAAGGGCAGGAAGCCCTAAACTAAAGAGAAAAACTGCACTCAGAATAAATACTCTAGTAAGCCAGATGTACAGACACCAACAAAAAATTACCATCCACACCAAGAAACAGGAAGCTGTGGCCCAGTTAAAGGAACAAGATAAGCCTCCAGATGACATAAAGGAGTTGAAACAACTAATTTTAGATGTTCAAACAAATTCCTTAATAAATTCAATGAGATGGCTAAAGAGATTAAGGATATTAAGACGACACTGGGGGAAGCGGACTTGGCCAGTGGATAGGGAGTCCATCTACCGCATGGGAGGTCCGTGGTTCAAGCCTCCTTGACCCGTGTGGAGCAGGCCCACACGCAGTACTAATGCATGCGATGAGTGCCATGCCACGCAGGGGTGTTCCCCGTGTAGGGGAGCCCCACACACAAGGAGTGCGCCCCATAGGGAGAGCCGCCCAGCAGGAAAAAAGTGCAGCCTGCCCAGGAATGGCGCCGCACACACGGAGAGCTGACACAACAAGATGACACAACAAAAAGAAACAAAGATTCCCATATAGCTGACAACAACAGAAGCGGACAAAAAGAAGAACACGCAGCAAATGGACACAGAGAACAGACAACTGGGGTGGGGGGGAAGGGGGGGTAGAAATAAATAAAATAAATCTTAAAAAAAAAGATGATACTGGATGAGCACAAAGAGGAATATGAAAACATACATAGAAAAATAGCAGATCTTATAGGAATGAAAGGTGCAATAAATGAAATTCAGAAAACATTGGAATCATATAATAACAGATTTGAGGAGGCAGAAGAAAGGATTGGTGAGCTTGAAGAATTGGCCTCTGAAAGTGAACATACAAAAGAACAGAGGAAGAAAAGAATGGAAAAAATTGAACAAGGTCTCAGGGAACTAAATGACAGCAAAAGGTGTGCAAACATACATGTCATGGGTGTCCCAGAAGGAGAAGAGAAGGGAAAAGGGGCAGAAGGAATATTTGAAGAAATAATGGTAGAAAATTTCCCAACCCTATTGAAGGACATATATCCATGTCCAACAAGCACAACATACTCCCATCCGGAAAAATCTGAATAGACTAACTCCGAGACACATACAAATCAGAATGTCAAATTCCAAAGACAAAGAGAGAATTCTGAGAACAGCAAGAGAAAAGCAATGCATCGCATATAAGGAATACCCAATTCTTATTAAGTGCTGATTTCTCACCAGAAACCATGGTGGCAAGAAGACAGTGGTCTGATATATTTAAGATACTACAAGAGAAAAACTTCCAGCCAAGAATCTTATATCCAGCAAGACTGTCTTTCAAAAATGAGGGTGAGTTTAGAATATTCACAGATAAACAGAAACTGAGAAAATTTCTAAGCAAGGAGACCAGATTTTCAGGAAATACTAAAGGGTGTGCTAGTGGCTGAAAAGAAAAGACAGGAGAGAGGGGCCTGGAAGAGAGTCTAGAAATGAAGATTATATCAATAAAAGTAATTAAAAGTGTCAAAAGAGTGGTGAAAATAAAATATGACAGATAAAACTCAAATAGGAATAAACTTAACCAACAATGTAAATCACTTGTATTCAGAAAACCGCAACTTAATGTTAAAAGAAATTTTAAAAAGGCCTAAATAACTAGAACAGTCCATGCTCATGGATTGGAAGACTAAATATCATTTAGATCTCAATTCTACTCAAATTGATATACAGATTCAATGCAATTCCGATAAAAAATTCCACCAGCATTTTTTTTTAAAAATTGAAAACATGTCATCAAGTGTATTTGGAAAGATAAGGGGTCCTGAATAGCCAGACACATCATAAAAAGGAAAAGCAAATCTTCATCTCCAGACTTTAAATCATATTACATAGCTTTGTGTTAAAAAAAAAAAAAAAAAAAAAAGCATGGTGCTGGCATAAAGACAGACACAGAGACCAATGGAACCAAAGTGATGGTTCAGAAACAGACCCTCACATATATGGTCAAGTGATTTTTTTTTTTAAGATTTATTTATTTATTTCTCTTCCCTCCCCCCGCCCCAGTTGTCTGTTCTCTGTGTCTATTTGCTGTGTCTTTTTTGTCCGCTTCTGTTGTTGTCAGCAGCACGAGAATCTGTGTTTCTTTTTGTTGCATCATCTTGTTGTGTCAGCTCTCTGTGTGTGTGGCACCATTCCTAGGCAGGCTGCACTTTCTTTCGCGCTGGGCGGCTCTGCTTACAGGGCGCACTCCCTGCACGTGGGACTCCCCTACGCGGGGGACACCCCTGCGTGGCAGGGCACTCCTTCTGCGCATCAGCACTGTGCATAGGCCAGCTCCACACGGGTCAAGGAGGCCCGGGGTTTGAACCACAGACCTCCCATGTGGTAGGCGGACGCCCTAACCACTGGGCCAAGTTCGCCGCCCGGTCAAGTGATTTTTGACTAGCCTGTCAAACCCACACAGTTCAGGCAGAACAGTCCATTCAACAAATCGTGCTGAAAGAACTGAATATCCATAGCCCAAAGAAGGAAAGAGGACCCCTATCTCACATCTTTTCCAAAAATTAACTCAAACAGATCAAAAACCTAAAAGTAAAAGCAAGAACCATAAAGTTTCTAGAAGAAATGGTAGGAAAATATCTTCAAGACCTGGTGATAGGTGATGGATTCTTAAAGGAGATAAGAGGAGGACTGAGACGGACTATTGATGCTTAATGTATGTAGAAGTTTTAATTAGCTTTACTGTAAAAGTGTGGAAATGTATAGAGTGGGTGGCAACAAACACTGAGTAACAGCTAGTGTATAAATAGGGATGTGGCTGAAAATGGTATGTCTAGGTATGTAAAGGCCAATTGACAGAATGCTAGTGAATAATCAAGGAACTGAATAGCAAAGTAGAGCAAGAGGTGGATGAGAACTGTGGTTGATGGTACAAATGCAAGTGTCCTTTGTGGGCTAGAACAAATGTACATCACTACTGCAGGGTGTTGAGAATGCATGGGAAAAATACAACTGGAATGGCCTATGGACTGTGGTTAGCAGTAATAATATAATATTCTTCCATCTATGCCAAAGATGTACTGTGTCGATAATGAGGCAGTATGGAAAATGTGAGCCAAATGTACACTATGGACGTGGTAACAATCAGATAATATTATCTTATCTGTAACAAATGTTCCACCACAGTGTGGTGTGTTGATAAAGGGATGTTGTTTGGGAATTGATTATTTTATAAATTTACAATTTCTGTCATAAAAAATATATTTAAAAAATAAAAATAGGATGAATTAGGAGGAAAACACACCAAATATAAGGACTATAATTAGTAGTAAGATTTTGATAATATTCTTTCATAATTTGTAACAAACGTCTCCTGACAATGCAAGGTGTTGGTGGAGGGTGATGTATGGGACCCCTGTATGATGTTATGCATGTTTGCTTTGTAAGTTCACAACTCTTACTATACACTTAATTGTTTATGTATATTCATATATAAATGACATAAAGATAATAATAATAGGGTGGGTTGGGGGAAAAATACTTTGGTTAGTAGTAATATTTTGACAATGCTCTTTAATCATTAGTTGCAAAGGTTTAACAACAATGCAAGGTATTGGTGGTAGGGTGAGTTATGAGAGTCCTGTATGATGTTATAGATGCTTGTTTTGTAAGTTCACAACTATTACTATACACTTATTGTTTATGTATGTTTATGTATGAGTGATATATTTCAATAAACTAATTTAAAATAAAGAGAGACAGCTTTTATATCTGTGTTAAATTTCTTGAAGGTTGTAACTGGCCTTAAGGTGGTTACATAAGTGAATATCCCAGTTCTTTTTTTTTTTTTTTAAAGATTTATTTATTTTATTTAATCCGCCCCCCCCTCCCCTGGTTGTCTGTTCTCAGTGTCTATTTGCTGCGTCTTGTTTCTTTGTCCGCTTCTGTTGTCGTCAGCGGCACAGGTAGTGTGGGCGGCGCCATTCCTAGGCAGGCTGCTCCCTCCTTCGCGCTGGGCGGCTCTCCTTATGGGTGCACTCCTTGCGCGTGGGGCTCCCCTACGTGGGGGACACCCTTGCGTGGCAGGGCACTCCTTGCGTGCATCAGCACTGCGCATGGGCCAGCTCCACACGGGTCAAGGAGGCCCGGGGTTTGAACCGCGGACCTCCCATGTGGTAGACGGACGCCCTAACCACTGGGCCAAAGTCCGTTTCCCAATATCCCAGTTATTAAGAAAAGTACATGGAAGATGTATACGGCCTACTCTCAAGTGTTTAGAAAATAGATAGATGAATAGATGGATGGATATGATGGATGAATGGATGGACAGAATGATTAGGCAAATGTGGCAAAATATTAAAAGTTGGTAGATTTGGGTAACTGGGTGGGGGGGTATGTTGGAGTTCTTTGTAGAGGTTTTGTGTTATTTTTGCAACAGCCTTGTAAGTTTGAAATTATTTCATGGTGAGTTTTTTGTTTTAAAGATGGCTCAAAGATCTTAATGCAAAACCCAAAACTGTAAAACTTCTAGAATAAAACACAGGAGAAAACTAGTTGTGACTTTGAGTTAGGCAAAGAATTCTTAAGACAGAATACCAAGAGCCTGATTCATAAAATTTAAAAATTGATAACTCAGACTTGATCAAAATTTAAAACCTCTGCACTTGGAAAGGTATCGTCAAGAAAATGAAAAGACAAGCCAAAGGCTGGGAAAAAGTGTCCACAAAACACATAAAAGACTTGATTCCTGAATAAATAAAGACCTCACAAAACCCCAAAATAACAAAATGCCCAACCCTATTAAAAAATGGCCAAAAGATTTATACCAACACTTTACCAGAGAAGATATCTGGATGGCAAATAAACACATGAAGAGATGCTCAACATGATTAATCATTAAGAAAAATGAAAATTAAAACCACAATGAGATTCTCACCTATTAGAATGGCTAAAAATTTTTTTAAAAATTACAATCCCAAGTTCTGGCAAGGATGGGGGGGCAACAGGAATTCTCCTTCTTTGCTAGTGAAAATGCAAAATGGAACAGCCACTTTGCAAAGCCATGAGGCAGTTTAAAATCAAATTAAACATACACTTACCATACAATCCAGCAATCTGCTCCTAAATATTCATCCAAGAGAAATGAAAACTAATGTTAACACAAAGACCTGTAATGGGAATGTTTACAGCAGCTTAGTTCATAGACTTGATTCAAAATCACAAAATTGCAAACAACCCAACCATCCGTCATTGGTGAGCAGATAAACAAACGGATGCCCGTGCACAGAACGCTACCTAGTACTAAAAAGGAATGAACTATTTGTGCACATGATGACATGGATGGATCTCAGAAGCTTTACGTTAAGTGAAAGAAGCTACATACTGCATCATTCCATTTACATGAAACTCTGGGAGAGACAACAATAATCTAGAATGACAGAAAGCAGATCAGTGGTTAGGCCTGGAGGCAGGAGGTAGAGTGAGGGGTGGAGGGGACAAGGGGGGATTTTGGGGGGTAAAGGATACGTTCTATATGTTGATTATAGCAGCGGTTCCATGAGCTTAGACATTTACCAAACTCATCAGATTGTTCACTGAGACTCAGAATCTAGGAAGCTAAAGATGATCCTGCCACTCCCCTGCACTGGGTTTAACAGTGTTCCCCCCAAGTTCATGTCCACCACAATCTGTGCCTGTGACCTTATTTGGAAATAGGGTCTTTACGGATGTGATCAAGTTAGGATGAGGTCATACCAGATTAGGGTGGGCCCGAACCTCTGTGACTGGCGTCCTTATCAGGAAGGAGAGATTTGGAGGCTCGCAGGAAAGACTATGGGACCGTGGCGGCAGCCACTGGAGTGCTGCGTCTACAAGCCAAGGAACACCGAGCACAGCTGGACAACAGAAGTCCAGTACCTCCCCAAAACAAATAAAACAGGCACGCACCAGTCCTCTCCAAGAACTCTCCTGAAGGATCCAACCCCGCTGGCACCTTGATTTTTGGACTTCACGACTGAGAGAATGCACTTCGGCTCTTTTGAGCCACCCAGGTTTGGTTAAAGCAGCGCTAGGAAACTAAGACATCCCCTGCATGCCGCGCGGGTCACCAAGTCTTATCAACTCTGATTCGTAAATCTCTCCTGGATCTGCTCTTTCCTCCTTAGTCCCAGGGCTTTGACTCACCACGGTCGCTGGTCTACCTAGTCAGGTCCACGCCCACCTGCCAGCCACCCCTGCTAGAAGTCCTTCTAAACCAAAATCAAGCATGTCCTTTCCCTGCTTAAAACCTTCCGATGCCACCCCCTCTCCTTCAGGATAAATTCAAATCCCATGGGCCCAGCTTCTCCTGATCTCACACCCCCCCTCCCCAATTCTCCAGCCCCATCTCGTACTATTCTTTCACACATCCCTGCGGAGACCTGCTCCCACACTGAGCTACTGCAGCTCCTTGAGTGCCCCAGGATCTCTCACACTTTGGGCCTTTATACCTGCCATTCCTTTTGGCTGGAACACTCTCTCTGAGCCCCTCTCACACACACACATCCTCCACCCTCTCATCGCCCCCACCTCCCCACTTCAGCCGGTCAAGTCCTATTCACCGTTGCAGGGTACGCCGACGCACCCCCTAATCCAGTAACCTTTCTGCACGCTCCGATCCAGCACTTCGTCAGCACCTGTCACTCGGCTTCGCAGGTGTCGCTACTGGTTTGACCTTCTCTCCCCTAAGAACCCAGCCATGTTTTTCGTCTCTGGATGCCCAGCACCAAGCAAACCCCTGGCACAGAGAATGCTCAACAGGTGTTTCTGGAGATTTCAGGTGAATGAATGAATGAATAACAAAGCGCAGAGTAACCAATGCTAGAAAGAAGTCAGCTAAAGGGCTGCAAGGAGTGAGAAGAGGGAGGAGCTTGAGGAGGAAATGGAATTTGGGGTAGACTCAGAAGGATGAGGAGAAAGGTATGTAGAGGCTGGTATGTAGAAAGTGGGAGAAGGGGCATTCCAGGTAGGCACGCAGACACGTTGCTGCGCCTCTGTGCTAGCACAAAGGGGCAGAAACGTGCGGTTCCAGGGAGCACTTGTGGTTCCAGGGAGTGGTGTTTTGTTTAGTTTGGCAACAGTGGGTGTACATTATGGGAAGAAGTTGGAAACTAGGTTGGAAGCAGATTGTGGGAAGTCCAGAAGCCAGGTTAAGGAGCTGAGACTTCACGCTGTCCGTGAGAGTGTCCTGTTCTTGTGTTAGAGTTGGCAACCCAGGATCATCCCGAGGGCACCCTGGAGTGTGCAGTGGGTGCCATGGGGGAAGGGCTGAAAGGAAAGGAGCTGGAAGTCAGGTGGCCGGTGATAAGACTCTTGGTTTATTTTTAAAGTTATATATTCATTTCCATGGGAGAGACTCACAAGCACACCTTGGCTCTTTATGAAAGTTACGAACGTTGAACAAGTAACGGGATCCTGAAAATCAGAATGGTGATGGCCGGCCGGCTCTACTTTCAGAACATATCCCAAACCTCGCCGCCCCGCTGCTCCCGCCCTCATCTTCTGGAAGGCGGCCACGCCTTCTCACTCACCGCCCTCCTTCCACTCCTTATCCCTCCACCCGTCACCCACCCCAGCAACCCCTGTTCCCTCTAATCTTCTCACCGCCACCAGAGCGATCCTTTTAAAACGTAAGTCAGATCCTGCAGAGGTTCCCAAAATCCCTTGGAATAATCCAAGTCCCTTCCCGGTGCATGATCCGTACACCCACCATGTCCCCTGTCCCCTGCCCTTCTCTGCTTCTTTCCCTGTTCCTGACTGCATGTTTCAGAGGAACGGTGGGAATTTGCTCATTTATCCCAAGCAAATGTAGCTCAAGTGGTTGAGCACCTGCTTCCCACGTACAAGGTCCTGGGTTCAATCCCCAGTACCTCCTAAAAACAAATAAAACAAAACAAACAAACAAAAACTCTCATTGGAAAGTGGATGTAAGTCAGGGGTTGAGCGCCTGCTTCCTTTATATGAGATCCTGGGTTCAATCCCTGGTACTTCTTAAAAAAGGTGGGGGGGGAGACTATTTCATCCACTCATTTGCTCAACATATATTTTTGGAGACCTTCTCGGGTCTTGGGCACTGTGGGAGGCCCCAGAATACAGGAAGAAGCAGAAACTAATGGGGTCTCGCCCCACGTGGAGTTGAGATCTAGTGCAGTTTACTATCAAATAGTCAGGAACATGTAAGATTTTCACTCTGAGAAATGCCAGCAAAGGGCGCCCTGCAGTGTTATAAGAGCTCATCCTAGGCAGGTGTCAGCAGGTCAGGGAGGAAGTTACCCTGAGAAATCTTTCCTCCAGGTGACCACTTCTGGACATGAAGTTGTTAACCAGGTGCAAAAGGGGAGAGAGCAGTTCTAGTCAGGGGGAACAGCTAAGCGAGGGACAGAGGTGGGAAAGCAGGCGTGATGGCAATCCCAAAGCCGCTGAGGCCAGGGCAAGGAGGAGCCTCCTGACCATGGCTGGAGAGCAGGACCACGAGGGGGACCCCTTGTTGACCACCTGCCACCTGTCCTAGCCTTGGGGTGGGCCTGACCCTCTTGCTGATGGCCAAGGAGATGCCCAAGTGGCCCAGCAGCCCAAGCCAGTGCACGAAAGCCGCGGCCTCGGGAGAAAGAGCTGTAAGACTCCTGGTCCTTGGTCCTTCCCCCACTGCAGCAGCTCCCAGGTAGCACAGAGAACCCACGAGGGCTCTGGAACTCCCTCATTCCCCAGGGAGAGCTAAAACGGGTCCCTGGAGGTGCTGCAAACCAGAGAGGTTCTCAAGGCACCAGGCTGGGTACCAGGACTTTTATTTTCAACCAAGAGCTCCGGACACTGTAGGTCCTCCCATGGCGCACGGGGTGGACTGTGGGAGAGGGGGGGCTCTGGTGTGGACCATTGCCCATGAGGTGCAGCAGTGCTCAGAGATGTATTCACCAAGTGAAATGAATGTCTCATGATGATGGAGGAGATTGTTGCTATTGGGGGAGAAGTGGGGGAAGGGGGGTGGGGGTATATGGGGACCTCATATTTTTTTAATGTAACATTAAAAAAATAAAGACAAATAAATAAATAAATAGGAAGTCTTTTAAATACAAAAAAAAAAAAAAAAAAGAGCTCCCTTAAGAGCTCATCCTTTATCCACTGCTGAACCCCCTCCCCGGCTCCTCTCCTGACCTTCTTCAAGGTGCCCCTAGAGGGGCTCGACTTACTCTGCCCCAGGTGCCATGGATTTCAGGCACTTGTGACCCTCATTAGCAGAGGCTCGTTACTATAGCAACCAGGTGTGGTCCACATGGCTGTGTCAGAGGGACTCTCCGTGCATTCACCTACTCTCACAAATGCACGAAATAAATACATGTTCCTTTGTCTCTTCCTCCTTTTTTTTAAAGATTTTTTATTAATTTCTCCTCCCCCCTTCCCCCCGGCATTGTCTCCTTCAATATAAATGAGCATCGCTCTGAGATCAAAGCTTCACAAGCAGCCTGAAGGACCGGGCTACGGTGTTTCGCCCTCATTACTGACCTTTTTCATTTTAATCTTTAAGTTCCACATGATTTGATCTTCAGTGGCTGCCACTTACAGGACTGGTCACAAGATTTCCCTTTTTTTTTCTTTATTTTTTAGGAGATTTTAGGGATTGAACCCAGGATCTTGTACATGTGAAGCACGCGCTTAACCACTGAGCCCCACCCGCTACACCGGTTTCCTGTTAAAATATGTTAAAATGTCAGTCAATTTCAGGAAATTCAGTGAGTCAATAACGACAGCTGGGCGACTAAAATGGGGGAAACAGTGGTCCCAGAGAAAGGACTGAAGAAACAGCCGTAAGGACAAAGAGAAGGGGACGGATGTGAGAGTTTAGTGTGATCGCGCAGTAGCAGTTCAGAACCGACTGGATGTGGGGCCGAGGGAGAGAAAGCCACAAAGAGGACGCCGAGGTCCCATGCGGGCTCGTATTGAAACAGTCTGAGTTTCAATGACCCCCTTGACCACCCACCTAATGGCACTCTCCCCGGTGATTCTCCATCACAGCGCCCTTATCTGGCAGCTCCCGGCCACGATCACCGTTGGAAATGGTTACTGCATTAGTATGTTCACTGCCTGTTTCCCCACCGCGGCTGTCAGGACCCACAAGGGGTTTCACCATCCATCTGGCTTGCCATTCTCGCCCAGCTCCCAGCAGAGGCTGCCTGGCCCCTGACAGGTGTCAGCTGGCTGCTGGGTGAGCGATCGGCTGAACCTCGGAGGATGGCACTTTAAAAGAGAGAGGAGGGGGAAGTGGATGTGGCTCAAGCAGTTGGGCACCTGCCTCCCACATGGGCAGTTCCGGGTTCAGTTCCCAGCGACTCCTAAAGAAGACAAGCAAGACAGCGAGCTGACACAACGAGATGACGCAACAAAGAGACACAATGAGGAAACAAAATGAGAGGCACAAGAAGCGGGAGTAGAGGTGGTTCAAGTCATCGGGTGCCTCCCTCCCACATGGGAAGTCCTGGATTCAGTTCCCGGGGCCTCCTAAAAAGAAGATGAGCGCACAATGAACAGACACAGGGAGCAGACAGCAAGCATAAAACAACCAGGGGGAGTGGTGGCGGGGGGGATTAATAAATAAAATAAACTTTTGAAAAAAAATGGAGAGGAGGAACCCAGGCTGAGAAAGGAGGCAAGGGGCTCAGGGCCAGCTGAGTCCCTGGGGAATCTGTGAGCCCAGGAACAGCCAGCACTTACCAGTAAAGCTACTTCTTTCTCTGCACCTCTTAAGTTGGTTTTCTCAACCCAGTCCACGCTTCTTTTCCTGAAAGATCAGCTGAAGCCTGGCAGGGATGCCCCCTGAATGCTTTCTCTCCTACCACTTGTCCTGGATTTTCTCAACCCCAAGCTTCTACCCTTGGGATCCCACTCCCTAGAATTTTCTTTCCTGTCAGTGGGAGAAATGTCTGCTTATTCATTTATTTTTGCAGAAAAATTATACACACACAGACTCATGAAAAATTCAAACACAGAAGTACATCCAGTGAAAGGCGAGTGTGGGCTTGGCCTAATTCCACATCTCTGTCCAGAGGTGATACAGGAAACAGCTGATATTATATATCTGGGACTTTAAAAAATGGTTTTTATAGACATACAAATAAAAATACATTGTCTGGGTTTCTTTAAAACATAAAGGTGTTTTACATAAACAGGATTGGCTTGGATATGGCTATCTGAGAACATGTACAGTATTTTTCTAAGACATATTAAAGGCATGTATATTTGGAACTTGAGAAACTCCATAACCTTGCCACTCAAAAAGACTTTGAATGATTTTTGTTTCTATGAGTTGTGACTGCCAATGCCCATTTCCAAATTTTCCCTTTGATGCTGGACATTATTTATGTTTCAATGCTGGGCCAACAAGTTAAAAGGAAAATGGTATTTCATTAGTGTCTCAGTTTGCCAGAGCAGCTATTGCAAATACCACAAAGCTGGTTTTGGCTTAACAACAGAAATTTATTGGCTCACTGTTCTGAAGCCAGAAAGAGTCCAAGATGAAGACATGGGCAAGGCTTGTGTTCTCCCCAAGGAACGCAACGTTCCGGGGCTGGCTGATGGCCACTCTCGGCTTGTACCATCGCCTCCCATCCTAGGGCAATGTCCTCCCGTTTTCACTTCTGTGTCCCCTGTGTTCTCTTTATAAGACCTCCAGTAATCTCGATTAAGGTCCAGGCTGGCTCAGTGTGCCACAATCTAACTAAAAATAACATCTTTAAAAGGTCCTATTTGAAATGCGTTCACACCCAAAGGAATGTGGATTAAAAGTAAAAACATGTTTGCTGGGGTCCATAATTCAACCTATCAGTGTGCCCTTTGGACCCCAAAATGACACTTATTTCCTCAAGATTGGAAGGGGAGTGTAACCACTGACCAAAGCACATCTATTGTTATGGTAGCTATTATCTTGTGTTTTAACTTGTAACACTGATATAAATATTTTTTTAAGGGAATTGGTTTTAAAAATTGGTGCATAATGGATTACATTGAACTACAATACAGATCTTTGTTAATATGAGCAGATATTTGCAATATGTTATTAGGTTTAAAAAGTCTGTCCCGAGACGCGGACTTGGCCCAATGGATAGGGCGTCCACCTACCACAAGGAAGGTCAGCGGTTCAAACCCCGGGCCTCCTTGACCCGTGTGGAGCTGGCCCATGCGCAGTGCTGATGCGCGCAAGCAGTGCCCTGCCACGCAGGGGTGTCCCCGCGTAGGGGAGCCCCACGCGCAAGGAGTGCGCCCAGCGCGAAAGAAAGTACAGCCTGCCTAGGAATGGTGCCACACACACAGAGAGCTGACACAACAAGATGATGCAACAAAAAGAAACACAGATTCCCGGTGCCACTGATAGGGATAGAAGTGATCACAGACAAACACACAGTGAACGGACACAGAGAGCAGACAACTGGGGGAGAGGGAGGGAGAGAGAAATAAAAAAAATAAATCTTTAAAAAAATAAAAAAATAAAGTCTGTCCAAAATGATTCCACATTTCTAAAGGAATATGACAAAAAATTCTGGAATGATATCCATTAAAATGCTAATAGAAGTGATTTTTAGGTGGCCCTCCAAGTGATTATTATCATTTTAATTTTTTTATACATTTCTCATCTATATGTCCTCTTTTGTTTCATTTTTCCCTAAGATTGAGCATGAAAGTAATAATTGTATAATTAAAACTTCCCATTTTGAAAACTTTAAATACAGGAAAAAAAAGACATTCATCCCACATACAAAGTACCTTCACCCCATCACAACATCCCCAAAGCCTTAAGCCATTTCAGCAATAGCTCTAAGTACAAAGGCTCATCAGAATCAGTCACAGGAGGGGAGCGGGTGTAGCTCAGGGGCTGCGTGCCCGCTTTGCATGTACAAGGTCCCAGGTTCAATCCCTGGTACCTCCTGATCAGTCATGGAAGTGGTCCACGCTGGGGCTGGATTCCTCTCTGTGGACCTGGGAAATTTAGAAAACAAGTTATCTGCTCCCAAAATACAATCGTGGGGCAGGAATGAGGGTAGTGGGGCAGGCATGGGGTAGACATTCCCATCCCAGAAGGGAGAAATTGGAAAGAAAACAGGAGTCATGAGTCCCAAGCAATCTGAAACCCAGAAGGGAAAAGTATCTACGAGATCGCCAAGTCTGAGAGGGTCATCTATAGATGGGGGTTTGCCCTCTGGGCCTGATGGGCCTGGTAGAGCAGGATGTCCCATCCTTCCAAGCACTGGCGCAGAAGCCACGTCCTTCTGGAACGCAAGGGGCAGGCCCCGCCCCTCCTAGCCTTCTGCCCTCTGTCTTGGGCTGAGGAGACGTCTTCCTCGGCTGCCGTGAAGTCATTCTTCTTTCAATTCTTCCTTTCTCTGTCCCTTTCAGTCCAGGCTGGCCGTGCTTCAGCTCCCACAAAATCCTCAAGAACCTTTGTGTGTAGGACAAGGAAGTCCAAGCCATCAGACAAAACCACTTTCCACAGATCCCCACCCTGACATCCCCTGAAACGGCTGGCTGCGCCCACGCACGCCACACCTCCCTAGCAAAGCGTTGCTCCATTGCAGCCTCATTCGGAGCCACGTTCTCAGGGAGGACCCTGACGGAGCCACCTCTGGCCCAAGCCCCAGAGTACGGATTTTCCCCATTATCAGTTGCTGGTTCCTGCGTGTAAGAGCTCAGCTCTCAGCTTATCCCTTTCCTCTCGTTTCCCTATAAGCTGAAAGGAGAAGGCAGGCTGCACCTTGCTCATAGCATGGGCATCTCCTCGGCTAGCCATCCACATTCATCGCCTGCAAGATCTGCCTTCCTTCCGACATCAGAACCCATTTCACTAAGCCCTGGGCCACTTTATAACGAGGCCCGCCTCTCCCCTAGTTTCTAGTGACACATTCATCATTTCCTTCTAGGGCCTCACTGGAAGCACCTTTAACGTCCAGATATCTAACGACAGTCTCTTCAGAGCCATCTAGGCTTTTTCTACCAAGCACCCAGAAATACTCCAGCCTCACCATGACCCAATTTCAAGGCCACTTCCACCTTTTTAGGTATTTGTCCCAGCAGCACCACACTTTCCAGGACTAAAAACTGTCTTAGTTTGCCAGAGCTGCTGGGACAAATACCGCAAATTGGTTTTGGCTTCACAAGAAGAACGTATTGGCTCTTGGTTTTGGAGCTTGAGCAAGTCCAAAACCTAAATATCAGCAAGGCTCGCTCTTTCCTCCAAAGACTGCAGCGTTCCGGCAATGGCTGCCGGCAATCCTGGGGCTGCTTGGCTTGTCCCGCTGCCTCGTCACTCGGCGAGGTCCTCCCTGCTCTTGCGACGCCCCGGTCCTCTGCGTAAGGTCGATAACCCGGATCGAGGCCCACCCTGGTTCAGTCTGCCACAGCTTCTCCAAGAAGAGCATCTTCAGAAAGTCCTACTTCCCATGGGTTCACAGCCACAGGAACGCAGGTCAAGGTCACAGAATCCAACTGCCCACAGTTAGTACCTGCATTTGCATTTCCACGATCACCACTGAAGCCCAACATTAGGCGCTTATCGGCCACCTGTATTTCTTCTTCTGCAAATCGCCTGTTTACACCCTTGGTGCATTTTTCCGTCCTGTCATTTTCTAACTGATTTGTAGGAATTCTTCATTTACTGTGGATAGGAAATCTTTTGTGATATGCGTGCTTCATGTATTTCTCTCTGTCACGTGTCTGTCCTTGAATATACAAACTTTTAAAATGTATGATAGGGGGAGTGGATGTGGCTCAAGCGGTTGAGTGCCCGCCTCCCACATAGGAGGTCCCAGGTTCAGCTCCTGGTGCCTCCTGAAAAAAAGAAAACAAAACAAAACAAACAACAAACACACACACACAAAACAACTAAGGGAAGCCAATGCAGTTCAGTGGTTGAGCACCAGCTTCCCACACATGAGGTCCCAGGTTTGGTTCCCAGAATCTGAATAAAAAAATGTATTACAGAGGCAAATGTGCATTTTTCCCCCTTTATGACAACCTTCCCCATCTCAAGACATTAAGGGAAAGAATGACACATTTGACTTTATATAAATTTTATGTGCATATATATATGGCATATTTACATGCATATAGGACATATATGTGCATATATGCTCTATGTATTATATATATCTAATACTTTTCCAGTGCTTTTATAAAAAAAATATTTAGCCTTTATTTTCTTAGCCCAATAACCTTATGAAATACACTTTTATTATTCCTCTTCTGCAGATAATGAGACAAAGACAGGGAGATTAAGACTGAGCTGTCTGCCTCCAGAGCCCACGCTATTAACCGATACTCTATTTTGACTCATTATTTCTCCACAACCCAGTCTCCCTACATATTACTAAAGCAATTTATTTAAGCAACAAAAATTAACACAATGTGAGAATGGCACAAAAATAGATAGCTCCTATAAATAAGACAGATAATCCAGAGAAATAATATTATATAGAAAAGTTGAAGGTATAATAAAGATGAAATTATAAAATGTTGAAGAGCATAAGGATTGCTCGTAAATAATACGGGAGTAACTGGTTAGTATTCTTTTCTTAAAGCCAGCTTAAATCCACTTTTCACGTTGTTAACTAAGTAAAAAAAAAAACAGAAAAAAATAAATCTACTAAAAGAGGATAATAAATCTCTAAGCTAAATCTAGTAAGATTTTGACAGATTTTACTATGTAAAAAAGTGACTGCTGTGGGGAGCAGATGTAGTTCAAGTGGCTGAGCACCTGCTTCCCATATACGAGGTCCTGGGTTCTATCTATGATACATTCTAAAAACAAAACAAATGGAAAAACAACTCTCATTGGGGAGTGGCTGTAGCTCAGTGGATGAGCACCTGCTTCCCATGTATGAGGTCCTGGGTTCAATCCCCAGTATCTCCTAAAAAAGGGGGGGAGGGGGAGGACTGTGGTTTTTAAAGCTCATTTTCAAAAAGGCAAGCAATAGACTGGAAAAAGAGCTGGCAAAAATATGGCAAATAAATCCTATTAAAAACCCATACAAGTTAGCAAGAAAAAGCATTAATAACTGAATAAATGAGCAAAAGAGTAAAAAAATAAAAAAAATAAAAAGTTAAAAATGACCAGATTAACTTTTTTTTCTTTTTTCTTTTTAAGTATCAAGGCCAGGGATTGAACCTGGGACCTTGTATGCGTAAGTCAGTGCTCACCCACTGAGCCACATCAGCTCCCCTGGGCTGGTTTCTTCATTTATTAGGAGGTACCGAGACCTTCAAAGTGGGAAGCAGGTGCTCAACTACTTGAGCCACATCTGCTCCCCTGATCATATTAAAAGATGCAAAAAATCTTTTAAAAGGGTTTCTGTCTTGCTTATTTTTCTCATGTGTTCATTGGTGGAATGAACAAAATAAAACTGGTGTTCCCCCACACAGAGTGGATAGAAAGTAATTTAGCAATACAGACCAAGCACCATTTAAATGTTCATGCCCCTTTTACCCAGTAAGCCCATTTCTGAGAATCTATTCTACAGATATCATCTAAAAACATGAGAAAAGGTACACAGACAAGGCTATTTACTGAGGTACTATTTATAGTAGTCAAAAAGTGGAAAGCCACCTAATTTTCAAGGACGGGGATTAATTTATTGAACAAGCACTTCACACATCATTAAAAACAATTACGAAGCTATGCAGTAAGAAATAATCCTTAAACTATAGCACCTAGTAGTATAAGCAGAATGAAATGCAGAAGTGTTAACAGTTGTTTTAGGGTATGGGGCTGAGTCACAATCTTCTCTAATTTCCAAACTGACTGAAACGTTATATCCAGAGCATGGGCTGAGAGAAACCTGAGTTCCAGTCCTGCTGTACCCCGCCACCAACCTTCTGACAGGGACCACGTAACAGAACTTCTCTGTGCCTCAGTTTCCTCACCTATAAAATGAAGACCATAAGTGTAGCCACCTCAGAGGACTAGCATGAGAAATAACACTTGTAAAGACCTTGAATGTTGGACCTACCATGCTGTCAGCATTCAACAATGTTATTTTTACCAAAGGAATCGAAAGCAGGGACTCGGGTATCTGTACACCAAGGTTCACAGCGGCATTATCCACAAGAGCCAAAATGTGGAAGCAACCCACGTGTCCATCAAGAGATGAGTGGATAAATACAACGTGGAGGCAGCGGACTTGGCCCAGTGGTTAGGGCGTCCGTCTACCACATGGGAGGTCCGTGGTTCAAACCCCGGGCCTCCTTGACCCGTGTGCAGCTGGCCCATGCGCAGTGCTGATGTGTGCAGGGAGTGCCATGCCATGCAGGGGTGTCCCCCGCATAGGGGAGCCTCACACGCAAGGAGTGCACCCCGTAAGGAGAGCTGCCCAGCGCAAAAGAAAGTGCAGCCTGCCCAGGAATGGCGCCGCACACATGGAGAAATGACACAAGATGACGCAACCAAAAGAAACACAGATTCCCGTGCCGCTGATAAGGATAGAAGCTGTCACAGAAGAACACACAGTGAATGGACACAGAGAGCAGACAGCGGGGGGGGGGGGGGGGGGGAGGAAAGAAACAAAATAAAATAAAATATGGAATGCACACACAACGGAGTATCATTCCATTCAGCCATAAAAGGGAGTGAAGGTCTGATCCATGCTACAACATGGATGAACCCTGAAGTGAAATAAGCCAGACACAAAAAGACAAATAGTATGTGATATTGCTTATATGAAATTCCTAGAAGAAGCAAATTCATAGAGACAGAGAGTAGATTAAAGATTACTGGGGGGGGAGGGGGGAGAGGGGCTAGGCAGAAGGGGGAGTTAGCGCTTATGGGTATAGATTCTATCTGAAATGATGAAAAGTTTTGGGTAATGGATAGTGGGGTGATAGCTCAATATCATGAATGTAATTAATACCCCTAAACTGTACACTAGAAAGTGGTTAAAAGAGGGAGATCCTATATAGACTAGAGTGAGCTGTAAAGGAGCAGATGAGCGTCCCTGCCTGAGCCATACCGGTGAGTCCCTCAGTACAAGCAGCGGATGAGCTTTCACCTTTGTGTCCTAATTGGGGGGGGGGAGCTCACGTTTCTTGAACCAACTTAAAACATGAACTCCTGCATTCCTGAGCTAAACATTTAACTCTAAAAGAAACCAGACTCGGTGGAAATAGGAAAGACACACCGAAAACTTAATTTCCAGGAAACAGAGTGTGTAGAGACATTTCTAAGAATCTGGAGCCCTTTGGGGAGAAACCTAAACAGAAACCCTATAATAAAAGGAACTCCCTAGGAGAGCCTCTCTCTTGGTCATAGTGTTGCTTTGCAATTCCGCCGTCGGGGCCTCCGGAGCATCGTTTCAGACGCAGGCGGGAGGCGCGGCCCCGCTGCTGGCCCGCTGGGTGGCCGTCAGGCCCTCTGCAAGTCCAGGACGCCCAGCGTCCCGCAGAGCAGCTCTAGAGCCTTCCGTGCTGAGAACAGGAAGCGGGTGGGCCTCTCCGCAGCAGCTGGGCCGCCCCCACTTGACGGATGTTAGCACAGGGGCGGCCCGGTCCCCTTGATTGTGAAATTAGACCTCCACACAGTTAGTGCCCGGGACAGTTTCTTTTCCAAAAGAACTCTGTACCTTGCCTTGAAGCCAGTTTTAATTATCCTTACTTTGCAAGACGAAGAAACCATTGACAACGGGTGAGAGAGACTTGGGTTTTTTCCCAAGGTGCCAGAAAATGGGTTTCGAATCTATTTTTAGCCCACAAACACATGCACGGGGCAGTAATTTATCCAGTGCACTCACCAGGAAAGGAAGAAGTCAGGACGAACCGGGTCTGTTAGACGCGACCCCTTCCCCCGTGCCCACCTTACGCAAAACCAACTCTGCACTTACTGCACCAGCTTTCCCGCTTCTGGGACTCGCCCCGTCAGCAAGTCCGCCCGCTCTTCTGGGGTTTGGTCCTGGCCTGGGAGGAAAACCACGCTCCACACCAGCGGCCAGCGCCTGAGCAACGCACGCTGCGCTCAGGAAGCAGGTGGGCTCCGCTTGCCAGAGCGTCTGACGGGCTCTCTCTCACACGTGCGTGTGCACACACAAAGCCACACATGTACACACACATAAACGAGCATACGCCCACATGCACACAAAGCATGTGCACACACATATACACACGTGCACATGCATATACGTGCATTCACACAGTGCATACTCAAATGCGCACACATATATGTACACACGGGCACGTGCATACATGCATATTCATGCAGCGCACACACGAACATGCACGTGCATGCACAAAGTGCAAAACCATATTCCTATCCTACTGGGTGCCCTGAATTTGTACCTCTTCAAAATGTAAACTATCAAAATAAAAATATCCCCCAAAAATTATCATTTTAAAGATCCCCTCTGTAATTAATTTTCTTTTTTTTAAACCCCTTCTGCTCTTCAGGGGTGCATTTGCCCTGAAGTTTCCAGGCCCCTCACCTGCCATGGCCCCAGGGAAGGCGGTTCTGGAGAACTGACTAAAAGGATCTCAGAAGTAGGCATCTGAATCTCCAGGGCTCTAGTCATTGGTTGCAATCGCTTTTTTCATTCTAAATAAATATTTTCGGGCCCAGTTTTGATTTCAGAGAGTTCCAGAACTGTAAGAGGACCTTGGCAATACCCGAGGGCCACACCTTCTGCTACTCTAGGTGCTCTGCCAGCCCCAACCACAACACAAGGGACAAATACAACGTACAGAAAAGCAGACGCAAGAGTGTGGTGGTAAATAAGTACGAGTGTTACAGCTACGCTCACCAAGAAACTCTAACCCCCAGGGCCGGGCTATGCTTACCTGCTGCTAGAGGCTGGATTTTTTTTTTTTCCCAAACTTAAAAAAAAAAAACACTTTTTATTTGAAAATAATTTCAAACTTACAGGACATGGCAAAATAATCCAAGCCCCATGCAGAGAACTCCAACATACCTCCAACCACCTACCTACCATATCCACCAATTTTAACATTCTGCTACCTTTGCCACATCATTCTATCTATCCTACCAGTCTAGCCTCTATTTTCTGAACATTTGTGAGCAGGTTGCACACAGCTTTTTATCTTGAAATAATTTCAAATTTAACAGGACTGTTGCAAAAATAAGACATAATCCAAACCAAGAACTCCCACGTATCAATCCCCCTCTTTCCCAGCCCACCCCCTTCCCCCCAAGATATCCAGATCCACTAACTTTTAACATTTTACATGGCCTGGATTTTAATTGCTATTTTACGGGATAAGAGTCCTATAAAAAGCCCCCTACCAGCTCTTATAAGGCAGGGAGTGCTTATGCAGCAGGTGATAGGCGTTTGCAGCGCTTCAGTAGCAAAGCAGCCCTCCATGCTCAAAAACTCCACCCCTGTCCCCAGAGCCTGCCATTCTAATGGACCGAGCACAGTCAGGAGCTGTGGTCAGGCAGTTTGGAGCTTGCCTTCCCCTGCCAGGGGTGTTACAACTGTGTCCCACCTTGCAAAAAGGCTGCTGTCTCGGGGGCCCTCCCCATTGCCTTAAAGAAGGCAAGAAACACAATGCGTTGGATCTGCCCTCGCTGGGAAATCTCTGCCCTCCTGGAGGTCAGGAGCACACAGGGACCCACCTCAGCCAGGTGTTCCCCCAGCACAGGGTACCAGGCATAAACAGAGGATGTTGTTTGCAAGTGGCAGAAATCCAACTCAAAGGCGCCCAAAATCATGAATGTATTGTCTCAACTAACTGGAAAGCCTCGGGGTGAATTCAAGCTGGCTTTAAGCCACTTAGACCTCCAGGTCCAAAGGGTGTCCTCAGGACTCTGTTCTATTGTTTTGCTTTTTAAGGAGGTACCCATGATTGAACCCAGGACCTCATACGTAGGAAGCAGGCGCTCAACCACTGAACTACACTTGCTCTCGGAGAATCTGCTTTCCTCAGTCAGCTTCATTCAAACGCAAAGGTTCTCAGGATGGGAAAGCGTTTCCCAGCAGCTCCAGGACTGGAGCACCCAGGACCTCAGAAGAAGGGAGACCATCCTTGGGAAGGAACTCCAGGGGGATGCGTCTGGTGGCAGGGGAGGGGGAAGTAGGAGGAAAGCAGTTCCCAAAAGCAAAAAAAAAAAAAAAAAGGTCGAGCAGACAAAAAGTACAAGCTAGTCATCCACTTGTGCTTTGGAGTAGCAAGCTTTTCATGTGATCAGGTCTTACTTCCCCAATTCGATTATAAATCTGCTCATAGAAGGATAGACACAAAATGTGACCTGTGGGTCTCTCTAGGATTGTGGGTGATTTATTCTTTAAATGCACATTGTATCTTCTAACCTTTCTAAAATGAGTATGTACTAAATTGTGTAATAAAAATAATACAATTAAGTTACCACATGCTAAAAAACCCTACCTACAACAGTAAAGTATATATAAATAAAATACCTATATATAAATCTGGTAAGAAAATTTCAGTTGCCCCCCAAAAAAATCTGCCTTTTACTGAATAACAAAAAAAGAGGAACAAATGAAAAAAATCATTTCTTCTAGATATTCATTCTCCAAAAGTAATTTCATAAATGTATTGCAATTCCAATGAAAATCTCTATACAATTAGAAGTGTAAAAGAAAAAAAAAATTTTTTTAAGATTTATTTTTTATTTATTTCTCTCCCCCACCCAGTTGTCTGCTTTCTGTATCCATTCTCTGTGTGTTCTTCTGTGTCTGCTTGTATTCTTATCAGCAGCACCGGGAATCTGTCTCTTTAGTTGCATCATCTTGTTGTGTCAGCTCTCCGTGTGTACAGTGCCACTCCTGGGCAGGCTGCACTCTTTCACATAGGGCAGCTCTCCTTACCGGGCACACTCCTTGTGCATGGGGCTCCCCTGAGTGGGGGACACCCCTGCATGGCACAGCACTCCTTGCGTAGATCAGCACTGCACGTGGGCCAGCTCCACACGGGTCAGGAGGCCCGGGGTTTGAACCCTGGGCCTCCCATGTGGTAGGAGGATGCTCTATCAGTTGGACCAAATCCACTTCCCAAGAAAATTATTGATAAAATTATCCTAAAGTTTTATCTGATAGAATAATTAATTATTCTCTTTAGGAAAAATTCTTGAAAAATAAAAATAAAAGGGATATGTGCTATCAAATATTAAAATAGAGCAGAAAGTAAAATAATTATAGCTGTATGGTTTAAGAATAGAAAGAAGATCAATGGGTCATAACGAAGCCCAAAAATATGAATTTAGATTATGACATAGATGGCATTTTTTAATCTGAAGAAAAAGAATGGATCGTTTTTTAAAATAGTATTGGAAAAACTGAGTAATCATCTACAAATATATATAAACTCCTGCCTGACTCACACCATGTACCCAAATGAACCCTGATGGAATAAAGATTTAAATGGAGTAAAAAATAAGCAATATAAGAGCTAGAAGAAACTATGGAAGATTATATATCTGAATGAGTTACAAAAGGCCTCTCTGAGGTCACATGCCTCATACATAAAGGACACAAAAGGAACACATAGGGAGGGAGAGGTGGCTCAAGCAGTTGGGCACCCGCCTACCACACGAAAGGGCCCAAGTTCGGTTCCTAGTGCCTCCTAAAGATGAGCAGACAATGAACAAAGCAGACAACAAATGGATGCAGAGCAGACAGCAAGCACAAACAACGAAGGGCAAAGGGGGGTTGAAATAAATTTTAAAAATAATTCTTGAAAAAAAGGAATATAGTAAGAAGAAACAGGGAAGCGGACTTGGCCCAATGGATAGGGCGTCCATCTACTACATGGGAGGTCCGCGTTTCAAACCCCAGGCCTCCTTGACCCGTGTGGAGCTGGCCCACGCACAATGCAGATGAGCGCAAGGAGTGCCGTGCCACGCAGGGGTGTCCCCCGCGTAGGGGAGCCCTACATGCAAGGAGTACGCCCCGTAAGGAGAGCTGCCCAGTGCAAAAGAAAGTGCAGCCTGCCCAGGAATTGTGCTGCACACACGGAGAGCTGACACAGCAAGATGACGCAACAAAAAGAAACACAGATTCCCGTGCCGCTAATAAGGATAGAAGCAGTCACAGAAGAACACACAGGGAATGGACACAGAAAGCAGATAACTGGGCGGGGGGGGGGGGGGAGAAAAAACAGATTCAACTACTTGAAAATTTAAAGCTTCTGCAAATAAATAATAAATAAAACACTATAAACAAAAAGCAAATGCCAGTGGCAAAATGAGACAAATATCTGTGCATAACCTTTGATTTGGTAATACTACCCTTAGGAATGTATCACATGAAAATAATCATTACTGAATACAAAGCTGTAGGTACAAGAGTGCTTAGCTTGTCCTTGATTATAACAACAACAATGACAGTACAAGGAAATAACCAAATGTCTAGCAAAAAAAATTGATTAGATTACGGTGTATCCACATAATTACCTATTATGCATTCATTAAAAGTAAAACTCTACCAATATCCTTTATGAATATCAATTTAAAAATCCTCAACAAAATACTACCAAACCAAATCCAGCAACATATAAAAAGAACTAAACACCATGACCAAGTGAGATTTATTCCTGGAACTCAAGGTTAACTCAACCTACAAAAATCAATGTAATATACCACAATAGAATAAAGAGGGGAACAAATGTAGCTCAAGTGGTTGAGCACCTGCTTCCCACGTATGAGATCCTGAGTTCAATCCCCGATACCTCCTAAAAAACAAATAAAACAAACAATAAAACCAGTTTTCACTGGAGGGCACATGTAGCTCAGGGGTTGAGCGCCTGCTTCCCTTGTACAAGGTCCTGGGTTCAATCTTTGGTACTTTCTGAAAAACAAACAAACAAGCAAACAAAAAACAAGAATAAAGGACAAAATCAAATGACCATCTCAATAAATGCAGGAAAAGCATGTGACAAAATCCAATACATGAATCATGAATGTAACACTCAACAAACTAGGCATAGAAGGAACTTTCCTCAAGTTGATAAAGGTCATCTCTGAGAAACTATCATACTTAATGGTAAAAAACAGAAAGCTTTCCTTTAAGAATGGGAACAAGAAAGGATGTTTCTGCTATCATCACGTATATTCAACATTGTACTAAAGGCTCAAGCCAGGACAACTAGACAAGAAAAAGACAGAGCATCCAGGGAGTGGGTGTAGCTCAGTGGTTGAGTATCTGCTTCCCATGTAGGAGGTCCAGGGTTCAATGCCCAGTACCCCCCCCAAAAAAAAGGGAATCCAGATTGGTAAGAAAGAAGTAAAACTAACTCTATTAGCAGATTATATCATTTTTTATGTAGAAAATTTTAGGGAATCCATCAGAGAACTATTAGCACTACTAAATGAGTTCAGCAAGGTCACAGAATAGAAGACAAATACACAAAAACCAATTGTATTTCTATACACAACAATGAACAATCTGAATATTACATTAAGAACTCAGTTCCATTTACAATAGACTCCAAAAGAATAAAGCACTTAGGAAAAAAGTTAACCAAGGAGTTTAAAGACTTTTTATACTGAAAACTATAAAAAGTTGCTGAAAGAAATTAAATAGGCTCTAAATAAGGGGAAAGACATCCTGCTTTGCAGAAATGGACAAACATCCTCAAATCCACATGGAACTGCTAGGGACTTAGACTAACTAAAACAATTCTGAAAGAGAACAAAGTTGGAGAACTTACCCTTCCCAATTTTAAAACATATTACAAAGCCATGGTAATCAAGACAGTGTGGTATTGTAAAAGAATAGCAACTTAAGTCAAAGGAACCAAGTTGAGAGTTCAGAAATAAGCCCATACATTTCCCATCAATTGATTTCAAAAGGGATGCCAAGACAACGCAGTGGAGGAAAGAACAGTCTTTTCAACAAGTGGTGCTAGAATAAGTGGATAAAGATGGACCTCTACTTAACATCATATGCAAAAATTACCTCAGAATGTAAGAGATAAACCCATTAAACTCGTAGAAGAAAACACAGGGGTACAACTTTGTGACCCTGCATTATGCAGTGATTTCTTAGATATGATACCAAAAGCACTAACAACTAAAGAAAAGACAGATGCAACTTTATAAAAATGAAATAAAAACATTTGGGCTTCAGAGGATACCATCAAGAAAATGAAAAGACAACCTATAGAATGAGAGAAAATACTTGCAAGTCATGTATCCAATAAAGAGCTAGTATCCGGAAGTCATAAAGAACTCTTGCAGGTGGCGGACTTGGCCCAGTGGCTAGGGCGTCCGTCTACCACATGGGAGGTCCGTGGTTCAAACACTGGGCCTCCCTGACCCGTGTGGAGCTGGCCCATGCGCAGTGCTGATGCGCGCAAGGAGTGCCCTGCCACGCAGGGGTGTCCCCCGTGTAGGGGAGCCCCACGCGCAAGGAGTGCACCCCGTAAGGAGAGCCGCCCAGCGCAAAAGGAAGTACAGCCTGCCCAGGAATGGCGCCGCACACACGGAGAGCTGACACAACAAATGACACAACAAAAAGAAACACAGATTCCCGTGCAGCTGACAACAACAGAAGCGGACAAAGAAGACGCAGCAAATAGACACAGAGAACAGACAACCGGGGAGGGGGCAGAGGGGAGAGAAATAAATAATTTTTTTTTTTTAAAAGAACTCTTGCAACTCAATAACTAAAAAGACAAATAGCCCACTTTAAAAATGGACAATCTGAATAGACATTTCTTCAAAAAAGATATACAAATGGTCAAATACGCATATGAAAAGATGCTCAACATCACTGTCATTAGAGAAAAGCAAATCAAAACCACAATGAGATAGCATTTCACACCTACTAAGGATGGCTATAATCAATAAGATAGATAATAACAAGAGCTGACCACCACGTGGAGAAACTGGAACCCTCATACTTTGCTCACAGAAAGGTAAAATGGTGTAGCAACTATGAAACTCTGTGACAGTTTCTCAAAAAGTTAAACACAGAGTTATCATATCACACAGTAGTTCCTAGGTGTATTCCCAAAAGATTTAAAAACAGAAGTTTGGGAAGCAGTCTTGGCCCAATGGATAGAATGTTAACCTACCACATGGGAGGTTCGCGGTTCAAACCCCGGGCCTCCTTGACCCATGTGGAGCTGGCCCACACACAGTGCTGATGCGCGCAAGGAGTGCTGTGCCACGCAGGGGTGTCCCCCGCGTAGGGGAGCCCCATGCGCAAGGAGTGCGTCCCATAAGGAGAGCCGCCCAGCGCGAAAGAAAGTGCAGCCTGCCCAGGAATGGCGCCACACACACAGAGAGCTGATCCAACAAAAAGAAACACAGATTCCCGGTGCCTCTGATAAGGACAGAAGCGGTCACAGAAGAACACACAGCGAATGGACACAGAGAGGAGACAGCCGGGGGGGGGGTGGCGCAGGGAGAAATAAATAAAATAAAAACAGAAGTTCAGGGAAACGGACTTTGGCCCAGTGGTTAGGGCGTCCGTCTACCATATGGGAGGTCCGCGGTTCAAACCCCGGGCCTCCTTGACCCGTGTGGAGCTGGCCATGCGCAGCGCTGATGCGCGCAAGGAGTGCCGTGCCACGCAAGGGTGTCCCCCGCGTGGGGGAGCCCCACGCGCAAGGAGTGCGCCCGTGAGGAAAGCCACCCAGCGTGAAAAGAGGGTGCAGCCTGCCCAAGAATGGCGCCGCCCACACTTCCCGTGCCGCTGACGACAACAGAAGCGGACAAAGAAACAAGACGCAGCAAATAGACACCAAGAACAGACAACCAGGGGAGGGGGGGAAATTAAAAATAAATAAATAAATCTTTAAAAAAAAAAAAAAAAAAAAAAAAACAGAAGTTCAAACAAAAACTTGTAAATGAATGTTCATAGCAGCATTGTTCATAATAGCTAAAAAGTGGAAAAACTCAAATGTCCATCGTATTAGTCAGCCAAAGGGGTGCTGAAGCAAAATAACAGAAATTACTTCATTTTTATAAAGGGTATTTATTTGGAGTAGGAGCTTACAGATACCAGGCCAGAGAGAATAGGTTACTTCCCTCACCAAAGTCTATTTCCATATGTTGGAGCAAGATGGCTGCTGACATCTGCCAGGGTTCAGGCTTCCTGGGTTCCTTTCTTCCCAGGTCTTTCTCCTCTCTGGGCTCAGAGCCTCTGTTTCCTCCACAAGGTCAGCTGTAGACTATGAGGCGCTCTAGGCTTTGCCTCACTCCACAAGGTCAGCTGTAGACTATCAGGAGAATGGCTCTTTCTCTCTCCCCAGGGGTTTCTGCCATGTCTGAGGAGCCATCTCTATTTCTCTGTGTCCTTCTCCTGGCTCAGATACTCTCTTCCCAGGGCTTGCTTCTGTTTCCTCTGTCAGCTTACTTCCCAGGGGTCCAGCTTAAGCCTTCAGCATCAAACTCCAACATTAAAAACCCTCAATTCTGTCCTTTGCCATGCCTTTCATCTGGATCTAATGATGTGGCCCAATCAAAGTTCTAATCATAACTTAATCACGCCCAGGTACAGACCAGATTACAAATATAATTCAATATCTATTTTTGGAATTCATAACCATATCAAAACTGCTACATCCATTAACTGATGAATGGATAAACACAGTGTGGTATATCATTTGCAATTGAATTATTATTCGGTCATAAAAAGAAATGAAATATTGATACATACTACAACATGGATGAACCCCAAAAACATTATATTAAATGAAAGTAACCAGACACAAAAGGTCACATATTCTCATGATTCTGTTTATATGAAATGGACAAAATAGGCAAATCCATAGAGATGGAAAGTGGATTAATGGTTGTCAGGCAAAGAGGGAGGAGGACAAATGGAGAGGGACTGCTAGTGGCTCCAGGATTTCTTTTTTGGATGATAGAAATGTTCTGGAATTTAACAGTGATGATTGTTGCACAATTTTGAAAATATATATAAAAAATCACTCCATTGTACACTTTAAAAGTATGAATTTTATGGTAAGTGAATTATATCTCAATTTAAAAGGGGGATTCTATAACCTATTTGATGATATGGAACAATATTGATACTACATTAAGTGGAAAACACAGTTTTTAAGTGGTGTAGTGAATAAGAGCCCATATTTACTTTTAGAAGGCATAGGAAAAAAAGACTGGAAAAAATCTACATAGTAAGAATGGTTATCTGGGTGGCGGGACTATGGGAAATTTTCATTTTCTTGACATGCTTTTTAACTTTCTACAATGAATTGTAACAATTGTATCATCTTTAAAATTCCACTGACGCATAACAACAATTAAGTATCCTGGTAGCATTAGACTATCTGTAACGGCTGGAAGTCCTGAGGTGGGTTAGTACAGGGAAAAGGGAAGACAAGTCACAGCTGGGACCCGGCAGAGAAGGGGACCCTGAGACCCCGCTGAGAAACCCCTGAGGGATAAACTGTTACTAAGAACAAAGCCAGAAAGACCCTGCAGAGACCCTGGCCACAGGTCCCATTTGTAACTCTTTCAAGGGGAAGCCCCGGCTAACTCCAAACAGGCCTTCCCATTGGTTCCCTGGGAGCCAAGAGGCGGGGATTGTAAAGCAACCAATCAGAAGAGCAAAGAGCTGGGGCCCCGCCCCAATATCAGGAAGGGGAGGAGGGAGGTCTTAAAAAGGCCTAACCCGGGGCCCCACCTGCACATGGTAACCCTGTAGCATGCCCAACCCATGTCTCAGGGCTGCGTATTCATCTCATTTCCAGTTTTCTTGTGTCTTAATAAACCCTTCACTCCCTTGCCTGCCCTAGGCTAGGGCATGTCCTTAAATTCTTTTAATGCCACACAGCCAAGAACTAGAAGCCCACAACCCAGAGCGTTTTGCTAACAGTACATTCAATTTAACCCAAGGAAGGCATTCTCAATTGCAGAAATAATTAAGCCCTAGGCAAGCCTTCTTCAGCAGGAGCTATGAAACCTCTCTCCCCAGATTCTCTAAGGACAGAGGAAGGTGACCAAGCAAGGTGGCATGCTGAGGTGTTCACTTGCACGAGGCTGGGCAGTCTCAGGGCAGGCAAGCTCCAGCCAAGATCAGTGACTCCTCTGCGCAGCCTACGTTGACAACTGCCTTGGTGGGAAACCCGCCAGCTCTCCACAGAGTTTCCTAAACCTTAGCCAAAAAAACAAAGCCGAAAAATGTGCTGTTTTGCTCTTAGAAAATAAATTTATCAACCCTAAAAATAGCTAGGGCAAAGTAAAAAGATGAAAGTGACTCTGAACGAGTTTCAAACAGATGTTTGACTAATTTTTCGCAAAGACTGTCAGAGTGAGAGTCCTCAAGTCTCCTGAATGATAGAAGAGGTGCTGAGGAGAATCTGTTACAATTCAAGATCAAAGGGCAACTCCCAGGGGCCAAAAAAAAAAAAAAAAAAAAAGAGCAAAAATCTTTATGATAGGTTTCTAACTTTTTTTTTTTTTAAGAAGATACCAGAGATTGAACCCAGACCTCATACATGTGAAGCAGGTGCTCAACCATGGACCTCCACACACTCCACTAAAATGGGTTTCTAAGTTTCATCTAGCCAATGCTTTTTGCCAGGAAATAGATATAAATAGAAACAGTGTATCTGATAGATTAGCAGGTCATAATGAACTTACATAATAAACAAAATCTGAAGTTATGGCATACCATGCAGTATGGAAATACTTCATTTCCTTGTAATATCTATAAGCCTGCCTACAAGCACTCATTTCTACTAAGATGAACTTGACTGCTTGTTTAAACAAATTATATCTTTCAATGACCTTTTAATTTAGTTCCAAAGCCTAAAATTTCACTGAACAAAATTACATCCAGAGAAATAATTAGAGGGTGAGAGCACACTGGGACAGGGGTGTTTAGTGAAACTGTCTTTCTAAGGAGCTAAATTGTGTCCTGCCAATGAAAACACAAAAGGCAAGCCCTCTTTCCATAAATGCAAGGCTAGGAAAAAGTTTGTGGACTTGTTTGCAAGTTAGAATATGCTGATATATTTTCATTTATAAAGGTCCTGATGGCTCATGGCCGAGTTCAGTGCTGCGCTTGGTCGTGGGAGGATACTGATAGTGAATTTATTTCAGATTGTAGGTGCAGCCTATGGGATTTGTCTTCGGATGGTATCGAGACAGAGAGAATGACAAAGGTGAACTGGCTTCCAGAATGAGAGCACGTTATTTACAAAGGAACTGAGGCCCAAAGAAGAAGTTACCTGGAAGCACAGGCTGTGGCTGAATTATGGACCGTTTATACATGTATCTTTTAACTATGAGAGAAATATACAAAAACAGTGCTTCTGATGGTGGATCATGACGTTAGATATTAGTAAAAACCCACAGTAAACTATGGGCTTTAGTTACTCATAAGGTATCAAAATTACTTCATCAACTATAACAAATGTACTCCATTAATGCAAAATGTTAATAAGAGGGGGAAATTTGTGTGGGGAGGAACGGGATATATGGAAACTCATTGTAGCTTCTGTGTGATTCTCCTGTAAACCTAAAACTTCTCTAAAAAATAAAACTTATTATTTGAAAAAACGATGAAGTCATATGCTTAAAGGAGCCATGAGAGGTCACCTAGAGATGGGGTGTTCCTGTCCCTGGGGACCGGTCCCGCCCTGCTGTCCCTCCGTCCTCCACCCCAGCGCTGACCCCCTGCTGCAAAGAGCCATAGGATACCCTTCCCCTCCTGGGCTGTGGGGAGGAGACAGTAAGGCCATGCATGTATCTGAATTTAATTAGCCCGGAAAGCAGCTACTCTTCTGATTCCAAAGCAGATGGTAAACTCATCTGGGGAGAGAACAAGAGCCCCCAGGGAGTCTGCAGAACCACTCGGCCTCCCTCCCCCCCAATTCCATCATCCTTGGGAACGTGCCCATCCATTCTGCTCTCCTGCCCTCAACAGCCTGGATCTGAAATTCCCGTCTCGGACCTCCAGCTGCTTCCGGTTCAGCCGTTCCACTGCCGTCCTCCCTCTGACACCCTTAAGTCGAAGCCCCTCGAGCTCTCCCTTCCTGGCACTTCCTCCCTCGCCTCCCGGGCTCCGATGCCGCCCTGCCCAGTCGGAACCCCAGCCTCCTCTCCTCCCGCCGTGCTTTCCTCCAGCTCCTGGGTCCCCTCCAGCTCCTGGGTCCCCGGCGCTGCCCCTGCTCAGTCAGCCGCCAACAAGGGAATGACAATTACCTGTTTTTCTTTCTGATCTGCGTCTGCAAGGAAATAGAAAGGCTTAACTCCCCGCAGGCGGTTGGACCTGAGTGCCTCTGGAGCAACTAATTGATTCATTTCTTAACTGGCTTCTTACTGAAACTCCCAAAGCATCTCATCATTCTCCAGTTCCGCCGTAGTGTTATCAAAGCCGATGATCGAATCTCAGTCTGATTCCTGGCTCTTATTTCGTAACTGATTCTGAGCTGTGTATGTGCAATGGTGGAGGTGGGGGAGAATGACAACTACATTCCCAACAACTACCTTTGAACCTGTTTCCCACCTTCCCCTCTATGTACTTTCTAAATACCTAGGAAGTAGAAAGAAAAATGACTTTTAAAAAAAAGACAGAATTAATAAAACAGAAAACAACAAAAATGGTTTTGAAGATCAATAAAACCAAAAGCTGGTCTTTTGAAAGAACTAATAAGATAGAGGGAAGCTCTGGCAAATCTAATCAAGAAAGAAAAAAAAATGGTATCCAAATTAGAAACAAGAGAAAGGACATAATTACATATGTGGATTTGTAAACTAGGCAAAACAGATAATTTTCTAGGAAAACACAGATTACCAAAATTAACTCAAGAAGAAACAGTTCAACAACAAAAAAAAGCAACAGATATGAAAAATCAATTCACAAAAGGAAAAAAACAAATGATTAAACCAACATATGAAAAGCCACTTAACCTTTCTAGTGCCAAAAAAACATGAATTAAACCAATAGGCTATTGTAAAACCCATCCTATGAACTAATTTTTTTAAAGATGACCATGTTAGCAAAAATGTAGGAAATGGCATTTTTACCCACTGGTTCAAGTTTTTTGTTTGTTCGTTTTTTGTTTTTTAAAGATTTATTTTATTTATTTCTCTCCCCTTCCCCCCATTATCTGCTCTCTGTATCCATTTGCTGTGTGTTCTTCTACGTCTGCATGCATTAGGCGGCGGCACTGGGAAACTAAGTCTCTTTCCCGTTGCATCATCTTGCTGAGTCAGCTCTTAGTGTGTGCAGTGCCACTCCTGGGTGGGCTGCACTTTTCTGGGCAGAGTGGCTCTCCTTGCAGGGTGCACTCCTTGCACATGGGGCACCCCTATGTGGGGGCGCCCCTGCAGGGCACGGCACTCCTTGCGCACAGCAGCACTGTACCTGGGCCAGCTCCACACGGGTCAGGAGGCCCTGGGGATCAAACCCCGGACCCTCCATATGGAAGATGGACCCTCTACCAGTTAAGCCACGTCCGCTTCCCCCGCTGGTTCAAGTTTGACTCTTGGGAGACAGCTGGACTTTTCATATTTTACTCTGTATTTCTGCATTTGAACTTTCATAGGAGTGTATTTTTGCACTATATCTGAAATTTTTACAGCAAGTGGTTTAAGTCCTTACGCACAAGGATTAACACCATAATTCTTACTGTATGCTTAGAAAGGAGAACAAAGTAATTTGAAATAAGGATACAAATTTAAAATAGTTTATGGATCTGAAACACAATAGGTAAGAAAAAGGAGAAATAGAAAAATATGCAGCAAAGTACAGACTGGATATGATACAGGATAAAACCACATGCAAAACATCAGCTCTACAAGGGTAAAAACTCTTATTCACTGCTCTTGCAGCAGCCAGCAGGGTGCGAAGGACAGAACAAGCACTTAATAAATGCATGTCAAATAAATTACAGAAAAATGGGGCCAAAATCAGTACGTAGGGGAAAACATTAGAAAGTGTTATCTGAACAGTGAGGGGGGATAACTTAGAGACCTCCCAAAAGTATCTGTCGGAAAGCAGATGTGGCTCAAGTGATGGAGCTTCTGCCTACCATATGGGAGGACCTGGGTTCAATCCCTGGTGCCCCCTGGTGAAAAAGAAGAAGAGAAAGGGTGTCTGTGTGGTGAGCCAGCGCCCGCGCAAGTGAGTCACACAGCAAGATGATGACACATCCAAAGAGAGACAAGGGGAGAGTCAAGGTGAAGCACAGCAGAAACCAGGAACTGAGGTGGTACAATTGACAGGGAACCTCTCTCCACATCAGGGGTCTCCAGGGTTGAATTCCAGTGAATCCTAGAGGAGAGAGAAATGAGAAGACAACACAGAAAAAAAAAAAAAAAAAAAAAGCAGGGTGGGAGGAGGGGAAGGGGGAAAAATAAGTAAATAAATAAATCTAAAAAAAAAAAAACTGTCAAAACATCAATCTCTGAAGCCAGAAATAAATAACAGAGAAAAAAAATGGGAAAATCACAAATACGTTGCAATTTTAAAACATACTCTTAAACAACCAGTGGGTCAAAGATGAAGTCACGAGGGATTTTAGGGAATATCTTGAGGTGAATGAAAATGAAAACACAATACACCAAAACTTATGGGATGTAGTGAAGGCAGTGCTGAGAGAGAAATCTATAGGTCTTAGTGCTTATGTTTAAAAAAAAAAAAAAAGAAAGATTTCAAATCAGAGATCTAACATAAAAACTGGAGATCCTAGGAAAAGAACAAACTAAACCCAAAGTGAGGAAGGAAATAAAGATTACAGCAGAGATAAATGAAATAGAGAATAAAAAATAGAATGAACAAAACCAAAAGTTGGTTCTTTGAAAAGATAATAAAATCGACAAACCTTTAGCCAAACTGATAAAGAGAAAAAGAGAACACACCTAACTAAAATCAGATATAAAAAGGGACATTCCTACCAACTCCACTGAAATAAAAAGGCCTGTAAGGGGATAATATGAACTGTACACTAACAAATTGAATAGTCTAGATGAAGTGAGCAAATTCTTAGAAACATACAAACTACCTATACTGATTCAAGAAAAAATAGAAGCTCTCAACAAATCAATAACTAACAAAGAGATTGAACCAGTAATCAAAACTTCCCAACAAAGAAAAACCCTAGACCAAATGGATTCCAAGGGGAATTTTACCAAACATTCCAAGAATTAATACCTATCATGTCCAAACTCTTCCAAAAAATTTAAGAGGAGGGAAAATCCCTAACTCATTCTCTGAGGCCAAAATCACCTTTATACCAAAGCCAGATAAAGATACCACAAGAAAAGAAAAATACAAATCAATATCCATTATAGAAAACAAAACAAAACAAAACAAAAACCCTAGCAAACTGAATCCAACAGCACATCAAAAGAATTATATCCCATGACCAAAAGGCATCTATCTGAGGTATGCAAGGGTGATTCAATATAAGAAAATCAATAAACGTAATATACATTAACAGAACTAAGGGGAAAAAAAACACACGATCACCTCAATTGATGCAGATAAGGCATTTGACAAAATCTGGCACCCCCGCTTGATTAAAAAGCACTTAGAAAACAAGGAATAGAAGGAAACTTCATTAACATGATAAAGGGCATAAATGGAAAAACCCACGGCCAATATCATAATAGTGAAAGCCTGAAGAAAGGTTTCCCTCTAAGATCAGGAACACGACAAGGATGCCTGCTGTTACCACTGTTATTCAACATTGTACCTGGAAGTTCTAGCTAAAGCAATTAGGAAAGAGAGAGAATAAAAGGCATCTAAATTGGAAAGGAAGTAGTGCAACTTTGCAGATTGCACAATACTGAAAAATCCATAACAAAGCTACTGGAACTAATAAATGAATTCAGCAAAGTGGTGGGGTACAAGATCAACATGCAAACATTAGTAGTGCTTCTATATAATAGTAATCAACAATCTGAAGAAGAAATCAAGAAAACAATGAAAGTGGACCTCTACCCCACACCATATATAAATATCAACTCAAAATGGCTCAAAGACCTGCATCTAAGAGCCTGGACTATAACTTCCTAGAAGAAAATGTAGGGAAGCATCTTCAGGACCTTGTGTTAGGCAATGATTTTTTAGACTTTACCACAGCACAAGCAATAAAAGAAAAAACAGATAAATGAGACCTCTTCAAAATTAAAAATTTTTATGAATCAAAGAACTTTATCATAAAAGCAAAAAGACCACCTACTCAATAGGAGAAAATACTTAGAAACCACATATCCAATAAGGGTTTAATATCCAGACTATACAAAGAAGTCCTACAACTCAACAAAAAAAAGGCAACTCAATTTTTAAAATGAGCAAAAGACTTTAACACACATTTCTAGAAAGAAGATAAGCAAATGGCCAAAAAGCAAAGGAAAAGATACTCAACATCATTCACCATTAGTGAAACGCAAATCAAAACCACATTGAGATACTATTTCACACCTACTAGAAAGCCTACTATTTTTTTCAAAAGCAGTAAATTACAAGTGTCAGAAAGGATGTGGAGAAATAGGAATACTCATTAATTGTTGGAGGGAATGCAAAATGTTCAGCCATTTTGCAAGGCAGTTTGGCACTTCCTCAGAGAGCTAAGTATAGAACTACCAGATGACCTAGCAATCCCACTTCTGAGTATGGGATCTTGTTTTACATGACTAATACATTCCAAGAACCTTCTCTACATTGAAAAGCGCACATAAGAGCAAACCCCATTATTTATTTAATAAATATTTCTTACATGAACACACCTATCACACATTCTTTATATAAGACACTCTAGTAAAAATATGCAAAATTAATCATAGAAACAATTTTAATTCTTTTATTTTTTCAATCGCCAATCGAATATACCTGAATTCATGTGTGTTGAGATCACGAAAAACAAGGTCCTACTGTATATATCCAAAAGAACTGAAAGCAGGGACTCACACAGATACTTGCACACCGATGTTTACAGAGGCATTTATTCACGATTGCCAAAAGATGGAAGCAACCCAAGTGTCCATCAACGAACGAATGGATAAGTAAAATGTGGTATATATACACAAAAATATTATTCAGGCATAAAAAGAAATGAAGTTCTAATACAGACTAGGTGTTTACTTGCTGAAAACAACCATGAGCCAAACGGTCTCGAAGGCAGTATTCCAAGGGTCCTACCATGCTCTCGAGCAGTCCCCGTGAATGAGCCTGCCCCCCAAGAGGTCACTGTCACTGCGGTGACCTCACCCCAGTGTTCAGACTGCCTGTCGCTGGCAAACCCCTGAAGACCCATGTCAGGATATCAAAAGGTTCTCCAGAAATTGCCATTTCAAAAGAAACGAATGAGACAATTTTGCTCACACATATCTCACAAATTTGAAATGCAAAGTGATTTTCACTGCCATCCTGTTATACTCCTTATTTGAACTATTTATTGTAGTAACATACATACAACTCAAAATTTCCCATTTTAACCACTTTTAAGGGAATTAATTCAGGGGTATTAATTGTATTCACAGTATTGTGCTACCACCACTAACATCCATGACCCAAACTTTCTCATCACCTCATACAGAAACTCTACACCCAATAAATAAAAACAGCTCCCAGTAAGCTATAATCTGCTCTCTGTCTCTATGAAATTTACTTATTCTAGGTATTTCATATAAGTGAACTCACAATATCTGTCTTTTTCAGTCTGTCTTCACACAACATGATGTCTTCAAAACCCATCCATGTTGTAGCAAGTATCACTGTTAAACTCTTAAAATAATCGTTAAACTAGAAGTTTTTCCTTGCACTAGAAATATCAGTCATTTTCCTTCTGCTAACCTTCAGTTAAAAGGATGTAATTCATCTTAGTTGTTTAGCATGTTTCTTTTTTCTTAAAGATTTATTTATTTATTTATCTCCCCTCCCCGCCCCCCACTCCCCACCCCGGTTGTCTGTTCTCTGTGTCTATTTGCTGCGTCTTCTTTGCCCGCTTCTGTTGTGGTCAGCAGCATGGGAATCTGTGTTTTTGTTGTGTCATCTTGTTGTGTCAGCTCTCCATGTGTGCGGTGCCATTCCTGGGCAGGCTGCACTTTTTTTGTGCTGGGCGGCTCTCCTCACGGGGTGCACTCCTTGCGCATGGGGCTCCCCTACGTGGGGGACACCCCTGAGTGGCAGGGCACTCCTTGTGCACATCAGCACTGCGTGTGGGCCGGCTCCACATGGGTCAAGGAGGCCTGGGGTTTGAACCGTGGACCTCCCATGTGGTAGGCGGATGCCCTATCCATTGGGCCAAGTCCACTTCCCTAACATGTTTCTGTATTTTCATAATATGGTTTTATATTTGTGTGCTGGTGCTTATATTTGCAAAAAGTTGCTGTTTCCACTTTTTCCATTTTGTTGCTGTGGCAGTATGATATTATTTATGAATTCCAAAAGAGATATTTGATTATGTTTATAAACTGATCTGTTCTTCTGGGAGTGATACCCTTTGATTGTATTAGTTTCAGCTGAGATGCCTTTGATTAAATTATGTTAGGATTACAGCTTTGATTCAACCATGTCATTAGGGTGACGCAGTTTGAGTCCCCACCCACTTGGTGCGCTATATAAATGGATGCTTGATCAAGAACAAAGAAGCAGATACACAGAGAAGATACACAGAGGATCCTGCCACCCTGGGAAGAGAAATGAGCCTCATAGTTTTCAGCTGGCCTTGTTTTAAAGAACAGAGCAGCTGAGCCCAGAAAGAAACAAGTCCCAGGTAAAGAGACAACCTTATGCCAGTCTACAGCTGAGATGGGAAGAAGCTGGGACCCACTGAGCCTTAAGACAAAAGAGGAAGGCTGAACCCTCGCAAACATCGCCCGCCATCTTGCTTCCACATGTGGCCAATGACTTTGGGTGACAAAGCACCTCTTATGTTACCTTGAGTTGGACTCTTTAGGGCCTTGTGACTGTAAGCTTCTACCCCAAATAAATAAAAGCAACAGATTTCTGGTACTTTGCATCAGCACCCCTTTTGACTAATACAGTTGCATTGTATCAGTTCAGAAAAATTAGCTGATAAAGCAAAAGTGGTTCAGTGAAGTATAAAAGTCGGGTTGAGGGAAGCGGATTTGGCTCAACTGATAGAGCGTCCACCTACCACATGGGAGGTCCAGGGTTCAAACCCAGGCCTCCTGACCTGTGTGGTGAGCTGGCCCACACGCAGTGCTGATACGCGCAAGAAGTGCTGTGCCACGCTGGGTTGCCCCCCATGTAGGGGAGCCCCACACACAAGGAGTGCACCCTGCAAGGAGAGCCGTCCCGCACGAAAAAAGCACAGCCTGCCCAGGAGTGGCACCGCACACACGGAGAGCTGACACATCAAGATGACACAACAGAAAGAGACACAGATTCCTGGTGCCGCTGACAAGAATGCAAGCAGACACAGAAGAACACAGTGAATGGACACAGGGAGCAGACAACGGGGGTGGGAGGGAAGAGGAGAGAAATTAATAAATAATAAGTCTTTTTTTAAAAAGTCAGGTTGAGAGTAATATATAAATACAACTCTTAGCAATGAAAAGGAGAACTATGAAAGAAGGTTAAAATGCAAAACGTAGAGTGCTCGCTTCGGCAGCACATATACTAAAATTGGAACGATACAGAGAAGATTAGCATGGCCCCTGCGCAAGGATGACACGCAAATTCGTGAAGCGTTCCATATTTTTAGAACAGACAACCAGGGGGGGGGGGGGAATTAAATAAATAAATAAATCTTTAAAAAAAAAAAAGCAAAACGTAGAGATGTATATCCTATACGCAAGTGATGGACGGGTGTGGTCATTTCATATAAGCAGCTACAAAAGGAAGCGCAAATAGGAAGTACAATGGTGAATATTCGAAAAGTGGTCTTTATTGGACCAGTGATCCAGTGTTTTAATACTAATGAAACTTCTGAAACAGTGGCAGAAAACTACTTGAGCCTGCCCCTGTCATTTTGAGACAAAGTAAAAATGGCCTCTTTGGTAAACCAATCAAGTTCTTCTTCAAGGGCAAAACAATGTTTCTCAGTGCAAAACTGATGAAAAGATTACCAAAGGAAAAGATAAAGACTATGGAGGCATCATTCAAAGTTGCATCAAAGTTGTCACAGACAAAACAGCTGCAGAACACATACCAGTGAAACACTGTCTAGAATCAACCCACAGTTGATAAAAACTGTTTTGTTCACAGACAAAGCAGAACAAAAGCAGAGAAAAAGCAGAAAAGGCAGATTATTAGCTGAATTCCCTACCAAGTAACACTTCTGAACACCAATCAATATCAAAAGCATGTAATATGGAAGAGGAATCACTAGCCCGCGTGCAGGCCAGCAGATAATTTTGTATTGCTTTTGAATGAAGCAGCATCTTTCCTATTTGAGGTTCATATATAAGTCAAGGGTGCAAAACCAAAAAGGATTCCAGGGTTCCAAGCTGATGGAGAACCTACTACATATGCAGTTAGGGAGACAAGGAGTTGCTTCATAAAATAAAAGACAGTGCACTTAAAATTCACAGAGACAGAAAGTAGATTACAGGTTAGCAGGGGCAGGCTTCGCGAGCTTCTGTTTTAACGGGTACAGAATTTCTGCTTGGGGTGGGGGTGGGGAGATGAAAACGTTTCGGTATCGAAAGGTGCTAATGGTAGCACAAAACTATGGGTGCAGTGAGCAGGAATGGTTCAAGCAGTTGAGCACCCACCTCCCAAGTGGGAGGTCCTGGTGCCTGGTGCCTCCTAAAGAAACAAACAAACAAAACAAAAAAAGAACAGACAACAAGTCAAAACAATGAGCAGACAACAAGGGCAAACAACGAGTAAAAAAATTAGCCAAGAGATGAGGGAGCCATGGGGGGGGGGGCGGTAAATAAATAAATAAATAAATAAATAAAATCTTTTTTAAAAAACAACCTATGGGTGTACTTAATATTACTAAGGCATACATTTAAAAATTCTTAAAATGGGAAAGTTTGTGTTGTATATATGTAGCCCCAAGAACAATGTGAAAAAAACAAACAGAGGTTGCACCTTGGGGCCAATCTACATGTGACACTGTTTTTCTCAGAGAAGACTTGATGATCTAAATAATCTGATCTCCAACCAGTACTGAAAAAGGGATAAACATTTTGAGTCAGACTACAGTCACTGACAAGCTGCCTTTTTTTTTTTAAGATTTATTTTTTATTTATTTCTCTCCCCTTACCGTCCCCCCCAGTTGTCTGCTCTCTGTGTCCATTCACTGTGTATTCTTCTGTGACCGCTTATATCCTTATCGGCGGTACCAGGAATCTGTGTTTCTTTTTGTTGCGTCATCTTGCTGCAACAGCTCTCTGTATGTGCGGCGCCGTTCCTGGGCAGGCTGCACTTTCTTTCGCGCTGGGCGGCTCTCCTTACGGGTGCACTCCTTGCACGTGGGGCTCCCCTACGTGGGGACACCCCTGTGTGGCAGGGCACTCCTTGCGCGCATCAGCACTGCGCGTGGGCCAGCTCCACACGGGTCAAGGAGGCCTGGGGTTTAAACTGCAGACCTCACATGTGGTAGACGGTCGCCCTATCCATTGGGCCAAGTCCGCTTCCCGCAAGCTGCCTTTTGATGTGAGGAATGGACAGAGTACAGGTGTTGGCCGGTCCACAATGAAGTGGATTGGCTCTTAAGGGGAAAGCCACAGACAGAGTTTAAAAACAAAGACTGATATAAAACTGTTTCTTTCTGACCCTGATAAAGTCGATAAAGACCTCTCAGGTGATATGCATAAGTAGTATATCTCAGGAATCAATATCTGGAACAGCCTGAATCTTAGCCATAATATCATAATTTCTATCACAAGATGTCAGGATGCCTTAAAGGATCAAACTGCAATGAAGACACTTAAGTCCCCTATATTTGGCTTTCCCAGAAGCTGATTTTCTTCACAAGTGGAAGCAACACATTTTGGATATATTGTTATGCATATTTTAAAACTACACTGTTCGGAAGTGGATGTGGCTCAACTGATAGTGTCTGCCTACCATATATGAGGCCCGGAGTTGGAACTCAGGGCCTCCTGGCCTGTGTGGTGAGCTGGCCCATGCGCAGTACTGCTATGCACAAGGAGTGCCCTGCCACGCATAGGGGCGTCCCACGCGCAAGGAGCGCACCCCGCGAGGAGAGCCGCCCTGCATGAAAAGCACAGCCGCCCAGGAGTGGCACCACACACACGGAGAGCTGACGTAGCAAGATGACACAACAAAAAAGAGGCACAGAATCCTGGTGCTGCCTGACAGGAAAGCAACCGAACACAAAAGAACACACAGCAAATGGACACAGAGAGCAGACAACCAGGGGGCAGGGGAAGGGGAGAGAAATGAAAAAATAAAATCTTGAAAAAAAAAAACTACACTGTAATGTATTTATACAAAAATTATATACATATAAACAAATATTTCCCAGAATCAAATGCCATTGTGATCATTCGGCTCGTGTGTCAACTCGGCCAGGTAATGGTGCCTGGCTGTTTGGTCAGAAAAGCACTGGTCTAACGATGAGGACGGTTTGTGGACTTGAATTATTAGTAAATTGATTATATCTATGGCTGATTACATTTACAACCAACCAAGGAGATTGCCTTCAACAATGAGAGACATCTCATGTAACAGTTGAAGGTCTTAAAAGGAGAAGTGATGATTTCGACAGTCAGAAGAGAGAATTCCCATCTCCACTTCAGTCGGCCAGCTTCTCCTAAAGAATTCATCAGAAGTTTTCATCGGAGTTCCCAGCTTGCAGCCTGCCCTATGGAATTCAGACTCCTGTATCCCTATCATCGCATGAGACAATTTTATAAACTCTCACACTATTTTACAGCTCTCTCCTTTCGGTTCTGTTTCCCTAGAGAACCCTGACTAATACAGACATCAAAGAGTGGGTTAGGAATCCATTCACCATAGTCTACTAAATAGAAGCACTCAGCCTTCCAGCTTTGCAGTGTGATATGGTTACCTTGACAGCTGATAAAATGTGGAAAGCAACCTTCAGTAAGAAATTACTCCACCATCTCAGCATCTATACTTAATCTGAATTATCCAGACCTATCACTTAGAGCCCTAAACACTCATTCCCATTCCTGGTGCCCTATAATTTGAATTAGGCTTTCTATTTCAATGGAAATAAAGAGTAAGAAGAGACACAGAAAGGATCTGGAAACTGTCCTGGGTGAAAGAAAAACAGTGACAGATCATAAACAATGTGATCCCTCATAAAATGAAACATACCACAATTAAGTTTAAAATCATTTAATGTTTATTATTTTTTAAATTATGCTTACTGGGTTGACTTTCCACTCTCAAACAGGCCCTACAAACTCATAGCAGATAATCTCTTGGAACTTGGGGTTTTCCCCCAGAAGAACTGTTGTTTTGTTTTGTTTTGTTTTTAAAGATGCTGTTAAGTCTCTAAAAGGAGTTCAAAAGAAAAAAAGAGAAAAAAATACAAAAATAAATAAATAAATAAGAGAGAGAAACAAAGACAAAAGGAGTTCAGATCTACCTCCTTCCATCCCAGCCTAAGCCTTGGGATGGGGGGTGGGGGGCGGGTTCAAGATGACAGAAATCCAAGACATGTCATTGTTCCTTCCAGAGCGCAAGGCCCGCAAAGAGGCTCGTCCTTCAGCAGGCCCTAGGAGCCAGGAGAGAAGGGCAATGAAGCAGCTGAGCACAGACCCACAAGCCTGGAAGGCGAAGGCCCAAAGGACCAAAAGAGAGAGGAGAGGGATGGGCGGCGGGAGGCAGGGGAGCAGTTGATTTCAGTGTAGACACAAGGGATGGTGCCGACAGCCCGAGGCCAGACATCTCTGTCCCCAGAGACAGAGTGATGTAAAACCTTTCGCTGCCTTTACTGGAAAAATCACAGCTAGAGAGCTAAGAGAAGTCCAGGTTTGGAGAAATAAAGTTGCATTTTTGTCCTCTGAGACAGAGCTTAAAACACCCTATTCAAATACCCCATTAGGCACTTGAGATGTAAGAACAGAGCTCAGCCCTGATCCTGGGGGGACTCTGGGTCTAAAGGAGAATCAGGCATTATTCGAGAGAGAAACAAGTAATTACACTGATGTGATTAGAGGTATACAAGGAAATTAGGGGAGTAGAGAGGAAGAAGTGCCTAGCTTCCAGGAGGCACAGAATCCTCCAGAGAGGAGGTGAAAGCCTGTCAAAGGTCGAGAGAACTGCACACACCAAACCCCAGACCCGTGAAAAGCCAGAGAAGATTCTGGGGACCATCAGCCATTGTGATGCTAAACTCTGGGCTGCATGAGGGACAGAGGGTGAAGCAGGAAAGCAAGGCAGGGACCAGATGTCAAACAGTTACATCTGCCTCATAAGGAGTTTGGACTTGATATCCTCCATTCAATGAGGACACATTTAAGCAAAGAATCAAGATGATAAGATTCATATTTTGGAATGACTGCTCTGATGCAGTGTGGAGGAGAGATTATAGGGGAGTGGAGGTGGATGCAAGAAATCTGTTATGAGGTATTTTAAATAACCTGGATGAGAAATATTAAACTACGAGAGTGACAATGAAAATCAGGAGAGGCTAAATGTGACAGATGCCTAAATGGAAATAACAGAACTTGGTCAGTAAGTAACTGGATTTGGGGCAGGAAGGAGGAATTCCCCGGTTTGGGTACAATTCATTGAGGTTGGAAAAACAGAAAGTCTGCCATGTGTATCAGTTATCTATTGCTGTGTAACAAATTTCCCACACACACGTACACATACAATTTAGCAGCTTAAACCAACAAACATGTATTATCTCGCCATCTCTGTGTGTGAGAAATCCAGGAGAGGCTTAGCTGGCTGGTTCTAGCTCAGGTCTCTCCTGAGGTGGCCATCAAGTTATTGGCCAGGGTTGAAGCCACAGGAAGCTTGACTGGAGCCGAGGATCCATCTCCAAGCAGTTCTCTCATGTGCCAGGCCAGTCAGTGCTGGTTGCTGGCAGGAGATCTCAGTTCCTTGCCAAGTGAGCTTCTCTGTAGGGCTGCTTTGAAATCCCCCCAGTATGGCGGTTGGCTTCCCCCAGAGCAAGTGATCCAAGACAGAGAGCAAGAAGGAAGCCACAAGGTCTTTAATGACTAGTCTCTGAGGTCTCACATCATCACTTCTGCCTTTTCCTATTCATTAGGAGCCACTAAAACCAACCCACACTCAAAAAGAGGGCAATTAAGCTCCACGTTTGAAAGGAAAGGTATCAAAGAACTTGTGGGTATATTTTTAAGTCAGCACACCTAGGATGTGGAAAATGACTCAGCTCATGATGAATTTGGAGGTGCTCAGCAGGCAACTGAATTTCGGGAGCGCACTCTGTAGAACGACAGAAGTAGAAGCAAGATCACAGAGAATTAAGGAGGAAATGAAAAATAAAGGAAGTGGGGTCAGGCTACTCCTGAAAGCTCAGTTGTGAAAGGAAGTCAACAGTTAGAGGTCAGAATAGGGGATTTTACTAGATTTTTTGTTTTGTTTTGTTTTGTTATTGTAGTAACACACAACACCGTATTTCCTGTTTTAACCACTTTCAAGTATACAATTCAGTGGTACTAATTACATTCACAATATTGTGCTACCATTATCAACATCCATAACCCAAACTTTTTCATCACCTCAAACAGAAACTCTATGCCCATTAAGAAATAACTCTCCATTTCTCCTATCCCCCCCAGGCTCTTGGTATCCTGTAAATCTGTCTGTCTCAACAATTTCATTATTTTAGTTATTTCATATAAGCATGATCATACAAATATGTGTCTTTTGTTTCTGGCTTATTTCACTCAATACGATGTCTTCAGTGTTCATCCATGTTGCAGCATGCATCAGAACTTCATATCTTTTTATGGCTGAATAACATTCCATTGTGTTTAGCCACATTTTGTTTATCCATTCATCAGCTGATGGATACTTGGGTTGCTTCTACCTTTTGGCTATTATGAATAATGCTGGGAACACTGATGTACAAATACTTGTTCAAGTTCCTGCTTTCAGTTCTTTGGAGTATATACCAAGGACCTTAATTTTAAAGATAGGAGGCGTATAAGCATTTTTACAGGCAGAGGGAAAAGATATCAGTAGAGAAGAAGTTAAAAGTATAAATAAGTAGGGGGCTGGTTGAAAAAGATCCTGGCAGAATCCCTTGCTCATTGATTTTGACCCTAGAAGGAAAAGAAAAAAGAATGCTTTCCATTTGGGTGGCCCTGTCTCTAGAGCCACTGGATATGCAAAAACTTGTGGATGTCAGGAATACAGATGCAACGCCATGTAGAGAAAGACATCTCGAATCTGCTTAGTCGTAACTCTTGCCTTCCTACCTTCAGTAGACTGACTCCTATTTCATCTCCCTGGCCTCTTCAAGGTTTGAGAATTCTAATTAATCCACTTCCCTGTTTCCTCATCCCTCTATAACCTCATCTCCTTCCTTGGAAGGCATTTGATTGTCATGACTTCAACTTGGCTTCTGTTATGGGATGGGTTGTATTCCCCAAAAGATAAGGGCAAGTCCTAATCTCCAGTCTTGTGAGTGTGATCCTACTTGGAAATGGAATTCCTGAAGATACTGTAAGTTAAGATGAGGCCAAACTGAATTAGTTTGGGCCCTAATCCAATATGGCGGGTGTCCTTAGAGAAAGAGGGAAATGTGGACGGAGTCAATGGAAGAGACAGAGGGGAGAAGGCCACATGACAACCGAGGCAGGGAATATCACAGATGACCTGTAAGCACCATTAGGAGTCGGGAGAGAGGGATGGAACAGGTCCTTCCCCACAGGTTTAGAGAAAGCACTGACACCTGGATGCTAGATTTCCAGCTCCAGAACTGTGAGAGAAGACATTTCCGTGATTTGAAGCCACCCAGTTTGTGGCCCTTTTTTACAGTAGCTCTAGGAAACCAAGACAGCCTCAGCCTCTCCTCCGTGGAAAACACCCACCACCATCAGCCCTGGCAGGCATGGCCAGGTGGCTTGGGCTCTGCTCCACTCCCAGCCAGGAGCCTTGTAGGATCCCATTCGGGATCCCTAGGCGATATGGATGAGGTATTCAAATATCTCTGCACCACAGTCAGATGAAGCTGCAGCAATGCTGAAGTTTCTGTGCTGGACCTGGGTTTCCATCTCTAGAGTCTTTGATTTATTACCTGTCAGCTCTACTGGAATTTGTTTTCATTACTATTCAATGCAAATGTAGTTCCCTTTCTGTTATTTAGGACCTCAACAAAATGTGACCAACAGTAGGTGAACATTAAACTATGACAATTCATGGAAATGAATAAGCTGATCCCAGCAAGTCCCCATTTTAGCAGTTACCATGGTGACAATTGGCATGAATGGCTATTTAAAGGTGATTTCTTTGAATCACAGGATCCTACTAGACATGTGAAATTTAAACTAATGAAACCAGGGGGAAACTCTTTTCTTCTTACTTTAATTTTAAAGAAGAAAGCAGTTAAGCTACCATTTATTAAGGAACTATTACAGGTCAAACAGTTGTCCTTCGTTTCATTTTTTGTTTTAGCTTAAGTTGTCATATTTAATCCTTAAAATACCATCTCAAAGTATTTTTTCCCCTTTGGGAAGCTGAGAAAACTAGGGATCAGAGAGGTTACATAATTTGCTCAAGACCACACAACTTGTACGTAGAAAAGCTGAGATTTGCAAAAGGCCTTATTTAACTCCAAAGTCTATGCTCTTTCCATTTTTCCATACTGCCTTTCCAATAAATGGTAAAATGTTAAGTGCAACTATATTGAACTCTTACCAGATGTCACTCCCCACCCACCAAAGGTCATTCACTATGGCGCCACCCTATTCTTTATTTCTCCACAGAACTTATCACAACCTGAAATTTCATTTATTGCCTATCTCCCCCACTAGATTATAAGCGCAATGAAAGCAGGGTCCTTGTCTATTTTGTTCTCCATCAATCATCAGTGCCTAGAACATCACCTAGCACAAAGCAGGTCATCAGTAGGT